>NW_027466957.1:2892500-4332500 GCF_046128005.1 Genypterus blacodes | reverse complement strand
CAACACCCATGTAAAAACTCTAGCTATAACTACAGGCTGGGGCAACATATTACAGATATTGATGGAAAATCTGCCTTCACCAGAGTTTTATAGCGTGCAGAGTAATTCATTTTAAAATATACAGGACTTCTTCATAGTTTGCTTACGTGTACATGTACGCTGTGTTATTGGAGTTATCATGCGGATCCTCTTGGACCTACTCATCCACAACAACAAGCAGACATAACTCAATCCTCAGATCAATACCTTCTACATCTTACCTTCTCCCCTAAGCAAACATCACTCATATCCCTTACATTTCTCATATAGCATGAAGGTAAAATCTGATTCCTGTACTGATGCTTTACAATCTCAAACCAGTATGGTTAAGTGGTGGGGGCTGTATCCTCGGTCTCCAGAGGGAATCGCAGCATCACACGCCACAAGCACAAATCTAGGCTTGCAACTGGGGGATGATAGAATTAGAACAGAGTTGTGCTGTCTGATGTCAAACGCAGAGGATTAGGTACACAACGCAATGAGACAGCACTGTAACATAAAAGAGTAACACCGGCAGAGGATGCTTGTTCATAATTTGACATAGATTCCATAATATATTTTCATACAAGATCCAAATGTTAATTGAAGCAGATATACATCATAGGACAAACAAGATTTCACCAGCAAGGCTGTTATTTCTTGTCCTTGCACTCTTATAAAACAGTAACTCTCTGCTTCTATCCCCCTCACAGCTTCATTGTCTAATTTACATTTGAAATGAAGAGACGGCTGAACAAGGTACGTGAACAATCAGATAAAACTGCCAAGCCCCAAATCTCAAAATAGACTGCTAATGATTAACTGAAGTGAAACACAGACTATTTTAAAGATGTCGCAATATGCAGAACATATGAAACATAGACTGTATACATACTGCTCTATCATGCAGTACATATATAGCCATGTTATGTATGTTATGGGCCTATTTGTGGTCAGTGTGGGTGCTTATGATGTATTATGTAATAACTGTACATATAGAAGGAAACATTGAATCACCCCTGCTCTCTGATTGTATTGTTTCATGTTGCTGCGTCACCCAACATAAATCACAAAAGAGTGGCACATCTGATATGTAACTGAGTGCCATGTAAATAGAGATCTGTGGAATTCCTCATTAGGAAGTCTTCAAAAAGGGACAAGGAAAAGAGAGACCGTGTGTTAATGGTTATGCAACCGATACACAAGCTGGTGATGTGCCTTTAAAACCAGGGGGTTGTCAGGTGATCAAGGAGGCTCAGTCAGCTCAGCCTCATAGACAGCAGAGCCAGAGTGTGTCTGTAGCCGACAGCGGAGAGGAAGGCGACAGAGAGGCAGAGAGGCCCAAATAAAAGAGGACACGGGGGGAAATGGGGACACGGCAACGTCACCAAGTTCGGGACTGTGAGCTTTGGTGGCGGTGTTTCTCTTTCACTGCAGTCTTGCTGAACTGTCTCGTGTGTTTCTGGGCTCAGTTTACTCAAGAAGCTGTATTGTGTTGCTACAGGGGTGGTATAAAAGCACAGAGAATTAAGTGCTGCGTCACACTCAGGAAGTGGAATCATGCAACCACGCGCACGTACACTTGGCTGTGCGTGCACGTGCACGTCTGCGTTAGTGTGAGGTCCGATCCGTTTCTGTATATGTGTGTGTCACTTCAAATTGGCAGTCAAATTGCAGTACTGCTGTTGCAACAAGATGAAAATGAAGAGTGCGTGTGTTTGAGAGGCAAGCACAGAGAGAGAGAGGAGCTACAGAGAGGGAGGGAGAGCAAGTCAGAGGGGGGGAGAGAGAGAGAGAGAGGGAGAGAGAGAGAGAGATTTTGGATTAGTTGCTACGTCACTTTTTCATGTCGGAGGAAACAGAAGCTGAGATAGCAGAAGGCCAGAGTCATCGGGTTTTCCACCTGGAGTGGACACAGTGTTTCCGGACAACCTCGTCTTTCTCCTATTCCTCCTCGGTAGTTCTGATCTGCGTTGCCTGTCGCTACTATATATGCGTGTGTGTGTGTGTGTTTGTGTGTGTGTCGGGAGTTTCAACATGGATGCTGAGGATGTGACAGTTTCTCTGGGTCCTGTTGATAGCATGGTAAGGTGTGCGTGTTGGGAGGGGAAATGGTGAGACAAAGGGGTTAACAAAAGGATATTCTGGATGCTTCTTGTATTGGAGTGAAGCGGAATCGGGAACGGTTGGATTGGCGTTATTGAGGTTTTCAAACGTAATTATTACGTCTGTTCAAACTGGTGAATGCAGTCTTGCATGAGGCCAGCCGGGCCCGTTCTGAAACTGCATTTTATATATCATTATGTGGGAGTGTGTAGAGGTCTGATCAGGTGAACGCTTCTTTGTTCAACTCAGCCCCGGAGGAATTTTGCTGTTGCTACGTACACACACTGTATATCTATCTTTGCTCAGACTGTTGTGTGTTGCTGTGGCGGCCTACTTGTTGTGGTTAGCCCTTGATGGAGTTGAAGCAGAGAACAAGAGTGGAGAGAGAGAGAGAGAGAGAGAGAGAGAGAGAGAGAGAGGCCGGTTTGTGTGGATTTGTCCTCTTATGTGTTTTTGCTCGGCGTGTGTCTTGGTGACGGCAGGTTGGTCATGTGATGTGTTTTCACCGTCTTGGGCTGCTGGGATTGTGCGAACCTCATCCCAAGACACATTTGTTTTTTTCTGCATAGTTAGGAGAGCCAGAGGTGGTGACGCAGTCATTTCTGGGCAGGGCTTCACTTGAGCCAGTATCCTTCTCTTTCTCTCTCTCTCTCTCTCGCTCCGTGTGTGTGTATCTTGCTTGCTTTTAGAGAAGCAGAGCAACACAAGGGGCTAAATGTCATGGCTCGGGATCAGAGAGAGAGAGAGAGAGAGAGAGAGAGAGAGAGAGAGAGAGAGGAGAGAGAGGAGAAAAGGAGGCAAGAGAAAGGAAGAAGAACTTGTTTACCTTGCTCTCATGGTGACTCTGCGTTGGCTCTTCTCCAATTCCCATGCACTGGACTTTCTAAAGCTGCTGCATCACTGGTCATCGTGCCAAAGGTGGATTCTCATTGGATGGGAGGAGCTTCCCGGTGTCTTATTGGCCCGGATCGCAACATCTGACTGGCTAAGAAATGTTCTTCTTTTATTCAAAGGCTCTAATATTACAGGAACTAAACCAAGTGTGACCCTCACTGATACGGCTGATGAGTTCATATGTTGTCAGTTATGTTCAATTGGAGTGCAGGAAAATTTGGATATGATCGGGTTTTTTTTTCATACAGCGAACGTCGCTGCCTGTGTTACTGTGTGTATTTCCTAACATATAAACAATAGTGTGAGTGAAGACAGCTTCATTCATTTAGGGATGATCTCGTCTGCTTTCCTTCGACCCAGTGGGTCAACCACAATCAATCAATCTTAACTGGCAGTACAACAGAACCAAACAGCATCTTCCGCATCTAGTGGGTCCTCTTGGTGTGTGTGTGTGTGTGTGTGTGTGTATGATACATATATAGACAAGAGGTCTATTTCTCGCAGCTCGCAGTCTCATGTCCACATTTGGAGATGATGCAAGAACGTGTGTGGCCGCCTGTGGTCTGCATTGCAGCTCCTGCGTCTCTCTCTCTCTCTCTCTCTCTCTCTCTCTCACTCACCCCCACTCTCCCTCTCCTCAATGTGCTGAGTTTATACATCAGGTTATTATATGTTATCACTGCCTATTTAGCGTTATCCTCCCATCACCTAACTGCGATGGGGGGGATTTTTAATCAGATCCCTGAATGTTTCTCTGCAGTTCACTTTTCGGGAGTTGGAGTTGCAATAATGCACCCAGTCAATCAAGGACTTCTACGAAAGCATGTGCCCAGAATCTTTTTCCAAAGTTCCTCGCCAATCCTAATCGGATTCTGTCATTGGAGGCCGTCTGAAGGCCTCCTGTGCCTTTAAATCTTTTATGGGCATTACACAACAGGTCCAGGCCGCACAAGCAACAAACAGCCCGAAAAAGAAATCTGAAGGGGTTGTGTCGAGCCAGCCAGCTGAAGGAACCAGACACCTACCAACGCCCAGGCCCTTCTGGTCAGAGACGTCTCTGTTGCTGCAATGCAAACACACACAGGCAAAGAGAATGGTCCCGGCCTTGCCCATCTGAAGCCTGATAAGGACTTGAAAGGGATGTGGGGATTTTGTCTTTCCTCTCATTGTTGACATCGAAGTGAATGACATCTGAAAAACCTTCCTGCCATCTTTTATTTTGAAGGTGGCAGAAAGTAAGATATCAGTGATCTTTTACCTGAGCAATTAGGAAAAACATTAGGTAGCTTTTTTACATTGTTAAAATCTGGCACCAAGTGAGTGAACTGGCCATAACCTGTCCTTGCCGCACCCTTCCAGTGTGTTGTAGCTGCCTGTCTGCGTCATGGCTCCAACTGCCAGCAATTGACTGCCACTTCCTTGCCTTCCTCCTTGTCGTGGCTGGAGAAGCAGCACACCCGTATTCACTTCTGTGCCCAAACAGCAGCAGAGAGGCAGAGAAGGGACGAATCACCGAATCACCAGGAGGAGGCATCTGTCCATCTGCATAACACGGCAGGTGAGATTGTGAAGTTTGTATGGGTTTGTCCTGTGATGCGTCTGCACTGTTTGGATCTGATCAGTCGTACAGATCAGTGTCACGGGACGATAAGAGAGAGAACCCGGACCATCCTGGATCTTATCGTTGCATTGTGCTACAAGACAGTGACCCAAAATGCAAGATATTCAACAATGTTTTTACCTTAACCTCAATGAAAATATTGACGCACGAAAAACTGAAGTAGTGAAAAGTCGACAATGACCCTCACTGTTGTGCAGGTCTGATCAGCTACAGGAAGTGTTTGTGGAGGATATTGTCAATAAATGAGGTTCTACCAGACGTAAACACAAGAGACTGAGGCCTGCACTGGCTGCTGTTCACCATGAGCATCCTCCCTGACATACCCGCTCGCTGTATCTGCCGGTTTAATATGTTTTTCAAATTTAGGTTTAAAACAGATGGTAACATTTAAACCATAAATGTGGGCTCTTGTGTTTATCACTGTTTCGGTCTAACTTGTGCATTTTTCAGTAACGTGGGGAAAGTAATGGCTCAATATAAAATAGTACTCACAGACTGTGATTAGGAAGTGGAGAATTGTTGTGTCTAACATTAAATTTTGTTTTCTGTCATTAAGGTCAATTAGAGCAATGATATATTTCACACAACAATGTCTTGTGTGAAGTGCTTCCCTTGGAAGCTGGTTTCCGATGGTGGCTTAGAGTATTGTCATCCATCTAGCACCATTTGAAATCAGTGTTCCAGGGGTGAGAAATGTGCTTACAGGCAACTGAACACAAGAAGTGGCCAGTCATGGAGGTGGAGACGACTTCAACGTAGAACAGTATCGCTCTCTGAAGCGCCACTCATGAGAAATCATCAATGTTGACGATTAAGACTACTCAAGACCTTTGTCCTCTTTCCAAGGTTGACTGATTTCTTTTGGTGTTCCGAGTCTTGTTGTGTTTCTAGCACCATTTGAAATCGGTTACAGTGAAGGACATATCTCACCACTACGAAGACTTTGCGGCAAATCGGATGTGGGTTCGCTGAATGGAAGAGACTTCCACAGTTGGTATGCAGAACACACAATTCAGGGGTGTGGTCAGTGTTTGAGGCATAACCTCACACTATGTCTTGAGTGAAAACAAAATTGGCTAATTTTGTCCTCAGTAATAAGAAGAGGACATCAGCTGTAAATCTGTAATTGTCTGACAACTTGATTAAGGGAACCTAGGCCAACATTTCAGCACCTGTGTCTGAAGAGTCAAATCCACAAGGTGGCGCTCCTGCACATTTCAGTACATTTAGGTGTGAAATTCATGTTGCAAAAATTACTGTACTGCTATACAGAAGTCTCCAAGAATAACATCTTTTTTTATTAAAAACCTTACAAAACTTGTTATGGTGGCAAACCACATGTGGGCTTCAAGGGAATAGGACGCCTCCATACTAAATCTATGGTAAAGCAAATGCAGGCTACTGCATATGAGAGCTTATTCGATGAGGAGGCCACATCATTAGGTGAAACTGCAGCCAATGAGGAAGCATCAGCATTTTTTTCTGTTTCAGAAGTTTCATTTATGTCTACACGATCAACACAAAGACCTCCCACAGGAAAGTTCATATGTACAGACGCTTCATTCTAAGTATGCATAACGAGTATGTATGTAATAAACATTCCTTTATTGTAAAGTGGCATTTCAAACACAATCTGCTCACCAATGGGATCTAAAAATGAAAATGCCCTTACGTCCTCATTTCAAAGTAAGAGTTTTGTTGGTCCCATCCTTCAGACCTTTAGGAATACCGTATATATGGCACTTGTGAAATATATCATTTATATTAGAGGCTATATGATGCCAGCAATGCGTCACTGGAATTTGTATTATCATTCATTGTTAACAAATGAATGAATGAATGAATTTGCACCTGGGAAAAGTTCTCTTGTAAAGTAAAGTAAAGGTGGTTATTATTACAGCACACCCCTCTTACTGCTTTAACTACAACTTAAACATTTAGAACATACACACAACTTGAATCATGCAACACTTAACATTAGTAAATTGGATGTCACAGCAGTATGAAAATGCTGAGTAAATTCAAACTGAAATGTAATGGGGGGGGAAAAGGAGTGTAGAAGCCAGGACAAGGCTCAAGCAAGTAAGTGGTTAGTTTACTAATATACATTTTATTATTTAATTATTATGTTATTAATTAGAGTAAAGCCACATTCCTTGAGAGAGCATGATGTTTTAAATGGGGCAGCATTACAAGAGCTCCATAATCATAAAAGTACAGACCACTGAGTTGGAACTTACCCAATATGATGAACCACCATGACAGCCACCATTTTGTTCCACTGCCTACAACACCTTATTAAAAAAAGACAAATTATTTGACTCTTATGTGTGCATTCTGTTCATATTAGACAAATATTATAATATAAGTATAAATATACAGCATGCTTCTGAGTTCCCAACAATAAATAATGAAATACTGAGGTAGTTTTCATTATGGTGGCACTATGCCAAGAACCGAAGTGGGAAAATTTCACACTTAAAAATTTGAGTTTCAATGGACAGGAAAGGTTTCTTAGAAAATAAAACTAGTATGGCAGCCAGGAAAATGAGCAACCATTAAGGTCAAGTTGAACTACAAAACACGCAAACAGCACTTTAAGCTCACGTGTATGTAACAGTACTGTCACAAAGATTAAGAGATTAAGATTCTTCCAACGTATAGTGAGCCAATGTGTGGCGCCCAGGGACCACCTTGAATTCTAAGCAGGTGCTTTGGTCAGGGGCACTGACAGGAGAAACCTAATATACATGTTTTTGATGGTGGGAGCAAACCAAAGCAAACATGAGGAGAACATGTGAACTTCACACGGAAAGGCCCTGTAATGGGAGGGAATTGAACCCAGGACCTTTTTGCTCTGAGGCAATAGTGATAGCCACCCGAAGCTATATGTACGTATCACAGTACTCTGAATAGTACTTGGGTATTAAAATGGACTCTACATGTTGTTGGATCTTTCTTTGTGGTGGGAGGCGAAGGAGGAACTGTTTTTGCTGCCAAGGCAATAAAGAGAAATCATTTACAGCAAGAACATAGTATCATTAACTTGTTCTTACACAATTTTGCTTGTGCATTCTGTTTATATAACAGTTAATATATTGTGTTGCACAGCATGCTGCTGAGGTCCCAAACCACCACTTGAGATCTGTGACTCATAACGACAGCTTGGACATAGAGCACAAAATGGTAAAAAAACCTAAAGTAAGCTGTGGAGAGTGAATGAGGCCTGTGAAGTTCTGTAAATATACAGAATAACAAGCCCATGAGATCCACCTGTGTTTTCTTGAAGCCAAGGCAAAGAATTTAAGAATGTCAAAAGGCAATACAAAGAGTCCCCGAATTATGCAGCCCAGTAATTGGAATTGATTGGATTGGAAGTTGGGTAAGGCGAGACCACCAATGACCTTATATCTTTAGAGCAGTAATTTGCGGCGGCTTGGAGGCCTTGCACCCCAGATAAACGAGCTAATCATTTTGTCTAATGAATCACAAAACATAAAGAAATCTCGGCTGCTTATATCATTACTGGCAATACAGTAATAATAGCTGTCCTTTCCAGTCTGCCACAGTCAAAGCAAATATCTGATGAACGATGGAGCAGGAAGTCCTGCTGGTGGGTGAGGTGATACCAAGGATAACGAATGCTGGCTGCATTGAAGGCCTATTCATCAAAGGTCAAATCCTCGGTTTGGATACTAGCTCTGGCATAAAAAAAAGAAAACATTTGAATTAGGTGAGTCAATACGTATAGAGGATGACTGATATTGTGATGATAATGTGAGTGACAATCACTTTTACTGAAACCATGTAGTCATTGTACATTTTGTCAATTCCAACCCAGTACATTCCAGTGTCATCTAATTGAAGATGTGAGAATTTCACGTACAGCCCCCTCTGTCTTCCATCTATTATGTGAGACCTGCATGTGGCCTTGACCGTGCCGTCTGAATCCATCAAAATGTCACAGGTGCCTCTGGAGTCTCCTTGGCACCAGTACTTTTTAGTATGTAGAGAGTGACTTGTGTCATACGAGCAGGTAAGGATGAATTCCCCTCCAACACTTGCTTTGATCTCTCTTTAATCACACTGGAGCTGAAGACTTGCCAGAACCACATAGCATCAAATTATGTTCTCATTTCAGGCTGTAACACTGCAAATCCAACATATTCATTTTGATTTTAACTACCAACAGTCACAGTCACGTGTAAATGAGGTTCTGTATGGAACAGCTTTCACAGACAAAGGTCACAATTTACTAAAATAAATGTCTTAAGAATATAGCAGCAAAGACAGATGCAGATAAAACAATAAAATCCATAATACAAATACAAATCACAGGTGGTTTTAGGGCGAGAAAACGGGGGAGATTAAATTGCTAAATTTAGCAATTTAGTTTATTACTAATTTGCTAAATAGGAGTAAGTATTTGATAATCTATAGATGATATTTAAATTCTTCTTTTATTAATATATCTTGTGTATTGTGGATTTGTTCATTTAAAATATATTCTTTATATATTAAAAATAATATTAACTCTCTGCTGATAACTCAACATTTTTAAAAGTAGCTAAACAATCAATTTAAATGAACATTATGATTGTTATTATTATTCTAAATTTCCCAAACTATTTTGGAAAATCTTGATCAGAATTTAAGTACTTACTTTAAGTAGAATTAGAAACAGCATCTCCTTGTTGGTGAACAATGTGAGTTATAGAATCATGACACTGGCACTTAATACTCAGGAAGTGGCCGAGGTGGACTGTGGTGACTGTAGCTTCCTGTGATGCAGCACAGTGCACACAATATGCATTATAGCAATTAAACAACATGTGACATATTTTAACAGTTTTACACAATTTTAAGGTTTTAATCAATTCCCATGACGTGTTACTCCTGAACATATGAACTTTGAACCTCAACCGCATTACAGAAATAACATTCTTACAGACTATGAACTTACTATGCTTTTTAAACTTATAACAAACTATGAGTGAATCATCTTTCAACCTATCACAGACGCACACACTACTTTGAGAAAACATTGTTGAAGAGTAGGGGTGATGGATATGGCTGAGGTGAAGGGGGTGAAACATCAGGGGGAGGATGTTGTGGGAGGGAAGGCAAGTAAAGGTAAAAATCTCAAAGGGTGCTTTTAAGGGGTGGGGCTGGGGGGGAGGAAGGGTGTGTCTGGAGAGGCTTGGGGAAAGTGCTTCGTAAAAGTCCCTGAAGGCCTCCAAGGGCGCTCTACTCTTGTTATAATAAAGTCTTACAAGCAGGCTGGGAATATTCAGTTCCCTCTGTTAGTTCACTAGTAATCCAGTAGATGTCATTGTGCTGCTGATGTAGTGAACAAAAACTGTAAAATGTGCAGAATGTGTGTATATGTTGGCATGAAAATATTCTTTTACATATATGTGATGTATAATTGGCTGCTTTTGCACTTTTGCTTCCCTGGTAAACCTGTTTTCTGTATATATTCTTTATCAGTTAGAAATATTGTATTTTGTATCATTATTGTATCAGAATATACCAGCAATGTTAAACTTATTGTATTCTCAGTTGTATTTATCTTATCTTATATCCTTTTTACTGTCTGTGCTTGATATAATAAAGAGAAGTGTTGTACCGCCGACTTGATGGACATAGTTCCTGAAAAAACACAAGCTCCTCCTATCGCTTCTTAAAGGCCACTCAGCATTAAAGACCCTTATTGGCCATTCTACCCAAATGGTAATAATCACAAATATTAAAAAAGTGATAAATTACTGTCCCCTGCCAAAAAATGTTCTGAATTATTTATTAGTATAATCACTTTACAAAAAAAACCTAAAATGAAAAGAAAAAAAAACATCTGTAAAAAGTGCTGTCCCCAGTTTCAGTTTCACTACAGAAGTCTGAGTCTGAGTCTGATTTTAGGAAGTTTGGGCAATTCTGAGAATAATACATAATGTTTGACCATCCCTTTATTAGCTGTACAGTATGTGCTTAAGATATGGTAAGACATATACTGTATATAGTTGGAAATAAATTTGCTATATATAATAATATATTTAAATGTATATCTATATTTAAGGAAAAAGGCTGCCACAAAAAAATCCAACTTGATTTACTTAGAAAAATAATATAGAATCAAGACAATTCATGATTAACACATTTAATGATTATATAAACATGACAGTTATAACCAAGAGTAATACTATGAAAAAGGTCAAGAGGTGTTATGGAAGGTATATATAGGTGTGGGTAAAACATATACAGGAAGATTCTCAGCCTGACATCATCTCTTAACCACTCCCTTTGTGTCCATCCCTACCCACCTCCCTACTTCACTCCTCTTGTCTGTCATGAATGTTGTCCAACAGGCTAGACTGCTTGCCGTGTATTCTTGCTTTTTGTAGGAACGGCTGACATGCTGGCATGCTTGTATATGTGTATGTGTATATGACTTCTACAGCCCTCAGTTGGTGGGTGTTTCCCTCCCTTTTGCTGTACATCACTGTCATGCAATCATACACCCGAGTGACTCTAGGACCCAGTAAGAGGTATCAGGGGGCGCGGAAATACTTTTAATCTGACCACAGAACCTGTTAGCTGTCTCTTCCTCTTATGACAGCTTTACATGCTCCCTCACAATCGTTGTGAGAGTTGCAATAGGGAAGTAGTTTTTGTAGCAGCCACAGTACTGCCATAACCCCAGAAAGCGAGCTTTGGGAGTGCCACTCCATGACCTGTGGAGGAGGCACTTTGTATTCTGATATGCGTGGGAGAAGTGGCCCATACCAGGCATTGTATATCCAGTCATGGAGGACCAGGCATGGATACTGAGACAATTGCTGGCCCAGCTGGAGAGACAAGAGGATGTGGATAAGGAGGACGAGAACAGTCTTGCTGGGGAGTTTTCAGTGAGTGAAGTAGTCCTTCTCTTTCATTGTGTGATAAGTATTGTAAATAAACCTTGATGTTGTGGCACAGATTATTAGATAATTGTCATAGCCATATTTGTTTATATGTGTTGATAGCAGGCATAACAGGAGTAAAAGCTCAAATGTTTCAGATATCATGTTCGGGGAAGTAACATATTTGCATAGAAAATGCTTTATCTGTGCTTCCTCTTTGCACGAATGCTTGCTATTAAAACTGCATAAATAAAGGGAAGATCTATAGGCAAATACACAAAGTGTACACTGACAGACACACTTGCGCACACTTTCCCTCAAAATGCCCCAGGATGACATCATCAATGGGCTGCTGCCATGGTGATGAGGTACATTTTTGTGGCCGAGGACAGCACCTTGTGTTTCGCATGTCATGTTGGTGCTGTCATGCCACTCCAACTCCGGCCACTCCAGAAGAAGAAGCCTTTTTCATCACTTCCGGAAAGAACAAAAAGAACTCTGTAGAGAAGATAGTCTGCAAGCCCTTTAACTGACTCTGATGGAACTGTGAGAACTAGCTTCTGAACAAAAAGTCCAGTGTCTGAGCAAATTCTGTAATGTCATTCATTCCGAACAGTAAATTCTGTATGGAAATCCTTCCAGTTTGTGTGGCATGAAGTCAGTTTCTCCTATGAGTCATGGATTCTGGTCATGCTGGTGTCTCAGTTGGTTGTATCAAAAGTACAAAACGTGACAGCGGCTTTGGTTTTCCTCTTAACGTATGCAATTGATCACGTAATCCTATTTATTCGCCTCTATCATGTCTCCTGACTCTTCAGATTGATTGCACAACTACAAAAGTAGAAAATAAGAAATGAAATAATAGAATACAAATAATATTCAACTTTCATAAAGTATAAACCACCCATGCAGTCAAAAATGAATTACAGTTTGTGAGAAAGTGTATTTCCCAAATGAATCCCTACATTGATGTATAAACACATAATATATTCTATTAATATTTCTTATGACATACTGTATGTTAAGCAATGTTGTGAAAAATAGACAAACTGTTGTAAAAAATAAATAAAAAATAAAGGGTGCCTTTTTGCGAAGGTTACAGAGATTCAATGTTCAATGTTTTATGCAGTAAAATATAATGACAATTAACAAAATAATCAATGAACATTCAGCTCAAGCAGGTGTCTCTACTTTATATGGGTTTTTAAATTATAGTGATCATGATTTCTGGTATATTTTTCAGAGGTTGAAAAGACAGTCAATCAGGTACCGCATTGACCAGACCTACCCAACCAAGGTGGCAGAAAGGCAGGAGAACGTCAAGAAGAACCGCTACAAGGACATTGTTCCGTGTAAGCACAACTTTCAAAAGCTTTGTTTAAGACAGACTTGTGATAAAAAGATACAAGATTAGTACTATAATACCTTTACATATACCGTACCAACAAGGGTTACATTGGAACAGTTCATATGGCATCAAGAAATATTTCCAAATACTAATTGACATTTATATTGTCACCTGCATGTATCTCTTCTCCTAGTCGACCACAGCAGGGTGAAGCTCACCCTCACTACCTCCAAAAATGACTCAGACTATATCAACGCCAGCTTCATCAAGGTAGCTGTCGTATACTCTATAGGAGAAACCCTTTGATCCATATAGTTGTGTGACTGTGTGCGGTGTTTTGCTGGCAGGGGGTGTCAGGTTCCAGGGCGTACATTGCCACGCAGGGTCCTCTGACCCACACAGTGCTGGACTTCTGGAGGATGCTTTGGGAGTACAACATAGAGGTGTGGCCTGTCTGCATGGACACAACTAGGCATTTTGACAGCTTCTCAAAACAGCCATTCTAAAATGATTACACCAGTCATACTTTGCCTGCTTTTCATCTGTCTCTCACACATTCAGTTTTAAGAATGCGCATGTTGTTGCTACACTGTCTCATGGACTTGTTTTGTGCTAGGTCATAGTGATGGCCTGTCGGGAGTTTGAAATGGGGAAGGTAAAACTATTTTACGCACACTGATGTACACAGTTCCTTTCTACCAATACATAGAATATGTTTTGTAATTAATATAGGCAGATTAAATAGACTGAACAGCCAACTTTCTCTGCATTAAATCACAATGTTGTGCCAAATGTTGTTGCTAAATGTGTAGTTTGAAGGAAGTATTTGTTGTGATGTACGTTACAGTTTGCTATTTCTCACGGCCTGCTTACTGTACTTATTTGTAGAAAAAGTGCGAGTGTTACTGGCCACCGAAACAAGAGGAGACATTTTCTTGCGAGCCATTCACAATTTATTGTGTGAGTACTTACATTTATCAGCAAACTTCCCACTTTCACTGTTCCATAATATATGCTGACTCTGGCCTTTCTATCTTCTGTCCCTTGACACCTTCTCCATTAAATACTTGACTGCACTGATTCGCAATATGTCATTATTAACAACTAACTAACTAACTGACTAACTAACTAACTAACTAACAGATTGACTGACTGCTGACTGACTGACTGACTGACTGACTGACTGACTGACAGACAGACTAACTAACTAACTAACTCACTCACTCACTCACTCACTCACTCACTCACTCACTAACTGCATTTTTCAAAGATCTAAAGATGATCTGTTGGCTTTTTGTACAGGATTCTGAAGAAAACAAAGGAGACTATCTGACAAGGACGTTAAGGGTCACTTATCACAACGTACGTAGTATGTATACCGCGATTGTCAGCGTAACTGTAAGTGAAATTCTCATGAGACAAACAAGATGAGGACACCAGATTGTCAGACCTGGTGTTGATAGCTAAAACAAATGATAAAGGCAGTCGTGATATTTCCTCATGTTTGACTTGACAAAGCTGTCAGAACTGTTGATGTCTGCCTGTGTTGCTTCAAGGCCTTCCTAATGACATATTGAAAATTGAAATATTGGTTAATCTACATTTGATAAATAATAACCTTGGTATATAAATGAAAAGAGCCTTGCTTTCTAATTGTTTATACTGCTTTTGCTTTCTAGTGTAGCCGGACTTTGAAACAGCTGCACTATGTTAACTGGCCAGATCACGGTGTACCAGACTCCATCCCTCCCATTCTGGAGATGCTGGATGAGATGCGCTCCTATCAGGACCATGATGACCTACCCATCTGCATCCACTGCAGGTCGGACTTCCTTATAGATCTTAAATACTGAATGGACAGGTATGGTTTAGACAAAGTTAAGGAGATGAAGGTTAGACCCCTCCTCTTTGACACAGGATGTGTGTGGGTAGGTAGCCCACTTAGTTTCAGAGTACACACGTCAACATTTCCCCACCGCTGTCTAAAACCCTGTGTGCTATTCTGTTGAAAAGTTGAATTTTATTCTCAAAGCAACAAACCTATAAGAGAGAATATGGTTGGTGGCTTACTGTGGTCTGCCTTCACAGTGGCACAGTGGTTAGGTTTAATGCTTGTTATACCAAAGCAAGATAAAGTATTACTGTATAACTATAACATCTGCCTTTACTTCTGCTGCGATTGTAGTGCTGGCTGTGGAAGAACAGGAGCTCTGTGTGTCATTGATTATACTTGGAACCTCCTAAAGAAACAGGTGACATCACTGCCCTGATAAATTCTGCACATTATCTATTTTAACCCTGAGTTTCAAAGTGAAAATGCAAAGTGTAAAGCACTGCATGTCTACTTGTTTATAGATTATCCCTGCAGATTTCAGCATCTATGGTTTGGTTGAAGAAATGAGAACCCAGAGGCACTCGCTGGTTCAAACAAAGGTAGTTGCTGTTTTGTCTTTAAAAATCTTCAGACTTTGAGCTATAATTGTCACACCAATGCACATTAATCCACCACATTTCAGTTTATTCTTGATGTGTTGTTGCTAATCTCTGTCCTCCTTGTTTTTATGTGTAACCACAGGAGCAATACGAGCTGGTCCACAGAACAATCAAGTTACTTTTTGAGAATTATTTGCAGTCTGTTGATAATCAGGCCAGCAGAAACGAGGTGGGCAACGGTTTCATTTATTGTTGTAAATGAAACTGCGTACACAGAAATCACCGTCACCCTGGCGACACAGGAAATACACATACAGGCTTTGTAGTGGTTTCAGTAGCGCTCACATTCAATGATGGTGGAGTGCAGTCACACGGTCAGAGTGGAAAATAAACAGGTAGCTTGCTAGGGGGGAGACTCATTCTATAACATAGAGTATGGTAGGAAATAGCTTGATGTGTGTGAATATGTTTACTTGTTGAAGCGAAAAATAATATATAATATAATGTATTTTTTTTCACTTTTCCCTGTCATACTGAGCAGGTGGCAGCAGGCCTGTCACCTGTCAGGGTTGACAGTGACATTGAGCTGTCTGACCTGAGTGATGAACTGGAGTCAGATTTACTGCCCACCCTACAGCACCGGAGCAATGAGAACGTGGCTGTCTCACCAGTGTGCTGGACGACCTCGGCTCCCCTCTTTGGTCCCCAAGCTTTGGTCCCCACTCAGGATCTTCAGGAAGGCTCCAGGTTTAGTCAGGTCACCGGGACTTCACCCACACTGGGGCAAACCAGCCAATGGGGTCTTGTTGCAAAGGAGAGGATAGAGGAGAGTGATGACTTACTATTGCTGAAACCTCTGACTGAACCAGCTGCAGCAACCATTTGTCTTACAGTAGAAGACCCATACTTTGACAGTCCACTGGGTTCTCCTTCATCTGAGGAGACACCCGTGTACTTAATTGGAGACGTTGCTCCTGACAGCCAATGGACAGCTAGTATACCCGCTCTGTTTCTCAATAACCAGAGTATGGAGCTTAACTCAGGTAAATGCTTGTACTGTAACTTTGCGAGATAAGTATCAAAACGATTAAGTGTATATAATATTGATTTTACATTAAGTACATTTGTAGGTGGTTCTAAGGTGGACGTGCCTCCCCCAATACCTGAGCGAACCCCTGAATCCTATGAACTGGATGTTGAGGAAGGTTGGTGTACTCAGTACTACAGAACCAGGCACATAGGCACAATACTGGGTAATATTACACACTAATGTATCCTAAGAAATGTACTTATGGTGTCACTGATTTTCTTCCTTCAGATCACTCAGAGCCCTTTGATCAGTTGGCAGTCATAATCCCATCAAGTGCTGCTGCTGAGACTCCCGAGGAGATGGGAGGTGAGAATTTAACACGGAACAATGCTCAATCGCAAAATCCTTGTTTTGATACAATAAACAACTTACAATGACACTTACTATTTCTACAGGCAGCCCCCCCTCACCTGTCCCCCCACTCCCAGAGAGAACTCCAGAATCATTTGTGTTGGCCATCGATCAAGGTGACAACTCTGAGACAACAATAACCAGCAGCTGAGTGTAAAGAGTACATATGTTTTAAATATAATATTGATTTATTTATTCTTACCATTCAGCTCCCGTGGAGCAGATGATAGAGATCTCATCAGAAAATAACTTGAACAGAATAGGAATATCTTCGGAATGGTCTGGAAATGCAAAGCCAAGCACTGCCACTCAGAATGAGACGAGTCCCAGGAGGAGGAGTAAGGTGAGAATAAAGTTTCAAAATGAATGAAACAACTCTAGTAGCCATTCCATCTTGTTGGGGCCTCAAATTTGATGAACTTTGCCTCTGGAATTAATTAGAACTTAACACATGTACTGGTGTTTATATGATATATTACAATATGTTTTTTATTTTATGTTTTGAGACAGCGTATAAAACGTCACTGCAGCAATGTAACACTAAAAACATCTCTTTCTTACAGAGTTTGAAAGGAAAAATGACATTCACAGGTAAGAATGTGAGATTGTTGTTATATCTGTGGGGATTCGTTACATTATTATTATGATACTGTAACAAATGAATCACAACATCATGTGTGACAAATTTGATTATCCTATATATTTTGCTGTAGTATTTCCAGCACCAACAACTCATCCAGGGCCTGGATCAAATGTGGACCCTCCAGACCGCCACTCTTACCATCCACTGGATCCCCTGGACCCCCCGACCATGATCCCTCAAGGTAACCTCATCATGATGGATGATGAAGTTATAAAGTAATAGTAAAGTGATGGATTTTGGCCACCGTCTGCTCATATACTCCTCTGTTACTATCTGCAACTCTTAAAAAGCAAACATGCAATCAAATAGTATTTAATTTGGTGTAAAATGAACAAACAGGCAGTGCGTTTGTGATCATCTGTAGTTGTTTTTTGCAGCTGAGAAGAGCCCACCCCTTCCCAATAGAACCCCAGAGTCCTTCGTCATGGCCAAAGAGGAGTGTTAGTACACCATCACCTTCATTCTCTTTCAGAGACACAATTTAGATTATGTGATATTTGAAATACACGCAAGAAGGCTGCAATAACAAATTATAATGAAAGAATTTGATTTGGTTCTGTTCTACCAGATGATGAAAAACCTGCCACCTGCCTGCAGTCTGTTGAAACTACACAGGCTCCACAGAGGGTAGGAACTTCCTCAGAGTGGGCTGGCACCTCTCAACCCAAGACCTTCCTGGGTGCTTTCAAGAACAGGAGCAAGGTACAAAATATCTGTCAGAGTTAAAACCAAACATCAGCATCACGCAAGTAACTCTATGACCAATCATTTTTCCAGGCAAGCCTTTTCAAGCTATAAATGTAATAGCTGCTATTGTGATTCAGAAGATGAGTCAGTCAAACCACCTCTTAACACATTTGATTAACATATTTGTATGCATTCATATGTTCCGCCCAGAGTGTTCGAGCTAAAAGTTCACAGCAAGGTAGGCACTTTATATTTTTATGCCGATCACGAGGTTGCTTTGCTTAAACTAGTTGCTTTCATATGTTGAATGGTGCTCCCTATGATCAACCAAATTCATTTAATGCACAAAATTGGCAAAATCCTCCTTTAAACACGCATTTTAACTATGCCACTGTAAAGGGATAAAACTTTGTTGCATTGTTTATGATTAATCTTATGATTGTGTCTACATGGGGATAATTTGTTTGTGTGTTTCTGCTGCAGAGCCCCTCACTACTGTTCAGACTCTACCTTCTGCGGTTGTGGCTGGAGGAGGAAGTGGTGAGTTGCCTTAAATCTTGGGGGACTGCGTGCTTCACTAAAGCCCTTTTGTCACACAGACTGTGACAATTGATAAAACACGTATTTATTCTTATAAGAAATTGTCATGTTAATAGCTGTACTTTTTGAAAAGTTATCCATAGGCTATATGAAATACTAGGTCATTCAAAAACCCAATTCTGAGTTGGTAATTAGTTCATTTTGTATCTGTCACTGTGTTTATCAGCGCAAGTCGGACAGAGTGAGGTGAACCACAGGCCCTTCTCAAACGCAGAGATGGCAGGAAATAAAACAGACAAAAGCAATGAGAAGGGGATGTCGAGGACAAGGGTAATGCAGAAGCAATACATGTGCAACCACACATAAGTTGTATCACAAGTCTTAAAGACTAATTGTTAAATTCATTTTTCTCTGTCCAGAGCATAAAGATCTTTAAACACAAACTAAAAAGTAAGTAATGCAAATCTGAAGTCTTGCTCCACCATTACACGAATGCTTACAACACAAGCAGGACTAACAAGTTTAAAAAAATATTCTCAGTTAAAACAGCGCCCTCATCGTCTGAGTCTGGTTCAGTACCTACATCATCAGTGTTCAAGTTTGGTAGGCCTGTCTCTATTTCTTCATCTACAAACTACATTTACAACATATTTTGCCTACTTACTAAATCATGCTTTCACTTTGTGTTCATCTTCTTCAGGATTCGGGAACCGTTTCGGAAAGCCGAAAGGGCCCAGGGCACATCCAGAGAGCTGGGTTTGAGTAAGCCACTCCTGTCTAGACAGCTACACAGATCGCAGACAATCTCAGTGATGCTGTTCATTCCACAGCAGGAAGTTCCCCAATGTTCTTCAAAGATATGTTGAAAGATGACGATGATGATGCAGTAAACCTTTAACGCACAGAGAGTTGTTTCTCTTTGTCTCAGGGCCAAATGACAAACCTCTGTATTCCTATCTGCTTCATTGTTCTCTTGCCACTATCTCTGACACATTTGGTAGATCAACGTAGGTTGATTTTTGGTTATTGATCATCATCATTATTGTTATCCAATAGCTTGAACATTTATGGACCCAGGACTGCTATTGTGTGGAATGTGTTTGTGCCATGTGCAGTAAGATATTGTATGTCTTGTTTTAATGCTCGTGGTTTTGCTGTTAGATCTGGTGCTTGAGGAATATAGTGAATGTACTTATGTGTATATGCATTTGTGTATATACACATATGGGTTAAAGGTGTCACTTACATTGTTACACCTGTTACATTACAGGGCCAATATTGAGTTAATGCGTCTTTAGTGTGATAAGAAAATTGCATCGCTAGTTTTGTGATGATGATGATGATGAACTGTTCATACTCTGGTTACACACAAAATTATTTATTCAAAAAAATATAGAAAGTTTATGCATTCCTGTTGTGTTTTTCCCTTACTTCACACGACTGAATAACACAGAATTCTACAGAATGTAACATTTCCCCATAGGAAACATAGCAGGCCTGATGAGGAAGGAAGTGTACAATGCTGTACATCGCAACAAAACATGACAAAAAGGCTGATTCCACAGTACGGTAGCTGCCTGTTCATTTCTAAATTGAATTAGTGAGTCAACAAGAAGCTATGACAGCCATATCAGAGAAATGAAAATCCCTTTCCTAGTATGATGATCTAGGCATAATTCCTCACACTATGATGCTATAACTCTTAAGCTTCTAGGGGACATGCAGAAGTACAGATCATAAAACATCATAAAAGCAATATTTGATATCAATAAAAAACAAGGTATAACCTATGGATGTTGGGCAAATTCCCACATTACCAACAAATAAACCCCCCAGTTTCAAATTAGGATGACTGTATACAGTACAAGGCACTAAGATGCAGTCACAGATAGAGCAAAGGCAGTAATACCCATTACATCATTTACAGAAATCTACAGAATGAAGGCATCTGTGAGGTTGACATGACCACATATTGCACACAATAAGGAATTCTGGACGATTGTGCTCAACGAGACTTTTGGGAAGAATCCCGACAGAGAAACGTGACGCATGTGTCACTTCTGTTTGACTGATTGCAAAAGAAAAGAGTTCATCATTGAAGGATCTTTTCATTTCCTTCATTATTTCTAAATTTCATATCACAGATTTAATGGTTACAACTCCTCTCTGACGGTGGCTTCATCCCCTTAAAACTCTTACTATATAAGAAAATAGACAAACTAATACAAATCCACATGATCTCAGCTATGTCAACAACAGAATATTTGTCAACAACAGAATATTTACATACCAAATTCCAAATATATTCTTCACCTGGAGAAATGTGCAAAAGTTGTAAATCTTTCATCACTTAAAAGTTACATCCTAACATTAATCAGTCACTGGTTTTGAACCTGTGTTGTGATAAACAATAGGAAAATAAATTAAATATCAAAAATGGTATCAACAGCGTGAAAAAGGACTCTATACAAAATTAGCATTTAAATAAAATATTGCACAACAGCAAAAAAAGCAACATATGGTAGTGACGTATCAAAATAAAACGTATTTTAACTGTTATAAAAGGAATTCGAGCGCTGTAGGACATTTAGCAATAACATGTTTTCATTGTGCCACGTTCACTGTCCCTGATCAATCCAGGATCTCAGAGGGGGCCTCCAGTATCTGCCGGTTCACAATCTATTAAACTACAACTCCATAGCCTGGATAGTCTGCCACGCAAACTAATTACGCATTTGTCATGTCTTTCTTTCCAGAGTAATAATTATACTATTAAATATGGAAACAATCATTCAATACTTCAATTAAATTATTAACAACTTCCTTTCCGAGATGTCACAAACATAGATTTATAATCCATATAATAATTAGGCCCCAAAACGTAATAATAGCCAAGTCTTGAATTAATAAATCAATGTTAAAATTTTGAATTAAAAAATAAAAATGGAAAGAATCATTTAAGTTGAAAGGTTTCCTGATAGACACAATGTAAGCAGACAAACCGAGAGGACGTAGGCACAAAAAAAGAAACAAGAAAATGTCATTTAGGGAGCTGTTGTGCCGTGTGGAGCTTTTGGAAGGGTTGATGGGTGGGATCTACATTTGGAGATGTACAGCCAGAGCAGAGAGGTGGCAAGGAAGGATGGGGTTGCTGACAAGGTGCGGCTCCTGTGGAGGAGTCGCCGGCTTCTGGAATAAAGGCTCTTCAGTCTTGGCCACCCTGCCTTGGAGGTTGCCCCCTTGTGGTCGTGCACGGGGCGTTATGGTGGTGTCGGGCCGAGCTGGGGAGGAAAAGGAGACTCTGCCTGTAGTAGGGTTGACATCCCTGCACCGCTGTTCCTCCTCCTGCTCCTCGTCATCCAGATGGTAATGTTTGAGGCGGACGTGCCAGGCCAGGCTGCAGACTGCAGACACCGTCTTAAACTGGTGGATGACGTTCCTGGGGATGAAGTAAATGTCATTGTCGCAGAGTTGGACGCGAACATAGCGGATCCCCTCCCTCCTCAGCTGGTTGAGCTTGGCGTCGTCCACCCACTGAACACACTGCAACGGGAAACGAGTGAGGAGAGATTAAAAATCGGAATTTTGACACGTGTTAGATTGTTGATTGATGTTTAAAAATGCGGTTCCCACTTGAGACACTGGAGGCTCATAGAGATCCAGCTGCAGCCTCTGGACAACATTATTGAAATCGCCTGCATGGAAACACACTGCGTCTTTGGTTATCCGAGGCCGGTTATTCCTGTACAGAGATTTCACAAAGCATAAAACCATTAATAATTGAATTACATGTGCATAACGCACTATTGCTGCTATGCTCACATGATAATTTGAACATTATCACATGCTAACCTGTCAATGAGACCTTTCATCACAGCTGCAATTCAAACAAGATACTCACCATTCTCCAAAGTGCACTGCTTTCAGGACCCCCACTGCCGCAGTGCTCTGCCAGTCAAAACTCTGGCCTACGTGGTCAGCGTGGGCCTTGGTCCGGTCCTCGAACAGAACCTCTCTGGGCTCACTGGCCCTTGGCAGGTAGTGAAGGTTTTTTATCTCATTCATGGACCTGCAGGAGGTGAAGGCCCAGTCAGGATTTCCACTGTGGTTTCCGGTTCAGTTCTTTATTTTCAATTTTGACTCCACAAATATTCTATCTATCTTTGGATAACTTCAAAGAAAATGCCATGCTGCTCAAAAGGTTTTCTGCTACTTATCAATTACAGTTCCTCTTTGTTACAACTGCTCCTCAGCATGTGCGGCTGTCCCTTTATTATAACGGTCCTTAAACAGTACTTCTTTTCCTCAAACATTTTGAGTTGTACCTGCGCCGTTTGAAGGGAGACTTGGGCACGTCAGCGGTGGGAACCATTTGTTCTCCTGGCCGCACCCACATGATAGGCCCATCGTCACTCTGAGAGCGGCAGTCCAGTTTCAGACTAGAGAGGCTTCCCCATGGGAGGGTCATCTGTAGGGACACACACATTCACAACACAACAGCTTTAGTTACATTATATCCAATCATGATATTCGCCTACATTATTTTCATTTGCAAAAGATTCGCATTTTATGGAGAAGAGTTGGTTGTGGTCGTAAATAAATTGTATTTCTGACCTTGAGGAAGGGCGACTCCTCAAGCACGTCAAGGAACTCTGGAAAAAAGTCTCCAACCTCCTCATCAACTGCTCCCACCAAGCTGATCTGCCTCATGGGTCCTGCCCGGTACGTTCCTGAACAATAGGTTCTGCTCACCTAAGAGAGGACACACGGCAAATGTCAGTGTAGCATCACAAGTGTGAATCGTTGTTCTGCAGTATTTCACAGGTATGCTGCACAGCTAGGAGGAGATGGAATTGATGCTTTTAAACTCCTTTCCTTTAATGAGAATCTATTAAAAAGCTTTTACATGACAAATGGTAATGATGGTTGTCACTTTCCAAAAAAAAAATGAATGTGTTTAGACTTTTACACCCAAGTAATCTAAGGTGTGAAGCTAATATCAACCAACTGAGTGGAATAAGAAAACAATCTTTGGAGCTTATTTCTAATTGAGGTCACAGCTGGCCTGTTTACTTTACCGTGTAAAATAGAATTTAATAATGAATAAAACAAGTTATTCATTGAGATTTCAATTAAAATTAATACAATGTGCAATGTGAAACAAACTAAATCCAACATATTTGCATCATTTCAAGTTTAAGTTTACATTTGTTTATTTTGCAGGGATAGTACAATTGATTTTTAACGTGTCTTGATTTCGTGCCTTCAGAAACAATTGTTGCTGTTCAAAGAGCGCAGACTGTGGAACTGAATTACAGGCAATTTCTTATTCGCTTGTGTAAGATCAACACCAGCCTCTTCCACACACAGTTAGTGCTCAGAGTAGAAAAGTACTAATTAGTTGGGCGCAGAGAAAAATATGATGTTAATGAACGATGCCTGAGCAACTGCACTATTAAATGGAACACACACACACACACACACACACACACACACACACACACACACACACACACACACACACACACACACACACACACACACACACACACACACACACACACACAGTGGTATTCTAAGGATCTCTTGTAAGGATTGTAAGGATTTAAATGCTTCACGGCACACAGTCAATTATGAGTGTGTCTGACAGTGTGTGAGATATATAAGATCATATAAAACTGGGATCCAAATCTACATTAACAGCATAACATGATGACGTTGGTTTGACGACATTGCTGAGACTGTAAAGTATTTCTATCCTGGGCGTGGTTGTGTACTGATCCAAAAGCATGCAGTGAATTAAACAAAGTACTTGCCTGCAATCATTTGGCACTCAAAACATCCACCTGTGACATCAACACACTAGACTCACACCCCCTGCATAAACAGGGAATTCTCGGTGTCTCCTGCCATCACACATTCAGGACTACTGTTCTATTCCTCCCTCACTGACCCATGTTTGACAGAGATTAGGTGTATGTTTGCATTGTCAAGGAGCAGAAGTTACTCCATTGGATATCTTGGAAAGCAAAGAAATCTTGGCACCCGCAGAGCTTTAGACTTATCAACGACGTACTTTGGACTCAACCACTTGAAAGCAAACATGTACTAATTCAAGTTTTGCTTTTTCTAGTTTTGCTCACGTCAGATGTTGGGTTAGACCACCTGCTCCCATCACATACCTGAGAGTGGAAGTTAGCAATAGTAGTGGTCTCGATGTCTTTTTTGCCCAGTATCTCCATCTTTACCGGCGTGTTTGGGAAGTTGAAAGCAAAGTAGTCCAGGAAGTCAGGCAGGTAGGAAGCTGCACTGTGCACCACTGCCAGGGCATACGAGGCTGCACCTCTGGGTTTCTCAGCAAAGGCCAACTCCAGGAACTCCTGAGCAAAGTACTCCATGTCAGCTGGACTAAGACAGGCTAACTCATCAGCATAGGCATGCAAGACTGATCCCCCACCGTTGGCTTGCCTCTCCTCGTGCATGAAGTAACCACACCAGGTGCCCGTCTCCAGATGGGAGCTGCGGATGTTGTGGTCTTGGTGGGAGAGGAAGGGGATCTGTACCGGTTTGACACCCTGGAGGTGGGGGTGGTGGTTGTTCAAAGTGCCTCTGCCAGGCTGACAATTTCTTTCAGGCTTCAAACTGCCAAGTGGAGAGGAATCAGGACGAACAGATACAGCAAGATCTGCTCCGAGACCTGCACATATTGTCTGGACTTCTTTGTTGTGCCTACATCTGACTTTCTTGCCATTGTGCTCATCCTCACAATGCTTCTTCTTCTTCTTTTTCTTCTTTAGGAGATATTCCTCCAGCGTTTGAGACTTGACATTCTCATTGAGTGGCCTGGGTTCTGTATGGAAAGAAGTTTGACAAGAAGAGCAGGATAAATGTACAAAGAGGGAGGCAATCTGTGAACAAACTGAAAATCCCAGTTTATGACTTAATTCTGTAAACACGGGACTATTAATGCTCAACAATCAGTAGGTAAACATGTCAGTATATAAACACTGAGGAGTTCACCAAAGTTCTTGAAATTAATGTACTCTAAATGAGGACAATAATGAAACCTAACAAAAAAAATCAGAGCTGAACTCATTTGCAAAGATTTCCACGGTACCACTGATAGTACACGTACCACAGTTTGAGCACCCATGTCTTACTCTCAGTAAATAATAGTGTATCCCTCTAGGAAGTTCTCAGTTATCGCTTGGCGACCCCTGAAAACCATTAATGAAGTATAGGACACATGACACACACTCCCATGTTCTATCTGTCTCCAAATCTTTCCCCATCTTAAAAGATGCCACCCTCGTCAAATATCCCAAAATTTTAAGAACAACCTACCCTTCCTTTTCTTCAGATCGGCGTGTTTGACATTAGCCTCGGTGTTTTCCTTCTTCATCTTGTGTCTCAGCTCTTTCTCCCTGTGCTTCTCCTTGTTGTGATCTTGTGTCTCGGCCTTGGCCACTTTGAGGGGCGTGAAAGTGAAGAGCGCAGGTGGATCCGGGGGCGCCGCTCGCTTCCGCGGCGGAGGTAGAGCCAGAGCCGGCTGCAGGTTCTTCTTTATGCCGTTGGTTTGGTTGTGATGGTGGTGGCGGCGGTGGCTGTGCTGATGGTGATGCGGGGCGTGCGTGTCGGAGCTGAAGTTGCGGGGTTGGGAGTTTTGCGGCGGCTGCGGCTGCTGCGGCGGCGGCTCTTGGATCCTTCGCTCAGCATGTTGCTGGTTATGGTGGTGGTGATAGTGATGATGGAGCTTCACTTTCTTCGCGTCTTTCTCCGTCCTCTCGCGTTTGTCAGCTGACGGCGACAGGTCCCGTTTTTTCTTCCTCTTCTTCTCTTTGGTGAATCTCTCAACACTGTCCTGTTCCTTTACTTTTGCACGGAGCAAATCGACTTGGGCTGCCATCTTTGCACGTACGGTACATTTAAAGGTCTCGAGATTCTTACTGCGCATGTCTGCGGAAAAATGTAGTCTTTTTGTCGTTTGTTTGTAGTTCGACTGAATGTTTTACTATAACGCGCAAGCGTAAAGCATGTAACTCTGGGATATGTAGTTTATAAGGACCGTAATGTCACTTGGGAGTTGTAGTTTAAAGTGTTCTGAGCGCGTGCCGCCTTGCACGCACTCACTTCTGCTCAACTGACGTCATAATCTGACGTCATTTCTACAGGAAGCCACAAGAGGGCGCGCTGTAGTTTACTGTGAGAGAAATCACACCGCTGTTAAAAGTATTCACACGCGAGGAATAGATAATATAATTCTTTGTTTTTTAAAAAAAAACTGTCAGAGAGGTATAGACTCATCATTTAAAGCTATAGTTAGTGGTGGGGCAGTCAAACCTCCATCATACTGCAGCCTCAAACCTGACCTGAACTAAATGAGCACCGCCTCTGATGCAGATGATACAACAACTGAACATTATAAGCTCCACAAAATGAGACGTTGGGGCGTTTGTTACGGCCCGAATGAAATTGTGGGCACACTAATAATCTGTTTACTCACTTACTAAGAGTGGTGTGTACTGGGTGTGAGTATGTAGTTATGTAGGTATTTTTGCAGTAATATTCTCTCCAACTGCATTTACGAAGGAATTTCACAAAAGGAGCTTGTGAACCATTTAATATTATGGTTTGGTTTGCCCATATAGAAATACAAAACGAATGCACATCAGTGGTGTGTATTCAGTAAACCTTTATTTATCAGTGCATGAACAGAATGCCATGACCAAATGAATTATTCTCACACACTTTATATAATTTCCTCCGAGTTCCCTTAAAAAAATAATGAAACGATTTACAGAGGATTCTTTTTCTTAACGAAGGCAAATATTTATACAGGTGCTGTACAATTTATAAACATTTAGAATTGTAGGGATGTCAAAAACCAAAAGGCTTTTTGATGTAGGAGCAATGCAAGGCCACAATATCTTGATATATGGTGATGACATGAAGAGGAAATAATACAGTAGCCTATTATATGAACAATAAACTGGACAATAAATTAGTCGGTGATTTTCCACATGAAGAGATAAAGTTACTTATATGCTGTACAATCTTTGAACAGACTGAGTCCATAGCGCTCTATTGTTCAAGATATAACTTGCTTGTGAAGAGCAGCGTATCTGCCACTAGATGTCACTGTACTCCACGATAGAAACAGAATTGTCTTCAAAACAGGGCAAACCTAATACAAATCAGTATTTCTTTTCATACAGGAATGGATTCCCTTATAATATTCAATGTAATAGATTTTGTAATGTTATTCAATATCAAACTTGCATTGAAGATAGTTTTGATAAGATGTTTTCGACATTATGTATTAAGTACACTCACCAAACAATAACATACTGTAACCACGTCTCCTCATGTGGAAAACTAAATTAATTCTTATTATATCACAAATGCTACAGGAATGACACTTTTTATGATTAACAAAGTCAAAAATATACATGCAATATTTCTCTCTCACATTTAGGATCAGGGACCAAATAAGAAATTTGATCAAAAATAGATTTGAAGAATAGAATGAGGAAATGCTAGATTGTTGTGCCTAGATTTTACCATGATAAAAATACAAATATATCTTAATATATCTTTAATAAATTGAAGGCAAAGATCTCATTTCTCACAAGCTCTGTTAATTAAACTTGTCTAAATTATGCATCAATATGTGTGTATTCACTTTGTTAAATAATAATATACATATCAGATTAGGTATAGTCAATGCTACAGTAATTCAATACATACATAGGCCAGTCAGCCTGTATACATACACACATAGCCAGAGGACCTAAAATACGTAGATGCTAACAGTAGACTTTACATGGATGGAACAGACTAGCGTGACTGTATACAGACTGTGAACACATTAAATGGAGTAGAATGTATAGACTGTGCCACCAACAGACAGGTCAATGTGATTTCTATAGTGTTGCATGATGTGTTAGTTTTCTACAATATGCACTCGAGCAACAGCAGTGATTTCTGACCCATTCAACACATTTCACTCATTATTCTTAGTGGTGATGCTTATCTACACATTCTATCTCTACAAACCCCACAACAAATGTGAAATGACAACATGGATATGTATACTAACCGTTTGTTTACATAGAATTTCAATAAATTACAATATGCTTCATTATCAACACAAACAGTAGAACTCTAAGCACAAGTGTCTGGTCTGCTGATTGGTGCATATAAATCCTCAGGCTGGTGTATCCACTCTCTGATAGGCTGATGGATACACATGTTTCTGTGTCTTAAAATGTGTGTGAATGCAGTCATATACACAGTTTATGACTCTACAAGGGGCTCCCCAAAAACAACAGACATAAACCTGTGCATACTGTAAGACACTCCGTAGGACAAATCCATCTTTCTAGGAAGAAAAGCTCAGTAATTGCATGAAAATGTCTTCAAAGTGACAAAAAGCAGGATCCTTCATCAACATGGGCAGAGAGGAAGAGGAGAAGTTCATTTTGTTGCCTACAAATATTCTCACAGTGAAGTGCAATACGGCACAGCTGCTTCATAACCGGAGTCTCTGATTGGCACAAAACAGTCGTGAAACTTCAGTGCCAAATCCAAAAATCACACTTCATCTCTTTCATGCTTACGTCCACACTTCATTGTGTACACACACACAATCGCGCGCGCACACACACACAATCGCGCACGCACGCACACACACGCATGCACACATCAGATCAGACATCAGCAGCTTGATGCAAACCGATGGAGGCAAACTGGGTAAAAAATATAAATGCAATGAGAAGCTATGTTGCTGGTTACACAGTGATCTGATTTGTCTGCAGTTGTTAAGAAAAAAAAACAAAGCCTATTTCCCTCCATTATGACCATCGTTTACAGGCTCCGCTTCATGGAGTCCAGCAAGGATCTCAGATTGTCCCGTGTGTTGTCTGGGACTGAATCTTCGCAGAACTGGGGACTTTCCATGGGCCGGGGGTGATGGGAGTTTTCTTGTAGCTTGTTGTGCCGTTGCAACTGGGGTCCTGGACGCTACTGGTGGAGCCTCTGGGGTCCTTTTTGTTCAGGTCTTTAGTTTGTCCATGGTACTTGTTCTCCTGCCACTCCGCCGCTTCTCTTGCACTCCTATGGCTCAGCATGCCAGTGTCGGCATCAGACTCTGCCCTCTCCCTGTGATTATGGGAATGGGATTTATGTGGGATTGCCTCTTGATCAGCCCTTTTGTCCTTTGTGCGACGTTCATTGGTCCCTCTGATTTTGTCTCCTCTTTCCGTGGCTCCCTTCTCGTGCCAGTAGTTCAGATCCTCCTCCCTGTATCTCCAGTCCTTCCCCCCTCCAGAGGCCATGCTGGGTTGTTGGCCAGCTGGACGGCGGGGGCTCTGAGGCTCCTCCGGTTTATTCAAAGGCACAGCAGCATCCTGATCCATCTTGGAGGTCTTTCTAGGACTTGAGGAATGGTGGTCTCTCTGCCCATGAGGTCTCCTCTCCCTACTCACGTCTTCCAGGGATTCACTGTGGCCTCGCTCTGTTTTTCTGGGGCTCTGAGAGCGCTCGGCCTGATCTGCCCAGCCCTCAGTCACCGTCTTGGGACTAGCAGGCTTGTCCCTGTGAGGCAGGTTAGAATCACTCTTGCTTGGAAGGGGTTTTCTGTTATGGTTATGGCTGTGGTGAGATACTTGCTGCCCTCTGGGTCGGTTTGCCTGGCCAGCTCCGGGGGACCCAGTTGATCTGGTGTCCCCCCCAAATGACTCATTAGGGGCAGTGGTTCTGGGTGAAGATGGCGACAATTCAGAGGTAGAGACAGAGGATGGAGAGGCTGGAGATGACTGCCCATCAGAAAGTCTTAAAAAGCTTGAGGTTGGAATGGTTACTTTGTCCTTTGAACCTGAAACACGACCATTGGAGAACAAAGCAAAGATTTGAGCTGAGCAAAAACACCCACAGAAGCTAAAACATCCCTCATGTGGAATATTTTACAAATCAAAAGATATCTATAAATATCATGCAAAAGAAGCACAGTAGTTTCATATTGTGAACACCTCACTCACTTTCTGTAATAACTCTCTGCAACAGCCTTCTAAGTATTGCCTTATCCCAGATGTGCATCAGCCGACAACACAGCCATCAATGAAAACCGTGTTAGCGTTTACCCAGCACTGACATTTCAATTTCCCCCCCCAAGCTGATAAGAGAGGTGCGGCTGCGACTTGGAGCAGATATATGCCGCAGAAATCCAGAGACAGAAAGTGAAGACTGATGGACTTAGTGGTGCTGAAATGAGCTTTTGGATTTCTATGAGTAGCAACTCATAGAAATTCATCCTGATTGGATCTTAGGATTGATGCCAGTGAATGCACACACATCCTTTTATTACTTGTCACTCACTGATCAATATCTATCTAAAGGATTTACTCCAGGTCTCCTTCTTCACATAGAATGATGTGTGTTTTCAGTGGCATCCCTGATTTTTGCAATAGCCTTAAAATAACCTGTGGGGATCTGAAGCCTCCCAGTGCTCCTGTAGGTCTGTTTGCTTTCCCAGGAGTCACTGCTTTGGTTTAGCTCTCCACTCAGTGTTGTGGTCAGTCAAGAGTAACTTGTAACACGTGGGGGAGTTCACTGAGCAACAGGTAACTGATCTATTTGGTCATGAGGTGGAGGAAGGGACGGTGAAAGACACTTACATCTGAGCGATGGATCACTATAAAAAGGAGAGGTCAGAGGCAAAAGTAGGAGGAGTACAAGGTTTACCAAGGTTATTAGGGACAGACCAAGAAAAGCAGTGAGGCCTTTAGTGATGCTCTGGTTTCATGTAGAAGCACAAGGTGGAAGAAGAGTTCAGACCTATAGGAGGAAGAGATAAATAGGTAGAAATAGATAGCTGTGCTGTGGCAGAAAACAGAAAGCAGGCCAGAAAGAGAGAGAGAGAGAGAGAGAGAGCAGTAGAGGTAGATCAAGATAGAAAGAGCTACAGATAAAATGAGAGGAGAAAAAAGGTCAAGATGGCAACACATGCATGAGAATAAAGAAAGTCAGCACCTTGCTACAAGCATATCCATACAAAAGCTTCTGGATCTGTATGGTTATTATGCTATTGCATAGACCACTGTGTGTGCAATGGCACAATTGTATGTGCATGCTTCAGTTTTCTGTAGTTACTCACTGTGATCAGGAACCAAACCCTGGCCAGGTCGGAGGAGTAGATGAACTTTACTGCCTCCTGCCTGGATCAGCTCAATTGCCCGGGTGTGGGTGATGCCCTGGGTGGCTTCGCCGTTGATCTCCACGATCTGATCTCCAACCTGCGACGGACTCATAGTCAGTTCTACTGCTGTTCTCAAGGAGGAGTTGTTTCAGTATCTATCTATCCAGGAAAAGAAGAACTTAAATTTACAGAGAGACAGGGGGGAATAACTCACATGTATCCTGCCATCTTTCAGAGCAGGTCCATCCTCAGCCAGTCGCAGGATGAACAGGCCCATGTTGTACTCTTTACCGCCCCGCAGACTGAAGCCAAAGCCCCGCTGGCTGCGTTCAAGCTCCACCACAAAACAACCCTGTTGATTGTAATCATTTGAATAGAGTTTATTTTTTTGACCATTATTGTTCTTTCTTTTAATAGTTAAAAGTAGTGTTATTTGCTTAGGGTCTCACCTGCTTGGGACCTGAAGCGATGAGTGTTCCTGCCTCACCTGCAGGCAGAGAATCACCATTCCTGCAACAGAAAAGGAAAAAAATACAATATTATGGCAACAACAGACAGAAGAAAAAAATACATAAAATTCCAGTAGATAAATATATTTCAGAGTGTCATGTAATTGTGTGAATATGCGTATCAAGTATGTGTATCGGTATATACTGTATATATATATATATATATATATATATATATATATATACACAGTGTATATATAAATATATACACCCAACAAAAATATGAATGAAACAGTTGTCAATTCCGAACATTCAAAGCATGCAGTAGAAGTTCAGAATGTTGATCCTGGTTTTGTGAGCAGTGTCAAAGTAAAACATTCATTCTCCACCGAGGGGGGAAACCCGGGCATAAAAATGGATGAACTCTGTGTCCTGCAGGGCTCTTTGGAACAAACCGTCCCTCATGTGAGCAGTATTGTGAGCCTCTGCATGTAAAATGGACTCCTGGACCGTTGAAATCCAAACCACAGAGTTGTAATAAATCCCACTGTCTTTCCATCGATCCACTCACTACCACGCTGTCATTACTACAGCCAGAACCTCCACTATACATTGAAGTGTCAATCCTTCAAAGATCTGCGGCAGACACCCGGCTGTACTTTAAAGCTTCACAGGCTCATTATAACGCCAATAGCATTGCAGACACACAATTTTCTAAAGTCTGAACTTCACAGTCTTCGCGTGGCCAAGGCGACAACACCGACTCACATCTAGCCTCTGCTGACCCGAGCCAGATTAGACAGAGGGGGGGGGGGCTGCTGCTGAGGAATGGACAGAGGGCGCAAAGAGGAGAAGGCGGTAAATACATGCTGATAGACCAGAGGCACGGAGCAGGTGAGGGCGGGGGAACGATGGGCGAGCAACGCGGCCGTAGGAAGGGATTAAAAGTCTGACACAGGTAATCTTGTTGAAAAAGTCAGATCAAAGAGAAAGCGAGACTTTCCATTAATCTCCTTCTCACTCCTTTACCATTTAAACAGTGAGCACCGGGGAGTTTCTGTCTTCGTGAATTAAAAAGGAGCCTGTGGCACACAATGTAGCACAGACCTCGGCTTTGAGAGGAATGGTGTGAATTTATGGTCAAAAGCAGTAGAGCCTATATTAAATTGTGCCCAAAGGATGGCAGACTCTAAACAGGACGCTGACATGCTGGTTTGAGAGCTTTTAAGGAATCTTGTTTGTAGCTTGCTGTCTTGCCTCTCTGGATAGCTGGGAGGCTGCTGACCCACGGCTCTGTGTTGTGTTGAAGGACTCTGCTTGGCTGAATTTGTTCCAGATGAGGGACTGCAGTCTATAAAAACACAATTTACACAAAATAGACATTCAGTGTGAGAGACAAGAAGACTCCTTTCTTTTGGATGCCACATAGCGATCTTCACCTCTGCTTTTCCATACTTCAGACAGAATATTCCAAGTTCACTATTTGTGTCATCTTATTCCCAAAAGACGCTGGAACATTCTCTCTGTAACTCGTCTGTGTCACAGAATTGAGATTTCCTTTGTGCCAACCTACCATCTTCAGGGACAACAGTGAGGGTAACAGAGGTGCCGGCTTCTTTGATGAGTTGGACAATGTCGTTGTGGGACAGCTCCATGATGGATTGGCTGTTGACAGCTGAGATGCGGTCTCCAACTTTCATCTGACCCATGCGGTCTGTAGGGCTGCCCTCAATGATACGGCCGATCTTATGAGGGATAACTGCAGCACAGACAGACAGACACATGCAGCATTAATACACAATAACACATTTGAACACTTTTGAACCCCTGCTGTTGTTTCACTTGTGAAACAGAGGCAGTCAGCACTAAAGTTAGTGTGTGCAGTTTGAGCATGTGGCCTTAAAAGTAATTTGTTCCATTGAACCAACTAAGGAAATGACTGGGCAGATTTAAGGAATATACTTTAAAAGAGATTGACCTTAAAATCTAAATTGCAAATGAATAATAGCTAATGAACAATGGAAAAATCTCATAAATTGAATATTTAACAGAGTAGAATAAAAAATTAGGGCTACAGTAGGCGATTTAATGTCTTAATATACGATGACAGGTGATGGGTAATGGATAAAAGAGCCAATTCTGACCTCCAGGCGGAGGTTTATTCTTTGACGTGAGGATGACAAAGCCAAATCCTTCATTGTCTCTGCGCTGCAGGGTGACGTCAAAGCACTCGGGCCGGGAGGTCGGAGTCTGCAGGCCGGCGCTGGGCAACTCGATGCGAGGAAGTCTAGGTGAGTTGTTGACCAGAGCCGATGCTACTTGTTGGGGCTGTGGGCTGCCGTTCTCCTCTTCTCCATCATCTGACAAATGACAGTTGGTACAGACATAAGGGAACGCTGACAGTCAGGAACACTTTTGATTGCGTAATTGCAATTATTGAAACATTCTTAAAAATCATCCATCTAGAATCAGGGAATCTCTTTCAAAATCATAGCTTTAAAAATTGTAAACCCTTGGATGTTTTGTGTTTAATTTAGTATTTAAAGTAATTGTAACAAATAAAAGTAAAAATAAACCCAAAAACTATAATCTTAATCTTCAAGTACCTGAGTTTGCCAGTTTCCTGCGGACAGTGAGCATAACTTGGCCATTGCGTGCAGCATTGGTCATCAACTCCAGCACTTGTTTGTGAGATTTGCCCTTGACTGGCACGCCGTCAATGCAAAGCAGTTCATCCCCAGCCCGCAGACGCCCGTCCTTCTCGGCTGCGCCAAGCGGCACAATGGCACCGATGTAGACCTGCGGAAGCGAGACGATAAGAGAAGGTCGGCAAACAAACGGGCCAAAGCCAATATTCCAAAACATGGGGAATTCAATAGCAGTCATGAAACATATTTGACTGAAATCCTTGATGAATTGAATGTAATTTCCTTGTGTGCAAAAGCTTTCAAATGCAGGCATTCTCTAGTTTTCGGACAATTTTACATCATAAAAGCAGACCAACACTGCTGTGCTGATACCTACCGGCTGATCTGGACCCTCACCCCCAAGGACTCTGAAGCCAAAACCCGACTCCTGGTTCCTTTTGATGGACACGTCCAGGTCCTTGGTATTTGGAGCTTCAGAAAGGAAAGCGGCCATGAATGACCAGGCACATTAAATATGCTGTTTGCATGTGTTTGCCAGACAACACAGAGTTGTAATGTAATGTAATGTCGCGGTTCTGAGACTAGGATCAACAGTTCAGGAGAATTCCAATGATTTACACAAGTGAAAAACTATTTCTGCGACACACAATGTGAACTCACGCTTGCTGTCCAGTATGGCCTTGGACTTGAGGTAGAGTTCAGACGCATCCAGTTTGGGCGAAGACGAGCGCAGGGTGTTTGATGGGACAGAAAGTGGATTGGCGGGCACCTCTGTGTGACTGAGGGTCTCCGTGCTGGTGGTCATCTCTTGTCGTTGCGGCTGCGTCACAGGTTGGGCAGGCGGATGGGGTTGTTGTTGTGGTTGTTGTGGTTGTTGTTGTTGGGGTACAGGATGCGGGACTTGCTGTGGGGCCTGCTGGGAGATGGTCTGAGATGCGGGAGCTGTGCACTGTAACATAGAAACACAAACTGTATCAGAATGATAAAAAATGACTTTTCAACACATACAGTATACCACCCACCTATTGTAGTTGGTACTTCTATATCTAAACCTTCTTGTGCCTGTTGCTTCCTCAGCTCTCTCTATTTTAAGAGCAGCGCGTCAAGGATCAACACAGGTGCAAGCTGTTGAACATGACACATCATCTCAAACACCCATACGCAGGGGGATGTTAATTTGCCATTAGCCAGGAAGCCACAACATTTACCAACATTTAGCTCCACAAATAAAATTTCTGTCATATGGGCTCCCAGAAAATCCAACTTAGAATATCTGCCTCAGTACTCATAAGGAGCAGCAAACAAGCTAAAGCATAATCATTTTTGCAGTAGCTTTGCCTTCAGTTTATTCTTTGTTTCAGCCCACAAGTGGATTAGAAATGGCAAAAATGTACATCCACTTACTGGTTTTAGCGATTTCACAGGAGACGTCTGACCTGTAGGCAGAGAGGGAAAGGGAGAGAATAAATACTTTCATCTTAGTTTGAATTCATTACATTACTTCAGACGCAGACATGCTGTCCACCTGGTTCTGCAAAGCGATCTTGGAAATTGTGTAACCGTGAGCTTCCCTCCCTGTAGAGAAATGACTCATGTCACTCAACCAGTAGGGAGCACTATACTCTAGTAGTAAAGGTGACTTAAGATGGAGAAAGATGGGAGCCGTGAGAAAACAAACTCATCTCCGTGTTAACCTTGACCACTGTTTGTCATACCTACAGCTCACCTGAAGCTTTTTATAATGTTGGTAATATTCAGACAGTGGTGGTACAGAGGAATAATTCAAAGTCAAACCCAGTATGGAAAATGTATCCAGCAACTAACAGCAACTTGTATATCTGTCCAGGCAGTCCTCTACATAAAACATGGGGCAAAGTATTTTCTATCATTTCTGAGTAAATCCAGAATAGAGAGAAGGCAGTGTAATTTCCTGTTTGAGACTCTGCGATGCTGTCATGGGAGGGGAGCGGGAGCCTCAGGCGAGTAAAGCCTGACCTAATCCTGCTCAATGGGGGACCTGAGGTGAGCCCTGCATTGCGCTCTCTTTCGACCTGGAAGCACGCAGGCTGCATATGCACCATCAAAAACGTGCATAGACTAGAGCCAAAAACTTAACCACGCACACACACACACACACACACACACACACACACACACACACACACACACACACACACACACACACACACACACACACACACACACACACACACACACACACACACACACACACACACACACACACACACACACACACACACACACACACACACACACACGGCAGGCCTCAAGACAAAAAGGAACCAGTCCTTTATAGTGATGACAGACTCTTTTCTGATAATTGTCCATCATCCATTGGCTTGCATCCGTTCCTTTTTTCTTTCTTTCCAAGCAGCGAGTGACTCAAACTGAAATCATCGTCCCTGCACTTCCCCTAAGCCACCCCAGCATGTGACTCAACATGCCTTCTTCAATGTTTAGGAGGTGTGTAGTGGGTGATGCAAAGCTGGTGTGGAGCAGGGCATGAAATTGCTTTATTTAATACTGGGAGGGTCTGTGTGGCTGAGCAATCATGGCTTGACGAGAGTCTGAATTCCTCATTGGAAATAACAGTAACCATGGACACCATGACCTATTTCTATTTATCAAATTAGAATAATGTACATGGCACATAAAGTCTGCGCTGCTGGTAAATTGTGCCGTCTCATAATCTTTCCTCACCTTTTTTTTTAAAGAAATTACAGAAGGACACAAGACTCCTGCAGACACAAATCTATGTGAGGATGAATCTAATTTGAAAACACTTGATTATCCTTGGCATAAACATATGTTTTTGTTGCCTGAGCAGATTGAGTCAGACGGTGACAATTTATCAAAGGAGACGGAGACCATCAGCATGGTAACCACAGCAGCTGTGTCATACTTAGGAGGATTAGTCCAATGTTGCTTGGATTACAATTTTGCTGAATGTTGCAACATTGTACAATATATTATATCTGCACTTCACCTCCATATCAGCCCTCATTTTTGATTATTTCTGCACTCACCTCCTCGAAGCACCAGCACGTTGACCTCACTGCCCACAGCGAGGTCTTTGAGGATGTCCACCACTTGAGAATGGCTCAACATTTGGACATTTTGTCTGTTGATCTCCTTGATGACGTCACCTTTTAACAGGCCACGGCACCACTGAGCGTCCAGGATCATCTTCACCTTTTGGCCCAGAGGACAGTCGGCAATGGCGAAGCCAAATCCTCCCGGGCCTTTCACCAGGGGCACGCTCACCAACTCGGGCTGCAACAGAGTGGTGTCAGGGCCCTCGGAGTTGTGGGAGTGAGGAGGATGGTGGTGGTGATGATGGTGGGAATGAGGATGGTGGTGGTGACGTCCTCCGTTAGTCATGGGTGGCACCGTAACGGTCTGCCTGGGGAGAGTCCCTCCGTCTGTGGTCAGGTAGTGGGGGTCCTGGGGCGTGGAGGGGGAAGGGGAAGAGTCTTTGGAGGTGCTGGCCATCCCAGAGGCCTCCTCGCTGCTGCTGGTGTCCTCAGGCAGGGGGTAGCCACGGCACAGGACCATGTCTACATACTGGTTGACTGGGATGGACTGGAACATCTGCACCACGTCAGCATGCGTCTTCCCTAGCACACATGTCCTGTTGATGTCTACTATAACATCCCCTGAGAAAGAGAGAGAAAGAGAGAGAGGAATTGAAAGAAGGTAATTCATTGGATGGCTGCCTGCCTAGAAGCCCAGCAGAAGATTCGGCCTGCCTACGCAATCGATACCCTCGCCTTGACACACAGCTCCCTTCACTGTGGAAAGGAGCTCCACGTACAAATATAGTATTTGCTCAGATCCATTACATGTTCCCTCTAATGTCTCCTCTTGTAAAAACAGAGGTAAGCGAGAGAAAGAAAATCGCCTCAAAATGAAAACGCTCTAAATCAAATAAAATGTATTTGTACAGCCTAATATCTCAAAGGGCTTTACAAGCCCACAACAGCAGACAGTTCCCGGCTCAGCCCGGAGCTCTACGTTTGGCGTAAATGATTGCGGCCGGCAGTCATGAATCCAAATGAAAGTTTCTTCTGCTTCGTACCGTTAATGAGACATTGAATTACAGATTTTTTTTGTTTAATCAACTACTTTTCCCCTCAAGAGAGATGAAAATAATGAAAGAATTCTTCTCTCTCTGTCCACATTCATGTGGAGCCTCGGCAGTAACATTAGTGCGGCTGTCAAAGCAGGCAGTGCAATCAATATTCTGTAAAGTGGATCCTTCTGCACTTTGCTATCAGTAATTCAAAAGACTGAATGATTACCATGCATGTGATCACATCATTTATATGTAGACTAAAAGGACATTTACAGAGCTATTAATATGTGGGAGCTACTGGCACTGATGAGTTTCTTGAAAGCACTCCTTCTTACTGCAAACGCAATTGAATTCTAGCACATGTTAGTACGGGGTGAACCTGACCTGAGGCGATTTTCTTGTCGTGAGCAGCCGGGCCTTCTGGGAGGACGTTTTTGACCTGCAGAAACTCATCAGGTCGGTCCCCTCCGATGATGGTGAACCCAAAACCCTGCGGGCTTTTCCTCAACGCCGTCAGCAGGATGGAGCCCTGCAGCTGAGATGGATCCCGGGTGAATCCGCGCACCCCTCTACCTGGCTCCTCTGTTACAGGGAGGAAGGGGGAGGAAGAGGATGGAGATGAACAACAGGCCGGACCAAAAAGAGACAGAGAGTTTAATTAAAGTAACTCTGTAAACCAAAAATATACATTGTAGTACAGTCTGGAGTAAAGCACCCACAACAGCACAGCTCAGATGTCTGTATGGTTTGAAAGTGACACTGGGTGAGAGAGAAATCCAAACACACACGAGTTCTCGCAGTTTTCCATCTGTCTTCATCATGACATTACTACAGTGATGGTGACAGGATGTCACTCGCCGCGTGTAATTACACAAACACTCGAGGAATTTTCAATTTAAGTGCAAACTACTACTTGCCCCGCATCCCGCCCCCCCCCCCCCCCACAACACACACACACACAAATGTTCACAATTTGCTTGTCCCCTCGGTTGCTCCATTTACGAGGCCAATAAACATCCTGTTATGCTGAGAAATGTTTGCATTTTGCTCCCGTCTCATCACAAACAACCCATTCTCTTCACTGCTGTGACATAACCATCCTGAAATTCACATGATATTTACCCACGTAAACTTTCAGTGCAAATTTCCTCTGTGGCGCCTGCGGGATGTGTAAATGGGGCAACTTTAGAGCAGTCGGGAAAGGAAATTGCGGCGGCGTGCCTGTGCAAATGGTGGTATGCGCACAAGCACGGGAAACAGAGAGAGACGAGAGATGAAAGACTAAAAGATGAGAAATGGAATGAGCCTCGACAGAAAGAGGGGGCATTGGAACGTGTGTTTCCCTGCGGTTATGTACTGTGTCCCTTCATGCTGGGCTCCTCCTTGGGAGATTTCCGCACAGATGGATGGGGACACATCAATCTAATTTTGGGAGGGTACAGATAGTGACGCCATCCCCCAGCCTCCAACGTTAAGCGATTAGGATTTGCATAATTGCATTGCAACTGGCTGATGAACGTGAACGCTTTGACGAGGAAAAGGAGCAGAAGATTATGCCAAGTATGATTAACCTGACACTCCTTATCAAAGCTCATATCTGCATGACACAGAGTTGTTTTTAAGATAAGGAATTCTGTGCGAAGTTCATGTCGGCATTTGGCAGGTGGGAAAACATTAAGTGACTGAAATTAATGACGGGTTTAAAGTGTGAATGTGATACAGGACGTATGCACATTTTCTGACAGCGCCATCAAACCGCCCAGGCACTTGATGCCTGCACCGCGTCGTGTCAAGAAGCTGTCACCACTGTTGCTTACATTGTCCCCGTGACAGCAACACTGTCAGAGAAGTGCAGTGGAGGGAGGAAGGAAAAGGGCAAAGGGGTTCGGCACAGACCAAGTGATGTTTACATGGTCTTGATTAAGCTCCTGGCCACCGAGAGACATTCAGTGGTCTCAGGGGTGAACTGATTAAATGAAATGTCAGACAGGATTGCCAGTGCCGTAATTACGGCCCAACACAGTGCCTCGCCGCTTTGCGCTCTACGACATTGACTAGGAGGTCACACTCTCGTCGGCCTCGTCAAAACAGTGCTTAGAAGCCACCTCACGCACATCCACACGCTCCTGCCCCGACTACTAGCCATTAATTCTCATTAACAAGGGTGGAGAGGTGCAGACTGGACACGGGGGAGCCGGCCTAAGCTGGGGACAGCAACACAAACAGGCAAGGCCGTCGGCAGACTGCAGAGCGGCTGGGAGCTGCGGTCGGCGTACATCAGAGCGAAGCAGACAGTTCTGTCCAATAGGTGTGGACGCACAGGGGCTTGTTTGAATACTAATGTGGTCGTCTGTGTGTCTGTGTGTGTGCGCAAGAGCATAACATGAATTCTTACTCGACACACACTGTAGGGGTTGCAGCAGTCAGACCTTGATTGAATACGGGGTAAAAAGACGTCTCTGTCTCTCTGTCTCCCTCTCTTTCTGTCCCCCCCTCCTCTCTGTCTCTCTCTGTGTCCCTCTGTCTCTCTTTCTCTCTTCCAACGAGACCTCAGAGTCCTCCCTATTTCACAACTTGTCAAAATGAATTCGTCCTCCTAGCGCTGCTCCATTATTCAAATGGAATCTCATTGCTTCAGAGGTTACAGGCTGTTCATCAGCAGCCTGTCGACTGTTACTGTAACATCTTACCACCGGAGAACTCGGAACGAAGTACATAGATGATAAATGTGCTCCAGTATTTGGAAAACACATATAATACCTTGTTATTTGGCTGCTGAATTTAAACCTGGAACTGCAACCCATGAAATTATAATACTGTCATTACCTTTAGCTGCATCATACGGGAAAGTGAGGAGTAAAGAGAAAACAACTTGTTCACTGTAGCAGCTGGAATAGTCCAAACTAAAATGCCACCTGGACTCATAATTTAACTTCACTACCACCATTTAAACCAGTGTGTATAAATATTACTACCTGCATGATGAATTATCTATTATCATCATTAAGTATGAGCTAAATCAATAGATGTATTTTCTGACAGTGACATGGTATTCTTACCTGTGGGCGTGGCCGCTGACGGCTGTGCTGAGGGGGTTGCATCCACGCTCACCTTCCTCTTCGCTTCCTGTACCGGATTCTCAAACTGGGTCTTCTGGTTAATGTGGCTGTGAGGAAGAGGAGGACATTAATTTAACATGCAAACTAACTGTGGGGCTTGTTGTCGCACAAAGCTCGACTGTACATAGGTGATATGTCGTTTGTCACACATCCCACTACACTGACTCACTCAGACGGCTGCTTATAGCGCTCGCCTGCCTGCATTTTGTACCACCTTTACCCAGCTTTGGGCCTCTGCAGTCACACGCTTGTCCACACTGGCGATGCAGATCTCTGCATGCAAAACCAACTATTTGACTATGAGTGAGACGGGATGGGCAGAGGCGGCGGCGGCGTGTTTTATGGCATACGGCAGACTGATCTAATGCAGCGTATAAACAGAGAAAACCCAGAGGTTGATGAGAAGGAGGCGTAACGCATGCAGATGGATTTACAGCAGGTTATAAACACTGAAATAAAAAATTGAAATAGAATTGATGTGCTCATTAAAGAGAGAACACCAAATCTATGGCAATCTTTACTGTGATGGCCAAAACCATTGTCATTCCAGGATCAAAAGATTCTATTTAATCAAAATCGCTACATTGCTTCATACCAGTGAAGTCAACCCTGTTTTTTTTAATAAATATACTGTACATGCTTCTTTGGGTGAGAAGGAAATACTATCCGTCAACTCTGGAGCTTCAGTTTCAGGATTATTATTCAGAGGAACGTCTCTGTAGAGTTGCCGCTCAAAAACGTAATGAGCTTTAAAAGTTGTACATCCCTGTCATGACACCTCAGGGAGGACGATCTCAAAATGTACTGATGCTGCACAGTGATCGGGTAGGTGTGTGTGTGTGTGTGTGTGTGTGTTTGTGTGTGTGTGTGTGTGTGCGTGTGTGTGTGTGTGTGCACGCAGATATCCTCCCCATTATGTCTGCAACTCTTTCATGCCCAATTTTCATTTCCTCCTTCACTCGCTCTTTCTCCCACTCCTTGATTGCATCACCTTGCTCGAGTTGAGGACCTAACGAAGCTACGTGTCTCGTAGTATCACGTCTGCCGCTCATCCGAGACCAAATTTAGCAGACAAAAAGGAGAAGAATAGCCCCACATATCTGTCTCGCTCTAGTAATGGGACTAAAATGAAACATTGTGCGCGTTTACACTCTTCATCAGAATGAATTCTCTCCCCTGCGTCCGTCTCAGGTATTGTCAGCTTGCTTTTACACACACGCACACACACACAAAGCTATAGTTCCTTGTGTTATCAGTGCTATAGGACTCTAACACAATAGCATACGCCTCTCTAACAAGATCTACGTATAGGTCCCAAAACACAACACCACCACTCTTATCAGGTATGACAACAACACAGTGATACGGCTTCAACTTACGGTGACGGAAGACCCACAAAAGTGCTCAGAGAAGCCCTGGGCCAAATACAAAAAGACTGAATTGTATGCGTAAAGTATTTTCTCTCTATCCACAATGAAAGGTACAGCAGTAGTTCCCTGGGTTCCCCCTTAGGCGTCGAGACAAGTCTACTTACTCAACGTAGTAGGTGCCGTACTGTGGGTCTTCAATCTTCTCCCAGCCGTAGGGCAGCTCTGGGGAGAGAACAGACGGGGAGGAGGCAGATGCAAATCGTTACACACACACACTGCTGAGGCACTACAAGGACAATGGGTTTGATTGTTTTGACTGGCAGCTTTACAGTCAGCCTTTGGCACAAACACCTACAGATAAGAAACGCCTCCTTTATGTGATGCAGCGTGTTTAGGGCTTAATGCACATTGTGGGGAGACAAAGCGGACTGACACGGGGAGTTGTGTAATATCCTCCCCAGAAAATAACAGCTTTTCTTTCCAGCAGTGTGTAAAGCGCGTGTCTTATGCTTGTGCTGTTGTGTGACGGACACATACGGCGCAAAGGGGATCTTTCCGCAAGAGGGGCCGTACAGAATTGCCTTTTGAGAGATGCTGCGCTGATGAGCTCTCCGCATGTGTTCCAGAAGCTATTAGGGAGGAGAAGGGCAGGCTGGGGACCGGAGGTTTGTGCTGTGTCACTGGCACCACTGTGACCGGGCCTGCTCAGCTGTTCAGTCCCCGTCTGTTAGCCAGCAACTCCTTCAGAGAGGCAGGGAGGCAAGCTCGCGCACACCCGGGCTCTATGCAGCAGCGGAGCGTGTGTGTTTGTGTGTGTGTGAGTGTGTGGTGAGGAGATGAGTATACACAGATGAGACTGTGAGCATTAAGTGGCTTTACAAATGCTACAGCTACATGCCTACAATGCAGATTCCGTCTCTCTCACCTCCATCCTCGCATTTCTCAGGAGGCTTGGCTTTGTTGGCGAGCCGGGGGTCCAGCCAGGTAGTGGTCTTGCTGTTGTGACTGAAGTGCAGACAGAAGAAAGGGGAGTAAAAAAAAAGCATGAAAGCTGGCAAGTGTGCCATAAAAGTTCAAAAGCAAGTTTTGCTAGGGTTAGGGTTGGAAACACTCATAAATACAGACACTATCAAGTCATGTGTGTAAGATAGAGGAGCGAGAGACAGAGAGAGAGAGACAGAGACACAGAGACAAAGAGACGGAGAGAGAGTAGTAGAGGTAGATCGAGATAGAAAGAGCTACAGATAAAATGAGATATTAAGCAGCCGTGTGTGTGTGTGTGTGTGTGTGTGTGTGTGTGTGTGTGTGTGTGTGTGTGTGTGTGTGTGTGTGTGTGAAGATGAATAAATGGACCGGGGCAGTTGCAGAGATCATAAAGAGCAGAGAGAGTAGGTCAGGGGTGTGGAGCTCTGTTTAGCCTGTGGTTTCTACTATTGGTAGAGTGAACTATTGATTTTGAAGGGAGCAGCAGCAGCAGCAGCACCTGGCTCTGTCAGCGGCTCAGCACAGACTGCTCGCTATACTAACAGGCCGGGTAAACAAAAAGGGGGCTGCTGCTGCTCTGCTGCTTTTAGCACCAGCCAACAAACCCAACATCAAACACAGGGAAAATAAAAGAAACGCATAATGAGAACGGTAAAACCACCGCCATCTCTGGGCCTACATGCATTAATGTAACACCTGGCTGAATGTAATATAGAGCAATGAGCTGGAAAGAGGGGGAGCGGGGGGGTGCCAAGCAGCCAGATCAGTCAACACATTAAAATTACTAATGCAGACAAGAGGATCCACTGAGAGGGAACTGAAGTGGGATTAACACACAGGTGATGTAATGGGAGAGCAACAGGACTAAAAACAAAGTCAAGTAAAGAAGCAGGAGAAAGGCGACTTACTCTATGAAATACACCATGCCGGTCTCTGTGTAGGCCATCTCCCAGTTTTTAGGCAAGGGCTCCTGACTTTCATCTGCCGCCAGGGCACTCCACGCACGCATGTCCACGGCCCCGGCTGACTGGTTGTAGCTGGGCACTGTCTTCCTCCAATCTGCCTTGTCCTTGTGCTCTGTGGTCGAGCACGGTGAGAGGGACGCAGGCATGCAGGGAGAGAAGGGAGAGAAGGGGACAGGTTGGAGGTGAGGGCAGGGAAGATGGCGTAACGTGAGGCAGAGGGGACTTGAGCCCGAGGAGCCATCCGAGCTCCTCTGGGCTTCCTGCATCACTCCACTGCCGCCACCACCGCCGCAACTGTGTGAGGTGCCCTGCCTCTGTAATACTGGCTGGACTGACACGGTAAAAGGAAGGCAGAGAGAGAGAGGGAGAGAGAGAGTACACAGAGAGAGTACACAGAGGAGAGGACGGAGATGCAGCAACTGCCATAGCATTTGCATGTCAGCAGTGATGTACTGTGAAATGCCTCCCAAACAAGGGCAAAGCTGACCAATGATTCGGTGCCGACGCAAACAGGTCTCTGTGTGTGTGTGTGTGTGTGTGTGTGTGTGTGTGTGTGTGTGTGTGTGTGTGTGTGTGTGTGTGTGTGTGTGTGTGTGTGTGTGTGTGTGTGTGTGTGTGTAGAGGGATGTGTGTGAAGTAAACCTCGCTCCGTTTTTCTTCGTTTTCAATCATATCAACATGGTATCTTGTCATCATCTGTCCTACTGAAGGGGAGCCTTTTTGTGATTGTATCATGGAGGCAATTTCTACATTTGTAAGGCCAGAAAACAATTGTAACAAAAAAATGTCTTTAAATGTACTGTATTTTCCAACTTCTTGAACCAAGCACCTCTAAAAAAACATACACGTTTTCATGAAACTAATGATTTGGTAATTATTTTACACAATAACCAAATTCACACATATTTCAATTGTTTTTTTATCCGTGTAGAGAGAGTTATTTGTAGTACCACCAGGGGGTGCATGAAGTAGCACTGGTGGTGCTCACGCCTCAGCTTGCTCTCATGGTTACAGGTCTCCTTGCGGTGAAGTAAATAAACCTTGATGTTGCAAATGTGAGCACACAACGTTCATAAACTGACAAGCCATAAAAGTTCAAAAGAATAAACTGCTACCCACTGCAAAGAAGTATTGAATTATTATCTCGTCTTATGCCTCCCGACCAATTCAACGTGCTGATACATCAACATTCTGACAACGGTATAATAGCCTAGATTTGCCGTGAGACAAGTCATGGACAAAAGAATAAAGAGTAACATCCTTCTGCAGCCGGCGCGTCCCTTGGCTGGACTCCTCACTGCCTCAGATATGGACGTGCTCTAAAAATGCTTCTCTCCATCTTGAATAGAGATGAGCAGATCATTCCATATACTTGTGGTTTTTTTAAAACAAACCCCGACTAATTTTGTGGAAGTATTCTTTGATCTAGGCTAAACACTGATTGTGATTATCTGATAAACCTTTGTATGATGAATGCTTGATTGTCCTGATATGGCCAACCAACAAATATTTCAGGCAAAACACTGAGAAGTGAGAAGAGCTTTGTTTTCCTGGGAGTGAGGAACAAAGGACAGTAACAGGAAAATGGTGATTCTACTGAACTACAGTATGTGATCGACCATTTACACACAAAAACCATCAAACACGCCTGATAACCGAACTGATGTAGTAGAGCTGCAAGATGGATTTTTGTGGCAGCTGTTTGTTGTAACAGCGTTGTAAATGTATCGTGCAAAGTGGCTCATTTGTGCTAACGGGCCTGGGTGGGTGCCATCATGAACCGGGCCAGGGTGTCATCGTGGGCCTGGTCAGAGGCTCATTACTAAAGCAATAATAGGGAACTGGACAGCAGAAGCAGCACAGTCCAGCTGGAGAGGTGGAGCCAATCATGTCATAGCTATGGTACATCTTTCCATCTGATAAAGATGAATGATTTTATGACTGGAAAATTGTAAATGTGACACATGTTGGTTCTGGTTGAATATTACCTTTCAGTTTCGTCATGTTTTACTATGGTGCAGATATGAGAGATGACATATAGATCTTTCTAATGGAACAAAACAAAGACTATATCTGTCTATCCCTCTATCTCTCTAAGCATATATCTTCTGCTGATCTCAAACACACTCTTGACTTTGCAGGGTTGTGATTTAGTGCTGACCTTGCATGCAGAACAGCTAATCCTGAGTGTGTGTTGTGGAAAGAATGATAAGGAGGTAAGCAAAATACTGAAAATAACTGGCTGTTTTGCATTCTTGGAAAAAACATCGTGAATTTCTAGACGGAAAACACAGCAGAACAGAAATGACTAGTTCAAGTTTTGAGGAAAAAAATGGCTACATTGTGAATAGCTGCTGTGAATGAAGTGGGTGAAAACAGGGCCTCTCACCAGCTAAGCCATTGACCACGACTGGCCTCTCCTCTTCCTCCTCTTCCTCAGGCGCAGTGCTGTCCTTCCTGTCCATCTTGCTGACGGAGGTTGTGCGCTTTCGCTGAACCTCTGTGTCGAACTCCTCATCGAACAGAACCTGGTCCACCAAGTCCGGCTGCACGGGGCTGGGCTCTGCCGGGGGCTTCGGGGTGCCATAGTAGTTGCCTGCAAAGAGGAGGAAGAGAGACACAAGACAATGTCAACCTCTTAAATGAATCATAAACGTAAAGATTTGTCCTGATTCTTTGACATTTATCCCCTAACATAACTTAACCCTGGGAAGGAAGGGGGGAGTTGCAACCCCTTACCTTGAAATACTTTTTTGTCCACTTGTGAGGACTTTGGTCCCTCGCATGTATCAGGAATATCAAAGTACAAATGCGTGTACACAAATTGGCACGGAGATCAAAACACAACACTTGGCCCAAAACACTCATATTCTAGTAGAACTACAGCCTACATGTGAGAGACTTTGATGTCAGAAGCCTCTCTGGTTTGGAGCGCTCTACAGAATTGAAATTCCACATAGCCACCATGACCACTGTCACCGCCGAACCACACAATTTGCTAAATTACCATATGATTCTGATAGACACGTAGCAGACAAAGAATTCACCCTAACTGGGTGGGCACCCTGACCAACGAGTAGCAAACAACAACCCTCAAAGCATACATCCACTTTAATCTGTATTCTTCTTTTCTTTTTAGCACGCATGTTACATTTAAGTTTATGTTCGGATGTTATTAGGAACATTACTCTGTTAGCCTGCTGCGGTGGCCTCTGTCCCCGTTGGTAGAGCAGAGCCAAAACCCTCCACTGTTGCACTGTTGTCATATTTACTGCTGCCCTGTCTGCCGAGGTAGGTGCTCAGGCACTCCATTGCTCCTTTAATTCCATCAACTTGCCTTCGCTGTCATGTAAGAGCCCAAGGCGGTGAACAGCCCAACACCACAGAGCGAGGGTTGGATAGCAATAGCGGCACTTCTGAAGTCTTTCCTCAAATGTATTAGAAGGCTGACCCACTTTAGTACTCGGTCCTTTCCCTCTGTGCAAGAGAGATTGTGTAATAAAAAGGGATAAAAGCGAAGGAGTGTAAGGGCGAGGAAATGGTTGGAAAGGTACAGTAGAGATATTGATTCATCGGTTGGTCTTTATCCCCGGGAAAACACAGTCATCCGGTGTTGTGTGGAACGGCGGCATGGTTAAGATTGAGCCGTGTCTGAATCGCTGAACATTGCATTGTAGCTTAACAGCACATAGGGGAGTGGACGAACACTAGGACAAAGGAGACAACAGGGAGGGCGAAAAGAAGAAACAGGAGAATGGGAACAATGGGGTTGCAGGATGCAGAGAGAAGGAGAGGGAACCAGGGCCACTTCTTATGCCTCCTGTAAAGTGTGCGATAAGTGTCCATCTTTTATGTTCACTGCATGTCACTTTGAGCGAGACGGGTATCATAAAACCTTTGTGTCAGATTTTGCGATGAATGCCTGGATTTTTTTCTCACCATCACCAAGTGTGTTTGTCATCCTATTGATTGGTTTATAGGTGCGGGTTGTAGCCAGCACACATAATTAGACTAGTTTAGGACTGACAATTAACAATTTCATCACAATTCTCTCATGACTGTAAACTGTAAAGACGTATCTTATACGACGATAGAATTAAGATTTTCCCCTAAAGTTATATTTTCATTTTTTCCAATTTACATAGATGTAGTATTATCCGTCTTATGGAAAATAGTGTACGTCAACATTAACACGAACATAAACACGTTTACATCACCGCATGACGTATTACTTGAACTCTCAATTATCCGCCGAAAAAAACAAAACATCATAATTAATTGAGGTAATTACGTGAATCTTGTTTTATTTAATGCAGCAGTAGTATCAGCAGCTTGTTGAAAATTACAACATCCTTTTCCAGGTATATAATTAACGAGGACCTTAATAACAGAATGCAAATTGAGGGAGTTGAATTAGAAGTGATAATATGCTCCATGCCCTCCCCCGTATTCAAGCCCAGACAAAGGTACACGTAGCTCTGAAATTACCAATTAGCACAGCGCTGGGAGAGCGTAGTCACGATTACAAAGTGTGCTGAGATGGATCACATTGTAAATACACTAATTACCCACAGTGTGAAAAGTATTCTTTAATGAGGCTGTGGAACTTCGTCTATACGACTGGGGCTGAGACTGATTGGAGGCTGGGTCTAAGTGAAGTGGAGTCTCTTGGTTTTCCTCTGTCACGCGATCTGGCCAAGTAAGTGAGTGTGTTATTTGTGTATTGTCCTATTTTCTATGATTCTATGATTGAGATGGATTTGGCTTGACATATTACAATATGGCAATATGGCAATACAATACAAGAAGTGAAATACTGAAATACTGGAGGCCTTCCACTGGGAGTCTGTCGTGTTGGTGAAGAATATTCTTTGGGAAATCAAACAGATTTTGCCGGTCTGTACAGAGAGACTCCTTAATGATACATGCACTTGGTTCAACAGGATCTTGCACAAATGGTGACACAATCTTCCCAAGAAGTTGATTGGTCATCAGGCCTTTGCTTTATACTTCTGCCTATATAATCTATACAGGCAGAATCATAACTTGCTCTGTACCAGGGTAGGTGTGGCGCATCGCTTACCATGGTGGCACAACGTGATCAGAAATAAAGCAAATTCATGCAAATATCGAAAAATCGTGAAAAAGTCTGAAGTGAGTGATCTCACTACATAGTACACCACACTTATTACCTTTATATTATTATTGTTATGTTTGGTCACTATCACTACCTAATGTAATGCCGGTGTTGCCATTAGATGAACATGAAATAAATCCTTCCTTTGCAAGGGTGAAAACATTTCCTCCAGCTCTTATTGTAGCTCTCTAGAATGACAGGTGGACACTGTAAAGCTCAACTTCTTTCATTTCAACAGCTTGGCCCAAAAATGGCTCGACACTGCCTCTGCCTCTCACACACCCATTGACTCATACACGCACATGTTGTGTTTGTTCCCAGTAAAAAGAAGTTTTATGCCAGAGGGAAACATTTTTTCATTTGCTCCCCATTAGAAGGCTGTGCACCCTGAGACACTCAGAGTGAAAACATGTACTGTGTGTCTGTGTGTATGTGAATGTGGTGCCATCTGTTTTAGACAGCAGCTGCCAGTATATCTCAGGGCCAACTCATGAGAATCTGAATAAAAAGCAAGTAGAAGTGCAACCAACCAATGAGTCTCCGGTGACATAACCTCCCTACATCACACTGTATCTTTGAGAAACTACAAACTGTGTCAGATGCTGGAAGTGTTAGAGAACCCAGATGAACACGGCCATTTAGTATTGTGAAATGCATGCGAATGGGTAAATTGAAACTGGAGACACCCCGTGATGTTTCTGAACTTTCTGGGAAAACCTCTGAAAGGTTTTTCCTCTGGCTCGTCCCTCACTGTTTCTCTCCTAGAGTCCACCCTCCTCAGATTACGCTCCATTTATCCCTCTGCCTCTTGCAACCTGCCAGCCACAGCCGCAGACCCTCATTAATCATTGAGGATGGGCTTCCACTCTCTCAAGCCGTTCCCGGGCGTGCTCAGACCTCCAAGCCGGCTGCCAGTGCCCCCAGGCGGGTAAAGCCCGTCTTGGGCTCCAGCCTTGGCATCCGAGCTTGGCACGTTTCACAGACCAACCCTGCCTAACTCGCATTCCTCTACTCTGTGTGTGTGTGTGTGCAAAGCTCCATTAGGCACTGTTAAATGATGACTTTATGCACATCTCCTCACACCCCTCAGCTTCCATCTTTAGTTTCCCTTCCTGCTCTTTTATTCGTATACTGTTTGAACCTGCGCAATAACAATATTCCAGGAATATGTTATCAGCAGTACATTCCTGAGGTATTTCTTAATCGTCCTGGCTGTGCGCTGCCAGTTCTTAGACGTGGGCAGCTGTTGCTGTTGCTGCAGCACCTTTGCCCCCTCCATTCTGTGCGACTTCTGGCCCACTGCCCTGTTGCTCTCTAATCCACAGCTATGCAGTGCTGACTCAGACCTTTACAAATACTATCATTTCTAAGAGGTGCCTATTACTTAATTGCTGTAGGCTATTGGATCCAACAAAACAGGATAGTAAAAGGGTCATATTTATTCCATGCCTTGTTATAATATACACTAACAAATGCACTTGTATAATCAATGTTTACACGTTTTTTTGTAGTGCAAAAACTAAATTTCCTTCATTTGCTGAACACACATGACTTGTATACATGTTTACCCACATGCAGTGGAGAAACATGTGCACAATGATTACGACGGTTGTATGATGATGGACTGCTGACATAAGTTAATCAACATAAAGCTCAATAATCTAGTGGTGTCCTTTGCAGTACACCAATGTGGATTCAAACAAATGTTAATGGATCTATATGGGACTCTTCGTGATGTAAACCCGATTAGAATTGATGTTTTAAATGCATTCAAATATCAAGCGGAGCAACCTTTTTTATTTGCGCAGCGTTTCATGCTTGAACAAAGGTGAGTGGAGCCATATCATGAACTGCCTAAGGTCAAACTGATCTGTTCCTGACAAATCCACAACCATCAGGCCCACAGAATAAACTGTGATCATGATCCACTGTTTGATACTACAGGGAGTGGAAAAGTGTGTGAATTCGTCTGATGATAGGGATGATGTGTCAAATGGAAAACACACTCAGACTCTAGAGTTTGTGTGCATAATACTGCGACCTTATCAGCCGAGTTCTGCTTTGTGCTACAGATGCAGAGACCTGCTGCTGCGGCTGACTTTCAACAAAATCACCTGCTTTCCCTGCAATTTACTTGTCCAGCTCAGCTCCGCGTCTCTACAATGAATGATTCATACTGCTGGCATTTGGATTCCGTCTACCGTCAGGGGTACAAAATTGGATCCAGTACGCCCTAATTCACATACGCGCACACCAGCACAAACGCATACGGGACAGCAGAAGTAGTAAGTATTACTCACTCCCTGCCACTTTTATCAATTTATAACATAGAAACTCATCTCTTTGTTTTAGCATGACTTGAATTTTCCTATTCACTTCACCAATCTTTCAACCTGCTGCTGGGCCTGCTTGGAATGCAGAGAACGAGCCGGGCTGGATTTGAAAACGTAATGGATTAATGCAGAAGGGGGCGATAATTTCTGTCTTTATGCATTTTCATAATACAAGTCTCCTAGAGAAAAAAAAGCCTTTCTATTATTTGTGAGTGATACGACAACCAATCTTTGAAATGCTCATCGTCTCAAAGGTTCGCTCTGGCGGAGTGGTGGGTGTGAGCGTCGGTCTTGGTTACAGATTAGCCGTAGCTGAGTCAGGCCCCTGTTGTTCACAGGTCTGGAGGATTAGTCACAGCCATGAACAGGGCAGCACAGGCCAGTGTTTCCATCCAATCAGCCACACACGCAGCAAATGGCAACATTTACAATCTGTACACTCTTCCTCTCAGACTTGTCGCGCAGCAACTCCAACACAACACAAGATGATTCGCCATGTGGTAAATCCTTCTTTCTAACTTTCTCTCTCTGTGCAGGTGTCGATCCGTGTTTGCGTGTCAGAAGTTTCTCTCACAGTTTATCAATGGACATCAATAATTAACTTCCGGAGGGCTCCTGAAACAGTTCTTTCAATACGCCTACAGTAGTATTACATTAAGGCGAGAAGGGCATAGCTGAGCCATTATTCATTATGTTGACTGGTTCATCAGCCTGGGGTTGAAGGTCCAGTCTCCCACGGCCGGAACATGGACTAAGGGCGGACGAGTGGCTCCTACATACCAATACGGTCTGTAGTGGTCCTGGGTCTAATCAGTTACAAAATCACTTGGGGATATATTATCTCAAGATATTCCACATTTATAATGAGGGTTTGTTTGTTGACTTCAACTGACGGCTTAATGGTGCAGAGCTCAGCAAATACACAAGACGAATCACATCCAGTGTATCATGGGGGATCCAGCGGAGTACCAAGAGTAGAATTGGATGCTATAGAGATGCTCTGTTTGCCTTGGAAGGGATTTTCCTTTAGTCTTGCCTTTATTCTATACTGTCCTTCCTGAGGGTAAGGCTACATCATGTAATTGGAAAATAATAAAACCCTGATAATTCTTACCGGTCCTTGTTCCTCTCCTCTTTTCTTCTGAGTAACGTGCATACTAATGTAAGGAGGGTGTTGTATTGGACACATACCGTCATAGGTGCCACTCTCCAGCAGCAGCCCACTCTCTTCCAGGACACGGAACTCCCCGACACTGATGAAATTGTAGTCCACCCCAGGAACTTCCCCTTCTCGAGGCTGCCGAGTGGTACCTGCCAAACAATGACACAGTTTAAGGTAAAATCCAACACAGTGGAATGAGCTATTCACTGTAGGGGGTAGAGAAAAAAAATGACATCGCATTCAACAAGCCCACGGGGATGTGAGTCATGTCCAAATACCGAACCCAGCGGAGAATCTGTGTCTACATCATGAATAGTCAATAAAGCTGGGTCAACAAAGCTATGAATTCATTATTCAAACATGAAACTGAAACAATATAGCCTTCACAATGCAACACAGCTGTCAGAATGCTGAGAAAGTATAGCTGGTGGATTGTAAGTGCTCCTTTTGCTGAAGTGCACGTATGCGGTAATATCATTCTAAATAATTAAACAACGCAAACTAATATTCATACATTAAGGAAGGAGAATTGGTGAAGAATGGCGATTACAGTGGTTTAGTTCCTTATATAATGCTGAAAGGCTTTAATTAGTTTAACACGGTGACTCTCAGCATTCGTGCTTGGAAACTTGATGAGAGAACAAACGTGTGAAAACTTTTACAGGATAACTTTCACTGCAGCAATAAAAGCAAAGGGCTGCTTTCTAAAGCGAATGTTTTAATATGGGCTGGAGCATTGCATTTTTAAATGTCACACTTTGTTTCCCTTCTTGTTAAACTATTCATTTGTGTTCCCCGGCACACAACACACACCATTGCTTCAATTATTAACCTCCACAGTGCAGCCACAAAGTTACAGGCATTAGAATAAGCTTCCATAACTGCAGTAACTGATTAAAAGTTTGCCCTGCTTTGTCTTGGGTATTTGCCTCACCTGAACTGCTCTCGCGTCCAACTAGTTCTCCCCATACCCATTCCATCCCCATTCCTCATTTTCTTTCTATGTCAACATTATTCTGACTGCAGTGTGAGTAATCACATCTGAAATAGCTTAGTCTGTTGAAAACACGATATTCTGTCAGACAAAGCAATCAGGGGAGACCTGCAAGGCCACAAAGGGAGGAAATATGAGCATGTGTTTGAATAGAGGAATAGGGAAATGTGCTGAGTGAGCGTTTTATTGTTTGTTCAGCTATTCTACCTGGAGATCCCAAGACAAGTTGGATCAGTTTTTCGGATAATTACAAAGCTCAGCACAACACCGTGTGCATTTGGAATTATCATCTACAGGGTGCAAACAAACACTGTGAAGACTATTGGTGTTGTTGTTGTGCTCTATAGAGGTGTGAATTCTTCCTGTAAGGGCAAGAGATCTTTCTCTGCAACGAAAATGCCTACAGCCGAGTAAGTTAGTATATAAGCATCTGTCGCTCATTATTACATATTATTGGCCCATATGACCAACTAAGAATGTAGGTGGATGGACATAAACATACAAGTGATCGTGTCAGTGGGTGAGACAAAGCTCTCCGATTGGCTTGGTCCACTTTGTGTGGAAAAATTACAGAAAAGTGACAAAGAGAGCCAGAGAAACAGAAGCCAAAACACCCACAATGCAATAGTGGTATTTACACATGATTTTCCCTGCTTGCGATATGTCTCAGCTGCTTGTTTGAAGTAGTTTTTACCAGCATTTTGCAGCTCACTCATTTGATAAGTGCGTCATGCAGATCTAAAGAAGAATTTTCCACCATCATTTGACATTCAGCAGCAGGGAGCACTTTCTTTTCCAGATAGGTGTAAGTCATCAGCGCACACCTCATGAAAACGAATGCAGTCTCTCCTTATTTTGTGCCATTGACCTTTCTTTAAGTCAGCCTCAACCTGTCAATGTAGTGCAAAAGAAGGTAAAACAAACTGTTTATCACCTAGTTTCAATTTGTTTTCCCAGTATAAAACTAGACCCTTTGAGTGGATTCAGTGTTGTGAAAATGTCAGCTGAGACTATAAATCTGAATGTTATCTGAGAAGAGGCTCTGGGATAAGAAGCTTAGAACACGAGAGGAGTTTTCTCCTCAGAAATCACAAATAAGAGGGGCCAATTGGATGTTTTAGCTTTAAAACAACACATTGTTTACGTAATGTGTGAACTAGAATGTCCCCGCAGTCGTAGGTTGCGCAAAGTAACTGATATGGTCTTAAACACTCAACCCAACTTATCCCACTTTGGGAAATACAAAACAGATTTCCTAACATTGTTTTTTTTAACTTATTCCTTCTGATCTCACAAATCCTCTCCATGTAAGCAGGAACATGAAGAGGTTCATAACTGCAGCTACCTTATATCCTGTCTCTGTTTGAAATCGCTTAAAAACTTTAAAGGAGGCTTATCCAATCTAGTAGAAAAAAAGATCCCGAGCAAGGACGAAAAATCCTGAGGCACTTCTTTAAAATGTATACCCTCCATCCTCAATTTTCATCTTGCAGAGCGACTCATGGAGCCGATTGCCATTTCCACGACATATTCAATGCCTTGGGAAAGAGAGAGGTAGATGGCAGAGAGGCGGGGTCAGCATTCAGTCAAAGCTTTGTGGATTATCGCTTGCCTTGGACCCCTGGCACTGTTTTGATCTCCATTTTTTGGTTGGAGGCAACAGGGATACGTGACAAAGCCTAAGCCTGTGATGTCCGACTTATATTTAATGAAATATTGTCCGACTTCTATTGCAAAGCCTATCAACCAGTTTAATAAGCAAATGCTTGGGCAGGGGGGCAGATTCATGCTATTTATGTACAGTGACAAATCGGGCTAGAAACATGCAACGAGCACTAATGCGGAGCCGAGATGATGCTGATTCAGTCGGATGCAATTCATCTTCCTGACGTACCTTTCACAGTTATGCAGATGAATCTAGAAAAACGGATCAGAGTTTTTGGCGGTGGGTTCTTTAATGAGTGCCCTTCTAGCTTATTACTGATTCACTTGTACAGGAAAAACAACTTTCCTTCCAAACAAAATGTCAAAAATAACTGCTTTTCAAAGTAGCACTGATAAAAAAATGAGCACGGAGCAGTGATAAATGGCAAAAGGGTTTTTTCAAGGCAGCTGAGGAGAACAGAGAATTGCAGCTGCTCTTTCATTTACGCCTATTGGCCTTGTTTTCCCTTTCAAAATCACTAGAGTATAAAAACAAAATTGTTCTGTCCAGATTATTTATTCTTGTATTTAAATGGCCAGTGGTGTGCAAACACACATAAGGACTCAGGTGCTGGAAGAAAGGGTGGAATAGGGGAAGAGCATTGTGCCTACAAGGCCACGCACCAAATAAGTGTATTTCTTTCAACTTATTACATCTTATAACTAATCTTAAAATACATTATTACACAGAAAATCATCGTTTTCATCATCACTTTAGTCTTAGAATGCAGCTTTAAAATCAGCCTTAAATTAAGTTTACGACTGGGTGCTTTAGAAATGATGTAACACACACACGCGCACACACGCGCACACACACACAGGGAAAGATGGGGGAAACGCGGAAAGCTGCAGGGACAAACAGACCAGCACTCATCCGGAGGAGTCAGACGGTGGCCAAAGAGATCAGGGTGCCCACGGCTGTGTGTGCTACTTACATGGAATGGTGCGCAGGTACAAGTTGTCCCTGATCACCTGCTGGAGCTTGTGGTCCAGGGAGCCTTTCTGAAACTGCAGACTGAGGTAGTGACGCAAATCAGTGTTCAACACCTTACCTAAAAGGAGAGGAAAGACACACATGGGTCAGTGAAACGTTTAGTGACTTTCAGTGACGTCAGAGACAAAGACACACCGTGAGCAAGAGAATGGACAGAATTGAAATAGCAGTGATACAGCTGGTGTTTTGAACGTGGATCACCGGTCTTCCTCAAGGACAGACATGTAGGGTGGGTGTGCTTTGAACGTGCATTACTTAGATTGTAGACGTCAATAAGTGTCGCCTTGTTACTGAGAGCTGCTGGAGTGGACGATTAACTGCGTCGTCTGGTCTGAGACACACAACAGAGGCGGCATCGACTAGACAAAACGTCTCATTGTTATTGATCTGGGAGACATCGCAGCCACAGCAAGACCTGCCATGTACTTTATCTTAAATCTTGCTTCATGTTTCACACATAGAAGGGTGACAAATAAAGGAAAAGTGACTGAAAGTGTCTCAGTAAGGTGAAAGTCTCCACATGCCACCACAACAGCTTCAGTGCATGTTGGCTTTGTAGAGTGAGCAAGTTTCTGGAGCTCAAACAGAATAGATGAAACACTAAATTTCACTTTTATTGCATCATTAAAAGCCAAACACTGTAGATATACTTCTGTGTCAAAATGAAATATTCTCTGGTTCCCCTTCAACTGTGTTCATTAACATTTAAATCATACAAAAGAGGCAAAATTACACATAATTCTCGCTCTCGCTCTCTTTTTAGCAGAGTGGCAAAGTTCAGGAAATTACCTTAAAGAAAGTGATTTTTCTTTTTTTCATACCGAATAGTCACAAAGAGAAATGTCCCTAGAGTGAAAGTAATAGAAAGAAATGATCCTGCACATCCAAATCCACAGTTGAACAGTAATATTGATGGCATCCATTTTCTGCAGGATGTCTTCTTGTTGCTGAAAAAAAAAGAAGGTATTCTAGTGGGTATCGCCCTGCCTAACTCCAGCAACATATAGAGTTAATGCTGGTAAGCGCTCCTTACTGCGCCTTAAACTGAGACTGCATGCACAGCGAGGAGCATTTTACTGGTTGATTGAGCTGTGTAATGACACTCCTCGGTTGACATCTGTCGACAAAAATGTTGACAATGCGAGCACACAAATGAACCTTTGGGATTCCTCCTCCGCTTGTAGCCACTTTGAGAGTGGCTGCTACTTTACTTGAGTTGAAACAGTCCAGCAACTGCAGTATCTGGTGCAGATACAACTGGGGTACAGAGCCAAGAGAAGCATGGTTCACCATTATGTAACTCTATAGACTTTTACTGGCACAATGAATGTGAGGAATTCAGGTCAAGGGAACAAAAAGCTCGGTCTGGCTATGCATTACAACTCACAAACCACAAGCTTGTGGTCCATATTCCCAGAAACTATGAAACACAAAAAGCCCCAAATTCTAACACACACACACACACACACACACACACACACACACACACACACACACACACACACACACACACACACACACACACACACACACACACACACACACACACACACACACACACACACACACACACACACACACACACACACACACACACACACACAGCTCCCCTCTCCTACCAGGTCACGGCTGTTCCCATGTTAAAGGGGATGGGAGGATACATGGGAATTCTGTTTCACATGGGAATACAGGATCTATTTTCACACACATTCACCCAGAAGATCAGCAGAGTTCGGCTATGCACAACGCATAGTACTAATTGTTACCAAAGGATTCCTGCAGCCATACACACACACACACATGCAAATTACCTCCCCTGACCACAGCATACTCCCACTCAAGTGTTTTTCAAACAGGGCCGTCTTTGTGGCCTGGCTGTCAGGTTGTGTTAGCACTCTGCATCATATCTCCAGAGAGGGTAGAAAGAAAAGGAGGGAGAGCTCTGACTCTCAGCCTCTCACTGGGTTACCACACAACACAGCACAGCACCAGCTCACCAGCCTGGTAGTACAAGGCATGCGAGACACAATGGGAGCCTTTGTGCCTTGTCATCCGGCTATTACAAACACTCTCTCATACAAGCGTGTGTGTGTGTGTGTGTGCGTGTGCGTGTGCGTGTGCGTGTGCGTGTGCGTGTGCGTGTGTGTGTGAGTGTGTGTGTGTGTGCGCACTTACGGGACGGATAATCATTAAAAACAGAGCGAGCAGGGGCAGAGTAGAGGGGAGGGGGGTATTTGCAGAGGAGCGATGATGATGCATGGGAACACACGTGCAAACTCATCCTGCTTGCGTGCTCCTCGTGCCCCTCCATCACTCACTGCTTCCTCTCTCCATCTCTGACTGCATGTCTTTACATCCCTCGCTGTGGAGATTCATCAAACCCCAGCCAATCACCACAGGGCTCCTCACTCCTATCGTTCAGATGCCAGATTCAATAGCAATTGACATTAACCCTACTTTACCCTTCTCACCAGCCACTTAACCTTTTTGCTTTTTGCTTTTTCTCTTACTGCTCTCGCTTTCAAAAGCCTGTGTGGCGACCTGTTGCTGCTGCCCACCCCGTCGTTCAAAGATAAAGACAGACAAAGAACAGGCCGTCTCTCCACATGGCTCTGTTTGGTTTGCAATTATGGAGGTGAGAGCCACAATGAAAGATTTGAGGAATAAAAAAAACAAACATATGGATGGACTGACCCACTCCCTTCCTCTCTCTTTCAGACACGCATAGAGATGACGACAAAACACTTGCTGCTGTCCATCATCCTATCCCCTTCCCAAAGGACACTTACATCTTGGCATATCTGCCATGGGAAAATGCAGCACTCAGCTCACTTTACCATCTGTCGTGGTGTGCATTTGAAGTCGAAACTATAGAAGTGCTGTCTGAAAGTCTATTTGTGTGAGAGGCAGGTTTGTGCAGACATTCTGTCACCATTTGAACACAGATCTTGCAACATAGAGCTCAGATTCTGACTCTCTGTGAAAGGCCATAGCCCATCACCGCATACTGAACAGCGATCTTTGGCAAATAAGCTTGCATACTAAATTCTGAACAGCCAGGTGGAAACTTCAAGCAACCGTTACAATACATGGAAGTGTCAAAGCTATTCTGTCCAAAGCATAAAAGGCCCCATCTTCTACTAAATCTATTCAGCCCACTTCACTTTGTGGCTCACAAATGTGCCCTCACTTCACCGGGACCAAAACAATTAGCAGTAAAGATTTTCAACCAGCCGCCCAGTAAACATGCTGCTAAATTACAATGCCCCCGCTCAGGCACAACACTCTCCTAAATGAGAACGGAAGCAATGCGGAGATGTCACCAGCAGGGGTGTCAGTGGGCGTCTAATGAGGCAATTCACTGACAGTGGCGCAGCTCTGGAAACAGCCAGAGAGGCCCCGCCATCTGCTAATTACCACCTTATTAGGTCTATTTGGCAACTCAGGGCAAAAAGATTGCACTGCCTCTTTCTGTCTGACAGCCAGACGAGAGGCAGAGAGAAGCAACAGTTTATTGGCATCTAAGAAATACCTGGTATCATTCATTTCAGAATAGCAGACAAAACAAGATTAATAATTCTGGCATCATCATTGCACCAAATGTTTTCATTCCAGAGAGCAGCAGACGCAGATGGCTGGACATTTGGGTTTCACTCACTAGTCTCATCCTTCAAACCCACCTATGCAAAAGCACCACATCCCCTCAAAATGGCTGTCGAGAGTTGTGTTGGGTGTTCATTTGTCTGAGACGAGTTGTGTTCCTCTAACTGCTGCGGCTGTTATAGCCAAGAACTGTAATTGGCCGGGAAAAACCGGAGTCAGTGTGAAGTCAATTAGTTGCTGCCGAGCAAAAGAGATTAATTGCGGATGGAGGCAGACTTTGGGTTGAAAAATAGCACATGAAGGAAATCAATGTCCCCAATTTGCCATTTTCTCCTGTCAGGTTGGATGCATTCCTCTGGAAAACCCAATTAGTCAAGTTAGTATCTGAACAATACACAACTCTGCACAAAACGGTTACATCATACAACACGACACCGGATGAAACCTTAAGCTTTAGAAATCAAGTTCCTTTGTGCATATCAAAGTCTATATACTATAACACAGATACAAAAGGGGACAAGGCACTAGAATAGAAGTGACTCTTTATATTCCGAGCTTACTGTGCAAAAAGAACAATGGCATTATCCCTGCAGCCCGGGAGAAGCGCTGGATCAACTATTTTAGCAGATAACTGAAAGAAAGGGTTTTGCTACACATTTGCGTGAATGCTTAATGTTGCAAGTCTATCACAGTCAATGTGATAATCATCAGCACACTTGGCAACAGACACAGATGGTGTCCCAGAGTACTCTGCATTAGGAAATATATTCTTGGCTGCGGATGGCTTGCCTGCTATTGTTGGCTGACTGTACTAAATATCCATTAGGTACCGGTACATGTTTGAAATAAAACTTGCTCAGTGTGGTTGCTGCTTTTTCTGCATTAGTCACATAGCACACACATATTTTGTCGATGCCATTCCTAACAAGCACAGTCAGCCAATGCTTAGGTAGGAAAAGTAAGTCCTTTCAAAAGAGACAGTTCACATTCAAACATACTAGTAAACTTCAAAAGAAAGTAGAAGGATCTTAAGAACTCCAACGCACGCAACATTCAAGGACACCTTCACTGGCCTGTTCACTGTTTTGTCTTGCGCCCTTTGAAGTATACCAGGACAACTCAAGGTCCTCCTAAATCAGTGTGGTTGCATGGACGGCGGCATCAAGCTTCAGTAAGAAATGACCTCAGAATTGTCCTTTCTAATCCTATTGTGCCGTTGAGGAAGATATTTAACTAAGGCTGAATAAAGTGAAGGTCGAGCCTGACTTTATTTTATCTGTCTTTTTGGATCCTTGGCTGAGGCAAAGTACAGTCAGGGGTCCTCTCTCCTGTCCTCTACCTGGTATAACTGACAGGAATCACATTGTGACATAAAGCTCTCTTTCATCTGGCATCCATGTCCGCCCAATCTCCAGAGGTGTATTTTGAATGGACGTGGAGGCTGAGAGGAGTTCAGAGCGGTGCCATTCAAGAAAGTCACAAGAAAACGCAAAGAAAAACAAGCTGAATACAGCGAGGCAAACCTTGAACATCCCTTTTTCTCCGCTGCTCAAGCATGTACATCCACACTTATGCCCCGTCAAACTGACTGGGAGAGAAGAGAAAGGAAGAAGATGAATGTAGCTTAAAGAATACGGGAAGTTATTATCTATGGGCTTCTTCACTCATGTTTCTACCTTTCAATCTCTCTTTCATCCCTAGGCTGTAATCTCTCATCGGCTCGTCCACTCCACAATAGGCAGCTGTAACGCACCACAGCTAGGTTAATCCTTTGTTAGGCTTACAACAGAATGGATGGATGCAAATGCAGACAAAATGTGGTGGAACATAATAGCGGTGGAGAGTAGTTATCTATGTGCGTATGTTCGCCCGCCGCCTGTTGTGTGGAGGCTTTTTGGATGTGACACAGAGACAACAGACTCCCGGCTGCACTCTGCACCATCAAAAAGCCTTCTGCTGTGAGACATCACCGCGGCTTGAAGTCCTAATTCTGTCTGTCTGCTCGCAAGCACAAACCTTCACATGCACACGCATCAGCTTGTGTACGCTTGCCCATTCACACCACACACACACACCACAGGGAGTCCCACACAATAGCTTGCAGAAAGAGACTGAGAGATCAAAGACAAGAACGTTCATTCATTTGCCTCTGTGTTCACAATAAGAGCGATATATACACCCCGTCCTGTGGAGAGACATAATGATGTCATCAATAGATCAGAGAGAATAAGAGGACTGATTGAGACACCAAATCAGTGTATTATTGAGGTATTGGAGGGAACCGACACGATCAGAAGGATTCAATCAGAGCATTAAAATAAAATGCAGAGCTAATCAGATTATAGCAGCAGAGAGTAATCATGTTTTATTACCACCTTTAGTAAAACACAGCAGTACCAGGTTTGATGTCTAACTAACAGAACGCTTCAGAGGAGAAGCAACTTCCAAAGCTCGGTGATGATGGTTTTCCAAAGCAAAAAAAAGAAATAGTGTTATGCTCTAAGCTTCCATAACTTGAGTTGTCACTGACAATACGCCACCTGATTCATCAGGGAGCCCTCAGGGGAGTCGTTCTCTTTTCATTTCTCTCTCTCTCTTCCACTGCCCAACACAGAGGATTGAAAAAATGCCCACGTGACGCTTACATGTCAGAGGTCGCCACGGTGATGAGTGGCAACCATGCGGGAAAAACGGACTGAACATATGCTAGTGAGAGCTAAGTTGTGAGGAATTTCATTAACCTTTGAAAACAGAGGCATTTGCCCTGTTCCCCATCTCTGGACATGTGGGCTCACGTGCGTGGGCGAGGCCCCGGGGCAGGCAGCGGTGCTTTTTTCGGGCATGTCTGCTAAAAATTTGGAGAGACATGCCGATGGGCATTGTGTCGGAAAGAACAGCCTGTGGAGCTGCAGCTGCTGATGTGATGTGATGTACGTATGGAACTCTTTTAGCCAGCCTGACCCAGATGCTGCCTCCATCCATGACTCCCTCAAATCTTAAAAATGCCATCCGGATGATGACACAGGCACACACAAACACATTCACCACACTGGTCTTGAAAAACAAATTGCCAATAGCAGATCAAAAGAGAAATACTGACAATGCAAATTCTGACAACACAATTTATCCAGTGCTAGTGACATTTAATAACTCCGTACCAAGGACCTCCACTGGTCCTCCGCTCTATTCTCTTGACAAACAGCCTCATCCATTTTGTCCATCTCCAGGAGGTCAGGTTGGGATGTTTTGAATGTAGAGAAGCCACTCCTGGACATTACATCCATCCATCATGTGCAGGAGCCTCTGGCCACCACACAGCATACACTGTCACTGGAATTACCCTGCTGCAGTCTTTCCATTCCAGTGTTTAGATGGTGATTACGGTCATGGTCAAAGGGTTCGTAGTACATGAAGCGGGAGGTTAGGGGGTGACTTCAGCTTAATGAAGCCTGCGGACATTACTGAACCCTTTGTTTACTGACATTGAGTCCGTGATTTATCTGTATGTCTTTGAAGACGAAGAGAGACACGCACACGCACACACACACACACACACACACACACACACACACACACACACACACACACTTAATAAGCCAGGGCAGTCACATCCCTCACTCACAGCAGAAGAATTAGAGTACAGTTGAATGCCAAGTAAATATTTGCCTCGTGCCTTTTTGAGACTTTCGCCCACAACTGAAATCACTGTTCTTCATGCCAACATGTAGCAGAAGTTGGTTGATACAGAAAAAAACTTCGATATGGCTGATGGGCTGACAGATGTGAACGAAGCCGAGCAAATGAAACAAAAATCTGTTTGTTTGGCTGCTGTTATTGAATTGGCAGAAATTGAGTTTGACTATGTCAGCCAACACCCCATCTATAAACACTAGAGACCATGGAAAGCTTGCAGCATGTGTGTCTATCTGGGTGTATGTGTGTGTGGTTGTGTGTAAGTAACTGTCAGGCAGATAAGTAGAAGCCAAAATGTGCTATCAAGTACATTCAGTGGTACAGATAGAGGCTCTAAGTATATGCTGGAAGGAAAACATACAAATGAGTTAGTTGCATGGACAAACACCTCAGAGATCCAACTAAACACTGAGCTGCTTGTATAATACTATGTCTATCTGTCAATGTGGATCAGTGCATACAGAGTGTGCCGGTAATGACTCTCAGTCTGAGTAGGTGAGTCATGGCAGTGTACCGCTCGGGGACTAAGACAGTCAGAACCGAAGTAATAGAGGCGAGTCCTCTCCCTGATGATCCATCGGTCTTTGTTATTAGTATGATCTCAGCCAGATAGCTTGCTGGAACTCTCCATCTGGGGGTTTGAGATTTTGTGAAGCCGATTTGTTCCATGTGTGATGTCTCATTCATACTTGCACGCTTACACACACACACACAGAGAAAACAAAAGACACAATTCTTCAGAGCTTAATCTTAAAAAACACGGGATGGTTTCAATCATGACTAAAAATGTGAGTTCGGAGCGAGCCAGATCCCTCTTTCTCTCGAAATACTGACTCATTCTGCGGAATATGTTCAACCAGAACAACAACCCTTAACCCCAAACAACCACGTTGACAAACTAATACAGAGATATCATTCCAGAGCAATATTGAAATGCCAATAAATGTTCAAAGACATGATCACCCCTGACCACAAACACATTCACTCACTCCCACTGACTCAATCCATGATAATTATCTGTGTTTCTGCACTTGTGATACGCCCCGAAATTAGATGGCCTACACTGGAGAACGCAGGGAAATAAGAAAGTAAGTGCAGTGCATAATAACACACATGGAAAGCGTGAGGTCAAGGATGTAGGCAGGAGGGAGATGAGCTGAAAGAGAGGCAGCTATTCCACGATCACACAGTGATCTTGGTCACACAGCAATGCAAAAAGGACAGTGTACAGTTCTAAATGCATATGTGTGTCTGTGTGTCTGTGTGTCTGTGTGTGTCTGTCTGTCTGTCTGTCTGTCTGTCTGTCTGTCTGTCTGTCTGTCTGTCTGTCTGTCTGTCTGTCTGTCTGTCTGTCTGTCTGTCTGTCTGTCTGTCTGTCTGTCTGTCTGTCTGTCTGTCTGTCTGTCTGTGTGTGTGTGTGTGTGTGTGTGTGTGTGTGTGTGTGTGTGTGTGTGTGTGTGTGTGTGTATAGGTTGTTTGTTTGACGTGCGAAAAGGTGCACAAAGGCTGAGCTGTGAGAACTGGAAGTGCAGTGTGATGCATTCAGAGAGGAGCTCGTCTCTACGTCTCTATCTCTCTCTCTTTCTCTCTCTCTCTCTCTCTCTCTCTCTCCCCTCTACGCCCTCCTTGGACACTCTTCCAGGATGCCTTTGACAGCTGAAAACTTTGCCATTTCTGGAGAAAAGCGTGGAGCAGTGCGTGTCTCACTCAGCAACAAAAACAGCCCGACCTTTAAGTGTGGAGCGGTATGGGAAGTAAACAAGCTTGGCTGTGGCAGCAAGTAAGGGAGGAGAGAGGAACCATATGACAGCACAGAGAGGCTGTTAGGTGCACAAACACAGGTTGCTAAAGAGCCTGCCTCGCTACCTACCCACTGGGTCCATGTACTTTCCCCCAAATGCTTTAATCTTCAAAAAACAAATCCGCAGCAGGTATTTTAGACTTACTGTTCTGCTGCGTGGAAGGAAATGGACGCAAAATGTAGACAGGACATAAGGTTATCAAAGTTGAATATAAACCCATTTGTGGAGGAAAAGAAAGAAGTATGCAGACGGTAATTTGCTGATTTTGGCATGCAGGGATGACAACTAGTTGGCATTTAAAGTGGTTTTCCCCACTTAAAAAGAAACACTTTCAACAAGCACTTTTCTAGCCAATCATTATTTTGAAAAAGTTAAAACTGTTTGCGATTCATCTGCAAACTTCAATACTTTGGGTGAGAGATACATTTGCGTTTATATATACACCCACCCACCCTTTCAAAAAGCCCAGTAACAACAAAAACAACAGGAGGTTAGAGACACAAGTACACAAGCGCACACACACGCAGGAAGATGAGCATGAATCCCCAGGTGAGGAAATTCCATTAGGCTTAATTACGCAAACAGGACGTCCCTTTATTAGAGCACATATCCCAGTGAGAGGAGAAGACAATGAAGACGCCAACCATTCAGAAGACAATGACACATTTAATTAACTGTGTGATTTCACTGCAGGGAAATTCACATCGCTCTGTATGATAATCTGCCTTCCCTGGGAATATTTCGGAACAGGATTATCAATTGAGGGAAAGAAGGAGCGATAGAGGTGGCGACAGGGTGAAGAGTGGGCACAGTGCCAGGACGTCTTTCAGCAGAGACAGGGGATTCAAAGGGAGAAGGACGCAGGAACCTTAACGCCATAGGTCGTTTTCACACTTGCAGCTTGTAGTCCGTCTGAATGGCTTGTGATCACTGATGCGGACTCCAGGTGTGAAAGCAACGTAAGTCACATCAGGGGCACACATACCACAGTATGAGAACCACCATCTGCACAGGGAACTCACCAGTCACAACACAGCTCTCAAACCTGTCACCTTTGGAAGCTTAATGTCATTTTTACAATGACACTTTATGTTTCCTTTCACCAGGGGACAATATAAACATGCTGACCTGTCTGTCCAGAACTGCCACGTGTTGTGTGGCGGTACTAAAAACATATCAGGCAACTACCAATTACTGAAAATGCTTGTAAAAATCCATATTTAAAGGTCGAACAGTTGAAAGTGTGTCGTAGTCATCATTCAGCACGAGCGCTGCTGCCTGACTAAAAAATGCTGCTTCCTGCATTTCTGTTTTGCACATATTATAAAACAGTCACACGGATTAAATGGCAGCACGGCAGAAATTGATGGCTGTCACGACAAATGTGTCAATCACACCTGAGCATATCCAAAGCTTTTCACCTCAGGCGTTGTAGCATGTTGTATTACAATCTCCTGGTTTGAGTGATGAGCCTGTCAGAGAGATGGCATTTGGAATCTATTAGAGCCGATGAAGAGACAGCATGCTTTCCCCGCGCAACCTCTAATTTTCAATTACAATAGTAGATTAATAGCAATCAGCACACCCAGGTGGTGCCCGAGATTAGCTGCAGGAGCATGCATAATAACATCTGTTCCACTGCCCACCTCGTGTTAAGTTTCCTCTGATTAACACACTGTTGCGTTCCATGGAGGAGACATATTTGCCTAGGAAAATGTAACAAAGTCATAAAAGTAGTCAAAACGCTCATTTGCGGGAAGTTCCGACAATTATAAAGCAATTATGAAGAACATTTGCTCAGCTGAACTGGAGCGCCATCGCCCAATAATGTCTTGCCGCTGCGCTGCTCTGATGAAGCCCACCCATGGGACATGCCGTCACATGTGCAAGGATCAAAGTTTGGCACTTCAATGACATTCTGCAAATGAACCATGACGCTCGCATGACCTCGTGGCAATGACATTTTCTTTTCCTCCTCTTCTTCCTGTTCCACTGCTAAACGCACACAAAAAAGTGAAATGCTCCCAGCCAATCTTTTTAATGGGAAGGGAGGGAAAGCTGAGAGCAGCCACTAACGCAGAGGAATAAATACATTTTCAATTAGGCAACAATGAACTAAATGCCTCTACGCAGCAGTCCAGGGCTCGTTTTACACTCCGGCCAGGATTGAGGCGTCACTTATTGTTGTGTTAATGACTATTACTAATTGGCTCTGCTCAGTTGCCAAGGCTGCAATGACTTTGCTCATCGTCGTTCAGATCAATACACACGAGAACACAAACAAAGCATGTGTGGGGTGTGTGTGAAATCTTGCTTCGACATTTATCAATCCAGCCACCAGAGCACCTTGAGAAGGGTAATTCCAGTTTCATTTCAGTTAATTGTGTTTCCAGTAACAGCCAAATGAGTTCACTGATCCTTAGTTGTATTTTAATATAAAGTCTTTAAGTGCCACATAATAATGTTAAATGAATAATAAGACAAGAGGAGATGAGCAGCTGCGTGACCGACTCATCGATTGGCAGAACTCTCGATTTACATGAGGGGGAGAAGATAAAAAGCTACACAAAGCCTGTGTCTACACCTGTGACACTGTTTGGGCTTCGGAATTCACCCGAATCTTTCCAATAATTGGTCCAAACACAGTCTGCAATGATTTGCCCCAAACAAAACAAACGTTGGTTACAATCTGAAGTAAAAATGCAATTAACAACTGAAGGCGTCTGAGCCCACATGAACAACGGAAGGAAATACAAAACGCAGAGCCGGCCATCAGTCACACAGGCGGGTTGGAAATAGCGTCGGCTCACCGGACAAATGACTCCAGCAGATTCAGATAGATAAAGCCACAGAGACGAGACAAGGATCAGGAAATGTAACCTATAGGCCGCACATGGCAACAACTGCAACTTCTATACTTCTCTGTCCAATTGTATACCGTCATGCAATTGACGCAAAGATGATTCATGTATGAAAAATGTTTTCTTTTCTCCCCAGAACAGCCTTTAGAATCACCACAATCGGATGGATAGACGAGCAAAAGAAAGACATGAAGAAAATGTTCTGTCTCTCTGCACATCTAGGTCAGAATTTGTGTCAGGGAGTTTAACATTCCACTGAGGTTGGCTGAGAAGAGTACTTGTGTAATCGCTACAATGCTGGACACACTTGTGCAAACACCCAATGTTAGAAGTTCTGGTTAACTTTGTCAGGGTCACAGACAGAATGTTTACCTGCTCATTTAAACATTGGTTGTAATCCAATGAAGGCAACAACACCATAAAGCATTAATCGGGCACTTGTGTACTGCAAGTCACACCTATATTATGCAATTGTAAATGGATTTACTGAAGCATATAAACACTGGTTTACAATCTGTACATTGAGTTGCCTGATTAAGCAACAGGTCAAGTATACTCATTAATTGTAGCCACATCTTGTGTCACATGCAGTAAAGTATGCATGTAAAGATACTAGATTAGAAGTGAATTGTGATCATGGCACAGTTCAAAAGCACAAGGTGGCATTTCAGGAAGATAAATAATCACATATTCTTTTTCAGAAAGCTCCAAGCAAAGGACAGAGATAGAGTTTCTAACATCATTTGGATTTCCTTTAGGAAGCAAAAAGAGTCTTCAAACGTGTAGCTGTTCTTCATTACAAATATTTCTTCCAATGCATTTCTGTATTTTTTGGTCTGTATGTCTCTGATTCGACTGTGAAGCATATTCTGCTGCTTCTCGGATATGAAGGTGCAGACATTGCAAATGGTTAGAAATCTACACAAATAGAAGCCTTTTGTGTGAATTAGCCACTAGCTGAGACTGCAATCTCCCTGGTATATTCTTTGGAATCATACAGAGGTAATCATGGCTGTCAAACTTCAAGTTTTGTTGCATCTTCACTGAAAATAACAGCATCCAGCCGGTCATCAAACAGGAAATGAGGACGTTCTGTGAAACAAGATTGATGGCTGATGTCTGTGGAGAATACAACCTTGTCGCATGACTACTGAGGTTCTTTCAATTTCATGTCTACAGTATTTGGTCCTTTGGGAGATTTTAGTAAACCTTGTCCATCCTTCCTTCCATTGTACTACAAAAGCAGTCGGATTTCTTTGTCCTTCACTTCCTGCTGAGTTATAGCTGCATGTTGTGGTGATATCAATGCCTGAAACGTTTACCAGCACACACAAATCCAGATAAAAACGACATTATGACTAAAACTACATGACAGATATTCAGTCTCTACCTCGCCATTGTACGTGTGTCTCACAAATGTACAAATATTTACAGTTGGATTCCACAAGGTTTCAGAATGGCACAATCAAAAAGAGAAGTTTCCAAGTGAAACTTCTAGGAGAGGCAATCAGAATCTCCAAAACCAACTGCACACACACACACACACACACACACACACACACACACACACACACACACACACACACACACACACACACACACACACACACACACACACACACACACACACACACACACACACACACACACACACACACACACACACACACACACACGCACACACACACACACACACACACAGAAATAACTCATTGACAAGAGTTGATGGATTTTTGACCCTGGGGTTTCTCAGCATTCCTTTGATTGATAAAAAATGCCTGCTTAAAAGGGAGAACAGGCACAGGTGGTAAACATAAGAGCAGCAGCGTTGTTCCCCTCTAAATGCTGTTTATCTGAGGGCAAACAGAGAGCTGAACCAGACTGTGATTGATGCCAGTTATATCTGTCCTCTTCTTCTGCCCCTGGCACAATCATCTTGAGCATGGTGTGAAATGAACATGGGCGCAGATTTATGATATGGGGACAATGTTATAAAAAATGATGAAAGCGGTTTCAAGGTTTTGGATGAGCGAGGAAGGAAGAAGGAAAAAAGGAAAACAGTAATTGAATTCTGCGAGGATAAATGTTGGAACACCAGCCCCATATTTGTCGACGCTTGCTGTAGGGTCCTTTGTCTGTTTTTCATTCTTCTTCATTATTATTCTCATTCAGAGGTGAGGAGAGGAGAAGGGGAGGAAGGCGGGGCATCAGAGGATTTACATCTTCTGTGTCAAATGCACCCTGCCAGCTTTGTCTATATTCAATCAAGTCTTTCACAGGCACTTGAACAGGGTATTTGGCAAACATCAGCCATCATAATCCAATATTAGATGTGTTACACAGTGAGCAGGAAGCTCACTTACGCTGCAGAGCTATCTGATAGAACAAAGACAAAATGGAAAAGAGGACTGTGAGTCATAACACACAAGTCAAAGTTGACAGTCAGAATAATTGAGAAATTGGAGTCTTTACTCATTTGGCACACAGGAAAGCCAATGGCACAGTGTTGTGATGTCAGATTAGTGTCGGAAAAACAACGATGGGTTTTCTTTTCCATCACTTGGCTGCATTTGCGCCTCAGAGTCATTTGAGACATAAAACGAGAAACACAATCAGCAATAAGAAGCATCAATCGTGCTGTGCTGTGCTGTAGGGATCCGGCCCTGTGACTGTGCAGAAACACTGTGCCCAGGTGAAAACAGCGCCACACGCACTTCCTCCTTCAGTCTGAATGTACGGACAGCTGCTGTGTAACTGACAGATTGTTTCAAACAGGCTAACTCTGGTTTCATCAATGTGTGACTACACTGACATGGCATTAATTCATCATTGATTGATTCACTTTAATGCCTTCTGTTGTTGAAGTGCTCAGGGCCAATGCCTTCCTGGAAGTCAGCTCTGTACAACTCCAAGATAATGATGATGATGATGATGATAACTGTAATGCACTACAAAGCAATATCACTCTGGATAGTCTGACCATCTTAAAAAGAAGAGTTCAGGGGCTTTCTCACACACACACATCATGCTGCTCTCTGACTGAATAGCAGCACTAATTAACAGATATTTCAACACACTTTTGTTGTTGAGCTTTTGTATGTGTAATGCAGTTCATCTACTTTATTGCAGCATTGATTTGCTTAATAGCTGTTAAGAGGAGTCTTTCACACAGATAACCACCCATCTCTGTTTGCATTTGTAAACAACTCGCATAGTTTTTAAATCAAGCCTGAAACTTCTGCAATCCCAAAATTAATTAAAAAGTTATTTTGAATAAAATGTATTCATATATTCACATACTTGATGTCCACAACAAACTGGGATGAAACATATGGCACAACCCAATGAGGCATATGGGCATATCGGTGATGATAAGAGCTCCTCTGTCAGTTATAACTCACTCACTTCATGACCCTTTTGTAGTGGGAAAGCTCCAAAAGAAAGATATGGAATTTATGAGAGCTGTGGGGTTCCTCATCCATAGAGCAGAGGAAGAGGTATGTATGTTCGAAAGTTTGACTTTTTCTGATATCGATATTGCCTGATAACCGTTCCACCAAGACTTGTGTATGTAAAATCACTTCCATTATTAAATGAAAGCCAATAAATGCCAATATACATAATGTTGCAACCTGCTGATTCTAACCATCAGTGACACAGAAACCACATTTACCATCCCCCTTACATACAAAGGACTTGATAACATTTAACCATTTGCTCCGATTTCTTTGGTGGTTGCATGGCAACGGGATCGATGCTCAAATAGTTTTCACTGTAGAGAGTCTACAGTTTGTGTACTTGAAGCCAATCAAACAGCCTGCCTGCTCTTAGAAAAGCAGAGATAGCGTCTGTCCTTGAAAGCTGGCACCACGCTGCCCCACAGAGCCTGGCTTTGATGTGAGCAGCTGCAGAAAGATTAATTCCCAAGCTATATGGTAACCCCAGGCATGGAGGAAAGCACTTCTCTGGGGTTTACAGAGAGTCGGTCTCTGGATGTGAAGGATCACGGACAAGTTGCACAACAGTGAGGCTGTAACCCCCCATAGCTGTCAATGAGCAATGGCCTGAGGTGGTCCAGAGAGATGAGCACCACTCCTTTTTTACCTCAGGAAAAAGATCGAAAATGCGACAGATCACCAATGTTTTTCTCTGGACAGCCTTTTCACTTACAGCATGTTACTATAGAGATGTGACCGCTTGCAGCAACAGCACTGCAGTCCAAACAGGTAGGCATGCTGAGTTAACCTACTTAGAGAAAAGTGTCTACTGGCTTTAAATGGCTCAAGGGCTCAGCCATTGAGGAAAATAAACAAAATCCACAATAGAGTTGAGCCAAAGCGGATACTACAAACACACTGACACTCTCTATTACTGCTGAGATTCTATTTGTGTTGGGGTCATTGCTTTGGTTTAAGATAGAAGCATGAAGCGGTAACCAAGGAGAATCATTTGCTCCACACATAGATCTGTTAAGGTGGGAAAAATGCATTCAAAGTGGACTCCATTCTCACTGAGAAAGTGAATAAACCCTTGCTAAGTCGGTACGCTTACCTGAAATGGTCACATCCAGATTTGATTTGATGGAAAGGAGCAAATCCACATGGAGGAAAAAAAGAGAAAAGAGAAAAAGGTGTCAATAATTTCAGTTAAGATGACATTTCTGACATTCACATTAGTTTCATGTGTTTGTAATTTACAGACGTCAAAGTCACCCATTGCGTTCAAAGTCCCATTTATAATAACAACACTGCAAAAGTCTCAACAAGAGAGAGACACTCACTAGAAATTGAATTAAAATAAAATGCATAACAGCGTCTACATATCCGATAAATAGGTTCTAAAGTAAGCACATTACAACACATACACACACATACAAAAAAACGATAGGAAGAACCAAGAGCAGCTGGCTTAGAGTTTCCTTCTTTCTTTCTTTTTTTCAATTTAAGTATGGCTTGTGGAATAAAAGAATGTTCTCTTCTATTTTTCTCCGGCCCGAGGGCAGAGGAACAGACTTAGGGAGCAGAGGATGAGTTGGGTCAGATAATATGTTGTGGTTCCTTGTGTTGTAGACGTCCAAGCAGTGCACTGGCAGTGGGGGTTAATTAAGTGAGTACATTTTTCTGTTTGATGGTAGCGTTACTAAAACAGCAAATTATGCAAACCCGGGAAAACACTTTCAGCAAATAATTTATAGAAAATGCTTCCAACTGTGGGGAAACAAACTTGGAGAAACCGCAATATATTGTGAGTATTTCACTACTTTCCATTTTCTGTAATATCTGCCAAAGTAACATTGAGACATTGTTGCAGATCTTCTCTCTCTGCTATAAATGGTATATTTTATGCACACAAAGAGCAACGGCAGCACATCCAAAAGTATTTCTACAACATATATATTCATGGAGTGCTGCTGTTGGGTGACTAAATTTAGTTGTAGTGCTCCTTCCAGTCAAGATAGCAATAATAGGAATACTCCTGGGAGGCTTAGGACAGTCAAACAGCAATCACAGAAGAAGGACAGATAACTCGACCTCCATTTGTTCCCGACACATTTCAACAACTCATTACAAGAATGCACAAGTGAAATTACATTGAGTGGTGAAGATCAACTGCATTCACCTTCTCTCATTGCCCATCAGACTCTAATAGAGACACCTGAGGTGGGACACTGTGGAATAGAGCAGAAGACCTGCAATCTGTCAACTATAGCACTAAAATTGTTTTCAATCCCTTGTCCTGACAGAGACGCGTCCTCAAGGAATCAAGGACAATCACTCATTACGCATCAGACACACGTTGGATACCATCTCTTTGGGACTGTGCCCCCCGTCTGTACCAGACTGGATATAATACAGATTAATATCATCTTTCATTATATTGTGTGATTTTACTTCAGTCCTTCAACTGAGACGGATAGTAGATGCAAGCTTTGTCTTAGCCCTCAGGGCTCCTGTAGACCCTCTCCAAGGTGTGGACAGCTCTGGAACAATTTGTCAGCCTGCAGACAGCCTCTCCTTCTCATTACTCTCTGTGTGACTGACTGGGAAGGGAGACTTTTTTTTCCTTGCATATTCCAAGCGGGCCCTTGGTCCCGCATCCATCTGCTGGCTGTCCCTCACACTCATTAATTCTGCCCGTCCCCATGTGGCTGCTGGTTGGTGCAATGTGATTAAGCTCAAATGAACCACTAGGAATAAATAGAATCTTAAGCCTCTCCGATGAGGCTGGGAAGAGAGAGTCACGAGAAACCGCTGACGGATCTCTCTGATCACAAGGTGTGAGGGACCGTTTGTCTCTGTGGGCTCCTCACTAATGATAAAGTGTTCTGAACGCAGAGCAAACGGCTTTTTAATATTTTTTTCCAAGAGAGATGGGACACGGTAACAGAAACGGCTTCTGGCAAATACTTGAAATCTGATTACTACCCTTTGGATGAATGTATGAATCATGTGTTCCCTGTTAGCACTCTGAATCTAATGATCCATCAACGGCAGATAACGGCACATAAACATCCCAAACGAGCAGAGGTGAACTATTCTATGCGATAGGCGCGTTACTTGGTATAGCCTCTAATCCTGTGTTGTTTACATTTCATATTTACAACTGTGGGTTATTTCTTTTGGAGGAGCTGTTGCGCTTACCCTCATTTGCATGTTGTGACTTTAATGTACTCTCTCCCATTCTTATTGTCCACCCACATTCCTCCGAGCTTTGCCTGTGTCACACCATGAGAACCATTGTTGAGCAAGTCTCCAGCCTCTGCCCTCCTCTCTTCTGGTGCCATTCTGCCGGGGGCTTCACACAACCGTGCTCTTTCAAGTGACTCAGCAGATAGCAAAGCGGTCAGCACTACAGCCGGACCGGGCAAGTCGGGTTTTCTGGCAAACGGGGTTGGAGGCAACGGGGTACGGGGCAAGCCTTTTGAAGTAGAGGTGATGAAATTGGTATCAAGGCATGTTTGCATGGCCCCTCGTCGTGATGTAATGTAGCATCGTGTGTGTTGATGGATGCAAACAGGTCTTAAGTAACCCACCGCGCATCTCCTTGCAAGGTCGCTACTTAATTCTTACTTAAAAGAGTTCTGTCCTCACAGCGCCGCGTCCGAAGATAACGAGAGCCATGATGACTGCATCTGGATGACACATTACCACAAAGCCAAACCATCTCTGTTTCTTTTTTCTCGCTAAAGCACTGCTCAGTATTCTCTGTATGAGTTCAGGCTGACCTCCTTGTCCTCCTCCTGCTCATTCCTTCAGTGCTTTTGATCATCGCCTCAGCCCTCATTTACAGGTCCAATACACTTAATCACACACTTCTCGTTTCACAATGAAGGTACACTTCACAGGTTCAGGGTATGTTATCCCCGCCAGAGGCTTTGGAAGCAAATTGTTTGTTGATAAAGGTTTGGACAGAGAACAACTGGCTTAGAGAGAGTGTGAAAAGTACTGCGAAACACCTGTTAAAATACTTAAGTGTTTAAGTGATTATCCATTTTGTTGCCGAATGCAACAAGCATGAATTACTACTACTACTAATAATAGTAATAGCCAGCGGCCACAGTGTGGTTGAGCATCTTTTGTATGCCATTATGACTGAAAGCCCAACAAAAATTTTTTATAGTAACTCTGAAATACACAAAGAGCTTCAAAGCCAGAATAAGAATGCCTTTGTGTGCTCAGGGTGCTGTGTTCCCAACGCCGTACAAATGGAAGACTTTCTAGTTAATCAAGAAAGCTCTGAATCTGATGAACAGCAGTACTATGGGATAAGTGGAACTAGAAGTAACGCTTACTCTAAAATAAACCTAATTTTAAGAGTATCGAATATAAAACTATCGGTCTATAAATTAGCATCTCTGGATCTTAATACATTGAAACAGACCACCCGTAAAGACTGGAAATACATTCCATTTGTGAGTAAAGCTGAAAGGCAACAGGGAAATCATGTGGAATGTCTCTACATTGACAACAGGGACCATCACATCGGAACATTTCCCACCAAGCATTCACGCAGAGCAGATTTCACAATTACCCCGTCACATTAGGGACAGCTGATCTTTGACTCCTTCCACCAGGCTGTTCCCATCTACAGGGAGCCGGGGGTGTGAACATAAGCTCTGCCTCACCTTTACACTGCGGAGTGAAACTTGAGATGGTCCAAGCAGAGGGAAGGCAGGAATAACCAGCCCCTGCACATTCTCAAATTCTTCACACATTCCAAATATTTATCTGGGAACTGACTATCATCGCTCTCTCTCTCTGTGTCTCTCCCTCGCAAGAATACAAACAAAAACAATCAGATTGCTCCAAGCCAGACAGAACGATGAGTGCAAATACAACTACATTCACTACGATCAATGCTTTGTGAAAGTGAGAACAACTCTTTCAACGCTTTCTGACTCTTAATCCTCTCTCGAAACATGACCTTTGTGAATGTAAGCGCGCATACCTGTGTCAGAACAAGACACATCAAGAGGAGAAATGGAGCATAATGGCGTAACAGCTCAGTAGTCTCCACGCCTATTTTTACATCCGAAATGTTTACACGCTTTGAGAAGAGCATGGGAGCGTATCAGCCTAGGAAGAATGTATGTAGGCTGTTAAAGTAATGACAGTACTCCAAGGGGGGCTATAACTCTGTCACCTTGATGCTGCCCTCATCTACTTCCTTTACTTAACTATGCTTAATTAGATGCTGATTAATAGTGGTCATTACATCCACATCATTAATCACACCTCACTCTCTGGGCTGATGGTATGGACGGGCTCGTTTGGACTTCAGTCAACACCCAATAGCCAAGGATACTGTAGGTTATATAGCATGGAACGGTTTTTGACCTTTACCGTACAATGATACCATACGTTAAACGATAATAATGCACACAATCAAATCAAATATTCTAAGCACCATCTTTATCATCATCGCCATAAACAGCACACAACACCAATCATAGGGTGAGACATTTGGTCTGACATTCCCAAGTCTCTCCAACACCTGTCTGAGACCATCCATCACAGAGGAGGCGTTTACTTGGCACCACGGAAAAGGATTTGAATTCATTGTACGTGTGTACTGTGTGTGCACTTTACGTTCCTGAATAATACAGTAAGTACGGCTGACAGGCAGGATTCAGACTGGGGTTGAGAATCAGTGAGAATGTTTCAGAGAGAGCAGTGTTGGTGCTGCATCAGTAATAGTCATATTTTACCCTCATACAGAGGGATGCAGTGGTAGCCAGCAGCATCCTGAGGGACCCCTACTGCTTTTCCTGAGCTCCACAAACAGAGTGGGCTGCATGGAGGACTGCTTCCACTAATTATACTGCCGGAGGAATAGTGCAGATGCCTTCATTTCAATCCAACGGGGATGGGTGGAGAAATTATTGTTTTATTAATTGAGGAGTGTGGAATCATTCATTCCTCATTCAAACGTGACAGTAAGCACCCTTGATGCCACTTTTGGGTGGGTAGAGAGGGCTTGGCAATGGAGACACTGTGGTGATGAATGGTTTAAAAGGTCATACAATATATGTCAATAGCCAAGCACAGCTCGGAGGTGACCATGAGTTGAATGTCTAAGAGGAGAGGAAGGCTGAGGGAAGGGGAAAGAAGGAAGACAGGAAGCGAGTAGGGGTGGAGGGGTAGGATAAGACAGAGGTGTAAGAAGAGAGATAAAACAAAAACAGAACAAGGAGCAGATATTCTATTGATTGAGAGGGATGCTGAGAGACAGGCAGGCATTCTGCTTAACATTTATTACGGCACATATTTTGCTTCACACCATGAATGCATAATTAAGAATGCAGATTTTCCCAAACAGCAATGTCAGTTTCTATTTACACAGGAGCGATCTGAAAAGAAATGTAATCTATTTGCAAATCACATGAGCTCATTCCCTATTAAGACACTTGTAGCACAAAGCAGACCCAATGACCCAAAACTAAACTCATTTCCTTATTACAACAGGGTCAAATACACAATGAACCAGTAGTGCAAATCTTCTGGCAAGGCTGAATGATTTGAGGGAAACATTCATGAAGGCATAAGGCTTTGTGGCACACAAAGTCTGTTTTTCCCTTTTCCCGTTTCCTTCCCCCCGATTTGCTCAGCCATTTCTAAGTTGGCCAATTCAGGTACTTGTTTCTATTTTATTGAATTTCAACTCTGTTAAAATACAGTTCTTATGATGAAAACAACCTTTTTTCTTTTTTTTAAATCACAATTTTAAATACCTTGTTTGGCCCAGGCAACTGATAATCTGAATAAACCGAACAGTTAGTCAACCGTATCAGGAGCTGGTGTGTGAGGAGTGAAATGGTTCATGAATGAGCAATAAGAGTGACAGCAGCCGGCTCCTTATTTATCAGTCCGTTTGGTTAATTAAATAGAAGGCATTCCAAAAGGATTTGGGGTTGGCTGCATTATCAAACGGCTAGAACTAATTAGTGTCAAGACGCCATTTAATTACAAATACCATTTCAAAATTATACATCATTACACTATTTCTATCCCTCTGCCCTGTCAACAACGCATTATGCAGTTTTGCTGAAGAAAAAAGGGGTGTGAAGGGCAAGAAAAGGAGCGGAGAAAGGATTAAGAAGAGATGTGTGCTGTAAACCCAAACAGGACTTGATGACCTTTATGAGAACCTTGATTCAGCTCAGGTTAAAGTTCACACATGTTTAAGAAGCCTGCATCTGTCACTGACATGACAGCGTAATGACTGAGGGACAGAGGGAAAACAAGATAACCGATAACTGCTGGGATAAATGTCAATATTGATTCTCCACCAACATCCCCACATACAGAGGCAGTACATTGTGTGTGTGTGTGTGTGTGTGTGTGTGTGTGCGTGCGTGCGTGCGTGCGTGCGTGCGTGCGTGCGTGCGTGCGTGCGTGCGTGCGTGCGTGCGTGCGTGCGTGCGTGCGTGCGTGCGTGCGTGCGTGCGTGCGTGCGTGCGTGCGTGCGTGCGTACCAATGTCTCTCTCTGGTCTTGGGCTGTCACAGCAGCAGCAGAGTAGTTCAACAAGGACACCACGACTCGGCTGCTATCTGATCGGCTGTCATTCAACCTTGACAACACAGAGCTCTCCCCGTCTCTGTATTCTGTCTCTCTTTCTTTCACCCTTCTTTCTATCTGCAGCAGTATCATTCACTTTGTTGCTGCCCTTTGCAATGAAAGTTCTTTGCCCACTGCTCTTCCGAGCATCAACCAAAACCTGTAATACCACACACACACTGGGCAAAGTGCAATACCTTCTACCCCTCACTAGGAGTGGGGGTGAAAACATTGATAGTATTGTGTTGTATAAATGTAACTCTCGTGCATCTAATGACACAGGCAAGAATTGTAAAACCATTTAACTGTCACCGGCTTTGGTCAGGTCCCAGACATTCTGAGGTAGAACCAGCACAGGAAAACTCACCCCACCCTCCAGTTAAACTCACTTCACACAACTCATCTTTCACCAATCGTTGTCAATTAACAATTTCATCAGTACAACTCAAAGTCAGATATGAATATATTATATATTTTGGAGGGATATGTTCCGATAACCTCTATTCTGGAGGGAGAGCATAAGTGCGATTTCTATTTAAGTAAGGTCGAGGGTTATAATTCTTAGCCTGAGAACCATCATTAGCTAATGAGTAACGACTGACCCATCATTATGCAGTGGATCCCGCTGATGAGCCCAGGCAAAGATCTCCTTTGCCTCTTTTTTTGCTCCTCTCCTAAATGAGGCCCCCTGATGGTCTAAGCTGTAGGATTTGCCCAGTTATAGTAGCTCGGAACTAAAAATAAACATAGAAGAATGACCCGAAGGCTCAGACGCCTTCTGTCCTACACACACACACACACACACACACACACACACACACACACACACACACACACACACACACACACACACACACACACACACACACACACACACACACACACACACACACACACACACACACACACACACACACACACACACACACACACACACACACACACACACACACACACACACACACACACACACACACACACACACACACACACACACACACACACACACACACGGCGCCCTCCGCCAGAGCAGCAAACGTCCTTGAGAGAGTGGCCTGTTGGCTCACTTGCCAGCTTGGCCTCCCTTTCTTCAACTCTCACTCTGCAACTTATCCTCTTCGTTCATGTGCCACATAGTGAACAACAAAATACGTTTGGGGAGGGTCAGTGAGGATTGGACAAGGCTGCCTCTTCTACACCAGCTGATCCATTTTATCTGGGTGCCAGCACAGAGCAAAGCTGATCTCAAAGCAGGGGGGATTTGTGATAAAATAAGTCAAACGAATAAGGAGTTTTTCATTAAGCCTGGCTTGCTATTTAGGGGCTGGTTCATAAAATAGTTGTTCGCTCAGAGATTGAGCAATGGTTTACTTTGGAAGGAATCTAGGATATTCTAGATGCAGAGCTGTTCAGACGGTTTGACTAAACATATATTCCAAGTAAGGTTCAGAGGAGAAGCCACACCGCAATGGTCTATAAAAACATCATTCATAATATCCCCTCCTCACCACACACTACCACACACACAAGCCTCACACAAACTCATCAGTTTCCTCAAATGCAGCAATTAAGTGCCCTGTTAGCTCCCTATTTTTCCAGGGGACCTCAATCCTTGGAAGCCACTTTTGTTGTCATCCAAATGAGCCAAGAATCTAATACTTAACAGTATCAGTTGTTAGAGACGACGGCAATCTGCAGTTCCCTAACAGCAACAGAGGCTCATATGATGAACATGTGCATTAAAAATGAGAGGAAAGCCACAACTGGAAAATCTTTGTGTTTGGAATAAAGAATACACATTTTAGTGCGTTCTGAGGTAAATGAGTTAATTGTTTGCGGCCCTAGATTGTAGACACGTTAGCTGTTGTCATCATTAAGAGGAGACAGACGGACGGACGGAGGGAGGGAGGGAGGAAGGGGGATGCAGAGAGAGGGAGAGAGAGAGCAAGAGAGAGACAGCGAGATTAGTATTTCAATTCTAATGAAAATGAGTCTACATTTTGCATGACCGCAACACGTTCATGAAGAGAAGGAGACACCAGGATAACAGGAAAAGGTCACAAGTGCATTCAAATGAACTTGCTGTGGCTGTGCTCATTTACATAATCAGTCTGTAAATACCCTGTAAAACTGAAAACATGGTGCGACACAGATATTTATGACCTGGAAGGTAATATGCTTAGTAAATCTGTCCTTTAGAGAGGTAGACTAGAAAAATACTTTCAATAACAGGGTCACTGCTCTTAACTGTTAGACCCATTGATGTTGTTGACGCATGGTTGAAAGGACTGTAAAACTTGGCTGAGCAGACCAGATGTGTACAGTTCAATATTTTGATGTCCAACACGTTTCATCAAAATAAATAATGAAAATCCCATTAAAATCACAACCATGGGTGTTTTCTGATGAGATTCCATAGTTTAGATGAGGGTTACAGGCTCAATGCCCCTGTGGTTCATCTGACATGTCTTGCTTTTGCTGAGCAGAGCTCAATCAAACTTCCATCTATCCTCCTGAGTCCTCGGAAATGAGGCAACAACAAGGGAACCTACATTATTCTTGTTTAAAGTGGAAGAGTTAAGGCAGTATTTTTCAAAATATGAAACACGGAAAGAACAGGCCAAGTCTCTTGTATGCCGCCCCATGTTGGTATGGGACACAGAATGGTCATGAGTTGCCCTAAAGGTGGTGGTGGTGAAAGAGGCAAAGAAGGTGAAGAATGTTATGGTACATTCACCCTCTAAATCAGAATGGAAGATGGATTAAGACAACTTAAAATTTACTTGGCAAAAATGTACGTAAATTTAAGTCATTGTGAAAAAAAAGAACTTCATGAACTAAATGTGTTGAGCCTTTAAAAGCAACAAACTCAGTTTCCTGAGCTGGAAGTAATTCTAAAACTGCATAGAAGCACTGAGATATTAAGTCAGTATGATTGCTTCTATTACAATAAGCCTGTTTTCTTCCTGCTGCTCTCCTCCGAGAACAGCACGAAGAATCTTTAAGCCATTAGGATTCCTTTATTTATCCAAACACCACAGGGATACTGTTCCTCAACTAAACTGTGGTTAGCCACTGCCATTTTAATGAGACGCTGACACATACATTGAGGGGAAACTGCAGTGTAAGCTAATTGTAAGGGTGAATCAAAGCTTCAATCGCCCCCCATGAATCGTTACTTGGAGGCGATCAGAAGTTTGTTTTCACCCGTTCAGAGACAAGAGGTCAGCTGAACATTATAATATTTAGAATTAAACAAACCTCAGCAAAAAAAAGGACATGACCGCCGCCACATTCCCAATTTTGTGCAAAGCAGAATGATCGCTGGTCTTCCTTTCCACACACCACGACTGTGATGCTGTTGTTGTTTCTTCCTCCACATGCCACTAACAGCTTGCACCACACTATCTCTCGGGCAGCCTTACTTTGCCTCATCTGAATATTTATGAATGTTGTTGAGCGGTCGCATTCCATTATCAGAGAGATTGCCTGGCATGGGGCTCCCGATCCTTTGGCCCCCCGTGCACACATGCATGTGGGAGAGCCCTGCACTTTATCCAATCGCAGTTTGTATTACACTGCACTAGGTGCCATTGGTGTTGTATGAGCAATATGGAGAGAAATGTTGTGGGGAAAGGGAGGGCAAAGAGACGTGTTGGAAAAAAATCTATACAGCACAAAGATGAATGGAGTTTTCAAGGTTACAAAGCCGGAATTAAATCGACTAATTCTCTGAGGCGGGAAACATGTCGGCCCACCACCCCCACACTGACAGGAGTGTGAGTCAAACACAGGACAGGACAAAGGCACACCTCAAACCCACCAACGAGGGGAGGCAACACAGCAACACGGATCCTGAGAATTGAATTAAAAATCAGCGAACCCCCCACCCCCCTTCCTATAACCAAGCACGACCTACAAGATGTAACAATCACAGCCGTCTGCACAGCATATTCAAGCAAAGAAGAGGCGGCCAAAGAGCTCCAGCAACTCCACAAATGCACAATGTTGTCATTGTTCCACGCTTGCTTTAGAAGTGGGCGTATTTGACTAACATCCTGCCTTGAAACTGCTGAAAACAAACACTGCTGAGCGACAGGGGGGGGAAAGGCTGACCCGAAACTGCTTGATAAGAATCCAACCTGCCACTGTCAGGCAACAGAAAAGGTGGAAAGGTTAGGGACGCCGGTTTTAAGACGGTTAAGGTTAGGTTCCTTTGAGGTGGAGAATGTTTTGCTAGTGTCCATCAAAATCCAAATTAAATACTTCAAATCTCACATCTGGTAAATTGGCACATTCCCTGAGAGGACTTGATTCTTCTTCTGAGTCATTCTTGGCCTGTGTTTAATTTAATAGATAAACAAATAACCCAAATGAGGGGAGAGAGGGAACAAATAAACAGTGAAAGACACAAAATACACACATAAGCAATTTCATCAAAGTCAGCCGCACCCAGGACCACTGCTGCAAGCATAAACACCTGTCTCACTCATCTGCCCCGCTAATCCGTATTTAATGCCAGAGTTGCGATTGCCACAAAAGACATGAGAGTAATTTAAAAATGATCCGAGGCCACGGGGTAAATCGAAAATGACGCAGGACGCAGAACAACCAGAATATTTGGCTGCACCTGCTGCTTGCACGATTAGTCATTGTTACACTCAAGGCCTCCATGAGAATCTCTCTCTCTCTCTGGGTAACAGCCTCCACTTTATATCCCAAACCATTCACCCAATAGACATGATTGTGGAGCGAATCCACCTAAGGACACACACACACACACACACACAAAGCACAAACATATAATCAACCTAATTTAATCCTGTTTTTTGGATACCAAAATGGTTTTAGGTCAGCTGTAAATGACTTGCTGTATTATGGCGATTCACAGGATGTCACTCTCATTTGTTTTTGCTCTTGAGGTAATGACCTTCCTAAAAATGTCATCTGTGCAACGAGTCCTTGTGTGTTGAGAGAGATAAGACAACAATGTGCCCTCAACCGATTACAGATGCTTTGGGCGGGTTGGTTATAGCAGCTGGTGTGAGGTGGTGTGAATGCTTACAGTGTGACATCTCAGGAAATCTGAGCTGAATTTATCTTTCATCGTGATCGCAAATTGAATAAATATGTAATTTGCAAGTGAGCTTAAAAAGTCTTGTTTCCACATTTAGATGCAGTTTAGAGTAGTGAGAGAATGTGAGTAAACCCTTTGGATTTAGCTGAATTTCTGCATTAAATATTCATTGATGTGGCATGGATGTGGTTTGCCTCTGGGGCTGGACCGATGACAATCACTGAGGAAACATGAATTACAAATTTAGAGCAGAATATCATTGTAGCGGTCTGTCTGGAGAGTTCAGATATTAATAGAAATGCTGTGGCATGACCCGAGAAATCCCAAAAATACGTATGAACTGAGGAAGCGTGTAGAAAAGAAGGCTGTCAAATTCCTCCTACACGTTTGATCAAAAGCTACAGGAAAGGTTTATTATCAAGAGTCATTAAACCCAAGGTACACAACCCTGTACTGTGAATGATTAATGAAAACATTCAATAGAATCATTAAGTAGAAGTACACTTGCTGTTGCGTAAGTCTTATTATGACTTGAATAAAGATCAGAGGAGACTGGATAACTAATCAATGCAGAAATCCAGCTAATTCCTCAGGGCTCATTCTTGTCACTGTATAATCACGAGTCCTGTGACTTAAGAGAGCGGGAGAGGGGTGATGATGTAAGGCATGTGTACATAGCAACCTCTTCAAATGTTTCTTTAGGTCGTTGGCAATCATGAAGTGAGCGTGAAATCATCCCGAGCCGCCAATAAGGCAGTGGGAGTACGTCCGGCCCCTCCTCCTCAAGAACCAGTAAGGTTCTCCGAGAGACGTCATGCCAAAGGAAAAACAGCTCCTTACAAAGCCAGGAAGGAAAGACGGAGGGGCTTTGTGAGTAATAGAAAACACTACTTGTACAATGACAAGTGTACACGTTTCCAAATTTCCCAGGGAAATTGACTTTGAGGTGATTAGAAGAGCGACTGTGTTATCAGCATCACAAACACTGACTGGAACAGAGATTCGTCAGCACATTGCAACCTTGGAAACCACCGCCACCACCCGAAAACACTTCACACTGCTTGAGTTTTTCCACAAGTAGTGTGTGAAAACAATTTTGGGCCTGATATCTGTGCCGTTCCTTCTAAAGCGAGCTCTCCAGAAAATACAATTTGTTTAATGAATGAGCTTTGTGAATGAAGTGCGAGCTGCACGCACAACATCTGCATGTTGAACAGGCCGAAATCTCTAAATCTAGTGAAATTATTAATCCAAAGGACAGAATTTTGAAGTGACTTAGTACTGAATAAAATGCATTAAATTAGACAATAATTGGACTTGTAATGAGATATTGATTTTAGCTGCATGTAAAACCTTGCTCTCCCTTTCAAAGAATTTGAAATGTGGCACTGATTAAATATGTATATACTATCTGGAGAAGGCTGATTTGGTATTGGCACGGCTTATTGGGGCTGCATGTCATAAAGGGAAAGGTTATTGAGCGTCATCTCATCTAATCTCTAATATATATGTATATATATATATATCTAATGATCTTCTATTGTCCATGGACAGTTCATGTCTGAGATAAAACATCACACGCTGTGCAGAAAATACCCACCTAGCATACACAAAGAAAGGGACACCAATGATCACACACACACACACACACACACACACACACACACACACACACACACACACACACACACACACACACACACACACACACACACACACACACACACACACACACACACACACACACACACACACACACACACACACACACACACACACACACACACACACACACACACACACACACACACACACACACACACACACCAATCAATACTACCTCATCAGCTCTTAAATTAATGAAGGTGGTCCAGCGACCGTGTTGGTAATGAGACAATTAACTCCTCATCTGGCATTTTCACCCGACAGTTCTTTAACAACAGAACATCCGGAGGCCCCAAATTGGGGAGTCAGAGAGGGGAGCAGGCACATAACCTTCAGAAAGGGGAGGGGCTCGGCGGGAGGCAGGGCTGGCGCCAAGTCTCCTTTAACTTTGAGACAAGGGAGCAGAGGAGTGAGACAGGTTGGCAGACAAGAAGGTGAGAGGCAGGTAAACAACGTAATTTAGAGAATGTCAGAGACGAAGACAGCTGACTGAGAAGGCGAGGGAATAGCAATGGGTGAGTCAAAGGCTGAGGTGTGTGTGTGTGATGGAGGGGAGGTGGGGAGGGGGTGGGCGGGGAGGGGGGGGGGCAGAAATAAGAAGAAGATTGATGAGGAAGACAGGTGAAAGAGGACAAAGAGCGAGCATCAAAGCCAAGGCAATTACCTGGCGTAGTGTGTAGCTTGCACTCATGGGAGCTGACCAGGGGTGTGAGAAAGCTATGGACCGTAACCTCTCTGAACTCACCACCTGGATGGGTCAGTGGTGAGCTGCAGAACACTTAAGCAGTGTACAGGCTGTCCATATGGTGGGGACACACCATCAAAGTGAAGGTACAGCTGTGAGATACTCATCTGTAGAATCAATGTTTCAGTATCTGATAGCCTCGCCATGGGATTCTTTACACTTCATCTCCCTTGTTTATTATTACACAATACATCTATGTCAAAATGGCCGACAATGGACAACCCCATTTAGCATGTAATCACGTCTCTATATAAGTAACACCGTTTCCACGCCGCCTGGATCAATTCTCTCCGGTGCAGCACGCGGCTCCGCAGAAATCGATGGTGTTTTTGTCAGACAAGACTCACTCATGCAGAGTTCACTCCCTGTGCGCCAGAACGTGTCGTAGACGCTCGGGGACGGAAATGTACCAAGGTTGATGAGGGTGCGGAGGGCTCAGGGAAGTGTTACAATGACGCGGTGTCGGAGTGAGAAACCGATCGGGATTGCGGAACGCTCTAGGGAGGAATGGAATCTCAATGCATTACGGTGTGAGATAATGCATAGAAATATAATATGTATTGGATTGAGCAATGAGCGGATGGGGAGAGAGTAAGAGAGTTAGAGAGTTAGATGGGGAGCGGTTGAGACAGATGATGTTAAGCAGAGCCTCTTGCATACTGCCAAATTTACATCATGAAAATGTCAGTGTTAATACTGCAGATGTAATTCTGTGTTAAATCGACCCTACAAATGGTCTTATATAACAGTCAATTGCAATTAGCATGAGACAGGACTCTTGGAGCCGAGCCCAGTTGGTATTAATCCGGCCAATATGTGGACAGAGAGCATCACTAAGCCTGGTTACTAAATCCCTCTCATGGATATTCTCATATTCTGTCCCAAGATCAACTAGGTTGGTGTAAGCGATACGCACTGTATATGCTGTTGAGAGTGTGCGGTGGATGTGATCGAATAAGCATGAGGGACAGCATAGGGACATATATGCATACACTATCTGCTGTATGTGCTGTCGAGTATGTGTGTGCTATAGCTGGCGGTTTGTGTGTTATGCTGCAACAGCCAGTTGATGATTCAGAGCCACAGATGGGCCATGATGTTGACCAGATTGTGTCTGAGCAGCCTTGAGAAAGTCTTAAAACCGGCGTCCTTCAGGGATTACTGATGTCTTGCAGGAAATTGGCCTAATCCAAAACAAATCCAGGGGGGATATCGTCTTGTAATTCATTATTTGTGGTGGCTGTCCGTTCAACCACAGACGGACATGTTTGACAGATCTTTTGTTCTCACGCTTCACCGGTCGCGGCCTCACGCCATCAATCTTACAGACACTATTGGCTGGTCAAGGCTTTGCCTCAAATTACACACGGGGAGCATAAGAGATGCTAGATGAAATAAAAGGCCTTCACAGATTTGAAACTTAAAATAGTTTGTTTCACTTGGATAAATGTTACGTCAAATATGTTTGACAGATGATGTATGACAATTTATGGACTGTAATTCAGTTTGTGCGGTTGAAGATTAATGCCTTTAATATTACAAAGACCTTATCTCCATTGTGCAATTGAGATTATCCTGAATATGACTTATTTTGATAATCGTTTAATCAATGTCATTAATAATGTCATATAATTCTCGCCCCAAAATTGTGACATTTTATACACTGAATAAAAAATGACTGATATACAATGTATTCTTTTTATCATTACCGAGTTTCTGTAATATCCTTGCTACCAAGATTGTACGATCTCAAGCATCACCTGTGACACTGCCGCCATCGTTAAAAGGTTTACATGCATTTATCAATAATGTATACGCCCGCATACAAACTGGCTGTCATAGAGCAACAGGCTGCTGGTGTTATCAACCACCGTGTCATGGTAACCTTTGTTAACTACACTCTGCATCTGTCCCACTTCCTCCCTCCCTCCCTCCCTCCCTCCCTCCCCTCTTTCTCTCGAGCAGCCGCATCCCCTTCTCCTACCGCCTTTTTCAACCAACCGCAAGTAATAAGGAGCAAACCTGCTCACAGCCCCTCCTCGAAAGTGTGGCATGCCCCCTGCCCTCCTCAATCCCACCCCACCCCACCAAAAAAAAACAACCCCGCTCCCTCTGGGTCGTAGATCACCTGCTGCCAATTAGCCTTGGCTTGTGACCCAACCCCAACACAATGCTTCCTCCCTCCGTAAGCCCTCACATAAAGGGATCAGGAGTAGAACATATGCCCCTGTGCCTCCTGACGCAGCAGCAGAAGGCCACAGCAAAGCCCACCTCAGAACCTGCACCACCGAGGTCAAGTGTTGACAGATACTGGGGGGGGGGGGGGTGGAAAATGAATGAATAGGAGAGTATAGAAAAAAGCAGGAAGCACTGTCACAGTCATACAGTCAAGGGCTTCCTTTCTTTCATTCATTTTGCAACTTTAAACACAATTAAAATACATTTCATATTTTGTAAGCCATTCATATATTTGCATTTGGTGGAACAAAGCAGCAATTTTTTAATTCTAAGGGTGAATAGTTTTCAAATATTATGCTAATTCAAAAATAATTAAAGTATGCACATTCTAGGAGTAACAGTCCTAGGTTATGCATTTATAAATTATTTTATTCAGGCTTGTACGAGTTGTGTGTACTTGGAGAATGACTGGAGGATTCTATTATTCCATCCCAGTGCGCAGCTTAATTGTATTTCTGCCTTTATCACAGTATAGACAAATATCAGAGCTTTGAGGGCAGGTCAGAGTTGTGACTGTTGTAATCAACGCCACAAAGTTGCCCTGGCTTGTGTTGCATTGCACCACAGCACCACCGATAAACAGCATCATCGAGAGGTTTCAGCCTTGGATTCACATTGGCCTCTCATCCAAGCCTATTCATTTTCAAATGAACAGGAAAATGCATCACTGCTTCTCCCGCAGGCAAGTCAGAGAGGATCAGAGGTGATGTCATGGATGAGGCTGTGCATGAGCAATACATCCGTGAGGGAGATAGAGAAAGCAAAGAGCATGGGAGAGCATGGGCCGTTGACGTCTCTTCACATTGACATGCAACCTCCGAGCTCTGTGACCCTTCCCATGTGAATCATTAAGATATTTCTCATTTCACTGCCACAATCTGTACAATGACCGAGCAGAGGTCTTGGCCCAGAGTTGCTGCGTTGCCAGCGTTATCGGAATTCACCCGCCTCTGCCGTTCTCTCTGCATCCCAAGTGCAGAGAGGAGGGAGCCAGAAATGAGACAGGGGCACAAGGGAGCGAGGGAAACAGGCCAGAGAGACCTACTTGATAAGCGATGAGTCGGAAGTGAGGCTGCGTCAGACCTGCTCAAGCGTAATGTGCAAAGGGACGAAAAAAGACGCTAGTGCGGTAGAGCCAGATTCAAAATTGTTCTTAATGCGTCACATATTGCACTCCACTCTTCAGTACCAATGCATCTCCATGATGCCGTTGCGGCAAACAAAGCTGCCAAATCTGAGCACAGGAGAGGAGAGAGAGAGACGACAATGAAGAAGATGTCTCATCTTGGTCTAGACTGGACTGTTGTAATTAGTTATGTGCATAATTTAGAATTAATTGTATATTCTGCATTTAGTTCAAGGCCAGAATGGGAATTATTCAATCATAGATTTATTCTCCAAATGTGTGATCAGACGTATCCCAGCAGTCACTTCCTGGCAGGTCGAGGTCAACATTCTTATAGTCACAAACAATCGTGGCCAACACAAGGCCTTACAGCTACCTGACCAGCTGTGTGTGGGTGTGGGTGTGTGTGTGTGTGCGTGCGTGCGTGTGTGAGAGGATGTGAAGCAGTACAGGGGATTCCAGAGAATGACAGACCAGAAAAGCTCAAGAGGGCAGGGTCATCAGAGGTCAAGATAACACTGTGGCCTGAAGGCAACATATTCTAAGGTTACTGTATTTGTTACTAGTTTTGCTGGCAACATGTTTTCATTAAAAAGAGAGTGAAAGCCAACATAGTGTACATTAGATAAGACTACAGTAGTGAAGTACTTAAACCTCTCTCCTCTTTGTTTATCCAATACAATTGCTTTTAAAAGGAATCAATACCACGGATGGAGCTTTTCCATGAACACTTTGTAAACTGCATTTTCTCCTCACACTGAAACAAATCAAGCGTCTGGTAGCAGCTGTATTGATTTGGCACAATCACCGTGTCTGGGGACCAATTTAGCTCTGCAAGGTTCAGGCATTAGAAAAACTGTCTAGCCAGAGATATTCTGGCTTTTGATCAGCAGAGATTTGCCAGTCAAATGAAAAAATGTTTCCTTGGCTCGGCTCAAGCAACAGTATGGAAATGTGTTTTTGCTGACTAAAATAAAAGTAGAAAAACACTCGGGATCTGTCACATTCTGAAAATGCAGCTAAAGCATCTTCTTGTGTGGTGTGAATCACATTCTGCTGCGGATGATCATTTTGTGTCACTGTATTATACCGATATAATGCATAGTACCACCATTTCATACTTTTTTCCTTTCTGCATAATGTCAATATCGCTCATAACTCATTTCAGTTATAAATGTGACAAAATCCCCTTTCTACAAAATCTAAACTCAGTTTCCGTTCTTGATCATAAAGGTTATTTCAAGCATCAAACTGTATTTTGCACATTCCATACAGCAATTGAAACATTGCATATCTATAACTAAGAAATCCTCTCACTACTAACAACAGCCCATGCTTCAAGAAGGCTTTCAATAGTCACTTAGCAACTCCAGGAGCCAAGCCAAGTGCAAACATTTGATTAACTAACTAAAACCCAAACCACCCGGAATCAAGGCCTCTGGCTCATTGTAATGCTCTCCAGCTTCACATCTTGTTTTTCTGTTGACAACTGGACACATATAAAGGGCCATTGTTCACAGGCATCCACTTACAGGAATGCTTGCTGCCTCTCCCACTGATTGTTCTCCAAGTTTTCAAATTCCACAAGGCACAAAGGCGGCCATAATGTTGGTCTTAACCAAACCTTCAAACCTGGGTCCTGCCATCTGAGTGTGGGACGACAAAGACTCTCTGTGAAGATACGGACGGATAAAGCTATCGAGAATGGTTGTGCACACTTGGTCAGCAGCTTGGTAGCAAACTACAGTCTCTCTACGGATCAGAAACACTCAATGCTTGAGTGTTGTGTAGGTGGGAGGAGAGGAGACACAGGAGAGAACAGGATTATCTGGCTCAAACGAAAGGGGTGTAGATGAAACTACCAGCTGATTTGGTATTACCGCTTCATCAGTACTGAATAGGCACAGTGAGACATAACACAGGGACAGGAGGGGATGAAAGTCGGCTAAATTGAAATGCATCGCATCAAATTGGGAATCAAAATGACACCGACATGAACACCGGCTGACCTTCACCTAATGCGTGTGGAAGTGCTTGATAAGCGATGAGTCGGAAGTGAGGCTGCGTCAGACCTGCTCAAGCGTAATGTGCAAAGGGACGAAAAAAGACGCTAGTAGCAACATAGCTATGAGTCGTTCAATGGAATTTTGAGAATGTTTCAACATGTAACAGGTTCTTCAGGACCAACTGGGCTTGTGTCTTGCTGACAGAGAAAGGCATGGGTCCTAAGCATGCATTTGACAGACCAGAGATAAATAACAAATCCAATATCAAACGTCAGATTTCAGAGTTTAAATGTGGACATTTGCAAGTGCCCTCAGCATCAATAGCAGCTACTTTACATGCACAAACATTCAGTACTTGGCTGAGGTGGTTCACGCGAGGCGCTGTCAGGGGGAATTGTGCGTCACGTTGCTTGGAGGGAGTGGAGGGAGTGGAGGGAGTGGGGGGAGTGGGGGGAGTGGGGCGGAGGCAACATAGGAGGACAACAACGTCCACAGCAGAACTGCACTGCCAGGGATTCTGCAGGCCGAATTGCAATACAGTATTGATGAGTGGTTCAGCTACTGCAATGCCTGTTAATGCTAATGCAGGAAGACGGCCTGTGATCAATAATCCCTGTTGGCTCCACACAGGCTATCCCTCTGGTGAGCATGGCGGGCAGACATACCACACACACGCAAACACACAGAAAGCACGTAGGAATGTCTCAACGCCCCCACCTGTGCTGCAAATCAATTTTCTTTTTTTTCACCTCATGATGTCTGCGCATATGCACGTATGGACAGAAATGGGAGAACTGAGGGTGAGGCAGAGCTGAGGCATGCGTGGAAAAAAGCTTTGAAATTAGCAGGCCTTGGAGCTGGAAGCAGCCTGGGAGACTTGCTTGGTAACGCAGAAAATACGAGGGAAAAAAAACTCATTTGAAATCTAAAGAGTGCTGTTTGTCTGAAGCTGCCTCCGCCGAACACACACGTTAAGATCCTGGTGGCACAATCTAACACAGCCGGAGCTCGTGAACATGAACGTGCCACACGCACGCACGCACGCACGCACGCACGCACGCACGCACGCACGCACGCACGCACGCACGCACGCACGCACGCACGCACGTGTTATCATGTGGTTACCGCCAAAGAAAAGTAACAGACGCTTACATTTCAACGTTCTACATCAGTAAACTCTCTTTGGGATTTATTAGGCAAATCCAGGGTTGAAATTAGGCAGTGAGATGAGATAGATGCTCAGACAGAGAGGAGAGATACATTAATGCTTCATTTCACACGTGGTTCACACTTCAAACGCGGCAGACGTGGCTGCTCGCAAGCGTGGCTATTCAATACAAATACGCAGCGTGCCCTTCCCTCCAGTACACACACACACAAACACACACATTTTTTTAGTTCAGTGAGCACAGTGCCAAGTCATTGTTGAGTGAACTATGTATGGTGCGTGTGTGTGTGTGTGTGTGTGTGTGTGTGTGTGTGTGTGTGTCTGGGTTCAGTCATTCCCCAGTAGGGTTCCAGCAGTGGGTAAGAGCAGTATAACACGCTCCCGTTGTTCTTCCTCACCCCCCAAGATGAGGCTAGGCCAGGCACGCACATCACCTCACTCAACCCTCAACTCAACTGAGAGAGCGAACACACACACACACACACACACACACACACACACACACACACACACACACACACACACACACACACACACACACACACACACACACACACACACACACACACACACACACACACACACACACACACACACACACACACACACACACACACACACACACTCCCCGAGGCCTTTATGTGGACACGGAGTACAATGGGCTCCATTAGCCAATTCCTGGGATCCTCCCTTTCTCATGAGACACATCTGGTTTAGTTGTGTAAATGCTGTGAATGAATAATAACACACTCTGCATCGATGACGGGATGACATCGTCTCAGGGAGGAGATCTTGGCACGAACGCAGGGACTCGGAGCACGGACAATACACGCGAGGATGCTCTTTCCTCTGAATCTTTATGTACGAAAGTATATCTTATCATAGAATCAGGCTAAGCCATGTCTGTACTTAAGAAGGTAAAGGGCATAGCTGGACATCAAACAGTTAATGTCCCTTCAACTGTTCACACCAGCATTTCAGTACGATCAAAGTAGAACTCTCATATAAACTCTAAAAAGGGGCAGTGATGTTTTTGATAACATTGCTGATGTTTCGCAACACGTGGTCAGCACCCGGGCACATGACCTGCAGACCTGTTGGAGCCGACATGGAGGGCATGACTTTTAACCCATCACATTCTGACCATGCAAACTAAGGTCGGAGGTCATGTGTCATTACCGGAGGTCACATTAAATGTAAGCGTTCTTTACAATCATGTCGCCCTGATGCTTTTATACTTCTCTTTTAAAAAAAACACATGAGGAGCGATTCTGGGAAATCTCTTTCGGAGGAAGTACGGCTGATTATTGATAATTAAAAGTGGCTTGTTAAGGAAAAGATGACAGAGAAATATGTAAACCGAGGTTGGGATGTTGAAATAGTGCTGTGACTGCAGGCTGTAACAACTGAGTCAACACTGGGTTTCAGTTTGGATAGGTAGGGAATATTTACACAGACTTTGTTATTGAGCTGTTAAAGACTCTGCGTGCGTGCGTGTGTATGTGTGTGTGTGTGTGTGTGCATGTTTCCATTTCTGATAGTATTTTAGGGGTAAATACATGTGAACTACTTGACCGCTGAAGGTAACTGCTTCCTTCCAAAAGCAATTAAGCTTTTAATTTAATTTCATGTCACACACTAAACTGTGCTCAACAATGAATCATTAGAGACTAAAAAGAGAGAGGAAAGTAGGTCAAAACTCCCCTGCACAGTAATCAACCGTAGATGGAATGCATCTCACACAGCATTGGACTTTGATAAGTGAAAAATAAACACAGGCATGCAGCCGCCCATATACACACAAACTAACTTATACCCTCTCTATTTGTGTGTGTGTGTGTGTGTGTAAGGTCCCACTCCAGTGACCATAGCAGTCCAGCTTAATGACCCAGCGAGAGAGGAGGCACCGCTGAGTGACAGGAGCAGCTGTAATCACCACCGCTGCTGTGACTTTTCCAACTCGCTATTATCCACAATTGGCCATAATTCTGTAGTGTAGCTGATAGCTTCCTCCTCCTCTTCGCCCTCCTCCTCTTCCTCCTCCCCCTTCCCCTCCCCCTCCTGCCCTGGATTGGAAAAGCTTGTCGCCTATGATGGAACCTCAAGAGCACTTCACATCTTTCTTGCAGAGTTTACTGTGGCTCAGCTTTCCACCGAAATAAAATCATTCCTTTCATGCGCATGTTTCATCAGCGTTCTATCGCCACCAAAACACAAAGGCAAACATTCACACACATTCACACACATTCACTCACTCACACAAAGGCAAACAGCGTCTTGGGCTTCAGTTTATATTTGATGTTAACTCTGCATATGCATTCACCCACATTTGCTAAACAAACAGTGGTGGTGCATTTGCATAACTCTGAATGATTAAACATGATATGCACTTGGAGAGAGGGTGAGGGGGTGGGGGGGGATACATCTGCCCTGGTCAGCATTTAAACTCCATAGAAACAACTTCCGATTTCCCTCAAAGAGTTAACGATATATCCGACTTTAGAAAAGGGTTTTTTCGTCACCATCTTGAATTGATGCACAGCAGATGATTCATCAAACATTAAGTACTTCTAACATTGCTGTGGCAAAGAAACAATTAATGGCAAGCTTAAAAAAACACAGCATCTCAAAAGGGATATTAAACCAAAAAGCTGTGAAGAAGAGAGAGGCCACTAATCGAAAACAGAAAATGGTTGAGAAATCAGAGCTTCAGGGCTGCATGGCTGGAGAGAATAGAGAATATTTTGTCTTACCGCAGCAGCGCGTGTGTGTGTGTGTGTGTTGTGAGAGAGTGTGCGTGTGCGTGTGCATGAACATGTGTAAATGAGCATTAACTTGAGCCGTGTTGCACTGGCAGAGAGGAAGTCGGACATTGTTTGCGGAATTGTACCCAGTCAGGATGGGATCAAGGAAGAAGCTAATTGGTCTCACTGCACTGTATTCCAGTGCAGGTGTGAACTGGTGCACTGCACACTTTCACACGTGCTCACAAGCACTCAGCTTTGGCCTCAAATCCCTATCGCTGTATTCAATTGCAATTATATGGTCCCTCTCCTCAGGTGAGTACAACCGGATGCAGGCCAGTGTGTCACTTTACACCCTCCAATGCTGGCGGTCCTCTTTAAATCTTTAAAGCCAGAAAGAGAATACACTGTATCCCTTTCCCCACATTGTGAATGTCAGATGGCGTAATTGATACAGTATGGTAAGTTAGGCTTTGTGGCTCGAAACTTTCATCACTCGTCCTCTAGTGGGAATCACACTGGCTGCCGCGGAGAGGAAGCGGCAGAGGAAGCAGCAGAGTAAACTCTCGTCCATAAATTGTCACAAACAAGCGGCTGTCAGACTCGCAGGTTGCAGCAATCTCCACTTTCAATCTGCCACATTGGCAAAGCCACTCGCAGGCAATGACAAACATCATCATCGTTCAAATCTGGAAAAACAGGCTCCGGTTAGAAATACAATACAGCACAGAGAACGCCCCCGAAACCAACAAACAAGTGTGGCTACTTTGAATGGCTGGGAGACTAAAAAGGGGGACGTGCTGCTGAGGATTAAGAGAGTCCAAAAAGGCAAAACAGTGCTTATTGCAAACTGCATTACCTAAGTTACCAAAGTAACACTTTCATGCTCGCTGTAGGCTGGGTGAATACATCTTTTGATCGCATGGGCATGTACTCCATTAGCAGCACTGTTCACACCCCACACACCCACCCCCCCATCAGCTGACCCTCTTTTCACTGAAGCGAGCGCTAGAATCCACACAGCGGGCCCAGAACAAAGCCTGCTCCACATTAGCCGGTCTCCCACATGAACCGACCGCCGACGAGCAGGAGGGGCGGGAACAGAAGGATGCAAGAGATAAAAAGAAAACAAGAAGCGGGGAGGGAGGTGGGGTCCAACAGGGTCGAGAGTAGGGGGGGGGAACACTTATGCATCCTGTCACCCTGCATCACCAAGCAGCCCATGATGGATGAATAGGGAGCACACATCCCAAAAATAGGACCGACGGGAAAGCTGAGCTGGATCGTCAGCTGCAGGCTTTCGGGGAATCAGAAGGGTACGAGTGCGTTTCTAAATATGTACGTGCCGAGTTCTAGGCCATTGTGGTTCAGTGGGATCTCGTTTGTCAAAATGTTGTCGCAACAAACCTACAGGAGGGACGGGCGCCAAAGGTGTATTTCTACGACACCCATTAATCGATGTAGGGGAATTAGAGTGAGAACATAAAGTAAACACCAGTATGTAAACACCAGCTCGCTTCTCCCTGCAACTTCTCTTCGTCAGTTGTATTTGATCTGCACGAGACGTTTCGGGAAAGCAAAGCGCGACCGGGCCGAGTCCCCGAGCATCGTTACGACTCCCGACCCATCAGTTATTCATGCAAACGCGGCGTCGCACTGTTCTTCGCTGGTTGTGTATTTCCATATCATAGCATGAGGCGCATGGTGAAGCGTGGAATAACAAACCGACAGACAGACAGACAGACAGACAGACAGACAGACAGACAGACAGACAGACAGAGGGAGGGGGGGAGGGAGGGAGGGAGGGAGACGGAAGAGGAAACACAGGTAATCAAGGACCCACACAAAAATGAACCTCCCTCACATTTGACTTTCATCTGCATACACACACACACACGTTAAAAGACAGGTTTGAAGTCCTTTCACAAAACAAAAACAGCATTTATTTGACACCAACGCCAACTGCTGCCTACATGAACTTAACAATCAATTTCCTACCTCTCAGGAAGCCGTGATATTGAAAATCAATTTGCACAGAACTCGCTCCACATAATGAATGCACCGCAGTTGTAACACAAGAAACCAAAGCAGCATTATGCCTTTCATGACTTTCATGTTTGCATATCTTGTCTCGTGACCGCCGTTATTTTTAGCAGCCGGTGTTCCAACTTTCTGACAAACGAGCATCAGCGCAGCATTAAAAGGCATCAAATGAGTTTTCAAAGAAGTAGTTAATGGGCTGAAACATGTGACTCATCCTCCAAACTCTTTTAGCTCTGTGTGTTTGCTATTTAGGGGGGGGGGGGTGTTTTTGGGGGAGTGTAAAGACCAACTGAGTTATCATCTACCACAACCACGCAAACCATGACTGATGCATCATTCCTGTAACTCTGTGTGGGCTCATTCATCGGTCCCAATAGGAATCCTTCACACCCACAAAATGCCATTCATCCGACTTCTGACTCATCGTCTGAAGGTGCACAACTCATCAAACTGCATCACCCAAAAGCAAATTTATAAGTCTCGTATACAAATCTTAAATGACAGAAAGGCTGTGTGTGTGTGTGTGTGTGTGTGTGTGTGTGTGTGTGTGTGTGTGTGTGTGTGTGTGTGTGTGTGTGTGTGTGTGTGTGTGTGTGTGTGTGTGTGTGTGTGTGTGTGTGTGTGTGTGTGTGTGTCCAGGCTCCTCTGAATATTTGATAAACTAAATATTTACGACTGTAATCTGTGGTTTTGTCGCCGTGCTACATCGATGTGTGTGTGTGTGTGTCGTGCTGTAACTTTCTAAGTGTCTTTACACGCCGTACACAGAGGCAAAGCGTTCATTTCACAGTCACCAGTAACATCTGCTGAATAAGCACAAGCTGCACGATTCACAAGATAAGGCTGTGATCACAGGCCTGAAAACAACACAGTCTGCACAATTCATGACAAGAGGATCTGTCCCCTCCAGCTCCCATATGTCCAGTCTGGAGCCGTCTCACGCCAAACCGCTTGGGGAGGTCAGGCAGGTCATGGAACGGATGTGTGGCTGTCTGGAAGAGTCTGTACTTTGGGTGTGTGTGTGTGTGTGTGTGTGTGTGTGTGTGTGTGTGTGTGTGTGTGTGTGTGTGTGTGTGTGTGTGTGTGTGTGTGTGTGTGTGTGTGTGTCTTTCTCTCTCTCTCTATGCCTAGCTATAGCGCCTGTCAGCAGCAGTGTTGAATCAGTGAGAGAGCTGTGTGCTTCTCTGCCAGCTCCTTAGCAGTCCCTTGACACACAGGCTCTTGGGTTGCTTGAGCAAAGAGACATCCCCATGCCATCCCGCAGCAGCTCTGCTAAAACCTGGACTGGTCAACAAAAAGCCTGATAGCATGAAAGAAGGACAAACTTGGCTGCTGGCCCTGCCTGGACCACAGCACGGCTCAAGGCAGCTTCCAATTCTGAAGCCAAATTTTAGATCTCTAATGTGAATAGAGTTTAGCCAATTCTTTTGCTCAAGTTTCCACTTTTTTTTTCTTCAGCCGAGGCGTGCCATTGCACTGTCTGCGAGATCGGGATTCATCAACCAACTCTATAATTAAGCTGAAGTTTAAAGACAGCTCGGTATCATTCCTAATATGCGTTTGCTGAAGGCCACACAGGACCGTTTAAGATGTTTCTACGCTCCCTGGAGAACAGGTTGTAAAGCAACATTACAATGGCTCCTGCTGGACCGCATTCCTCACCAATGAATGCAGCCTGCAGAGTCGTAGCGTGGGCAACGGCATTCTTTAACTCTGGCCACCAGTCGCATTCTGAGACACTACCCTGACAAAAATCATGAGAGTAAATGACCTCCAGATCCTGCCACCTTGGAAGCACTTTTCATTTACAGGACATGTGCCAGAGATAGGATCGACGACTGGCATACAAATGATGCTTGATGAAATTTTGAAAGATCACAGCAGACGGAAACATCAAGCAGACAAACAAGGCCACCACTCAATGAAGACAAAAGGCTGCCAAAACACAGATATTCGACATTTTCTATGGTTGTAGTGATGAGGCCTTGTTTTGTTAATCATATATCTATGTTCTTGTTTCACTAGAAAACACTAAGATTTCGACGTAGAGTTCCTCGATCGGAGCAGTAATTCATCCCTGCCTGCCAGCTGAGAGCCGAGATGGAAACAATATGAAACGCCTGCCAGAACAAGCACCTGTTGGTAACAATACACCGGTGGAACATCCCAGCATTCAAGGAATCACATGGGGGGGGTACACTGACAAATAATGGGATGATTTGTCAAAGCACAGCTACGTGTAATAAGCGTTGCCAGTTCCTTGTCATTTCTCTGTTATATGTAATGACACATTGATTATGACTACCAATCACAAAAGTGTTTGGTGGAAAATAACGGGACGACTTATTCTTCCTGTCTGTGTGACCGACAGACGGCAGATGGCAGAGCTGAAGCCAGTGTAAATCTTTATTCGGCAAACATCACACAGCACAAAACGCTGTGACAACAGCACAGTGCTGAAGGTGATTACGAGGACAGGAAATGCAAATACACTTTGGAAAGGACCACGCGCAGCTGAGTCAGAACCCTAACCCATCCATTAGGGTCAGTGGGAGACGGACAGCATAATAATAAGTGCTGCCCTAAATAAATTGGGGTATGACCCAGGCTGTCAAGCAGGTGAGGAAATTCCATACCAGACACCAGAACGGAGAGAGAGACAGTAGAGGCTGGTGTGTTCCCCTCACAGCATGTAAACATATAGGGCAATATATCCTCTTGAGACCGTCACATTTATTTTGTATTAATTTTTCATCTCCTTGCTATTTGGGATTAGTGGAACCTAATAAGAATTGAACAAAAGAAAGCGAAGAGTGTGATCATACTTGTCACATTTCTTCCTGTTTGCTATGTTTTCTAGTGACCCAAAGTGTTCTTCATACCATGAGGGGAACCTTTAAGTTATTTACTGCTGTGTGTGTTGCGTTTTCAGTTATTCTAGCGTGTTTAACTGTAATGCTGCTGTGACAGAATAATTTCCCAGTTTGGGATCAACAAAGTATAGTTATCCATCTATCTATCTATCCATCCATCCATCCATCCATCCATCCATCCATCTATCTATCTATCTACCTATCTCTCTATCTATCTATCTATCTATAATGTCCAGACATGAGGACAACAGCTTTAGGTTAAGCACAATGGTGTATAAAGTGTAAGGAAGGAAAAGTGGGATGTCCACATATGAGGACGCAGGGTCTCAGGAGGATATACACAGTGTTAAATAACTGGTAATGACGTTATTATAGTTTGAGTAAAGCAGAGAGACGTGACCTCCTGCTCACATTAAACAAGGACTAATGTGCATGGAATTCTGAATGAGTTTGCTTAAAAAAAAAACTCAAGAGTTGAGGACAGGGCAGCTGCTGCCAAAGCCTGGGGGTAAATTTGTCACTATGCGTTTGTGTGGACATGCTTTGGTGTCCCGAAACAACAAACCAAACAACTACTAAGGGCGCGCACACACACACACACACACGCGCACACACACCTATATATATACAAATGCAGATTCTGCAAGACCTCTGCCCTGTTCAGGAGGGAAAACGATCTGCAAGTGTGTGATCTGGGAATGGCTTATTAGCAGAAAATGAGAAGAGGCGTGCATGAGCTGAATACTGAGAGGACACGCTGACAAAACAGATGCAATCATCAGCACGGGTGAAAACAACACTAAGAAGAAGAGAAACGTGCATTAGCGGGTCATTCATTCCATACGCTTGGCCTCACTTTCTACTTGTTATGTCCATTTGTGTGTTTGTGCCAACACTCCTGATGCCCTCTTGCATCAGCGGCTCCAGAACATGGACGAGATTGGACCCGATCAATAAGCTGTTAGGGAGGCTGAGGAGCAAAAGCGAGCCAAATTGGTCAGGCTCACATCTTGACACCCATGAATTCTAATGAGGGCAAGCGGGGGACCCTCATCTCCATGGAGCAAGACGTCTCTGTGCGGGGGGAGGAAGAGGCACAAGCCTGGCATAAATAAAAGTGGTTTCCTCCTGTGTTTCGCATCAGGGAGGGAAATGCGTCTGAAGCTCGACTGCAACTCCAGTCAAAATGTGACGTCAGCACACTTATCGCATCTGAAACCTGCATTTATTAGCGTTGTTGTAGCTCTATTATGCCATTTTCACTTCCAACAATCGGTGTAAACGTTCCGCACACAGCCACCATACCTCCTCTTGTAAAATGAGACGACCATTTATGTATATATGGCTTACTCAGGTATATTTGTCTTGATCAGTACAAACAAAAATGTGAGTATCGTGTGCCTGTAACGACCTGGAGGTTTTTAGTTTCAATCAAAGTCTGTCTCAATGTTAATACATTTACGTCAATATATTATATCTATGCCACCTTGCTTGTGTGTAGGTGATAATATAAGCTCCGTTTCTTGGTAAGTAGCCTTAGTGGTCATTGTGGTGGCTTATGTATCCGCTTCATATGAGCTGTTGTTGTCATGGGTACCAAGACAATGCCCGAAAAAAAAAAAAAAAAAATCAATTCTTTGAGATGGAGTAGCACGACTAAATAGCTGAGTGAGCTGCGCTGGTAGAATGGGTATCGACGAAGGCCCATCAGCGCAGGCACAGGGCCAAGTCTGGAGTAACACTGCCAGCCACCAGATTGAACTCCGAGATTGAGTGTTTGCTACTGATTTATTACCCATAGAGTAAATAAAGCAGTGGACCGGAGGGACAGAGAGAGCAGCACACCTATGCGGGCCGGCGATCGCTCATCGTCTCTATCATTCCCCGGGAAAAAAATCAAGGTCCTGAGATGTACGAGGGAGTGAATTTGAGAAACCTGAAAGAAAACCGTCCCGGCGACAACAGTTCACAAGAAAGACGGAGAGAGGGTTGCCGATTATGAAAATTTGGAAAAGCCAAATGCCGTGTTGTTGTTTTCTGCTCACAGCAGTGAGCAGTAAGTCAGAAATAGTAAATGCTGCTTTGAAGAACAGAGGGCAGAATCATTTCAGACTGTCACAATGGTGCATCAATACCATTAACATGATTAATAGTAACATACCCATTTTCATCCCCCGGATTATTGCTGCTCTCTAGCCTTCATTATCCTTCTCAAAGCTTTGAGCCTTCTCACTCTGTCCTCTCCCTCCGATTGTTACGCAGGCTCTTCCTTTTAACCCCGACTCCATCTTTCTAAACCTGTGTTCATCATCCCGTTCTCCTGCTTTTAAGAACCCCAATACATCTTTCAGGAGAAAATCCTTCAGAGGGGAAAATGTCTGAGGCAGCAATGTGCCAGCTGCCACTTCACTGCGTTTCCGTTATTACTTCTGCCGCTGCACCGGGTGGGGAGGGGACATTTTACACAGACACAGCCAAACACAAAGCCAACCAAAAAAGGCTCACGACGGAGGCCGGGGAGTGTACATCTGGAGAAGACGCGCTTCAATCATCAATCGCATAATCCGTCTCCTGTGTCCCTCCATCCACATCTGTACCCGAGTATTGCTTCACAATAATCCATCAGTCAGTCCACCTCTATTTCTCTTTTCGTAACCAAGTCTCCCCCGTCTGCCTCGAAAAAAAACTATTTCTCAGCTAATCTGGCCGTACACACACCTCTGGGGTCACACGGTGGCGACTATCTGCCAAACGCACACCGTCTTCGCAACCACTTGTTGTGTGAATGCAACCCTCTCCTCCGTTTGGTCCGATTTTACCAAAAGTCGGTCACTGATTTACTTTGGCTTGGCAAAGCTTGGCGTGGGTTAATGCCGCTGCCAGGCCCCGATTCTGTCTCTGCTTAGCAGTGGAGGTTATTGTTCCTCATGATAAAGGAGGCTGCCTGGCACCGGCCTGTGTTATTTATATGTGCTGTTTAGAAGCTGACCTCATCTTATCTCAGAGGGGATAAACAGCTGCAACGATGGCTCACTGTTGGAGGGAGACCAATTAGGAGTCAAGCTGAAAAAGAAAGGAGGGCAGAAATCTCAGAGGAAGGAGCTATACGAGTGCGTGTGTGTACATATCTACGCAACACTTATATTCCCAGCAACTTGGCCATTGCTGCTGGTGCTTGCTGACATCACAGCACGACGACTCAGGGAGTCCAAAGAAAGACGTAGTTCTGGTGAATCAGCGCACACACACACGCACACACACACGCACTCATCTCCGGCTGCAGATTCATGGTGCCTCTTTCATCCTCTAAAGAAGCCGACCTGTAAAAAGCATGGCGGCTCGTATGAAAAACTTCTCTCATTCTCAGCCGGGTTTGTTACCGCAGTGCGGCTCTGTGGATACGACAGCGTTAACAAGGCAGAACAAAGACGGTAATAAACAACGCGCCCTGGGATGATCACTTAGCATAAAGGGGTGATTTCCAACATTAATATGAAAGTAATGCAGGATTAATCGGCACTGAAACCATCTAATCGTTTCTTTCTTTGTAGCGAGGCCTGCGGGGAACAGGAGGAAAGACATGCAGGACTCCAGGGGCCGTGGTGTAATAGTGTTAGACAGGAGGAGTGAAGAACAGTCCAAGTCAATGCAGGCCAACCGTGCGGAGAGGGTTGCTCCATAGAGTGATGGAGGGATAAAAAGAGAGAGAGAGAGAGAGAGAGAAAGGGAGAGAAAGAGCGTTTTGGTATTCACAGCATCCGCTGCCGTCTGGGGCTTCAATGTGCCCACCCGCTCGCACCATCGTTCCTCCCCACTGGTGAGCTGGGAGGAGGGAATGGGCGGAGAAGTGTGACAGGTTTGGGGAAACGAGCCAGGAGAGCCACCAGTGGGAGGGGGGGAGGGGGGAGGGGGATGATGGGTGGGTGTCACATCAGGTATACCGCTGTGTTACGCACATACATAAATGCATACAGGCACTCCAGCAAAGTAGGATGCAGTAGAGGAGGAGGTCGCTGGTGGGAGGTCAACTAATGTTTAGCATGTTGAGCTTTACACACACACACATATAAGGAACATACATGCGCAGAAACCCACTGATGTGTAAGGCTGATGAGATTACTGGTGACTCTTACTTTAGTCTGTCGTTGAGCACCTTCACGTACTGCACTGAATATTCTATGAGGAGGAAGTTTCAGAAGCAGAGGGAACCTGACAGCTTCTCTCAGCTGGTTTAGAGCAGCTTAGTCAGAGAAAAGCCCCAGCTTCACCACGGGGGGGGGGGGGGGGGACCACATTAACACAAACTGTGCACTTGGCGCTCAACTGCGTTGCTGCAGCAAACATATGACGTGTTAATATGACACCCGTAGCAAGCAGAGAAGACATGGGACGTGCTTAAATGTGTCCCTGGTGATGCACTTCACGTTTATGGGTCCATTTGTCGCGTCCAAACTGCAACACAGCCGCACAACAGACTCAGACGAGGCAATTGAGTGAGAGAAGGTACATCGATAAGGTGAATTAAAAACACTTAATCAAATGTCCCCCCTGGAAAGCGGCGGACACTGAACCAGCAGAGGATCGGTTTTGTCCTTATAGGATGAAAGACGAACAGGTGCTATGCAGAACCACTGCAATCATCTCCTGCTTAATTATTCAAGCTCATTCTTTCCATCCTTCTTTATGGCACATTAAATCTCACAGTCAGCGAGATCCCTTTGCTAGGCTGTTGTGTGCATGAAAAGAGTCCCATTAGATCAAAATCAATAACCAAACCTTGATTTTTTTTTCAGCATTTGTTGCAGGATAAAAGCCCCAAAGTGGAGATATCTCAAGTGTTTCCGTTATCTGAAGACCGGCTTAATTGAAATGATAAAACACTCAAGGCAACATAGTTTTATCATCTCTCTCTTTTGGTATTAAGCGAAGCGTGATGCTATGATATTCCATATATTTATGCAGTGCACATCCCGCACGAATACAAATACAAACGCTCCTCCGGTGCTGTGAGACTCTTGAGGAGTCTCACAACTCGTACCTTCATTCATCTTTAAATAGAAAGATACAGCATTGAAAACAAAAGCGTTTACACCCGCTTTCCTTTAACAAACATCCACTGCACCATGACTGCAGAGAGACATCACGAGGCGTCGTAGGACAATTACTCCACTGCTTTAATGCATACCACCGCCAATAAATGAATGTATAAATGATGTAGGATTATGTTCCATTTTGCAATGAATGGGATCATTACTGCCGAGCCATTACTTTACCCATGTGAGCAAGTGGGCCACTGTGGCTCATTTGTCCAGCGTTAAAGCACATTTATCCACCCAAGTTACCCTGAGGAGTCCTGCTTCTTTATTTGTGTTTTTTAGTAATTGGCTAACTCGTTGGTCTATATCTTTATAGGGGGAAAACACAACACAGTTAAACCCTTAATAAAGCTGTGGGCAAAGTGCTGGATAAAGTGATTAAAAGTGCAGCATGTGTCAGGCTAAATATGTATACAATGTGTTTATTTTGTATCTTGGCTATGACTTCAGCAACTTATGGCAGAACTTTGTTTCTGGGCTTTAAATCCAAATCTAATGTGAACTCGTGTTGGCGATGTGATATTATTCATCTTTTCCCTTTGAAATGTAATTGAACTTTGAAATCATCTGTGCTGTATATGCGGGTTCCATTCCATTCCATGGATTGCAGATGAACACTGTGAAAGGAGAGGAGTGCTAAGTGGACTCTCCATTCAGCCCAATGAGAGACAAACAAGCAAACCAGTCTCTTTGTAGCATTAATCAGCGAACTGTCCACTTTAAAGCCTTTAAAACCGTAATAGGTATCTGCAATCACTATGCCTCTACATTCTATCCTCTCCTCAAGGTTATTGCCTATTGCCTGGCTCCTCTCTCAGGGTGGGTGCAGCATACTGAGTGCATCAACTGGTCCAGAGCCAGAGGAGCACTCTCGCCAAACTTCTGTTTACTGTCTTGCCTATGCAGGAGACGTGTGGAGACGTCTAAAGTATAGTAAAGCCGCAAAAGCTTATTTGACTTGGATACAGGAAACTATAGTAGTAATTCACGTGGTAGTTAAATAAATTTAGTCCCTTCAGTGGGAATGGATCTGTTATTAATCATGAACCACACTTTATATTATGTAAACGCTTTACTTTACTTACAATGATAAAGCTATAAGAGCAAAATACGGAATAATGACAGAATAATGGAGGCGGAGGACTATAAAAAAGGATGACCTGAGAAAATTACACTCTGGATCAATGTAGTGAAGGAGACACTATGCACAAAACAAGGCAGAATATGCTGAGAGAGTGTAATTGAGGAGGAAAAATAAAGAGAAAAGGGCAGGAACAGAGGAAAGAGGTGTCAGGCTTTATGCATCATTTTCAGGCATACATCTTTTTAGGTGAAAACACAAAGCATGCATCTGATAATGTGCCGTCGCTTCTCCAAGTGTTAGCTTTTATATTATTAATGCACAGACGCAAACCAAAACGTATCACTTTCAGCTCGAAATGCTGAATATCAACTTAAAAAGTCAACGTAGCCTTTGCATTTCTCCTCACTGCGGCTCTGAGAACACAAGTTTACCTTCACATCAGTCAGCTAACATCTGATCCCTGCCATCCCATCAGCCACCTCATGTTGGAAGAGCCATCAATGATGGATGATGCATGAATAAATCATGAGAAAGGACACCGATACAAACACACAGTGGGGCCCCAAAGGAAACAGTGCCTTGGTAAAGCAGCTCCCACAAGTCAGAGTCTGTCTCACTCATCACACTTCTGTTGTGTAAGAAATGAAACAACAAAATGCAAAAAAAACTTGCATAATGGGGATAATATGCAAACAGTCACATTTGGAGAAAAATAGTTGTTTTTTCCCCCACACAATCATGATTTTCCTCCAACTCACACACCTTCAACAGCACTGACAACCTGTGCAACTCTGCTTAGGTTACAGTCCATCAGATTGGACAGCCTGTTACTATCCATCAGATTCATTCATGTATACGTTACGGGCCAATCCATCCATGTCACAGCAAACAAGCACAGAGCAGAAATACATACGAGTGGTGTGTTGTCAGACCGGTGCAGCATCCAGAGGATTTAAGGATACAGACCTTAGTGATTAAATTTAGACTTGGACCCTCCTCAAGGCTGCAAACACGTGGACACTGGCTAAGTCTGTAAGGCGACATTAACAAATCCCTGCTAAGTGTGTGCAAAGTGCCTCACTCTGAACTACTTCTATCAAATCAATCCATCCACACACACGCACACACCTATTCTATCCCACAGCACCGAGCGAGTTTGGACGGTAGGATGTTTTGACACATTTATCACAGTGAACTTCATCAGAGATGCCTGTAGGCCAAACAGTACATGATGCAAATTGCTAGTAAGTAAGGAAATAAGACACAGCCATCTAATCAATACGCTTTTAACCGAGAGTATAAAGACTGAATTACAATGACATTAAAAGCAGTGTGTGTGTGCGCCTTTTCACATGTGTGCACACATGAATGCAGTTTGAGCAGGAGTGTTGGAGGAGCTACAGGAGCCTCAGAATAACAAACAACACTGTGCAAGCATGCAAAGAAGATTATAGGCATTGAGTAAAAAGGGCTGCGAGCTTATAGAACGGATCAGCCTTATGGTGTAATGCATACATATGGGCATTATCATGAACCTCCAGGTCTGGATCTTCTATGCTGTTTGGCAGGATTGCATGAGAGTAAAAGCAACGCTGCAGAAAACATGCTATGTTTCCATATGAATGCAAAAGGAGACGCATCTAAAATAGCATAAAGGCAAATACACTTATGTCACATGACGATTAGAACACACACACACACACACACACACACACACACACACACGTTTCAGTATATAACAGGGGCTCAGGTGTGATCATGTGTGGCCATCATCTCTCTCTGTTTTGCATGCACGCATTCACTGTGTAGTATTGTGCAATTCACATCAGCTTGGGAATGGAACCCTACACCCAAGTGTGGTGTTGCGTCTGTTGTTGTTGTTGTTGTTGTTGTTGTTGTTGTTGTTGTTGTTGTGTGTTTGTATAAGGTGAAGTGTGGGGGGGGTCTGTGTGATTCAAAAATGACTGGTACACACCTGGTTTCACCGTCTTGAGGCGGATGGGCTCCCGAAAGTGGCGGATGACAGCCAGCGTGTCTCTGTTGGTCAGTCCGCTCACTGGGGTACCGTTCACCTCCAGCAGAACGTCCTCGGTGCTGGGAAACCTCCCGGCGTGACAAACGATCACCTCCGGGACTATCTGACCGACATAAGGGAACTCTCCCAGCTCAGCACCACCCCGCACCTCAAGTACGGCCACCAACTCCCCGGTGCCTCCCCACGACACGGTGCACTCCTGCACTTTAGCGGACCAGTGCTTCTTCTTTTTCAGAGTCTTGGACATTGTTGAGTAGCTCTTGTAGCTCTTGTCAAGAACGAGTGTCCTTCAGACGCGGAGATCTGATCCTAAAACGCGACGACGCACGGGGAAATCATTGCAGATTGTAGAAGTTGAGGCGAAGCGGTTTGTTTTCTTGCGTTGTATTCCATTCCAGGGGAGGTTTAGTCTTCCTAACACAAACGGAATAATCCTTCCATTGACTTACTCGAGCATCACCTGTCACCGACTGGGGATGCAAGGACCTGCGTCAGTGTCGCATTGAAGCGTAAAGTGCTGGATCTGATGCTGGGGCGTCTCAGTCCCACACACACACACACTCACAGACACACACACACACACACACTCGCACACATCCACCAGCCCGATGTTACAGTTTAAAGCTCGTCCGGCAGCAACAACAACAAGAAAAACGCGTGGAGGATATTCCCAAAAAAAATGTAGCAATTCGATTGTGACAAAATGCTGGAATACTTCGGTACGATTCCCCCAAAAATGGTGAACCAGCTGTTCACAGGGTTGGATGAGAGTTCTCATCCAAGTGGACTGGAACGGCAACTTTCCTCCGCGCACCTGTCTTCCTCCCCTGCCCTCCTCCGCGGTGACATCAGCAGATCAGTCCTTGGAAACGGAGCAACATACCTGGCCCTCCTCTCAACCGGGAAGTCATCCGACCGGTGCTTAATCACCGGGATCCCCGCTCGTTGCTCCCCCCGGTGCACGGTCCCCCGTGGCAGATTCTTACTCGGAAGCGAGAGGAACTTTTTACCGCTGTAAACTACGTAACAGCTGCGTGCAAGAGTAGTGATCCGATTAGACTGCACTCCAACTTTTTAAAAATCTTTTTCCGTGTTGGTTTCCTGATTGCAGGGGTTTCGCGCCAATCGCAAACTAGGGGGAGGGGCCATAGATTCGCGTTACACCAGTAATGAATGGCGAGAGGCGGGACTTCTGTGATATGGAGGCGCTTGGTTTTTATTTCCCTGGTGTGTTTAGCCAGGCGGAGTTTACCCCCTCCCCCTTTCCCCCCACCCCCTTACTGGAATGAATCTTTCCATGTGTGGGAACTGCACAATTATGAGGATTAACACACCGAAATCCATCACCGGGGGCCAATGAGTTTATGAATATGTTAACACACTAACCCCAAATACAGAATTCGTAAAATCTGACGCAGTTCTGCATCATCGATGTCCCCGTTAAGTGATACACGACTTCTTACTTGTTTTTATGCTTGTTTACATTGTTTGGGAAGTATTTGTTAGACTATTTATTGCGCAATGCTGCCCCCTTGTGGTAGGACACTTACACTCAATATGGACTCACCCAGCAGCATATCTGATTATTAATATCGACATTTTTTACACAGTGCGAATCAAGCATGCAATACATACACACAGAGGTGTAGAGGTATACGGTGCTGTAAATTGAAATTATAAAACTATAAACTATAAATGTTTTACAGTGAAAATCTTAGTGTGTATACAATAACAGTGGGTCTGCCTGTGCCAGACACCTGTTAGCAGTTCTGGTCCCTAGTTAATGATTAACATTCAGTCAACTGTACAAATGACCTCTGTGGTCATCGACCTAGCTGGCAGACAAATGTAAGCGTTCTTGAAAGCAACTAATGACAAGTTTGTTGTCATTTTCAAGTTTCTCTACTTCTCGGCTGTTATTAACAGGATTGAAATGTATGGCTCCTGGAGTGATAGAGTATCATGTGTCAGGTAGGAAAACCTTTAAGCATTTGTTTTATTTAGACTTCTTGTATTTTTATTTTGATCAAAGACAAAGTTGTTCAGAATTGTCCTGTTTTACTCTCCACAGCGATGATTTGTGGTGCTGACTGTTGAATATAATCACCAGTCATTTTGCCCATACATGAGAAATGCCAGGTACCAGCTGCCTCTTATGGATGTGCCAACAAAATGTAGCAACAGTACCTCATACCCCATGTGCTGTGAGTTTCACACATGGCTGTATTCCTGTATCAATTTCCATTACAGTGTATTCCTATTCTCCTATTTTTCTCTCGATTTCATGGAACAAAATGTACTAAAATAGTCAGTCAAGTCATCGAGCTGTTATGAAAAATGTCAAACCCTTTTCTTTCCCTTTTGTAGATGAGGGGGGATCAGGTCCACTTGCTGTGATTATCATCCCTTCTCTGTTGGCCATGACCACAGTCTCAGTGGTGGCTTTGATTTTCTGCAGTCTCCACAGAAACAGACGAACAAGACAACCTGTCTCAGTCCATTTTTCAAATGGTATTAAGTGCAGCACATAAGGTGTCTTTTAACTGTTTATCCTTTATATAAAATCACTGGAAAACACCATAAATAACTAATTTTTTTATGACCCTTTCCCAAGTGATTTTCAGTTTCCTGCTCATTTTATTTTCCCACGGATGCCAGATGCTGCCTCATTCTGCAGTATAATAATACTGTCCCTACTGTTTTTTTAACAGGCCAGCAGTGTGTATCTGTAACTACATCATCACTGAGTCCTCCAAGGACCCAGCAGGCTTTGCGTCCCTGGGAACTCCCTAGGGAGTGTTCTCTAGAGGGACTCAAGTTCTGGCAGTCAGGCTGCTATGGCCCCATTTGTAATGGTCTGCTGAAGAGAGACGGAACCTCTACTGCTGTTGTGGTTAAATCCCTCCGGGGTACAATGTTTTTTCTTGAGATCATGCAGTCAGTGCGATCAGGTTTTAGTTGCTAAATAATTCATTCACAAATTTCTTGTTTTTTCTTTTTACCTGTTCTAACTGTGTCTAACCAGACAGCTCCAACCAGCTTGAAGTCAAGGAGTTTGTGGATTGGGTCCTTTTCCACATCAAAGTGTGTAGACACGACAATGTGGTGCAGATGTTGTACTGTCAGACCAAACATCTTCCCATGTTCATGGTCTTAGAGGCCTACAGCCCAGGGAACCTGCTGCACTTCCTCTGGGCACTCAGAAATGTAATGACACACAGCTTAAACTAAAGTGGACAGAAACTGAACCTATGTTTGATGATGTGGGAAAACTCCAATGCTTATATCCCAAGCAATAAGGAATTGTGTTTTATCTCCAGAAGGATTTGTGTATTGCTGATCCTTTGCAGCACTTCTCTGAGAGGTCAGTGTTTGTGGTGGCAAAGCAGGTGGCAGCTGGCTTGGTGAGTTGACATATTGTAGAGCAATTATTCCTAACATCTTCAATTATAGGCTAAAATGCCTTCAATCAATATATGGGTTATAATGTGCATGCTACAATGCAGATATTCTGAACATAGTTTTGACTAATGAACGACTATTTATAGTGTATCAGGAGAGATTTGTCTGTGTGCCTCAGGATTACCTGATGTCAGAGCACAGGCTGGTCAATGGTGATGTTGCTGCCAGGAACATTTTAATTGGCCCAGGCCTCTCTGCCCGGGTGTCTGGGCTGGGCGTGGCATTTGCAGGACGTAATATGGATTCAGCAATGAGGCAGAGGGCAGTGGAGGTGCCTCTCAAATGGCAGGCTCCAGAGCGGATTATGAGGCAGCTGGCCATTGACAGGAGCGACGTGTAAGGGCAGATTTATGGCCGAGACAGCTTACACACAGGCACACTTTCTCGCACACACTCACAAACAAACAATATCTTTCATTAATTTGTATTGCATGTTTATTAAAGCTGAGTGATATTTTGTCAATATTGTTCATGTGTTTTCCCTCTTGGTAATATTTTTTCCCAGGTGGTCATTTGGAATTTTACTGTATGAATTGATAACCTTAGGTAAAGCTGATTTCTATCTGTAATCATCAGTATTGGATCCTATTTCTATCTTTCTTAGTAATTTATAAAGCTTTTTGTTTTCTTTATTTCAGGCGCTCCTCCATATCCTGAGCTGGAGCCTCGATTTGTGCTTCAACATTTGCAGAGGTCTTATCGAATGAAAAGACCAGAGAATTGTGGAGCGCCTTTGTAAGTAGTTAGCGGGAGTTATGTACTGACCCACTAACAAATTAGTCAACTCATGGGATTTGCACATCAAATAATATTTTTGAGTTCTTGCCACTAAGGAGTAACTTTTTTTCCACTCTTCTTCTATATGCTCCTAGGTACGATCTGATGAAGTACTGTTGGATGTGGAGTTTCAAAGACCGACCTGCATTTTCAGCTATCATAAAACTGTTAGACTCTTACCTGCATCTAGCCACTACCCAACCCCTTTGTGTCCCTGAGGTCATTGACATATTTGAATACAACAGAAAGGCTGGATTGTGCAGAATGTAGTGTAACATGATATAAGTTGTCTCCAATGCCAAAAACAAGTACTTGTTTCATAATTTTGTCTTTATTGTCTAAAGGTTACATACTTAGAAGTACAGATCTTAATAGTCATTGAGACCTATTTGTTTCATCAAAGAGCAAAGTACAGGTATTGTACTTTTAAAGCATGCATACATTACTGTGGACAATTTGTCACCCAAAACATCAACACCGGAAAGCTGAAATATCTAAATTGAGATTTTGATTTCTGAAATACTATCCAGCCTGCTCATCAAACGCTCAGAAACCCAGTAAATGATTGGTAAAATGGTGAAATAATGCATTATGGAAGGCTCCGATCACAGCAATATCATTTCTTTTTTTACCATCTCTGAAAATGCAATGAAATGTCTTCACGACGTAACTGAATCAAATTCCAAACAAGAAAGGGAAGAGACATTTACCTTTTAACTTTGTGCCATTATTCATCAGAAATGTGCCATTATTCATCTTTACTTTTTGTCATAACGTTTACATTAGTTTTTTTTCATAATGTAACAGAAATACCAACTGTGAAACACGATGACAGAAAAATGTGATGTTCCTCAAACTGAGTACTGGCCGTGTTAAAGAGTAACAACACATCAGTGAAATAAAGGGTGACACAGTGCTTTACTGGCTCCTCTTGGTTTAAAGTTTCATCTTTGCTTCTGCTCGATCGGTTACACTTGCAGCCACACCCTACACTAAGGTAACCATAGTGCAAATGTGAGGTCAGAAGCATCTTGTGCATTCCGTTTAGCTCATAGGCAGAACGGCAACGCCTCTTGAAACAGAAGCAAACTTATTCAATGACCCAGTAAAATCAAACATGGAGGAGATATGGACATCTGACCCTTTGATTCTTGGACAAATTAAAAATTTGATGGGTCTTGAAATCTGATTAAAAGAAAAAAAGCTGGGGGCAATTTGCTTCCAGTTCCACCCATTTAGAACCAGTTCCTTCATTGACTGGTTGTAAGAGAACCCTTTATGGGAAATGCAGATATGGAAAGCAAAGCGACCTAATTCCTAATGGAAAATATTTAAGACACTGTTGAGAGAAACAGTGGAAGGTTTCACAGATTATAAGCATTTGAATATTTACTTTAATAACGATGCACAGTGACTTGAAATTAAGCCTTCTTGTGTCCAGTGTGGTTACAATTAATCATTTTAAAAACCAAGTAAGAGACCAAAATATATCAAATAAATACAATATAAATATAAGATTTTTGCAATTATTTCAGTTAAAACAATATTATACAGTATCTATGCTTCACCATCCAGCCATATGCATACTAGAGACAATTTAACACGTTTTGTTTTAGAGCGAGCCACACAATTTGAGATTGTACAGTGAGTTAGCATGAAATGTCAACCTTTTTCCTTTTTCAGCAGCTGAGCAGTCTGGAAACCTCAGTTCACCCAGGTGGTAAACCTACCGGGAGGTATCGCTCAAGCTTTATACTTTGCTGCTCCAAAGGAATGTTGGGAACAACATGTAGGAGACGGACCACAGAAGGTAGTAGACACACGCGGGGGGAAAGGAGGAGCAGAACAACATCATGACGCCTGAAAGAAAAAAACACTGAGTGAGGCTGGGAACTGGTCAGAAAAATTGTATTAGACTGAATAAACAAAGAAGGCCATGCTGTATCTCCTCAAGGAAGAAGCGATTCTGGTACGCTGGCATTTCTGCTGGCAGTCTCAACATTCAACAAGAATGGTATTTTCTTGATGTGGCGAGACTTAATCATTACATTACATTACGATCATTTGGCAGACGCTTTTACTCAAAGCGGCTTACATTACATTACCACCCTTCGCAGAGGGGGGAGCAATTGAGGGTTCGGTGCCTTGCTTAGGGGCGCCTCGGCAGGGGCTTGAACCGGCAACCCTCCGGTTCCCAAGTGGAAGCTCTACCCACTGAGCCACTGCCTCCCTTAATCCCCCTTAATCCATCTGGCCGTGAGATAGAGAAGTGCCGCTGGAATGGAAAAGTACTGATGGGCACCGCCTCACTAGCCTTGTACTTGGTGAGTGTATCTAACCAGGTGTGTAAACAGGTGCACTCAAATGTGTTTCAAGCTGGCATAAAAATGTCTCTGAAGTGAAAGATTACAATAATGAGGGAAAATAATAAAACCATAACACTGTATATCCCCATTTATGTCAATGTTCTCTTATTCAAGAGTGTATCCAAAGGCTTCAGCTCTAGGAGTCATGAATACTGCATGAAGACGTGACAATGATACATAGTGGAATGTAATGTGAGCCTTTACCTCCAGCATACACGACTTTCTTCCAAGCCTGAGATTCTAGTACTCTGTCATGGGGGTAGAAATTCTGGCTGAGAATGACGAGGATCATTGTCACCGTGACAACCCGCAGTGCGACCATGCTTTCCCCCAACAGCAGAGAGGCACTGGCCAGGATGCTTGAGGAGTAGGTGCAGGGCAGGCCACGGTACATGAAGGGGATCCCTGTGGAACAAACACAAATACATCTCCTGTGATTTTGCTCAGTAATCAAGCAGGAATGATGTGACAGACAGAAAATGTGGAAGCATTTGATGGGATTAGATCCACTGAAAACATTGCTTGCATCATCTACATTCTACAACATAGGATAACACCACGTTTCCAAGCTTCTCTCTTACCGCTTGAGAAGAAGCAAAGGCGAACGAGCACAGACATGACATAACAGATGCAGAGGATGATGTCCAACAAGTTAGGCGTCCTAAGGAGCAATGCCGTGGCGACGCCGAAGGTCGTAAAATCTGCAAAGTCGTCTAGTTTTGCACCTGAACACAAAAAACACGACAAAAGTTCAGTGTCAGCCCAATAGGCATCCCATAAACAACATTCTCCGCTGCCTTGTCTCTTTATCCGTCAAGCGTATTTGGTGATGAGGTGATGCTGGCCACGAGGTGGAATTCCACAGTAAGGGTCCAGCATTTTAGCAATTTCAGATATGCAGAGAACACAAAGCAAAGGGATAACATAGACAATTGGAGCATGATCCCATGGAATTAGGCTGCTTAATCAGAAAGTGATTGTTCAGTTGACAAAATATACCAGGGGCACAACAATGTGCACCTGCAAAGTCATGCAGAACAAGACCCTGAAAAGTTCCACTAATGCATTATGATGCACCTGGAAGTTATTTTAGACTTCTGAGGAAGTGCCAACCTTTTTCACATGAACAACAATGTTATGAAAGGCTAAGTGGGCCTTGTGATGCGGCAGATTGTATATGTTCTGGATGTGCCTTAAGTAGATATGGCACTTACTCAAAGCTCAATCCTGACACCAAGTATTAAAAGGAAACCACTGTGATCATTTGTGAGGTTTTGTTTTGAGTTGGAAGCTATAAGAATATCCAGTGTGCCCTGTTTCAGAGTTACAGAGTTACAGAGTTGTGAGGTTGTATCCTGTTTATCCGTCTGCACGGCCAAATTAGGAAGTCCAGACGATGCAGCACTGCCAACAGCTGGTAGGACCTACTGACCACAGCAATGCACTCACCCAGTGGAGAGCAGGCATCAAGTCGCCTGGCAACCGCCCCATCTGCCAAATCCAGCAAGTAGCCAATCAGAACCAGCCAACACGCAGCATGATGGTGCCTAGACAAAACAATATAATACATACCGTATTATACGAATGTTGGCTGAGAGTGGCCATTGTATTCATATCATAAAATCTAATATTGCATGTGTGCACTCACCCATTGAGACTGCTGAGAATGGAGGCCATGCCCATGACCATGTTGGCAAGTGACAGAGCATTAGCTGCATTTTTGCGTGCAAACTCCTTGATCTGGAAGCCTGTGGGCTGCTCACTCAGAGAGAGCTTGTTGGTACATTGGTAGAAACCTGAGACCACATAGTAATAGAAGTTACCTCCTGTGCTGCGTGATAGGAACAAGCCCTACTCTGGTTTAAGATAATCTAAATCCATACTGAGTAAGGCCGCTGTCCATTTGGGACGGCGAAGCACTGAACCATCACCTTCAGATGGAATCTTAATGCTTAACGAATACCTGTCATTACTGAACAATATTTGACACACAATCCTGTGTGAATCCAAATTGCAGATTGTTGAAGTAACTGTAGGGTGTTTCTTTATCTTTTTTTCAAATTGTATTTTACACAAAATGTTACTACAAAACTGAATCCCCATCTTATGTAAAAGAAGCATCACTTACCAAGACGTACGTTTATTGGGTGGAGACCAATCTTACGACACATTCATCCATTTTCAGACCACTAAAATACATTTTAGTGGTAATTATCTGATATCACATTATGATAACATCCATACAACAAGGTCATGATGCATATTTTAACTGAAAATCAACTGCTATAAGTACTTGTACACTTGTCAAAATTGTAAAAGTATACAGTATTTAAAAAAGATGCATGTGAGCTGTTAGCAATCAAATGGGTTCTGATCAGGGGTCACAACTGCACACAAATACTGTTGCAATGGCTACTGAGACTGTGAACTACAGCTACTGTAGTGACAATTAGCCTGTTACTCTGATCAAACAATGTGACCTGTGAAGACATGGCAGCAGCACTCGCATTACCAACTGTCCTCATCTTTTAATAGCAATACAGCCCAGGCTTTCATACACACTGTGGCATTAAGGGGAAGCAGCAACTTGATTTCCTAGTGGAGATTCTGTATGTGATGTTTTTATAACCACAATTTATTTTGAAACACTTCAACTGCAAAGATGATATCTTCAATAGTAATAGTAATGCTATATATTGCTAATATCTTTTTTAGAAAATGAACAGAAAAGATTTGGATAGTTTTGATGTCACAATTGGAACAAAACAAAAAGTCCAAGTACTGTCCAAGGTAGCATACACAGATGAAGCTAGATTTAAATAATTTTAAATGTTGCAGTATTGCAACGCTTCCAGTGCTTTTCACCCTGAACTTCGTGTGACTCCAAAGCCAGGCGAGTTCAAGAGACTCTTCATCTGAAAGAAAACAGCGTATGAGACACAGCAGAAAGCCAGCAATAACTTACACTTTTAATTGACAGCATGCATCTTATGTGTCATTTGCACCCTTTAAATAAATCCCCCATAAATCACAACCTGGCATTTAAGCTTTGATCTAAAAGCGGTCCATGTGGAAACATAAAATGCAGATTTCATTCTGCATTTTAATTCTGAAAATGGCATGTTTATATATAATAAGGGTCAATATTTTCACATTAAACCCAAGCATCTAATGTAGCGACTTAATTCACCACCTTGGTCACTGATAAACGGTGGACAGAGGAGGAGGATAGAGCCACGGACACACAATGACATTTTTAAGCAGGTCTCCAGTTCTAGTTTGCTGCCTAGTGAGAGCAAAGCATGATGGGAAAGCCCATTGTTATGTAACCATACTGTTACCTAGTGACTAAAAGAGTAAACAAAAAACAAGGGACAACATTATAACTGTGGTAATGTGAAGTGTACATACTGGACAGTGTAGATTATTTATGTACATTTCAAAAATATATATGTTGTGATTATACCTCGTGTTTGAAATACATGGTTTTGTAATTAAATCTGAATGACGGGTATTAAAAGTATTGATGGTTATGAGTTTGATATATTCACAATAAACAAATACGTGTGAGTAAGGATTAAACACAGGGCATGGACAAATACATTAAGTGACGATAAACAATTACATTTCTAAAATATGAATGTCTGTGTTGTGAAATTACAGAAGGCATACCTGTTCAGGACTTTGCGACTTTGCTAAACTGCAATTTTATAACTGCAATACCTGCTGTACATCTGTGTTGCAGCCCTACTTATTTCAACAAAACTAATGGTGTATCCAGTATTGTGCAGTCCAAAGCCCATCCATTTCCCTGCCAAATGCTCTCTCAGTAGACCAAGAATGTCTGGTACCTATGTACATGCAAGAAAACAGTAACCTAAATTATGAGACAGAAAATGTGTACTTACCAGAGGAGGAAGTCAGGAGGATCATGATTGTGTCTTGGTAAGTTCACAGCACAACAGCTAAAAACAAATATATATATATATACAAAATGTATAAATCAGATTAATGAACAAAATGAAACTACTACAAATTCCACAAGAAGAAATGTCTGAAGATAAGAAGAAAGGAAAAAACATAGGAATCATGTTGGATAGTCTTTTTTTCTTTTTTTGATTTGTTGTGGCAACATATCAATGACATTCACTCCTTTTAGGTGTACCACTGAGCCTGCATGTGCAATACCAAAGCCTAAAGCAGGCATAACACAGTCAGCATTTAATCTGTTTACACACGTCAATTATCTGGTAGTTCTTCATACCTATTCCTCATATTTAAATGACTTTATTTTGCCTTTTAAGTCCCTACTGGTTAACTGTGCACGTTTCTCTCATCAGTACCACTCCTCTCCTCTAGTTCTATGGTGCACATTTTACGTCATCATTAGCTTTCAGCATCAATTCTCAGACATCAGACAGAGCAGCATTGCAAAAGGAATCATAACAGATTGAAATTGAATCTATACTATTTACTAAACGCAGCCACCTCCGCATTAGGCAGGTTGGTATGACAGCGCTTTCTCTGAGGAGTTGCGTGAAGCTTCTTTTATATTCAGCTACAGCCCCGGTTTGGCATCTACATTACAATGCAAAAGTGCTATTTGTAACGTATTATCTGTTACGAAATATCGAAACCACAGATTTATTTAAAAGACAGACATTTAAAAGGCCAATGTTTATTACCTAAGGCAGCGTTCAGCCTCATTAGTTTTAGAGCAAATATTGCGACAATTGTTTGAGTCCGTGCTTTTAATTTGAGTCCCCCGTCACCGGAAGTGCTTCCACAGTGCGGCCGCTCGCTTTCTCCATTCCTCTGTATCAAATATATTTTAACTGTGGGAAATGCAGAGGTCTTACTTAATGTATACGATTTATTATATTGTACAATTTAAATATCTGTTACTTGGATTAATAAACTAGTTTCTACATTTTACAACAGACATTGTTTTAAGCGCGTTTGCTTCGGAAGGTAAATGCCCAGCGGGGGATATAGCCGTCAAAGCAAACGGTTTAGAAAGTATAAACGGGTAAATATTTTTGAATTATCATATTGCAAACGTTAAGATGTCCCGAAATGTGAGGCTGTCCCGAAACATAGCACTGTCACGAGTTTTCCTCAAAATAAAGGCGTCGTCTCTAAATATATATATATATATTTATATACGTATAATATCAATACATATGCAAATAAAATAAGATATAAGGCAGAGCAGTGAGGCCTATAAGTCTATTTGTGTGAGGCAGTTAAATCTGACACCTGAGGACTGCTGTGTTTTGGTCTGAGGCATGATATCTGATGCTGAAATGTCCTAAAATGTGCACCGTACCTGGGCTCTTGCATTAGCACAACATTTTCCTGCAAAAACACCTCGACTGAAACAAGTAAAAGCATCAACTGTTTTCCCCACGATAACCGGGTGACTTTTCTCCACCTGCGCATCATCTCAACGTCTCCTTGAGGTGACTCGGGCGGGTGCAGCGCGAAACTGCGTCACAACAAAGTGATGGAACGGACATGTTTACATACCCAAGAAGGCCAACGAGTGACGCTACAAATGTGTTTTCTTGAGTGATGTGACAGACACAAAGTCCGTCTAAGCGTCCCTGAACGCCCCGCCAAAGTCTCAAAGATGGAGAGCTTAAAATATATATTTATATATATACGCGTATAGCTGCTGTGGCGTCTGTCCTTTTTGTACGCAAGCTTTACCTCCGTCCGTGTATTTTAGGTTCCCACGCTGCCTCACGTGTGGTCGCTTACCTGTCAAGATCACGTCCAGTGTTGGCTATTTCAGCGCGTCTCTTTTAAAGACTGAGGTTAAACCCGCTGGAATACTCCGCCGGAAATGATACTCCCACTTCCGGTAGCTATCAACACAAATAAACAAAATAAAGACTGTTTGGAGATTGTACATAACATCTCACAGCAAATGCTAAACCCATGAGAAAATAATTTTGTGTTTTGGCAATAATGATTCATCACGTTCACGATGCTGAAGTAGCCACCTTCATTCTGATGAATGTTTATGTGCACTTAAACAATACTGCTCTCAGTCATGCAGGTTACTTAAATAAATCAATAAATGAACTAATAGCAATTTATTGAAGCTAATCAACAAGACACATTTTGTTACTTGAATTCAAGACCAAAACAGAGAGACAGTGGCCAAAATTCAGAAGTAACAGGTCTAGCTGTTATCTCAGACTAAGAATTAAATTTTACAACTCAAATAAACAAGGTTGCTCAAAAAAAGCCTTCTTCCATCTTAGAAACATTGCAAAGACCCACAAATAATAAAGAATATACACACTGTGTACTGAGGATTTCTACAAGACAACATTTTATACACAAACAAATATGAAATATAATAAGCCAATCTTCATCATCTGTGACGTTATCATTGGTCACACCGGGCAGAAAGACTGTGGGCATGTAAAGCGAACTTTGTAGTCTTGACAGCGTTTCCCTCCAGGCTGCTGAGCGTTCACACAGGTAAAACCTTGTGCAGCATCATATCTGCAAAACACATCAAGAGCAAACTGTTTAATACCATAAGACAATAAAGTAAAGACAGTACATATTTTAACACACTCTAACTCACATTTGGAAGACATCACCGGCCTTAAGTGCAGGGACACCAGACACTGTCATGGCTTCAATGCCCACAGGCTGGGAGCAAATCTCAGTGGGATATAACATCTGAATATGGAGGAGGGTCTCAAAGTCCCCCTGCAGTGTGGGATTATCCAAGTCAAACCAGCGTGTCCTGCAACCTGGTGAGCAGTCAAACGTTAGGCACAGGGTCCAATCGGATCAGATTTAGCAGATTTAGTGGTTTTGGAAGGTAATATTGTTTGTTTCTTATCATTTTATGCATCTGTGATAGCCATGAGGTCATATCCTAGACACTGACCCAGGTTTGAATCCAGTCTTGGACTATGTCATTCCCACCGCATTCCATCCCACATTTACCTTGACAGAAATCAGAGGGACACGTCAGCATCACTTGGTAATCCTCACACTGTCCCCCCACCTGGTCTTCATTAATGCACACGAGTCCAAATTCGACATTGTAGCTGGAATATGAAATAAGGGAAATTATGACTCTATATATGAAAGCAAACTCACATCTGAGAATTGCGTGTCTGATCACCAGGCGACATGCTTACGAGAGGAATTTGTCGCCGGTGTGTTTGGCAGGTACTCCTTTCGTGGTCTTTGCCTCAATGCTGACTGGCTCTCTGCAGACTTGACCAGGGAACGCCTTCAGTAGATGAGTGATGGACTCTATGTCCCCCACTGCTGACGAGTTGTCACTGCTGAGCCAGCGTGTTCGACACTCCTGTGGAACTAAGCGGATGTTAGAAATGGACACAAAGCCTGCTGAGAAGAACACAAATACATCTTTTATCACATACAGACACAAAAAAACATTTGTTCTCCCCAATTCACCCAACTTGCACATCTTTGAAAGTACCTTGGCAGAACTCTGTAGGACATGTAAACCTGACTTTGTAGTCATCGCAATCCTTGTGACCCTGTTGTGCATTGACACAGGCGAACCCATAGGTGGCATCATAACTGCAATGAAGAGGGCAATGATTTGATGACAGATTAGAAAGATCTACTCCTCTGTTGTGCTCTCCCAAATTGAATTTAGTCATTTTGTCGAGGTTTGGTGCATTTTCTTCATTATTCTCACGTTAAAAAAACATCAGAGGTGTTGGAAGCAGGTTTTCCAGAGACGGTCTGGACCTCGATAGCGATTGGCTGGATGCAGATTACTTTAGGGTATGACAACAGCAGGTCACTGAGGAGCTCATAGTCTCCATTTCCCTGTGGATCGTCATGGTCAAACCAGCGCGTTCTGCACTCTGTGGAAATGAACAAGCACCATGAACAACATGATGGCTCTTTATAGAAATGAATTAATTGTAGTTATTCCAAATTATTCCTCAAACAGATTATAGTGGATTTGTCCTCTTTAAAATACTGTTCTGAGTTTAAGTACAAGACACTTGAGGCTTTTCTGTGATTTTCCTATATTTCATTTTGTGTCATTTTCTCCTTCTATCACATCAAACTTACCTGAACAGAACTGTCCTGTGCATGTGAATTTGACCTTGTAGTCATAACATTCCCTCTGTTTCTGTTCTGAGTTGAGGCAAACAAAGCCCTCTGACGCACTGTTGCTACAAAACACAGACATCCCATACAAATATCAAAAATAGCTTGAGTTCACTACTGTTAAGGAAAATAAACATCTTTCAATGAGTTTCTTTAAAAATAGAAAACTTTTCTTTTTTTTGTTACACAAATTAATGGTTTAAGAAGTCTTGAATAATAATATAAATGTGTCTTTACACATTGAAGGTGTTCTTGGTATCCTGTGATTTGATTCCAGATAGAGTCTGAGCCTCCATGTCCACTGGGTTGGAGCAGATCCTCGTCTGATGGTTCCTTTTCAGGTCACCCAAGCGCTCGGAGTCGCCCTGACTGGAAAAATCTCCATCGTCAAACCAGGCAGTTTGACAAGCTGGAAGCAGGGAAGGGAAAAGTTAGGGACAATATGTAAAACGTTTCACAAGCCTGTGTGTATTGTATGGTTATTTACAAGAAATAACATCTGGCTTACTTTCCAAAGCAGTGACAAAGTATCGATGGTCTGGATAAAGGAGATAATGCATAGTTATTTATAGCATTTAATTTTTCAATCTCTTAAAAAAATGTAAGATGTATTCCATTTAGTACCTGATACAAGAAGACACCAAAAGGCCAAACCCTAAAATAGTTAGAAAAAGAGGCAGTTTAGAGCAGGAGGTCTATGATCGGGCACCAGAATTGTTTTTTGTTATAACATCTAGAAACATAAACTGTTTTGTATGAAATGTTCCAAATTCAATAATGAAATACCTGAAATAACATTCTTTATTCAGTAGTCTTGAGGTCTTAAAGGGGGATAACAGACATTATATTATACTTTATATGTTATATATTATACAGTACAATACATGCTTAGACATTTTGAATATTTGTGACTAGTGATAGATTTTACTCACAAGGTTGGTTTTACACAAAGACAGATGTTTTCTTGAAGGCAGATGAAGATAAAGATGAAGAGTAGACTGGGGAACGTTCTCTTCCACTCCTCATCAGTTAACGTCCAGCCAATAGCTCTGATCCCCTGACATTGTTTGTGTGCACATGTTTCAGCCCAGCTCCTCCCAATATCACTGAGCCTTTCCAAAGATCTACCTCTTCCTCAATCACTTCCCATCATGAAACAGCACATATTATGGGATATATGCTTTTAACTTTTATCACAGCGTGTCAATGTCATCTGAAGACTGTATTATTAAATACTACACATCTTTATTTTTGACCCTTTAGGAGATATATGGGACACATCTTCACCCTCTGACTTGACATTGATGCTTAGCTTTCAGTCATATCCGATCCTCCAGTTCATTGATTGTGTTGTGAAAACGTGATATGCCCTGGTGGAAGGCAACACTTTGACTTTGACACCTCATAGTGTAAAAACAGAGGATTTAGACCTGACCTCTAAGGCTCACATATACATTATCAATACCAACACTGAGGATAAACTGATAGGACCTTGCACATACAGTAGCAAACTTACTATGTGACAATATGATTATGTCACAAATGTGATAAAGCAGGCTGAAGAAAGGAATCGGCCCTGCACATGCTGACTGAATCAACAAAGGATAATTTGAATCTGTTTCTAGGAGCTATTTATAACTATGTAACTTATACTCAAACTTTAAGTGATATGTCACAATGAAGTGCAATAATATACTGCATGTATATAGACGTATATTTATATACGGCGTATGAACTTTACAGAATGATATTCCCCTGTTGTTATCATGTCTGCCTGCCATTCATTTGAAAAGGTCAACGTGTCATTGCCAGGAGCCCAACCATCTGGTTTTCATTTTGCTTAGGGCAGGTACATGCATACACAGGGAGGAAAGCTTACCTGTTGTGTGTCACTATTGAATTTCTGTAAATAACAATGCAGACCAAAAAGACCGTAGGCACTGCTGTTAATTGTCCTGGGATGACAAGTCTAAAGTAACCCGGTTAAGTTTAAAATAACTGTTATCCATATGGTCTGCTGACAGAATGAGCTCAACAGGGAAAAAGGGTGTTGTTTTTTCCACTGGGCTTGGCCAAAGGGCTTCACTGTGGCTGGGATATGATATCAAGCATGATCACTTTCTAATTGGAGTTCCGTAGAACTTGTACAAATGACTCTTGTACTGTAACAGTATTACACACAATTTGTGCTATTTTCAATTGTGTATAAGAAAATGTTGGCCTCCTTTCGACTGGGGGATCCTGTATCTGATATGAAACTAACCCTCCCAACTGTAAGGACACTGCGTCCTAAACCTGAAACACTATACAAGTCGTTATTATTATTCAATCGTTGTTCACTCAAGCCTTGAGTGACAAAGCTTAATGACACAAATGTAATTCATATGTAGAAGAGTGACTCAGAGTGACACAGTGACACAAAGGTTGATCACTTGCTTGTATGGTATTGCGTACCTAAAACTATGCTTCTCAACCTGTGGTTTTGTCCACAAAAACGAGATTTTTAAGCTTGATTCATTTTATGTAATAGTGACTAACATAATTTTTATTGAGAGGTTTCTAAATAAAGTAAGATAGGTGTCACAAGAACTCACCTGTGGGCTCACACAGCTCACATAATGCACCTCCCTGATTTTGGACATTTCAGTTGCGTGATGCTGTCTTACATAACCCTCTGAGCTCTAACGTTCACTCCTGGCTCATCCGTTCCCTTCGCAGTTTGAACATTACACAGCTAAATCCAGTGGAATCCAGCCCTGTGGCTCTTTTTAAGTGTTTGTCTAATCTGGATGCATAAGTGAAGCCTATGGATGGCTTTGTTAAGAGTAATTCAATGTAATCATCAAGGATTCATTCACAAGATACTTCAGTAGATTAATAGGCCCGGTAAGATGAGAAGTCGGTAGCCATGGGACAGATTCATTGTAGGAAGCTGACGTTATTATAGAAACCCGATTTGGGTGTAACGTCTACTCAGGAACATTGGACCTTGACTTTCTAAATAGGCCTGTCGCTTTCACAGCCTCTCCTCGGGGAGTGGAGTTAAAGGCCTGAGTGTACAAAAGATGATGCGAGAACAAGAAAATGAACTTTACAATGCACACAAAAAAGAAAACTCATGAGATTACAAATAGCACATGAATTTTGTTTTTAATTAAGAAACACAGAGGGAAGGGGGGTGGGGGGGAATCCGTTCAACACTGGAAATGAGACAGTCAAGAACATGAGCAGGTCATCTTCATCTGATGCACTTTCATTTATTCAGTTATCATCTTTTTCTGGCCATTCAGAAGTGATAAGGACATATATGAACACTTTAAAATCAAAATCAAAACTCCCATCAGTACTGAAAGTGCACCTACAGTATCATATACAGTTGATGCTCGCAGCCACGCTGTACTTTGCCATGACTTAAACACAACCAAAAAGCAGTGGCAGCTTGTTGATAACTACGCTTTGGGAAACATGTCGTGTACAGTGTATGTATGAAAAAATCCAGTTTAAGAGCACGTAAACGCCACCTCATTCTGCGTGTTAGGGCCGCAGAGATGACCGCTGGATGTTGTCAAATTCGTTTGAACAAACATGATGGCACCTTTCCTTTGCGGATAAATAATTACATTCGCAGCCTAAGACTTTTCATCGTTCTAAAGTGTTTAACTAAGACCAGTTTCCAACCATTTTTAACCAGACGTTTCCAGCCAGGCACGAACAAATAAAAATTTTGTATGGTTATTTCATACGTTGCGTAATCTGGACCATCCTAGTGAATTCATTTAGGGGGGAATTTATGAGAAGGGGGGTGTGGGGTGGGGGTGAGGGGGGATGGTGCAGAAAATACCAGAGGAGGAAGAAAGAAGCAAGCATTCTTTGATTTGCCCCAAAAAAAACAGCAGAATCAAGCCTGGAAATGAAAGCAAGGAGGAGGAAAAAAAAGAGGAAAAGAAAAACAAAACATGAAATAAATACAAAAATGAAGCGACTCTAAGTGACAGGATAGTGCTCATTTTCAGAATATTAATACAAACATCTTAAGCTTACAAAAAAACAATGAGAAAGGCTTGTGAACCCCAAAGTGATCGTGCCATTGTGGTTTTGTGTTGCGGGTTTTGACTAAGGCGGGCGAGCACGCTTTGTTAGAGCTACACAACTGGTCACAGCACTGGCAACCATTCCAACTGTGTCCTACTGTTCCCTACACGGACCGGTTCTACCCTTTTGCTGTATTGTTGCTAAAGCGACCAAAAACCATCATTGTGAGGCAGTTCTGCGTTGCCACTCCTGAGGTTTGTGCAACGTGAGACACGGGCGTGAAACGGGTTTCAATTGAAGATATACAGAACAAAAACACTTACACATTACACATATATTGATATCTACCTGACTGGCAGATAGGTTTTACACATAAAATATTCAATTTCAGCCGTGACTACGCGTAGAAAAAATAAAAGAAGTCTTCCCGTAAACTAACTTTGAGATCTACTCAGTCAAATAAGGATGAAGAGGGGGATGAATCGTGCATTATCACCATGAAATCAACCTCAAACACCATGCAAATCTACAGTAACACAAAAGCCAATAGTTTATCCTGCTTACCATGGACACCAACACTTAACAACACCTCCTCTAAAAAGTGCTGTATCTTGATGTCTACTACCTTAGCACCAAGGTTTTTTCATTAAAAAAAAGAATAATACAGACACAGAAGACCCAACCTGGTATTCAACCAGCGACACCTAATATTTGCACTCATTAACTTCTATCCGACGACCTGAGTTGTGTACTGAAGCTGCGAGTGACTGTGACCACGTGTGCTCCTCTCCCAACAGTAGGCAAAAGACTGTAAGCATGCTCGCATTAAGGTTCCTCTACAAGTGAAGAAAGAAGGCCTAAAAGTCTTCAAGTATTGTACAGTTAGGCCCTTAAAAAACAGCCTCGGACACACAGTATTAGAACCCGGAGTGAACCCCGGGGAAGTTTGAAGAGCAGTTATGGTTAGTTTGCATGATTTCCCCCACAAATATATAATATATATTCATATGTATATAAATAAAAATTCAGTGCTGTAAAAACATCTCCAACTCCATAGGATCTGACCCATCGTAGAAGGCCTAACATGTTTTACTCTTTACTCTTCTCGCGACTAAAAACTACTGCTGCAAGTATGTAAACTGTACTGGTTTCTCTTGTGTTAATCGTCCTTCATCGAGAATACAACACTGAGGAAGAGAAGACTTGTTAATATTTCAATTTTTCTCTCTTTTTTGGTTTTTACTGCACACAGAGAAAAGTTTCCTATTGTGTGGATTATTTATCTTTCTGGGTTTTTTTTTTTTTTTGGTAGCAGCAAAGCACCAAGTTTGTGTCAGGCTCTCTCTGTGTGTGTGTGTGTTTTCTGTGTGTAACTGTGACATCACTCCATAGTCTCTGTGCGTGTGTGTGTGTGTGTGTGTGTGTTTGCGTGTGCGTGTGCGTGCGTGCTCTATGTGGAGCACGGTTGCACGTTGACGCCGTGGGCTGCGTGGGCTTGTAGGTCGATGGCCTGAGCAGGCTGCTGTCCCGGCCGCGCGTTCATCAGCGTCACGTTCCTCACACAGCCTGTCATTCCCGAGGAAAACTTCCCTCCCGACAGAGCCGACATGTCTGGAGCTCCCCCTGTCGCACACAGAACACAGAGTTATTCCATATTTTGTTCTTCCTATACAAACAACGCCTCTGTTTGCTTGCTGCTTTGGAGGCGAGCAGCTTCTCACCCAGGTATATGCTGCCTTTGGTGTTCACCATCAGGCTTTTGCCTTTGGATTGGCCGTGCAGCTCTGCTCCTCCATCTATCTGGATATAGCCGTCTTTTCCAGTTCTGCAACACAAAACAAACAATACCAGATGAAGACAAGTAAACAAAAATGCAAGTAGAGACTGAAATAGTTGGTATATGTTCATAATACCCAAGATTTAAAATATGCAGGGAGTTGTCCAGATGTGTTTGTGTTTCGGACGTTTGAATGCAATCGTTTGTGCCAGGCTGTCAGGTTTCATAGTTTCATTTCACATCAGAATGAACTTGAGAGAGGTAATTCATCACCTTCATGTTCATGTCTGCTTTTGTTTGTTGTACGGTTTTGTTATTCCTACGTGGTGATGTGGTTGTGAGAGCAGAGAACTTTAAACTTGGAATATATTACACTGGACTAATTGCCTTCTGTCATGTGATTACATTGTGACATTTGGGCCAATCTGTACGAAGTTGGATAGTAGAGCGCCACAATCTGGCTGAATAAGCAAATTGCTTTTTTAAATGAATCCATGAAAGGTATGTCAGTATTTGCTCAGTGTAAAACGTAAGTGGGGATAGAAGACTTGGTGTTGCAAGAAAACAATAATAGAGGAAGTAAAATTGCAACTCTTGTTGGTTGCATATAGTGTTAACCAGTATAAAAAGGCATATACTGCAGTATAAAGTGCTTATAGTGTGTGATCATACCTGACTGCTGTGATCTTGTGCCATTGCCCATCATTGATGGATGTCTGAGACAAGATCTCTGCCTCTCCACTCCCCAGCTGGTAACTGCAGAGCACAGACATCCCCATCATCACAACCATTCCATCCAACAGTAGGTGCTCACTCTCAACACACTGCCAGCCTATAATCACCTGAATACAAGGTGTCCATTCTGTAGTCCGAGGCTGATGAAGTCCTTGCCTTTGCCTTGTTCTCCCAGGTCCTGGAAATCAATGTGTTTCATTGGTAGAGGAAGGAAAGGTTCTATGACTGTGTACTTTGTATCATTGGCAACTGAGTTAAAATGAGTAAACATGACTTGGTTATGATATAAAATATGAAAAACATAATAATGAGAAAGAAGCCTTCATGCTCACAGTACAAAAACAATTGGTTAACGTGGTTCTCCACATGCACCGTGGAACCTTCTTGTAAACACATTAAAACAAATGAGGAGTTTCTTAGTGTCTTGGTGAGTGAATACCTTTTTACTAGCATGCACCTTTCGCAAATTGCGTGCGCCATAGGTCTCCTGAGGAAAATGGAGGGTGAGTTAGAGAAGCAACATGCATGAACTTAGTGGTGTCAGATAGAACCGAGCTCACAGAAATTAGTGTGGTGACGAATGCTCTTCAACAGCCAGCAAAACAATGAAATGAGAGAAAATGGTGTCAAACACAGAGCATGTTTGTGTCAGTGGGAAAATATTGTTCACATGTAAGTCCAAAAACTGGCAACAGCCGTTATGAGATCATTACTGGGCGTCAGTTCTTCACAGATGAAACGCATAAATCAGATTATGGTGATGATTGTGAGTGCTGATTGGCAGTAGAAGTGTTAGCGTGAGAATGAATGTTGAGGGTCCAAGATGCTTGCACCCCTTAAGTCAAGTCTGGTCTCAATCAGAACCAGGACCAGGACCAGGACCAGGACCAGGACTTACCACTCCCTGCCAGAGGATGAGGCCCTCAGAGGAGATGGTTTTGATCTCCATTTCAATCGTCTCTGGGGAGTCGTGAGCACTGAAACAGCAGAGGACAACCATTTTGAAAACTATATCACACTTGTATCATGCTAAGGAAGGGGTAAAAGAAAGAAATAAGGCTCTTACCTTCTGGGGAAAATTGATTTAGGCAGGGGGATGTATCCATCATTGTGGAAATGTGCTGCATACTGATATGGTGAATCTACAAATAAAATACAAAACAAAGCAGCATTAAAATGATTCAACAGCTGCTGTGCATGTTCGTCCTCACTGTTATGGCGCCCTCCTGTGGTGACAGAGTGGAAGAAACCTGGCAAGACAGGCTGGGTCAAACACAAAACGATTCTTGCTCTGAAATCACCCCAAACATACAAAGAAATGATCCGAATGGAATCTGTGCCAAAACTCTATATGCGGTAAAAACTTAAATGTTCAACGAATGCAATTTAATCTACGAAGAAATGTGACAAAAATGCAACCAAACCAGGCTCCATCTTACACACTCATTTCACAACATGAGCAGTATACATTCCTCATACAATTAGAACATCTCGATCAGATATTGCTCATAAGTCGCTCCATGCACAAATATCTTTGCTCAAAGGGAATCTTAACTCAACCAAACAACCATCACAATGTGCTTCAACCGTCAGTTAGTAACAGAGCGAATGCATGTACGTGAAATACATTCAATGTTTTGACTGTTGTGTTCTGAGACGAGACAGGTTCAGAAGGGAAAAGAAGTCGGGTTTTTTGAGGACAGAGACAAGTTTTTATGACGTGGTGAGTATTTATATTACAGGATTTTACATGATGACCAGGAAGAGAAAAAACAAGGGGAATTCTACATTTCTATCATTGGAAAAATACAAAAAAAGTGGTATTCTTTCTAAAAACAGACACACGATTCAGTAGGTTTCCCAAATTTCCCAGCCTATCATTCTATCTTCATTCAAGTAAATGCAGAATTCCCCTCTCCCGGCTTTCCAAAGGGAGTAAGACACTCAGTCAACAGTTGAGCACAGAGGTGTGTTTGGTTTGTGTTTATGCGCACATCTGCACATGTGTTAGGCAATAAGACAGTTTGGGTTGAGACTGGAAGGGACGTGGGGCCCCTATGAGGTCAGACGGGCCCCTGTTAGTCACGGTCGCGTCAGGCAGACTGAACACTGAGATACTGTACCATTTGCCCCGCTACCTTCCAAATTCCAGAGGGACTCGGTGTTGCTGGAGACCTGGCCTGTGTGTGTGGGATATAACCATGAGAGTGCAGTGGGGGTAAGACACACACACATCACTTAGGATTATCCAAACCGGTGCTCAGTGAGAGGCTGGGAGCCACACAGCTAAACTAGACGAACCCAACAGGGGTCACTATTTTGCAAGTCACAAGTCATGTATGCTTAAAAATTGATGTCCAAGTAAATTTAATAATTCAAAGAGACCAATATAGTTTTTGTGAGTAATGGCTGCTGTTACCTTTGATATTGCAGCTCATTCTACTCACAGATGTTTGGACTGTTTTTAATTGATATGTAATACAAGTTACCGGTGTCAAAAGCAAAGCTGAGGAGCACGTCTGATTTTGTAAAGCCGACTCTCAAGCGAGCAAAGTTCCGAGTCGAGTCCAAGTCGACGCTGTAAGTAATGTTTTAGTTTTGCCGTTTAATGTTTAATGCGTTGGTCACCGGGACACAGCTGTATACAGTAACATCCGTCCTGTGGGAGTATAATAGCTTCAGAGAGCTAACTACCCTGCAACACACACATGTATTACAGTGTATCTCCATGAATGAGAAAAAACACAATAAAAACATTCCATCTGTTCTTTTGATGTTCATTTGTTTAGTTGTGTACGTGATTATATTTCCCGTCATCACTTACTTTCCTCACAGTTCAGCCCTGTGTGCCCTGGACTACACACACACTGGCCGTTGACGCAGCTGCCACTGTTCTGGCAGTCACGGTTGCTCCGGCACGCGTCTTTGACCACCTCGCACCGCTCACCTGCAAGGGGTCACACACCAGCCATGCAGCACAAGTCAGAGGGTGTCGGTCAAGTTCACACCAAAAAACCCGGACTAATTCATGGGATTTCTGGTGGATTTACAGGGATTACAGCCGCCTGTGTTTCTATCAGGACAGAAGACTTGTCTTGACACACCGCAGGGAGCACTCACCCTCAAATCCGTCCTTACAGAGACACTGGAACTCATACTCAGGACTGGACATGCAGCGGCCGCCATTCAGACAGGGCCGGCGGTCGCAGGGGCTGTTGTCCACGCATTTGCGGATTTCTCTGCTTTCGGTGAAGCTGTAGGACAGATCCACCTTCTTGTTGTTGATTAAAACCTAAAGCAGGGGACGCAGACAGATTTCAGCAACCACATGGATAAAACACAGAGCAACTTTCCTCTGTTTCCTCTTTTCTCACCTCTCCAATGCATCCCTCGAACATTTCGCTGACATTCGCAGGCTTGGGCAGGATGTCCATGTTGGGGACTCCTCCCAGGTACATTGGGGTGTGAATGTTGAGGCCCTGGGCTTTCCCCGGGGAAGTCTTCCTCTCCACTGGGCCTTGGTCGACCCGCAGGTGGCCGGCCTTCTTGTTCCGCTCTGCCACGACTCTGTGCCACTGGCCCAAAGTGACTGGCTCTGGACTGATGAGGATTGCCTGACCTAAAGAAGAAAGGCCAAACAGATTAGAACTAACCTAACATCAGTATCTTTTAATGCTTGCCACCTTGTCATTATAATACATGTGTGGAGAGAATATTTCAGATTACGCGACGGATAGCGATACCAGTGTTTGCCAACTCCCACTTTCTGCTTTACCTGTGCCGAGCTCATATCTGAACTCTACATGTCCGTCCACCATGGAAACAGCTATGAAGTCCTCCACCTTCATCTTCTTCCCTCCACAGAAAAACATCACGCCGTCTCTCTCCAGCGGCTTGAACTCCAGCTCGACGCGCAGGTCATCGTGGATGTTGGTCAGGGGAGGATAGGCAATGTAAGACTCCTCACCATCAAACAGTGGAGTGGTCACTAATTCCCCTTTTTTTGAATGCAAATCAAGAAGAAAATGCATCAGCGTTTGAAAAGAAACTTCGCCTCACTGCCCAGTCCACATCTCGACATTATTTATGGATAATCACAGCGACTTCCTGGCTTACCATCCATGCATTTGTGTCCAAACTTGCCGAGGTGGCAGCGGCAGTCATAGCCCAAGCCACTGGGGCGGTTGATGCAAGTGGCATCTGGTCCGCAGGCCTCTGTGGGAGTTAAGATCACAAAGATATTATTTTCTTAATGTGTGCGTATATGATGCACATTCATAGTGCTGATATTTCCTTTACTGATATCCACTAGCTTTGTTTAGTCTGTTGTACCTGAGTGACAGTGCAGGGAGGAGTGGTGCTGGCAGTTGCTGCCTGTGAATCCTCTGGAACAGGAGCACTTATACAAACTGGCCTCTGAATCCTCACACCTCCCTCCATTCTGAAAAAGGAAATACAATTACTTCGAATAAAGAACTAATACCATAAATGATGTGCTATGGATGTAGTGTAACTGACCTGGCATGGGTGATCTTTGCATGTAGGACAGTTAGAGACGCCAGTAGAACTGCGGTCAAGATCTTTGAAGATGACTTCCTCACCTTGGATGATCAGCTGACGGATACAACCTGCAGAACACAAACACATCCAATATGAAAACCAACAATTCCTTCGTTGTTTATGTCAGATTAAAGTATACACAGATTTATGATTTACCAACAAAGCCGGTCTTAATGCCAGCTGTTTTGGTGAGGAGTGTGTAGTTGGGGTAGCCGCCTACGTGCAGCTCCTCGTTCAGATCCAGACCTTGGAACTTGCCCTAAGGAGGAAACCGAATCATTATAAAGTATATACCACATACATTATATCTCGTTTTAGACACCGCTATCAGTTTTACTGCATTACCTGCGAGCTGCCGTTGATTGGTTCGCCTCCATCCACACTGATATAGCCCAGGGTGTGGTTGCGATACAGTTCCACGGTGTGAAATTCTCCAAGTTTGATGGGGTTGGGGTCACGGATGGTGGCCATTCCAGAGCCCACGTCAAACCTGACACAGAACAACAGATAACACGGGTCACGCTCACCATCATCAAGGTTCATTGTGAAACATTGATGGATTTCTATGAACTGACCTGAACTCTACACGGCCACCGACGAGCCCGAGAGAGATGAAGTCAGCTCCTGTGGATCTTCTCTGGCCATTGTAGAGGATCATACCTATAGAACCCAAGCAGGAAAAGTGACTACAGTATAACAGAATGAATGAATGATAATGGTAATCCATCCAATAATCCATCTTAAAAAGCCAATGAGTTTAATCAAATAGACAAACAATAGAAATCAAACTCATTTCCAAGTCTTGATCTCACATACAATAGCAATGACAATTAAGATCAATTCTATATTGACTTGTTACGATGGATATTGTTTCCACAGAACACAAGCTCTTTGAAAGCTCAGTGGTAAAGCAGCATGCTATGGTGAGGCAAGTCTGAAGCCAACCAAAGCAAAAGTTCACATCCTGACCTCCTCTCTGAGCATCTGTGTGTTCTTTCTTGTTCTCTTACATGCCACGAACACATGCTTCCACATGAGCCACACAGGCAACACAGGGGTGGGGTGGGGGTGGGGGTGGGAGTGTTCAGAGCTGCGACACTCTATGAAACTGCCCCTCATTTCTTTCTGATTAGGCGAAGATGCAAAGCTTTTATGATAAGGATACATTTGTTTTACACATTTAAACAAATACAAGTCAGGTCCTTTGTTACCTGATTGTTGGGATTGACCAAAACAGCCACAGAATTTAATGTTACTTTTGCTGTCAAATCCCTGGCAAGTAGGTGTATAATGAGCATTTAAGTCCTTGTAAATGTTATTTCACTGTTTTAAATATTATGAGAAATACTACATTGTACAAGGACTTGATTAGATTAAATAGACATAGTAAAGGTAGATTTGTATGCTCCTCATCCACAGTTACCAAGCTCTCAGGCTGATGACAGTACATGTACTGTGTAGATGTGCTGCAAAGCCTGTAGGAGAATTTTGGCCGTGCAGCATTTTGCATCTCTTTGACAGCTCTGAGTTTGAATGCGTTGAGGGAAATTCTAATGCAGCCAAAAAGCAACATCAGTCTTTGAGTACTGAGGTTCTCAAGCACTGAGACTCACCGGCGTACAATATGAGACCTTTTCACCGCGTGAGGGAAAAGGGAAGGGGACAGAAGACAGCAGTAAAATATCACATGGGAAATAAAGTGAATACAACAAAATCTATAAGATGATACATCGTATATCAGATTTCAGTATTGACATCCTTACCATCAACGTTATCAGGTCTAAAGTTGATCTTGATGCTGAAAGTCTTATAGGCGTTCTTGATGGTGGGCAGGGTCAAATAGGACAAAGGCTCTTGAGCAAAATAGGGCATCACTCTCTCTGAGGGAACACAACATTTCATATTTAGACGTTTCATTCACGTGCTCCCACACTGTAGCTGTGTCTTAAGGTCTTGTTTGTATGTTTCCGCTCAGGCAGGCTAACCGTGGACTTTAAGTGTAGTAAAGGCTTCCACTTTGCCCTGCTTGTTGGAGGCGGTGCACACGTATGTTCCGGAATCCTCGTGGCCGACGCGAGGAACTGTCAGCACATTGGCCTCCTGGATACACTTGGGGGGAAGCTCATTTTCCAGCTAGATGGGGACAAAAGACAGAGACACACAATCTATGATCATGGATCTTGAGGGCATTCTGATAAATCTCTTTCCCAAATTATTTGCTTTGTTTACTGGAATGTTGAAAGCAGCATTACTCGCATATTCTATAATTTTGTGGAGACTTATCTGCCAGAGGAGAGAGTGAGCACAGGGAGCTCCTAAAAACATATTGAATTCCATTCCATTACCTTGGACCATTTGATCTCAGGTGTAGGATATCCCGAAGCCACACAAGGCAAGCTGGCATCGGATCCAACTGTTACCTCCTTAGTTTCGGGCAGTGCAGCAATTTGAGGAAGAGCTGTACAAACGGGCAAAGACAGAGAGTGATGAAGGCTTAACTTTGAGCGTAAAACCCACAGGATGAAGCTGTGGTGTGTTTGGGTGTATACTCACACTGGACATTGAGGACGACCTGAGACTGGACTGAGCCTACATCATTGGTGGCGGTGCAGCGGTATTGGCCGGCGTCTGCCTCCGTCACCTGGTCGATCCTCAGCATGCCGCCCTTAACCATGATGTGGGCGGGCAGTGACCCTTCCACTTTGCTCCACTTCACCGTGGGCTCAGGATCGCCAACAGCGTGGCACTCAAACTCCACCGAGTTCCCAATCATCACGGTCTGTACTGATGTGCGCACGTTGATCATCACCTTGGGCAGGGCTGGAAGAGGAAATAGGGTGAGTGCATCAGAATAGAACAGGAAAACATATTTGGACAGAGTTCCTCAAACTATGTACTTTGTACTTCTGCCCTGCATTGGAGTCAATAACTTTTCACAATCACGTTGTAAAATTCTCAATTTCAGTACAGCCCAGGCGCAGGAATGAGGTTTTTACAAGTTTATAAACCACTGTATTAGGCTATAGCAGAACATGTGACAGACCTTGGATGGTAAGCGTGGCAGTGTCCTGGGCCTGACCGTACACACTGCTGGCTCGGCAGACATAAACACCTTCATTGCTCTGTTCAAGGTTCTCAATCCTGGGGAGGAACAACAAATAACACATAACAAAAAGACAGATTTCTTTGAGATGGTCGATTTTTAATTCAAAAGTTTTGTGTTATATAGAGGAAAATACCAGTGATATTAGATTGCAGTGATTTAGCATTTTGTAAATCCATTTCTATTCTATTTTTTTCATGGACGACTCACCTGAGCACACCATCCTTGACGTGGTGGTTAGGTGGCAATGCGCCTCCTTCCTTCAGCCACTCAATTTTGGTTTCTATACCCCCTGCTGATGAACAGGTGAACTCCACAGCACTGCCCTGGGCCTTTACTTCAACCTGGGGGGATACACGCACTGCCAAGGGGGCTGTGAGGGTAAAGGATCAAATGTTACTCCAGATTTGCGACTATATTCTGTGTCAAAACTCAACAAATGACTCGATTATACGCAAAACTTACATCTGACTGTGACCTTAGCGACCACTTCACTGAGGCCAACTTTGTTGCTGGCCACACACTTGTAGCCCCCAGCATCTTCTGTGGTAGCCAGGTTGATTTGAAGATCTCCCCCGCTCACCTGGGCCCTGGTGGATAGACTTCCATCCACCTTAGTCCAAGTGAAGCTCATGGGAGGAGTGCCGTGAGCCAGGCACTGCAGGCGGATCACCTCCCCAACCCGGACAGCCACATCATCAGGCACGGAGGTGGCGTAGGGAGGGGCTAAGGCATGTGGCGAAATAAATTAGTTATGCGTTTCCAAAAAATATTTGAATCGGTAATGAGTTCAAACATGAAACCATTAACACAACAACAGCCGCTCTGTGTGACTCACTCTCCACGTCCAGCATGATGGTGACGTCAGTGGTGCCCATGCTGTTGCTCGCACCGCAGATGTACTCTCCGGAGTCTTGACGACCCACGTAGGGAAGAACCAGGGTGTTGTTCACCACCTTGTGTCTCCAAGGCAGAGGAGAGCGCAGTTTGGACCAGGTGATCTTCGGGGTTGGGAAACCTGGAGGAGAAGTAGAATAAGGGACATCAGGTTCTAGTCTTTTGTTAAATGATCCTCTACCAGCAGGGGGCCAGGTTCACAAACAGGAATGTAACTATGTAATTCTTGTGACATTGGCCTGCAAAATGTCCTATTTCTACTCTGCCTTTCAGCTCATGTCAATATCAATCAAGAGTACTTTTTTCCTCTTCAGGTTTTGAATGGCTACTTATTTCCCCTTGAGTTGTATTTTGATTGTAGTTAAATATTTCATTTACTAATTGTTATTCCTTCACTTGGACTTTACTTTTACAACCATTGGCCATTTGATTGGCATCATCAATACGATATGTCTCCTTCTTTTTTATGGTTGAGGTCATAGCAAATTGAAAAAAGTAAATGTTAACAAATATGAGATTTCTAGCCATCGTTACCATGCGCATCACATCGCAGTGTTACAGTTTCTCCCTCCACCACCACCATGAGAGGCTCAGGAACTGAGGCCCTGGGCACTGTGGGCAGTTGAGCATTTCCCTCGACGACGACCTCCACTCTGGTCTCTGAGGTGCCCTCATTGTTGCGAGCTGTGCACACGTATGTTCCGCTGTCTTCGGGGCGTGCGACTAGTATCTGCACAGAGGAAAAAATATATTTCTCACACCCTGGAAGTGCACAACATGACAACACCACATTGTTGTCAAAAGCGAATATGTTCTTGGTAGACAAGTGCATCAGTACCTGCATAACTGCGTTGGACTCCATGGGCACAGGGCTACTCAGCATGGTCTTACGATTGCTGTCCAGTCTGTGCCATGTGACTGAGGGGCGCGGCTCTCCCGATGCTTGGCATTCCAGGTTGATGGGTTCGCCCACTCTGACCCGCACAGGCCCAACAGGGGTGACAGTGGCCTCGGGAGATTCTAATGAGCACAGGTACAAAATACTGGATTTACATCTGCTCAGCCACCGGGGGGAACCCTTCTCTAAGGGAAGTGTGTGATGACGGCACTGCCAAAGATATTCCTGAAAATGTGTGTGATATGTGATTTACCTCTGATGATCAGAGACACAAAACTCTGGGTCATGCCAAACAAGTTGCTCGCCACGCAACGGTAAGCACCCCTGTTGATGGCGTGGGCGTTGGTAATGGTAATGACGGAACCATCAGGGCCAACTTTGACATTATCTGCAGAAAAAGCCGGCAAAACTTTAGATCTGCTGCAGCCCAAATGTTGCCAAAATGTTGGGGCTGATGGGAGTAAAGGCTTGTTAATGATGGCATGAGAGCAGGCGTGTGTGTTCCCTACCTGGCAGGGGCTGATTACTGGACAGTTTCCACTCAAGTCTGACCGGCTGAGCTCCACTGTACACCCTGCACCTGAAACTGGCAGTCTCCCCAACACGCACTGCAGCACTGTGGGGCTCGATGGAAATGATAGGACTCTGTAGACCTGAAACAGAAACCAGTAGTTAGGGACACCAAACTCTTGCCAGAATCTATTTGAGTATCACTACCCTGATCCCACTACATTATTCACAGAGACCTGAAGCAAGAAATGACTGCAGAGTGTAGTCATGGCGGCAGTGAAAGGACTTAAACAGTTCATGTCCAGGAAGGACCAGGGTGAGATCATGGGACAGTGGCTGGGGAAAAACATTCGATCTGATGTAGAATTGGAAAGTAGAAGTGGAAAGTTAGTTCACAAAGTGAGGCAATGGTAATGTGGAAACGACACCCCTGCTACGTAGCACCCTGCCCTCATGTCACAAATGTGTTTCTCCCATCCTAAAAATGGAACCACCATCTTCTATGATTTCCTTCATGGGAAAATAACTTCTGTCATGTCTACTGAAGTTATCCAACCCTGAAACTGAATACTGAAACTTTCAAATGCTGCATGCTGTTTGATGCATTAATCCTTTTTTTAATACTGCCTGGGAATAAAATCACATCCACATACAGCAGCCACCAACAGTGTGATACACACTGCTACCAACTTACGTGAAGAGGATGAGGTGACAGACACAGAGACAGACGCCTGGCGGACTGTAGATCCGTGGATGCCCTGCACCCGACAGATATACTCTCCTGAATCATCTGGAGTGGCTGACAGGATGCGCAGATGACTGCCCAGAACCTTCACACAGCAGACAAGATGTGGAATTTCGATTTAGCTTACAGCATCATAACAGATAGCTCCAATAGCAGAAACATGAATGTAAATACTATTAATACTTCTACTAGTAATTACTACTTCAGCTACTGGTGCATCTGCCTACCAAGGTCATAATCCACTTTGTCAACAATGTTTAGTTGTAACGTTGTGAACTTTCATTGTTGACAAGCAATTGTTCCTATGTGCAGTGACTAGTTGCACACCCAGAAGACTCATAGCAGAACTAGTAAATACAACTACTACTGCTACTCTCCTTCCCACTACCTGGTGATTGGAGGAGAGGCGTCCGCTGGCTCTCATCCAGGTGACTTGAGAAGGATGGCTCCCAGGAGCATGACAGTTGAGGTCCAGACTCTGGCCCTCCTGCACATCAGCTATGGATGGTTGGATGGTGATGGCTGTGGAGGTGTGGCCTGCTGTGGAGATACAAAACCATAAATGTTTCCTGCAAAATGTATCCTGTAAAGCTGTATGTGAAAGGTTTGCTTCATCTGTCACCAACACAACACCTGAGGTTGACAGGCTCTGTTTGATGGCTATGATGACATCTCACCTTTGTGCACAGTCACTTTAATGGGAGCGCTATTGGAGCCAAAGCTGTTGCTGCCAACACACATGTAAGTGCCTGAGTCAGACATCTTGATGTCCGGGATGAGCAGAGTGCCGATGTCAGTGCGCTCCATGCGGGCCTGGGTAGGCACACAGAGTGAGGATTAGATCAGCCATTACAATATAACTGCGTTGTCATATTTACACTGTAATGAATCATTATGTACACACTTACCTGTCTAGTGCTCCTGGAAACAACACATATATGACATAGCTGACATTAAGTGACCACTAGCTAATAGCAACACAAAAGCACTACTACATCTTGAAGACAAGACATGAGTTGTTATTGCTACGGTTAAATATTTATATATTATGATTTGTTTTAGGGTTTATATGGCCTTATGCTTTGTGCATGTGTCCAAAGTGAAGCCAACCTCACTGCAATGATTTGTGTGGTTACACTTTGTTAATACATGTAACTACTGCATTATTGTCTTTAATAAATGATGAAGAAATTAAGCCTGTTAGAACTGGAGATTATAAGCATTAAAAGCAGATCATCGCTTAAATGTAAATTCTCAGACAACTTAACTGCGAATAATCACAAACCAGAAACAAACTACGGGGATAAATCAATCCATATACTAACAACCAGAAACCATCATTTTCACCTCATCTCAAGTATGTTTCACGAGTCAGTGGCTCATGAGCAATTAACAAGTCCCTTGATTGTATGCAGTACTCCACAAGGCAAACACAGTCTATTAAGGCTGAAAAGGAGCTTTAGGAAAGTTTGGAAACACCTCAGAGGGGAGGGGCCTCTGTGCCTGGGAGGGATTACTGTATCGGAGGGGGTGAGGGCATCCACGGACAAAGCTGCTTAGCTCCAACCCGCTCAACCGTGAGGGAGGCTAAACCGAGCAGTGGCTGAGGCGGGCCCTGGCTCAATGCGTGTCTGAACCCATTGACAAGTTTTCAAAGCAAGCCGTTTGCTAGAGCATACAGAATTTCTGCGTGGTCGCACGGCAGAACCCGACTCCCCCTGGGAAAGGCTGACACAAGGCAGCGGCTCTTTGAGGCAGAAGTAAACAGGCCCCGGAGCCGTCAGCGAGCCCACGAGCCCTGTGTGGAGACCAGACTAATACAAGCCCCCCGAGGCAGGAGGGCAACCAACTGCGCCTGGCACGGAGCAAAAACACCTACAGTACCTACTGTATATTTAGTCCTGTTAACACACTCCATGGAATGATGGGAGTCAACTAGGTGCTGAGAGCGCAAACACATCCAATGATGGTATGATGTAGTAACAAAACAAAGGAATATGGTACACTGATATTAATACGATGCAACACAAAAACACGTTCTGCGTGCAAGTAAACTAAAAACAATCGACCAATGTTGTTTATCTGGTTTGAACGAATTTGCCAGCAGCTCTAATGTGAGCGGTTACTCGTTGCGGTGAAGTAATGACATTTGTGAGGTGTGAATCAGACACGTTTTCATCATGCATTTAGTTGACAATGTGTACTAGCGTGGTTAGTAGAGGACAATGGATGTGAACTAAAAGACAGGACAGACAGTCAGTGGACAGATGGACAGACCTGCAGCTCCTCAATACGTCTCTGTAACACATCGAGACTGTTGCTTTTAAACTGATGGAAACCATGAGAGGGAATGGCCTGAGCAAACGTCAGAGCAGGGTGGGATAAAAATAAAAAAAGGGAGGAAACAAACAGAAGGGAGGGAAAAATGGTCAAAATTCTGTAGTAACCATGAAAAGACGTTCAATTTGTTACACAGACCTGACACAGTTTAAGGAAAAAACCATCGGCACCAGACATTCCATGAGGTACAGATACAGAGGGAGTCACGCAGTTACAATCAATCCGTGTTATAGTGGTTGTCCAGGCTCTGAAACGGGGAATTCTCTCACCTGTGGAGGGATTTGTCCTCCGTTTTTCAGCCAGGTGAGCTTCGGGGTCGGTGATCCCGTCGCTCGGCAGTACAACCTCAAGGTGTCGCCCTCGTGGCCTTCCACGTTTGAGGGACTCACTTGAACCTGGGGCTGGGTGCCTAGGCCACTCGGGTTAGACTCTGATGAAAAATTGCATTCAACGTCAAAATTGTACCCGTCGCTCAGGTTGTAAGGTCTCGTCAGTCGTGAGGCAAACACACACACACGGACACACACTCAAAGCATACTTTGGACATATAGGCTGACACGTGCTGTGTGTTCTCCATGTGTGTTTAGGGCCTTGCAGATATACTCTCCCCCATCAGCTGGATCCACTGCTGAGAAGGTCAGCAAACCCCCTCGTATCACCGCTCTAGGGCTCATTCTGTTTCCTGGACCACCTGTGACAAAAGCACAATACAACCTGTAATTACCCCAAATCAGACCTTTCAGAAAACAGAATGGTTCATCCACTGAAAAAAACTCAACTGTGCTGAACATGTTATGCTATGAATGCAGCTCAAATAGTCCAAAAGTTAGATTTGGAGCGCTGCGGGTCTTACCAATCCACTCGATGGCAGGCGTAGGCTTCCCAGTCACGGTGCAGCGAAACTCTGCCCGCTGACCCTGCTGGACATTCAGCACTGAAGGAGTGACCGAGGCCACGGGTTGGGATCCCTCTGCAGCTACAGAGGGGGACAGGACAGTCAGGCAAAGCTCACAATGCTATGTTGGAATAGGTAGGTCGGAGAATATCGCATGATGACGTCTAACAGGTCGGTACGGTGGGAGTTTGGTAGATGAAACCCTGTCAGGTTGAGGAGAGTGATGACCTCGCCCTGTTCCCCAACCACCCACCCTTGGCAGCCTAGGTCCTTGAAGCAGATGAAACAGTGAAGTGGCAAGGCGGCCTCGGCATTGCTTCTGGCCGTGTTGCCGTCGCTGCCAGTTGGCCGTCTGATTGACTTCAATCAAATTGTGTGTGCTCTCAAGGCGACAGAGCAAAAGAAAGGCCTCTTTCAGTAGCAAGGAGAGGTTGAATACATGAGTGCCTGTTCTAGCCTGGTCTGGGATGTGCTCTCTGACCTCTATAATACCAAAACTCCAGGGAGAAGAGACACTGGGCTGACGAGACAATCTGAAGTCTACGAAGAATCATGGGAAAACAAAACCTTCTTCAGTTCTACAGCAGCATCATTGCATATACCGATGTCGCCGTACTTCTGTACTGATAACGGCACGTCTCCCAGCCTGGACACCAGTCTGAAGTAATGAGGTAGCGACGGGATGTATTAAGCACAGTATGATGTTTGAAGCCAAGGTGACAGCTACAAAATTTTGCGGTACAGCATGGGGAAGGTGAAGGGAAAGAAGAAGATGAAGAAGGCGGGATGTCTCCTGTCTCTGAATGTGGAAACAGCATCACCAACAGAATATGGCGAAGCATCGAAGACCTGATGATGCAATGACGGTCTGAATGAATTATAACTCGTAGAGGAAATGTCCATCTTCAAGTGTTAACGTTTTTTGATACACTACATAACTATATGGTAATAGTCTGATCTTTTCCAATGATGGCACACTGGACTCTACATTCATGAGGAGGTTCCCATAAGAATGACCATGCACCTTTCCAGCAGTGATGGACCCCAAAATGAACCCAAAGACGAAGGTGGGAGCCAGTGATAGTCATGTACAATCTATAAGCAATGACATCATATATGAGACTAACAAGAAAGAATTTGAAATAGCCTAGAAACTGAAAGCCGTTGTTACTCTTCTATGTTCTTACTACCAGCGCACACATACACCAGAAGAGACATATGTGTGTAAGAGTTCCCCTGCTTGTATTGCTTGGACGATTGTACATGGACACTACCGGGCCACCAGTATATCCATGCTGCGGAAGATAAGTGCATGCAGAGAGGAAGAATAGGGCCCCAGCAAGGAAACCATGCCCATGCCCACTTACGCTTTCTATGTCCTTCAAACATTTCATAGGCTGTGTAAAACATCTGAGTCTGTGAGGGCTCTGGAGACGAGGGAGGAAGGGAGGGAGGGAAGGAGAGGTAAACTGAAAGGTCAGTTCTCTGGGGGAAAAATCAGATTACCTCCCATTGAGAGCCGATTGACTTGAGAATGTCCCCAAAGATATTTATTACTGTCTCCATCTGAGAACTGCTGCGGTTTTTGTCAATTTGAGTTTCAAAAAGCATCAAACACAATGTTAACATGCTAAAACATCAATAACCAAACACATTAATTCAACAGGCACAATCTAGACATCTCTTTTTCATATTTTATATAGAATTAGTTGCCTTTGTTTTCATTGTTACATGCATTCCCTTCTAAAACTTACCTGATACACACCAAGACAGAATTAATGACTGAGCAACACACAGTGCAGTCAAGTGCTACATATCTGTTGCGAAATAAAACAATGGTCCCAAAATGCTTCTTGTCCTGTGGATTCCAAATCAAGGTGCAGATAGAAAACACACACACACACACACAAACACACAGGACAACAAAAGAAAGATAAGCTACATGTGAGACATGCAGGTTAGTAACCAGAAGCCATTTTAAACATTAACAGTTTTCTTTCAGCTTGTGAGAAACATATAAAGCTGCTTTACAGCTTGTGGTTATGCTGAATTCATATTATCATTCAGATAATATACGTATGTATGCGCCCCCGCTCATAAATTAGCAAATCACTTTGATCTAGTGTCATAATTTTAATCTTTTCACAAAATATCTTCACAGTTAAGATAAATACATAACAATGTGACATGTGTATATTACATTAGTTGTGTTTTACTATAAAAAAAAAAATGGAATGAGGAAAATCTTGACAATAGCACCTTTGGATATATTTGCAAGTTCCATCAAATAACTGTTCAGTCAAAGAAGATGAGCAAAACCGACAACATAACAAAGATTATTTACTTAATGTACCACATGGGAAATAAAATAATCTGAAGTGTGACCTGTGTCCAGTGAGCAGTTCAAAACTCTCAGATATGTATAAAAATAATTTCTTCCCAAAACAATCGAAAAATAAATTGTTTCATAATGTCTAAATAGGCTAAATGTAAACACACATCATGCAAGGTTACTGTATGCACATGGCTTATTCTGTTCAAAATTGTTACATTAGATTTTTCTGTACCATTTCAGGATAACAAACAAGAATGTGCCAAGTAGATTGAGGAAAGAAATGTAAATAAAATGCCTATAATGTACAATTTCAGCGGATTATTGATAATGTAAGGTTAAAAAAAAGGTTAAAAAGCCTTTTTCTTCTGCATTTCAAGTGAGAAAATAAACACATTTAACCATCTAAATAACACAAGTAACAATTATACAAACATGAATGACTGCTGCCAAATTTGGTTTGGACTCTCATACAATGCAATTCCAGTAGTACACAGCACATTCACCCACTGATTGAGCCGACTGCTCGTCTGATAGCACCAGTTTGTTCCTTGACATTCAATAGAATGCTCGATGAAGTAAAACAACAGATTTGAGGCGTTATGGAGCAACACTTTAAAGGGTGGTGGTGGTGGGCTTCTTCCTAGTTCTCATCTCCCGCAGACACACTGAAGTCCTCTTTTGAATGTCAGCTCCAGAGTCACTAAGCGCCCATCATGGCATCCACATTCCTCATCATCCAAACACACCACAGCTCAGGAAGGGAGGAACGCCAGGAGCCCAAAGTAAAAGACAGAGCCCAGATTCTAGCACCCTGCTAGTTAAAGCTCTAACTGCAAACAGATCTACCCCATTGATTAAGGAGCAACCAAACCACCACCGATTAATTCAACCCATTGGAGGAAACAGAATAGAAACAAAATTACAGCAGGAGCCTCAGCTGAGTGTCATTCAAAGGACCATTTACGGGGCCTAATAAGGATGTAATGCAATTTTAAGCGCTGATTAATCAAACACCATCACGCTTTGACCCCACATGTAATCGGAATGATTTGCACCCTTGAGTTTTAGTTTGAACCACACCCACAAGCTGTATCTCTTTATATAAAGTAAATGACAAAGCAGCAATTAGCAACATAAAGGCACACTAAGAAGCAGTGGATTAACAGCATGATAACAACACTTGGTTTGTAATAACACATTACAAAAAACTCTCCATCTTAAGAAGTAATTTTTGTCTTTTGAGACTCAAATTTGTATTATTTTATGTTGGTAAGATTACTTTCTCCTCCAAAACAAATAAAATGTCTGAAAATTTCTTTAGAGTTCTTCATTTGGAGTTGATTTAGTGCAGTTGCTTGCACAGATTTGCTTTGAAGTAGGTATGAGCAATCATAGCTTTCTCTACTTCTTAAAAAAAAAGGAAATAGGAGTTTAAGATTTATATACCAGACAAAAATCACCTGTTAAAATGGAGATTGAGCAATGTAGTATCATAAAGTAGAGGGCGAAAAAGCTGGAAGTTAGAACTGCGAGCCTTTTATGTGTTAAACCAAAGCTTAGCGTTGACAGTGCATGATGAGAAATGCAGTCACACAGAGAAGCATGCACCATTCCAGGTTTGGTAAGGGAGCAAAAGGAGCCAGAGCTGGAAGTGTGGCAGAGTGGATGCATAATGGAATGCGGTGCCTAGGATCACGAACCTGGCACGTAGAGGATGGCAGTGCCCTCATCCATGGCAAACATGTTGGAGCCTGTACAAACGTAGACACCTGCATCCTCTGGCTGAACATTCTGAATTGTCAGGATGCCGTTGAAGTCCATGGCCCGGTTAGGCAGTTTCCCGCTACCCTGCCGGGTCCACACTAAGGTGTAGGCAGGGTACTGTAGAAAGATGAGGACAAATACAGATGCAAATAATGAGCAAGGGAGCAAATGCTGCAAAACCAAACTGTAGCTTTATCCGTGTACAGGTTCCTGCAGACTACTCGCATGCTTCTCTCCTGTCCTGTCCATGCTGTTACATTCATTCATTCTTAAAATCAAACACAACACAATACAGTTTCAATGAAAACAATGAAAGCCAATGAACAGGCTTACCTTGCTCTTTGCAGTACAGATGAAGCTGACAGTAGAACCCACCCTGATGGTCTGAGCTTTAGGCTCTTCCACTGTCACCTCAATGGGTTTGGTGGAGGCAGCTGGTGAAACAGACAGAGACCATTTACTTAAGGATTGGCTCAAAAACATGTTTAAAAGCATATCACAATTTCACAGAAAGAAGATCTGCTGGAATTAGTTAAGAATAGCAGCTAAAAGAAATGAAGTATCAGCATGCCACAAGAAAAGCCATACTTTTTTTATTTTCAGATTTTTTTTTTTTTTTTAACTTAATTCTTTACCCTTTTTGTTTGTCTCCTGCTCACAAAATATGAATTCAATCTATCTGATTGGCCAGCTTGAAAATTATCTGCGTACTCAAATCAATATAAATTTCTCTTGAAAAGCAAATGTAATTAATAATTATTAATAATTATCTATCAAGCAAATGTCCTCTCCCTGGTTTGCCTTGATCCAAAACATAAAAAAATTTGAATGCCAAGAATGCAGTGCAGCCAGAAACAGACGACCTAACCAAAGAATGAGGTCTTGCATAAGCCGCTCCTAAACAAACCCAGATACAGCACATGTGTCGTAAAACCAATAGTATCTATTTAGCGTGCTGCTTTATACGTGTCAGGGAGAGACGAGGGGGAGAGGAAAGGGAAAAACATGTTCTTAAGGCAGAGGGAGTAAAACACACTGGTGACAACGATTTCCGCCCGGCTCCTGTTGGTGCTCTGCTGGTCTCTGCAGGTACAGATGTAGACGCCACCATCGCTTTGCTGGACAGTGCGGAAGTACAGCTCTGCTCCTACGCACACAGATGAGGAAGAAGAAGTCAGATGACAGATAACATGGTATAATATAGGTCATATCTAAAGCTATGGATATAAGTATATGAGACTTATCCCTTGAATGTGGGGGCCATGTGTCTAATCGGTGTGCAGTACCTTGTCTTTGTCGGTCAGCACTGCTGGGGATTGGCCGTCCATCCTCTCTAGACCAGTAGAAATAGTGTGGAGGAGAGCTCGTAACCTGACAGCGGAGAGTGACGGAGCCACCCTGGGACACTAGGACCCTTTCCGGATAAACTTTGACCACCAGAGAGGCTGCAGCTACGAGGGGCAAAGGTTACAACAAGCATATAAAAATACAGTACCAGAACAATAAACAACAATAAAACAAGCTTGAGCAATAAACTGTTTTCACTCAGCAAGCTTGGATTGATGCTAGTTGAACTGCCATCATCATCTAAGATCGTTCAGCTTTTGTTTACTTTGCTGATTTTTTTCATTACGATTGTAATCGTCATGAAATGCTCTGTGGCTGTGAATGAACCACTAAGGTCACGTGTTGTGTTTTCTGCAAGCAATAAACTGAACTGTGCATTCCAGTCATCAGTCTGCGTTTCATTTGCCCGTGCATGGATGCCACGTGGAAGCACGATCAATCAGTCACTGGAGCAGGAGTTAGATCAGGGAAGCCTATCTAAGAGGAAGTGCAAAGTCACAATCAAATACAATTGAGCTGATATGTTTCATGTGCTGTAGCTCCTTCTGTGAATTAACCCTCTGCTCTCTAAAAGTCTACATTTACACACAAAAAGGGGATAGGAGATTAACATATTTCAGTAACACCACTAACTAGGGCCTCAAAATGACAAGTTGTTTATAGTAACCATAGAGTCGAGTCAGGGTAGGATCTCAGGATTTCAGGGCTGTTGTATTGGCCTGTACTACCATGTGCAGGTGCACCTAATAAACTGGTAAGTCTGTGTATATTGCATGTGCTTCTGCAAGGATTTTCTTCCGGGCAAACAGCCAAAGTTTTCTCATATTTGTGCAACACAGGCACGTATGCTTACCATCGTATGGGCGACACTTCACTCTCTCTTGCGGGTTGCCAGAATATCCAGGAGCACATCTGATCATGGGGAAAAAAAAACAGGCATATATGGACGATTGAATCCGATTTAGAGAATGTATGAAACTGACATTATTCCTGAATTCATTTTTTCCCAAAATTGGGTAAATGTGCTTATCTTACCGTTCACAGTACTGGCCAGTGTACCCGGGCTGACAGGCAGTGCACTGATAGCCTCCATTTCCAAGGCTCTCACAGGTAGGAGAGAACCTGTTAAATAATTTACACACATTTTTTGACACAAGTATAAATGTTTTTCGGCTAAAGCCAGAATGTGAAAAAGTTACCAAGTGAATTTGAGCTGTAACTATTTGACAATCTCTCATTTTCCTCCTTTGTTAACTTAATGGAGATTGAACGATTTCAACGTTCCTGAGAAGAAACCAGAAGGCTGAGGTAGATTTCAACAAGCATCATTGTCATTACATAATCATCGAACTAAATCTAGCGTGTGGCGTGGTGAATCTAATTGAAGACTATGCATTAGAGTGAAAGCTTTGGTCTTGCTGTAAACAAGAGTAAGACGGCCTAACACGGATCTGCCTGGAGCTATAAGTGGAAGTGGAATGTGAGGTCTTGGTATCTGTGCCAGTACTCACTGGTTGTCTGGGTCAGTGTGAGGGCAGGCGCAGGGCTGGCAGTCCTCCAGTGTGCCAACAGTGGGGTCGCCGAAGAAGCCAGGGGCGCACTGCTCACAGAGCTCACCCTGAGTGTTGTGCAGGCAGTTCTACCGAGGGGAAACATACACTGCTGAGTAATCTGAACAACTCATCATGCCGTCATTATATACCCTAAATAAGTTATTTTTAATGTTCCATACTGAGCATATGCCTGTCTCAGGATGGCAGGAGTCTGAATGCCCGTTGCATTCACACAGCTCACAGTGACCCAGGTATAAACCTCCTCCAGTGCGAGTGTATCCAGGCCCGCAGTCCTGACGGACACAAAACAGAGGGAATATTTTACTATTGCAGACTGTTAATGATGTCAACACTCAACAACAGAGTTCAAGAGAAAATGAAGACACACCTGGCAGGAGAGTCCCTGGTATCCAGGTGGGCAGCGGCACTCCTCCACCTCAAGGGCCCGTGCCAAGCCGCCGTTTGGTACTGCCACCTCCATACTGATTTCGGAGATGCTGGAGGAGCGCATCTCAGTGGAGTAGGACGCTCGGATCAGGATGTCATCCAAGTCAGCCAGGACCATCATCAGGTGTTCACGCGTGGCAGGCATGCCGTCAGGACGACGCCAGTTTTCCTACAGAGCACAAAAAGTAGGCAATTCAGTGATACTTTGTCGTGCACGCATGCCCGGATCGCTTCAGCTCTGCAGGTCCATTGCTTGCATTGCTTTGTCTCACTCACTTCTCTGAAGACAATCTCAAACGGTTGAGACTCTCTGGGGCCCTGCTGCCTCCTCTGCCACGGCTGACGAGCCACCAAAGTGATGTCATTGCCCTGCATGAGTGACAATAATTGCAGAGAGGTGAGTAAAGGGTAAACACACAGAACAATGGATGAAACCAAAAAGGAATTTGTAAATACTTACAATAATCTGGACATCAGCATCATCCAGTGTTGTTGCTCTTGGACTGGCCACGTAGGAGATGGTGTATTTAAGTTTACCACCGTATGAGCCCACCTAAAAACACGCAAATGTTTATGTACCATGTAGGACGCTTATGAACTAATATGCTTAATGACACAGACAACAATATGACATCTGATATTTTTAATCCTCTTGGTAAATATGCCAAATCAAGTGCTAGTGATGTGATGTAACGGGGCGAAAGTGAGGTACAAAGGTGAGGGGTCGGAGAGGAGGGAGTACGAGGTGGGACAGTGTACTCCTTGGTTTCCAGGGGTTAACCTGAGCCACAGTTGTCACGGTTACCTGATCCCCTGTGAACTGTTCTGGGAGCTGCCAGTAGAGCAGGTCGTCCTGGTGCGAGCTGAAACCTTTGTAGACCAGAGCATACTAAGAGGCAAGGGGGAAGGAGAAGCAAAGAAGAATAAGCCACGGAGAAAGGAGAGAGAGAAAGAGAGAGAGGCTGCAAGCAGGCGAGCATGACGTGCGAGCAAGACATGACTCGTGAGACAAATGTGTGACACACCGCTACACTCCTTTGAGTACGTGTTCTCTGGTACAAACAGTGCAATTAAAGCATCGTCCCTCAGGAAAGAAGTCGCCCTGTGCTTTGTGTGACGACTCCAACTTCCACCGTCAATAATGTGACAATGACAGCTTGGAACGTACCTCGCAAAGAAGCTGTTTTGAAGCCAGCAAACAGCGTAATGACAGACCATTATAAAACCCTATCTTACTCTCAAGTGAACAATTACAGTGTGTTGTGTAACAGCAGTGAGTGGGAGCGATTTGCTTACCAAAGGAAAATACCACCCTGTCAAGCATTGGCATTATGCAAATTATGCATTCCTACAGTTCTTAAAAAAAGTACTTTCCCCTTTTAGACTTTACTTTATAACGCTGCAGCTGTGCAATTCTGTGCTAAACATTAACTGCCATAGCTAAATGGGAGCAATTAGTTGTTAATTAACTTTTAAAGCTACTTTATCAGAGACCAAATGGTAATTTCCTGCCTTATGTGCCAAGGGCGGAGACATGAAGTCAGTGAGTCAATCAGTCACTCAGTCATGCTACAATCTACCTTGTCGCCATCCCCAGAGGCACTGGCAGAAGTCTTGCTCACTTTGTTCTTGCTCTGTCCACCAGAAGCAGAACCAGACCCCAAAGAGAAACACAAGCGAGTCAGCAAGAGGCTAAACATCATCAACCGCTTCAGACGAGATGCAGGGATCTCTCGTAGTCACGCAAACTGGGGGTGTACCTGCAGACGAGGGGCGTGGCCTGGGGAGTAGGCTTGCGGTCTGGTTGGTCTGATTGAAGAGGAGATGCCAGACGGAGGAGAAGGTGGGCTCACGTTACGCAGTGACCACCGAGAGGACGAGGAGGAGGATGAGGAAGTAGGAGAGCTCGGTATCCGAGAGGAGGAAGAGGAGGAGGAGGAGGAGGAGGAGGAGGAAAATCGAGAAGAGGACGGGGGACGGAGGGACCCAGCTCGTCCACGGGAGAAGTTAGAGAGGAAAGCCCACACCTCCCTGTCCAGCTGACTGATATCACCCTAGGGAGGCAGAGAGTGGGGGCACCGGAGATACAGAAGATACAGTGACCATGGGAACAGAGGGGATGATGGAGTCTGGGTTAAGAATTTTGTTCAGACTCAGGATGGAACCATCACATGCCAACTCAGCTCTGTTTGTAATACACACGCATGCATATTCACACACGGTCCTGCTCAGTGACTATCCAGTGCTCCCATAGACCTTTCTGAACTGGGTGGGTTATGTTTCCAGATAATGGTGACAAAAACACAGCACAAATTATTCTCATTAGGCGTGTGAGTGTTGGCACACAGGGGGTTAAACCACACCAGTCATTAGGTTCCAAACAGAAGCATCCTTCCTTAGCTGCTCCTCCTTTAAGTATGAAACTCCCGTGATCACTTTCCTAACCACTGAGCTGGAGGTATTTGGGAGTTTCACATTCAAGCAAAGTTGCAGCACACAATGCCATTAATGATTCAACCATTTGATCCAATTTTGACACACAGTAACAAAATAATTATTTAAAATGCCAGACAACACTGTGCTTTCAACCAGAATCCAATTAGATCTCATGTGTCCAACACACCAAGCATCCATTGATGTACCTGCAGAGATCGTCTCGTGCGAGCAGAGAAAGATTCTTTCTATAAAGAGCGGACAGGTAAACAAACAATCAACAAACAAAGAAATAGTGTTGCAAATAGGCAGAGGCTGCTTGAAAAGAGAAACGCAGAAGGAAGAGAGAGGACCAGTGAGGAAAGATAAAGCAGCAGATAAACGTTGAGAATGGTCTACACAGGTTTCTGGAGGGAGCTCCTCAGCACCATCGTGGCAGCTTATCTTCTGCATTCCTCTGCTGATTTAGCCACCATACCTAACTGTTGGATACTGACCTTGTCTCCCTGGTAGGCCTCAGGTAGCTGCCAGTAGTGAGACTCCTGTCCCAGGTAGTCAAAGTTGCTGAAGGAGAACTGGGTGCCATCGGTGGAGACCTCGACTGTGAAGCCAGTGGTGATGCGGTTGGTGCGTTGGCGGTTCACCAGAGCAAATTCCTGGAAGTTCCCTGGAGAAAAGACTGTGGACACCTGGAGGGACCACAAAGACACATACTGTAGCTTTGAATTCTTTGTTATAGGTAACAATACAATAATTGGTGTTTGGAATATACTAACTCAACACATATTGGTTTGCGGGGGGAGGAAGTTTGTTCAAATCTAAAGATTCCAAGCCTATTCCATCTAACTGAATACATTTGCAAAAGTACCTTCATGAATAAGAATGCTTACTCTGCAAGTAACATACAAACTGCAAACTTTTGCTTGAGGAAATGTCAGGCGGACCAAATGTTGCTCTTGCAGGACGTCATTCAGTAGCTGCGAGCGAGTGCAAGGAAATATTTGCTTTTGTGGGCTGTTTCAACAGAAGATATCAGTCAATCTCGAGGCCAACACCACTGATTGATGCTGCTCACACTGGGTTGGAACATCTCAAGGCTGGTGTGATGAGGGCACTGAATCAATGGAAGAACTCCTCCAAAAGTGGCACCCACCCTTCACCGCCCTAACACCCTCACACACACCCTCAACATGCTTTTTCCCTCAGGGTTGCAGCTGTATAACTCACGTGTCAATATTACGGTTTCGACTTCTACAGCTGCTTAATCGAGTCCAAACGTAAATTTGGTCTGATAGTTTTGCAGTGTTCTTTGGTCGTGGTCAGTCTTACCAGGTCTCTGTAATAAGCGGAGCTGGAGCACTGCTGTGTAACGCCCATACAGAAACAGGACAGGCAGCCATCTTTGTTGTCCGGGCTGAGGTGGAAGGTTCCAGATTTACAGTTAGAGCAAGACGGGCCTTCAACATTCATCTGCAACAAAGAATCAACAGAATGCTACATAAAGCAAACAGTCTAGTTCAACCCCCTAAGCAGTGATATCTATGTGTTATATAACTTATCAGTTAAAGTGTCTACGATCACCTTGCAATGGCACACGCCACCATTGCAGCCTTCGCTTCCTTTTTGGTCACAGCTGTAGCAGTTACCTGAAAGAGGAGAGCAGATATTTGCCATATGTATCTCTAGATTCAAATTGGTAAATTACCATTAACGGATGAATTGGTTCAGGCTTAATTAAGAGGGGAAATCTGTTCAAAAATGGATGTATCAATATCAGGTGATTTAGTTGAAACACTCAGCAGTACCATTGACTTCATTGTTGCCGACAATGCATTTCTGTCCGTGCAGGGGGTTGCCAGTGTATCCTGCAGCACAACTGAAATGAAAATAGACAATTTAGGTCAGTATTTCCAGTCAGATAGGATATGTGATTGAACTCATAGAACAATGAAGCAGGAAGGTGGGAAGTCTGCACAAGTTGATGACACACGTCCTTTACATAGTCTTCTTGACCCACGACAGACCTTCAGTCATTAACAAAGGACCAGTAACCCAGACGAGACACACCCAAAACACACACACACATCTCTACACTAAACTTGCACTTGATATTAATTGAAAAGAAATCAAAGACATGATCTATCCCAGAAATAATCACTAACTGTGGAGATGGATGAAGCGTAGCTGCTGCTAAAATATTCAACATGTCGTAGATGTTGATTCCATCTCTCATATGAGTGTTACACAGCCCTCAACACAGGAACAGAAACACTGACGTTCAGGGGGAAATTTGAAAAAATGTTGAATGCTGAATTGAACAGATGATGAAATGTAGTTTGTAGAACTGACATCGGAACAAAGCAGAGTTGTGAAAAGTTGATATGTTGAGCTGAAGATGATAGATAGGAAAAGAGGAAAGTGGTTTCTGGCAATGTGGCAAAGCAAAAAAGCCAACCCAAGCAAACAACAGTGCTGCCACCCCGAGCTCAGGCCGATCCAGCTGTGGATCCGTGCAGAATGCCCTGAGGACAGCTGCTGTCAGTCTTACCTCACCTGTCCTCTGGCAGGTCCGCAGGTCAACAGCCAACAAACTGATGCAAGAGGACTTCCATGCTACAACTCGCTTTGAGAAATCCCAGTCGATCTCACTTCTCAGACATTGGTTTTCCGACATGCAGTTAGCTTCTGGTAAGTGTTGTGTGTTGACATTGGTCAGATTTGCGTGTGTGTGAGAGTGTGTGGTGGTGAATATCATCATAGGGAGTGGATACAATTACATCGAAATAGTCCAGGGTTTCTTAATGAGGATATACAAATATACATATGATACAAAACAAGATGAAAACATTGAATTACAATATAGGCATGTATAAACTATAATTAATGATTAAGACTTTTATACTATTAGGTGACTAAAGATAGGGTGGAGATTGCCTGGCAGCCTGGGTCTATGTAGCCCAAATAAATCAGTAAATGATTTGTTCCATGCAACACACATGTATGTTGAGTTTTAGCCTTTTTTGCAGGGAGGGCTAAAACCCATTTGAAGGGTTATTCCTGGAAAAATACCATTGTAACAAGTGGACATGAGGGTTTCGAACAAAAAGCTCTTAAACTTATATGAAACACTGAGGTAGTCTGGCTTAAACAGAATTTTCAACACAACTGAACGGAGATACTGCTGCTGTGTCATCTCTTCATAGCAAGAATCTGTGCAATCTTGTTTTGATATTAGTATGTCAATGAAAACTCACAAGGTTAAATATTCCAAATGTCCCTCTCAAATAACAGTCTCATAAAATCAGTACCTTCATAAAATTCCATACATGTGGTTGCCGTTACAGACAACCACAGACAATATAAGCAACAGAGTCTGTAGATAAAAAAACAACAAAAAAACAAACAACAAAAATGAAACAAAATATATTATCCCCTAATCATCGGGAATAATTCTGATAGGAATGGCCAGCTTTCCTAAAATAACGTGAAGAGAACCGTCTTGCGACTCCTTTTGCTTCGCAGACTTGTAATCTCCTCTTAAGAGACTCAGTAGGTCTACAATTCCAGAATTAGGCTTGGTCTTCTTCCTCTGCTGATGTTGTCTAGCGGGTTTCCGTAAACTCTTTGCAGTCGTGTGAGGCTTCTTCCGAGCGGCCGTAACTTTAGCGGGTTTTCTCGTCGTGACTGTAGCCTTTGTGGACCTCACAGTGTTTCCTTGTAAAACTTGACTCTTGCGAGGTGAAGCGATCAACTTGTACGAGTCACGCTGCTTCTTTTCCTCGGGCTGGTTTGGATAAGCCTTCCTCGGCTTGGGCGTTTCCTTTCCTCCTGCCGGCTTTTCTTGCTGAGCCTTCTTTGGAACAGGCGCATCTGATCTTACCTCTGTTGTACGTGCAGAACTTTTCATAGCGGTGTCCTTTTTGTTGGCTTGGTTAGACTGACGATGTGGCTGTACGGTTTTTGAAGCAGTTCGTACAGGCTTCGATCTATGAGACGGTGCTTCCAGCTGAAATTTAGTGATCGTTACATCCTTTTTAACTTGCTGTGGTCTTTTCTGGCTCGGCTGTGACAGATGTTTAGTGGTCACTGAAGGCCTCTTTCCCACTGGCCTCTTTGTTTCAGGCTTCACTGTGTTTTGGGGTTTAGCGGTAGAACTAGTCCTAGGTTTAGTCAAGGTTGTCTTTAACTTGTTTGTTGACTTTGTTGAGACTTGAACGCTAGACGACCTGGTAACGGTTTGGAGCTTTGCCGTGGTTTTCACAAGCTTGTGTATTGTCTGAGCAGTGGCTGCTGGCGGTTTGAGTTTTCTGTCTTTCTGAGTTGCCGTGGTTGGTTTCGTCACAGGGAGCCTTGGTGTAGGTATGCTTTTGGGCGCTGTGGCTCTTCTGATTAGAGGCTTTCTTTTAGTTACAAATTCAACATGGGGCTGCGCTGTTGAGGACAGAGGAAGTGCAAGGGTCGTGGTGAGTTGAGGGAGGAACGTATTTTCCTGTTCTGGCAGTGAGCGGGAGATGTGTCTGGTGCGTTTCATCTTGTTCATCTCCTGGGCCAGGGCTGTGAAGCCATCAATCAGAATCTCCAGCCTTCCCTCAAGTCGGCTCAGACGGGTCTCCATGTCTGTGTGGCTCTTTTCCAGCTCGCCAACTACCTCCTTTTTCTCTGTAGCAGAATGTATGGTAAGGAGAACTTTTAGCTGGGAGTTGAGAAGACTCTGCTGTCGCTCCATAGAACGAAGGCTCTCTTTCATATCAAGCGTATTGCTTTCCAGCATGCTCAGACGCTGGTTGAACGTGTTAAGGTGAAGCCGAAGCAGTTGCTGGAAGCTGGCGTGTCTGTCCTCTGGGCTGGGCGTAAAACGTGGTGGGAGTCTGGATGCTGATCTTTGGGGAGTGACACTGATGGCAGTCACAGTTGCAGTGGTGGAGCGGGTAGTGCGATTATAAACTGCAGTAGACAGGGAATTTCTGGTAAAGATGATGGTTGTTCCTGTGCTCTTGGGGCTCACGGTAGTGATGGGCCACTGGTAGTCAGTGCCATCATCATCATCTTCACCGTCTCCACTGCCATATGGTAATATGAATTTCTCCAAACTGAAATTGAATACTGCGTCAGCTCCACATTTTACAGGCAGGAATCCTTCCATGTGCGTCTCCTGGAAGGGGTCCTCACAACTGTCGGCAGATGGCCTCTCTTTTCTTAATGTCAAAACATCAGAATCAGGTATGATGCAGACAGTAAGGTTCAAACAAGATTTTTTTTATGGAATGTGCTTCTTATACCCAAATCACCTTTACATCTTTGCCTTCGGGGTGCAAAGATTCATTCAGCCAGACAGGTGTCCTCATAAATGCCACTTCTACATTTATGCTGCAGAGACCCAGAACATACAGTAAATGTGTTCTGTGCATTGACCCAGATCAGCCGCACTTTTGAATTTCACTACCAGCAAAGCAAAAAGCGGAAGCAGAAGGCAATCTTGGAGACGGCTTTTGGACATGAGTTAAAGCAGAGGACAGAGGGAAAAAAGCAAAACTAAGGTATATAGACAAACAAAAGAGTTCCTCAGGCCAAATCTCTACTTTGGCAATATCTTTTCCACACACAATAAAAATGAGTGATGACACACTGTAGGTTTAGACTGTGTATTAGTCCCAACAAAGGTCCCTAACCCTATCACAAAGATCCATTTTTGCAGCAGAATTGACGATCCATTTTTGTAAAGCAATAAATCCATTCAACTGAAAAATATCCAACAGCAAAGTTGAAAAAAAGACACAAGGCATAACTTCATGGGTATATTAGAATGGGGGGCACCGATCTGCATCTCCCATCCCTCCACTGACACCGCTGAATCACAACCGGGGTGGAAAACAAACAGAGAGATGCCAACCAAAGACATGCTTTCCCGATCCCTTTTCCTCTGATTGAAACCAACCGGTGCTAATGCCAGCCCCCTGCTCACCTCGCTGCCGACCCGCCGGGTAACCCCAAACACTGAACAATGTCCAGAGGACCTTGAGAGAAAACACGGAGAGGAAAAGGAAGAAAGGAAAAATAAAAAAAAAGGAAGAAAGAAGAGGGGACATACCTCTCGCAGCGGCGGCCGGTGTATCCAGGAGGACATCTGTCACAGGTTGGCAGTCCATCGGATTCCAAATGACAGGACGGGGAGAATCTGAGGAAGGAGTTCAGGCGACACAAGCCAGTTTTTAGAATTTATCATGTCAATTCACAAGGAAAAGATCTTGTGAAATGGGCTGCAGCATAGAAACAACTTCTCTCATCCAGAATTCAATACTGATTTGTATTCACTGACTAAAACTGCGTCAGAGTTAACCAACTTTGAGACAACAACTCACTGGTTGCTGGGCGAGGTTCCAGGGCATGGACAGGGCTGACAACCGTGGGGACCACCCGTTGCAGGGTTTCCATAGAAACCAGGCTGACAGCGATCACACCTTGGTCCAGCAGTGTTGTGGAGACATTGCTTTAGGTTGGAACACACATGAAGGGAAGAGGTGAAATCCACTGAACAGTTTGAATGAACTTCAAGGTGACGATGTTTCCACGTGTCAGGATTTGCCCGAAAAACCATTAGAGCATTCCTGTGCATAGATCAAAGCAGCTTGGCACAAGAATGAGCGAGAAGGACTGACATACTGTAACTTACCAGACACGCCCCAGTCTCTGGGTCACAGCCGCTGGCGTGACCGTTACAGTCGCACCGCTCACATGTGCCCAGGTAAAGGCCGGAGCTCGTCCGAGTGTAGCCTTCGTCGCACTCCTGCAAAAGGCATGGAAAAACACCTCAGGAGACAGACAAGTGAAGACAAAGAGGAATATCTTTGTTCCATTGCAACAAGACGAGAAGAGATAGTTGTCAAGGACTACTATGGAAACATGATGGAAAACTTTACTGTGATCACCTTGACAAGTGAGGTCAGGTTTATCCATGACTGCTTTTTCTCTGTGTTTCTTATTGCGTGAGTGTGTGTGTGTGTGTCTGTGTGTCAGTGTGTTAGTGCTGGGTGGTATGACCTCAAATTTATGTCACTGTATGGTTTGAATATTGGCCGGTCATGACAAATCACAATATGGTATCTTTTTCTCTCTTCTTGCCAATAGAATGCCATTTTTTTTAATTTCGACTTTTGGATAAGTATAAGGATCAGTGCAAAAGAAAGTACAAGGAATTGTACCTGACATGAGGGTCCCCTGTATCCCTGAGGACACGCACACTCCTCCACTTCAAGGGCTCTCTCATTACCAGTGGAGTGGGGAACAGCAATGTCCATCCTGATGTCTGAGATGCTATTTTGCGCAAAAGGGCGTACAATCAGTGACACACGCATGAGATAAGGAAAACATCTTACACTCATTAGCCTAGTTCTTAAGTCTTGATCTTATCAACATGCTGACAGAGGAATATCTCGTACCTGCTCTCAGCCATGTTGTCGACGTAGCTTGCCCTGATCATGAAGACAGAAACATCTGCCAGGGCCATCAGGAGGTGCTCGCGAGTACAAGGCCGCCCGTCAGCTCGGCGCCATGCAGACTGTAACCCGACAAGGATGACGAGAGAAGAAAAAAGTCAATCTCTTAGCCATTCCCATCAAGAACCAACAGCTGCTATTTGTGCGATTTAACATAAAAGTCAATCTTCTACGATGTTTTGGCCGTGAGACGCACCTCTCTGAAGGTCACGGTGATGGTTGTTGGAACGCGTGGGAGTGGCTTTGTCTGAGAGAAATGTTCCAGAAAAATGCCATTGCCTTGGAGCACCACGTCCGGTTGACTGGCGATCACTAGCGAGCGCTGTCGTGGTTCAAAGCGCACTGTATAACGAAGCTCGCCGCCATAGGCCGTCACCTGGAAGCAACATGGAGACATAGAGGCTCAGATGGGTGGATGGTGGAAAGGTATTTCACCTCTATGACACTGTCGGGTAAGACAAGACCATGAATGCAAAGCAAAAGTTCAAAGGAGGCTCAGTGTTTGGACAAGGTTCTCACTTGACGACATGTTGGGGCATGACTGAGAGGGGCAGAAAGGGTGAGGAACTCCACCTTGACTACACTTGGAGAAGGAAACATACTCCTAAGTTCTTTGAAACCCTTTGACTTTCACCTTATCGCCTCTGAAGCTCTCGGGCAGGACCCAGAAGTAAACATCATTGGGGACACTGGTGAAGGAGCGGTAGGTGACTTCAGCGGAGCCTCTCTGGGAGATGCCTTCAGTTATAGTTTTAGTGTTGGCACTGTTGGCGAGGGAGAAAAACTGCCCGTTCACTCCTCCACGGACCTGAAACGCAGAAACAAACTGGTCTGATATATTCTGACGTGTGTGCTTGTGTTGAAGCACAGTCACGGCACACACATGACGTCTCTCTGCTTTGCTGGAAAGTACTGACGGCTGGGCTCCATGCTAAAATATCCCCCCCCCCCCCCCTTTTGCCCATTCATAGCTTGGCAACCTACCTGATCTCTATTCCAAGTGGAGCTGGCACACTGTTTGGTGACACCCATACAGAAACACTGCAGACAGCCATCCGGGTTCGCCTCAGACAGGTGGAAGGAGCCGGACTTACACTCATCACACTGAGCTCCCGCCACGTTGTTCTGCAACACACAAAACACACAAATTGGATCCATCTGCTGCTCCAGCTCATCGCTTCTTTCATAAAAGCTGTCAGCAGCACACATGAACTCCAGATTTAACAATATGTGTACTTCAATCTCTTGGTTTGGCTTGGTTTTACTCAAAGCTGCAGTCTTATGTGCCTGTACCTTGCAATTGCACAGCCTGCTGTTGGAGTTGATGGTTCCTCTGTTGTCACACTTGGAGCTTTCTGCAGGGAGAGAGCAGTAGGAAGGTGATGAAACAGAAGGAGAGAAAAGTGTACCTGGGAGTGTTCCAGTGATTCTGCATACCTGAGCCATGACCACATGCTATATAGCCTACTGCAACTCCAGAACAAAGGGCTGATGGTAATCATTACGCAGGGTTTAAGACCTTCAAGAGGCGATATTGGCGGATAATTGGCAAAAGAATCCAGCTGAAACTTCTGTCTATTGCACGACTGTGTGACTTGGAATTTCAAGACCTCCAGGAAATGGTACTCACGAGCTGGAACACATTTTCCATTGGGCTGAAGGGGATTACCATGGTAACCAGGAGCACACCTGTAATAAAGCCAAAATATAAGCCAATCCTTGCATTACAGTTGCAACCTGACAATAGCCAGTGAAGGTGACATTCATTACCATCAGGCTTTAGAGATTCATACCATATTATAGCAGCTATTCATTACTACTACTACTACGTACTATCGATAGGTACAGTAGAGATTAGCGTCCTTACTTCTCGCAGCGTCGTCCTGTGTAGCCGGGCTTGCATGCGTCACATGTCGCCTGTTGTTCATGGTCCAAGAAGCAGGTGTCAGAGAACCTACAGATAAAACCCCACAGCCCATCCAAGGTTATATATTAAAACTTGCAGCAGCAGGTTAATGTGTAGCATGCAGACCACAAGTAGACGTGTTGAATGAATAAGCTACTGTTCTGCTGTACCTGTATCTGAAAACTGCAAGGTTACAAAAAAGGCCTGTGGGTGTGCATGACAATGTGTGTGCCCACATATACCATAGATGTGTGTGAGGGTCTGTGTGTGGTCTGTGACGGCCTGTAACCATGGGTGACCTCTTACCGCCGCGAGGTCTCCGTGTACGGGCAGGGGCAAGGCCTGCAATCGTCAGGGCGGCCTCTGCTCGGGTCGCCGAAGTAGCCTGGGCGACATTTGTCACACTGGGGTCCCTCTGTGTTGTGCTGGCAGCTCTGCAGCACGGAGAACACAGTGGTCATTCTGTCACATAACACTCAAATACTTCAACCAGACATTATAATCAACATATCGAATCGCTCCATATTTGGAAGCGGTGGAATCTGAGACATAACTGGTGTTCATTTTCATTTCTAAGGAGTTAGTGTTTACCAGACAGTGTCCACTGATTGGATCACAGGCGCTGGCGTGTCCATTACAGTTACAACCAGCGCATGTACCAAGAAAACTCCCTCCAGGGACACGCTCGAAAGCAGATGAACACATCTCACAGGACAGACCTGCGTAACCCGGGGGACATCTGGAAATGATAAACATGCACAGTTTTACTACACAGGGGCTCCGATTCGACCCTTTCAAAGCAGATATGTTTGAAAGGGTTCATCCATCGTACGTCTACAAAAACAGTTTGTTTCGTTACCTGCATTCTTCAACATCCTTGGCGTGACCCCGCGTGCTGAACTGCACAGTGGTGGTATCCATGACGATATCGCTGATCGCCACGCTGACCATGTGGTTGTCATAGATGGTGCGTATGTTGACGCTATCCAGGTTGGCAAGGGTCATCAACAGCTCCTCCCGGCTCACGGCCCGGCCATTGGAATGTTGCCAGTTGTCCTGAAAACAATAACAAGCAAGTTTTAGTACATGTTATCATCAAACATTAACCACAGCACAGAGCAGGAGTTTATTCTAGACATTGCCCTAAGCAGATTCCCACCTCGGTGAATTTGATCTCTTTCTGGTTGACCACTCGGGCAGGGTTGGTGCTGCCTCTGCGGTACACAAGCCTGCGTCCATTCCCAACAAGCATCACATCTGGCTTCTCCACAGGCTCGGACAAACCACGGGCCAGCGTGTACCGTATCTTGAATTTCAGGGATCCTCCATAGGAGTCAATCTGAGATCAAATGAAAATCATTACATACATATTTCTGCCGCCGAGTTAAGTAACGTAAAAAAAAATGGTTATAACCGTTTCACTCACCTTGTTGCCTAGGAACTGCCGAGGCAACGTCCAGAAGGAGTCAAGGTTGAGGAAACGACGCGAAAGGTCAACAAGCTGGAACTCTTCCATCTCAGTGTTAATGAGGAGCTGAGTGGAGGAGAGAGGAGGAGTGCCAGGCCTGGAGGGGTAGGTGACGTTCACTCCTGGAGGCCAAAAAGGGAACACATTCATTTGTCCTGTTATACACTTGTATTCAAAAATAAATACTTCAATTATTATATCAACTCTTTCAAAATCAATTTCAAAATCATCAGTGCATAATTGCCTTTGAGGTCATCTTCCTCAGAGAAGCGTAGGCTGATTTGGTTGCGGTAGCGGCCGGTGGCATGGCAGTTCTTTGTGATTCCGGCGCAGAAGCAAGACACACAACGCCCGTCCACAGTGAAATGACCATCAGGACAGTTGCCTGGTGACACCAAACAAAAAGACAAAGGATCTTCAATAGTTCTGGTACAATACGCACCCACAGCAGGGGTTAATGTAGAGTTTATTTTACTGTTTCTGAGTGTGATGACACCGTAAGTAGTGATGTGTCTGTACCTGGGTTGGCACTCTGTGTGAGAGTTAGCACTCCATCAGGGATACCAAACACCAGGCCTTTGGCATTGATGGCCTCACAGGTGTAGGCCCCCTGATCTGCCTCCTTCACATCACGAATGGTCAGGGTGCCACGCCCATTCTCACTGGTCATGGAGATCCTGGGCACACAAGAGCACAAGAAATTATGACCTATTGTTTTTAGTCAAAGAACAAACATGTGGTATGCTATCAGTGTGCCTCCATAGCAACTATGGTGAGGACCATAATATGTTCAAAACACAGCTATATTCATAAACTTAAAGTCATAAAATACAAAACTGTGCTTAGAATGAGACACAAAACTGAGCACTCTGCAGGCCCAGTGCCTGAATGTTGTTTACATTCGCAGAGGTCATGAACACAAATCTGGAGTACGCCACAAATATCTCAGTAATTAAAATCAGATGTCCACACAGAATTGAGTCAGCGCTGAAACACAAATCTAACAAAGCTGGTGATGGTTAAAAACACTCCACAGGTGGAAATACTTTGAAATGTGCACAGTTTGCTGCAGAGCGGATCGGCCACATTGGTTTTTAGCGGATGAGGGTGTCTTGTTGGGGGAAACATTTATCAAACACAGTGCAAAACAATGTCATCAGCATAACTATGGTAGCAGCGTGAGTCATGGTGTAAATGATTAACGTTCAGAGGGACGGCTCATTTCTCGTCAAACTCACCTGCCACTAACAGGGATGTGCCCCCAGTTGAGTCTCCAGGTAATGATGGGGGTGGGCACTCCCACCGCCTTACAGGTGAATGTCACCGTCTTGCCACGAGCTGCTTGAATATACTCTTCTGGTGGGCTTGTCACAGAGGGAGGGGCTGCAAAAAGGTCAGGAAACCATTAAAGATGAGACCATGGCACTTTCAGTGAGGCTCGCAAACGCTTTCAAAGTCTGAGGATGTACAGAATCTGGCTATTTCAGAAGGAACAGACTTTGAGGACATTTACTTTTAAGAGCACCTTTCAGTCAGTCAGACAGACAGTGTATAAGAGCGCAAAGAGCTTTGGAGAGCTGTTGGACACTCACTGCAGCCGTACTCGTCGGAGCGATCTGGGCAGTCTGGCTCTTCGTCACACTGGTAACTGGACGGGATGCAGGTGCGATCACTCAGGCATTCAAACTGCTCCGGAGCACATCTGTCATCGGGACCTTTGGTGGCTGCAGTTTTGAGTAAATGTGAGATAGTTGAGCCAGAGCCAGAAAGTCTGCATGCAAACCTTTAACAAGTCAAGAAAAATGGATACTTACGGCAATCAGTTTCATCAGAATTATCCTCACAGTCATTATCTCCATCACAGCGCCACAGCTTCAGGGCACAGCGTCCATTTTTGCACTTGAATTCGTTCGGCTCACAGGGAGACGGAGTACCTGTAAAAAGATACCGAATAATTACTGTATGCTCTTGTCTGAGCAGGTTTGAGGCCATGTGTGTGTGTGTGTGTGTGTGTGTGTGTGTGTGTCTATATCTCACCACATCTGAACTCATCGCTACCATCGGAGCAATCCCTCTCTCCGTCGCAGAGGTAGTCTCGAGGGATGCACTCTCCGCTCTGGCACTTGGCCTGGTCTGCTTTGCAGGGTCCGGGAACGACGGGTCCCACGACCTTCTTGGCGATGGTGGTGGTGGTTGTAATGGGAGTGGTGGGGGTGACAGTGCTGAGCCGTTTCACATCTAAAACAAATCTCTGGTTAAACTTGGCGGTGGCGGTGGTAAACAATGAGAAAACCCAAAGCTTTGAACTGAACCGATCGACATTCCGCACACTCGGCTGTTATTCCACGCCATGTCCGTGTTACGACCTGCAAGCCGGTCAAGCTGAAGCCACTCACCGCAATTCGTCTCATCACTCATGTCTCTGCAGTCGGGTCTGTTGTCGCACAGGTATTCCATCAGGATGCATGTCCCGTCACCACACTTGTGCTCATCTGCCATGCAGGGTCTGATTTGGGGGGTTACTGAGAGATGCACAGGGAAAGGAGTTCAACAGTCAAAGACATGCAAGCCAAGGCTACAGTGTGGCCAAAAGACTACAAAACACTCCCAACACAGCAGTCAGCACAAAAAACAGCATCCTCTTCTCCTGGGTATCAGATTACAAGGGCAAGTAAAAGTCCGGCATTTAGGGCAGCTCTTTCACAAAGATACTTTCAGGACTATGTCATGTTGTGTTTTACTTCCAGTTGTGTCTAAAAACTCTTATCTCCATGGCTAAACTGGAAACAGGAAATGCTTAGAAGACCTTGAGGTAAATATTTTCATCCAAGTGTGGGAGTTGGTGCTTATGACTCTCACCATGCCTGTCTACAGGGTTCATGGAATTTGCTGCAATCAAAGCTTGGCTGAGTTTGTGGAGGACAGCGGCATTCCTCATCAGGTGCATGCCATGCAAAACATCTGTCTTATTCAACCACTTAATCAATTTATTTCACATCAGTGCTTCCATGCAGGACATTTGTCAGACTGCATGATCAAAACTGGCATTCAGACAAATCGCAAAAATGTCATAAGGAATGAACCAAATGGCTCCACAGTCTCTACAGTTTCTACAGTACAACCATCTCAGTCACCGTGCAGCAGGCATGGCACTGTACAAACCTGGCACTGCCACAGGCTCCACTAGAGGCAGAGCTAGAAACCAGAGGGACATGTTAAGGACACTGCCTAACCCTCTGATAGACCTTGCTCTGTTGCAGAAATACAGCCAGCAGGATGTAAGGAAGTGTGACAGGAAGGGGGTCACAACTGTGTCATTTTGCCCTTTGATACAGCTTTGCTCTTACCTTCTCCCAGCCGTCTGAACTGGAAGCCTTGGACCGACGTGACGTACGAGGCGATGGCCCCTTCTTTCACCACGTTGTAAAGGACGCTGCGGATCTGTTCGTCGTTGCTGTTGTAGTCAGAACCCACGTCCAGCTCCACAAATACATCCACGCCATGTTCTCTTACAATCTTCCTACAGGGCGGAAGAAGATCAGGAATGGCGACATCGTATAAGACAACTGATGGATTACAGGCTCACTACTGCTGAACTTGTGGGAAAGAATGATCACCTCTCCAGATTAAGACTAAGACAGTAAAACAGCTGCACTCTATCTGCTGTAAGTGTGACACATGTGAGATTTACAGGATTTGTGTTCTTACTTAATGAGGACCACGCTGACGGTCTGAACGCCTTGGATTCTGTTGTAATCTGACTCCAGCTGTGAAAAGAAAGCCAGACTGGTTAAAACAAACAGTCCCGGGGCTTAGTTTCAGACATAATGCCACACATATTTGAATCCGCAAAGTCATAAATCATGTGGATTAACCTTAAAAGGTAATAACACCCGTGGTGAACAGAACATGACCACGGTTGCAGTTTGTCTTTTCCTACCTGGATAAGGATTGTCTTACCGTGTCGACAACTGCCTCAGAGATTTCAGTGAAGGCCGGAGAGAAGATGTCTTCAAGCTCTGGGCCATAAACCAGGGAGTCAGTGAAGTTGACCAGAGCTCTGTAATAGACTAGAAACACAGAGAGGCAAAGAGAATCTGTCAGCTAAACCGCAGAATAACACAAGAAAACCACAAGCTTAATATTAATGTTGATCCGTCCCAGAGTTTAGCTATTGCGAGCCAGATTTTAAACATCATTTTCCTCATGATGAAGTGTTGAACTCCATCAAACCTGATCCGATATAGGATTCTGCAAGGGATTTATTTCCCTCTGGCAGGCCTTAAGGTTTAACGTTTTTGAAAAGCTGAGGAGCATTACTGTGGCTGAAATGAGAGCCACATACAAATTATGGCGTCTATTTCCATATCTCAATTGTGGTCGGGTCCGTACTAAAAACCAACAACGGCAGCGTCGCACCGCTCAAAGGCTCTAACAAGAAGCACACGCTGACACAAGCACGCTTTCGAACCCACATGCTCAAATATATCCATGAAATTACAGTATCGGAGCATGTCGTCTTTCTCTGTCTGTCTGTCTAGCGCTCGTCACACAACACCAGCAGGGGAAACAAACCCTCTTTCAGCTGAACCAGACTGAACCACATAGGTGTGAAGTTTAGTTGCAGTTGTCACAGGCAGAATTGAGACGCGGTTCTTCATAAATGTAATCAATGGAAGCAATCAAATACGTGATGGATGGTAGTCGGGGGGGAAATGGAAAGTACGTGGGAGTTTCACTATTCCGCCAACGACTGCGGAGATGAAGGACGAGATGAAGAAAATCCTCTGTGGATGACTGTGGAAGGGGGCCTCAGCGTTCCCTCCATACCGACTAAGTCAAACACACGAGGCAGTCAGGCAGGCGAAGCAGTGGAGGGGCTGAGGTTGAGATTACATCAATGGACTACTGAGGTTACGTTGGCTGGACTGAGGGGACTTAAACATACAGTAAGTAGGTCAGATGCATCCAGACATGATTCAAACAGTAGTAAATTTGTGTTATTCCAGGTCAAATCTAGTGGTTTGAGTAGATTGTGATATCATTGTCTTCATTAGTATATTATAATATTCTGAATGGTTCTAAACTCCAGTGGGCCTGTTCCAAACCATGCAAAATACAGGAACGCATGACGAGTAACTACAGCTGTCCACCATCATTGCAGAGCTGCATCTGTTCTTAAGTCATACTCTGGCATTTCGACAGATCAGCTGTTCACAAATTTGTTAAGGCTTTTGGATCATTTTGATATCTACTGTACATCGCCATCAGACTCAATTAAAGCAATAAAACGTGAATTGCTCCACTTAAAGAAACACTTCTTTCTTATCTAATTACACAAGCACCTCATTGTCAAAGTCAACGTCAAAGTTTTAGCCCATCAATCTTAAAATAGCTCCGACCCACAGGATGCCCAGTTCTCACAATCCTGCCAACGCTTTGTTCAGATGGGTCCTCCAGTCTCTGGTCTCAGACTGGAAGTGTGGATTTAGGGAGGAAGTCAATATTTGCACTGTTCCTTGCACTTACATGCTACTTGCCAAGGCTAAAACAAAAGGTCGTGTTGTATGTGGGCATTTCCTGAGGTGCACATATGCAGTTGGCACAACAATAACTGTGCAAATACACAAATATTGAATTAATGAAATAGTGTATTTGTTTCCTTGGCATACTCCCACTGATAGCAGACATTTATCATCCTTACTGGGAGCTACTTAATTAAAAGTTAAAAGTTTCCGTGCCTAACTCTCAGACTGTGTTCATCGGGGAGCCCGGCTGCCTTTTGCTCCACCGCTGGAGCTCTGGCTGGTAAGCAGCCGTATTCTTAAAACAGAGCTGAATTCCTTTTCATTACACACAACATTGGCACTAAAACACATACCAGTTGGTTTCGCCAACACAGCTTCCATTCCTGGTGAGGAAAGGCCTCATTTATTGTAAAATAAACTGAACACTGGCTATGAAAACACACAATGAGGTGAATATGTCCAGCAGAATTGCAATCTGTAGCAGTTCTGCTTCAGTTTAGACTGGCAGGGTGCCTGAGTGTTCCCTTGCAGGCTGTTACTGTCAGCCTTATAGAAATGGTTGTTAGGCATGAATATGGCACCAAAAGACAGGCAACATCAAAGTGACTCATCAAAGTGATTCATTTGACCCGCATCTAATCTGATCACTTGAGTGGGTACTCGCCGCCAGGTCAACAGCAGCTCGCTGCCCAGACTCTCTCTTTTGTTGCCGCTTTAACGTTACGGACTGGCGAGTGTGGGACTGCTGCCGCCTGAGATCTTTTGATCAGATGGTTGGATTGTGTCCGACTGCTAACGAGCGACCCTCTTCAAAGCCCATTCTCCTGTACATCACTCACTGTGTCCAGTGTGTGTGTGGGGGGGGAAACCCCCTTGGCAAGCACTGGGGTGATCGGTACCGACGGAACTGTCCCAATGCAGACATGATGGGCGGAATGAAAAAAGAAGTCTGGAAAAAAAAGCATTCCAAACTCTTAATTCACAAACTGATTTAGCTATTAAAGCTGTGCAGCAGAACTGTGGTGGCTTTGTGCAATGGGCCCCCTCTGAACACATGGAGGCCTATGCACAACACAAAGGCTTGATTGAGCAGCCAGCCCGGCCTGGCCTTTAAAACCCAGCCGCATTGGGTTTGACCTTCAACCCCCCAGCCAGCGCCTACGCCGTGGACCCAACACCATGCAAACTATAAAGAGCGGGACGCAGTGAGACTCAGAACCCACAAGAACAAGGCCCAACCCACATTAACACTTTACATAACCCCATTAAATATTCTAAATAATACACTGTTTTATTTACTTTCCCCCCGTTTCCTCTCTCTCTCTCTCTTTTTTTCTCTAACACACACACACACATACACAAGCACTCGTCTCTCTTATCTCTCAGGTGAATATATTGACGTGCTGCCAGTTTCTTTCTCCGCTTTACCTTTGTGAAGAGGACCACTGCTACTTAACCCTGTCCTGGCTGCAGCATAGGTAAGCTCCTTTGTGTTCTCCCACAGCTTGCAATGTAAACACCTAAAACCACCACTGTGCGTAATAAAGCACGTCTATTATGTTAAACCTCTAGTAGTAGTAGTAGTAGTAGTCTAGTAGTCACTATTGCACAGCTGGCTAACACCACAGGGTTTAGCCATCAGCATGAGGCTTCTATTACAAGAAAACTATAATACATGTTTGAAAGTGTTGGCCGTGTCTCAAGACAGGCAGATGGAGTCAATCAAATATCTCTTTATGAAGATGTTTTCAGCTGGAAGGGCAAGTGTTGTCACTAGAGTGAGATGAACTCTATTACTCATTGGAACAACCCCATCATTTTTCCACTGGCATCAGAAAACACTGGAGGCCTCTTGGAAAAACAGACGAGATGGACTCCAACGCCACATGCCCGAGCCGAGTCCCTCTTGGAATGTTATCTGAGAGTGCGTTTGGGAAATGAAGAGTGCATAACTGAACAAAGCAGGTGACAGGGGGAGAGTGCCAAACCACACTACACCACAGAAGACAAGAGAGGGAAGAAAATGCAGCGTTAAAAAAAAGAGAAAAAGTGCATAAAGACTTACTGTAGTCGGGTTCGTCTGGGCTCTGTATATTCCCCAGATATGAAGAGTCCAACAGGTGTGCTATGGCAAGTGATGAGAGGCGAGGCGCAAGGAGCAACAGACAGGCAGAGAGACATGGTGTACAGGTCACAGCGACACAAAGGGCAGCCAGAGGTCAAGGGTCAAAGGGCCACGCAAAAGCACAGAGTTAGCCAGGCAGGTGAGGAGAGGTTAAAGTTTCAGGAGAGTAAGAGGGGGAAATGATTGGAAGCGAGGAGAGAAAATAGAAAGTGACAATTAGAATTGAGTGTCATCTCAACAGAAACAGGTGCTCAGATGAGGAGAATGTTTCAGAAGAGCTCTATGCTGAAGTGAAACACACAGGAGCGCTTAAGAAATCAATTTGTGGAAGAGCGAGAAAGTGTAGTTGTCATCACAATTTGTTATGAGAAGATAAATGTCGGCACCAACGCTGTGTTTCCAATATGAGTCAGTGCATTAATCATGACCATGCAGGAGTTGTGGTTGGTGAACCCTGACTGGGACTATGGGGAGGATACTTCCATCAACAAGTGTCTGTCGGACAGCGCAAATGAACGTCAGCTTGCATGACAGCAACCAGCAAGGGTCAGGGGGTATCTCTGATGAATCACTGTTCTTTAGTCAGACAGAAGACAGAGGATATCCTACGGACCAAACACACTTCCACACACTTCTCCTGACAGCCTTGCTGTCTGACAGATCCACCCTGGGGCTTTGCGGGGACGCAGGGAGGAGCAGCTTCCTGTTTTCCATACTCAGTGGAAAAAGCTGAGCGTCGTTTCTAACCATTTCTTCCCAAAGGGGAGCCCTCCGCGCTGGCAGGCACAACAATGCCTACGTTCTGTTTAGTGGTGACTCATTCATTCTTCCATTGCCGATGATTGCAGCTGCACTATGGGATATGAAATGTCAACTGAGTAGGCTTCCCAGAGATTTTGAAACATTGGTGGTAAATGAAAGAGAGCTTTATGCACAGGGAAAGCCCTAACCACCTTCGTCAAATTATAAGCATATGTAACATTTACGCTTTCTGAGTATTTGCTTCTTGCATTTTGGTAAACAACTCGGATAAACTGTAAATTTATACATAAACACCCCAGACGCTTGACTTTCTATCCTTGTGGCGACCTGCAAGACTTATGTGCTCCAGTCCAGATTTTGTGCAAGTCCACTCCATAAACTTCAACAGACAGCAGTAAACAACAGCTCCTTCATAATCAAGTGACTGTGCTGAATCCAGCTGTTTTACAGCTGTGCACTCCAAAAACATATGGCTGTTGATACACAATAACTGTAGTTGCAGGATGACTTTCAGAAGAGAAGTAAGCATGCCGTTGAATGTTGAATATATAGAAAATATGTCCTGCTTAAATGTAATCTAAGTGTTCCAGATGTCTGTAACTAATCTCAGGTGAAGAGCACATTGTAGCAAGCAAAAACAAGTTCATGGCACTAAGAACTGCAGCCTTAAAATCAATTTGAGGCCTACAAATTGTGGTCAGGAAGACACCAATATAGAAAACTAACCCTGCCCCAAACAACTGAAGTCTCTCTAGAATAGTGACCCAAACTAATTAGTGCTAATGAAGCATCCGCAACTTCAAAGGCTTCAGATATGTTGTGATCCTTGTCTGAGTCAAAATGCCATGGGAGTGAGGGCCGTAGAGAAAGGGGGTAAAGACCTTTATTCTGCACTCTTTCATGTGGCCTTGATCACTGACCGAAACAAGGAACTCCCTGTAAGAGATCTCTGATCTATCATTCCGGGACATAGGCATGACAGCGCGAGGGTCAAAGTTGGTGCTGCCTTCAGTATGTACGGGCGAAATGAAAGTGTTGAATGAAAACGCAGTGATCTTGATCGATTCGAACCCTAAAGGGAGATTATGGACTGATGTGTTAGACAGCACTTTGACCCACCATCATCAAACTGACAAATGAGGGATTATCCTTTGGAACAATGTCCCACCTAGACCCCCACCCCCACTAGGTTTCCAGAGCCAAACAGTGTTCCAGCATTTCTGCCAGCTTCCTAAAACAATTTATGTTCCTTTCATTTGCCACATGTCTGTATACATCAAAGTATTATCCAAGAGTAGAAATCTCAGGAAGTGACTACTCGCCTCTCTGGTGAGTAGCCAGGAAGATACATCCCAATTGTGAAGCTTTATCCAAATAAACTCTCAGATCTGAGGGGAACTATCGGACAATGGAATACACAGCCACTAATCCCACTCACAAGCTCCAATACAAGTAACTGTTTTGGAATACAACAAACTCTATATTTTGTCCATCTCGCTATCTTCCCATCTATTGCAAGATAACGTATCACGGAGGTCATCAAAATAAACACGCATATCAGTTACACTCTTGTCCTTGGCAACGCTGTCAGAAAAAAAGAGGTTGTTCAGGGAGCGGCAGCACACTTTCTCATTCAATGAGACCCTGAACATCTATTTCCTAAAGCCCGTTCTCCAAGGCAACACATTTGTTATTTTGTACAACAGAGAGCAGCATTGTGGCCCTCGGGGAATAAAGCTCAAGTTAGTGACAAAGATCGTTCAACAGCAGAGTCGTTTTTCAGAACAATGTCCTCACTGAATGACTTGAATACGTCGACACTGACAATAAATTGTAAATGGAGGTTGCAGGTTCATATCATCAATGACTAACAAACAATCTGACAAAGGTTAAACCAAGCGTGTCTAAGGTGTTCCGGCAAGCCTGTTCTGTCAGCTTCATCGCTGCGAATCTGAATCTTTGTCCCTCAATACGGGGGGGGATACTGTTGAGTTTGTGCCGTACCATCTTCAGGGCCCCGGCAGTGAAACAACAAAGACCTAACCAAAATAACTGCAGCTGCCAGCACTTGTCCCTCTGCCCCAGCGTAGCTATCCAAGGGGCACCCTATATCTGACACACACACACACACACACACCACATACTGCTCAACCTATTAAAAAGGCAGAAATACTGAGTGGGTGGCCCGGTCTAGCTGCCAATTTAGATTGTGGCTTAAGTGATAAACAGTGGCACTTAGTCTTATGCAATGACGCAAAATACTCGATATGATAGAATAGAAAAACTAGATTCTTTTCAGAAAACAACAACAGGAAGTCTTCATTTTTCCTTCTTCCCAGATTCAACATCAAGGCCAATCACTTGACACCGAAATGTTGTATTACTTTCTCAGTTTTGCACACAAATGACTGTATAGTTGTAAAGTCAGGCTATGTAACACTACCCCTCATCATAACGTTTACCCCAAAAAAATTTATACATTTAGTATTCATAAGTTCAGTTCACTTCTGGGAGGGTTCCTCTTACTTCATTAGTATTGGCTACAGACTTCTGCACGGTCCGCCTTGCTGTTGAGTAGAGGGGAAAAAATAACGCACACAGAAACTACCAAGGCCTGACAGAGTCTCATTCTCTGCTAAAATCCCAACGGATGAAGAACCTCCCTGAAGACTAAACACAGAAATCGTGTCTTTGCTCATCTTTTCCTCAAAGTACGTGACAAATTCTGCTTCTTCTCAAATGAAAGTGTCAAGCAAAGGCAGCTTAGCTTAAGGTTGTGTATGACACTATATGCTGAATACACTTTATGTATAAACAGTAATAATATTAAATCCAAATAACAATTACAATCCAAACATTGAGCTCAGCTTTTGACCAACTACGCTGAATACTGTTTAAGTCTGGAACTGACTGAAGCAGGCTACAGATAGGCTACAGTGTTTTAAATCCAAAGTTAGAAAGAACTTGACCTCAGCAACCCCTCACAAACCACATCGTCATTACTGAGTGCTTGGTAGCCAAAGTTTCTTTGGTTTCTAAACAAAGTGGCCAATATTCTTGGCACACTTGGAATGTCCATAATGGAGCCTGTGAGATGAGAGATAAGCTGGATTTTGTCTCCCAGAAATCTCTTTGGGGCTCTGAAGGCAGAGGTCAAGACGAGAGGTTAGAAGGACATGGGACACAACCTTCATAGTACTGGAGAAAACTGCAGATGATTATGAGATGGAAAAAAACACAACAATAGACAAAGAGGTTCAAAATAGCCTCATCTCCCAGACATTTGCGCCTCCAGATGTTTTTCAGTGTACTCGTCTGAGACAGAGGGAAATGAGAGTTCCTAAACCAATGACAAAGAGAAACACAACAGGATACAGGGCATAATGGGTGCAACTGTGGCACCTAGGTCTCGTGCTTTACAGTGGTGGAGAGGGAAGGAAGGCAGAGGCTGGGGTGAGCCGCCTGGACAGAGACGGAGACACTCGGCACAGCATTCAGAATCCGGCACAGGAAACCACATTTCCTTCCCGCTGCTGTCATGATCACATCTATATATGGAAACAGCCGGCCTCGTCTGATCAACACAGATGTCTTGAGCCCAATTCAAATGGATAATGAGAGATAAGACAACGTATCAGAGAAAGCACAGCTTAATCGCATACTCCCTTTTCAAAGCCACATTAAAGTAGCATTCGTGTTCACGCATGTAAAAACGCCTTGAACTTTATAGCAACAGAGGCAATAAACTAAAATAACAGGGCGTTTTGTAGGCTCACTTCAAAATGTGAGGACATTAACGCAATATATTTCCCATCTAAGTACAAGCTGACTTTCCTCCTACATGTTTGTATCTGCCAAACAAACTCCAAACTAAAGGTCAAGGTACCAAATCTTCCTTCAGGACTCGCATTTGAAATACACACACACAGTTGTTGCAGCAGGTTAGATGCTCCTGCAATGGTCTGCAATGTTATTCAGTTTACCAGTAAAATACAATTTCATACATAAACGGTTTGAACAGTTCAGTTTATCAATACTGACTAAGTAGCCTTCAACAGTCAGTTAACCCTTCCGCGACAGATTTGTCATGATCACACGCTGCCACCCATAAACACATGTAATATGCGACTCTGTTCAAAGCTTCAGTCCAAATCCAGTAAGTCCTCGCGGCTGTGCTATTTCTGTGAGCAAGGCACATGCTACACTGTATGCCCCAGCTCTGATGTCAGCTCGCAATGCTGCTACCAAAACAATTATTCTGCCATGACGTAATCGGCTCCACTAACCTGACAAGTTCTCAGAGTCTGGAACCAAGGACAAACGTAAAAAGGAGCGGCCACAACCAACTGGCCTTAAACTAGTAGGAAGGGGGAAGCCTCTGCACTGTCAGGGGTTAAACTTCAACCGCTTTGATAATGATCCAAACGTTGTTATCTTGTTGTTGGATATGGTTTACTTAGGATATAATCAGGGCTTGGACCAGATGTACCAAACTAATTTGCAAAGCTGTGTGATGTTGTTGAACATTGATTGTCAGCATTAAATTATCAAATTATCAAATTATCAGCATTCAATTATCAAAATAAAGTTTTACCATTTGATATTCTTTTTACACGGTGGTAAATAAGGTCAAGTAGCATGGAGATAAATGATCATTTAAAAGTATCATTTAATTGATGGGACTGTTTCTAATTCGCTGACTAGTATGATGGCAAATCTAGATTTTGTTTTTCCAGCTACATCTATAACCTTTCCCCTGCCTATGAGCAATGTAACAATGAACTAAAAAGAGGACATTTGATCTCCTCATGTCAATAGCTTACATACAGTGGGAATAAAGTATACATAAAATGGTGGTGTCCTCCACACTGAATGTTTTTGAAGTCTGCAAACACAAGGTGGCTGTACACAGCGCCATGATGAATGGAATGCAAAACACCGGTGTGGCGTCATATCTGCTGGCGCTTTTATCATCCTTTCATGTGCTTCATTGTGCTCTCGCCCTGTGAATGTTAAAAAGGATGAAGAAGGGGCAGATATGTTTATGTCCCAGAGACAAAGCTGGAACTCTGTGTTATGACCAGGCGCTGTGCTGGCAAGGAGAGAAGCGAGGGTGTAGCAGAAAGTGGAGGCCTCATCATTCAGGCTGACACGAGGCTCCGCTTGCATTTACACATGCACGCACACAACCACACGTGCAAATGGTGGCAGATTCACAGATAAAAATGCTTCGGAGGCTCATGTAATCTTCCACATATCAACAAAATGTGAGGCAAAAAATTGCGAAATTCACAAGATTTACTGCTCCCTTACTTGTGCTCCCTGAGACTGTAGGAGGCCATGGTGTGCTGCCATCATCCTCTCCACTGGGTAGATCTGGAGACAGAAACACGCAGATACTGTAAAACTATGGTTATTGTACAGTTTCAAGGCCAGGGGGGAAAAATGCACACTTCACTTACATAACTGTGAAAAGTAAATCTGAAATACAGAACGGGTTATGCACCCTAGAGCGTCATTTAATGCATTCTGTCATTTTACACAGTTTTGGCATGGGTTAACAGTATAAGTAATGCATAATGAAAACCATTTTTCCCATGAATCAAGCACAGCTGCTGCTGTGGTTTGTGACGATCCCGCCTCTACCAAGCCCACCTCCAGATGCCTCATCAGCAGCAAAGTCTTCATCGTCATCCAGTAAGCTGTGAGACGTCTGGACCTTTTTCTCTGCCTCCAAATCTTCAGGGAGAGGGACCTCACCCCATACCTTGGAGGCCTGGGTCACCTGCAGCAAACACACAGGAATACAGATTTAGGGAGGTTGAAGTTGCTGGAGAACAAGGTTACACACAGTGTGGGGAGGCCCTGGTAGGGTAAAGGAAATCAAAAGTTGGGACAGGAAACGGTGCATTGTGATGTGTTTACTTAAAGAAAATTGATTATCTCTCAGATGCACAAATAAAAGTTCATGACATCACTACTTAAGGGATACTGTATGCAGTGGACTCAGAGCAATTGGCCACAGAAATCTTTATGTGCTTTTCTGTGTAGCTCTATTTCGACACCACAGAGGTTGGCTACAGATATTCACAGCTGACTGCAATAATCCACATATGAATACAAGTATACATTCACACAGCACACAATCCCAAAAGCAGCTGACGTTCACATCCGAATGACTGGATGACACAAATCTGTTTAAGTACGCTTTAAACTCCATCCCTCTAGGGTAAAACATTCAGCATACCACAACTAGTCCTTTACAACTGGCTGCCTTTACATGCTGGGATCAGGAAGGAGTCTATCACGGAAATATTTGGTCACCTCCGGCAGCAATGACAACACCTTGCATGCAGCACCTGAGAGGACAGGTTGCTTAAAGATCAGATGGTAATTATCAACTCACATACAATGTGAATAACAAAGTAAGGTTTTAACTGAATGATGTCACCTTCCCATTGTGAGTGATAGAAACCCTCAGCACACACACTCCTCAGTGTGAGTAACAGCAGTGTTTTGCTTAATTTACTCAAGGAGAGTAACGCAATGACAGGCCAGGTCTGATGGTGTGTGAAGACATCAAAAGGATTCTCTAATTCTCTAATCCCTGACCACCACACTTGAGTCACATGAATGAAAAGACCAAAGTGCATCTTCAGTTCACCCAATGGGCCGATCCACACTCTGTCAGAATGTAGATGCACTGAATCCAGCTGAAACAAATTGAAGTGTGTGCTCTAACAAACTGACCTAAATTTAGAGATTACAAAATGGTTTAAACAGACTTGTAAATGCCCTAATCAGAGTCTGTTGCAATTCCGCCATGTCATGTTTACTTTTACGCCTCTTAATTGCATTTTGCTTGGGTATTGGGCGTATGTAAGCGTCACTGATTGAGGAAACAGAAAGCTTAGCTGACCGCTCTCGTATCTGATCATCTTGATAAGACACACTCACACCCAGCACCCCTGCCCACATCCATTCACCCAAATGGAGCCCACCCCTCTGCGCTCACTGTCTCAGCATTCCACCATGTGTTCAAATCCAGCTAGATGTTTAGATAATATGGTGGCAGCTTGCCTCTCCTGGCATTTCCAGCTGGCATAGCATGACAGTTCCTATCACCAACCAACTCCATCACGGCAGTTTCCCATTTAAATGGCTCCAGCTAATAAATATCCACATCTATCCCCCAAATCCTCTCTCCCCCTCCTGACCACCATTAAAACAACAATCCTGGGTCATTCTCAAAAGAAACTGCTGACTAACTAAATTCTTTTTAGTAGAGCCAAACAGCCAACCGTTGGTCATCTCCTGCTTCCCATTCCCTAGGAAAATAGCACGATCTGGATTTGGACCATCTGTGCAAAAAATCCTAGTGAGTAGGCTTTGATGGAAGCACCTATATTTGCACCAGAACTTAAACCAAAAGTGTCAAACTGACCTCATCTCAAGGCGAGCTGGGAACTACACATGAATTTGCTTTTGCACTATGCTACTGCAAACCTGGCTAAAATAGCTTATGTGACCTTTACTCTTAGTAAAGGAGTTGAGACACGTCTGCCAAGTTAAAGCTGTATCTCCCTCAAGATAAAGGTCCTGACCAGCTCTGTAATTCTTTGAACTCCACCCCACCCAGAAGACAAGGTGTCAGTAGCTCACTGCACTATGGTAACTTGTTAAAATCTTCAGTGGGAAAGGTTGGGCAACCAGGTATATTCTTGCAAAGGCAGGCATGACATTATGTACACAAATGCATACAAATACCATTCACTAATGCAACGCACGCGCGCACACACACACACACACACACAGAGCAAACACACAGCACTGCGGTGAAATGGAATTCTACTGTTTACTTATGAATTACTCTGCTCACAATGCACAATGTTTGCCTTGCAGGAATGTTGAAGAAGAAGTAGCTATAGAGCGAAAGGAACAACAGAATCCATGGATAACAGCTGGCAGGTGACCCTACATAGAAGCCTGGAGAGGGGCCTAAAGTTTGCCCAGCTGTTGTTTATCGGCACCAGAGGGGAAATAGCAGCATTTTGCTCCATGAACAATTGATAAGCAATGGGACAGAACATGCTGAAAAGGTTGGTAGGCCTGAAACCACTGAGCCAAGATGCTTTCAGCATGGTGCTACCATCAGCTGTTGGAGAATCCTGCAGCTGAAGACCCTGTCATCTCCACATCCAAACGTGTTGGCTTCTCAACATGTTTTCACAGCACGAGCCAAGTCATTTGAACTCAGCAGTCACAGACCATCAACAACCTATCAGATCTGCATGTTTGTTTCCCACAAATGGACGAGAGGCTAAGCCCTGTACAGCTTTTAGTTTGAAAGACAAAAAGGGCAAATGATCGTTAAAAGAATTAACTGCTGCGGTTACAAAATTAAAAAATGGCAAAACACCTCTTCTGCAGTGGTGCATCTTACGTACAAATCCACAGTTGAATACACAGACATAGGTGTGAATGTCGTGCACGCATTAACACACAAATCCATGCACACACAGATACACACTATCATACACCCACACGCTAACATTCCCATCCTGGTTACATCTTTGTGACAGCCAGGGCTTGTCAGAAGCACCGTGAGAAGAATTCTTCAGGGGGAATCATTTCGCCCACTCCTCTAATAAACACACTGATGCAGCTGCAGGACAATCTGTGAGAAACATCAGAACTGACGCGTAACAGCGAAGACAAAGCTGGACCAAGCTTGTATCGTCAGGAGTAAAAATACTCCATTGAACAGCAAACTAAAAGGCTTCTCCGTTAAAACATCTCCAGAGCTCATGTAACCCATCTGCTTTTGTCCCAAAGGCTGCCATCAGAGCATGTGATAGGCAAACATAGAGATGAAAACTGAATATTGTCTTGTTCACTCCGATGAATTGATTCAAGTGCCATTGAGTGACCTTTGGAGCCGGCACTGCACAGGCACTCAGAAAACTTTCACAAAATGAATTACAACCTCTTTGACCCTCCCAAACAAGCCTCCCTTTCTCAATCTGTCCCAGTTGAAAGACTAAACAATATCAGCTTAGTCGTGAGGTAGCAGTATGTACTAGACAGGAATGGAATGTAAACTGCAGAGAGCATTAAGTGGATGAAAGCTCCACACGTCCTCGTCTCTGTGGGCATTGTGGGCTGAAAAGATGGAGCCCACCAAGCGCTACCAGGCACCAACAAAGCCTGAGCTGCAGAACCCCAGGCACTCCCTTTATTTGACCCCAGCTATCTGGGGAGTTTGTGCAGGAGGATCACCAGGCTTGCATGAAACCATATCCATTACAACACTTGTGTTATATAATGAAAATGTATACATTGGGTGCTGCTATTGGGGGGATTGGTCAAAGTAAAAGTCCTTCAGTCCCCTCTGATTTAAAGGACTAAAATAAAAAATGAAGGCCAAATATGCATTGGGATCATATCCCCTCGAGGATGTGAAGGATTTTTGTACATGAAAAAGTGATGACAGAAAGGATAACGAAAGAGAGGGAGTTTTTTACTTTTCCACACTTTGCTCCAGACTTGCAGGTACGGAAAAGAAGGAAGGTCTCTTGGGATTTTTGACATTTCAACATTGCAAAAACAAGAGTGCAGGAAAAAATAGAGTTGCCTGTGTGTTTTTAACCCTCACGTGGAGCGTTAGGTGAACTGACAAACTGCCACTTCTGACACTAAACCTCTGCCGGGGCCCCCTGCCGGATAAAGGGCCTGGTGAGTGAGGTGCTTCTACTCTCCGCGGCTCTTTGACATTTCCACAGGGGATTAATCCAAAATGACTGGACGGGGAAGGAAGTGGAGGGAGGCTCTTCATTCAACACACAAATGCACTTTGACAACTCGCACGGATTGTCTCCTCCAAGTGTTCCATTACGAATGCAGTAGGCGCGATAAACACTTCAGATTTCCTTGGAAGACCAGGCTTGTTGTGGGGAGGAAAGGGAGTGTGTGGGGGGGGGGGGAGTAAAAACAAAGGGTTAAGTCTGCATTTTTGAACACATGCTTGGAGTGCCTGTTTAGCCGTCTTCCCCCAGGTCATTCATTCGCTCTCCTACAACGGCCATGCCATGAATTTTACAATAACTTTGCTCTCCCACTGGAATTCCACTCTGAAGCAGCACTTTCTCAAACCCACTTGATGCCTTTTGGAATATACCAGAGTGTCACGACAGAATGCACTGTGCTTCGGGTTTAAGTGTGAGTGGCAGTTGGGGAAATTCATGCACAGGATCCTTACGTTGACTGTATGGACTGACCGATGGAGCATTGGGCAAAAACCACCGAGATCCTACTGAGAGACTTTGATGGAAGCACCCGAACTGAAAGCTAATGTGTCAAACTGTGCTTCAACAAATCAACTAACAATCAGTCTAGGCTGTCACTTAATGATGTTAGAACATTTTTTACTGAAAGCTTTAATGCATAAAATGTGGTTGTGTGAAAGTAAATTATGCAGTTATTAAGGATTTCCTCTCTTTGGATTGTCCCTCTAGAGAACAAATGCACACACAGATGTAAATCAATTCTAACACTCCCCAAGTATTGTCTTGGTGGAAAACCGTGTCTGTCACGCCTTAACATGGCGAAACAAAGTAAACAATAAGATATAACAGTGTATTGTGTTCTCGTGTCTACCCTTCGTTCTCCATGTGAGGTACTGTACAACTTCAAATTCAAGGACTGTCAGTGCTCTGTGCCAAGCAGTGCCTCCAGCTAATCAGCATCTGCCACACAACCAAACACTCTCTTCTCCCTTTCCACCACACTCACTATTTAGGGAGGCATGTCAAAATAAGCATAAAGGCCTGTGCGGACTTGTGTAGGTTGTACAGCGAGACAGGGAGAGAAAGGAGGTCCACAGAGCTACAATTAAAGTGAGATGAATTACATGGAAGCAATGTAGGTGGCTTCAGGCTGAGGTATCAGTGTCATACCTTCTTCAGTCAAGGTACGTTAAGAAAAAAAGCAATGACATACAGTTGTTTAGTTTTTAAGCACCTTGAGTTTTAAACAATGGCCTGAAGATTCTGTTGTGCAACCTTCAGAAGAGGTCTCTCAGAGGTATATACTATCTCCACCCTGGTCTGAATCAGACCCAAATAGCGCAATATGCAAACTGGGGTTGAGTCACTGTAATGTATTTTAGGCCAAAGGTCACAGCCTGGCGACACAGCGACCAGACAGAGAACAGAGATCGTAAGATGTGAAACAAGACACCCTGGGTTAACACCAAACGAAATGCTACTCCTGGTGGGCCTTTTTTTCCAGCTTCAGTGACAGCAGAATCACAAGACTTGGACTCAGATACAGCCTCCAGACATTCTTAAAGTCTGGAAGAAATAGATAAAAGAAGGGGAAAGTAGAACGGAATATACTTTACAGGTAGCTGAGGGTGTTTTATATGATATACTACACCCAGTTTTCACTGTGGGTGGGTTAATCCACCATGAACTCATTCCAAACCAAAGTTTCAAGGCGTGAAGACCCAGCTGACACCTTCAAAGGTCCTGTCTTTTCAATTATCACCCTAGCAGGGGCCCCGGCAGGACCCTGCGTCAACAGACCACCAAGTATCTCAGCGCAGCTTGCTCAGTGTCGTACTCCTACGGGACCCCACCATCAATGAACAAAGGGCATGAGACCACCCTCTTGTTTACACATTGAGACACACACACACACACACACACATGGACGACAACATTTACGTAGACAAACACTGGAGACAAGAGGCACACAGTCATCAAACCTAATGTCTGAGCCAGGAATGAACCAATTAACATAGATTGTGGTGTGTGGGGAAAGTCCACATTTACTGTTAAAATGTGGTGGTGCTTTTATTGTGAGGAAAATATTCCAAATAAGGTTCATACTCTTAAGCAGTAAAACAACAACAAACGAGCTTTACAGACACATTCTGAAAGGATCGAGTGTAAATGTCCTTGCAGAACTGACCATGAACAGATACACATAGCAAACGATTCCTCACCTGAAATGTACACATCAAACATAAACACTGTCAGGGTATTTCATGCCGTCTATAAATAGTGCATGCTTCCGGTAACCGTGCTGAGAGTGACCTGCCGAGAGGAGAGAGGACTGAGGAGGGGCAAGCTCCTGTTCCCCCACACAGACGACAGCTGACAGGCGAGGTGCTGGGACTGAAGAGCAGCTCCAGCATGGCCTGTTTATTTATAACAGAAAGAGAGCCTTGAATATGGCACTGTATTATTGAAGGAGTCTCCTCTCCTTCCCACGAGAGAGCAACTCAGAGGGAGCAGGGGGGATCTGAGGCGCCAAAAAGTGATAGCTGACACTCCAATATGTCACCACCACCTCAGGAGCAAGATGGACTAGTTTGAGGGAACAGTGCAAAACTAACTTGAGCAGCAAACTACAGTATAGGAAGTTTGTTTATTAGCCAATATTGTAACATAACAGCCACTATTCTACATTTTCATCAATGCATAAAATCTTGTTACTAAAGAATTTGAATTTCGATTGATTTAACATTTTTACAATGGCATTAATTAAATAATTTAAAGAATAAATGTATATTCTGAACAGTAAAGATGAATATATAAGGAAATACATTATTGTGAATTGTTCTTATTATTCAAGACTTCAATAATTATTTTTTATTCGCAATTTAAATATATTATGATACATATATCTTAAAAAAATGAATATTTTAAATGCATAATGTACTAGATATGAATGTATTAACACCGAACTTAGGAAGACAAAAAAGGCTAAAATCTGCATACAACGCAGCCTGCTACTGATAATTATGCCGCTTGTTTGATTTAAAAGGTTTGTGAACCAGTTAGAAAAGAGTAGCAGCAGCTGTGTGATGGCTGCATATGAGCTCTGGTCTCTTCACACTGGTGGTGGCAGCAGAAGTGTTATTATATTTACCCACCACTCTTCCTCTCATTCTCGCCTCAGGACCAACTAATCTGACACCTGTTGACTTGGCCACACACACATTGTCCTAACAATCACAGGCCAGAAAGCAGCTCAGTCTGTCGACCCCCAAACCACCCCCACATATCATACTGAATTTCTTCATGGTTCCTCCGTGTGGGAAAGCTAAGCTAAGTAGAGCAAATCATTCCCAAGTACACAGCTTGTGCAATCCCATTCTGGAACAAATTGGATTTTTATTGAAAGAGCCATATGCAATACTGTGTGATTTCTACTGGGGTGCAGAAGTGAATATTTTCGGAATCTCTAGTAATAAATTATACATGAGATGACTTCATGTGAATGTCTCAGACGGAGAACAGCCTCTGGGGTCTGGAACAGAATGCCCTGTAGGCCTACTGACGGGGAGGGAGTCGTTTCATGTGGGTAAAGCCACTTTCCACCAGTTCCCAAGGTCATGCTATTCGGGATGGCGATCTCATAATTAACTGGGATTTGGCGGAGTACCATGGCGAGGCTTCTGGAACGTGAAGCAGTTTGAAAAACACGTTGAGCATCTCAAACGTGAGTTTTGAGCAGGCTTTGTTTGGTAACCGGAGATGCACTTAGCACATCACAACAAAACCTGCTGTTAACTGAGCAGAACTCTTTGTTGGACGCCATCTGCACATCAAAGTCTTCCTCCTTTTTTTTTTCCCTCCGCAACTTCTTCAATAATACTCTCTGTTAGCTCTGCCAAGCCTTAAAAAATAAAGTTCACTGAAGCGCTGGGCTGTGGGAACAAAAATATGCTTTCTCTGCTGTATATGCCATTACAAACATTATAAGGTTGAGGCAGAAAAGGAGGCTCTACTATTCTCAAGGTGTTCTGCACTGCAGGGTAAACAAGAGACTGCAGCACGATGTTGACAAAACCATCAAAATGAAGATCTGTGGGATTGGGAGGAAGCAGAGAAAGTATTCAGAGGTTAACCCTGCCTGTCACGAGTCTCCTCCATCCTCCCTACTGGAAATTACCTGACAGCTGTTTTTTGCTAACCTGTACACCATGGGAAAGCCAACTGTGGGAGTAGACAACAGAGCAGAATAAGAGCAATCTGATCTTCCCTGGTCTTACTCACAGACAAGTACATATCCATGGGCAACAGGAAAAGGTCAGCTTTCATCACAACCCACACAGAGAAGCAAAAAGTTAGTTCTTTCATCTTTAATATCAATTCCAACTTTCCAGATAAACAAGTATTTTCATCCTACCGAGCTTTTTACAATGTGTGCTGTGATCTGGAAATTCACCTGATACCTCTGAAATAAAGATGGGATCATTTTTGTCTTCAGGCAAAGACATCATCTCTTGACTCTGACGTGTGTGCAGATCGTGTGTAGTAACAATGGTTCTGTTTAGCCTCCACATCAACCAACTCCAAACATACCAACCTTCTACAGCAGATAAAACTATGAACAGCCTCACATCCCACGGCGATGATGATTTATAAAGAGGAAAGCTTTCATAACAGCAAAGACCCATTAAGGCATTAAGGCACATTAAATCTTTCTTATCCTTATCTTATATTGAGGCAAGATGTGGAAATGTAGTCGATTTACTCAAGCATACCTGTCATACTTTGTCTCAGAGGCTGATGATGCAACCGCTCTTTATTCTCTGTGAAAAAGGGATTGCTGTAAATTCTACATTTTGGCCTGGTCACAGTACAGACAAAAGGTATGAATAAAATCTTACCAAATGACCCACAGGTTCCTAAACCCAAACCGGTCACATTTTCCTGTAATGGTCTCATGCAGATCATAGCTCAGAGCCTCTACTGAGTTAACTCCGGCATCTCTGGCTCCCATCTTCTGGACCAATATGATTAATGTATTCAGCAAACATGGGAAAGCACTACTGCTGAACCCTCATTTAAACTAGTCACAGTGATGAGTCATTACCAAAAACACCATTCTAAATGCCCTCAGCTGTTTTCCACATTACACACATTAAGCTTCAACAGAAGAATTGCCGTAAACTAATGCAGCAGTAATCAGAACAAACCCATTAATGCACCATTTCAGTCTCATTTGTTGGCATGTTTCCTGAATCTTCTGTGCTTTGATTTTTTTTTTAAACACTGCTAGGCAGAACATTGTGCCCATGTCTGCTGGAAGAACTGGCAATGACGATGTGTCTCACCAATCCAACAGCTGCTCGGTGCCTGGATGCCATTTTCACACAATCTGTCACAAAATGTTGCTCTTCTTTCCTTTTGAGGAATTTGATGAGAGAAGTTCTTAGCTTGATTATGGGAAAGTACCGGTATGCATGTCAACAAACGCACACACATGTGAGTAGAGTTTATATAGGTCAGTGAAGATGAAGTGAAATGAAATGCAGTGAGGCAGGTGCCTCTCATCTCAAATGTATGTCAAGACCAGGAGCGCTACGGGAATACAGAGGTGGAATTCCAGGGGGAGATAAAAATATCACATGAGTTGCGTAGCTGCAGGTGTTATTACACCCTCCTACAGAGGCCCTGCAGACGGAGTGGGTGCAGAACACACTAGGGGGTAACAGCAAAGAGAAGGCTCAAGGTTTCTAGGCATTTGTGGAATTTGAGGAATCAGAGAAATCAGGAAAAGTCATATGTTCACCACTGTTTTACCGCCATAAGCTGCACTGACCAACTCAACACTTCTACATTTACAATGCGTCATACCTGCATTTACTTCTGTGTAGGAACCAATAATAATATGGCTGACATTTTCAAAGATGCCTTTGTTTCCCCAATGTAGAACCCTACACAGTTTCCAGAGCCACCGTCAGAGAGGCTGTCTGCTGCTGCTGTGCTTGGCAATTCTCTCACCTCCCTGTTTGAGGTCGGAGCTGGACAAGAATCAATAAACAGTGAAGAAAGCCATGCCTCAGAAAATGTTCTTAGTGGTGGTGCCACAGCCAACTCTAACTCTGCAGACTGGCACAGCCTTCTAAGATCTCACTAAGACAGCAGTTGCATTTAGAACAAAATGATGTGTTCCTCGGAGCCTATAGGGATTCTGATAGTATATGATCATATATAGTGTCTGAAAGTTGTCCTAGTTTTCTTTTCATCATGAATTTCCTTTTTGTCCCTATCTTCTCCAACAGCGACTTCACTTTTTTTTTTGACAGCCTCCAGATTTAATGACCAAAAATAGGCATGAAGTTTTGAAGCACATCCACCCACACACGAGCAGGGAAGACGTAACCTTAAGCTTCGGCCTAACAAGGGACTTTCCCTCAAGGTTTTCGTCTGTGCTAAGTGAAGGAAGTAATTTATTTCCCCCAATCCAAGGATCAAGGCAAAACTTAACCACCCTCCCAAAAGCCAGTGAGCACTGGCTCTTTGAGGATACCCTAAAGCAGGGAAAAGTGAACATTCCTCAAACCAATTATTGGGTTCAACATGTGAGAGGGATCAGGTGCCCACTTTGTCTCCATGATATTCCTGCTTTGGGATTGGCTCTCAAAATCTCCATTGTCCCTTTTAAACCCCAGAATTTAGAGTCCTTTTGGTCACACCCTGACAAAGGATCAAGGAGGTGAACAATTGTGAAGGATTGGATTATCTCCTCTGGAAGATGGTTCAGGTAGAACTAACTGTGGAATCCCAGTGATATGAAGGTCAGATTTGAACGCCAACCCATAAATACAATTATTCACCTGTACTACTCAGAAACCATGACATCACAGATCTTTATAAGCCTATAAAGGTGCATTCTGATTTCATCTCTATATGTCAAGGAGACAGCCATTCACTTGTGTATGGTCGGGAATTATGCGAAATATTAACCTTTAACAAGCTTTGGCAGCTGTTGTTTCAACAGTAAAACACTTGCACAAGAAGTTCATTATACGGCTGCGGCGGCCCCAACTTTAGAAACAAGTATGGAAATCCAAGCCCCACTCAGAGCAGACTTTGGATAAGCAAACTGAGAGAGTGCAGGATAAAGATATGAGTATGAACGAGGGCCGGGGGAAACGCTGTTGGATGAGAGATAAAACGTAGTCCACTCATTATGTTTGTCCAAGGTCAACAAGAAAATCTGCGAGAGCCCAAGGAGACTCCTTGGACTTGTCTGTATCATTCACTATTTTAGTAGACTTCCCTCTTGTTGAGTATCTTACAATACAAAGCAAAACATGTTTGAGAATTCAAATACATCAGCCAAGTCTCAGTTTATGTTTAAGTTATCTCTTTACATTAGACTGTTTTTTTTTCCGCACTGCTAACAAAGATCAAACATTTCAATATGAGTCGTGTTTCCAACCTATTACAATGTGTATTTAGTTACTAAGCACAATAACCCAGATAATAACTCACAAAGACTGGGAATCTTCCTGTCTAGACTGTTTCCCTGGAGGGATCACTCACCAGGCTAACAGACTGAAAGTCAGGTTGTGATGTGGTTTCAGAGGTCATGATGCATAGGTTGATTCCAAAAGATAATTAACCTTTATCGTAAAATCTCTAAATGTCACACACACATACACACACCTGGTTTAAATGCTACTCACACTGAGTCAAAGCTCCCGAACGCAACAGGTAAAACACAACAAGTCTACTCTCATATATGGATGAGTAAGAGTGATAAAGTAGAATTTTAAAATCACTGTAGCTCCCATCCCCTTTTCTTGGCGAGTGGAGGAAGGAATTCCCCCTCGTAAAGCCACGCCTAATGGATGCTTCGCTTTCAGAGTCAGATAAAATCCCTGAGCTGAATTAAACACTTCCTTCACTGACTGAATTTACCCTTCCTCTCTGAGATAATCCCAAAATAAACTGCACGTTCGGCACAGAACAATACCCTCACGCAAACAAAACACTCACTGCAGACATAAACAGACTGAATCATGATGAATTGATCTCAGCTACATTTACTGACAGCTTATAATCGGATAATCCTTCCTCCACAAGTAAGCTTATTCAAGAACGGCGCTCTTTATATCACCTATTCACATTAAGACTATTGACTACTACTCCTGCCCGAGGCCTCCGTACCAGTTATTTGGTGAGCTACCTTAACATAACATAAAACAGGGGAGATGTTTAAAATCCGTCCCATCATTCATGTAACAATGTCCCACGCCCTTTGTTATAATGGAATTTTGTGACGGACATTGAAAGATCCCATAACATTGTGCTGCAGTAATGCCTGAATTAATGAGTAATAATCCAGCCATTGGGTAATTGGAGCCACAAACCTTTATTGAGGCCGGTCATTGCAGACATTTACCTTGCATGCACAGGCGCTGTAAATGAGCTTTTAACAATCACGCTCCTGTGGTGTGTAAAACACTCATTACAATTAGCCAGGAGCAGGACATAAAAGAGGGCATTAAACCTGAAAAGAGCGGGACGATTTAACAGGAGCCCTTAAACCCTGACGTTTAACCCTTATCCACCATCAATATTGATCATAACATATATTGTATGATAAATTTACTCTACGTTTATTGGGCCCCGACCAAAATTACATTGATTTTTTTACGCTTGCAGCAATTCTGCAACTCCAAGCGATGAGACACTATCATCCATCACACCAAAAACCAAATTGTAATTTTCACCCCAATAGCCAGTGTCCATATGGTCAACATTCCTATTGCACACAAATGTTGCTGAGTACACACAGAATTGAGGGCCGTGACTACATGGAAAGGGCTCGACACGTTTATGGCTTTCAGCATTATTAACTTTTACTAGTGTCCAAGGTTTGCAGGTTTTAGCAACTCGAACCTAATTTTAAACTGTACAGAGAATCATTGGAATTGATGAAGTGTCCCTGTGCGGTGTGGAAAATACTGGATGTCCGTGAATTGACATAAACTACGAAAAGATTGCTGTGTGAAATGCAGGCGATGCTGAAAATGGCCCTATAAAAATGAATGAAAATCACCTTCTTTACATTATACAGAGATTGGAGAGGATGCATTTGGCATTGTGTCAATAAACAACAAACCTGTGGGCTGGAACCTTACAACCATAAACAACGTCTGGGAGTATCTTCCTCTCCGCAGTTGACAGACGAATTTCACCTGTCCTCATAATTCAACAACAGGCCCTAATTTGAAGGTGTGCTCGCACCTACAAAGACATCTGTTTGCCAGGGGTTTACGCAATAATACAAGAAAGCAGGAGGGCTAACCTGCCCATTCATTGGAAGCAGATGTGAGGGATCCATTTCCTACTATAATAAGAGGTAATTACAGGCGGGGGGCCCTGTGTGTCCGTGTGAAAATGCACGGAGCTCCGGTGGTTAATCAGTGAAGTGAGCCAGGCAGGTATGAGAAGGCAGTGAAACTCTATGCAGTCTGCTCTATGTGTGACTCATCACTGCTAATGGACAAGCCAGCACAAGCCAGTTCATGACCTTTCAAGGGAAAAAAAGAGCTGAAAAAGGACAATATAAGGTTCAGCTTTCACCAGTCATATGACATCACTTCTTCTTCACTCACTTTCTTGCTGTAAAACTTACTCAGTCAGCCTATGTGCGATAACATAACTGCAGCAATCCTTTCAATAAGTTTAATAATGTTATAATTAAATAAATATGTCATGTGTCGTGTTTTCTTTTCTTCTGTTTCTTTAAGTTTTAGCCAACACTCTCTCTTTAGATTTATTCCAAGTATTCCTGCCCAGGGGGCTGGATGACAGCAAAGCACAAGCAAAGGAAGCTTCAGTGGGTGTGGCTGGTGTCAGGCACCCTTGTAGAAAGTAGGCAATCGCCATAGAAATCCATTTGTAACATAAAATAACATGATATTTTAAATCAATGCTATCATCCTTGCAATGCCACTACAATCAACTTATGATCATGTCTCTGCTTACTACTTTTGTAATAGCCTTTTACTTTCTAACTGTCATTCAGATATAAAGCAGGAAAGTCACCCCTGTTCCACCCCTGGGCAGGAGCAGTCAGGCATGAGCACCATGCACTGATCAGACTATAATCTCTGCCTGTCTGGCCGGCTCTTTCTGAAAAATAGGCACGTATAAACAGTGCTGTTGTAGTTTTTCTATTATCTCCCCTAAATCTCGTTTTCCATTATTCCTGGACTAGGAAAATCCTGATGAAACAACAGACTGAAGTCATCCATTTGCCCACAGGGAAGACTTGTGTGTATGCCAGAGAATGTGATTGCAGTCTGTTTCTCGTGCCAAATTCGAGCCTGGTGCGCTCACATCTCCACCCCTTGTACCCATGGCAGGGTCATAATGGAGCCTCGGCAGGTGGAGCCTGTAGGGAGGACAGGGCCTCTTCATCTTGGCACAGCTGAAAGAGCCTCCTCTAGGCACTCGCAGTTCACATAAATCACACAGACCCTCAGTGCAGGGGAGGGGGCAGTTTAATTAGCCCCTTTAAAGCAATATTGACTGACTTGGCTGGAGGTGAATATCACCATAAAAGTGAGACCTTCACTCTATCTAATGGGTGCAGAAAGAACATCACGAAGAGTAAAGATCTGTCATTTACATTGAACCGAATCCAGTACATGTACAGTGTCTCACCAGAGGATGATCAAGACGAGTAATGAGAGACAAATTTAGGATTGGAATGTAATCTAATCAAATACCACAACTGTTGCATGTTGATTACAAAAAATCTGCAAATGATCAACAGCTGCTGCTCACATAACAGCCTTAAGCAATGTGAGGCACAGGCATTGTTGGTGGGCCGGCCAATGACTGCGAACCGCAGCTTTACACTGAGATTGCAAGCTTCCTCTTAATTTCAGTGATCCCGGCTGGACTTAAAGGGAAATTTGTGCAAAAACTTATCAAAACATCAAGAGTAAACGTCCATTTACCATTGTGTCTGAGACGGGAGGCCAGCAGTTGGTTTAGGTGGAAGGAAAATTGTATACCGCCGCTTTCGTCTAAAACCAGGGAAATTCCGCTCGCCGCAGTGTTGCAAAGCCAACCATCAGTTTCAATAGGCCTGGCAGGTACTGGGTAGACCTGTGAGAACATGATGGTTGATAATCAACCATCACGTCAACCATCAGTGTGATGGTTAAGATGTGAAGTCTACATTTCATTGGAATTAGCTGCAAAGACTCTCTCACTCAGTGTCTCCATGACAGTGATTCTAGAACATCGCATTTGACAAAAGGCATTTAAAAAAAGATTTAAGGCCGGAATGCATCTTGTGAAAAGCTCAAACTCTAAAAAAGGTGCACATTCCTGTCTTATCAACGGTTTGATTTTCATCCCTACAGCTTCTCCTGGGCCTCCTTACACACATCTGTGTAATGTACCGCTCCTGCTGACACATTCATCACACACATCATTGGATAGAACTAGCAGAAATACCAAACAACAAGACATGATTCTTCAGGTATAACTTTAAATGCTGCATACAAGGTCTCTCTTCAGAGGCTTGAGCTCTCTGGGGAGCAGACACAAGGACTATATTGCTCATCGTTGCACTATTACATGTACATTTCCTGCCTTCATGAAACTTCTTACTGGTACCTAATTGTACCTTCTAAGCTGCAAGCACTGTAGAAATGTGTGACAAAATACAAAAGGCACATTCAGCCCTTTTGTTCTTGAGAGTGCAAATCTCTAGAAGTCACTGAGATTTGTTACTTGTCAGTGATCATTTTTTATTATCATTAAAATGCTTTTCTGAATTTAAGAGTTTCTTCCCATACAGTTCGGCTCCAGACATGAATGTAACTTTCAGTGCATCTTCAACAGTAGCAACAATAGCAAACCTGAAGGGTAAATATTTCCCACCAAGCATCTCTCCTCCTTCAAAACTGAATATGGAAATATTTTTATATTGCAAACAAACAAGAGAGGCTTGTACTTTGGCATAGTTTTAGCACAACACTCAGAGGAATTCATTAATCTCTAGTCCCAGCATGTTGCTTGCCAAGTTATAAAAACTTGTGAAAACTGCAGGGTCTCACTGCACAAGAAATAAATCCCTGCCATAAATACCCCTTTGTATTTACTCAGCATGAAAGAAAGGCTGAAGATGTTACTGGAGATATGAATACCTGAGAGGAAAATTGGCATGGCAGAAGATTTGGGGGGGATTTTTGAAATGGAAACACACTTCAGAGAGACTATAGATTTTGAGTAGAACAGAGAGAGGGGTGGGGGTGTTGGAAAAACAACAAATACGGTTGGGTTATTTCTTTCAGCATATATAGCACAGGACATCTGAGGTGCACACAGGAAACCCTGAGTAAACTTTGCCTTGGGGGTGGTGGGGTCCTCTTGTCCTGCGGATAATTCCAGGTTTCATTTCCCCAACAGGATGGTGACTCAGCAAAGCTCAAACGTTGTAGACCATCACAAGCCATTGCACCAAAACAATGGACCACCACCGGTAAACGCTTAACCACATACCTATTTGCTGCCAAATCTAAATATGTCTCACCACCTGAATCGCCTCATACTGTCGCTGACACAGGGGAAGAAACAAATTAGGACTATTCATTGGTTTACCATCTACACTTTAAAGGGTTCCATCAAAAGCAGAAGGTGCAGGAGAGAGTGCGTACAACGGAGACAGGCAGAGAGAGAACAAAATTCCTATGAGGACCAAGAGGTGCCTGTTTGTGTCTGTCTGTGTGTATAACAAAGAGAATGAGTTGTTATGTCTCACGGGACAGCTGCTGACACGCTAACACAGACCAGACCGGTGCAGTTCTCACAGAGGGGGGGGGGGGGTTATCTGCAGGCTCTCCTGGGGGCCTCTGCAGCCTCTCAGCGAGGGGCACAAGTGAGGGCCCCTAGGACACCGACATGAGAGCTAAAAACCTCCATAAGAAGGGCAAAGCAATCAGAGACTCCATTTTATAAGACGCTTCAAAGGATTTCTTTTGGCATCGGTGCCTGTGGCTATACATCGTATCTCTTATGTCAACTATTGTATATATTATATATTAATTATTAATTAATTTAAAGTGATAGTGTTCCATTTGGGTTAGAAAAGAAAGAAATGAAAAATAGAAAGATTGCAATCAAAACACAATCTTTGGAATAAAAGGGTTTTAAAGCTTTATCATACTGGTTGAACATCCTTTTATGAACACGTCACGTTTTTTAAATAAGGTGCAGTTCACTAAATGCACTATACAAAGACACACAAATCCTTTAATTTGTGAACTCAGATGAAGATAGCCTCTGCAGACTTGTGTGGCTGCAAACAAAAAGACCTGTGAATTAAATAGAAATGAAAAGTTGTCCTCTGTTTACTTTTCCCTCAGCCATTACACCCTGAAGGCAGGAGAATTCCTGTTGCCCGTCTCCCTCTGTGAACATTAAGGGTTTAACGACAGCTTACGTGAATCTGCATCTTCTTAAGGTTACGATAAAGCCTTGCAAATACGGGAGCTTGTGTCTTCCACCACAGGTAGAGACTTGTCGTACAGTAAGAGGAAGTGGAGGCACGGCTCGTGAGTTTACTCCGGGAGTGAAAATCATCAGCTTTGATAAGACACCAGGGTGGGATATTTGTTTTTTTTAGAAACATCTCGCAAGATGTAAGATTCAAACACAATGGGAGAAAAGAGAATAATGGCATTCCTTAGGAAAACTTAAGTGTCCTGGAAAGCATCAGTTTGCAACACTCATAAAAGCCTCTGGTGAAAAGGGCAGCAACCCCCATCAGAGAAGCTGTGGAAGTTGGGAGGGACCATCAAGACAATGCAGCAGTTCCCCTGAGCAAAAAGCAGGACACCCAAGTGAGTTCATGTCAGTGCCACTTGCAAAGACAATGGCAGATTCAATAGGACACCGACGTTGAAAGAGCCCCTTCAAAGGGATCCTGCAATACAGTTAACGTTGCATTTCAATTACTCTTTAATAAGACAGGGAAAGCAGTCAGTCCGTCATAGTTTTTTACAGTCTTTTGTTCTTTTTATAAAGTTGAGTGACTCACGTTAGATTTAAAGCTTAACATTTCCAGCGCAGTAGAAATGACCATCGGCATGCGAGTGCATCTAATTAAAGACCTGCTTTCGCTCCAATACTTCAAACTAAATGACGAGGAAATTCCAGAAGAACAAGAAACAAGAAGACGCAGAAGCTTGCCCTGGGTTTTCTGTACTGAATAAATCATACTTTATAGTTTTTATGACAGTGGAACAAGTCTGACGCTCCGCTCTCGAACGTGGTGAGGGACAACAAATGGGACATTCTGACAGTTTTCCATTACTTGGCGGCAGTGACGACGTGTCCACAAGTCGTCCTGTGACCTCACAATGAACTCAACTGGGTTTATTGCACCTGTAGCTCCATGACACAGGAACGAGAAGTCATTTATATATACATACACACTTAAGGGATGTTTAACTTAAGCCGAATGAGTCAGGGGGCAGTTTTTGTTTGACAGTGTGACCACAATAAGAACATTTGTCAAATGCTGAATGCCAATAATGACACATTTTGCAAAATACATCATATAATTCATTGACAGCTAATTATGATTATTCTTGCAATGCAAACTTTGCTTTCGTATTGAGTATCTCGCATAGAAACTACAAGAGGGCTTCTATTGAATGTAATGGAGCTTGAAAGCATCTTTAACCCCTACAACACCCTGTTTCAACGCCACACTAACCATAACAGTTAAGAATCATTGTCCAGAAACCTTTCAAAGTGTCCGATTTAAATATCAAAGTAGAAATAACAGTTCGGAGAGGATTGTTGAACTATAACCTCTGGAAGGCTATGCGCTTAAAGTTTCTTTTTCTTCCGCATTACACTTTGGAGTTAAAACTAAATAATGCTACACATTCTTGGACAGAGGTTTCTTATGATGATATAGAATTCATCCACATGCAATTTCAGGAGGCTAATAGGTAAAGGCATGAAGAGGTGTGAATGGAAAGACTGGGTCTCTAGTTACAACAGGCGGCACTGAGGGTATGTGCGCTCATGTCAGCACATGCACACTGCTGCGACTGTACCAGCTGAGGTGCAGCTGTGTTTGGAGTCGGCTCTTCTGTCCGATAGCGATGCGATGCTGTACACGAAAGCAGAGCAATGCCGTAACCACAGAGCACGCCGCATTGTGTGATTATGCTGGTGTATCGGCGTGCGAAGATTGGGTGGTGTTCTCGGGATAACACACCAATACAATTGGTCTAATTCCTAACGTGCAATTACCCACTTTTGTCTTAAGTACCAGGAAAATAAGAAAAGAGCCTACATTTCCCAAAACATACACATGGAAGTGATACTTACACCATCATATAAGCTTGGAAGTCAGCTGTGAAGGGTTAATTGTTTACGTATCCTTTTTGTCCCTACAGTAACGTAATGTTGGAACGTGTCCCCATCTAATCTTTAGCCACACAATGGCCATTCTGGGTCAACATTGGTCACCTTGTTTGGCCAGAAGACCTTTAGTATCTGAAATCTGTGTGCCCAGAAAGTATTAAACAATCATATTCCTAAACCCATAACATCCAGAAGGGCTTTCAGAAAGAGAAATTGATACAGGAGAAGTAGATTAATATATTATTGTGTTTAGTTCTGCCACGAAAACGGCTGAAATACACAGCCAATGACCAAAGCATCTGTTCTGAACTATTCAAACGACAGATGCGGCGTGAATTATCACTTCAAAGATCCGGTTGCGTTCTAATTTTGCTGTCAGCTGTGATCAATTTGAACAATTTCAAGTCTCTGCTCGTCTTATCTGAACCGACTCAAAGGCAACTGGACTTCTTGTATGGTCTTGAATGCATTTCTCGGCTCACGCGAGAGGCTCCATCAGTTCACCTCTCCAGACATGCTCAAGACCAAACAAGTCCACTGGCATGAATTAGTATTAATTAGTCTTCAAGTTTATTATTATACAGCACTTCAACGAATGGAAGCCAATGGTTGCCTAGAGGGTAGAAGAAATACATAAAATATTGTTTTAAACATTAGTTTGTCTCTAGTATCTGGAATCATGGCTACTTGGCAAAAACCTTGCAGCTTGCATGCAAAGTCACAAATGATTAAGGAATATTTTCATCATCTAGCGTTTCTGAGCCTTTGGTCTATATTTGACACACTGAACATTTTTTGATGAACTATGAGACATCATGCGGTAATGCTGCATGATGTAATTACTCTCTGTGGACTCTCTAAATCTCTCCAATTTTCTCCATGAATAAATCAGGAGGAAGCCCTGCTGAACTGTGAAACCAAGTCAGGTTCAGAGTCCTCACCTCTCTGACCTCTATACTGGCCCCAGTCACACATCACTGCAGAGTCAACAAATGCCAGCCCGCCGGCCTGCACTCCATATGTGCCAGTGTGCTCGAGGAGGGGCGAGCCACTTCAGCATTGTCCCTTCAAGCAAGATGTCCTCTCTCCCGGGGCTATAATTCAACAATCCAATGTTTACCAAACCCAGTCTTCAAGCAATTATCTCAATGGGTCTGGAGGGGGCAGGCCTTCCCTACTGTTCAAACTGTGGAATGGAGTGAGTGTTTGCACTGCTGTGCTTTGCAACTCCTTAGAGTACTCATCGACTCTGAATGGGAATTAAACACCAGGTAGCCCGGTCTGAAATGGCTAAGCACAACACAGAGAGACCAACTGCCTCGCTTACTCAATACAACATTACTGAACCTGGAGTAAATCATCAATTCAGACTTCGATTGCATAATATTTAGCAGGGGATTGCACGGTTTTAGGTTGCAATCACGAGAGAAAGAGAACAGTGTATGCCATTAGAGCACTGCCTGCAAACTACAGTATATAGTCATAGGAATCCAGGCCACCCTTCCCCCAATCCCACTCCAACCCCCAATGAAATCAAGGGACACTTGTGGGAGTCTATACTGGGAGAGATCACCGAGCCCAAACTGTCAGCAGTAGTGCTCACAATTGGTCTGATGTCATACAGCAGAAAGTAAAGTGGCCTAATGAAAACCACAAGCAAAGAGTCGGATCGGGTCTAATCACAGGTACTATTGGAAAAACATTACTATTCTGTAAATGGACCAATATGAGTAAGATCATATGTAGGGTACTGTACTGTGACAGAGAGTTCTTACCCATGGAGAGATTTTATTGACTTTGACTGTTTGATTTGATGCGCATGACCCTGACATTCCAGCTGAGTAACAGGACGGCCCATAGTAACACCAGTAGGTGTGCTTAATTGAATCAAAGACACAGCCAGGCCCACCACAGCCTGCTGTAGTGCGACATCGAATCGACAAGAAACAGATGGTTGCAGTTCCAGATAATTCAATTATGTTGGTATTGTTGTAGTTGGGCTGGAGTAAAAACATGAAGGCTGTCTCATATTACCTTCCAGTATCAGAACGCAACAGATGATGACCCTCCATGGACTGGATTGCTTTTGTGGATCCATGATACTGAGGGCACTTGATTATGTGAATGCAGGTAACGTCTCAACTGCATGAGCGGATTCAAATTGATTGTGACGGGATGGATTGGTGCTCAATCGCATGTTACTATTAAATGCTAAACATACAAAACTGGTACATACTATTTTGACTCATTAATTGCTCTGTATATCTATATATGACTATACCTATTCAAACATCAGGCAGGCATATCACTCTTGAAGTATATGCAGCAGGTGAAAGATTTATGTCTGCTGGCCTGTGCAGGAATGTCCCATCTTTCAAAAGGCTTCGCCTCAGATCAAATCATAACAGAGGAGTCACAGATACCTCAACCATGACAGCTCTGTATATTAGAGGGCATAAAGGTGAGAGAGGAGATTTCCAGAGGGTGTGTGTGTGTGTGTGTGTGTGTGTGTGTGAAAGGGGGGGGGGGTATCTATTCTCAGTACCAAACCAATGGTCCTCTTCCATATGATTCATACTACAGATATAGCAGTGTAAAGACATCGCTACATCCTAGAATAAATACCTTGTGCATAGGTAATATCTAAGATGGCAATAAAAGCTTTTTGTTTTAGAGAGAATGAAGAAGCATCTGCTCGGTCGTGCACAGCCAGAACTCAGGAGAAGGATTTGAGTCGATGCACGGCATTGAAGGGAGATTTTATACGCAAATAAACCTCAACCTTTTATAGGAAGGTTTTTACAGGGCTGTTTACACAACTTGCCACACACGAAAAGACGACATAAGAGCGATAATAAATGTATATTTGTCCAGTTGTGCTTAAATTTGACACAATGTCAGAGAGAATGTTCTAACCATGGCACTCAGAGTTAATGCCTGACTAAGTTTGAGACAGTTTAGGACGTGAAGACTCCACCGAGACTATGAATAGCTTGTTTCTGTGGACAAAATTAGACCCGCTACACTCAACAGGAAGTTCTAGTTTGTCATATTACTTTTAAAAGCATCTTTATAGTACAAGCTGATATGAATGAGTGGGTTGGAATCTGTTACACAGCCCGTCCCGCATGTTAGCAGCAATGCACCCCCGGACCCTATTTATGCAATATAAATAGCAACATCACTTGCTTTTTGCCTTTAATAGGACATAGGAAGCATTTCTACCTTTTATGTGATTTGTGCATCTGTTTTATGATACGAAACTCCCACTGGAAAAAGTCCAGGTGAAAGAATGAGTAAATAATAAAGTTTAATGGGAAGCAGTGACTTACTGTAACCAGCTGGCATGTGAGTATCAAAGTGAGGATAAGTCCATGGATCGAAGTGACCGGAGAGCCCATTTTCCAACAACCCAGCACACTGGCTGCACTGCTGGGGGAAAAGGAAAAGCCAAGCGCCTTCTCTTCACTCCTCCTGGTCACTGGAGTGTTGTGTTGTCTGCACCCGGTTCAGACTTTCCAATCCAACTGCTCCTCTGCGTCCCGCTCCCGGTGGGACTTCATCAACAGGTAAAAAATAAATAAATAAAAGGGATCCCTTCGCGCTTGTTTTAGGAAGGTGAAATATCGACTCCAAAACTTGCTTTTCTTCTCTTTTTGTGATTCCGAAACTGGGACTTGTGGGCTTAGTGCAGTCCTGCCAGGCTCTGGGAAGTCCTGCGCTGGGAGAGAGAGGAGCGCTGTCCCGAGTAAAAGGCGGAATGGAATTCAGGGAGTGCTGAAAGAGAAGACAGCTAATCCCAGTGTGGGGAGACGCCACCTAGACCAAAGTTACAGTCCCATACACCACCACCGCGCTGCCTGAGTGTGTTGCAGCTCGTGCGTAAAAGTTAGAAGTGGGATATCCTTTTAAAAGCACACACGAGTGCGTCAAAATGCACATGTGGCGCGAAATAGTGAACACATGCTTGTTTACACATGATTTGGTCCGGGTAAACGAATGTGTTAAGCACTTTCAAGGTATTACAATAAACGTTGCTGCTGGGGCTATTCATTTGATATTCAGCTTTTACTAAAAAAAAAAAAAATGTTTTTTATTGGGCTCATAAATAAGATCAAGTACAAGAACAAACGATTAAAGTAAGTTCTACTCCTAATGGAATTTTTTAGCTTTCTTGGAATGAGCAATATCAAAGCTGGTCCAAAGCCAATAATCTGCTTCATGCCCTCAAGACACATATTTTTCCCTAATACTTGCGGGCATCGTGTCATTGGACGTCTTACTAAGTAAAGTAATGTCACCGAAATGCTCTTGTGTAAAAGTTGTGATAATATAGTACAGATGCAAATTTGAACACAATACCTAAAAGTCTGACCGGCAACATGTAGTGCAGAGGCTATCCATGAGCCAGAAGCGCCCCCTGTTGGAGGAAGCAGGTGTATTACACAGAAGCCTAAAATAAGTGCTCCAAAACGGTCGAACGGAGGACAAACACAAGCAAGACAGTAAACATAGAGGCCCATTTCTCTGTCCTGTGTTCCTGCTCCACCAGAGACACGTACTGCCTTGGTGCCACACACAGATACACTGTAATTGTACTGCCAGGACGTAAATATGTAGTTGACTGCAATGCATGTTTGTGTCCAGTCATTTAATTGGTGCAAAGAGTACAACACTTCAAGATTTCAGAGAACAGCTGCTGTCAATTAAAGCCTGGCCCCTGAATAGAAATGGAGAGAGGCTGCACTCCTTTGCTTCCCAAAATAGGCAAAAGAGAGATAATCTGATCAGGATTAGAAAGATAGTGGGTGTGTAAGGAATGTAATGTCTCTAGAATTTGACCTCTTTTGTAGAGAAAGGCTATTCAGGGACATCGTATACCGACATTGCTATATATCAAACGCTGAGTCACAAGTATGTTGCCGGCCTCAGAACACCAGTTAATTCCAGTGCTTCTTGGAAACAAGAGTGGGAGCTGGCTGGTTTTTAAATGTGTTCACATATTGGAAGCATCTAACAGACCACAGTGGTGTGATTATAGGACTCCTCCCTTGCCTCCTGTCAGATGAGGAGAAAAATTGTGGCAAATATGTTCTGCAAAGTCTAAACACAGGACCCAAATCCAAGACTACTGTTAAACTTGCTTTTGATGTACATTATAGGAATCAATGCAAGAATTATCAGAATTCATACAATTACTCGACACACACGACAGAAATGATCCACATATTATTTTCTTAAGAATGGAAGGAATCCTAAGCACAACCCACATTTGAATCCCAGCTTTCTGCTATGCTCACACACACACACACACACACACACACACACACACACACACACACACACACACACACACACACAAACACACACTTCATTATTAGATTCAAAACCGAGGTTGAGTGGTGAAGACATCAGATGATTCACCCCTTGTACTAGCCAGCTCTGTTTAGTACATTAACCTAATTACAGCACAGGGTCTGTTGGCAACTGGAAGTGGACTACGCAGCTGTAGAAAATAACTGTGACAATGAGCAAAATACTGCCAAAGAATATGAAATGCTTCCACTCTCAGGGGGGGGTCAAGGCCCTCGGGTTCTGACACGCCTACAGTTCTAGTTGAAGACACAAATTAGTTTTTCCATTCAATTCATTTAATTCCCATATGTGATACAGCATCTATTCACAGAAGTCTTCCCTTTTACCCAAATACCATTTTAAATGTATCATATAGTGCGGGATCCTAAAAATATATATTTCAATAACAATTTAGCCTTTATGTATTGATAAGACACCAAACATAAAATAAGCACATTTCCTTAATTTTTTAATGGCTTTTTAAAACATGATGCCATCTGTACAAAATGCTGGTATGTTTACGCCTGAGTTGTCAAATCCCAAAAAACACACATAATATGACGCAGAAAATTCCCAGAACATGATGGATTCAGTAAAGAGCACATGACATTTCAGTCAACCCCGCATATTTCCCAAAAAAACAAACTCTATTCTAAGAAATTGTCGTGTCTCTAAAAAGCACTGAAATAGAAAAGTTCCCTGAAGGTGCAAATGGACATTGTCAGGCTGAATTTTAGTTTTCTGTTTGGGTTTGAAAGTAAAGAAGTTTGCGGAGAGAATTGAATGAAGAAGGCATTTGCTTGTAGAGGCCTTTTGCAGAGTTTTGGGAGACATCGTTGTTAACCTGAAAACAAACATATCCATGAGTAATGTGCCAGTGTGATGTTAGAAAAGCACTAAATGATGAAAGGGGATTCAAACTGAAGTTGTGTCTATGTTTGCTGGTAAACAGTAAGAGCCTTACCACCATTAACATTGTGACCAGGTCATCCGTAGTAGCAGTTTCCTCAAGGACACGATCCAGTGTCTCGACATACCAGGAGCCAGCCTGAGTGTCTCTCCAGGACACATAGCCTGACGACACATGATCAAAGAAGCATTAGGGAGACGTACGGTGCATAGGCCTATTCATAACAGTTACCTTACACTTACATTGCAGTAAAAACCTCTTACTGTCATTCAAAGTAACCAAATGCATGTATACAATGCACATTAAACACACCAGGATAGGTTGAGTAGGACACAAGAATGTCACTGGGTGTCGGCAGTGAGGCTCTAGCATCTGGTTCGTCGGACATGCTCAGGGAGTCGCTGCTGGACGACGTGGGAATGGCATCTGTCTGGTCATCGTCGCCCCCAAAGGATGGTTGTGCCTCATCGGGGGACACTTCAAAGCCAGTGTCTCTTTCATCTGAGCGGGATTACACATTATTTGTATGTTATATGCGGCTTAATACATAATGCACAACAGCGTGTTCGAGAACAAGTTGAATTGAAGAACTAGTTGGATACCTCCTCCGCAAGCCTGGATGAAGAAAAGTTTGGGTTTGCCTTGTAAGGATGGGCAATGCTGGCCGTTGAGGTAGTCGGTAATGTGCTGAACAGGGAGCGCCGTTCCATCCACGCCATACACAGCTCCGGGGAAGCGGCAGTGGCTCACCTATATAGTTGCAGATAACATCTTTATCAACAATCTGGATTTGGACTTTTGGACTTCAAAGTGTGACCTGAGTGTTGACTTGAGAGAGCGACGACTTCCGGTTTGCTACTGTAAGATGGGGGAACAGCACTGGAGTAGGAGATAGCAGGAGACTTAAACTGATTAGAATGGCTGACTCAGTCTTGGCACACACTTTTGAGTGGGTGGTGAAAAAGAGACCACACTGTAGCAAGGAAGGTCACAGGAAATCAGTCTTGCCAGCAGCCAAAACAGTTCACCTCTGTGTTGTAATGGGGTGCCAATTTGTTCTCCCACTGGAGGCCAACTAATCACCCACTCACACTAAAATTCTGAATATAATTATATTATCAAGGTTCTAATATAGTTATATAGCTACATTTAATCTGTAGATTGCTGTACCAATGTGCACATTTGCTACCATGGAAAAAAAGAGTTAATATAGATAACATCTTACCTCAGTCCCATGGGATAACATGATAACCACACAACAGTCAGATTGAGAATGGTCCTTTTTGGATAAAGCCGATAGCTCATGTCTGATTTGCTGAAATGTGAAGACAACTGTTAGCTTTACAAACATGAGGTTAATGCTTGAAATATGTGTTGACTAGTTAGAAGAGTTTCATAGGGAACCATAGAACAACGACCCTCACTTTGTATTTCAGGTTCGTCTTGACTGCCACAATAAAGTTGAGTGCCTTGAATCTTCTCTCCAGTTTGTCACAGTCTATGTTAGAGCCTGTGCGGTTGCTCAGCTCACTCTGAGGTGCAAACTCCACGTTGTTTATGATGAGGCAGTGTCCGCATGGGCTGGAGTCCATTTTATAGCTCTGACATACACATCAACGGACGGTGAAGTAAAGAAAAAGTTTTGTACATAAAATAAATTACTGTACATAAAATACTTACCTGAATACTATCTCGTCTTACTCTCCCTTGTTTCCTTTGTCTTCTGTCCTCCTCGTCTAGTGCTGTGACAAATGATGCACCGTTATTAAAGAAACAAATTTGGTGAGTTTATCAATATATTCATTAATCGTGTATCTTACGTGGACTGGGAGTTTTGTCAACTTTCGGCATTTGATCAATGGGTGCAACATCTCTTCTTTGGTCGTGAACAGCCACTGGAGGGGCTATTGAAGGAATAAACAAGTGCGTGTTTGAGTTCCTGTTTCCTGTCTATATTTCAAGTGCAGAAGCTAGAGCTGTCATGGTGGCATTACTACCTACTTACTCTAGACAAACAGATAGATAGATAGATAGATAGATAGATAGATAGATAGATAGATAGATAGATAGATAGATAGATAGATAACTACAAGAAGTTACAATATCCATCAATAGCACAAACTTACGAACGGGCAGAGGGCGGACAGCAGGTCTAACAGGTTCAGGAGGCAGAGGATGAACTGTTGGTGCTCCGGTCTGTAAAAGCTCTGCCAAACTGTGCTGCTCTGTCTCTTGGAGGCATTGCAGAAACAAAGGGAAGGCCAGACTTCCCCGGGTCTCTAAATCCCGGACTAACTGTCTGGCCTGATCCCGTCTGGTCCCAGAGCTCTGATAAAGCACACATAAAGCAGGTCCATATTTGTAACAGCATGGCAAAACCAATCTCAGAGCAATCACGACATAATAATACAAAAGAAAATCAAGCCATGACGCAGCCTACCTTTATCTCATCTATCATGTCTGGAGTGAAAACCCCCTTTTCAATAAGGCAATCGTAGACTGGTGCTGGGTCCAGGTTTTTTACGAGATTGACCCTGTTGCCCTGAAGAATCTTCTTGTGTACAACATCCATCCTGCATTCAAGACGCACTGAAAAACAACAACGGAAGAAGCACACAAAGAGTCACAAAGAGGCTAGTAAAAACACGCGAGTTAACAATTTCAGAATAAGGTAGTTGACTTAAATAACATACAGCGATTCAACACGTTTTTCAAAGTTCGCCAATACCTTATTCGTGTTGAAATATTATGAGCTTTTCTTTTCCTTTTTCCCCGTCTGCCTTCGCTTGCATGAACCATTTCCTTGTTTACATCACGGATCGCTCTGATTGGCCCTTTGGGAGCGTGTAGGAAGAAAAACAAACCGGGTACGTTTGATATCTTTACCTTAGCATTCCTGGGCAGACGGTTTAAGCGTAACAATGCGCCTCAAAACCACGCGGCGCTGCGACAAGCAGCAAATCGAGCCTCCACTACAAAGAATACGGCGTCACAAAATACTCCAGTTCCCAAAATGACTTTCGACACTGGCTCGCCTCCCTCCAGCCTCTCCCTGGCTCCGCGGCAGCAGGTTGTCAGTCAGCTCACCCTGGAGGATTTGTGGGATGCTAACCATCACACCATTGACAAAACCGCTACCTTTCCTCTTCTACGGTAACCAACAAGCCGACGAACCCGCGTAACGTTCATCAAATATGTGGCGTCGGACTGGTTGACTGCGTCCGCCTGAGGTAGGTTGAGAATCGAAGAGATTTAGCGTTTGGCAGCTAGCCCCTTGTAGCGAGGCAACTAGTGATGGACCACTGCGTGGGCGGTTCGTCCTAAACAGTACTGTTAGATGACGCTCCGGCCCCCCCGCAGTCATGACACATTAGCACCAGCATCGTCCTGACATGTGTGTTGCTGTTTTATCTGGCTTTCAGTAAAGGCTAACTAGCTGCTAATTTAGCTTGCCGTATTGCCATTTTCCCCCGATTTAGCTCACTGACTGATATCCTACAGTTTGCATTTTGTTGACAACCAGATGGTTGATCTCAGGGTTGTGTACTCACTGCTGATTGTTTTGTTTAGGTAGCTGTTATGACAGGGCCGAGGATGTCTCTGCCCCTGGCTGTAGTGGTCATCCTCTCAGTGCTGCTGACAGGATGGACCCATGCTGGGCCCGAGATGGACCCGTACAAGATCCTTGGTGTAACCAGGAGTGCGAGCCAGGCTGAGATCAAGAAGGTGTACAAGCGTCTGGCAAAAGAATGGTAGGTTCCGTATTTAAAAGGTCTGATGTATGTTTTTGTACACCTTATTTCAATACAGTTTTTCCAATTGATAGTAGTTTAGCAGAGGTGGCTATTGTTAATAGAGTTTGAACAAATGAAGTTATCACTGTCTTCTTCTTCTTCTTAAGGCATCCAGACAAAAACAAAAATGCAGGTGCAGAGGACATGTTTATCAAGGTTACCAAGTCTTATGAGGTTAGTCGATTCATCTGAGCTATTTTCAAATAATGTCCATACACGTGTTCTCTATACCTGCTTATCTTGTGTAAGGCCTTGGGAGTTTGGATCCTATACCAGGGGAAAGGCAGTGTATTGATGAACATCTTGTAACAGATGTGTAATCTTCAGCATCACATTATTATACTCATATCTACATGTATTCTATTCAACGTCTAGATCTTATCCAATGAAGACAAACGTGCCAATTATGACCGATACGGACAAACCGATGACACCCAGCCGTACGGGAGTGGCCGCCATGCTCATCGCCATGACAACTTTTACTTCGATGAGTCCTTCTTCAATTTTCCCTTCAACAGCAAGAACAATCGGGACTTTGCCGACGGCAAATACACACTGCACTTTAACCAGTATGTCAATGAGGTTGTGCCTGACAGCTACAAGAGGCCGTACCTGATAAAGATCACCTCCGACTGGTGCTTCAGCTGCATCCACATCGAGCCCGTCTGGAAAGAGGTGGTGCAAGAAATGGAGAATCTAGGTGTGGAAACGAAACAGTCAATAGTAAATCCTCTCAAACTGGTCTTTTGAAGCGGGTGGAAAGGTTGATTACTTTGTGTCTGGGTGCGGATACGTTGTCTTTGCAGGTGTGGGGATCGGCGTTGTGGATGTTGGCTATGAGAGACGGTTAGCCAATCACCTGGGAGCTCATCGTACCCCTTCCATACTTGGAGTCATCAACGGCAAAGTGACATTTTTTCATTACGCTGTAGCAAAGGAGCACGTGAGGCAGTTTGTTGAAGACCTTCTTCCTCAGAGACTCGTGGAAAGGGTAGATATCTGTCTTACTAATGAAAATACTGATGAACTGTGTATGTGGAGTAATTTTCAGACCATATGAGAACCATTTTTGAACATTAACACCTCCAAACCTGATGTTATATGTGAAGGTCATTTCTTAATTGAAGTATAAATGCATGCTCTCTATTTCAGGTCACTGACAAGAATGACCTGAATTTCTTGGATAGCTGGCACGAGCTTAACAAGCCACATGTCCTTCTGTTTGATCAAGTGCCTGGAGTCCCTCTATTGTATAAGGTGAGCTGCTTTAGTTTCAGGTAGGCCTCAGACATGTGAGTTGTACTACTAAGGCATAATAATATCAAGGTCCAGTGATTCATCTCTCCATCACTCTGTAGCTGACAGCGTTTGCCTATAAGGACTACTTGCAGTTTGGCTATGTGGACCAGGGCCTGACAGAAACCGCCAATCTGCAGAAACAGTTCAATATTAACACCTATGCTCCTACGATGCTGGTCTTCAAAGAGAACACCGACAAGCCAGCTGACATTATACAGGTAAATCTAGGATGTACAGCTCAATTTAATTTGGACAATGTTATCTCAACACTCGCCCCCTTCCTTTATTCACTACAGTTATATTTGTTTTCTGCAGGCTAAAGGAATGAAAAAGCAAATTATTGAAGAGTTCATGTCGAACAACAAATTTCTCCTTGCACCTCGACTGGTCAATCAGAAGCTGTTTGACGAACTCTGCCCTGTCAAACAGTTCCACCGGCGCAGGAAGTAAGCATATTGATATGTCGATGTCATTTTCTATAGTGCATCACAGCAGATGTATTAAGTATTTCACAGTATAAGTTGTGTATTAAGTAGGATATGTCATGCATATCCTCCTTTCAGATACTGCGTCCTGCTGATGACTGGTGATGAGGAGAACTTCTCCTTTGGGAACCAGGCGTTTCTGTCCTTTGCATCTACCAATGGCAGAGAAGTGATCCGATTTGCCTACGTCTATCAAAGGTTACAGCAACCACTGTGTGATATCCTCATGCAGAGCAAGGACGATGTACAGTCACCACCACAGGTACACACACACACACACACACACACTTCGCTACCACACCTGGTGCCAGTGTCTGTACATCTGTATTGGGGGATTTGAGAGTTGAACATGCCGTAGAATAGAGTTTATTTAATGTATTCACCATATTTGCAATTGAAAGAAAGTAGAACTACCAAAACAAATGTCCTGTGTAAAGTCTCCTCAATAGGTGTAGGGATGCTTTCACACCTACCTCGTTAGGTGCACAGCAACTGAACCTTCTAGACAGCCTGGGCCTTTTTGGCAGGTATGAAGACACATCGCGCTCTGGTCTCTGTCTACTTCAAAGTCGGCCCTGGTGCGGTTGACTACAAAGGAAGTCTATGAATTGTACTTAGTGTAAACAGGAAGTATACAGTAGTCTAGCAGCCACGCTGACTACATAGATTTCACATGAAGTCAAGTATAATTTGATTTTCCAGGCACTAATGGCTATTCCCCTGCAACCCTAAATAGGATAAGCGGGTATAGAGAATGGATTAATGGATAATGGTCATTATGTCTCTGTTCTTTCCAAAGGTCATGTTTCTAAAATTCTTCCCCGCACAACTCCAGTGCACATGGGCTGCTGTGATTTACTCTACATGTTACAAGAGCCATTTTGTGCTCTCACTTCCAGTTCTCTGACGTGTGCACAGGTTGTGATCCTGGAGAGGCGGAATGCTGCAGGGAAGGTCCTGTTCAAGCCAGTGACTGCCTGGAATGGGAGTGAGGAAGACAAGCAGCGTCTCATGGAGGAATTGGATCGACTTCAGAAGGACCCTTCCATTCTCAACCACGATGCCATGCTGCCTGAGCTCAACAATGAGTTTGCCTCTGTATGTTATTTTCGGGTAGAAGATCTAACCAAAGAAATATTCGATTAGATATTAAAAACAATATTGAACTTTCTCTACAGATGTTTGTAATCCGATGGCTCTATGCATCTTATGATTACCTGTCGGAAGTCGTTGATGATATCCTGCACAACAACTGGTAGGTAGAAATTCATATTTCCGTCCACCTGTAATGGAAGAACATATTCAGAGGTGCGCATGGATTATCTTTCATTCTATTAAGACATCTGTGATGACTTACAGGCGAGAGATGATGCCTCTTCTGTCCCTCATCTTCTCTGCTTTGTTCATCTTATTCGGAACGGTGGTCATCCAAGCCTTCAGGTACGTGTAGACCAAGACTCTTGTCTGAGCTTCCAAATCTAACTATAGCAGTTTTCCTGAGATAAAGATGTGTAAAGTGTAAAATTGTATAACTTCAACTCTTCTACTCCAGTGCATGGCCAGAGGTCAAACCCAGCAGGAACAGCTTTGTTTGTTGTGCTTTCAGTGACTCAAGTGAAGATAAGCAGACAAAACCAAAGGCTGGAACTAAAGCAGAAAATGGTTCACCAGGTACCAGTACCTCTGCAAGGCAAGTGTACATTTATGATAAAATTTAGTCTTTATGTGGGATTTACTGTAACAGCTGCTGCAACATGAAAAAGCATTGTAGTTCTATTTCTATGTGTTTGCTGTTGAACTTAGTCGGGCTCCAAAGAAGAACTTTGTGGAGGTGACAGAGCTGACAGACATCACGTACCTGAGCAACCTGGTGAAGCTGAGGCCTGGACACATGAACATAGTGCTGGTGCTCACCGACGCCTCCAAGAACATCCTCCTTAGCAAGTTTGCCAAAGAGGTCTACTCCTTCACAGGGTGAGGATAAGAAATCGCATTTCTATGTACAAAACAAGTTCCGGTATTAAAGTAGATTAGCGCATTACACTGTCTTGTTCGTTGATGTTGGATCTTCCTCTGCCACTCTCCTAGGAGCCTGACGCTGCATTTTTCCTTCCTGAATATTGACAAGCACAGTGAGTGGATGAACACACTGCTGGAATATGCCCACGACGCCATGCAGATAGATGCAGACGAGGACGATGGGGGAAGCCGCAAGATGGATTATACTGGCTACGTGCTGGCACTTAACGGCCATAAAAAGTATCTTTGTCTGTTTAAGCCTGTTTATACTGGGGAGGACCTAGACAATAAGTCATCAGAGGATGAAGGGGGTACCTCAGGGGCGAGATCAAGGTCCCGTGAAGATCACCTACCCCGCAAATCCAACCGCTCCCGCTCCCTATCCACCCTGCAGATCCACCACAAACTGGATCGCCTGGGGTTATGGATGGAGAGGCTTATGGAGGGCACTTTGCCTCGCTACTACATCCCCGCCTGGCCCGGACTAGACAAGATCACACCCAATAAATAGGACAAGCTGGGAGCGGAAGGACTTAGTATTTATCTGCTGCCACACTGAAATGGTTTGCCTCATGTTCCGCTGACATTAGGCTGACTTTTTTTTTTTTTTTTTTTTTTTTTGCACTTGACGTATTTGTTAGTTCCACACATGCTTTAAATTCGAGTCCATAATACTGGCTTCAGTGAGGCTACTGTGGGACGGATCCCTATTTGTACTCCTGTCTCACCGCATGCTATTTTCAGCCAAAATGCTGTAAACAATGTTACTTTATTCTGATAAATGATGCTGCTAAAAGCCTCGTGGACAGAAAACAATCTCAAAAACTCAAAAATCACTGTGGCCACCTGCAAACGCACTACAGGAGGCGGGATATGTTCTTGTAACTACCTTAGTCTTTATTGATGAATACTGTGAATAGAGATGCATGTCTCTAGTGCTAAATATCTTCGCCTTTTTAAGCATTTCAACTAATTTTTGTCCGCAATTATCAAGTATCATAAGAATATAGCCTACTGCTGTAATGCCTTTAATCCTTGACCTCCAGGGGTTCTCGTTCTTCCTTGATCCCCCAATTGCACACTTGCTTTGTTACATCAGAACTTTTTGGGGTTGTGTTTTAATAATAACTTACAGTAACTACAAACAAGATTTATATAGCTGCCTTGGTTTATTTAACAACCTCAGTTAGCTCGTAGCTGTTTGTACCAAAGAAGCAATGATGTGGGCCATTTCTGTCGAACGGATCCTTTTATGTTATGATTTCTAAATGGCTATGATAAGACTCATGAGTTATTGTGATATGTTAAATCATTGAGATAAAACGATGACATTGAAGTCACACTGAGCGTATTTGGTTTATTTGTTGTCGATTTAAACCGTACAAATTTTCATTCTGTCAATACTGTGAAATGTAAATCTTGTACATAGTCATCTACGTATAAATTGAATAGACTGCGTTCGTTTTGAAAGACAAATTTATGTTGGACATGGATTTATCATACTGGTTTTTACTTTTCATTAAGGATTTTGTTTCGCATAGTGCATACATTATGTTGCTGGTTGTAATAAAATGCTTTATGTTTATTAATTAATACATGAAATTGTAATCTTTGAGGACTTTGCTGTCTTCATTCAAAAAAGTGAATCTTCATCACTTTCAGATTCTGACTTCAGTGTTTCTAATGTCACCACAAGTGTCCCGACTGATCAGTAGTATTTCACTTTTGGAAGGACACACAACATTTCAAAGAGGAGGTTTGCACCAGTCAGTGCAGTGGTTCCTGTTAGGGAGGGGGAAAAAAGAAAAGTTGTGGCAGTTTGCTGATACTATAATGGCTAATTTGATGAGAAATAAATTGTGTACCTGTGGTGTCATAAGGTGGAGACACCTCCACCAGATCACATCCAACAAGGCTTAGACCACGGCAGCCCCGGATGATCTCCACTCCCTATGGAAATGGGAATATGATTTGATATTACTGTTAAACACATATGAATTAATGAATAAATGCCACAAATGTTGGTAATATTGTGACAGCTCATGTAAAAACAAAGGAATTTATAACCCATTAGCTCCTTGCTGCAACTCTCTGAACTAACCGCCGTCTGTAAACGTTTCATGTATAAAAGGCAGGCCGACACATCCTTGCATGTCTTGTGGCCATCAACTTCAGCTGCATGTCGCCCAAAAAACTGCTGGATCTGTAGCGATCGTTGGTGTGTTCATATTTGCGTGTGGAAAATGTTGCCTATATACAGTTTAGGCTGCACAATATGAATTTATTATGCATTCAGGTGCAATGCAAGTCAGGTGGCATTCAGAGGCGGAGACCTAGGCGTGCTGACCCCAGGCAGCGCAGACTGGCACCGTTTTGGATATTCATGGACAGGATGTCAAGGCGGCGCCGTGGAGGGGGGTGTCCATTAAGGGAGCCTAAGAATTGCGTCTCTGCTCTTTACGGAAAACGTGGTTCTATATTGTTTTTAATATCTATTCATCAAAACGTGACCTCCAGCACGCCCTGGGGCGGTTTGCAGCCAAGTGTGAAGCAGCAGCGATGAGAGTCAGCACCTCCAAATCAGGGGCCATGGTGCTCTGCCGAAATAAGGTGGAATGCTCCCTGCAGGTTGGAGTGAGTTGCTGCCTCAAGTGAAAGAGTTTAAGTATCTTGTTTACCAGTGAGAATGGAAAATGGGGTGCGACATCGACAGGTGGATTGGTGCGACGTCCACACACAGTAATGCGGGCGTTGTACCTGACCGTCGTGGTGAGGAAGGAGCTAAAAGCCAGAAGACAACGCTCTGCTCGTTCTCATATGGCAACAGGATTCCTCACCACCATTGACTATCCCGAGACTGCCAAACATGCTCCCTCAGCGTGCCAAAGTGTGGAGTGAGCAAAGTGAGATACGGCCGGACGTACATCATCAAGTGTGTTCTGCCATGTTTACCTGTATGGGAGTAAGCCCTGCAATCTCTGGTGTGCCTGTTCCAGGAGCAAAGCCTGGGTCGAGAGCATCGATGTCGAAGCTGAGGTAGACAGGGCCGCTTCCCATCTGATCCCTGACCTCAGCCATCAGAGGAGCAAGGGATTTGAACCAACACTCCTCCACCTGGACCACGCGGAAACCCTGCACATCATACAAATGTATTTACAGACAGACAGATGCCACCGTGACCAAATGGTCCGTAGCGACTGATTTTGCATAGTGTGTCTGTATCACAACGTTAGCATCTGAATGTGCCATTTGCCCGTTTTCAACACACGACCTGTTGCGGTAATACCTGGGCCCGACTCCACTCGTAGGAATCTGCAGAGTAGCCTGAACCTCGCAGGCCAATCTGGACCACTCTCTTACAGTCCAACAGCCCGTCCTCCACACAGCGTCTGAATGGAGTCCCATGGGCAATCTTCTCGCCCAGCATCTTATCAGTGGTGTCAGCATGAGCATCCACATGGATCAGACCCACTGGGCCATGTCTAGCAAATCATTACAGCATAGAGTATGTGAGACACGGCAATACAGTTTATGGCAGTGGTTCCCAAACTTTTTCTTTGGCACCCCCCTTTTCTAGATCAGAATTTTTTCGTTTGTTAAAAGTTTGCATAAGAAAAACAGTAGTTTAAATTCTTATTTCCCCAAACTTGACTATGGCACAGAACTATGGTCTACTTACTTCTCAGCAACTGCTTGAAGGATTGGGTATGAAATAGTATGATCGCCACCTGCAGACATCAAAGTGTCCTGAATGTCCAACTTTTCAACTGCTGTACAAATACACCTCACTAGGCTACTTGAATAGATAAACAAAACAAAACAAACAGCAGAAGTCACTGTGGCTGTTTTAAAACATCTACTACTGAGCTATGGTGACTTTCATTACAAAAGTAAACAGGTATACAAAAGTGACAGTGGTCCAAACCATGCATTGGCTGGGATTTAGACATGGAGACGAGTGGATACTTTATCATTGCCTCTATGACAGTAAAATGTCTCTTTGCTCTGAGGCATATCAGAAAATTAAACTTCCTTTATAATCACCCCTGATTCAACTGACGTAGGCGCTCCCTGCCTCGTCACTCTCACCCATAGTCAGAGGGACACAGCCAGTGGCCACAATCTTTCTGTAGGCTTCCCTGATCCGTTTGCAGGTGTCTTTCAGGTCATACAGGTTGACATTGACATCCCCAATATCAGCCACCATGACAGACTCGTAGGGTGCTGCTCTGGTGCCACTGTTGTAAGCTCTCAGCAAGGCAGATTCCACTCGGATCTGTCTGGGACCAAACCTGTTGCAGAGGAAGGAAGGTGGAGAGAAGGTTATGAAAGCTCAGTGATAGAGTGAGTGTGAGGAAAATGTAAAACCTGCAGGTACTGAATAATCCAACACTTGTCCAGTATGTGAAATGTTGACATATTGAATTGGTTTAGGAAAAGGACAAGAGTGTAGGGATGATTTATTCTCTTTACAATATCAGTTAAAACAACAACTTGGTCTATATGAAAATAAATTCTAAACTTGTGAGTTGCCCTTTTTCTGAATCCATGACTGGTAGGGAAATGAGCATACATTGGGAATAGTTGATACTCCTGCTAAACGAGCATTCCCAAAGTTTAATGACACATCTACAGTAGGTGACAGTTTTGTACTGTAATGCTTCATGCATGCCAAACTGCTGTGATCAAGGAACCTGTGCCTGAGGATTACTGGTAATCATTAAAAGGCTGTTGTTGAACTCGTAATCTCTAGCCTTGCATAACGAACCCGTGGCCCGCTACTGTCTGAAGACAGGAAAAAAGTATTAAAAACTGCGGTATTGAATGCAGTTGGACCACTTTCTCCATTCGTTTGTATGACAAAATGTGCGCATAGTTGGAAAATGTCGACGGTTGACAATGTTCCAAATTACGCATAAACTACAACACCAGGGGTCCTCGGTGGCTACATATACCGACGATTAAAGCACCTTGCTCCGGGTCGGTTGGAGGTCCCGGTGTCGATTGGGACGCCGATAAACGCAGCGTCGAGCCCGTCTACAGACTCCTGGAACGGTAGTTTCGCCATGGTGGGGATCCCGACCACCCTGGCCTCAAACTCGGCGCTCTTCGGTACATTGTAGCGTTTCCCACCAGAGCACTTTCTCTCAGAATGTATCCTTGAAGTGTGTCTGTAAAGTTCGCCGTGTGATCGGAGATGAGGACGCAAAGAGAACTCCACGGCAGCCCCGCAGCGTGACAAAACACTTGAGTTTCTCCACAGCGAGTGCATGTTTAGCGGCTGTTAAGTGGACTGTAATAAATGAGACGGAGTTCTTCAAACGAAAATAGAACCGCTGCATTCAATGTCACCTAGTAAACTCGGAATCATTGTGAGGATATCAACAAATGCTGCAGAAAGAAGAAAAACAAATGCAGATTTCCCAGTTTGGGGGGGACCCAGAATGCCACATCTACAGTATGACATACGGTGGGCTGAGTTCAGGCCCGAGGGCGAATAAAACCACAGCCTATACAGATTTCTTTTATGAATATGATGACTTTAGTAGAGCTTTGAGTCTGTTCACATCAGAACATGTGCATTTTGTGATTAAAAGTCATATAAATGATTTATTTTTGTGAAAGTAAAAGTGAACAGCATGACCCTATAAGCATAACCAATTCAAACTCCATATTTGCTTCATAGACAGACATTTCTTTATTTGGAAAAAACGATCAAATCTACTTATCAGCAAAATAGTCTTACTATCTTTAGTATTAAAATAAGGTAAACACCATATACCTTGTATCTTTAACCAACCACACAACTACAGAGGGCAGATTCACTATTAAAAATTATTAAAAATATTTTCTTGGTAAAATATGGAGAGGGCAAAAGCAAACACAAGTAAGCCAAACAAGCACAGCACTGATCAAATGCAAAACTCACAAAGTGCAAACCATTGAGAGAAAATAAAACTACATTACATTCATTAGGTCGATCAATACTATGAGTCACTGTAATTATTTGGTAATATTTCTCCATAATGCACTGCAGAATAGCGAACAAACTGATGCAGATGAAGTTAACAGCGACATGTTTACCTACCTAAAACCCTTTTGTGTGACCCTACACAGTAGACTCAGTAGAATATACTTTTCTCTCAGGTTTACCTCACACAATCTGTGTTTCCTTTTATCTTATTTGATCTGTCTTATCAAAAATCCATACAGACACATTTTGATATGTCGCACACACACACACACAAATCAACTTTTAAAGTGCAGACTCTTGTAAACCAAAACCTTACAAAGTGCATTTACTATATATTGTTAAATATCATAAAAGAAATTTCCACTCTTAACATCCTAATTATTGTATTTTAGTGTGTTTATGGGTTTTAACCCTTGTGTTTGCTGTTGTGAGCTCTAAACATGCTGAACAAAGCATTCAGCAAAAAGTAGTAGTAGACTACACACAGGCTGATGGAAGAAGAATTCTAAACAAGTGAATTCTAATCATTTACAACTCAGACTAAGTAGTAATAGATTCACTATAGACTGTAAACTAAATTAATCTACGTGTCTGGCTGAATATGTAAGGCCCTCCACCTATTAATAAACAAAGACTATAGGTTCTTTGATGGACTGAAAGTGGATCTACACAGATAGGATGCAGGCCTGACGCTGTGCTTGACCGTAGAAAAGGAAGCCTACAGCTGTGCGCAGGTCCTCCAGGTCCAGGTTAGACAGAAAGCATCTCTGAAGCTCCGCCTGCACAGTGTTCCCACTGGGCCCGCTGCAGCCCTTCAGGAGAACTACGGCAGATTGCCACAGCAGCCAATCAGCCAGCTTGCACATGTCAGCGCAATCCTGATTGGCCAGGCTCTTCTGTGCCCAGAGGCTGAGATGCAGCATGTTGGCTCCCACACGGGCACTGGGGCGCTACAAAGTGACAACAACATGTGTGAGAAGAGTTTCATATGTACTACTCTAAAAGAACAAGTTAGACCACTTGTGTTGAAGACCAAGACCTAGGGCAGGACAGGAGAATGATTGCTAATTGAATCAAATAGTCCCTTATCTGTATCCAACGGGGTACAAACAACTGACATTTTTTAAATTCATGTTCTTGCCAAGAGGAGTGATTAAATTAAGTGAGTAAACAAAGGATCTGACTTCTAAAATTTAGTTTCAAACATAAATGCTATGACTTCTTAGAGCTTTCAGTTGAGGTTATATGATTTAAGACAATGTGACCAACGATTTCCGCCTAATGAATTACAAATGTTGTCTGAGTAGACGGTGCACATGGAAAAAAATTTGATTTATTTGATATACCTTATTTGGATTCCTCCTGAGGAGTAATCTGATGACTGATCGCACATCAGCTGGAACAATGGAAGGCAGAGGAGGGAGCTGCTTCTCTTGGTAACTCCTGCTGTCTAGCCCCACTGCTCTATAGAAAGGGTTATGTTGACCAAATATCTCATAGGAAATGGCTCCCACAGCCCAGGCATCAGACTTGCTGTAGTCAATCACAACACCACACCCTGGAACCGCAGTGGCTACCTTTAGAGAAAAATGGAGAGGATAATATTCTGGTTAGCTTTAAGGGAAGATTGATCTCACACACACACACACAATTTCTACTTGGGCAAGTCAACTAAACAAATTACAGGTTTCACATAGGTACAATTCAATGCAGAGTTATTAACTGTGTTGCATAGTGTATATTTTAGTAGCACAGCAGAGGCATGTACTGTAGTTCCAACACACCAAGGCTCTAGTCCTCTATGAGCCCGGTTCAAGTTGAGCTGCTTCAACTAACCTCAGGTGCCATAAGGGAGGGATTCCCTCCTCGGTCAACCCAGTTGCTATTGAAGGGCAGCTGTAAACCAGAGTCTCTTTCAGCCAGGCAGCAGCCAAAGTCCGTAATCACCAATCGAGGGCAACAATCTGGGTAAAAATCAACAAGGGTTTGTTATATTATGAATATTTAATTTGCCTTTTCTGACTGAACATACTCCGCTTTTACAATTTCTCTGACCTGTGTCGAACTCCAATAAGATGTTGTCAGATTTGAGATCCCTGTGAGCGACACCCTGTCTGCACAGATGGTCCACTCCCTCCAGTAGCTGCAGCACCATCAGAGCGCCCTGCCTGTTGCTTGGTGTGGTCTTATCCAGGTGCTGACGAAGTGTGTAGGGATAGCTGTGACACAGATATATAAAGTGTGTGTGCATGTGTTAGGAAGTGCCAATGACTAAGAATGAAGAAAGGTAAAAAGCACTGCAACCTGCAACCTGCAATTTTGTATGTCAGTGGTTCCCAAACTTTTTCTCTCGCGCCCCCCTTTTATAGATCTGAAGTTTTCGCGCACTTTGGGAACCACTGTTGTATGCAATTTGATTTTGAGGGTAAATAATGGCAGATCTTACTTCTTCATGACCAAGAACAGAGTGCGATTGTTGCCCAGTCCTGCAGGGTTAAGCCTAGCTGGCAGTAGATCAGGATACTCCTCCTGGGCACCCTGTAGCAACGGAACATCTGCTGTGAAAGCTCTGTAGACCCTGATGACGTTAGGGTGTGCTGACACTCTTTTCAGCAGGTCTCCAAAATGTCTGCACAAAAGACCAAAGATATTCAGTTCTGCGTTTGTCATACACTCTGTTTAGGATTAAGGATTGATATTTATTATATATTACCCATCCAGAGTGATTTTTTCTTTTTCCTGCTTTAAGGCTAACGCATCAGCAGGCACCAGCTCGTGTGACATGGACTTCAAAATAGCCTCACTTGATGACCCTGCCTGAGAGCAAACGTCATCAAACAATACCAATCAGTAAAGTTGTGTACCTGACAAGACATCCTTGTTCCCACTGAGGCCAACAGTATGTAACTGCTAAATTAGATTATCCAAGGAGACAACTCACCCCGAAGTTCCACATCATTTTGATTGCCAAGGGGAAGTTTCCCAGTGAGCAGCATGTCAGGGAACGAGGTGTTTCGTTCTCCTCTCCATCTTCTCTCAGTTCCACCAGGGAGGACTTACTGCCATTCTCCTTTGGAGGGGCAAACTGAGCTGCAGCCTCATACACAGCTGCATTGGAGCCTTTTCCAATCTGCTTCCCAATATTATAATCCTCCAGTTTATAACCATCAGGAAACTGCTTCAGGGGGTTCTGGAATTTCTTCCTCCTAAACACAGCCTGTATATGAAAAGCAAGATCTATGACATATCCAATGACATATCCAACAATAAATGTTGCTGGCATTTTTGTATTTCACTATAACTCATTTATAACCGACAGGTTGATAACTTTCATACTACTGGCAAGAGGAAAACAAATATTTAGGTGGGAACCACCTAAACAACAATTAATCAGCTACACAATAATAATAATAATAATAATAATAAAAGTGCGCCATAGCCATTGACAACTCGTCACCTGGATCTCCTGGCACGTCGCTGCACTCTTACGATCTTCGTCAAGCTGCTGTTCGATAAATACCACACCGAAACCGAAAGCCAAACAGAAGGCTCTGTTTCGTGGAGACCCGCTGCCATAAAGCCTTCTTACACCGGCGGACTGAAGCTGACCAGCCAGGCCCCTCAGAGAGGTGCGGTAATATCGGTACCGAGAGGGCAGGAAAGCCTGAGGCTGAGCGGTGCGGACCGACGGGCCTACACGGAAACGCTCGGGTCGGAGCTTTGCTGCGACTCGGCCAGCCGGCTTCAATAGACCCAGTGGGATGGCCGACCTGGCCAGCTGAAGCCCCCGGCTAATGGCGTGTCGAACGGACATATTTTACACGGAAAATATTGTTTACAAGCTCTTTAAGCGTTCGTTATTGTCGCTCGACTCTGTGCCCTCATCGTGTTGAAGAGCGCCTTGTTAGGAAAACAATGCAGCCGAGGCTAGAGAGCATGCGCGAGAAAGACGACACTGACCTTGACCCGAGGGGTGGAAGCACAACAAATATTGTCGTCACTAATGTTTAGTGACACTGAACACAAGTTATTTCGCAAATGAAGTCAAATCAAATCTAGGTTTATTCAGAGTGTATTTGCTTAAAAAAATGTAATGGATAAACGTTTGCATTTACATGATTCTGCCAGTATTCCTCTCTGGCTTTATTTGCAGCGGTGGTGTTGCTCTTTGTGGTCATTATTTTATATACACAGTATATAAGATGGTATATAGATATATGCTATTTTTATATTCTAATTATATCGTATCTTCTACTATAATTGGAGAGTGTGTGTGTGTGTGTGTGTGTGTGTGCGCGCGCGCGCGCGCGTGTCAATACAAAGAGCAGGCATGTGCATAGGGTGCTTTTCATTTTCATTTTATTTACATTTTTATTTTAGGTTTTATTTGCATTGACTAATAATAGCAGCCAGAGATGGGGCATGAACAGAATCATAAATGATTTTAACAGTTGTTAATAACATCAATACACACATTCCTCTGAGAATCATGAATGATGTCACAGTTGTTAATGGTCAATGGTAACTTGTCACATAAACATTAACTTTTTCCAGAAATACCTTCTATTAGAGATGACTAGTTCTATGTTCCTCAACAGTGTAATATGTTAAAGATAACTATTAAAATAGACATTTAGGATGATTTTGCATTACTGTTAGCAAATTAAGCACTAAACTATGAGTAAACACAAATTCTATGTGGCACCCCTGACAGTTGCCTTATTGATGTATTCAGGTTTGTGTAGCAGTTTAGAAACTACATTTGACTGTCACAAACACACACACACACACACACACACACAGGACAATTGCTCAGTGACACAGAGTTAAAACTGAATTGAGGGAATTCACTGAGTACAAGTTTAATCAAAATGTTTTCAGTAGTAACTTCAATGAATCAAGACTCTGCATCCTGCTCATGCAGGATTGTGGCAACAGTTTAATCAGTAAACTGATTGATAATTGTGTTAATCCATTTGTAGTAGTTCCTCACTTTGGTGTAGACTCCAGGGAAGCGTGGTTGTGCACAACTGATACCCCATGACACAATGCCCTCCAAGTAGCCATTGCAGATAAGCGGACCACCTGAGTCACCCTGTGGAACAGCAAGGAGTATAGAAGCTGAAGGACAATCTTTATCATTTGTGATAGCTTGCTATTCCAGATTTGAATGTTATTGTATACCATTATTCCATAGCCTTTACTATAATTCTGGGTCATTGTGAGCATTTGTATTGAAGTGGTAAAGTGGTACCTGGCAGGAGTCTTTTCCTCCCCAGTAAGATCCAGCACACAGCATGTTTTTGGTGATCCTGCCGTAGTAGAAATACTCGCAATAAGATAGGATGTCCACGTCCACAGCACGTAGGGTGGGAGACAGGAAAGAGTGGTAGACGTGTGTTACACCCCAACCACTCACAGTGCACTTTCTGTTCTGTGGTGTGTTGATATCAGGAAGTAAAGCTGGAGCGACGTAAGCGTTTAGGTTTGCTGGCCTATCCAGCTGGAACACAAATCAAAGTTTCAAAAGGGCACAATTATGGGACCATTGACTGTGGAAATGAGGTTAAGTGTGTGTGTCTGTGTGTATCTAATAGTGTGTGCACACTGTGTCATCCATTATGAGTAACTATTTTTGTTTTTGCTTACCCGCATGAGCATGATGTCATTGTTGAATGTTTTGTAATTATAGCGATTGAGAAAAATCCTAGAGACATTGAAGACCTGCTCAAAACCTTCGTCCTTTATTATGTTGTGCTCACTCAACACAACCTTCATGGCAGAGGCTCTAACGGACCAAATACACATGGTTAGTAAAGAGGCCAAAGAAGTTATTGCAAAATATAGAAACGCAAAAGAAAATTGTCCTCACACACATTCAGTACTTACGGTCTCCAGCAGTGGGCCGCAGATAGCACCCATTGCTTATGGATCAGGGTCCCTCCGCAATAGTGTTGAAGACGTAGATTCTGCACAGACGCTTGATATGGGACTGAGCGGGGGTTAACTTCTTCCCCCCCAATAATCCTTTTTGCAAAACTGTCTGTTGAGAGTAAGGAAAGCCTGCATGTCAGATCTTTTTGTTTCAGTCATAAAAAAAAGTATCCTGTTATATGTTCTGTGGTCATTGATAGAAAAGTCAAGTGGAAAAATCAATGTCACTTTCAATAGGTCTCAGTCGACTTATATTATGAGAGAAGAAAAGTCTAAACACAACTTCAACCAGGCTATGACTTAAGTATCATGCTGCATGTACCGTAATCTGCTGCTGTACGTTTGTTTCTATTGATTGTGCCTCATTTAGATCTCAGGTATACCACCTATAAGTCATGTCTTCTCAACAATCTATACAGAGCTGATGAATATACACACTTCAGAATATAACTAGAAATAAAAGTGCCTTTTTGGATGACTGAAAAACTTACCAGTTACTGAGAAAGTCAAAAGTAGCAGCACAGCAAACATTGCCAGCTGAAACATTTTTTATTTTTCATCTGTAATGCAGAAACATGATATTTAAAATGTGCCAGTTAAATTCATCATGGCATTATCGCGCAGTAAGGAACTTGCCTTTTCTTACTGAGATATGTGTCAACAATTTAACAATACGTCAAGTATGAATGACACAGTCAGTGTCAGACAAATGCTATTCTATACGATAAGTAACTGAAGTGCACTTTGGTTGACACGGTTTTAGCGACTGAAATGTCACGGCAGTGCCTAAACTCTATGTCTTACCACTGAACAACAACAGTCCAATATTTACAAGGGTCAATCATTCAATTTTATTAAAAAAAAAAAAACCTTTTACTTACCAAGTAGCTGACAGGCAGAGTGAATGTCAGGATTTTGAGAAATGGTGTGACCAGTGTCCTACTGATGCCTTTTATAATGTAACTGTATCCTTGTCTAAGTCTTTTGTTGAAATGATCTTTCAGCCTTGTTTTGAATTTTAGCCATCTTACACAACAATGAAGCTGACCTACTGCAAAACAAAGCTATGCTGTTGCCTTGTATCATGTGTTTTCCTAAGCTTTAGATTTCCACCTTCACCGTGGGATTTGAAGGTATCTGGAAATGGAGCACCTACAGATCATCACTGGGTTGTGGACAAAATAAATCTCCATGGCTTTGTTGTTGATGTGAAATTTCCGGAATTGTTACAAAGTGAATTTCTCGAACAACTGAAGAGAGAAAGTGTAGAACAAATGACAACATGGTCTGGACTTAAGTAGTAATACTGAACGAAAGAGCCCCAAAACTCAACTAATTGAAATCAACAGCTATATACTTTTCTTGATCATTTGCAATGATTATTGCATGTACACTTCTTGTAAAAGACACATCTTTTTACACGTCGTAAATGTCTTTACCATGTCTTCCATAAAGTAAAGGTAACCAAACTGAGTAATGAATTGATGTCCTTCTTTTCAATCTACTGTATATTCAATACAGATGAACACACAGTAATGTAAATAATGTAAATAATTAAAAGAAAAACATTGCATTAAATCTGCTTCTCTGAACAACATTACACTACAGCCTCTTTACATTTTCGTTTTGACGTAACCCAAACAAGCGTTACATGGAGGTGAATAAAGCTCCAGTGGACACAACGGAGACAGATGTAATTGTACTTGTGATTGCTGTCTGAAAGCTAAATGCTGTTACTGACAGTATATGTATACGAGGAATGGAAGACTGACTCCTATGTGTTTAGCATGTGATTGAGTAATGTTCATGGTTTAAGTGTTTTTGCCACTGATCACAAGGAAACCATGAAAAGCTAAATTCTTGAATGGAGTTTGGGGAGCCACATTTCTACACTGTCCAACAACACAGGTCACCATGAATTAAGATGAAAGGCCATCAGTGTGCTCATATTTAAAAAACATAGAAGCTTCGAACTAGAATACAAGAAGAGTAAAAACACCCAAAACGGACTGGACAAATGTATGAAAATGTGTTCTAACAAGGTCTGATCTCAGCTGATAGTGACAGGTCTTGTTACATTTTTGGCAGATTAGCAAAGTTTTACCACAATAAAGGACCCAGAGTGTCGCATTTGTGAAAATAGAGCTGGGGAACGGATAAGGAAACAAGAATTGGTTTAATTTATTTGGATTATTTCGTTTTTAAAGAAGTGTCAAACTGACTCTTCTATTCGCGTTTGAATTCATTGTCATCTGTCATTCTCTGTAATATTATTCTCTAATACTAAAAAAGGTCTTTAGTCTCCGCCCATTGGCCATCACAGTGATGAGCAGTGAATTCGCCACGACATGTCTCACCCCTACCTGCAATCACTGTGCCCTTTCTGACTCTATACACATTCTACATACATTATGTGATATACAGAATATATAGTGCATAACCAACAAGACCAGTTCTTCCTTTACAGAAAGTAGAGTGAGGAATATGAGAACGAAAGCGTTTTGACTGATGATAGGGATGTGTTGAGTGGGTTGTGGGGGGAAAAAGGCCATGGTCAGCAACCAAGGGATATGATGAGCTGGGTATCAGGGGGTGAGGTGGAGAGTGACTCCTGGGAGAACTTGTGCTCAAGTTGTAGGTCAGGAACCCTGCAGAGGCACGATAGCCCTAATAAGAGTTTCCAGAGCTTTTTTAATGCATTTTTAATGATGCCCAGCCCTAGAGTCGATGACGAGCGGTGTTGCCGTGACGTGGTGTGATACCAAAGCCTTCCCCTCTTTGGTCAAACATCTTGATGATTCCTTCCTTCCCCATCTTCCTTTATTCCTTCAGTGGAGACGGCTGCCCATTTAATCGATATTAGCTGCTCAAAAGTTGAAGTATGTATGTATGTATGGATTTAGCCGACAGCGGGTTGCACATCAGCGTTGTGGCAGAATTTCAATGTAAAACTGCACAATAACAGATGTGTGTTGCAACACTGTAAACACAGCTTTATCTTTAAGTGACAGTGAATCAACACTAATCTGAATTATTTAATGAAGAAGTACATTCAAAGAGGGACGGAGAGGTGAGGCGTGGGGCGTGGGGCTGTATTGCACAGGCTTAAATTATATATCATTCCACGAGGGTTACCATGGAAACAGAAATAGGAACTATAAGAAACCCGAGAGCCGTAGGTGAGAGGCCTTCCCCTCAAAATTGGTTTAGAAGCACACCGGTGAAGTCTCTCTCAGTGCCAGCTGCTCTTTCCCTGTTTTGCTGACATGGACCTGCCTGTTCTATCACTATGTATACTTTTGGACATCCTGGCTATGAGTTGTAAGTAAGCTTCTTTATTTAAAAGGTTTCCATGAACTTTAAAGGCTAACTTAAAGGGCTTGAAAAGTTGGAAGCATGGAAGTGTTTTCCCACCCTAACACCCTGATGAAACTAACACACTTCATCAGAGATTTGCTTACTCCTGTAGTCCATTATTTGCTTTTCATGCACTGTGCGTGTATCCATTCCAACACCTGCAGAGATCAAATATGAAAAGAGAATACAATCTTTGACTTAGTTGGGCTTTCACTGGACACAGAGCTGATGATGTAATATTGTGATTTACGAGTATTATGAGTAGTTGAAGTTGGCTGTTTGATTTATTTTTAAACGTCCACTCCCTGCCATGTGCACATTAACCATAGTGAATTTGTATGAATAAAGTAACTTATCTTATGCAATGACAGTTTTCCATTCCTTTCAGCTCTGCTGTATTCAAAGCAGGATCAAATAGTCTGTTACATAATACTTTCTAATGTTTCTCACTGCATTCAAGTTACCTTTTGTGTTCTTTACACACACGCACCATTTCCACCAATTGTAGATTGGGGTTGATAACAAGTTAACAGAATAATCATTGTGAGTTTTCTGTGTAACCGCACGTGTTAGTTCAGTGACCCCGACATAGACTTTACATTTGATATACAAAATTTCAAATCTTCACCTCTGTTGATGTTCTTGGGGACCAAGATCTAGGTCTTCAACAGAAAATACGACTGTTCCACGGCACTGAAGTAGAGTATCTCCTCCAAAGGCCTTTAACTGTTACAACCTTTGCAGTGTTTTAGCCAAAGCAAATAAATGTAGCTAGCAACTGCCTCACTGCTCTGACAGTAAACTAGTCCCACTACAACTACTTGGATAGTAGATGGGTGTCATCTCATCACACAGATGATGACCACAGCTGTAGCAGACTCGCTGTGAATCGATGTGCCTCTGATATTGTTTTCATTGATCTGTAAAGCCAGAGGAGCAACAGCTTGTTTATTACTCTTTCTGCTATTGCAACTGCAATAATAATGTTCCAATGTCTTATAGCCAATGCTAATGGATTTCTCCAAAATCACATCCAAATTCATTTTTCTTATGTCCCTCTCTGTGTGTCCCAGGGCAGTACCCAATGCAGGGACGTATCATTGGAGGATATGAACCACCTCCACATTCTATTAAGTACATCATCTCAATACAGACGGGGACTCTTCAGCACATATGTGGGGGTGCCTTGATAAACACATTTTGGGTGCTCACAGCAGCACATTGTAATATTGGGTAAGCTATTTCCTTTTCTTTTTTTTTGGACTCTGGGGACTCTTTATTCACAGTTCCTCACCTCAGACAAAAGGTCTCAGTGTACTGGATTACAGAGCATATGCTTCCAGTACATGACATGTTTAGGGAAGAAGTTGCAACCAGTAATTGTAAGGCCTAATGACACTGAATGAACTGGAATTCATTACTGGCAGAGCCAGTATGTTTCGTAAAAAGCCATATCGGATTCTCAGTTCTGTGAGTTATCAAAAATGAGAGAATGTAGATGAAAGTGATACAGGCAAAGTTATCACAATGAGAGGCATTGTGTGTGTGAAGCTCCTTGCTGCTGCTATCTGACACAATCATCTGATGACCTCCAGACTAATTGACTATTTACTTTCATAGAAACTCCAAAACAGAAACAAGTTAGCTGGGCGGTAAGCAATTGTTCTGACCAATGATTTTGTTTATCAAGTTGATAAGGTCACAACGATAAATCAATTTCGCACGTTGGCCTTTTATGAAATGTCACACATTGAAAGGAAGTCTTTGCCTTCCTATCACTCCACAAATATTTAAATCTATCCTTGAAAAAATCTATCTGCATTGGTTTATGTAAGGCCAGTGGTCCGCCGGATTGTCAACTACCATTATTTTATTTATTGTTGCGTTAGTGTTCTTATGAATTTACATTGTGTTGAGAAAAGGCTGGCTATTTATTCATACAAAGTCCGTAAAACCTTCACACTAAACACCTGGTACATGTATGCAACTGCTACAGAGTGAGGATGTTTTGTTCTACCAGAGAGAAGAAGTGAATGTATAAAATAAGTGGTAAGATTTAAGATTAAGATTTTAATGTTAGTGTTTACTCAGAGGACATTCTTGCTAATAGTGGTAGCATCTTAACCGACACCATTTGCCAATTGAATCTCAAGTTTGTTGCTCTCGCTAATTAAAAATACTTCTCCCAGTGTTTTACGTGACACCACAGAGGCTTTTGTTAGTGAGAAACAGTACTACTCCCTCACTTCAGTTTACCAGCTAGCAAGCTTTGGTGAATAGCTTTTGAGCAGGACAGTGTTGAGGAAAGTACTCCAATATTTTCCATTAGAAAAAACATGACATTCCCTGTGGGACAGAGCAACAAGGGGAGTTTCATATTTTCATCCAGGAGCTCTGGTTTGACCAGTTCCTGGATGACGCCATTTCTATTCCGATTCCATCAAGACATTCAACAGGAATGTCCATCTTGCTGTTTGGGTCCCATCTCTCCATGGGTGTTTTCTAAAAAGTGTAAACTTTTATAGTAGAATTCAAGGTCACACTGCAGCAAGTAATTTACAGCTGAAATTCCATCACAACACTGTCGTTATTGGTTTTTAAATTTCTGTTGCATTTGTACATTAGTTATGAACTTCTCCATCATTTTGTCGCTTTAACTTCACACCACACAGCTGTTCTCTCCTTGGATGCGAGTTGGAAAATTTAATTTGGTTGAACTAATTTCAGACGGATCGCTGAATGCATGAGGGTGATATTTTCCCCAACAGCACATATTGAAGTTCTTACTGAGTAAGATAATAATAAAGTTGAGAAATCCAAAATCTGGTTTACCCTTCAAATTACCCCCAAATTGAAATACATCTAAATATAAGTTAATGTCAAAAATGCTTGACCATTATGTAATTTTGCTATTATTAATTTTACTATCCCTGTATTGCATCATTGCAACTATAATATTGTTTTCTTTTTTCATCCTCAGGGCAAAAAATATGATCATAGTAGCGGGAGACAACTCTTTAAATGTATATGAGGGCACAGAGCAGATGTCATCGCCTCATCTTTTAGTCCCACACCCTGAATATGACAGCAAAACCGACGATAATGATATCATGCTTATAAAGGTACAGTATGCAAAACTTACAAGTAATATGCTCAAATTCTAAATTGTGTACTGCAGTATGTCTGTAATCGCTTTGAAATAGGGATTATGTCTTTCAGTCCACATTGGTAACTATTTTTAGGTGTAACTCCCATTTCGTGTATTTATTAAACAAGATGCCATTTGTTTTACTTAACTGAATCTGTTGTAACCATCTTCAGTATGTATTTTCACTAATCAGCTGGGTCCTCCCACTATCCACTGTCTCTCCAGCTTAAGGCCCCGATGTCCTTAAACAGCTACGTGTCCATCGCTCTTCTGCCCAGGCAGAGCGCCATCATACCGGAGGGCAGAGTGTGTAGAGTGTCAGGTTGGGGATTAACCAGCGCCAACGGAGGCGCTCCCTCCTCCCTCCTCACAGTCAATCTCCCCATCGTGTCCACCGAAAAATGCAACAGCAGCAACTCCCATTATGGCAAAATCACGGCCAACATGCTCTGTGCTGGTTACAGCACTGGTGGAAAAGATGCTTGCCAGGTAAGATCCCAGAGCTTTCTTTTCTACAATACATGGCTTCTGCTTGTCTCTGTTTAATTCTGGTTTATAATTACCGTATTTCCTTTTCAATTTGTACATTCAGGCTTTATGTAAATATAAAACGTCTTTGTACTGGAACTTTGGCAATTTGATATATATCACAAATATATATCACAAGTGAACAAGTCAAATGCCTGGAATTTAGTAAATCTGAGTATGATAAGGCCTGTTTGAATATCATCCCTGATGCCTCTGTCTTGATATTACAGGGAGACTCTGGTGGTCCATTGGTGTGTGAAGGCCGAATCTATGGCTTGGTGTCATGGGGAAAGGGTTGTGCTGATGCCCAATATCCAGGAGTTTACACTGCTGTGTCCAGGTATCGCAGATGGATTGACAACACAATATTTAGCTACTACAGCAAGTGTCCTTCTAAGTATTAAAACTCACTCTGATCTTGAACTTGGAACATGTCGTCACTGTTCCAATGCTTACTTTGTTTTAATATTTGTTCTTTTTACCATTTGCGTGGATTTGGATCTTTCAAGGTTGAATATTTATGACCTTTTTAATACTTTACAAAGAAATCAGACGGTCAATTCATGAACAGACAATTCAATAATGCCATTTGTCGGGAAATAATGAATAACATCAAGATAATGTGCCATGTTGTTGATAATGAATAACATCCGTAAAAATACAATGAACAATAACAAAAACAACTTTGCAATATAAATCAATCCTATACAAACTGTTGTAACTACTCTGATTATGAGGGCTATGATGTTTTGTTGATACGGCAACTGAAGGGTTGATTCATGTCAAGTCAAGGCAAGTCAAGTCAAGTCAAGTCAAGTCTCAAAGGGCTTTACAGACCCACAACATCACAAATGAATCCTAAGGTCCAGTTCATGCCTTTTTAAACACTAATATTAATAAATAATGGTAGAAATGATAACTGATTTTATACTTGTCAAGTAAGCAATATAAAGCATACCAATAATAATCACTACTAATAATAATAATGATACTAAATGATTGCGTGTGTGTGGTGGAGGGAGAAGGATCAGCTTTGATACATCTACTTGCGTGTTAATTACCAAATTAAAGTTGAATCAGTAGGTAAATGGGTACTGCCAAAATAACGTGGGTTATTCATTGACTTGTGGTGTTGGCACATGTGGGGTATAAAGTATTGTCAAGTGTATAGAGTTGAGAAAATGCATAGAATGAAACTGTAGGTGTGCTATGAAACGATGTGACCTGTGTGCTTTTATGTAATAAACCACTAACTATTCTATCAGGTTTTTCATCCACTCTCTGGCTGATGAGCACAATCCCAAATATGACAGCTTGGACATGCGTCTCTGCTCCGTGCTTCTGGAGTGGAGACTTAATGGACATGCCTCTCCATGTTGTCACATTTATACAAGTCGGTAAAATTATTACAAGGAATTAATTAATTAGTACACGGTACGCTGATTAATTTTTAAAGGGTACAGTACTTATTGGTATTGAGTGTTAATCTTGTTTGTTTCTCCTCAGTGTTTCTGAAACGGCTGATGAATTAAACCAAAACTGGACAACTTCCATGAAATATGCATTGAGCTAGTTTGCCCTCTTAGCAATCTTTATAATGGCTCTGAGGCATGACTCCCTCCTCCTCCTCCTCCTCCTCCTCCTCTTCCTCCTGCTACTCCTGCTGGCACGACATGCTGAGCGTCACTTCAGCCAGCTGAGCCGAGATTCCCGCAAAGAAAAGCGGAGACGCGGTCAGGTGAAATCTGTCCAGACTGCATCACACCTGATAGGTCTCAGTGTATCACAACAGAATGAATAGTTGATGGCCTACTTTAGAGGGATCTCTTGTTTCACAGCCCGGCCCCACTGCTCAGTAAAGATGGGTGTGCCAGCACCCTGTGTGATTGATGTACTGTATTTCTAAGCTTTCATCGCTCTGATTTTTCCAGGTTGGTTACATAAAAGCAGTGTCATTTTGTTCTTTGCCATGACAAGGACTGCTGAGGGAGTGTCGTGGTTGATCTAGTATACCCTATATGTGTGACTGTGCGGTACAAAAGAGCAGGTCATCTTCCTGCCTGCATTTATGTGTTTTGTGTTAGGTCCTATTGATTGAGGCTTACGCTGACGTTTCCCTGGATAGCCCCTCTCAAGAGATGGTGCTTTGTTGTCGGAAAGACAAAACATGTTGTATAGCTCTTTTTTCAAAGGCAAAATGTCCCACCCAAAACCAGGCCACTGGGATCCATTATTTTTCTATATTTGCATTCTGAGATTTAAGGGACTGATGGCATTTACTGGGAAGATGAAATTTAGTCATAATAGGCATGTAGTGTGTGTCTAAGTGCTGACACAAATGTTATAATATTGTAGCAGTTGTTTGAAGGTGAATGCATTGCTGGTAGGTTCAAACAATACAATACTAATGGCTATGGAATGTGTCATGGGGTTGGCAGCAGATTTCATCTTCACATGATTAATTTGAACCACTAGGGGGCATTAGATTATTAAAGCATGAAGAACACAAAAACAACAGATGCTGGCGCCTGCCTCTGCTTCTTTTTTGATCATAATTAACCAGTTATTAACCATTTATGCAATGATTTTATTGAAATTACCATGCAAGCACATAATAGAATAATGTGTGTTTGTTCGGTTTTTAGTTGTGAGCTTTGTGCTTCATTAGAGGACAGAGTAAATAGCTTTCTGTGAGATTTCTATTATTGAAATTTCTGAAATTGATTTGCCTGATCAACTATACGCTATTCTGTAAACTAGGTTTTCAAGACCAGACAATGGTTCTGTCAGGATCTGGGCGTGATTGCGCTCTGTTCTGTTTGTTTTCAAGCCTGTGTCATTGTTCCTGGCTGGGCGTGGCTACCTGATTCCTGTTCCCGCCTCAGGGACATCTGGAGATGTTCATTGAGAGGGGGGTACTGTCACAGTCTGTCACGTATCAAGCAGAGGTATCCAAAGGAGCAGGCAAGAGACGGGACAGGCAGGGTAGATCCAACGGCTCAGGCAGGAGACATGGTAGAATGCAAGACACACAATGCAAGAGTTTGTGTTTATTGATATTTTTTTTTCTCAGTAACATTTGAATAATTAAGACAGCATTCACAAGTGCAAATTTGTTAAGTTTGAGTCATGAAGAGAGAATGTGAACTGTTATAGCAATGCTTCATCTCATCACCTCTGAACTATGTGTTTGTTCCTCTGTAAGTTGTGTTATTGTGGGTGTCGATGCATATGTTCAAGTCTGTAGGTCTTTGAATGGACCCTTATGTATCCATGTTGTTGTTTGTTCTACAGCACAAACATAGAAGTTCTGTCCTCCACAACAAAGGCTAAACATATCTCCTGGATTCACTAATAGAAAATGTGTTATCCGATAATGACGCTAACGCCTTGTCACATCTATGTGCTTCTACTAAAGAAGGTCAAAGTTACTATAGGATAGAGCTCCATGACAACATACAGAGGGTTTAAAAGTTAGTAGTCAACATAATGGTATCTTACTAAACTTGTAGCTTAATTTAGAGGAGCTTTTAGAGGCTCATATTCAAGGATGCATAAGGATGCATAAGTCCATTCAAAGACCTACAGACCTTATAGCTACAAATGCTCCAACTTACAACGGAATGACAGCAACAAAGTTCAGAGGTAATTTTCTTGGAAATTACATTAAGTTAAATCCTAGGTAACTTCAGAGCAACGGCATGTTTACTAATCTATGCTTTAGCAATCTGTGCACACAGATTTCCACATTAATCCAAAAGTGTTCCTGCCCTGTGACCTCTGTGACCACAGTGAATGGTCACTCTGTTAGCTTATTAGCCCAGATTGCAGTGCTTATTATTTGTATGTTTTGGGTTTTACCATAAAATACCAAATGTTTGCAGAAGAAAAACATCGGTTAGAGAATATGTCCAGAAATATTTAATGGAACCGATTTATTTAAAACCAAATTAAGGAGTCTTCATGTTTGTTGAAGCTCCTCTGGATCTGACCTCTGCACCTGACTCTCAGAGCCTCAGAGCCTCAGAGCTGCAGAGCCGCAGACCCTCAGAGCCTCAGCACACGTTGGGCTCTGTCGTGGCTGTGCGGCAGTGTAGGACTTTCAGCAATGTGTCGATCTTGTGGGAGTCACGGCGGAGGCACGATAACAGGAAATGAAAGTTCACCAGTCTGGACATCCGATCTGGGCCGAGGTCGTTGTTCCCCCCAAAGGGTAGGAAGGAGATCATCTGAGCCAAAGGTCCCATCTGAGGAAACGAGGAGGAGGTAATTTATTATCATGTCATTACATTTTACATCAACCAGGGTTGATTGATAAGTTGTAAGCTTGATACATAAGGAAGCGATCCAGGTAACAGTTTATTTGAGCAATTACTAATCAGCAGAAGACAACAATAAATCTGCTACTGTACCAGACAGAGTGGAGATCATACAGTCTACAGATTCTGGAGCAGATGTATGTACTGTATGTGAAACACCCAGGGTGCAGTTGTGTGTTCGCAATTATTGAGTATAATGTCTAATTTACTGAGGTTGCAGCCAACTACATGATCAGCGAATGTGACTACTAAGCATATTTAGCATGGTACAGTTAGAACGGGGGAATCTGTCTCAACAACCATTGCTCTCTGGTGTTCTGGACATTATTGTGTGTTTGTCGCTGAACCTCGTCTCCTGCCGCGTCACCTCTGACTGTAGCCTGGCTTTGGATTTCCCTTTTTGAACAGCTCCTCTCTGACCAGTTGTAGAGTTTTGGATTTGACATCAATAACTTTTATGACAGTGTCAAGACTCGATCCCTACCAAAGGTAAAATCAAGCCTCCTGTGTTTATTTACTTATATTTGGACACAATGTGACTAAAATCTATGACAGCTAAACATTTTAGTTGCAGTCATTTGGCCATCTTGTTTGGGCACAGCTGGTCAATGTGTGAAATATAAAGATATATACAGCCTTGACCTGGGCACCGACAAATAAACGTGTTCCATCGGACACACGCAGAAAGTAGATCATTCCCATAAGGGGGATAAAAGAGGTCCCAGTATATGTGAGGTACATTTGAGATTTCACACACACCTTTCCTGATAGAATATCCAGGCCATCTCCCAGGGTCTTGGTGTCTTCCTGCAGCTCTCTGATCTTGCTGGAGATGGCGTTGTGCGCTTGCTGAGGTAAAGCGTTGGCAGAGTCCGACAGCACAACAAGTGGGTCCATCCAGGCCTGGAGCAGTGAACGAGCCAATGACAACAGCTCTGATTCCTGGACGACAAATCAGAGATAACACAGTGATTAATCAGTCGTATTCTAAGATAAATCAGGTGTGTGTGAAAGACAGAGAGAAAGACCGACATACAGATGGAGAGAGAGAGACAGACAGACAGAGAGAGAGAAAGAGACAGAGCGACAGAGAGACAGACAGATACAGCGAGAGAAAGAGACAGATGGACAGACAGAGAGAGAGAGAGAGAGAGAGACATCATCACAGCTTTATGATTCCTTCCTACCTAGTGATGTTTGAGGGAGGAGTCACTTACAGAAACTTGGAGTGCTTGTTCTTTATCGTTGGGAGTTTGCAGGGAGGAGGTGTGGCACAGTGAGGGGCGGGGCATGATCATCCGGCCAATAGGAGGCAAGTGAGAGTCCTGTCAGCGTCAAATGATAGTTTATTGTTTATTAGCTTGATTTACCTCAAAGTACCATAAAAACCATGAAAACACATTTACGTTTGTAGATTGTAGAATGAACAAGAGCAATTATACACACACCACACACTGACCAGTTGGTGTGTGAGGGAGGTGCTGAGTGAGTGCAATCTGTCAGAACGCTGCGAAGCTCGATCCAGCAGCTCGTTGATGGGAACGCCACTGCAGCAGGCCGCCATGCACAATACTACACACAAACACACACACACAGACATACACATGCACACACACACAAGCACACACACAGGCACACAAACATACGCATGCACACGCCAAAAACATACACAGACGCACACACATGCATGCACACACATACAGTAGATAGTTATAGTTTATTGATCAGTGGGAGATCACACACATACATAGACACACACGTGCGCACACACACACAAAAAACTCATTAAAGCATCATTTTTATCTGACAAACCTGTAAACAAAAAGCCTCATTTATTGACCGATTATTGATGTTTTTACAGCAGTTGTGTTTCCTGTATCTTATTGAATATTTTATTTTCTATAGAAGAATTACGTAACTTTATATTTTACTTTTTAGATAAACTACACTGAGATTTTACTTCAATCAAAACGTTTTAAAATATTTCCTTTTTTCTTATCTCTGTCCTTTTAAAATGTGGAGAATTAGTTTCTTGTTTCAACTTCCTTAATTTTTCCAGATTGTTTAGTTTCAGTCCCTTCTGTCTTTAATTGTTTGGTCATTACATTTATTTTTCTGTCCTCAGATGTTTCTCAGAATTAAAACAGGGAATTCTCACCTGCCAGGTAGATGTTGTTTCCTTGGTGGACCATCACTCTCTTCCTCTTCTTCCTTTCTTCTTCTTCTTCTTTTTCGTCTTCTTCGTCTTCTTCTTCTTTCTTCCCGTTCTTCTACTTCTTTGTCTTCTTGGGTGTCCTCCTTTCTTTCCTGTCATTTCCTGTTTTTAGCTCCATTTATATTTTTGTGTCTCCATCATTTGTTTATGCAGGAGGAAGAAGGGCAAGTGCTGATTGACCCAGCTTTTAATGAGAAACATGGCCAGCAGGGGGCTGCATGAATGCAACAGGATGTGTGTGTGTGTGTGTGTGTGTGTGTGTGTGTGTGTGTGTGTGTGTGTGTGTGTGTGTGTGTGTGTGTGTGTGTGTGTGTGTGTGTTTGCCACCAAACAATTATAGGCAGGGATATAAACAAATAATTATTCATGATAATTAAATGCCCGAATGCCCTTTCCATCAGAATGCATGAATACATTTCAGCGATTGAAATGTTATTAACTCTTTGACTCTTTAACTCATTTTCCCCTTTGTCATTTGTAACATAGAAAATCATTAACTTTGCAGAATAAAAATAGATTAATGATCAAGAAATGTGCAAAGTGCTGTTTGTAGAGTGAGTTTCAAGGATTTGATGGAAGCAGGATGAGGAAACACCTTTGCGTGGCTTCATCTGACAAAAACATGCACATCCTGAACGGCATCTTGATGCCTCGGCTGCTGTTTGCACAATTGTTGGTAGGTTGGTAGGAAAAATGTGTTGTTTCAGAATGAGATTATGTTGGGAATGCCACGCATTTAAATGAGATTAGTTTATCTTAAATCCTGCACATGCAACATTTACCTCAGCATTCATCACACAGCCAATTTCATCCAGACAAGGCGTGGTGTCAACCATACAGGTCTGGTGGTGGATACTGGAGGGATCTCACATATCATTAAGGATTTAGTACAAGTTTAAGAAGTTTGACGACAGGTTCCAGATAGAATATGCAGAAGTTTGCTTGATTGAAAGCAAGAGGCGACATAAGGCCACACTGAGAGAGGCTTTGTATATCTCCTCCTGCCCACAAGACATCGGTCCTATAAGAGCAGCTTAGGGTAATGTATCCTACAACAAAAAGACAGCACATTCCACATTTACATATTTAATGAGGTATGGGAAAGGGGTGTCATGCAGAAATGGTTTGAGATCTTAGGGCACTGTAATTATGGTGATATTCTGAAATTACAGTATGTTGTTGATGGTATGCCAATCAAAGGTAAACCTGACAAATCTACCCTACATTGCAAAGTATGTAGTCAGGGTAAGTCATTCACTATGCTTATTTTTTGTGTACTTCCTGAAAAATAAGAGTGACACAGTACAAGCCCAGATTCAGCCCCATGCAGCAAGGTTAAAGGTATCAGGTCAGATAACTGTGCTGAATTCATGGAAATTCATGCACAACATGTTATGTAGCAGTGTGTATGATTTTGTTTTATAAGGGATGTAGAGCTGGATGGCAGAGTTGTCCTGAGTTTCCATCTCTTTTCAAAAGGACATAGAAATGCCTGGCCCCAGTCCTAATGCCATCTTCATCTCTCAATCCAATGCCTTGCAATACAAAGCATTGAAACAACATCCATGTTGCTATGTCCTCGGTTGTAGTTTTCGCAGAACTTTAGTCAAGGATTATTGCCTTTTGTTCTGGTTGCATCGTTCAAGGCATTGTTCAGCACAAACACACAAATCAAGGTCGGCATACAATACATACAAACCGGAGAAGAGCGCACATACAGTCCCCCACCACCAGGAATTATGCAGTCGAGATTCCCACACTTGGGGAATTTGCAGGGGTCAGACATAACCCGTGTACAAGTGAAGTATGCAGAAAATAACAACCGAGTGAGGAAAAACAATTTCCCTTGGGGATCATTAAAAGTAAGTTTCTTTCTTCTAATAAACACTGCTTGCCAAATCTAGCCTTTTAAAAGATCGCTGTACATCTTGTGGACATAGATGCTTATTTGGGGAATATTTTGGAATCTTTACTGAAAGTAACTCAGAAGTGACTGATACGTATTACTTAGTAGTGTACAACAAAGTGATTAAAAGTAATTTAATTGTTATGAGGTAAAACTGAATGGCAAATGGAAACTACAAAAAACGGAGTGGACAACAATGCATTTCAATGAGAAATAATGACTGACCAAAGATACTGACAGAATAAAGGCATTCCAAACTGAATTGAATCACTGAAATGTATATTTTTGTGTATGTTTCTGACCGCTTTAGTTAGTATAGTACTGTAAATATACTAGCAGGTGCCTGCTGCTCTCAGTAGAGGGACGCGCATATTACTGTTTTGGTCAGCTTGGGGTTCCGTAGAAACGCTTGGGAGGACTTCTCAGTGATTAGTTTCTTTTTGGCTGAGAATATCGGCTTCTTTTTGTTGCTATGTTGTAATGTGAAGACAGTAGTCGTGACTACAGAATGGAGACGCATGGTAAGTGTATTTGAAGGCAAATAAGTCACGCTTTCCCTCCTGACTGTATACTGCTACGTTTGCTAGCGAAATCATAGGCTAACAGGCGGCAGTCAAGTTTACTGAGCGCACCTTTTAAATGTCTGTTAAATATTTAAAGGGAAATCCGCTTATCAGCTCGTTTGAAACGTTTACTGACGTTTGTTTAGTTAAGTCAATCCAATCACCTAGCTTGTATACACTACAGTCAGTGTTTAACGTTGTGCTAAATGAACAAAAGTTCGCTTAACTCACTTAACTTTTGAGTTTGTCAGTCACAACAGAAAGTTAGAGGAGTCATATAATCATGCCTGAGCTTCTAGACTGAGCTGCTACTACAATCACTACTACTGATGCTCATATTAACCAACATAAGTAGCTCTTGCTCATATTGTAACATGGATGTTCCTGCTACAGCTGCTGCTGCTTCTTCCTCCTCATCGCCGTCATAACAACATCGTTGTTGTTGGTAATTATAGAAGCTGTAACTTTAATAGTATTTTATTGTTTATAGCAAAGATTGAACAATTGGTATTTAGTTAACAAATGTCAACCAAGTGTTATCAGAGTCCTGCACACTGTGTGTATGTGGTGGCTGTGGCTGCTTGAGGCTGATCTTCCTCTTCAGGTCAGGTGGCTGTCTCGTGTGTTTTTTTTGCAAACTCATTTCCTTGATTTCTTTTTGGCACTGTTTACATGTATCTGTTTTATCTTCAGTAATGCTCTGATGAAAGGTGAAACAAGTTTGCACTTGTTTAATGATTATTATCAGCTCATGTGGTCCAACAGGATAAATAAGGTTGTGTTTCTCCTCCAAATATAAGTTGCAGCCTGAACACAATTATTGATTTTTACAGCTGAGAAGAATGATTCACTAGAAAAATGATGACCTTTGAATGGAATTCGTTTTGGTTGGCCATTCTATTCAGGTGTGGTATTGGAATGGATTGGATCGGTTTGATAAAAGCAGCTGTAAATTTAAGTTTATCTACGATATCACGAAAATCGTGATGGTAACTGATGCCTGTTTGTTCCACAGCTGGCCTGGTCTGGATCAGGTTATGTTAAAATTACTGAAAGAAGACTATTTTGTTTATTAGAAATTGCCAACACATAACGCTAATAACTGGTACTTAACTCTGGCAGAGGTCTTATGTTTTAAAAGAGTTTTCATATGAGTGTCTGTGAGTAGGCTATGATCTTGTATGTTTTATGTTTAAATGGTGCACTGTCCCTTTTAGAAGGTATAGTTCCGGCACGGAGCGCTGGGACAGACCAAACAGGTTGTTGTCTCACCGTAGTAGCTATTTTAACCTCTTTTTACATCATTTTAGCCTTCTGTGAAATAACTTTTTTGGTCAAATATAAAGGAACAGTTTTACTTTTATATCGGAATCCTGCGTGTGTTTAGGTGGAGTAAGAAGCGAGTAGAAAAACAAAAACTTGACTGTTTGACCGGTAGGGGGCGCTGATGTAAAGCACCGCCGGTGGGGAGACGCTCCAGGCCTCGGAAAAAGCGCTCGAGCCGATCTAGGTTCTGTATAGCCTTCAATGTGGCGGCTCAGTGGACAGATTCCTCACTAAAGCCGGTTAGACTGGGTCTGTGCCAGCTGTACTCGCAGGCAGGCACAGGAGTCACAGCTGCATGATGCATCTCATAACTTCTCCTTCCTCATTTGAAGCGGTGTGTTAGGACAAGCATTTAGCACGGAGGCACCATATCGAATAGCTGGTATACGTCGGTATTCTTAGATGAGAATAGAATACGAGATTCTCGAAAGCGGAAGCGAGTGTTTTGACCAGCAACATGTCGTATCTCGGGATTTTGATGTGATGGGAGCGGTCCATGATGAGAGGACAAGGATTGAGAACCACTGTCTTAATGTAGAGAAATGTTACCTTTCTCACTTCAGTCTATGATACAGTTGTTGAATAGTGCTTCCCATGATCGGTAAACAAAATTGCGGGGTGTTGTAAAACATTATATGATGTATTGTACTGGCTGTAGTTGGTAAATGCCGTCAAATGGAAATGGGTATTTACAGTTTCTAACCTCTTCTGTAGGTAGTTTGGTGGAGGCGCAGAGCGGAGTCCCTTCACCCAGTCTCCAAAACCCCCTCCCAAGTCCTGAGTCACATATGGTAAGAACTGCATAACTGTTAAGGTCTGTGTTGTCTCTGCTAGACGAGGCACAATACGATGACATACTAAGAATAGGGGACATATTTAATGTCTGGGAGGTTAAGTGCATTACCAAGAGCCACCATGGTTTTGATGGAAGATATTTCGCTTTTCAGAGAAGTTTTGTCTTTCATCTGAAGGGCTTTTCCAGTTCTGTGATGATTGATTGCACTTAACATCCTAGACATTTTATGACCTGGATGACGTGACGATGAAGTGTTTTAAGTGTGCTCACTTGTTTGATCAGGAATCTAACTAGGTCATATATGTAACAGTGGCTAGAACTCCTTGAATTTTATTTCTGCATTAATTATTCATCAATGGTAGAGAGATTTTCATTGAAGTCACAAGGCAAGACAAGTGTATTACACCTTTCAGACACAAGGTTAATGAAAGGGCTTTACACAAAGCATCACAAGACGAAGACAAATACAAGACAATTTAAATACATTATAATAGGATGTAAAACAAAGACCTGATAAATAAGGAAGCGGGAAGTTGAAGAACACAAAATAATAGAAAGTTAGGGTGCGGTTCCAGTGTAAGAGGAACTAGACCCAAATATAATATAATGCTGTAGTAATGGAGCTGAAAGTCTGGAAATGTATTACACAAATGTGGTCAATAAGATAGCTTTGATTCCATTTGAATTCACTGTCTGTATTATTTGCCCTGTCAGGATATTAAGGGGTATAAATGGGTTCGCTGGCGGGTGTGGCTGTGTCGTCTGGTTGCTGTGCTGTCCTTGGGCGCCCTCCTGCTTATATTTCACTGGCGACCGCGGCTTGCTGTCCTCGCACGCTGCACCTCCTGTCCCCTGGCCTTGGCAGATATTCTGCTATTGAGAGTGAGAAAACGGTTGCATTCCTTCACACACCTATCGACCCTGAGACACCTGAGTTTGAAGTGTTTGTTTGGTAAAATGAAAACTGAATTTTTTTTTGCATTTTCAAAATATCAGTTGATGTGCATGTGCTGCGCGTGATGTCACTTTGACCCCTAATATCCTGCAGGTTTCCTGAAGATTGACTGTACATACCAGGGTTAGGCTGGGTTTGGCTTTAACAGACCTGTCACAAGATACATGTACAATATTGTTAGTGTCAATCCTTTTTCACACCCTTCACAAATAGTTGCAATATAATGCGTATGTATATATAATGCATTTTGTTGGGTAAGATTAGGACAGTCATAATTGGAGGTTAATGGATTGGACCCTATGACCATATTATACCTTGCATTCATATTTGCCTTGGCTATCCGGATACATTCAGATACTGAATCGGATCAGCGTACTTGCATGTACACCTTGCATCAACTTGGACATCGGGATATGCTGTCGGAATTGCCATGAAATCTCAGTAGGTGGGTCATTGGACTTTTCAAGCCCATCCTTCCTTCTTGCCCAATGGATAAACAACATTCATGCATAAAATAATCAATATATTATATATACAGCATATCCACCTTATTTCAGGTCCCCATTTACAGCAAGTCCCAACTCCCACTCAAAAAACTTTATGAATGAGAGCGAGCTGATTTCATGAATGAAGGTGTGTTCCTGCTGTACACGTGGCATTAACACAAAATACTTGTGACAGAGATCCGATGACAAGCAAGCCTGACCTCACACATATGTGGTCCGTCAGATCAGGTAGCATTCCGCCCTCAGTGCATTCTGTGAGCCGTTACACCTTACATTAACATTTGACCAGGATACAATCTTTGCGTATTTCTATCAGACTAGGTCTGTTATGTGCTGGTTGGTGAGTTTTGATGATGCGTTTTGATGATTTCTCTGCCTTCTGTGTCACATTGTGTTGATCTTGTGTCACATTTGATATAATCATAACTTTTAAGTAACTACTGACCTTAGTTCATTATAAGTTTTCCTTGGAGGAGCTCTTGGACAGTTTTTTCTCTCAGTTAAACTTGTGTCTCCTCCTTCAGGACAGTATGGGCCAGCAGAATGTGGTGGTGGTCCTCAAAGTGGAGATGGAGGAGGGCAGGTAAGCTACACATCACCTTTTCCTTTCAGCTCCACACACCTAGTAAGAGAAGGAGCAATAGTCTATATGACCCTTCATGTCCCACTCCCTTTCAGTTTGGACTTGATAGGAGAGGTGGAAAACACTGAATCGAGAGATACAGTTCTGCTCTACAAGGAGAAGGTAAGGAAGGCGAGAAGCAAAGGATTGCTGTGCCAATTGGTCTTCTTACCATGGCTCAAACTGACCATTTTTGTATTACAGAAAACGTACCTGCGCTACTACGTGTTTGAAGGGCTACGCTATATATGGCTGGACAAGAAGGGGACTTTTTGTCTTGTTAGGTAAGGAAAGGAGGTGACTGTAATAACGGAAACTGGTATACTTGTGAAAAGAGCTTACAATTGTATTCAGATTCAAATTGTTCAAACACCAATACTCTACTGGAATTCCTATAGGTAAACTGTGTAATAGTAAGAACTATTGTGATACATGAAAATCTAAAAGACATATAAGATAAGATCCAGTACAAAGTTCAAATTTTGACATAGTTAATCCACAGTAAATTGGTTTGAATAAACAGCTTTGCTTCCATTTTGAGTGTATGTGTGTTGTAGTTTCATGCCATCTAAATGTCACAGATATCTTCTATTGTATTGACTTAAATGTTAGCCCTTTTTAAGTTTTCAATCTTCCCCCTTATCTGCAGTGTCCTCAATGAGGACTGGACCTGCAATCACCTACATGACCTCCAAAAGGGCCTGAGTCCCCTGGAGCAAGGCTTCTGGTACGAAATGATGAATCAACGAGGGAACAAGTGAATCTTTAACGGAAATACTTGCTCAATCCTTTCAATATTCATTTTAGGAGAAGTGTGTACGGGCAAAACCTTATTGATGTGCCGGTCAAGTCTGCCGTAAAGCTGCTGTTTGAGGAGGTGAGACACAATATCAGAGTCATGTATGTTGTAGTGATAGTTCAGAACATGCATGCTCAGTATATGCAGTGTCCTCTCTAATTTCCTTCTTTCTTCTGACTCTCACTTTATCTACTTTTTTAGGTCCTCAACCCATTCTATGTGTTCCAAGTGTTCAGCATCCTACTTTGGATGTGTGATGACTATTACTATTATGCTACGTGTATATTTATTATCTCGGTCTGCTCCATATGCATCTCACTTTACGCGATGCGCAAGGTGAGCTTACATCACAAATAAACAAACAAACCCATTGCCAGGGGCGGTCAAAATGCTCATGTGTACCTTCTTTGACCTTACACCTCTCACTCACAGCAAACCATCACTCTTCACAACATGGCTCTGTTGATCACAGACGTGACGGTACGCAGAAACTCAGGAGGTATGTGATGCAAATATTTTCTTGTGTGATTCTTTCTTGCATTGGCAGTTTGTTGTTGATATTTCGGAGTTGACATTAATAGCGCCGGAGCAGCTAGTTGAACTTTGAACAATGATGTTGTTCAATCTCTTGATATTAAAATAAAGTTAAATTCCGTGATATCAATGGTTGAACTGAAAAGGATCATGGGGAACATGAAGACTCTTTGCTTCAAAGGAGCGCATAACAGAAAAAGTGTGAGTTCCGCTTGATCAATGGTCAAGGCTCGGAAGTGGGATGTAACTGGACTGTCCTGTGTTGCCTCAGTGGAGGAGCGCGTGAGCTCGGTGGAGCTTGTGCCTGGTGACTGTCTGGTCATCCCTCCTGAGGGTCTTCAGCTCCCGTGTGACGCCGCCCTGCTGTCTGGGGAGTGTCTGGCCAACGAAAGCATGCTCACAGGTAATCCTCAAACCGCTACAGTGTTACCAGAGATGATTTTACATGTTTTATAGCTTCAAATGTAAGATTATGTGGGCCAGTGTTTGAAGATTCCTTGAGACTTGGTGCATAAAAACCCTTAATTTAATTTAATTTTTTAATTTTTTAATTTTTTAATTTTTTAATTTTTTAATTTTTTAATTTTTTAATTTTTAATTTTTAATTTTAATTTAATTTAATTTATACTTGTGTAAAAAGTATCTCAGTGTAAGAGCAAGGGAGACATGATTTGTTCTGAATTTATTTATGCAGGTGAATGTGTCCCAGTGTTGAAAACTCCACTACCAACTGGCAAGGAGAGGTACAGTTCAGATACTCAGCACCGACACACCCTGTACTGTGGCACCCAGGTCATCCAGGCCAAGGGAGGGGTGCTCGCGGGTGAAGGAGCCATAGCTGTGGTCACAGGAACCGGTAAGGGATAAAGAAAAGGCTCAAAGCAGACAAAATACATGTCAAGTCCGTGTATTTTAAGTTGAGGACCTTTTCACTTGCCTAACAGTGCTTCCCAAAAAACACTATTATTGACAGTAGAGTCTCCCTTTAAACCTTAATCTTACACAATAACATTCACTCTCTGAAAACGATTCCCTGCGCTGCATAGTGAGACATTGCTTGATAGAAAAATGGTGATTTGAGTCACATTTTAGTGAAAAACGATGGCGTGAACTGTAAAGATATACACAGATGAAAGAAGTGAAGAGTCGTTGTTGTCTGAGTCAGTGTTGGTGCTTCTGTGTCACCCACAGGGTTTTTTACAGCCAAAGGAAGTCTGATCAGCTCCATTTTGCATCCTCAGCCAATCAATTTCCGCTTCTACCAAGACGCCATCAAGTTCCTGATAATCCTGGGCTGTTTTGGTGAGAGCTTCTACACTCGCTTCTTCTAAATCAGACACAGGCTCATTGGGGATCACTTAGATATGTTTTGTCAAAGTCAAGCTTCACCCTAAAAAGTGAATAGATGAGCTGTTTTTCTCTCCTTATGTATGTTGAGCATGTTGACAGTTAATCTCTTTTCATGCTTCAGCTCTGATTGGCACCATTTACAGTGGTGTTGTCCTCAGCAGGTCCAAGGTAAGGATTCTATTTTCCAGCGTTGTCATTTTGTACAGCTCATTATAATATCTTTTCTGCTATGCCTCACATAGTTGTTGATGTTATGCCCAGTCAACCTCAGTTTCGCAGTTGGTGATAAGGATCTTGGACATAATTACCATCGTGGTGCCCCCTGCCCTGCCTGCTGCGCTCAGCAGTGGGATCTTCTACGCCCAGCGAAGGCTAAAGAAACAGGGAATCTTCTGCATCAGTCCACCACGAATCAATCTCTGCGGAAAAGTGTCCCTTTTCTGCTTTGACAAGGTGAGAGGGAGACTGTTAAATCAGCACAGTGGGACGAGAAGAGTAGTTGTTGTAGTACATGTTGTAGTTGCTGTAAGTGCTTTGTCTCTGCAGACAGGCACTCTTACAGAGGACGGTCTAGATGTGTTGGGGGTGGTGGAAGCGCAACATTCTGGTTTCTCAGAGCTGGTCCCAGAACCCAGATTCCTCTCCCCGGGACCAATGCTGTCTGGTCTCGCCTGCTGCCACACAGTGGCCCTGCTGGCAGGTCGGCCCATTGGAGACTCGCTGGAGGTGAAAATGATCGAGTCCACTAGCTGGGTATGATTCTATGCCGTTCAGTTTAATGCCTTAAAAATGTGCCAGTGGTACACAAAGACATTGACATACATATTATATGTTAAATTATTATTTTTTACATGGTATTATATTGTATGTTGCAGAAACTCGAGGAGCCAGAGGGAGATGGAAGGCGGCTGGATTCAGAGTTTGGCGGCCATAGAGTTCTGGCAGTTATGAGACCCTCAACCCAGCAGCTCCACCCTGATGATGCTGTGGGTACCAACATCCCCACTTAGATCTCTTAATAAGGCTTATGTGTTATTAATGTCTTTTGGAGGCATTCTTGGACACATAGACAGTCATTTAGGGGAGTTAAATTAGAGTGCATTCTCCAGTCTAAAAATGTGTCTTTCCTTCCGTCAGGCCAGCAGTGAGCCGATCGCCATTGTTCGCCGCTTTCCTTTCTCCTCAGCTCTGCAGAGGATGAGTGTGGTGACGGTGACCCCTGGGGGTCACCAAGCTGTGGCTTTCATCAAAGGGGCCCCTGAGATGGTGACTAGCCTCTGTCTACAAGAAACAGGTTAGATGAAAAGAGAATGAAAAGTACAAATAACTGGTGATAAGAACATGAAGCTTTTGGTCTTTCGCTACTCAATTTTGTCAGTTGGAATGGAATGCTTCCCAGCTGTGACAGGACAGATTTCCAAAAGGTAAATAGTAAAATAAATCTGTGTCCATAAATCTGAATTTTGATGTGCTACTGTTTTCAGTGCCAGTACAGTTCTCCAGCCAGCTGCAGAACTTCTCTAGCGATGGCTTCAGGGTGCTTGCACTTGGATACAAACCGTTAGATGGGAAGACTGACTTGACAACCATTGAAAGGTTAGTCACTGACACCTCCGTCTGTATTTCTGTCTTTTTGGTGGTACTTAAACATCCTAGGCCTCTTTTTCCTCTTTTTCCTACTTATATAACATATGAGAGTTTCACTTTTTTTTGAATTACTGAAATAAATGAACATTTCCCGGTATTCTGATTCATTGAGCTGCACCTCTAATGTTCCTTCTGATGAAAACTCCAACTGCGGGTGTCAGTGTTGATGTAATTGCGTTTCTGTCCACAGAGCGGCGGTAGAGAAGGACATGCAGTTCCTGGGATTGTTGGTGATGAAAAACATGGTGAAGCCAGAAAGTGCCAAAGTGATCAACACGCTGAAAGTGGCACGCCTTCGCACTGTCATGGTCACTGGTGAGACATATGTGCATTTATGCTCACCTCAGCTAAGTGTCTGTGTTTGGTGTTCAAGAGGAAGGAGCTACGGTTACGTGCAGGACTTACCTGTTTTATATTTCGTCACCCAGGGGACAATATTTTAACAGCAGTCAGTGTCGCAAAAAGCTGTGGGATGGTGGGCTCTGGTGACAGGGTCATATTTGTCCACGCTACCCCCCACATTGCCGAGTCCATGCCCACCCTGAGATTCCAGCTGGGAGACGGAGAGTCCGCCGCCAGCCAAGACTCCGTAGATCCTAATGAGGTTGGTTCTTTGCTCGGAATGGTTCCAACTGTTGTCTCACAGCAAGATCACGGGTTTAAATCTGACAGAGACCTTTTGGGAAACCAAATGGGACAAGTGTACTGTTCCTGAGGCTGCACTACATTCCAAAGATTCTCTTAAGGTGTCAAGGAAAGAGACACTGTAGACAAGATCTTTGCTTTCAAGTTGGTTCTACATTTGAGCGTAATCTAATCCGTTAAAGGGCTGCAATGGATGAAAGAGAGCTTTTGCAGTTGTCTGTGGAGTTCTTCTCTGTTCTGCTGTGGTACTCAGGTTTAGACAGTAGGAACAGTGCCATGCCGTTGAATGAGAGCCTTGTAATGTAAATGTGACAACTGGAGATGAACCGGCACACATAAATGATCATGTAAGTCAGTAAGGACTAGTGATACTAAGGATAATAATGACATTTTACAACATGCAGCATACATGTACAGGACGTAAATAAAAGAAGCAGGTAGTTTAATTGTTGGATGTTAATAAATGTAATTTTTCTGAGACTGTGAGAATAAATGGTGTTGTCTTTTCTCCTTCTCTGCACAGATCCTGTACCAGGGCGGTTCTGATCATCACTTGGCCATTAACGGCGTTTCCTTTGCTGCCCTGTGTGACCACTTCCCTGAATATTTGCCAAAGGTAATGTTAAAGTTTTTAATGTTACGAAATTCACAATTTATAGAGCCCCCCTGTGCTCATGAGAAGCTGTAATCAAATTAAAAGATGTATATTCAGGATTTTAGAGTAGAATAGAATAGAATATCTTTATTGGCATTCTTCATGTACAACAAAATTGAAAGTGCAGTCCTTCTCTGTGCAAAAGATCAGTAAAAAAAGAATCAAGGATAAATAATAATCATAAAAATAAACTCATTAAGACTCTAAAAGGAGAACATCATAAAAACCACACACACACACACTCTACATTTACACATTCTGCTGGCATTCATTTGCATTGAGGTGCGGTTATCACTCTGGGATTAAAACAGTTTTTTCGTCCGTTTGTCCATGATTTTATTACTCTCGGCCCAAGGGAACGCTTATAACATCGGCCTAACGGCAGCAGCTCAGGCAGATAAGAGTCCTGGGTGGCTCCCTTACGACCCTGCATACCTAGAACATTCATACAGCTATTATGGGAATGAGTGGTAGACACGGTGAAACTAAGATACAACGATCTCTGATTAATATTTCATACTCTATCTTTCCATTCATTGAAAGTCATGACATAGGATATATAGCCATATAGGGAATGATCACTTTTCCATTGTTTCCAGTGTATTAGTTGCTTTCATTGCGTTGCTTTTGATGCCAGTTGTATCCATTGCACTACTTTGTGTTCTAACGTACGGCATTAAATTAACTGCGTAGTGCAACATAGTCTTACGTTGTCATTTATAAACGTGCTATAATTTCAGGTCCTGATGCGAGCCACAGTATTTGCACGCATGGCTCCGGACCAGAAGACCCAGCTGGTGAAGGAGCTGCAGAAACTGGAGTAAGTACACGGACGAGACACTCCATCCCACTCATCAAAACAAATAAACCACTACTTCAATTATTAAGCGACAAAGTAATCAAACTTTTTGAAATTTGGTTTTTGACAAGGCAAACTTTTTATCTTTGAGTTTATTACCTTATTACAAAAACACAGGTAATGTGTGAGTGCAGCCCATTAAGATGAGACATTTGACCCATTTATCTTATTGACGTTGTGTAGCAGCTACATAGCTCATCATTAGACACATCTCACCTCATGCTGGAAGTTTGCAGAATCTTGGAAATTGTTACTATTTTAGTTTTTGTTGACTTGCCCCTTCACACTACCACTTAGGAATTCCTGTTGTTTCATTACTTTAAAACCTCAGACACAGGGAGCTAGGCAGAAATGCACAAGGGTAGAACTAAGATCGTAGTCCCTTCCCAACACCAAACCTCCATCTTGGTTTCTTCCCTGTTCACTGCAGTTACCGAGTGGGGATGTGCGGCGACGGGGCCAACGACTGCGGGGCCCTGAGAGCCGCTGATGCCGGGATTTCCTTATCCGAAGCTGAGGCCTCGGTAGCTTCGCCATTCACTTCCAAGACCAATAATATCAGCTGTGTACCTCTGCTCATCAGGTAAAGGTTCGATTCAGGTTGCATCGTTTTGACACGAGCCCATCTACGCAACAGTCTCAAGTCAAGTTTCCTCTTTAAATTGTTTTCTCTTTCACATCGCAAATGATTCGGTTCAAGTAATTGCCCCCTGGCAGTAGTTTTATTATGTTTCTGTTACTGAGGTATTGCATATAAGAGGTATTGGCTCTTTGTCAACCACTGCTGTCAGTCTTAATGTGAGTCTTAAGTTCCTACCTGGAGCACTGTTGAATGAACTCCTTTCCTGTTTCCTGTGTAGAGAGGGCAGATGTTCTTTGGTCACCTCCTTCAGTGTCTTCAGATACATGGCACTCTACAGCCTCATCCAGTTCTGCTCCGTGCTCATCCTCTACACTGTGAGTAGCAGTTGCATATGTTTTCAGAAGGAATCAACTTCAAACAGACAATTCCACTCTCTGGCGTATCTGTTTTCATCGAACAGCTCCCAATAAAACTGTGTCACTTCACTGTCTTTCCAGCTGAAGACCAACCTGGGGGATCTCCAGTTCTTGTTCTTTGACCTGCCCCTGGTGACTTTCCTGGCCCTGGTCATGTCGTTAGGAGGCCCCAGTGATGAGCTGCACCCCTGCAGACCTCCAGCCAGTCTGCTCACCCTGCCTGTCTTAAGCAGCCTCCTGATCCAAATCTGCCTGATCATCCTGGGCCAGGCTGCTCCTGTCTTAATCGTTACCTCAATGGACTGGTTAGTAAACAAGAGCCAAACTGACTTCCAACTCTTACATATAAAAGACTTTTGGAAAGGAACAGAGTCCTGTGTAAAAGAACTTTTTTCTTCAAAGCTTCCTCAAATTCAATAGTTTTTGTTTTTCTAATTTCTCATCCATTTTTTCTTCTTCTTAGGTTTATTCCAGTAAATACCACATTGCCCTTGAAGACTAGACTGCCAAATATGGAGGATACGACCGTGTTTGCTTTGTCTGGTTTCCAGTACATCATCATGGCTGTTGTGGTCACACAGGGCTACCCGCACAAGAAACCCATCTACCGCAATGGTAAATCATCAGAAATGACTATCACATATTATCCTGGGCTGCTATGAGGGGCCAGATTGCTGCTGTGGTGGTTTGAACCTCAGAACAGTTGAACTGCGTGACCTTTAAGCAGTGGGGTCTGTCAGTATGTTTCCATGCACACCATACTCCTAAGAACGATCCTGAGAGAAATGTGATCTTGGTTTGTTACATTAAGTAATTGATGCACATTTAATTTGTGTGAGGGAAAAAAATGTAAATACTGTGAAGAGAGAAGAGCCAACGTTTCAGGAGGAACTAATGATTTTCCTGTTTCTGTTATTGTATTTGTTCCCTTCCAGTGGTGTTCTTCTGTATCCTGGTGCTCCTCTTGGCCCTGATGACCTGGCTGGTGATCTATCCTGCTCATTTCTGTATCCAAATCCTTCAGCTGTACAACTTCTCTGATATGGACTTCAAAATGCTGCTGGTGGCTCTGGCTGCTCTCAACTTCCTCCTTTGTTTCTTGGTGGAGGTGAGTACAGTACAGACAGTAGTATGGGAGAGTATGGGAGTCCGCTATCACCCTTAGTTTGTTCAAACACCTTTTTTTGAAGAGGCCCATATCAAATCTGTGTTGCTGCACCAGAGCAATTATTAATATGTAACCCCTTTCCTCATGTTAGGTTATTCAGTATTGATTCATTAGCTAAAGAGAGGCCTTGGGGAGAAAGCCTTCACAGAATACACAGCTCGCTAAATGGTCCATGGAGTCTTAACAGACCACAGAAGTTAACAATATGATTAGTCCGCACCATTGTCTGTGTATGCTGGTGTGTCTTCCAGTAGTTCTGTGCTGATTAGTACACATTAACAGTAAAATGCTTTTCTGGGACTTCTGCAAAGCCAACATGAGTTGCAAGATGTGCAAGTCAGTAGCTTTGACATTGGCTTACTAACCTTTAGAGCTTGAGTTGTGCTTAATAATGTGCATAACTTTGTTTAATTGTTGATATCATGTACACATGAAGCATGCTTAAGTAAATCCATTTAGAAGGTAATTTAGCAGGTATTAACCCACATTAAACTTGTTGTTTGTTTCTCGCAGGCCCTGATAGATCAAGGAGCCCTGAACCTTCTTCGCTGTAAACGTCCATCCAAGAAACAGTATAAACGTCTGGACCTCCTCCTGCACAACTCCCCGTCCTGGCCGCCCCTTAACCAGGCGCTCCGCTCCACACAGTGCTCAGTCATCAGCCTGCGGTAGCATCGGCCGTTCCTATCATGAACTCTTTCACAAACGAAGATTTTTGAGTGGCAGCCATCAGACTCGGTCTCATTGTATAAATAAAGACTTTTTTGGGGAATAGAAAATTTGTGTGCCTGAGGGATTTCTGATGAGTTAAGTTCAGCACAATGTTCAAGGACCATATGGGAAAGTTGGACATTTGTGCTTGTTACTGTGTCAGTACAGCAGAGGTGGGAAGTACGTGTACTTCAATTCTGGGCATGAGTACAATTTTTTTTTAATGTTTTTATTTGGAGGAGATTTCTTCTTTACTCTGTTACTTTACTTTACATAGGGAATGTTTTGTTAATTATTACAATCATTTCATTCTCTAGTTCCAGCTGTCCCACCCCGTGTCCCATTGTTAAATCATGAATTGATCCACTGGCTGTCAGTATCAGAAATCACTCCCATATGAAGTGGATCACAGTGCAAGGAATTGAAAGTAGAATGTCCCTATATGCAGATGCTTTTATGCTTGGATGATCACTCCACATCTCTATCATCTCCCTTCAGACTAATTAGGCTGTTTAACACTTTTTTGGGATATTTAACTGTGAAAGGTGTGTGTGGATTTACATATTTAGGCCTAGAAGTAAGAGAGCTCATCTACACCTGTATGTGAAATACTGGTGTTTGCCTTCTAGTGCATTCCACCAACCAGCTGCACTTAAATGATCCTGACATTTCCAAGAATGTCCTGCGGCAGTGGCACTTAATGCATAGACACAATCTCCCTATCTACTAAGGCAGCTGCTGAACAAACGCATGCATATATGTTCATCTCTAACAGATCCAATGATTCCACATCAGGCCACATTGTGTTTATGCATGTTAACAGACTGGTAAAGAGATTTTCCTATGGTCACCTGAGACTCCAACTGAGTCGGTCAATACATTTCAGTTTAGTTACCAAGTATTCAGGCAGATTATAAACTTCAATATTAAATACATAAATGTGCACAACGACATGATCATTTTCTGCAAATGGTTTTATTAAATCAGTATTTACAGGCAATTTGTGTTCTCACTCCGAGCTCTATGAAGCCTGTCTGTCTGCCACAACAATCTGACCAGTATTGAGAATTCTCCCTCTGACACGTTCGCACTTTGTCACATAAATTCAATAACAATTTAACTGTTAAATCAACAACCAGGAAGTAAAGATGTAGAGGAGGCACCAGCTGAATTGAACCATAACGAAAGCGTTTCTAAATGTGCACCACTGAATATGGCTTCCTTTGAGATCAACTCTCATTCTGACAAAGGTGAAAAGCTTAAAAAACAAAAAAAAACATATCGGGCACAATGGTCCAGGTAGTCACTTTTCATACACAGCATTGCATTTCAAACAGCACGTCCCTCTGGTCACACCTCGGCTGCTGAACCGTCGCGTCCCACCGGGATCCAAACGCCACCCGGTGAGACAACAAACCACACGAGCTGACGGACAGACAGACCGCCGTTCACATTCCTTGCGTTCGTGTCGTCGCACTTTCTGCCTAGCACCGTTTTTTAACACAAAAGTGCCACGCTTTCACCTTCGACGTGGACATTTGCCGTTTGGGTGCCGCTCGGAACTAGCCGGTCAAATACAATCTTCCATCATTTTCATTCATTCCGCCTCGTTCCCGTGCACCTGAGTTCGTGTGTGTACACCAGTGAAGGACAAAGAGAAACGAGCGCGCTGTCGATAGGGTGGAGATGTGATGGCGCGGCTTCTGAGGTACAGCAGTAAATTCATTCCCCGTCTGCTGCCGACACACACACACCTTACAACTTAACCCGTACAGTATAACACAGGGCGACTTTAAAAATGGGCTTTGGGTTCATTTCAATCAAAATACTGCTCTGACATTTGCTGCCATCTCATTTTAAAAAAAGGCAGAAAGCTACTTAAAATGGATTAAAATTCATAAATCTCCTATTTTTGCTTTTTTTTGAAACTTTTAAATAGAAACCATGACAAAACAATCCGCAGGAGACAGCAGAAAGGGAAATAAGAAAAAGACAAACTTGTAAGCTTGTCAGATATTAGACTTGAACACACCCTTACCCTCAATTTTAAAACAAACAGCAATGTACATATTAGGGCTGCACTGATACCACAAACAGCTCAGGAGGAGTTTGCTTTAAAGGAAAGGGATCTACAAAAAACTATTTACTGAACAGACATCCAAAATGTGTCTACTGAGGTGGATTGTGCAATAGTGATGTCTTCTTATATTGTCACGTGGAAGGTCGATGCTTGGTGTGTGAATATCAAAGCGTGGTTGTAATCTCTAAAGGAGGTATCAGTGCGTCCCTATCATCGATTAATAAAGACAAGCAGGTACAACAAAAAGGATTAAAAATGGAGCGAGCCAGCATGTGTGTGTGTGTGTGTTTTCAAAGGTGGACTGTGTGGAAGGTGGCGTGTGGTATTATTGCTTGGAGAGGCTGCTGCACACGTGTGTGTACCGGCTCGTCTCGTGTTGCGGTGGTCACACCTCCTCTCCCGCTCGAGCTCACCCTTCATGATGTTACTCATGATATCCAGAGGAGCCGTCCAGCCTGCAGGCACCCCGAGACTGAGGAGGAGGAGGAGGAGGAGGAAGGTGGAGACGAGGGCCATCTCTTAAAGGGATCATCACAGTGAGTCCAGCAGATGTCTCTAATCACAGTGTCAAACAGGAGTTGGGAGAGGAGGGAGCGCGCTTTCCTTTACACTTCCTCCAAGCGTCACTCGCTCTCTGTCGCCCACATGCATTGCTGGTGGAAGAAGGTGGGGGCAATGTGGCCGTAATCACATCCAATACCATTGACCTCAAGGAGGATATGTCTTTTCTCACCAGGGGCCCTCAGTCCCCGCCCGCCCAGCCGCTGGGTGGCCCTTGCACCGCTTATCTATGCTGTCGGAACCCCGGGGTGCCGTCTGGGCCGGCAGGCTGCCGGACAGTGTGATTGTTTGATCGGGTTTCCTCTGAAGGCAGCGTGGAGTTCAGACGTCCTGACCTGATGGGAGGAAGAGGACACGGGAGTGAACTGACAGCAGTCATTTTTTGTTACATAAGAGCTTTGTTGTAAAAGTCTTCAATCACGCTCTTAATTTACAGTGTGTACAGATGTCAATTTAGTTTTCGCCAAACAACTAAGATGAGAGAAACAGAGCAGAACAGTGATGGAACACAGCGTGGTGAGGCTGGCAAATGAGCTCATTCTACAATCACACAGAAACGCTCCTTTGACTGGTTGAGTCTCTGCTGAGGCCAATAATGTCGATAAAATTTAAACTCAATTTCACGCTTGTGAATTCATCACTGTCTCTCTCTTTGTTCCATTTAAGTCAAAGCCTCAGAATTTCCAAAAGCCGACTGAAAACAGCAGCAACCTCAACAAGTGAAACCAGAAAACGATGGTTAATGTTTTCCTAATATGACTCTGGTGTATTTAACCAGCCGTGTGAGGATTTACTTTTAATGCACATCGTGTTATTAAAAATACTAAATTAATAAAGAAAGAAATGATATATGATCCAACTGAAATTTAGAGCTAAATCATTGCACATATGAGAGCCTCTATGATGGTGTGCGTGTGTGTGTGCGCGAGACTAAATGCACACACAGGATGCGTCACGTATTTCCTTCTTAGATCAAAGGCCTGCCAGACATTTCTGCAGAAAACAACACGCGTATTACAACCATTATTTCCATTTTGACATCTGTTCTTGTACTTCTCATTCCATTCTATTCAACAAGTGGGTTGCTCTGCAGCAGCAAGTGGCTGTTTGTCATTTGGATTCAGCCAGTCAGTCATTATCGAGCCCATTACACTTCAGACTGAGATCTCTAACTTACATTAACAGTTTCAGTAATCAAACACACTTTCAAATGTTATAGGCTTGTGTTGCTCGCCATCATTTTATTGATGGTGAGCAGGGAGTTTATTTATTATCAAACATTTCTTGAGAGGAAGATGCAAAAACCAGCACCAGGCCCTCTCCTCTGGCCCATCAGGTGGTATACTTCTTTGAGGTCACATGGGAGATTAAAGATGTGTTGTCCGCTGCAGTTTAATTTAGTGTATAATTATTTCAGACTACCCTCACACCCGTTCTCATTTCCTGCTCTCACAGTGGGACAGGCGTCGCACTCGGACGTATCGGGAGCACATTTCAGAGTCTGAGTCAAAGGGCTGAAGCTGGGACTGCACCAGTGACACACCGATGACACACTGCACACCAGAACACTGCCAACAACAACAACACTGGGCATGTTTTGTTACGATCATCTTGTCCCAGATGAAGGTGAGGGCACAGGAGGGCAGTTAGACAGGCTGAGCCGACCCGTCATCCAGCGGGCACTCTGCGTTATGTAGAACCTGTTTATACCATTTGATTTAGGGGTGGGGGTGACGCGTCGATGTAAATCGACTACTCGATTACGTATATACATCGATTTGCATAACCGTGTGCCGACGCGTCATAATGACAAGATGGCCTTACCAGGTGGAAGCAAGCACGCAACCGGAGAACAAACAGCAATGTACACTTTGTGTCCCCGCCAACCAAGCATGATACACTAGGACAGGGGTGGCGAACACGCCGCAGCTCTTTGCCGGAAGCGCTAACTGACTTGCGTCTCATGTATTTTTGTTGTTGAATGCAGATTGCGCTCGATCGCTTCTACTTGAATTGAAAAACGGAGATTATCAGTCAAAAGGTGGCTAGTGGAATAATGCATTGCAAATATTTGATTGTTTTCAAGAGAGGATGATTGAAGAAAATATTGGAATATTAATGAGATAAGTTTGTTATTTATTTTGGGGGAAATAATTGTTCTATTGCGAGATAAATATAATCTAAAAATATTAATCGACTAATCGAAAAATAATCTGTAGACTAAGTGGTAAAAATATTATTAATAGGTGCAGCCCTAATTTGATTGCTTAAGGCTTATTAATAACATCAGCATGGACGTACCCACACCCTCATCCTTTAACAGTGTCTTTCTCTTGTCTGCCTACTTTGTTCAGCACATCATGGAATATACATGTATATTCCATGAAAGAAAGCACCTCTAAAGGGACATTATTATTGGTAATGTATTACCAATAATAATGTCCCTTTAGAGGTGCTTTCTTTCTTGAATCCCACCTCTGGTTGTCAGTGTGTGTGTGTATTACCTGTCAGAGCTGGGTTTATCCTGAGGCGCCTCCTCTGGACAGGCACTGCCCAGTATTCTCTTCCTGGCCTCAGCGTACTCTGCCTCGCGCTGGGCCAGAGATTTGACCTGCGGCGTGGGCCTGTTCTGATTCAAGGGGGACCCCGAAGACCCGTTGGTGGAAGGCCTCTTCAGGATGCGTATCTGAGGCGGCGGCGCTGCTGGTGAAGTGTCGTCCTGGATCACTATGGCCGTACTTTGTGGCGACCGCGTAAAGTTGTTACTCAACTCCCTGGCAGCAGAGCAACGACACATAATTCAATTAAATGAGCGGCAGGACAGAGAGAACTTCACACTTTGGGCATAAAGAGGGATAAGTTCTCTAACCACAATGCTGCCACATCTGATATTGATTGACAAAAACCCTAAGATGGGTAGTTTGAAGCTAAGGTTTAGCCAGGTTTAAACGGAGCCTTGAGTGTGGGCTGCTTCCGAACACACACACACACACACACACACAGCTTACTTTTCTTTCTGGCTGATCCTGAGCTTCTCCTCTAACCGCTTCTCCATTTCCTGTAGGGGGGGGGGAATAAAGAGTCCAAATGTGTAACCTTGTAAACAAACAGCATGTTCATTAGTTTAATAGGGCGGGGAGGTAAGAGGGAAATACTGGACGCACTTAGCAAACGGGAGAAAGGAAGGATAGATGGATTAAGTTTCAGTCTATTTCTGTGTTTGAAAAGCAGCTGCCAAGTTAGAGCTCAAAATGCTAACGTTAGTCGGCTAATGTTGCTAGCGTATAGCTATGATAGTTCCCCTTAAAGCTACAACACCGACACTGTTTTAATGCTGAACAACCAGTAGAGCGTCCGTTATAAAAGTGTGTCTCTGTGGTTACTTTACCTCAAGTTATATTCGTAAATGTGTTAAAGGTAGAGTTAAGTACGTTTAGCTGCTAGCCGTTAGCCTCTAGTTAGCTCCTCCACACAGCCACGTTGTTAACGTCACTAACTGGGGATCATCTAGCTAACTAGCATTAGTAGCTCTCGTGTTAACGTTTCTCATTACAAACGTGCTAGTTAACCATAAACACACTGATCATCTTTTGAACTACATAAAAGACGGTCTGCTGTTATTACCCTCTGCCTTGGAAATGATGGGAAAATTGCGATTTAGCATGCTAACCATTAGCTAGCGAAAGCGGTGCTGAGCGAGACTCAAACCTACAAACATCACTGAATGTTAGTGTGTATAGACTCTTGTCTTTTTTCTTCTACAATAAAAAGTTATAAATCTCAATGTGGTTTGTTATATTTGTTCTCCAGAGACTACAGGTTCATTCATTGTTCATTATGGGAAATAATGTAAATCCAACTTTAACGAACTTTTCTTCTTATCATAAGCTTTAGAATAAGAGATTTGATTACCTTAGACAGACTATGTAAAGCGATGTATCATATTGTTTGAGCTCTTTATATTTACCAAAAAGGAATAAAATGTTTGCATTTCCAATACAATAACAAACGACCGACAAATTAAGGTGTACGGCTCACAATGTAACATTTCAACCAACTTTAACTACATTAGTTTATCATGACCCAACGTACATGTGGCTTCCAGAATCAGACTTAAGAAATAAGTAACGAGTATCAAACGAGTATCAAACACATCGGTCAGTGAACCGGGGTAAGCTTCAGGATTTAACATTAGCTTCTCAAGTTTCCTGAAGCTAAGGTTAGCATTAGCCGCAGCGTCGGCCTATGTGAGCTGAGAGCGTGGACACAACTTCTTACTTCTAACGACCGCGTGATTGTAAACACACTCCGAAACAACCGCCGTCTTTAAATCCACACACTATCCAAACTTTGATCACTTGCCTCACTGTCAGCAGCTACCGCCCAACTTTCGACAACCTCCTCATCCATGTTTCATTTTGTTTGAGAATTAAGAGTCACGCTGAGGAGTTGGCTGTCCTGGCCTCCGTCAGGTCCGCCTCTCTCTCTTCATACACGCTCTGACATAATCACACTGACGGGTTTCCCCCCACAGCGTGCAGGCCGTCAGCGTGGGGTGTCCCACGGTGTACACCAAGGTTTGTAACAGGTGATCAGCATTCACGAGTAGATGTTCAGTCCTCAAACTTGAAAGTAATCATTATACTGATAATTCTGGATTCGTGTATATATGGTTGTTGTTGAGAAAATAAACCTAGCCCATGGATCTCATATTCGCAGAATTATTGGCGTGGGAATGCATTTTATTTTTGCTTATCAATGGGGCAGAAGGTTTGAGTTTGTGCTGGTTGCTTTGGGGAAGCATTCAGGTCCGCAACTTAAAGCGAGATGGTCTGTATACTGATTGTTCCCATTCACCTGCTCCATTCAGAGGACATTCAGAGGTTTGTTGCAGTGATATATGCAGAGAACTAAAGCCCCTTCTGTCAAATGTAAATGTCAAAAGTAAGTGATGAAACAGTACTACGCCTTACAATGAGAATCACTAGTTAGGAAAGTGAGAGGATAAGTTTTCTCGTCAGACCATTAGGCCTGGTAAGAAACCCAAAGAAACCTGACGGCTCTCCTAAATGTGTTGAACAAAACTGATCAGATTGTTACCATCTTGTGGGGAGGAAGGTCACAGAGCCATGAGCTGCCTAAAGAGACAGGGCTAGAACTAAATTTAGTTCTGATGGCATAAAAACAGTTCTTATTATTGCTTCTTACCCCAGAAGCAATTAGCACAATGAAACAGTCACAGTGAAGAATCCTCTTCTCAGTCTTCTGTGGAGCAACCATGTGCTAAACGTGAAGCTGTTGCCAAACTAATAGGGAAGAAAGCTCTGATACAGTGCAATTTAAGCGGCTTGGCAGTGACTGCATTGCTTTACTCGGGCACACAAGTTAGTATGGTAAGCCTGCTTGAAAAGACAAATATCTGCCTTACCTCAACATTTGACCTATGTCATGAAACTATGGAGGGAATGGAGGAGCTAGAGGTAATTTCCTTCGTTGGGTGGATAGCCATGATGATCAACTTACCAGGAAATGTGGACCCCAGCCTTTCCATTAGTGTCCCTCTCCTAGTCAGTAGTTTGACCTTGGAGAAACCATTAATTGGGTTTAATGTTTTGGAGCAGCTCATTGAGGGGCAGCCAGAAGGATCAATCCCTACTTTGACACCTTAACACGAAAGACAGCCCTGGGCATCTTGCAGAATACTGAAAGGATTGTGACTGTAACATGCTGAGCCAACTTCACATATGCATATGTGATTAATTAAATCTAAGTTCTCCTACTCCGCCCCTGTTGCGTAAGCAGACACCCACTGCCCTGAACACAGGACCTGCTGGATACCTTGGGGGCATACTCGTAGTTCAGCATTCACCAACGTACCACCTGGATTTTGTGTTGAAAGATTCACGCCATCTCTCCACCTCAGTCACTCCCTGGAGGCTTTATGAATGGGTAAGGATCCCATTTGGTATATCTAATGTGCCAAATCCAACGCCACAAATCATAGGTGACCTGGGAAGGATTCTCAGCTTTCCCATTTACTACCGGTCGTACATACAGACCTCTCAAGGATAGCTAAGCCACTAGCTTAGTTGCTCCAGGGGACATCCTCAACCCTACCAGCCCATTCCCATCTGAGTAAAACCAAAAGCCCACAGTTGTATTTATAGAGTGGACCTTTGAGCATCAAAGAGTACTTGAGAGTCTGATTGACATTTTAACTCATCCTCCAGTTCTAGCATATCCAAACTTTGACCTGGCTCTTGACCTTCATACTGATCGGAACAAGGCCTCGGGGCCGTTCTCTACCGACAGTAGAGTGGAAAAGTACGAGTCGTTGGATATGGATCCCGAACTCTGCAGAAAGGAATTATCATTTACACAGTGGCAAGTTAGAGTTCCTTGCTGTAAAGTGGGCAGTGTGTGAGAAGTTTAGGAATTCTCTTTTTTCACGCCCCACACTTCACCATCTATACAGATAATAACCCTGTTACTTAAATCATGAGTGCAACCAAACTTAATGCAGTTGGTCATCGCTGGGTGTGAGAATTGTCAGACTTTCGCTTTAACATAAAACACAGACAGGGGAAAAACAATGCGGACATACTGTCCCGTGTCCCTCTTGGTATTGACCGTGACCTTTGCCTCCTGACTTGGTATCACCCCGTGGCCTTGACCTCTATATGAAAGCCATAAAGAGTTGGCCCAAGCCGAAACAGAAGACCCCACAATTGGGAGATCATAAGGCTCAAAGGAGTGAATGATAAACTTATAGATGTGTATAGTTAGAAACACAACTATTTCATGTTGCAGTACAAGTCTGATTCTGTATACCGAAATGTTTAACTTTGATGTTTGATGGTACACTATATGCTACACTTTGATATGCCACACTTTTTAAATTTTGTTTTGTGCTTCATAAATAACTTACACAATGAATTGAAATGAAAGTGTTTTAAAAGGTTACAATACATTATAGTTTGGATTTGTAATTAATAAGAACCTTTATGTAATGTAGTTAGTTGTTTTTGAGCAAATGTCAGACATTCGTTCTAAATGTTACCTAAGTCAAACCTTTGTGGTGTTTTAAAAAGAAGAACAAACAGAAATGACACATGAATACAGAAACAAAAGCAAGAAATCTGTTAATTAATGTTGTAGGTCTTGTTGAACATAGGTTCTGTAATTATGGGAAGCCCATCCAACACAAGAGAACTAGCTGAAACAATATTCAGTATTCATTAGTCAACTTCTGATTGACAGCGATCTTTGCAACACATTCTGCTAGACTTCTCTGTCAATTGCATTTTAACTGCACTTTCACATAGATAGAAACCAAGAGCAAGAAACCAAATGATACATGCATACAAGTGTCGGGGCAAATGTTTTTGTCGGGGCCAATGATTACTGTAATTATAATTGTAATTGTAATTATAATTGTAGATCATGTGCAGAAATCCAATTATTTATAAATAAAGAAATTCAGGAAATCTTAGAGCTGCTTCTAATTCTTTAATTATGGTCTTGTTAGTAATTAAGAAATAAATAAGAACACCATGTATCTGAAATCTTCTAAGTGAATCGTGGTTTAACAAAACATCTAATTGACTAAATGAGTTTTGGACATCAAACAGTATGGTATGACATGTAAAATTATTACGTCTTTGGCCTCAGTCAAAGGCCTTTGACTAGACACAATTCCTGAAAATCTATCAGTTGCTATGATTAGCAGGTCCTATGGACGAATAGTTGTTTAACTGTTTAATAGACCAATGGCTGTACAATGGTCATGGTGGCATTAGTGATAATGAATGTGAAATGGACTACATTACCACATGGATGTAAAGTTCAGATTTTGGGAGAGACAGAAGTGATTAAATTAATATCAACATGAATGCCCTGGAGTCCGTTTACAGATATATCACACACCATTAGTTGATTTATTTCCCAACAATGATACCTTGGTCATTTTTAGAGCAAACAATAAGAATCAGACTTATTCATTACCCCAATGTGTGAATACAGCACTTGGTGCTTCAGTCTGTTACAGGAAATGCTTAAGTAAAGTAAGGTAAAGAAGAAAATATGTACTGTACTTAAAGAAAGAGCAAGTATAAAAACACACTAAGACCAATCCTGATTGCACACAATAGCATCGTGGCTATTGGGAATTACAAACTATGTGTATGATTGAATCATTGCGTCATTCCTGCTCTGTTTATTTAGAGTTCTGGTGACTGGTTGCATTTTGAAACTAGGGCAGCTTGCTCTCTTCAGGGGTGACACGGTTGAGCAGATGGAGTCTCCCTGTGTTATTGAGATTCCATTTTTAATGAGCAATGATAGATGAAGGGCATCGACAGTGCAGGATAAATATGATTTCCTGTCTGTCATGCTTGTGGTCTCCCCATTACAAAGTCCTAGTTTGAGATGCAGAAGGTGGAGTTTAAAGCCAAAACCTTCTGGTTGGCTACAACTTGGGAGGCGGCAATAGTGTTACATGTCAAGCTCAAGTCAGTAATGCTTAATGCTTAATGTTAGAATGTGTTGCTTCTCTCAAACAGAAGAAAGCACAGTGTTTGTAATTCTACTGAGGTGGATATACTAAGGGGAGTCCTCCCATACCGATATATATGAGATTTTATAACTAGTATCTTGGGTATAGCACAAATAAAATTACATGAGCAACTGGTATCAGTGTGCAGTACATCTAAGTGACAAATAAACACAGGTGAATGACTTTTAGTGACTAGAGTGTCTTTACCATGGTGCAATATCCTCCATTAGCCCGCTATGACTCAGGCTGCCTAGGCCTCAACTAAGACTGCGGAGTGACCTTTGATACATGACAGATGATAGAGAACAGACTTCGGAACAAGCAAAGCTCAACACTGAAGCTACAGAAATAAACAGCGGAAGAGCTGATACTCCGTGTTATTTGAAACTGATCTGGATTAATTGCAAATATGTTTCTTGAGTGTACAATGGCATGAGTTGCACTGACATTGTGTTTTTGTTCAAAATTTCAAAAAGCAAATTGATTTCTTTGTTTTAAAGTAAGAGGTAGTGCAATGTTTTCTTTTATAAACTGGTTTCTTCCCACTTTGCCGGACTGGCTGATTCTGGATGCGAGTCCATTGGATAGTTTTCTTCAAGGTGAGTAACTCATCAACTCTTTTTTTTCTATGTAGATGACTACTAAGTAACGTTTAGGTTATGCAACATTGACATGTAGTAATGTGGTAATGATCTGACCTACAGGGCTTGTTGGTGCATGTGGAATCTCTATACTATGTTCCTTGTTGAGGGTGCACTTATATTTAGAGGAAGAGAGGTGAGAAAATGAATCCCCTTTTGGTACAAACAGTAAGTATGTAAGGCGGAATGTGATTTGTTAGAACCTGACCTATGAACTCAACATCAGACCCTTTTACTTTCATTTGTGTCTCTTTACTTTCATTTTTTAACTCTACTTCTATTTTACTCTTTTAACTTTTTCACTCCACAGCCTGAATGAAAAAAGTCATAAAGATACAACAAACAAGACATCCACACCGCAATGGATAACTAGAACTGGCCTTGCTGGGACGCTCCATTTTGTCTTTGTGACAGGGCTGCTTGCTGTAGTGGGCTCCCGTGTGGCTTCCCTGGTGGTATTAGAGTTTTGTCTCCGAGCTGTCTCTGGTTGTGTTACAGCAGGACCAGTAAGAAACTAACAATAATACTTCTATACGTTGATAATATAATGGGTTTTAAATGTTCACTGCCAAATTCATCTAATTCATCTAACAAATCTGTCTCTGTACCTCTGTAATCCTCAGGAATTCCCGAATTTTGTAAAGCAGCTGTTAGTTCAGTGTCAATTCTCTCTGGGCTGCGCCTTAGGCTGCAGTTTACACTTTCTCCATGAGGGGGCCTCCCGGCGCTGGCTATGTCTGCTCGTGGCAGCAGCACTCAGCTGGCTCCTGGCTCGGCAGGCCACACGCCTGCAGCATCATGTCATGGCTCTGTACAAGCTCCACAGTGCACAGCGCTACTGCGGCATTTGCATCGCCCTCCTCAGCTCAGGCCGCACCCTGTTTGCTGTGCTGTGCAGGACTCTGATCATTATCTTTTCTGTAGCTGTTGTGGCTGCTGTATCAATCATCAATCAATACTTCCTTTCTGCAACAGAGGCTCTCAGATTTTGGACACCACTTACAATCTGCTACACTCTGCTGGTGGTGTACATGCAGGGTGAGAAACATGTAAAACAGAAATAAATCATTTGTGATTCTGGTACAATGCCCATAAGACACTGGTCCATCTGGGCAGGACCTTCAATACTGTCACAGCTCATAATAGTGTGGTACCCTCTCATGACAGTAAAAACAGTGATCAATTATTCAATAGTCTGTTACCTCTGTCTGGCAAGGGTCTTGTCTGACCACTAAAAAGGCAGCATTCATCTATGATTCATTTACATTTCAACAGTTAAGACTTGCTATGCATGTAACCGTGCAACTTTTACGACTGTTCTCTCTTGTTTTTGGCAGAGGAACAGCACCGTCTGCCCTCTAGCCAAGCTGTAATGAACACAGTCGTGGTTCGTCTTGGGGGTTTGATGGTCTTGATGCTGACTGTTGGTCGATGGACAGACGTGCTCCACATCATAATGTGTTTCGTGGGTGAGGCTGGCTGTCTAATCCCCACTATGGATTTGCTGGATGCTACATCCTTACAGGTCAGTGAGTCTCTGTAGTAGCAGCACACAAGACAGAAAGCAACTCCCCTCCACAGAGACTCAAAACTGGGGCAGAATATCGATGTGTTCATTAGACTGGGTCCCGAGATGGGTCTGAACTTCTCAAACAGTATCCCTGGCGGAAAAGGTTTAAGACCCCCAAGACAGATTCAGGTCAAAGTATTCTGTGATTTAAAACAGTGAGCCTACTTTGCCTCTTATTGTGACAGCCTGATTAAGTAGGAAATTGTAAGAGTTTGAATAAGACCAATACCATACAAATGCACTAGTATTATCTTCTTTATTAAATTAATTAATACGGCAATGAATATGTACAAATCCAATTCCAATTTAAATTATATTCTGGAAGAGCAGTACTTGTTAATAAAAAGTTGTCAAAACGACTTAGGGAAAAATGTCCACAGATATTCTAGCTATCATCTTTTGACATGTATTCTTATGTATAACATTGACATGTATAATCTTTGATATGATGTGCTCTTGTATGCATAGGATGAAGACGATTCTACCAACTACACTAGCAGAGTGAGTCGACGCAAAACATTGGTTCAACAGAAGGTGCACCGGAGTTAACCACTATGGGATTGTAAATGATGTTGGGCTTCTTTCAGATTGGTTATTCAGATGAATTGCCATGTTTACATCATTTTTTTAAGTGTAATCGGTTCATTACAAAAAAGAAGGGATTCGCCTTTTACCTAGTTCTCTAATTTATCTTATTAATCTAATTCATTTCACACTGAATTGTGTGTGTGAATTGTGTTATATCAGTTAAGAAGGAAAGAAATTAAAAACTTAAAATTCAGTTTATTCATTGACATTTTATTGAACAACCATAGGATCTACTGTCTGTGCGAAATAAATGCAAAAACACCCCTTGTGTTTGAGCTACAATGCACTGTATCAAAACACAAAAATCACTCAAATTGCAAGGGCCTCTCCATGCATCACTACAGAATCTCTAAAATATTTTTTTATTTTTCTTAAATCAAACTACTTTGAGCAGGTCCTGCCACAACATCTGGTGTGAGGTTTTGCTCTGGTTTGTGGTTAAACCATTCAAAAACATTTGTTTATTTTAGATACTGTGTGTCCCAGCTGTGCAGTTCAGACCTGAAAATCTAGAGCAGAATAAATGGCTTCTCGTGAATCACGTCATTCAGGTCTCATGGCAGTAAAACTGCTATAAGCTGACACTACAAGTGCGTTTGACTGTTGCTATGGGATTCCTATTGTGGAATGCTATGTTTATCTTTCACTAGACATAACAGGACTCATTCTCATCTGCATGTCCAATGGTGATCCACCAGTCTTAGGGAATCACAATCATTTTTCCAAACAACAACTGAGTTCACATTCCCCACGATGATCTGCCATGCTGTCATATCAGTTACACTTTCTCTCATGCAGTGCGGGTATTAACATCAACCTTAGCTCTGATACAGAGCTGCAATTCTGTGTTGCTACTCCTGAAAAGATTTATGGTTCCAAATGTTAATAGGGATTTAAAGCTCTGCGGATCAGTGGAGCCCCACTGCAGAGCTTAGTAACCCTTTCCACGGGATATTGGTAGATAGTTAGCATGGGATATGGCTCAAATTGAGTGTAAAGAAATATGATAAAACCAGGCTGTGTCCCATCAGCTGTATACCAAGCGAAATAGATTAATGTAGGGATGGGGCCAAAACTCAAAACAGCTAACATACACTTTGCTTCAGACTTCATACATTTAGATACCATTATAGCATTAAAGGGTTACCCAAATATAAGTATAGTATAGTATAGAAAAATGAAAACAAAGGCTGCCATTGCAATCTATTTCATAATACTTACATTTTATAGTACTTTCACTTGAGACAATATTCAGTGATATACAACATAAAGCCCAGCATTGAAGGTAGAAAAATAGATAATTGAAGTCTATTGTTGAGTCTCATTCAGGTTGTGCATTAGGCAGCTTCTGTTTTGGCTACATTCATTTCTAACCGATGAAGGCAGTAACTCCATCTCAGAGAGCCGGAGGGTTAAAAAAAAATCTATGTTGTCAGTTCTGCCATCTCCCCTCAGCTTTATCAGCCTAATATTACCAGTCCATTTTTATCTTGGCTCTCCGGAGAGCCTTCTGCTTAAAAGGAAATGGCAAAATGGCTGACAACCTACGTACTCTAAAGTCACACAAAATGGCGTTAAACAAAGAACAGGCAATGCACATTAGCTCACGCCACTGTCTGGTAAACAGACTCGAAACGCGAACCAACTAATTTACTAACTATCTCGGAAAACACATAGTAACAAATATTAGTTAATTTATAAAACAAAAAACATTCTAGCCTTCGTCATCTCAATGTTAGTTTAGCCTTACTTTTCGTTAAATTCAAAGTTCTCTAACCCCTGTGCCCGACAATCCCCACATCAGTTTAAATCCACATTTGACGCCGATTCATGCCCATTCTTTATTGAACGCTCTGAATTGGATGACAGGGTAATCCAGCAACGTATTTTTTTTTTGCTTTCTATCAATTCCGCCATTACTCCGTGTCTACAGGCGTGTGAAATTACAATGAATAGTACAATAATTAGTCCAGTTTCCACGATAAATCCAGGGTAGGGAATCACTGAAGCACACATTTAGTTGGGTTTTGGTCGTTCCACCAAAATAACAAAGTGTATTCCCATAAGATTTGATATGAAATTGAATAAGGTTCCAAATGAGGACGAATTTTGTAGACACGGGGAAGCTTTCCACAACCAGCCGATTACGATGAAAACGGCCATAACAATGATAGAACGATGTTCGGCTCCTCTGGAGAGTTCCAGACTGTAGTGCTATCGTCTGATAGGCGCGCTCTACTCCTGCGCACTGCAGGGTTATGAGTCCCATGTTACCGCATTTTGACGCATGCGCAGTTATACATTTAATGGACATTCTTAATATAGTAACAAAGCAGAACAGTAGTATAGTAACAGTGCTGGGTTCTTTCTTATACTCTTGTACTTATAAGCTGTTTATATTGCGTTAAATATCACTTCTTTGTAGGCAATAAACTAATTGTATCTTTCAATTTATACATGAATATGACCATAAAAGTCATACCAATTATGTTGTGAATGATAAATGTACACACGTTTTTATTTACAAATGTTTCCTGCCTTATTAGGTTCAAGTAACTTTTCATGATGAATATCAGTCAATTTGATAAAATAATTTGAAAAGATGTGAAGATGTGTATCTATATGATTTTATTTACCACTATATAAGTGCTTATCACCATTGGACCTTTGGACCTAGGTCTGATTGCTCATGTTACTTATTACCTTAAAACAGAGCTTAGATCGGGTCAAAGTTCTCTACTTAGTCTCCATTCCATTTTCTAGCTGCCTGGAAGTAACTTAAGTGGAATAAAAACATGAAACTAATGAAGGTAAATCGTTTTTGGGACCCAACTGGCAACACTGCTAGATTATAAACCTAGTTACTCCAATGTGAAGAGCTTTGGGTGCAATATTTTCTTTTACCATGTTTGTTGGATTGCATGTGCTATTGTCTGTTCCTTCCTCTGGTAAACTGTAACAAGGAATGGAATGTATTCACGTGTCCTCCTCATAGTCATGAAAACTATTAAGTCCATCAATGCATTGTGACTGGGAGTCTGTTTACTTATCTGATTACCCTGTAATATGAACATGCATTTTGGTTGTATTGAATGCTGTCATCATAACACCAGTTTCCCATGTGCAATTTCATTGCAATAAAATTTAAATTTAAAACTGAATATACATACATCTATGTTCTTTGAATGATCTGAGTTCAACGATTTGTTCTGTTAATAAATGAGTGTTTACATGCATTCCCTAAATAATACTTTTTTTTAAACCCCTCACAACCTCAAATGTTCTTTTAATTGAACAATCAAGTTATGTTTTCCTTTGTTTCTACTATAACTTTCCCAGACACAGTCTAAACACACTGAAATAATCAATAGTCAGCGGATCCTCCTGGAGGATCATATCACCAAACCCTAATGCAGCTTAGATTTTGTGGTTGCGTAACATATACCATTTAATAAAATGTTTTGAGACACCTTGCCAAATGGTTATTGGTGACAAAGGTCATCAGCATTTATTATTGATTAGTCAGTCTGAAATATAATTAGGAATGACACATTCTGGAGCATGTGTTACTGAATTTTCCCTGACTTTGTTAAATACATGCTTACATTGGTGATTTGCTTGGCATTGTAATGATTATATTGTAAGATTAAACGTGGGCTCGTGTAGGTTATTGCATAAAAAGGGCCTTACCACAACACACACACACACACACACACACACACACACACACACACACTTTAGCATCCATCGGATCCTCCTGTGAATCAAAGCTTATCAGATGTCAAAGCGCCAACATTCAACCAGGGGTTTTCTCACGCATGCGCACAGGCAGGAGGCTATCTCATCGGGAGGGGAGGGGGTCACACACGAAGCCACGCCTGCGCGGTGTGCCACTCATTACAAGCGAAGTTGCTGCATCTTTTTAGGAAGCTACAAGCTTTCTTTCTACACCCAAAGGTCGCATGGTGTCAGGGACGCGCCTAGTCACGGGAGCAGTTCGAAGCGCGTTCATGAGGTGCACACAATCGCGCTGAACAGTGAAGAGTATCAAACAGCGTGCGGGGATCCAACCAAATGGTTTACACTGGATCATCACAACGACCAGTCAATGATTTGCGCGGAGTGTTTTTCTCCGACGGATATTCTGCAAACCTATTTTCTTTTGCATGGGAAGACATTGACATAGCAAACTCATCTGTATGAGCGGGGAGCAGCAACACACAGTATGGTCCGGGAAACCAGACATCTATGGGTGGGAAATTTACCCGAAAATGTACGAGAAGAGAAAATCATTGAGCACTTCAAGCGGTGAGTTGAAACACTGATATTGTGTGTATTGTTAATGTAATGACGAGTACACGGCCAGCATCTCCGTCCCCGCGTGTCACATTTAGTAAAGTATGGATGAAATGAAAGGTCCCATCAGGCGGCTGTGCTGTCAGCGCTCCATTATCAACTACATGCATTGCATTCGAGCACAGATATCAAAGAAAGCGTCCAGGACAATTCAGCTAGCAACATTATGGTTTTGCAAGGGTTACAAAACTTGCAGGTGATAACATGACCCTTGCTCGTAAGTTGTGCGACTGAATGTTCTGTGACTGGAGTACCTTCACACCAGGTAACCTTTTAGCCTTTAAGTGACACTTGGTGACTGGAATACATATTTTCAACATGATACACGCCAACAGTATGCTGCCAGTGTAAACAAAACAGAGCCTACCCGGTGAGCTGCTAGCTTTATACAGCTTTTAACAGTTATCACCGTGCACCTTCACTAAGCTCACCAGTGTGTTCAGTGCGTGTTTTCTGCTAAACCAGGAACCGGTGTTTGGACTTTGAGTTTGTCGGGTTAGGGTTTCAACAGACATGTGCGCTATTGGCAGAAGAGTGTTACCACTAATTAGCTCCCTACTATGATAGCCTCCCAAAACAGAGCGCTCGCTGCCATAGCCCAAATGATCTAAATCTAATACAAGTCAGTGAAACCTTAAAGGTGACGCGACATCACGCCGCCATCCTCGCTGCAAGCTGGCTGTGATTGAACAGCATATGGCGTGTTTCTGTTTCTGATAGGCAACATTGCAACCGTGTAGGCAGTTGTTTACTTATTTCGTGCGCATGTAAATAGTTCATGATTGTTTTGCTCCGTGGTTCATACGATCCCGTTCACAGCTGATAATGAGCACAATCTACAGTAAGGTTTGACTTAAATAACACACCAGGCGCCGTTAAAAAATGTAAAAATCTTATAATTTAATAAGGTAATTACACACAAATATAAGGGCACTATAAGAGCAATGTGTGTGTCCATGGTTCAGCTGTTTGAATAGAGCGCGCGCACACACACACACAACCTAGGGTCTTTTAGCTCTTTGTCTTGTGTAACCGACAAAAATGTAAATATGAATGTCTCTTTCTCTTTGCTTTGCGCGCTCTCGCTTGTCGTCGCTCGACTGTCAAGGAAAAAGCATTCCGCCTCTCAGTCTTTATGAACCGGAGAGCAGTCGGTCTGCTCAAAAACATCACGCTTACCCAAGAGCAACGCTCCGGTCTACGGTGTGGCGGTGTCGCCATATCAGGCGAAAGCTGCCAAATCACACATCTGTCCAACAGAATAAGAGCTTAAATTAAGGTTTTGTCACATGGCGGACTCGCTAACACAGGACTGTGGTCGAACATGACGGTCTTGTTTACGAAGCGTATTGAGGGGTCGCTCTACACACACACACACACACACCAGGCGCCGTCATTATGCAGCGTTGCAGAACACATAATGTTCTACCTATACGCCGTTTCATCTACTTTGATCTGTGCTATGAGGTACATAAGGCTGTTTTTTTGGGGGGGGGGGATGATGGCTGCTAGTCTGTTTGGGGGAGCAGAGAAGGGGAAGCCGTGTCTGCGAGTGCTTTTTAGCATGCAGCCTCAGCCCCGCGTTCACCCAGAGGTAGTCACAGTATGCAGGTGCATGACAGCCCGATGTGTGATAGAAGTCATTGAAGATGGGGGACGGCACAATGAGTAAGCAGTGTGAACAGCATTTCTAAAATGGCGTCGGAGGCTGTTCAATGTTGGGAACTGGCATGCCAATAAATTTATGGGCACCCTGCTGTCTGTGTCGGACAGTAAAAATGAGCTCTCCTCCGGCTTCTTCTGGAAGAAAAAAAAAATTAGAAGCAGAGAGGTGACATCACTTTGTGTAACCACAGCTTGTACGTTTAGAAATGAAGATGAGTATGGTTCCCATCAGACATCACAGTCATCCCATCACACAGTCAGACATCACAGGGTATTTTCTCTTTTTATAAGCAAACGACTGCTCAAATATAGACTACATCTGTTTACAACTCAATTATAGCCTATGTATTTTTTGCATTTGTGGCACACATAATTGCACCAAAACTGCAGCCGGTGAAGCAGAATGAGCTCTAGATCTGCATAATGCACATTAATTTTAAAACAGCCACACCAGGAATGTCTCTTCAATAACTAATAAGAGAGCCTTTCACTTAAGGGAAATGTTCCAAGCGTTGTTGTTGGGTAACATATGCATTGATTAACATACGGTGTGTGACTGTTTCTAGTCCAGTTGCTGGGTTACTGTCTTGCAAGACGGAGCCACAGAGAAATAAATTAGTGTCAAAGACACCGTGTTATACCTGAACCTCCAGCACACACACACACACACACACATACACACACGCAGTCATTCATCACTATGCAGGTGTCATCATTTTGTTTTAGGACCTCATACTGTTTGAAACCCATTGATGACTTTTTTTCCCTTCTATTGTTTTCTGTTTAGATATGGCCGGGTGGAGAGTGTCAAGGTCCTCCCTAAACGGGGGTCTGAAGGTGGAGTCGCAGCCTTTGTGGATTTTGTGGACATTAAAAGTGCTCAGAAAGCTCACAATGCTATCAACAAAATGGGGGACAGAGACCTGCGCACTGATTACAATGAACCGGGCACTATTCCTAGTGCTGCAAGGGGGCTGGATGATAGTCTGTCCTTAAACTCTCGTTCCCGGGAAGTATCAGGGTTCACAAGGGCGGCAGGGGGGCCCGTGTATGGGCCCCCCACGTCGCTCCACAGCAGAGATGGACGCTATGAACGCAGACTAGACGGGTAAGTGGACAAAGTTTCTCTGAAGCCAGGGGGGACCGTGGTAAACACCTTACCCCCAAGCATCTTTCCATCATCTGTTCATTTACTTATTGGGGGGTTAATGAGGAGAAAGGAGTTAATTCTCAAGAATTTAATCTTTTAGTAATCCCCTTGTAAATCCTCAAAGTCTTGCCAGCCTTCTTGGATTCATACTTAAAGATAGACGCCAACATATCCCATAAGAGACCATGTTTGTACATTGTGCACACACACGCATGTGTTACATACAGTACGTGAATAGTCAATTGAGTGAATGGCTGTTTGGGATTATTTTTGTGATCTTAAACATCTCTGTGAGGTGGATATATCATTTGTGGAAAATACGGGCAAAGATTGGATATCGTAAAAATCCCCGGGATTATTGGAGTTGCTGGAGAGAGAGGGGGAGAGAGAGAGAAAGAGAGAGTGGTCCAGCAGCCATCCTGGGATTCCCCTAATCTGGAGTTACCATGCCCTGCTTGATGGATTAATTTCACACTTTTCCTCATGTAACAAAACAACCAAGACCCCACATTCATATGTAAAGACACAACAATATATTGTTTGGATTGGTTAAATTTGGTTTTCAGTTATTGTCCTCTCGTGGGCTGGAGTCATGTGGATAATCAACACAGGATATACATTCCCCCCTGTTGGATTAATATGGGCCAGACCTTTCAAGGATATTCTATCATGTTAAAGGTATGGGTTTGTGTTTTTGGTTTTATTTGGAATTATTTCTGACATCAGGGCATACAAATTGAGTGCTGGGAGACCTCTACTGGTGAATAACCTAGTAGAGACAACGAACAAGTGAGCAAATTCCATTTTTTTTCTTTCAATATTTTTGTGGAGATTATTTTTTACAGTGCAGCGACTGAGACTGGCAAGATTTGTTGTGGACCAACATGATCATACAACTAAGGATCATACAAACCAAAGAAAAGGCTGTTAACTGGGACTATGAATGTACTATCAGTGCCACTGGAGATAATGTACCTCATGTCTGTGGATTACCTCCTCCCTTCTTGAATGTGGAACTATAACTACCTTGGATATGAAACCACGTGTCCATGAACAAGACGTCTTCTAATTGACCTTTGTGACATTTGGACTGCGTGCCCGATCATCTGCTTTGTGAAGGAGAATTGCAGACTGACTACAGACGTCAACATTGCTGAGCTTCACAACAAAATGTTTCCCCCTCTGGGAACAAACGCAGTGGCAATATGAATAAGAACCCGGATTACCAGTAGAAGAGTCTGGTCAAATTTCTTTCCCTCTTTCAAAGGAATTGGACTGCTTTACTTCTGCGCATAGTGTGATCAAAGTGGAATCTGCAGGACTTTATAAATGAAGACGCAAGACTTGATTTTCCCACCAGTTCGTCTACATCATCATTGCTCTTGGGGAGCACTACCTATTGAAGCTGGACCCCTGCATACCATGTCTCAAACTGCTACCATGAGGAAAAAAAGTTTTTGGATGGATGTATGAACTGACCTTTTCCATCACTACAGAATATACCTGGATCTCGACTAGGCCAAGTCTGATTGATTGTTTTAATAATTAAAACTTCCATTCCAACCCGTCTGTGCACCTGAGGTCTCCTGCCAAGATGTCGATGAGGATTACTTTTTTCTATCGTGAACAGTTTTGCTTCATTTTTTGAACAAAAACAAACAAAAAAAACCCACTCAACATTTTTGCCCATTTTTCTGCTCACAAAGTTCTATCTCCCTAGATTGTATTTGGAATTATAGGTCAAGTTACCACTCTCTCAAAAGGTTGGTATGCCCTGCCCTGTGTATTTTAGCTGTCCTCTCTAACCCCCTAGTTTGAACCCCTGTCTCTCTCCATTTTCCCAACTAACCAAAATAGCTGGTACATATAGAGTGTTATTACTGCCTGTTTGTTTATATGCAGACGCTGTATCTTACTTTGTATTATTTTCCTTTCTCTTCCCCTCACCTTACCCCGCCTATAACTCCTTACTCTACGCTCCTTAGAATTGCTCCACATTGTAGCTGGCAACTATATGACAAGTGATCAAAGTACAAAATGTTGCAATTGATAAAGAACACTAAATGTAACACGAATATTGGCCTTTGGGAATGTTGCATTAATGCAGTGCTCCGTCGTCACTGAGTTTGGTCCCATCCATTTAGAGCAGAATAACCAGAAGAGATAGGGTTCTAATTAAAACCTGTCACAGATTGTCGTCCCAAAGCTTGTTTCTCAAGCACAAACTGAGTAAAGACATTAAGAGCTAATCACCCTCAGCTATATGATTCTCCTTTCAGTATTTTACTCTTACTGCAAGTTCAATATGATGGTCCAGAACTGCGAGCGTGGTTTGCATGAGAAGCACAGACACAACATAAAAATACTTTTTTTAAACAACCACTTTTTAATTTAAAAATTAAAAATATATTCTAAGCACACGCCTTACTCACCCACAGGACTGAGACACTCAATGAGACAGCTTTCAGATGTTGCTGCTGGAATGCATGCTTGTAACTACGCTGCTCACATGATTCCAAAGCAGTCGATGTGTTTAGCATGCACCAGAGCAGACGTATAATCAAACTCTGATGGAAATTCAGCCAAAAAAGGCCATAACTGAATTATTTTTAAGCTCCATGAATAATGTAGAGCCTGTTTTGCGCAAAGGGAAATTGGAGGCTATCTATTGAGCCGGGAGCCTCTGTTGCCAAATTAGCATTTTCTAGAGCATCTAGGGGTCAAGGCAATCCATCAATTTCACAGCAGATATCGTTATGCCATATATGTTATTCATGAATCCCGCACATAGATTATTAAATCAAATAAAGCTTAAACAGAATCTGCCCTGACCTGCTGTACCTTTTGTGTAGAGCAGTGAAATACGGACACAGTGACTGCCAAGATCAGTTTATTCTCAGTCGCTGCATGCGATCTATTGTTCCTCTGCCCAACAGCAAATCCTTAATGGAAATATTCAAAGTCTGTAGATTACATTTACATAAAATATTTTGCATTGATGAGAAGTTCCACATAATGTGGCTTTTAATGTGGTTACACAATTGATAGCATTGCAACCCTAACTTCCAGTCAACACTTAAGGTTATTTGGCAGATATCAGGGTTAGAACAACAGCATTTAATGTTTAGGTTAGTAACACACCCTTTAACATCCTGCAACAACATGCATTCTCTTTAAATGGATGCTGTCGGCATCGTGATTGGCTCCCAGTAGGCGGGCCATCAGAGCTATTTAAGCCCATGCTTCCTCTTTGCTCTGTGGACGTGGATCATCACCCATTCAAAATATACAAAAAACGAATAAATTGATGTTTGGGCTGTCGCTGTCTGTGATCCAGTGCCAGATCTCTGTTTACAGCAAGTCACAACTCCCATTCAGAAACGACTTTATCAGTGAGAGTGAGTGGAGCCAGGAAGATGAGGCAGGGTGTAATTTAGAACCTGTGGATTAATTAAATCTCATTAATTTGAACCTGCAGTATGCATTTCATTCACATCTGGATAAGAAGAACAGATGCTAATGCCAGGTATTAAATGGGCAAAACAGTATTTTAGTGGAGAGGGTTAATGTCATTGGATGTCATTACTGGAATTCCTCTGTAATATAGCAGCACGCAGGTATTTTTTCACGTTTAGAGGTCGGGTTGGCTATTTCCAGTAAGCCTTAAAGGACATCAGTGGAAATCAGAGATGAGAGGAAGATGCCTGTTTGAAAATTTCAGATAAATGGCAGCAGCTTTCATCTCACCTGAATTATTCAGCTCCTAATATCATTTTAATTGCTTTGGTTACTGAAAGTCACATTGGCAGCGTTCATGTTTTTTTCCGCACCATTGAATCAGATTTTGGAAATAAGATAAAGAGAAATGTTTTACCGTTGTTTTTGTGCAAAACTTGTCACCCCCAAAATTTGTGTTGATCTATGGACACCTCAGGAGAACGCTATTTCATGAGCTGTACTATAAAATAATGCTATGCATGCAACTCACTGATAACATCCTTCACACTTCATCTGCTATTCCACACTAATTGCTAATGGAAGCACTGAGATGAGCATCTTTAAAGTGAAAAATTGAAACCTTTAAAAACATTCAACATTGTACAATGCGTCGATCATGGAACAAATTGTAAACATTTGCTTGACATTCCATAGAAATACTCCTTAATTAGCACCACTGCTGTTAAAATATTAACTGAAGGTTGCTGCCAATTTCTCTTTAACTCTGCAGGCACTTTCAGATGTATCTCCATGTTGGAAATGTCGCTATTTCTCCTTGAGCATTCTCCAATTCTTTGTTGGTGGAGACAGTGTAGCAATAAACTTTGAAAGATCATCTTTACAATGTTGTCAGCAAGGTATCCATGCTATTAGAATGCAATTTTAGGCTTATGTTTTTTTAACAAAGCTGTCTGATCTATATTGAGACAAGCCTTTAGTTTGATTGAAAACAATTTTTGGTCTTCTGCAGTCTAAAGTTCCTAAATGTTACTTATGTGCCTTTCATTTTCCAATCATAAAGCTCTTTTACTAGACTGGAGATCAACAACTGATCGTCTAAGAACCCACTGTTACACAAAATTTAAAAAAATCTGCCAGTGCAGCAACATTATTAACTGTTTCCAATAGAAATCGTCAGAGACTTTTTTTGAAATATGTGTCAGGAGCTGCAAAGAAGAAGTAAGAAAGCTTATGAGAAGCATAAAATCTTTATGTTATGTTAGAAATGTGTCCACAATTCTTCAAAGCCCTTCACACTCCTTTTGTAAACACACAAAATGATGAAACATTACTTTCGAGACCTGAAAGGCTTAGTAGAAAAGGCTTTAGGGGGTAAAGCCTGTGTGTTTTGCCGCGTTTTTGTCCATTAGACAGTTTAAAGTTGAGAATGGTGATAAAAAAGAAAGGGGGCTAGGGAGTAGCCAGCGTGAGTTTGAGGAGACTTTAGTTTCACTGGTCAGACCCAAAGGAAGATGGCTCTTTTGTGTGGTATGGATCTTTATAACAAGACAGGACAGCCCTCAGCAAGAGGTGTGCGCGTTTAAAAGTGACAACTATAGCATCAATTTATAGAACTCACTAACTATAGCTATAGGATTTGCTCTATATGACATAGCTATGCGAGTAGGTTCTGCCTCGAAAACATGTAACTTAAACAGACATGATATCTCTGTTTGTTTTTATAGGATCACCAGCATTTCCCTTACTTTGTTTATGCAAATCTGTACTCGGTGCCATAATGGCACTGGCGCACCTTTTTAACACCACCGAACAAATATCCAAGAATAACACATGCAAAATAATTGAATAATACAAATGCTACCTGTTTTTAATTCGACGGATCCACTGCCATTATATTATATTACATAACCCTACAATTTTAACCTTACCATTTGAATTAATGATGCAGAATTATTCGAGTTGTGATGGTTATTTTTATTTGACTCTAAAGCTTTGTATAATATAGACCGATATTTTTCCCACCTATTGTTTGAATGGCGAAAGAAGAAAAAGCTGTCCATTTTCTTTAACTGTTATGTTCCACCGGTTTCTCACAGTTATATCAAATCATATTCCACTGTGTATTTCAGCAACATGGCTAATTTGCCTATACAATTCAATTTGCATTCAAACGGTGGTTATTACTGACCTGCATGCTCATTATGAGGACTACGTGTGACACAGCAGTCATATATCCAACATTTAATTATAATAGTTTGATTCACAAATAGGAGTTCAACTCGGAACAAAGCATCCTTAATTGTACTGTCTGATCGTAGTTCCTAAATATCATCGAATGCAGAACTTTTGCTGGAAATCTCTTTTTAAAACTATGCCCCGTCTTACTATGTTCAGCAATGTATGTTTTACTGGCATTTTAGAATATATTAGTTGTAAGATACACTAAAGGTTTTGTTTTTATTCTTGTCAATAGGTTTTCCATCCACAGAAAAACAAATTGCTTTATATTAACTCCTCTTACTCTTCCTACATATGTGATTTATGTTGTGGCAGATTAATCTTTAAACAACTCTCTCAACCAGTAGAGCACTAGTTTCAGTTGCTGAACAAGTCTGGGAATCATCTTGACTTGTCATCAGTAGGAAAGGGAAGAATTCTCTTTTAAGTTACTTGAAAACAGCCCTTGACAAATTTCTTCAGTGCCCTGTCTTATAGTTTTGTATGTTTAGAAATCTCAGATATCATCATGTGATATTATCTGTTCACAAACTTCGCTTCCTCCCTTTCCCTGTCTCTTAGTACTGCTGAAAGTCGGGATCGGGCCTATGATCACAGTGCCTATGGACATCATGAGCGTCCTGGTAGCAGTTTCGAACGGCAGCGGCACTACGAAACGGACTATTATCGGGATGCAAGAGAGAGGACTTTAAGCACAGCTGGCAGTGGGTCTGGGACCTCTAGTGGAAGCGGTACAACAGTGTCATCAGGAGTTGGTGGAGCTATCGTTAGCACTGTCACTGGGAATGCAGGAACAAGTGGATCTGCAGCGTCCACAACGGGAGGAAGTGGAGGATCTACATCCAGTGGAGTTGGATTCTACCGGTCACACAGCAGGAGCCCTTGTCGTTTTGAAACACCAGAGCCTCGCTATGAGTCACGTGCCAGGGAACCCTTTACTTTGGCCAGTGTTGTTCACAGGGACCTTTATCGGGAAGAGAGGGGTCGCCGTGGGGAGCGGTCATATCGCCACAGTCGTAGCCGGTCTCCGCATTCAACGCATTCAAGAAACCCCTCTCCTCAGAGACTGGCAAGTCAGGCCACCCGTCCTCCACGTTCCCACAGTGGGTCCGCTTCTCGCAGTCGTTCCTCCAGTTCGGACTCTGTCAGTAGTACCAGCAGCAGCACAAGTGGCAGGTGAGTCGTAAACTTTGTCTTTTAGACTGTATTTAGACCTATAGCTCGTTTGGAGCCCTTATTACAAAACCTGGTGCGTTTACTTCTCTACATCTGTTGGTTTAGGCATCTGAGAACACACTGCAATCATACTCTGGTCTGGACAAACTCAACCGGTCAACCAGCACACTTGCAATTGCTCCCTGGAGCAGTTTGTTTGCAGTAGGAATGCAACCCACTGAGTAAATCAGTACAACTCACTTGTTGTACTGTACGTATATGCTATGAAGACTTTGGTGAGGACGCTTAGGCTTACAAATATTATGAATATCTAACAAACCTTACCTAATCAGTCTTCAGAGAATTTGTTGAGTGAATATGTTGTTGTATACCTCCATTAGAGCGTGTCTTCTCCTATGGAGGTGTCTTGAAGCAGTGCTTCTTCTGATCTGATACATCAAGCAATTGTTTTCTAAAGGAAGCCTTCATTTGCACTCAAAATGAATGTATTGCAGATATACACAACAGTGTTAAGTTAATGTGACATTAGCAAGCAATGCCACAGGACAGTTTGTTTGGAATCTTTTCCAGGTAAGGGGTTAACATCCTGGTCAATTCTGACCAATCGCAAATTACTTTGCAAAGGCGTGGCATTTGTTTACAAGTTGTAAACACAAATCCAACCTAGAATTGTCCGTACACATTATTCCCTGAATTAGAACAAAGCAGGCAAACTACAAGTTTGAGGCTGCTGTCAAGACTGTAAAACTTAGCCACACGTATTTTTAGCGACGGACAGCAGATGACGACGACGACGATGGCAGACACCAATCCATTGCCATGGTAATTGGCGGGATATAAATTCATTATTGGGGGATTTTGCACAATGGTGAACAAAAACAGGGAACCTCTGGCTGTTTTATATACCCATTATTATCACCATCATTTTATATACTATCAGAAATAAAAAAACAAACAGCTTTCATAATTTAAAGATGAAACAGCCTAAAGATGCATTCATTTATTTGCGCAGTAAATATGAACTTGTACTACACCAATAACATTTTTTTGCAGGCATTAAGAATTCAAAAAAAGATACTGACAAAAATAAATATATCTGTAAAGTGCAATTGCTACTATCGAGAGAAATGTGGGCCAGCCTGCGTTATATTAACAAAAATAAAACAATAAACCACTTACCAGGGAAGTAAAGCTTGGTGCTAATAACACATCATGTCTTTAGGGTCATGAAAGTTACTCCTACATTTTTTGTACTGCACTCTAAGCATTTTCACCAAAGCAATAAGTTAAGTGCAGTCCGTCTTTGACCCCAAGAATAACAGCATCTGGTTCATCATAGCAGCTGTGCGAAGTGGAAAAAGTTGGAACATTTCTTAAGGAGCTTTAGGCTGTCATCAAGGACCACTGGATTCATATCACAATTCTGTCTAGATTTTTACTTGCGTCATCTCCGAATCGCACATGGAGATCGCAAAAAGACATTATTTTTATATATTATATATATTTTATCCAGAGCCCTTTTGCCATCCATTGTTTCTCATTGTGTTCTGCAGCAAACCTTTCCAGATTGACGTTTCATGCACTGTTGTAATTAACAAAAACAGCCCAAACCCTCTTAATGGGTTGACAAAATGAAAAAAATCTATTTTATGACCCTTCCTACTTTGCTGACATGTCTGCTGCATCAACACACAACATATTTCCTGTTTCCGAGATCAGAAAATAAGGCACGCTTTCAGAGTCCTTGTCGTGGGCGGCTCAAATTGTGTGTTACTATTAACTTGTGAGCAAAGTTATTGTGAACTTTGATGTGCAGGATTTAAAAGGCCTGCATAAATACAGTATATCATCATGTCATGCTGGAACAATGGTCTTTCATTCTGCCTTAGAAAAAGATTGCTACTTGCGGTTCTCGTGATACTTATGAATTCTGGTTTTATTCAATAGCAGAATATATAGCAGCAATGCACTGAAAAGCGCTGTAATTAAAACTCAGTGGTTTTGTGGTGACGATGCATGTTGGATGTCCCTACAAAGCCATTTATTCTCAATGTTAGTTATATTTGCACCATTATTTATTAACTCTGTTATCTGTTTTTCTGTTTCCATTTGTGAGTAAACTATAATTGCATAATTGAGGTTTGTTATTCAGTATTCACGATGCACATGTCTATTTTTAATTACCTTTTGTAAACTATTATCTTAATCAGACTATAATAAAAAAGTGTGCATGCAGTGAGTAATTGGGATCAGAACCTTGAGAATTATATTTGTATAAAAATGTTGTATGACACTTTTTCATTTATAGAAAGGTTCAGAATCTATATGTACAGTATATGCTGCTGTGCTTTTGATTCAGTAAATGATCTCTGTGATAAGAGAGGAATAGAAATATGGAAAAGCACGGAAGGGGGATTTAGCCATAATTCACCCACACTGTTAAATCTTCTGAACAGTCGGGAAGATTTCACAGTAGCTTCCAAAGCACAGAGAGAAATTGCTGGTATACAGGCATCCACAGCTAAAATGATCGTTGCACTGGATGTGTTTAAGGCTCTTTTGCTCACTTGCTATGGCCTCTTTTCTGTGTCGCAACCACATCACACAATCATCCGCTGTCAGTTTGGTTTGGCCCGTGAAGTTGCTCTATTTTTATTTGACATGCTGATTTGAGACGATTTTCTATTGTGCGGTGTGTTACTACATCTGTTGTAGTTAATTTTTGCATGCGATTGCTATTTATCAGTGTGTTGGTTGTTGTACACTGATACTAAAATTCTATTAAGAGTAGGTTAGAAGGATGGACTGCAGATTGAATTATAAGTACGTTTGTGTCTGGAATCTACACTACAAATTGACTTCATCATTCTCCTGGTGTTTGTTTTTGTATCTGACGTTGGGAGACCGCAGCTCTGAACACATGTAGCGACACATGTGGTTTGATGAGGTAGTGCCACAGGAGAATTTCAGGGCATGGCTGGTATAATTTTCTCACTGCCTACCTCTGTGGATGGGTAATGGCTCCCCCCCTCCGTGAGATCCAGTTGGAACTGGAAATTTCTGGCCAGTGCTGGCTGTCTGCCCACTCCCACAGGCCAGGCTCCGTCAGCAGCACTTCCGGGAGTGTCTTGGCGCAGGAGGGGAAAGTGAGAAGGAAACAAACAGCAGCGGGCTTAGAAAGCAAAGGCAGACATGGGAATGGAAAGGGGTAATCTGGTTTGACAGAAAAGGCGCATAAGATGGCCACGAATTTGTCACTGACATGGATAAAGCCAACCATTAATATTGATAACCAGTTATATGTAAACATGAGATGGAAAAAAGGATGCTTTTCCCCCCCTTTTAAGCTGAGAGACAATACAGACTTTTCACAGCAGAATGAATATTTCACTGCTGCTTTAGGGTTTCACAGTTGTTTTTTTCTCCTATTTCTTTCCTGCACAATGTAATCTACATGTAGGGAGTGTGTAGGGCTGGGTGGTAAATCAAATATTTACCATAAATCTGTGGTGGATTTGCCAGGGATGTAAAATTATACATCATTATCATTGCAATGATTTTTTTTTTTGATTGATTGTTATTGAAGAAGGCATTTGACATGACAATGAGCGCGCACAAGACATTTGGGAGATTGTTTTTTTTTTATACAAAGGGAGGAGGACAAAGGAAATATTAATGAGCCCTAGGAAATGTGATACACGTGGACTCAATGCATAAGGAAACAAAGCAACTGGTGATGAATAATTGTGTTCTGTACCAGAGTGATAACAGGGAAGCCAAATTGTCACGGTTCTGTTAGATGGGTCCATATGCGGATTATTTTGTTAACATACAGGGTGGGAGAAAGCAAAAGACGAAGAGAACTAAAACCATAAAGAGAACCAGACTGTGTTATGTTCAATGATTAATTTTCAATGAAGTTCTGTAAACTACATTAAACTAGGCTACTTCTCAGCTGCTCTCAACTCTTTGCTGTGTTGCCAGCGATCTCTGCATTATGCTTACGAGATCACAAGGCATAGACCTGCTGTGTCAGACTTCTTAAATGATGGTGACTGCAAGTGAAGTGAAGCTACATCCACACTTGTCCAGATTCTTTTTGAAAACTCAGTTTGGGTGTGAGAACGCTCCTCGCCCATGCTCGCATCTTCACAGCACATTAGAGAAGTCGGCCGTCCATATGACAAGCACCTTAAAAACACTTAATCTTCCTGCTGCTCATGCGCAAGTGACAGTCAGGTAAAGATCGAAGCTCTTTTTGTGGCTGATCACGCCACCGAGCTTGATGCGATCCGCAGCACAGCAGCTCTGATTGTAAAGCATTTTGTCTTTTCTGCTTGTGTTACATATTGCTAAATTGAATGCCAAACAAGCGATCAAAAACAGAAAATAAAGACAGCCTGACACGCTTATCCGCATCCGCTTTTGTTTGTGCCACAGCCAGAGCCTGTATCATGTGGCTGTCTGACAGCGTATTTGGAAAGTTCTACCGTCTTACTCCACATTACAACGATGAGCCAGCATCCTTTATCTTCGATACGTTTATGTAGCTGAAATGCTGCTTTAGTGCCAACAGAATGCTTAAAAGGATGAAACAAATTTTGAAAAGATGCATTTTTGAACCTATCAACGTTAAGCCTGTGTTAATTAGGGTTAATTAGGGTGCGCCAAGTGCGCAAAGTTGGTGCCGTTGTAGTGGACTCGGCACGCAACGAAATGTAGTTCACACGCTTGTGGACATGGAAAGTATAACTTCGGCATAACTCAAGCTTTAGTGTGGATGGGGCATGAGACCAGTGTAGCAAGGGATGAAGAATGGGTACCTGAGAAAAACACACATTGTGGTAGGGATGGTTTGCGTTTACCACAATGCATTCAGAGCAAACCACAGTGTTTTATCAAGTACGCACAAAGAAAGTAGCTACCAAATCTGGAAACCGAAGCAATCTATTCCACCTCCTCATACAGCACCCATGCAGTACAGAGAGACAGTGTGTGTGATCATCAACCAGCCACAGTAAAATAAAAGAACCTCTTCACCATGTCTCGTTCATTTTTAATTGTAGGGCATGTTGTTTCATGTCTCACAGTTGTATCTCTTTTATCTTTTCCTCTGTTGCTACAGTGATTCTAGCAGTAGTTCTAGTGACGACTCCCCAGCACGCTCGGTGCAGTCTGCTGCTGTTCCTGCACCCTCAGCACTTCCTTTATCCTCCCTTGACAAGGATGAACCACGTAAAAGCTTTGGCATCAAGGTCCAAAATCTTCCTGTGCGCTCCACAGGTTAGTTGAACCATTCTCTCACTGCATGATGGTACAAAGAGATTCTTTCTGCAGAAATAGTGGAGTGTGGTGTTGCTGTACATGCATCAAATAAACTTTGACACAATTGACACACTACACACTATTCCCCATAGTCTTATACTGGAATGTTGCTGTCTTTTCATTATACATTCTGATCACACATTTCATCTGTTCTCTTCAGATACAAGTCTAAAGGATGGCTTGTTCCATGAATTTAAGAAACATGGAAAGGTAACATCGGTACAGATCCATGGAGCTTCTGAGGAGCGCTATGGGCTTGTCTTTTTTCGTCAGCAAGAAGACCAAGAGAAAGCACTGGGAGCATCAAAGGGGAAGCTGTTTTTCGGCATGCAAATTGATGTCACAGCCTGGAACGGACCTGGTAAATTCTTCTATGTGATTATATTACCACAAAAAACCAGAGCTTTGGGAGATCATGAGAGTCTAATAAGCACTTTATTTTCAGAGACGGAAAGTGAGAATGAGTTTCGACCCTTGGATGAGAGGATAGACGAGTTTCATCCCAAAGCCACTCGGACGTTATTCATTGGAAACCTGGAGAAGACCACCAGTTATCATGATCTGCTGAATATCTTTCAGCGCTTCGGGGAAATAGTGGTATGTGTCACACACTGAGATGGTTTATAATAAGACTTTATACTATACTGCCTTAGTCCACACTCTAAGTTGAACATGATTAATGCAATCACTGAGAATGCATGTCCGTTTCATTACTTTCCCAAAGGACATTGACATTAAGAAGGTGAATGGTGCCCCTCAGTATGCCTTCTTACAATACTGTGACATCGCCAGTGTCTGTAAGGCCATAAAGAAGATGGATGGCGAATATCTTGGTAACAATAGACTAAAGGTGAGAATTACAGAAATGTAACTTTAATTGTTATTTCTGCTTCCTGACAATACTTAATATTATTTAATGAGTATTTGTATAGAATTAATCAAATCAAATTTGCTAGAATGGCTCAAGTTGTTTAAAATTTCCAAAAGAAATCCCAACCATATGATTCATTATCCCTTTTTCAGCTGGGCTTTGGGAAAAGTATGCCTACAACATGTGTTTGGCTGGATGGATTAGCATCAAATACAACAGAGCAGTTTCTTACTCGTCATTTCTGCCGATATGGACATGTAGTCAAGGTAAGGCTTGGTTCATTTTCCCTTTCTTAGTTGTTTCCATGGTTTCCTTTCTGGCATCTTGGTATTCTATTCTTTTTCTGTCTTCCACAGGTTGTATTTGACAGAATGAAAGGAATGGCTCTTATCTTGTACAACAACATTGAATATGCACAGGCTGCTGTCAAAGATACAAAGGGGTGGAAAATTGGGGGCAACAAAATCAAGGTAATTAAAACAACGAAACTAAAATGTCTCTCTCCCTTTTTTTTTAATACTATGCATTCCATGAATTGCAGGTTTCTAATCTATATTTATTCCTCAGGTGGACTTTGCCAATCAGGAGAGTCAGATGGCTTTCTATCGTTCAATGCAGGCGTCTGGCCAGGATATTCGCGATTTCTATGACATTCTCTCAGAAAGAAGGTGGTGTATATTTTTAAAAATGAGATATGTGTTTGAATTACAACTAACAAAGTTCATATCAAAGTATGCTGAAATTTCTTTCTCTTGGGTGTATTTTTGACAGGGATGATCGACGATCTCAGTATGAGTTTCAAGCAGAAAGGCAATTTTACGAAAATGTACGAACACCGGGAACATACACTGAGGATCAACGTCGCAAATACGCTGCCAGAAGTCGTGAATTCTACACCGAATGGGATCCTTATCAGGGAGATTACTATGATCCACAATATTTTGATGATCCTCGAGAATATCGAGAATTCCGAGCTGACCCATATGAACAGGACATTCGCAAATACAGCTATCTGCAACGGGAACGTGAAAGAGAGAGGGAACGCTTTGAAACTGATCGTGGACGTGACCATGGCAGAAGGACAATTGAGCGTAGCCAAAGCCCATCTCATATTGCCCCTCGTCGCCCTGCCAGCCCCACTGCATCTCCTTCTCTTTCTGAGAGGATACCAAGCGATTCCGACCGCCGGATTTGTTGTCGATCCTCTGAAAGAAGCGGTAGCTGCAGTTCAATATCGCCCCCCAGATTTGAAAAACTTGAAAAATCACGCCCAGAGAGGTATAATAAAACTGAGAAGCTTGAGAAGGATAAAGTTTTTGAAGTGGAAAGAGGGAATTTTGTTGAAAAGGAGAAACGTGCTGGACGCAAAGATCGAGGGGACAAGGAGAAAACTGAGAAACAGAGGATTAAAAAGCACAAAGTAGCATCACCTACCATCGAAACATGTGAGACAGAACCTGAACTTGAAAGAGATGTTAGTCCTGATTCAGCCCTTCGGAGTAAAAACAGTAAAATTCAAAAGGAAGTTTCAAGCAAAGGAAGGTTGGACCTTTTACCTTGTGTGGTGCAACTAACCCGTGTTAAGGAAAAAGAAGGAAAATTAATTGCTCATGCTGTCCAAGAAAAACAGATATCAAGGGTTGGGAGTGACAGTCCTCGATTGGCTTCACCTTCAGCTGAACAGAGGAGTCCTCCATTCCGTCCATCAGAGCCAACAAAAAGTGAAATCAGTAAGCATGGAAAGATGCCCAGAGAAAAGAATATAGCTAGTTTAGTGGAAGTAATTGACAAGGATGCCAAAATTAAAACCAAAAAACATGGAAAATCAGAAATGGGATTTGATAGTGGTGTTTCTGTTGATATTGACCGTTTAGCTGCAAGGAAAAGACGATTTGAAGATGCTGGTAAAACAGATCGACCAAAAAGAACAGTTGAAGAGGAGGTTGGTAGACCCAGTCTTCATAAAATGTGGAATTATTCTAAGGAGACAGACCTGGAGAAGACTCTCTTGATAAAAGGGATGCATAAAAGGGAACACCACAAGGATAAATCTTTTCGAATTCTTTCAGCTGATAGTCCTAAAGATGGGCAAAACTGTGAGAACCTCTCCATGGGGCTTACTCTGGAGCAGCAATCATGCTTACAAGAGATGCCTGAAGATTCTGTGGATCAATTGGACAATACTTACCTTAAAATGGATTATGAGCACACAAAAAGCCAAAACAGCTCAAATGTCACAAAGATGTCAGAAGTTGGCAGACTTGAGCTGGATGAATCAAAAGAACAGCAGAAAGAGCCTTTGTCTGAAAATGAACACAGCAGAGCAAAGTTCAGAGAATCGAGCGATGGTGATGAACGGTTTATGTCGCATGTTGACCAGAGTAATAGTTGCTCAAAAGAAACCGAACCGAGTCGATGGCTAAGACATAAACTTGGTGAGCATGATAAGTTTACCAGATTTGAAAACTCACAAAGTAATGAGAATGAGGATATGGAAAAGGATTGTACCGTGCATGATATTGCAAAACCAACTCAGGATACTGCAAATGATGACTTGCATTCCAGTAAACGTAAAGAAAAGGAGAATTTTGACTTTGAAATTGTCAATTCAAAAAGACAACGAAACTTTGCAAGTTCACAGAAGTTGAATGAGGATACTTATCAGAGTATTCCACCCTCAATAGGCTCTGGTCAACTTTCTGCAAATGAAGAAGATGAAACTGCCCAGGTGTCCTTGTCAGTCATAAAGAAAGAAAGGAAATCCTCTCCAACAGATGACAAATTTTCACAAATTGAATCACTGAAAAACAATCTGGCCTTGACCGCGAGCCATTTTCAGTCTTCTGACACTGAGATTCCAAAACTTAAGACAACCTTGCTTGGGTCTGGTGAGGAGTTACTGCAACGCTGGGAAACAAGAATCAAATCTGATTCACCGAGAATGGAACTGACATTTCCAAGTGATATTGTGAAACGGGAAAGTATCAGCAAATGTCTTGGCCAGGATTTGGAGCCTGGAGAAGTGCAGTCTGATTCAGACGAGGATGGAGGGAACAAACAGAACTCTCCCAAGTCCAGCACTTCCCTGTCTTATATTTTGAGAGAACGTGAAGAAAGGATGACAGAGCTGAAGCTTGCAAGCTCATTAGAAAAAAATAAGTTTTATTCATTTGCATTAGATAAGACTATTACTCCTGATACAAAAGCACTCCTAGAAAGGGCCAAGACCTTGTATTCATCCCGGGAAGATAATTGGTCTTTTCTTCCCTCCCGCTTTCCAACCTCCCACAGCTGTTCCGATAAAGACAAGGTAGAACTAACACCTCGACCTATTCCTTCTTGGTACATGAAGAAGAAGAAGATTCGCACAGATTCTGACGAGAAGCTGCACAATAAAAAGGAAGAACTTAAGCCACAGGACCAAGAGCGGCAGGAACTGTTTGCGTCTCGTTTTCTCCACAGCTCAATCTTTGAACAAGATTCGCGCCGCTTGCAACATCTTGGACGCAAAGATCAAGTTTCAGAAAAGGGTATTGGTAGGCCTTTTGCTAAGTCAATGCCTACTGAAGTACAACCAGAACCCAGTGGAGATGACGTTTCACAAGAGCCCATAGTGCTTTTTCATAGTCGATTTTTGGAGCTGCAACAACAAAAGGACAAAGAACATCCACTACAGGATACTGAGAATGACACTGTAGTCACAGAAATGAAAAGTGATGGGGCACAGAATTGTGATAATGTGTTGTCTGTAAAGTTACCTGAGCCCATTCAAAAAGGTGATGACAAATCAACCAGTCCTCTGTCAAAAATCTCAGTTTCTCCATGTGCTCCTTCTCCTAAAGAGATTTCTTCAACAGAAAATAAAGAAGTTCTAAGTCCATCTTCAGAGGAATCTTTGTTAATTATCAAAGAAGAAAAAATAGAACCTGCCCTTGAAGTATCTCCATGTCAGTCTTGTCCTGAGGAAGACATCAAACCAATTGCTCCTAAGCTAACCATAACCCCCCCATTAGTCCTTTCGGAGCCAGAAACTGATATTGAGACAAAAGTGGAGATGGAGTGGAGGGGAGAATCAAAAGTGAAAATCGGAAATAGTTTGGCTGTGGAACATAATCCTCTTGCGGAAGATAAGCCTCCAACTCCTGGTGGTTCCCTAACTAGTTTTGAGACAGGGAGTGCAGTATTCACTTATTCTGATTATCCGAAGATTTCAGAAAAAGCAGAAATCAAGACTGAACCTCAAACTGAAAATCAAGAATCAAAAGACCTTGAGGAATCTCCGAAAAATGAGATGGACAATGATGTATGTATGCCTGAGCTGGAGGCAGAAATAAAGCCATTACCAAGCCGAAGACAGCCCAAAAGTAAAAGGACCAAATCATTGTCAGTATTACGTACTTCACAGTCTTCACCAATTGCTGCCAGTGAAAAACCTGCAACTCGAAAGAGTGAACGGATTGACAGAGAGAAACTTAAGAGGGCTTCATCTCCTCGAGCAGAAGTACCGAAAGCATCATTTGAGTCAAAAGCCAAGTCACCAATACATGCATCAGATTCTGAACAAAACCTTGAGTCAACTTTGATCCATGGTAGGACGCGTCGTAGAAATGTAAAATCAGTCTATGCCACACTGCATGAAGCGGATCAAGCTGGTAAAGACGTAGTTGAGTCGCCACGCTCTATGCGCAAACGAGGTGCAGATAAAGAACCACTACAGCAAGATGTTCAAATCCCATCTGCCAACACAAGGCGAGGACGGCCACCTAAGAGGGGAGCCAAACGAGGAGAGGATCTATCACCTGTAAAAGATGATCAACAGAAAGTGGTGGAGGATGATATGGATGTTATAAGAGACATGTCAACCTCAGTGGAGGTTGTAAAACCCTCTGAGGGATGGCGATCACCCCGCACCCAGAAATTGCAACCAGCACCACTAACTTCATCTGCTTTAACATCAGTTGGTAAGAAAGGGAATAGAATAGACAAACAATCTGGAGCTACAATACCAGCTGAAGAGGCCGATTTGCCAAGTCATGGTGATTCAGAGTTTAAACCTAAGGCTGAAACTGAACTGGTTGAGAAATTACCTGAAAAGGAGGAAAACACTGGTGGAATGAAATCTGATGATGGGGACATTGAAAGGATAGACACTGGTTCCTCGGAGTGGAAACAACAACCTGAAAAGAGTGCTAAAATGAAAACACCAAGAATAAAACGAAATACTAAACAGCTCCCTGAAGATAAATCACATAGCCTAAAAAATCTTGAGATCCGTGTAAGTGTTGATGATGTCAAAGGCTTACTTCGTACAGAAGACGTTGAGAGACCTCCGTCATTTGAAGCTCCTACTATTGGGAGAATCAAGACAGAACTACAAGAGAATGAGGAAACAAAAAGAATACAGTTTCCAAAACAAAAGGAGCTTGCTGCTGAGCAAAAGGAAGAGACACTGTTAGAACCTGAACCTCCTGCAGATCCAGCTGCTGCTCTCTTGGCGCGACAGATGGAATTGGAACAAGCTGTTGAAAATATTGCCAAACTTACAGTTGAGCAACCATCGCGATCTTACAAGGAACAGCCCACAGAGCAACGTGCTCCACTGCCTCCTGTCATAGTAGAGCCTGAAGTTGAGGTTGAGGAAGAGGAAGAAAAGCCAGCTAATCCTGCAAGTGAAACTGAACTTGCAGCTGCCATTGATTCCATTACAGCTGAAGACACATCTGCAGATGGATTTACATCTCCTCCTACATACACTGCTCTAATTCCAAATTCTGAACCTTTGACATCACCATCTTCCAATGAAATAATGGAGCCTGAAACACACATGGTAATAAACAATATTCTTGCAGCAGACTCAGATGATGGTCCCTCGACACCCAGCCCAAAAGGTCTAATAGTAGAGCCTAAAGAAGTTGAGGACTCAGCTCTTATTGAAATGCCCAAGAAAATGGGCAAAGTCAGAGCAAAGACTCCAAAAAAGGCAAGGAGTCGTAAAGGTCCAGCTAATAAAAAAGTTGATACTGCTGGAGATGTTTCACAACCAGAGCCCTCCCCAGTAAAACTACCCGAGTCAATCCCAGAAGACCCGGGAACCATTAACTCTAAAGCAGTTACTGTTACAGCTGGCGTAACAGGAGCGACATCTGTGGTCACTGCTGTTGCAACCTGCAGGCGTGATGTTACAAGTGCTATAACTGTGGACACTCCCAAAGAGGCAGAGCAGCCTGAAGTTGAACAGCCTGTACCCAAAGAATCAGCTTTTCACTCTGGCACAAGCAACATTTCCAGTTGTAAAAATCATCTCCAGGCAACAGACATATCCACCCCTATTGTTGTCCCAGCTTCTGTCCGACCACAGCCTGCATCACAATACAATGTACCCCTGTTGCGGCCTGTAAAAATGCCTGTCTCCCCAGATTGGCCACCTAGAGCTGAAGAAAGTAGAATCCATATGGCTCCTTCATGTCAAGTTACAGTAGTAACTCCTTCGGTACCAGCACCAACTGCACTTGCAAACCCTTCAGCAAATCCACCAATGCCTCCTGATACGAAGGCATCGGATATTGACCCTAGTTCCAGTACCTTAAGAAAAATCCTAATGGAACCTAAATATGTCTCTGCATCAAACAGCAACGCTATACCCATCACTATGGTGACATCTGCACTGTCCGAGCCTTCACGGATTGCAGAGAATGAAAATCCCTCTGGTACAGTGGGTACTAGGTATTTGCATCTTGACGAAAGACCTTTACCAACCCAGCCCTCACACCACAAGCCTTCCCCTCTTACAGAGTCCCAGCAGAACTGTGGAGAGAAAACTCAGCATACAATCATTTCCTCACCTACTACCTCAGTAATTAGTCGAATTCCAATGCCTTATGACACAGAAGAAACTCCACGAATTTCCTTAAGCAACCGAAGCATTGGCCTATCCACTCCTAAGCAAAAATATAGATCAAATTCCAATGAAAATAGTCGCTACCATGGAATGGATCCAGTAGACGATGGGACTCGAGGGCGCTCGGTTGTTGAGCCCACCCCTTACAGTATAGGTTCCAGTCCAGGATTACGGATGAATACGTCAGAGGGTGTTGTTGTTCTGAGTTATTCAGGGCAAAAAACTGAAGGACCTCATAGGATGAGAGCCAAAATTAGTCAAATACCCCAAGCTAGTGCTGGGGATATAGAGTTTCAAAAATCTGTCTCCAAATCTCAGATTAAACAAGATGGACCAATCACATCATCCCAGTCACCCACCCCAAAAGTAGCCTCAACTCCTACGCCCTTTGTCCACACAGGGGTTCTTTTGACAACCCAGTCCTATAACTCCCAACAAGTCATTTCTAGTACCAAGCAGGAGAATATTGGTTGTGACAAATCGGAAACTCCATATCACACATCATCCCATGTGGGTGTTGTTAAGATGTTCCAACAAGCAGTTCCAACACCCAGTGCCCCTCAATTGTTGATGTACAACCCAGCTGTGATACAGCACCAGCACAAAAGAGGAGTAGTTACAGAACCTCTAACAAAGAAGATGGACATGAGTAAAGCAGCTCAGCAGTCTAACATAAGCCCAGTCATGAGTCCACACCACCAATCACTGTCTGGAACCCGTATGAGCCCCAGCCCTGGTATACCCACAGATCGCTCCGCTGTACACCTAAAGCAAGAACCACAGTCTCCACGAACAGCTGTTCACTCCTCTTCACCCTTTGCCAAAGCCTGTTCTCCCATGGGATCTTCTGTCGTTTTGGGGCATAGCATTCCTGCGATGTCTACATATCATTCTAGTATGCATCACCCTCACCAAGAACATTCTTCTGTCATAATTCAGCCTCACAGTGCCACTCAGTCAATGGCACACGAGGCTAGAATGAACACCTCACCGATAACTAGTATCAGCTATGGAAGACGTGCTGATTCTCTGCCATCTCCCCATCCAGGCCCTCCGCAGCGCTCAAACACGCCGCAGTCCAATGTAATCCGAGATATGGTACTGCAGTCTCATTCAAGCCCTAAGGGGTCAGTGTCAGGTGCAAGCGTCAGCAGCGGAAGTGAAGAAGATCTTCGACACTTTAACCAAGCTCATAGTAGGCCTTCAGTGCCTCAGCTCCAGGCAGATGTAATGATGATGCACAGTGACCACAGAGGGCTTCACCCAAGCATACGCATGGATCAATACAGAGACATGCATCAACGTATCCTTATGCACCAGAAATTGGGAGAGCAGGCCACTGCAGAAGCAAGGCAGTCTCGCGGGTCAGAGACCGGCGCAACGTCTTTGAGCAACATCTCTGGTCTTTCCAAGGGTCCTATAGGGGGGAAAAACATGGACCATGCAGCAAAAGAGTCTACTCAACCACTGGAAGAAAAGATGATACACCCACCCCCGAATGAGAGTAGGATTAGGGGACTTCATGCATCCAGTCCAGTCTTGGTTTCTCCACACCCTCATGGGGTTCAACTGATCAATCAAGGAGGTGCAGGTTCCTTCACAGTTTATCGAGACATGCGGAGTTACCCTTCCCAGTTTCCAGGACATCCTTCATCAGGACAGAACCTTGCTAACCAAGGCATTGCGTCTTCACAGGTAGGGATTCCTATCATTTGACTCTATGAAAATAATGATGACTTTACAAGTCATATACTGTACTAAATTACATATATAATAATAAGTTTTATTAATTTTCTGCATATATTCTTAATTAGATCCCTTCAGAGGCCGAGCTGGGTCACAGGGGAAAATTGTCTCAGTCCATTGGGGGAGGAATCGATACCAAGCCAGAGAATTCCCATCTTCGCCACACTACCTCTATTGATGTCTCGCACATCTCCCGCATTCAAGGGGATACTGTCTCCCCCTCATATCAATCTCCCATGTCTTCACCCATGACGTCTCCTATGGCTCTATCACACAAGCCAGATCTTTCCACCCTGCAGAAAGGCCCACCAGCCTTCCTGACAATATCTTCGCCTGCAGTGCACCAATCAAGTTCAGTGCATCCCCGAACTGATGCCAAGCTGGAACATTCAGGACATCGTTCCGTTGACATGGTGCAGCTTTTGACGGTATGGATAGAAAAACACTTGTGCATATATTCACTTAAATCAGAGAACATTATACAGGGAATACAGTTTGAGTGCAACCTTCTCTTAATGTTTTCTGATACAGAAATACCCAATCGTATGGCAAGGACTTTTGGCTTTGAAGAATGACCAGGCTGCTGTTCAGTTACACTTTGTTTCTGGCAACAACATTCTGTCCCAGCGCTCCCTACCGCCCCCAGAGGGTGGTGCTCTTCTTCGTATTGTCCAGAGGATGAGGCTTGAGGCCTCCCAGTTGGACAGTGTGGCACGCAGAATGACTGTGAGTCTTTTTTCCATGATCTGTTTTTTCAGCTGTTTATAACGTGGCAAACATAAGATTTTGGTGGGGATTTGCACATAATGTAAAGTAAGGCATTTGCTCTAGAGATACAATTATGCATATATTTCTTATAAGCAGTTTATTATCATTCATGACAGGTGGAGAATGACTACTGTTTGCTACTGGCTCTACCCTGTGGTCGAGACCAAGATGATGTCCTTGGTCAAACTCAAGCCTTGAACAGTGGCTTCATCACCTACCTACAAGCCAAACAGGCAGCTGGCATCATCAATGTCCCCAATCCCGGCTCCAATCAGGTCTGTGGCCATTAGTAAATATTGCCTGTGATTGATAATGTAATGTAATTGTATGGAGGCTCTCTTATCTTCTTGTTTTTGTCTTTGGATTCACAGCCAGCTTATGTGGTGCAGATTTTCCCGCCGTGTGAATTCTCGGAGTGCCACCTTTCCCGCCTGGCCCCAGACCTTCTCAACAGCATCTCCAGTATTTCCCCTCACCTCATGATTGTCATCGCCTCCGTTTAATTACCTCCATTGTTTTTTCTGATCAAAGCCAACACCAGCCCTTTTGGACTTGTCCAGTTTTGCTGGGAATTCCTCATATTTCTTTTATTATTTTTATTATTTTATAAAATTAATTTAGCATGCACTCACTTATACTTTTTGACTTCACCAAGTCCTTAAGTCATCCAATGACGTAATTCCCAAACTCTACTTTTACGCAGAGGATATTATGGGTCAAATGGGTTTTTTTGATGATAAGTTGTTTTTGCTCATACATTTTTGCCATCTTTGGAGGTGTTGTGGATAGCCTTCTCTAATTCCTAGCATTCCCAAGGCTATGGAATGAGACCCTTCTATGGGATATTTTTACCTTCATAAAAGTGATTGTGTTTTTTAAGCGAACTTATGTGAAAAATCATTGCACTATGTTAAGGAAAAAAATTGTGAACTTTGTACAGATTTGAGTATAAAATGATATGTTATGAAATGATTCTTCATGTGATCAGCCATGCTTTTTGCAAGATGAAAGAAAATCATTGCCTGGAAAATGATGGAGAATCATTTTGACAAGTTCCATTGCTTTGTCTTCTTCACCATCAGCCAATGTCTACTTCATTTCTTGAGTCAACTCTCCATCCCAAAGTGTTCTTGCCCCAGGAACTCATTTTGGGACATTTTGAGTTGTACAGTTTACACTTAATGCCTCAACTGGGGACTATATAAAATATTTAATTTGTTTATTTTTGTTTGCATCTTTAAGCCTATGGGTATTGTGGACAATTGTGAAACTGTAAATAGTATAAATATTTAAAGACTGGAGCAATGTTGAGAGACCAAGTGGATTATTTTACAAGACAGTTCATCAGATCTCGATGCTTTCTTTCTTTCTTTCCTTCTTTCTTTCTTTGGGCAGGGGGGGAGGAGGTGAATGGTGGGAAGGATCTATGTGGGATCCAGGATATGGGATGACAAAAATATTTTTTAAATGGATTCTGTGCCAAAATGTCTTTTGCAAATGCTTAACACACGTAATGTATCTAAAAAAAAAAATCAATCAGAACCTATTTTCATATGTGACTTTGTATTTTGCCACTCAGAGGGCAGACTTGATTCCCTTTCTGGTATTGTTCATCAGCCCAACTCTGTTACTACAGTGCTTTTACATTATGAAATTGAATCCTCATTTTTGAAGGAACAGATGTATTGTCGTTGATGAGTATCTGCTTTCTGTTTACCATGCTGATCTATGTTTCATGATTTTGACGTTGTCCTCTACTGCCCCCTGCTGTCTGTTTTGAAACTCGTCCTCCCACATATGGTCCGTGCCCTGAGGTCATTTAATTTGTGTTTTCAGACAGATGTGCTGTAGAATGCTTTATTTTTTAAATCATAATAAGTAAAGTGTAATCACACAGGTGAAGAATGTGACTTGAACTTGATATCATACCGCTAATGGATGTTTTAATCATCAGTTTCCATCTCTCCCCTTAACTATTGTCTCCTTGAGCCAAGCTGTACATACTAATGTCTTTAATCTGTGCTCTTGTGTATTTTTCCTTTCATGCTCGTCTTTTTTTCAGGGTCCTTATTTTTGTTTTGTGTAACAAAACAAAGCAGTCTGAAAGAGACAGGAGAAAGGTGTGTGAAACCGATGCTGAAAGTAAACCATGCTTGTCAGTTCTGTGGTGTAAATATTTCTGACTGCAAGCTGAATTCTCTCATGTTTATGTTGAAGGCACTTATAATTTTTGATAAACAAATGAGGAGAAAATACAGAAAAACAAACTTAAAAATGGTGATTAATATAAAAACTGTCTTTTGATCAATCTTCATTTTGAGTGTATTTTGCTGTTCCTCCATGAGGACATTTTAAACTGTAAAATAAATGGTTGTTTAACTTACTTCTGAAGATCATTAAATGGTCCGTCACTCTAGCTTTGTGTTTTTCTCACTTGCCTTCAGAAACTGAAGCTGTCCTAATGCAAATACTGGAGATGAAAATTGATGTGGTCCAATGTGTGTAAACCTCAGGATTCACCCTTCAACACGTTCCTACATTTCTTTATTTACTTGCTTTTTAGAATATTTCCAAATGACTTAACAGACACATTTGTCAAACGTTGCATATGTGCTGTATTCTTTATTGACATTTTTCTATTATTTCAAAAAGAAATGGACCCTTTCGTAGAGGTAATGATGTCACCGCTGCAATTTCCATAAACAAGATTAATTGAAATTGATGACCTTAAATGTAATCATTATCAGGTTTTGTTGCAAAAGTTGAACTCGAGATTTAGCCCTTGTGACTTGACTTGTGATGATTATGTATTGATTCAGATTTGATTTAGGACTCATGGCATGACTTGGTCCCACCTCTACTGCATTGTGTTCCAGCCCCTCTGACTATGTCCATAGATCTATGCCTGTTATTATAAGTGTGTACGTTTGAAGTAAAATTGTGCACCAGGTGTCATTCCGTCATCTGTGCTGCAGTTCATTCTCCAGTCAGAAGATGTCAGCATCTGCCTGAATTCTGAAGTTCCCGTAAATCTCCATTAATCCAGTGACCTCACTGGACAGTTCAAAATGAAAACAACTTGTTTCTGTGCCAGTCTATTCACTTTTACACATCCTGTTTAACTGTGTCAGAGGAAAATGTTCACTCTTTGAAGTACCTAAGTTCTGCTAAAACTCATAGCAATCAATTACTCATATCGATTCTATTTCCACGGATTGATTTACAATAAACTTTGTGTAAATCTGTCGGAAAGGTCAATTATTATCGATTACGACAGTGTTTGTCACCTGGTGTGCCACGGCACACTAGTGTGCAGGATTTTTGTCATGTAAGAAATGTGCCTTGGCTCAAAAAAGGTTGAAAAACACTGGATTAGAAGGTAGCATTTGAGCCATTCTACTACAGGCATTGGGAGTAGACCTACATTAAAACTACATTAATTACGGACAGGCAAAAGAACCCAGGACTTTTCCACTGTGAGGGCTTAATTGCTATAGCTCTGATAAGTAAGAGTAGTTTTTAAAATGTATGTGGATTTACATGAATTCAAACTATTGATAGTCTATCATGGAATATCTGCCAGGTTTTTGTCGAAGAGATTGGTGCTTTTGAAGAGAAAATATTGATAATGTTAAATCATTAAAAAAAAAAAAAAGCCTGTCTGCCCCTGGATCTGTATATAAACATTGAGCTGGTTCTTCTCTGGTTCACGCCCCAGCCTTCCATCAAGTTTAATCAAAATTGGATCTGACCTGTGTAATCTAACAAACCAGCTAGACATCAACACATGCAAAACATGGCCTCATCAGCACAGGTAGATGTTCCTGCCAAAATCAGTAGGCACAGTTAAAATAACAATAATATTGATGACAGCCTACAAGCAATCCTGCATTAAGTGGTTCCACAGACAGACACACTGGAGAATGATGAATGTCAACGATCCATGGTAAAGGTCTTTGTGGCTCAGCTTTATGAGCGGTATTCAAATAGTTATGGCTTGAGCCCTGGACAAGCAGCATGGCACTTCATGCAGCTGGATGCTCATCCCTGAGGCAAATAGCTGCATGGTTTAGGGAATTTTAAGACTGCGGCTTCAGCATCAGGGTTTCCGGCTGCACCCGTCAGATTCAAGTGTATGCTAGCTTACAGATTCCCAGAGGGATGCCTATGGGAAGTCAGTGGCGATTGGAATTCCATTTGGGAACGTTTGGTGGTCAAGACTGCTGTGTCTTTCATTATTTTTGGAAGTAGTCTTTAGAGTAAAATTAATGTCTTTGAATCCAGACTGTTTACTGAAAGGAGACACCAATTGCATGACAGTTAGTTTATGATATACCTCTTAATCTTCAGATGAAGATGAAAATGTCAAAAAGGCTCTTCCTTGAATAGCCCTTTTACATGTTATATCAAATAAATATGACAAATTTGGTCTCTGAGGTCCCAGAGGAACCCCAGCTGTGGCAGAATAAGCTCAATGCCCACGACAGGGTAAGGAAGGTCACATTCATTCAATCATCTTCTCTCCCTTGTCATTAGACCTACAGTAGGAAACAGGGAAGAGGTGAAGTGATTGATGGGGCCTCCACAGGCCAAGAGTTGGAATGTTAATTGATGCCCTGTTGGAGGCGTGAGAAGCAGCAGATCAGAGTGGGACACAGCAGCCAAAGGAAAGACAAGACTCAAGGAGAAATTTCATATACTTTTGCACCCCCACCCCCCTCTTTTTATTCTAGATTCTTAGGCCTTCTAAGATTACAGCCTCTGCCTTTGAGTGATGAAGCTAAACTAAGGAGAAGTTATGTGTTCTTGACCCTAAACTAGACCTCATTCAGTTTTTCCAAGTTGCTCGTCGCTTGGATTCTTTGCCACAAGATTACATTCTGAAAGTCCAATTTTACCTAAAAATGCAAAGAATGTAAAAAATCCAGAGGTTGGTTTTTCTGACGCTGATACGTGCTTGTTTTCTTGTTTTTGTCCTTTTGGCATTGATCTCCTCACATTCCAGGCCGATGTTTGGACCGTCTGTTTTAACACCAGAGACCAGAATAAAATGATTTACTTTTGTGTCTTTGTTGCTGATATGAAAGTATGTGAACAAGGCTGTCTGTACATTTATGATGAGTGGACCACCAAGATTAGGATTAAGTCCTTTTGTTCTGAAGGAGATCTTCCTCCGATCAGCGATCAGGTTAGATGTGGTTACTGCCTATCTTGACCTATAGCATCATTCAATGTTGCTAATTACGCTTCTCACACGCACACATGCACACACACACACACACACACACACACACACACACACAAACAAACCAGACCGGAAAATCTTTGGACTTGAAAAAGAGACAAATGTATCTCAGGGATTAGAGGTTTTAGCTCAGTAGATGAGCTTCTCTCACAGAAGCCACAGTTAACATGTGTCACAGGCTTTTTCACACACAGTTGTGAGTGTAGTTGAAGACTGTAATGCTGATGTGCGCTGTAGTTATAGCGTGAGCACAGACCCCACCAAAATGACTGCCAGTCTCCAAATGTACTGTTCTGGAATGACTGGCTCATGTAATGATGGTTGTGGGCCTAAATTACAGATGTTAGCTGTTGGGAATATAAATCAAGTTTAATTTCCTGTATGTTGTTTGGTTGATTTCAGCATTTTTGTGAAGTATTGTTTCTTGACCTGTCCATAAATCCCTTTTGGTAAAATGTGTTGCTGTCTCTTTTTACCTGATGGTCCTCCAGCTGCCATTTCCTCTTCATTAATGACTTTAATGTCACTTTACTGTCCAAAGTACATGTGCAGTGAAATGAGTCTTGTGATTGAGTGCAGCAGTCAGCTACTCTAACAAAGGCAATATACTGTATATGTATGCATATAAAGCCGAAAACAGCTGCCACTTCATTGCAAAACATTTTTTAATTATATATTTTAGCTGTAAAATGTTGTACATTTTGAAACCTATACTTACAATGAGTTGTTACTCTTCTTGTACTTGATTGATTGTAGGATTGTGCAGTTAATATGTACTTCTTATTATATTAATTGTATTCTTCTTACTTACTTCTTACAGATCCCTGCCATGAAATACAAATCTGATGATATTTACCAATCAGAATTGATGGATATGATGCTCTAACATTGTGTCCCTGTCCTTAATATGTAACCAATGTATATTTGTGAACATGCTTTCCCTATTTTCTCCCTGTTACATACAAGTTCTCCACACAACATATTTATAGTAATTGCACAAATCCGTGATGCAGCACTTGTATGTGAGGTTATGTTTTCTCTTTTGTCAGCAGGATATCTTGAAATGTAACATATTTCATCAATCATAGAAGACTTTTAAGTATATCTATCTTATCTTCTCACACGATAAGACACATCTCTTGAAGACAATAATCAGGCATGTGTACCCTCTGATGTACTATCAATGATTTAACCTAGATGCAAATATTGACCCAGATCTGGTTTAAAATATATGCTCATATCACATTTATGTGTTATGTGTTTATGTATATTAACAAACACGAGTAGAAACATGTAAGTAATGCCATGAATTAAAGGTCTTGTTGGGCCTCAGTGGAGATATGAACTCTGAAATCTACTTAGAGATTTAGCTTTTTGTCACATCACATCAACATGTATGTAACAAACTAGTCCACTGTCCCAAAAAACTGCCAAAAATGTATCACACAGGAAACCTGCTCGCACAGACCAATACTTACTCTATGACTCTCCCCACCCACTGGTACACAAGCTAGGAGTCATCCGACCCACACAAACACAAGAAGAGCAACCTGCTGTATGCAGGCCAATGCAGTGAGAAAATCAGGGAAACTAATCAAACGACAGTCATGCTGAATTCTTAGTTAATATGTTGAGTTTGTTTATCATGCCAACATTATTGTAAATGGTAAAAAGATAATCAGGAGCATGTTTGGGAGACAAACATAAGCACATCGCCTGGGGCATCTGGTTTGAGCGTGGAATCATTAGAGACAGATAAGGAGCTGCTTTACTGCACCTCCCAAAGTAAAGCAACCAGGACCAGCAAGGGGCAAAGCTCAGGTAGATAAACTCACATAACTTTTATCAAGCATGCGTGGGTTGTCTATGTTCTGTACAACTCTTTAACTAGGACATCTTATAAACACTATGTCACATGCATAAGAATTCCTTTCCAGGTAATGTGCGACTGAATAGGTCAGTGTTATGGAAATACCATAGCACCGCTGAATGAACCACTTTGATGTGAATGAACATGTAGGATGTGATTGCTCTGCTTCGCTCTACAGTCAGCACACTGATAAAAGAAACAGCAACAGATCAGGTGACTGTTAGGGGTCATAGTGCATGTTAGGTGTGGACAGACAGGGCTGAAGTCATAAGGCCTCACCCCAGTGACTCAACCAACTCACCAACACAGCACCTTCCTGTGACATCGTCTCTAGGATGCAATCTGATATATGCAATGTAATGTTTAAGCTTTCATATCGTGTTTCTCACTTTTCATCATTTGGTGTCAGAAAACCTCTGCACTGCCTTTAACATCAGCAAATATACATGCTCTGTATATATACAGAACATGTATATTTATATATACAGTTAGGTCATATTTATATAGAAGTGTAAAGTAATGTCAGTTATAAAACGTTTGCTACATGCAAACATGTCCATTATTTACATTCTTCTCCCCAGAAATGATGTCCAAATGATGACCAAGGATTTTACGTTTTCCCCAATGTTTTTTGTTTATCTATCGTTTCTCAATTTAATCTCACAGAGTAGCAGATGGATCTTGATGAATAATGAATGGTAGAGAAATGGGATTTTTAGGGAGATTTAGATCTAGATGCATGATTTTCACCCAATTTTTCTGGTTGATTGGGCATATGTTGATGTTTTTGCACATTTCCTCGCTCATTTCTGTAAAACAAAGACAACAAATATACACATGCCTGATCTAAATCTGGTGGATTGAAATATATGATGGTACAGCAGTCACATTTTTGCAACCTTATTTTAACAAATAAGTCTCAACAAATGTAAAATGAGGTCAGTAATGGATATATGTAGATAGATTTCAATGTAATGATAATAATTGGTGGTTAATGATTGGTTATTGGTTATTTAGACATTATATACCCCTGAAACTCGACACCATCAAATCATAGTTTACCACATGTTTTGTACAAATCTTGCTTATTGTCCAAGAAATAAAATAAAATTAACATCCTTTTTTTTGTCACTAAACTCATTTTAAATGCCCCCAATTCACCCAGTGTGTATTGCTGGATTAGCATCTCGTGTAAACAGCAGCCATGTGCTCTGTTACTCACGAATATGTTAAAGATCACATTCAAATAAGAAGCTGATTTATTCTAATTCTGCGAGTCAATCTCTGTACCATTCCATTCCTTTCTCCCCACAGTCTTTGGGTTTTTGGTCATGATCTGACCAAAACCCAAAGATTCAAGGGACATGTTAAGTTGATTTGTGGTTTTTTCAAAATTCAGGGAAGAATGAAGACAATCTTTCATCTATTCTCGATTCAAGTGTTCTCCGTCTTCAGAACCCAAACTGTCAGCCAGCATGAATAATTGTGAGGTAGGTGAAATTTTGCCTTGGGTGCTTGGGTGGCAGATCTGGATGAGGGGGCGGGTGGAACTCTGGGTGGGTGCAGCTTTGCAAGCAGTGTATACACCCTGAGATAGATTTCCAGTGTGGGTTGGGGGAGAATAAAGAGCCATTATACCAGTCAGGGTTAAGGTTTTCATTGTGAGTTTGCCTGTAACTACTCAACTCCAAACACTAACAGGAAATATAGGCTGAAAGGCTTTTTTTTTGGACTGGAAAAAAAACAAAAGTTTAACATGGAGAGTTGAGATTCCCAAGTTGTTTTCAATTGTGTGTGTTTGTGTTTCTTGGAAAGTTGATTGGCTTTGCGTCTCCTATTTATTTTTACATTTCCACTCCTGAGCACTAACTAACTAGAAGCTATTTACATGAAAATCACTGGTGCCCTCAAACCTCAACCATGTTATGATTTATGGAAAACAGTAGTTTCACGAGGGATTCAGGCCATTGCCAGAGGCTAATTTTGCATGGAACATAGATTTATAGCTTGCTTCAGGACTCGGGAGCCTTTATACTCACGTGAACTCAATACTGTTTCAGACCACTATAAGAACTTTGATCGCTTAAAACTTTCTTACAGTGCTGCTGAAAGTTTTCCACATCAACGTGTCTCTCATGAATTTCTATTTTAGTACTTTACCTTTCCTGCATTTCACATCATTATCCCACTAGAGAACAATAAGCTCAAGACTCTTATCGTGTTTTAATCACCACATTGCATTTACTGGGAGACTTCCCATGTAAACAAAGATGATGCTTGTTATTTTTCCTTTATAATGTAGTATTGTAGGTTTGCGAGCAGCTGTTTCACTGATATTGCACTTCGTGTAACATTGTCAAAATAGTTGATGCTGACATCTAAACTGTAGAAATGCATTCATTAAGACAAACCCGTGTAGTGTCCTGAATGCTTTGTTACTGATTGGTCCTTCTGTTAAGTCAAACCAGACAATGTGCCCCTTAAAGAAGCAACTGTTCCATCAGTCACTGAAGCCTTGGTGGCCCAGTTGGCAGAAACTTTAAAAAGCAGAGATACAAGGACTAGAAATGTTTGGCAAACCTGGTATGAAAACTCATTTATTGTTATTTATTTAGTAAAATTTTGCATGCACAACGTGTAACTGAGTACTGCAGTATTACTCTGTATGCTAAAATAAAGTAATCCGTCTTGCATTTTATTTATCAGCTTTAGATCACAAATGGCTAAAGGTTGAAGAGAGGAACATGATTGTGTGATTTCAGCTGGATGAATCTGGTTTGGTTGCATGTACTTGTCCAGACTGAATCATTTTATAATATCCTGCCTGAGTCAGAGTCCATCTATTGAGTACACACAGGTTTAGGGTGTGTTTTCATAATTGCCAGAGTACCGTTGAGGGTGGATAAGCAAGTTTCAGACATGACACCAGCTATGACAGGTTCATACAGGAGGTGATGAAGTAAACATACTCTAATAACTGACAGATTCAATCAGCATCTCAATTTGGACAAAGGGGAGCAATTTACTTGTTTGTGGAGCAATGTAATGTTTACTGGCACTGTGAATTACTAATAACTCACGGCAGTGCCAAGGCAAAATCTGTAAAGCAAACAACAATAACACACAATGATAAACGGAGGAAGCCTTTCGGACGAGAGGTGAAACATCTTCAAACCTTCACCAGCAAGTACAGTTGCCTAAGATTTAGTTTCCTTTTGGGATTTGAGGACATAAAGAGTGGAGGGGATAAAGTCCAGATGTGCAGGTGGCTGTCTTCATGCTCTTTAGTAGGTAAGACAGGTCTGAGGGAGTCACAGGGGAGAGCTGAGAGATGACATGGTTGGTTTGAGTGGAGGAGATGAGTGCAGAGTGAAAGGGAGCAGATGGGGGAGAGGCAGGTTGGTTGTAGATTATCTCTATTTTTCATTGGAAAAATGACAGAAAAGAGTTACCCTTTTAATTTGTGAAGGAGTGGGAGAGGTTGCCTAACATAACAAATTTAATAACTAAAAAAAAGAACTGATAAAAGTTGACTGGAAAAACCCCATGTGGCCCCACGTGAAGGAATGGCCTGAAGAAATGATTACATGTTAATGTAATTTAAAATAGGATTGTAAACAAGTTACTGTCTGACTCTTTCATGTCCTTTTTCTGCAAAAGGATGGATGCCTTTTGTTTTATATAAATGTACTGTGGTATATCTGCTCTATGATAAACTGCACTGTTCTGAAAAATAAATGAAAATTTGACAACTAACAAACAACAACAACTAAAAGCAGTTGAAGTAAACAACAAATTTTAATCTACGTCTGACATTCAGTGTGCAGCACCCCTGTGTCAGCCTGCAACAGCTCCCCACGCTTTTACCTTCAACCTTTTTTTTGCTTGACAATGAAAACACTTATTGCACTAACCTGAACAGGTTCTGTCAGGAGGAACATGTATGGACTCGACTTCCAGAGAAAAGAAATCCAGTCATTACAAAGAGCATTTTCTCTTTTGTTCCTGCCTCACACCCATGGGTTAGCAGGCACCACGTCACAGGTGGCAGGGAGGGAGAGAGAGAGAGAGAAAGAGAGAAAGAGAGACACAGAGACACAGAGAGAGAGAGAGAGAGAGAGTCGCTGTGGTATTTGCTGTTTGTTGAAACAGATCAACAAGCAGCCACAAGCTCCTAGTGAAGCAGACTTGACAGACAGGCATTGATATGAGCCGCTGTTCCACAAACAGCTGTCATAATGCATTACTTCACTGAACCACCTTCACTACAATCATCATCATCATCATCGTCAGCAGCAGCAGCAGGAGCAACAGCAGCTCCCTCTGTGCTCACGTCCTTTAACCCCTATAAGATTTTAGGAAGTAAACCGGTACACAAATACACACAACTGCACATACTGAAGCATGCATGCACACACACCCTTCATTCCCACAAGCATGTAACAGCTGCAGTCGTCCTGTCTAAACACTGCAATGCAACAGCCACTTCTGACACAACTACAAACTGAATGTGAGTGTGTGTGTTTATAGTAATTTGCCATCTGGAAGGTCATTTAAGGCGTGTTTATGATGGCAAAAGGTGAAAAGCCTTGCTCGTCTTGTACCTTTTTTGGCGAGGAAACAACAGTTGTGCAGCACCACCTGAGCTCCTCTTTAGACGAGGAAGTAAACTGATATCATCTTTTATGCTGGCATTTCTGATCTGCCCACACACACACACACACACACGCCTCACCTTGCAATAAGTCCTGATTTACAAGCACATCCTCTTTTTGTTGTTGACAGCGTCCCATCATCACACCCTAGGCGCGCCAGGTTTTATAAGGATTCAAGCATGGGCACATTTATTTATATTTTGTCATGTTTCTAAATTTCTGCATTTTAAAAGCTAAAACAGAAGAACATTCATTGTTCCCTTGTGAGTTTACCTCTTGGCAGAGTGTGAAAGCCACTGAAACAAGAGGACACAAAGGAGAACCAGGATACTATTAGAACTTCTACACTTACTACTAACACTACATATACTGCTGTTAGTGTTACAGCTGCTACTGCTAGAGCTACTAATACACCAACACCCATATCATCAATTAATCAAATATATTGGCCTTAAATTGCCATATACAGTCTATCAGATACTCCCATGACTCTGTTACCAGTGTCATCTATAGTCACCCAGTTGGAGTAGAACATTTTAAAGTTTGAGTGGAATGTTTTAATCACAATAAGTCATATGTATTTGTTCCATGACAGAATCCACTTATGTTTACTTTTTACACACATTTTTGCAGGTTGCAGGTAAACATATTAAGCCATCCCCCTCCCAGCCTTTAAGCTCTCAACAATAGAGGGATCACACCTTTTGGCATGTCAGTAGTAGTAGATACAGGCCCTCCTCCATTGTGAGTCTGAATTCAATGCCAACAGTAAACACATTTGTATGGTTTATCAATATTATTTGTGTATCTCTATATGAAATAATTTTATATTAGGTCCAGGGTTTCACAGAGACATCTAGTATAGACTTCTGTCAAAAGTGCAACCAGTCAGTCTGCATAACATCCATCATATCATAAAATTGACTTTCTGGCTCGTATCTTATTTGATAAAAGATTTAAATTATTGCTCCAATCACCAACATCAGTTTGACTAAACTTCAGATCTTAAGGTCAAGGGTACGTGTTATAGGTCTAAAAATGTCTCCCCTGTGACCCTGCAACCAAACATGTCTCCTCCACCCACCTGCTGTCCCAAAGCTGTTAGTATATAAGTGAAGGAACCATGACACTCAGACACACTTGGAACTTTGAATGAACTTTTTTTTATACTGCCTTTCCAATATAATTCTAAAAAGATTAATAGAGAAAACATGTCAGGCCTATAGATCTGTGTGTCTCTTCTATCCTTCTGCTCTTCTACTTTGTCAGGGTGTTGTAGTGGAAGCTCACTCAAACACCCCTTAAGGTCCCCCCCCCCCTCCCCCCCTCCACCCCACTTCAAACACACACACATGCACATAGCAGCTGTCCCAGCACTTTCATTGGCACAACAGCCTTTGGATACTTGGAGCTAGTGTTGAGGTAGCACATGCAGTGGAGTCAGACATGCCTAACATGCCTCCTTCAGCAAAACACAGACTGCTGCAGGCCAGTGGGCCACAACCACCAGCACAGGTGCTGCTGAGGTGACATGCCCAATGTGGTTGGATGTTGCTCGAAAAGCCCTCACACATCCAGAGCCCGGCAGCGATGACAGCTACAACAGAGAGATAATTGATATATTATAAAAATGAAACCCCACGCCAGTGCTTACAGTGCTGTTGTTGCTAAAATAAACAGTGCAGTTCCAGCAGCTAAATTTGGGGTGAAATGTTCTCTGTGTTTGGCAACAGACAGAAGCAGGGTAGCAGCCGGGTAGGTAATGACTTATGAGTGAAGCAGGAGTACAGGGGATCCCAGAGAGAGGAAGCATGCATGATTCCTGACAGGTCAGCTGAGGTAGAGTTCAGAAATAACTCTGATCTGCATACCATGGCTGCCCAACTCTGTATCCTAGAACAATGAAAGACCAGATCTACAGGTACAAGTCTATGTAGGTCAGTTTCCAAAGCTGACAAACTGTGTGTGAGCTCGGTGTAGTTGTTCCCTGTTGTGTGGTCATTAATAAGTAGGTTTAACATGACAGAACCTTGGCATTGTTGATAATCCTCGATCAGCTTTCAGAGGAAATGATGTGGCTTGGGCATCTGATCAAGTGGCATCAACCCTAGAACAGTTTCCCATCAATCAGTTCCTGCTCTTTGCTACTGAAAGGAAAGCCATATTCAGATTTACATTTAAATAGGGAAGGGGGGTGGCGGCAGAGACAGAGACAGAGAGAGAACCAGGCTGTGTAATGTTCATGTTAATTAAGACAATAAGAAAAATTAAGACCTAAAAAAAAGAAAAAGGGGCAAGACACAGGGGGAGAACCAGATAAGAAAAACAAAAAGGGGAGAAATCCCACCCGTAGACCCAAAGTCCCCCACCCCAGCAGTCACATACCCCCATCCTGGCTGGCCTGCCATACAGAAAATATTTGATGTTGAAGTTTCCAGTCATTACTCTGGCATAGCCTGTAGATCTGTAAAGCAGAAAGTAAATGGTTGCGATTTGTGATAGAACTTATCGGTGTGTCCCCTCATAGTGGATTTGATTTTCTCCAGTTTAAGAAAAACCTTTGTGTCCCTCAAGCCATTGTGAGGGAGGGGTGAGGGATTTCCACTGCAAAAGCAGGCGCCGTCTAGCAAGCAGAGAGGTGAAAGTGATCCTTACTTAGCTTGCATGCTTAACAGAAGTTTGCGTAGGAATACCCATCCAACCTTTGCACAGATTAATATGAGATAAGGCCAGAGACACACACATACTGTTTTCAGTCCGGGTCTATAATGAGAACCACTTTATGCACAAATGAGTTTCTCCTGCTGCAGTGTGGGGAAGGTGAGAAAGGAAAGTGAAAGTCACATTACACATTCATGTACTACATTACTACATAAGGTTATGATGTATTTTTCTCATGTGCAAAATTTCTACTACCTGACGGAAATTTACAACAGGACAGTGTGCAAATCATAAATTAATTAAGTACTGTGTCTGAGGTGAAAGTACAGTGTTATATGATGACTAACATATTTTGCCTGAAGACGCTGCTCTGTGCACCCAAACAGCTTCTCCAGTTCTAACGTGTGGTAAAAAACACACAAATCCCTGGGCAAGTCCTACTGTGAGATGTGGACATAGTTGAGGACAGGTACTCAACCACATCACCACAAGGCCCTGGGGGGGGATTGGGTGGTGAGCGTTGGAGACAAATGATGTCCCCTCCTCTGTGGTTCAGGGGGGATGTCTCTCCAGTTTTACATAAATTGCCTCTTTAACAGCTCTCTCACACATGTTTGATTCCCAATCATGCTCCACCTGAGTAGCTCAATCAGCTGTGTTTAGTCAATCAAGACCTGAGCAGCACCAACTTGTGTTCAAGTGAGCACACTTGATTTAACTCATCAGAGGTGGGTAGAGGGGGGAGAGGTGGAATATACAGTGCTCAAAAAAACGAATGAACGAATCATCACAGTATAACAGTTGGTTATTCAGTTAAACTTCGGTGATATCAATCTATCCATTTAGGAAGTACAAGTGCTTGTGAATCAATCTCACCTGCTTTGGGGAAAATGACAGTGACAACAAGGGCAATAAAGTCAAAAGCAAGACAACCCCCATAAAGAGAATGGTTTAGCATGTGGTGTCCACAGACAGTTGCTCTCCCCTTATCCTGACTGATTCTTCTCTTTTGTGTTCAGCTAGTGTCCTTGTCACTACTGGTAGAATGAGGCGGTATCGCACCAGTATCCTGCTGGAGGTCATTTTGTAGGGCTCTGGCAGTGCTCTTTCTGTTCCTCCTCACACAAAGGAGCAGATACCGGTCCTGCTGCTGTGTCGATGCCCAGTCCAGGGCCCTGTCCAGCTGTCCTTGTGTAACCGGTCTCCTGGTATCTCCTCTGTGCTCTTGAGACTGTGCTGGGAGACACAGTTTCTTGTGACGGCACGTATGGATGTGGCATCCTGGAGGAGCTGGACCACCTTTTTTAGGGGTTGTCTTGCTTTTGTCTCTCCATTACACATTTTGTCACTTTCATATGCACCACAGCAGGTGAAATTGATTCACAAGCACTTCGTCCAAAATATTTCTGTATTATTGACACACAATCAGCTGTACTGTACAATGTGGGATTGTTTTCAATTTATCCCGTTGACCTCTTCTACTTGGGCTATTTCCTTTTGGATTTTGCATTGAATCGAATAAAATAGAGGTACAAGCACATTAACACATGAAACGTGAAGGACCACTTTCACACACTCCTGATGACCCATCATTCTCCTACTCTTCTTCATTTCCTCCCTCTTTCTATCCCATCTGATATCCACAGGCCCGGTGGGGTCATCTGGAACTGAATCAACAGGTGGCTTTCAATGGAGGCTCTTAGCAGCCCAGAGGCCTCGCGTCCCCCTCCCCCAGCCCCCATCCAGGAATCCATCTTGACTTTATTCTGAGCTCTGTCTACTTGTGCTCCTTCCTCTGTGCCGCCTTAAACGTCCACAATGGCCTTTAGGCTGGCTGTCACCCGATATGGAAGAAGGAGAGGAAGGAGGGGCCTGAAGGAGCAGGTCTTTCTACTTGTGTGAGCAAATGGGAACATCTGCCACTTCAGCTCGACCCGTATCTCCAATAAAGAACACGGGAGGCGTCGTCTGAGAATAAGAGCATGTTCCGGCTCAGGGCATTGGAATGCTGTGATAAGGAAGTGAATGAATGTTATGGTGCATCCATTTTGCCTTTCTCCCACAGGGAACATCAGTACTTTTCCAAGGACAGTTAGATCTTACAGAGTGGAGAGGAAGAGGGTAGGGAGGAAGAGGAGAGTGAGGAGGTTCTGAGGAAAAAGCGTGCAAGGTTGGGTCATGTTTTTAATCCAAGGTTGAGTAAGCTTCTAAATCAGGGGGCCGTTGTTGGTTATGAGGAAGGAAGTTTTTAATTTGGACATAGGGAGTGTGTATATGAATAATGACCTTACAGATAGAAGATGATGAAGCTGTCAATGAGTTCAGAGCTCAGTGTGACCTCTAACAACAGTACACTAAAGGCCCGGATCTTTTATTTTGATTTCTCTCCCTTCAGCCAGGTGCTTTTTCATATATTCATCCATTTTCCATCCAGTTTTACTGGAGTTTTACTCCATGTACACTGACAGATACAAGTGACCAAATTCAGGTTTTTGGCTCACATTTGGCCAGCATCACAAAATGCAACACTCTACCACTTTGTCAGCATAGGAATGACATTGAAGAGATCATTCCCATACACGACCAAGCCACAACAAGTCTCACCTTTCTTCTCCGTCTGAAAATAGAATTAAGCAACGGCTGGCATAAGTATTCTGACTCATTTGTACCCATTACTACATTTTATTTAATCGAAACTAAAGCAACTTTGTGCTTGCAGGTTATTTGACATCTAAAGCGTGTTAACACATGTTTACGATATTGGACAATTCCAAAAGAGGTTGGGCAGATGCTGTCAAAACCTGGAAATTGGGAATCAAGACTTTTAGTGTAATTCCCTTGTAACATTTTCACTTTGAGGATTTAGGACTAAATCTAATCTTGTCTTGGATTTCCATGACTTGAAAATGTTTTTAATTATGTAACTGCAGGCCACTGAAATGCACGTTGTTAGCACTGTTCGCATTCCTTTCAGTACAAGCTTGCTGGCTTGTGGCCACAGGCTTTCAGTGCCAGTGAAGAATGCTGAGATAGGGTTTGAAGAATATAGAAGCTTGTAACATCGTGTGCTGCTGAATGCAGATCCTTTCACATTGTTCAATTTACTCTCTAGACTTGAAATACAACAGACACAGTTATACACAGCAGAGATCCAGCTTTGAATGAAGCTTTTTGTGCACCACATGTTTCCTCTTATGCAAAGTAATTACAATTTGAAGGCTTTGGTGTAAATGCTTGAAATAATGTCTGTGGTTAAGAAACGCTTGTGATCATATCATTTCAACCAACCCATCAAGGTTTTTACCTGCTAGCAAATGTCTCGTTGTGTTAAAAATGAAGCAAGAAGCTTATGTCTATAAGTTTATTGCTTTATTTTGCCCCTGCCCCATCCTCTCCTCGATGGCAGATGCCTCCCCACCATCTCCTACCACCATTACTTCATCCCTAGCTAACCTCCAACCATCCCCACTGCCAAGCTGCCCCAAGCTGGAATTGCTTCTCCCAAGGGTTCTTCCTATTTTCTTTCTACTTTAAGGTTTTCCTGGGAGCTTTCCTCGTCTTCCTGGAGAGCTTTGGCCCGGGTCAGGACCTTTACTGATGTTATTGGCTTGTAAAGCAATGTTTTATGGTCACAGATCGTCAGAATTAACTGATATTAATAGTGGTTTTGATTGAATTTGAATTTTGATAGCCTCTTTGTATGTTTGTAGAACCATGTCTGATACTGTTAGAAATAAATCAACAAACAAGAACAGGCCAGGACCTAAGGGTTTATCTCACTGGATGCATTTTCATAAGCACACATTTTGCATTACATATTACACTATTAGCATGAGGGAAGGTAACAAAAAGCACGATGTGTCTCCTTTCAACTTTGAAAAAGCAGTTTGTACTTGTCAAGATTTGCTGGAATAACAAAGAGCATGAACATGGTAAGTCTGGGTTAAACATAAAGCTTCAACTTCAATCCAAAACCACAGTTAAAAAGCTGTGGAAGTGGAAGTGAAGCTGCAGCCAATATAATCTTGGAGCTAAACCTCTGCTTGGCTTAAATAAATGACAGCTGCACCACTCTATTAACTTGATATTAGTGGTTGTTGGTGGTTTTATATTGGTGATATTGTTAAGATTCTGTTTCCTGATTATCAGAATGGAAACACTTTGCAATGCGTCTGATGTTACAATTTGTGAAAGAAAGGATTCACACTGTGAGCATCAGCTGTCTGCATGTTTCCCCTCAGCGTTGGCCTCTTTAGCTGTTTGAAATACAAATGACCACACTCAACCAACCAACCACACATGCTGGGTTTACATTACGACTCTACACACAGGTCACACATGCCCTCCAGCTTCACAGCCTTTCACCTCAGCACACACACACACACACACACACACACACACACACACACACACACACACACACACACCAGCACATATCCGTACTCATGCTATATACATGTTACAGATGTTTCTCTAGTATGTTGATTTGTGAAAATACAGCTGCCATGTGTGAATGATGAAAACTATTAGAGCGGTGTGGCTTCAGGCTGTTAGGATCGAGGTTGTACTGGGTCACATTATTCAAAATTCATTTTCCCTCTAACTGCTGCAGGTAAGTGTGCCCTGCAGGTAGAACCGTATTTGTCGCTTCATTACAACTCATTTGCTATTCAACCCGTGTACCTGTACCCCCCCTCCGCTCCTACCCCAACCTTATCAGATAGCTGTCAATCTGACAAGCCTCATGGACCTACTTTCTCATGCCAGGTCTCTAGCAGAGCTGCACCATCAACAGGATCAGGTGTTGTTTTGGGGGCGAGGGTGGGGGTGTTTAGGAAGCTTCAGTCTATACCACTAATCAGACTAACAGATGAGCCTATATCCTGCTCTCATATGCTGGCCCAGACCTCAGTTGCTGCGCTGGGTGTGTGTGTGTTTGTGTGTAGGGGAAACAAAGGCGCTGCTGTTTGCCAGTTTGCCTCTGCTGTTGTAGCTGCCTTACACCTGTGCTTGGCAGCCCTCCCTGCAACCCCCTCCAACCCCCCGACCCCAAACTACCCATGAACCCCCCCTCAGTCCTCCACCCCACACCCCATTGCACTTTAGTTCTCAGTTTACATCCTGCATTAGCGTTCAGTGCAGCACTACAAAGAACAATGCATATTCAACAGGCTTACCAGGTCAGATAATACACATGTGGCCCCTCAGGCGCGTCTTATCATTTCATAACAACACAGAAAAAGGGCCCGTATCAAAGGGTTCTGATCCCCCTCTCAAGCTCCACAAGTCCTATCATTACTTAATCCATAACTGTGGAGATGTCCACTCCCACTTCTGTTCATAACAGAGACCGATGTGTGAAAAGAGAGAAGAGGAGGGAGCGTGAGGACAGGCACGGAGGGGTGAGGGCTTGGATTTAGGGGTTCAAAAGCTCACACAGTGTCTCGGCGTTCCTCTGTGTGGGTTGAGGGTTTTTTTTGTGTAATCAGAGCCCCCAGAGGGCATAGGGGGAGGAGGAGAGGGAGCGGGGGGAGAGAGGGTACAGGGTCTGCTACAAGGCCCACAGCAGAAGCCCACCACTTTTCCCGCAGTCGGTGTCACAGGTGTGTGAACGACCATGTTTGTGTGCGGGGGAGAGCCGTGTCAAATCAATGACAGACTGTATTGTAATCATCTATTGTGTGGATAACGTTGGTGCTCAAAGATAAACACAATTGGGAGCAAAACCCAGGAAATAAAGCAGGTACAGCCTTACATCCCTCTGGCTACAGTGCCACATTCAATAACATACAAAGGCAGAGGGTGTGTGTGAAAGCAAGACGTAAAACACAGCAGCCCCATATCATTTCCATAGACTGTGCCCAACATTTTGCCATAGTAACACTGGGCAACAAACAAACAAAGAAAGTCAGATAGAGCTCAACACTGAATTCCACTCTGCTGTAGTTGCTAGGTAGAGGACTTTTCCTAATTCCACATATTCATGGTGAACTCCCTCACTCCCACATCCCTCCAGAGATTGAAAGACAAGATTATACTTTTTTTTTGTACATTAGTCGAACACTTTCCATCTAAATAGCTGGTGGGGTGCAACATTTTTGGGATATTTCCCACAAAATATGATGGGTTATCAGTAGGCCAGCTGTACTTCTGAATTCTGGCATTCAGACTTGCTATTATGCAGATATGAATACATTTCTTTGCGGTTGTCACATTGATTGTGGCTCTGTATGTGGGGAGGCTTATAACAAAGGGTAACAAAGTGAGGCAGCTCCCGCTCTCAATCCCTCCTCAGGCCCATTCAAGATGGGAAACAATTTAAAATAAATATCTCTCTGCCAAAGCTTCAGTAGCTTAGGTGAGCAAAAGAGGATGATGCTTTCAAGTGCTCTTAGTAAACTCAGATTTCATTTAGATTAATGAAGCGTGGTTGAAAAGTTGGCGCTTGAAAGCTATTGTGTGAACATAGTGGAAATAATGTTGGGGGCAACATTAAAGCAAACATCTCAAAATCACTTTATTTATTTATTCAGTACTTGTTTTCCCCCTTAAAGCTGTAATTTAGCAACAGAAGCCTCCTGCACTCATCAGGGTTTTATAGGCTGGGAGTTTGGAATGTTACTGATTTAAAAAAAAATGGTGGCCCTGCATCACAGTTTGAGAGATGCAAACAAACAGATCCTTTTGCGCTATTGCAAACAAAGACAGCCTGCAACAAAGTTTTCAAAGTCACAAATTTAGGGACCATACCTCACAATTTGAACCATGTCTATAAAACAGTGCAGACGAATGCCTAAAGTAGATTGTTTCCTGCCCCTGCTTTTATTAGAGCTACAATTTGCAAGGAATGAGTCACAGAGTCTGACATGCCTCTTAATGAATGAAAAGTGGCTAAGATTTTACCTGTCTCATTATCAGCAAGTTCATGGGCCTATGTTTTGTTGCTATGCAATGCAGAACAAAGGTAAAGAAGTATCCAATAAACTGTTCTTGTCCTGCACCTAAATACAGTTTAGGTTGAATGTATACACCACATTTCCAATTCTGTTATTGTGGCAAACTATTCACAAATAAAATTACTCAATGATGAACTTTTTGTGTGATTATTCTTCAAAATTGAGAGTTAGGGTTCAAAATTGAAAATATCCCAGTTGGTCCCACAGGCACACTTTTCTGGTGTGGGCTTCAGAGACCTTTTGTTTGAAATGGTCCTTGGTTAAGAAAGTTTGAGAATCATTCATCCAAGCCAGTAAATTCACCATAGTAACTGAATGGCAGCATCATATTGACCCACTTCCCCTTTTTATCAGGGAGCAGCAGATTAAAAGGATTTACTGCAGAATTGAGTCAAATGCAGAGACTTCATTTCCGACGTCATTCTCCAGTCGCTCGCGCTGTGATTGCGACATTTCCGACGGCTATTGAAGGCAGCAAATGTTTCCCATGCTACTCCGCCCGCATGCGCGCACGCACATGCACGCGCACACACCCGCGCGCACACACACACATTCCAGCATGCAGGCGGAGTCGGTGACGCGCTCTGGTTTGTGAATGAGGAGCAGAGAGGAGCGCTCACCTCAGTCAGTCCGGCGCTGCTCCGCGCACTGGAGGAAAAGTTTGCAACATGGACTTCTCTGGTGGACTCGGACCTTTATTATTTTCCTATGTGCTCATTAACGGTATACTCATCACTCTGCAGACCAAAGAAGGTGAGTTTGTTTGTAAATTCCTCTCTGAAAAAGTTGATTGAGTGGAGCGTGGTTGTGTGTTAAGTGACTGCGGGCTTTATTGGAGTGAACTCGGGTGCCATGCGGGGAGAAACTGCAGGAAACATCAGGAAGCGCACTTTATTACACTCGTGACTGTCATTTATTCGGCTATTCACATTTATTCACAGGTATCCTGTATAAGAAAGTTGACAATTCAGTCTTTCTTTATAATTGACTATGTCGCCAGTATCGGCGACGAAAGTGTAGTTCCTGCATGTACGCTCCTATTAAAACTTTAAAAAAAAACAGGTGAATTTTTGAAAAAAGTTTTGAGATTGAAGTTATGGTTAAACTTCGTAATCATTGCCCCATGGTTTCAATAATTCTGTTTCAAAACGTTTGTAATTGTTGTTGTTACGTATCATCAGCCTTCTATGTTGTCCAAATACTCCGTAAAGTGACTTTTTAAGTAGAAAAGAAAGAACATTTACATCTGATATGATTAAAATGAACCGTTTTGTGCATGGCAACCAAAATCATGCAATGATTTCAACTATGTGTAATGCATAATCTCCTTTTTTTAATAAGTCTAACCTCATGAGTCTAGATGTTAAAGTTTAATCTGGTGTGATTACTGAAATGTCATTTGTCCACAGAGGTGCTTTTGGACATGAAGGCGACGGGAGGAGAACTGGGCTGGTTGACATGGAGTGTAGATCAGGGAGGAAGAGAAGGAGTGAGTATCTATCCGGCCTTTACCAGCTTCAATGTTTCCATTTGGAATTTGCCTTTGGGATAAATCTGCCTGTTGAAAATGCACAGGAAGGGCCTGGCTGACATGAGCGCCTGCGGTGCTTTCTCAATGCTAAATATTTGACCATTTGACTGGTGTGGTTTTGCTGTGTGCGAAGCTTTGTGTGTACTTATGTCAGGTTTCTACAAAATCTGCCATTAGAGTTGCCTATGGTAGCCTGGCATTGGATTTGAGCCTGAGTCTTATCAGTAGCATGTCTGGTCTCCACTAAAGCACAGATGGACAGAATATCTGCTAGCTCTGCTCTGGGAATACTTGTGGTTTTAAGGCCTCAGCTCCACAATTGTATGTTAGAGTGCAATTAACTATTAAAGTTTGCTGCATGTGGTACCTCTTTTAAGGAGGAGGGTTTTTACATGCAGCCAATCAGCCAACTACCTTTGCCTTAACAAGGGGAAAATATCTAAAACATGTACAGAACTTGTACATTATTACGTGCAGAGCTGTGGTTCTTTTGTTTGGCCAGCATTGTGTGTGTGTGCGTGTTTCATGGTTTCAAAGTAATTGACCAGTCATGCTGATGTAAATTCACTGTAAATAGACTCATTTCATGTGCTGATGACTCAAAGACATGTTTGGGCGTGCTGTTCTCAAACTTTCACAGCGACTCCCTCAACTTTCTCTCCAAGCTTTCACAGGCTCAACAATCATACTGACGCATCTAATTATTTACACTTTATAGAAATAATACAATTACAACCAAATAATGTAATAATATGTGCGTAATACAACAAAAGAAATAGTAATTAGCACAAGATAACATGGTCTTTAGGGTTAGACATTTTTTTAACAGTACATGTTTACGTTTGTAACTGCCATCATTTATAATGATGATTATGTTAAGTGTAAATACCCCTTATTATAATGTCCACCAACTGTTTAATAGAGGTGTTGGTTCTGCTCTTGTAGAAGCTTATATCAGGAGCCACACACTCGCACACACACAGCCATCAAAGCACATTCTTTTAATTACTAGCACAGGGTGACACAGGGGAGAGAGTAAACCACAAGCTCTGCCTCTGTGGGAGCATTGTTATTCATCAGCAGCCAAGCTCACGGTGAAACATGCTGTCCGTTTACTTCAGAAGATATTTGCTGCAGCATTTAGCACGCGAGCTGCAATGTTGTTTGGGTGGGATGCCAACAGTAGTGAGGCTGTGTGAACGAGTGACTTAGAAATAATTTGGAGTCTTTGCAATCTCAGACATGCTTTCCCAAGGCCTGCTGTCTGCTTATTGAGTTACAGCTCATGGTTATCCATATTTCAAATGTTAAATATAGATAAGTTCAAATGACTGTTGACTGTAGTCGCCTAAACCCCCATGGGAAGTTTATTGGTTCCCCCTTTATTTCTGACAACCTTGTAGATTTAGTTAAGGCCAGTATGGTGAGTGTGTGTCTCTGACCTTGAGGATCTGTGTGGATCTGTTTCAGTGGGAGGTCGTCCAGAAGACCCTGAACGGCTCTCAGTTCTATACTTACTCCGTCTGCAATGTTGGTAAACTTGACCAGGACAACTGGCTTCGCACCACCTTCATCCAGCGGCGTCCGTCAGCTTCCCGGGTGTTTGTGGAACTCCAGTTCATCGTGCGTGACTGCAATTCCTTTGGAGAAGCCTCTATGACCTGCAAGGAGACGTTCAACCTGTTTGCCTCAGAGTCGGACGCGGATGTGGGCACTACCTTCCGTAAGGGCCAGTTTCAGAAAGTGGCTACCATCGCTCCTGATGAAATAACTGGAAAAAATGAGCTACGGATCAACACGGAGACCAGAGTGGTAGAGAACCTGTCTAGAAAAGGCTTCTACTTAGCTTTTCAAGACATCGGAGCCTGCATCGCCCTTCTCTCTGTCAGGGTTTACTACAAAACCTGCCCGGCCACAGTGAAAAGCCTCGCCTCCTTCTCCGAAACGGTGGCGGGGGGCGAGAACCAGGCGCTGAGGGAAGTCAGCGGGGTGTGTGTGGAGAATGCCGTCAGTGAGGAGCTGCCTCGCAACCACTGCACCATGGACGGGGAGTGGGTGGTGCTGGTGGGACAGTGCCAGTGCAAACCAGGCCATGAAGAAATCAAAGACGCATGCCAAGGTAAGCGCCCTTGAATCTTTGGTATGTCTGTCTGCCCTCGGGCACTCTGGGTGTCTGGGCATAAAGACCAAGTGCAGTTCCCATGAGGCTGCTTCTTTTGCCCCTAAGCATCCCTTTGGCATTAGTCACCTTCTTGCTTTATTTTGATTACCATAGGTTGTAAAACAAGACGGCATTGCATACGCGATATTTTTCACAGGTGTTATTATGATTGTGCTCTGGAATTCTCCCCTTGGCTAACGTGACTCCTCTGCAATGGGAGGAATGCTCAGGCCCACCTGTACATGTCCCAACATCATCCCTGACCTTAAATAAGCATGTATAAAATTGTGAAACATGCTTTCGGGTTGCAGCCGTAAGCTACACTTACAGAATGACACGTTTAGATCATCGGGGGTTAATTGTGGCCTCGAGAAACTCTTCATGATGGGGATCAGATCTCATATTAGGACAGAGGCTTTAAATTGGGAATGTTGAATTGTTTCCTCACACACCTCAGCTTTCACAACTTCCCCTGTGTTTCAGCACACAATTCATCAGGTTCTTAGGTGATTTCCTGTTTTGTCATTATCATCTGCTGTCTTATCTCGCTACATAGTCCAGCCGTAATTCAGTCCTTTGACTTTGTTGTCAGTGTGTGGCTGTGTTTTAACCCCTGAACAGAGGGCTTTTATTGTTGTGGGAAGGGCTGTCAAAATGACTGAAAGTGATCAAAGAGTGTTGAGAAGCCAGGAGAGGCTCCTGTAACGTGATGGATCAGCATGTTCAAGGCTTATGGGGGGAAAGGGAGGAGGCAGGAGGAAGCGCCAGAGTCTCTGACTTTGTTCATCACAGGCATCAGAGAAAACCTGAGGCCCTCCTCTTGTGGCCGGGCATGCCGGCTACATGTTCCCCTGTCTGTCTCTTCATCCATCTTTCATGCTTTCCCTCTTTCTCCTCGCTGTTTTTACTCATGTACAGAGCTTCAGTGTTGAGTTGCATTGTGGGTACGCAGCAGTGTATATGAATATACAGTATAAGCTTGCATGCAGGGGCCTGTTAGGATCAGCTCTTTGAGAACACCCGAAGGCTCTGATCAACTGATCCCAGAGTTTTCCTACTCCCACTGCTGCTGGATTCTATTTACATACACTTTCAGAATTGGATTTATTTGCCAAGTAATAAGTACAAGGACTTTTTCTGTGGTCCAGGTTGATACACATAGGAAAAATATTGTAGTGTGTGTAAATATTAAAGAAAATCCCCCAAAAATGTTGTACATTTATACAGAAATACAATATATACAGTAATATAATAATGTATATACAAATACACAAAGGCAATACATTGACTATACCCAAGCGTCATGAATTCTATACTATTAATGGCACAAATTTGAGTAAGTTTTCCCTTGAGTAACAGACCTACACTATGTGATTCTTAATGAGGAATCCTCCTGTGCATGTTGCTTAGTAGCATTTTACCTTGATCACAACAAGGAACTAACAACACTAATGTAATCTAAAACTCTGTGTTTACATTATTGTGTCATTTCAACATAACCTTTGCTGGCTGTGGCTCGCTGCTGTCACTCTGATTGTTATCCTATTGTATTAGTGAACATGCACACTACACAGCCTGGTTCTGTTTATGGTTTTAGTTCTTTCTCTGTCTTTGCTTCTCTCCCCCCAATCAGTATTTCTTTCCTTTTTCTCAAACATGTCCCACATGTCCCATAACTGCACGCTCATTGTCGTGTTAAATTCAACATAAATCATAATACTCAAAGTATGGAGTGTGTGGGGGCATATTTACCCTCACACAGTACATGCTTGAACATCAGCACACGTTGTGCAGCTACAGGTAATCACACTGTTGCACGCAGGCGGCGGCACACACACACACACACACACACACACACACACACACACACACACACACACACACACACACACACACACACACACACACACACACACACACACACACACACACCTTGGTCTGCAGCTGTAAATCCACACGCTGTCTGACATAGACTTGCTTTTCCAGCTAGTTTCCCTCCCAGTGGTAACAGAAACATGTGAGTGATGAAGGCTTCTGTCAGTAGATCATATTCAGCTGCGGGAAAGTGCCAGGTAGGATGATTAGGAAGGGGGCGGGATAGAGGCAGGAAGGAATGAGCGAAAACTTGGAGAGAGGCTGTGTTTAGCAGAGGGGTGTGATTTTGAAGCAAAAAGAGGTGAGGAATGGAATGCAAAGGTAGGAGAACAATGAAGCGCTGTGTTTCCCCGAAGAGGCCGCAGGAGCCCACCTCCGCCTCCACCACCTTTCGCTCCTCTCCCCCACGGTTGGTACATTCCTGATCAGTTTGCTGTGGAGGAGCCTCCCTGCATTACTCTAGAACTGTGGAATTCCCAGGGGAGAGCAGTTGCAGGTCAAGCCCTCCCATAAAAATGACTAAACAAAGAAAACCCCCAAAAACTACATAGATGAAGTCGAAAGTCCAGCTTCAGATAAAGGTGGAAATGAATCACGGAGTTACAGTGGAGGGCCAAGATGAATAGCCCTAAAGGCTCTGAGTGGGCTTTGGTATAGACACACAGTCTGACTCCCCCTTCTTTCTAGCTTCTCTTGCTGTTTGAGTAGAAAACCACAAAACTCCACTTGTGGTGTTTTTCTAACTGAGGTTGAAAAGTTTCCATGTTCATCGAAGTGTTCGCTCAGTTTTATGGCTCCTCTGCCCCTTGGAGACTATTAAAGAAGAAATCTGTGACACTATCTGGTATGTGTCTCCATCTCTTCATCAGTGCCCACTGCTGTGTTTCTTACCTGCCAATCAAACTGTGATGTCTGCCCTGTGACTGTGTGTTTGTTCTTTAGATTTTCTCATGATGTTTGCCAACAAAATGTTAGTTGTGCTCTTCTTGCTGTTATCCTCACTAAGTGTCAGTTACTCGAATTTCTAAATTAAGTTGATGAGTTGTTTGGTTGCATAAAATCAGCGCTTCAATTAAAGTTTAATACATTTATCAAGCATAAATACCAACATTTGCTGGCCCTAGCTTAACAAATGCTGAAAAATGAATGGAATTGGACTTCTACTACTAATTATGATAATGATTATGATGATAATAAATGAAAAATAACTTTTTTCAACCGTTTTCCAAACACGCTTGACATAAAATCACTTTGGTTGCGGCAGCTGTTTAGAGGAGCTAAAGGTGAACAGCTTTTACAGAGTGTTCCTTAACCAAAATAAACATCACTGTGTGTGAATACAAGAAGATGAATTCTCTGTTCCTTCTTCTCTATAATGAGTAATGCAGTACACAGCAAACTTAAGGCTTTGTTGCAGCTTCTCAGTAAACATTAACCCAGTCTAACTGGGCAAACCTAGACAGATCAGCTAGTGAGAATGTTTGCAATCATTGTTTTAGGTCAAGCTTCAAGTTCATTTTCTTTTTGAGTGTCGTCTTCATATAGACATGATTGACTATTGTGAGCTTCCTGTTTTTGAAAATAAGATTCTCCCTTTGGACTGTGTTAAACCGTATTGAGCTGTTGGAGCAGAGTCATATGTTCTTTACCACAGAGTGAACTTATGTTATATGCAGTCATACAGGATAGGAAACGGCATTCAAAATGCCTGGGCTGAAACTCATCATAGAAGCAGCAGCTTTATATTCAGCCTGGCACCTGCTTCATATCAGGATGTCTGTGCTTTTAATCCCTGCGAGAAAATAAACATTTTTTTATTTAATCTGGAAAAATCAGACTATTTTGCAATTCTGTGGTTTGCGTTTAACCCCGACAGCAGCACTGTGGCTTTCAACTTGAGTGACTCACTGTTGATGCTTACAGAGTTGTGCTGCATTGCCCATCACGCCCTTCCATACCCACAATCCTTGCTGGCCCAATAGGACAGCATACCTCATGTCACCCCACAAAGGCACACGGGCTGGTCCCTGGTCCACACGCCCCTCATCAGCTTTAAAGCCCTCTGCTCTCAGTCTTGAATATGGCCTTATCCTGCATTGTGGCTTACAAAAGACCTTATTTAAAAATGGAGAGAGTAGTTTTGATGTCTTGGTGGAACAACTGTCCACCGATTTCCAGTAAAGTTATTATTCCTCTTGCCAGAGAAGTTCCAGTAAACTATTTCCTCTCTGCCCCTCCTGCTCTCCCTCTCCGTGTCTCCAAAGTCATCCTCAGCTGATGTAACAAACAGTTGGTGACTAAGTTGCAGTTGTGTGACTGCGGTGAGTGATTTGTATAGGTAGTAATTGACTTGGGTGTGTTTGCTCTTTTTAAATGAAGTAACTACTGGTTCTGCATACTTTTTTGTCTTCCTAGCCGTCCTCTACCTCTCCGTCTCTCCACATCCTCCCTGTCCCTGAATGGTCTTTCTATTTTTAATTCCATTTTCTATTTGACGTTTTGTCACATGTGTTTGATAGTTTCTTGTCATTTGCATTCTTACTTCACAGTCCTTAATGCAGTTCACTCGCAAGTTGCTTGACAAGTTAAACAAACTGAAAAGTTTTTCTCATTTATTTGTTGATTCTTGTTGTAAGTGAAATGGCTGATGTGCTGTTGTTTTTGGCCAGACTGCAGTTTTGTGAGTACGACACCGATATGGTTAAACATCCCGTTTCACACGGCCCTGACCGGGCTGGTTTACACTGTGTACACCACTTTTTCTACTCAGTAAATACATTTTTTTCCACTACTGACTTCTAAAGATAAATAGAGGCTAAATTTGAACAATGCTCCCAATCTGTGAGTTTTCAGTGGAGAGGGACAGAGAAAACAACACTGCTGAGATGTTGAGAAAGAGATAAACATTCAGTGAGGGTGAAATATAGACCTTAACTGTCAGGGTTTGTTATTTTGGCTTTGAGTGTGTCTTGTAGGTGCTGAATCTTATGATGGAAAGTAGAGTTTGTCAAAGGTAGGCCTTGGTCTGGAGTGTGTCTCTGAGACGGAGATGAATTGTTCTTGTGTTCATGCTCAGATGCCTTTAAATCTTCTCGTACCTCTTCATTATAATCACCCTGAAGCTTTAAAGGTCTCAAACTATTTCAGCTTGTGTGATGGGGACAAAGACATGTGATTACAGACCTCCACCTCAGCATCTCAGGATCGGATTCATTTGAGCTGGAGTGAGGAAAGGGGCCATGGGTTTAACATAATGGAATCATCTCACTCCTCTGGGATAATCCCCCTATCGAAATTTTCTGCTCTACTGAATTCACTTGGCTCTTGATCCTTGCAGCCGTTCTAAAAAAAGCGGGTGCAAGTGAGTTGCAGATTAATTGGCCAGCGCTGCTCATTTCGATGCGCCGGCTCGATATAACCTTTTCAGGGAAGAATGGGAGTTTCGTGAAAGCCACCGTGATTACTTTGAATTAGCGGGATCTTCAGATCTCGTGCCAAGATAACGTCGGCCTGGCGGGCTGATCTTAAGGGAGTTGGCTAGATAATGGGGCGACTCTGAAGGTGCTTTCAAGTGGTGTCATGCACCGTCTTGTTGAGCTGCGTCTGCACTGAACACGGCCCTACCAATTACTGTGCCGAAGATGACAGGAAATTTAGCAAAGTGGATCGCTGGTGGCCCCTATGGCTCTTTAATGTGGATTAAAGCAGCCATACTCGTCTTGTGGCGTAAAAAGTGCACTCATTGTCACAAGCACTTGATATCAACTATTAACCGATATCAGATATGCGACCCCTGGAATGCACTTCATGTTTCAGTTAATGCCGTTCTACCTCTGGAAATAAGGGGAGAACGTACCAGGACATGTAACAAGACTCTGATTTAAACCCATAACATCAGAATGACCCCTGGCAGAAGTTTGGATAACGTTTATATTTCCTTTTGCCTTTGAAAATAATGAGTCATGTGCTAGGCTGCCACAGGTGGTGTTGGTATCTGCTGGTACTTTCATCATTCAGGTAATCAGGTCATTCGTATCAGGCTCAGATCCATATTTGTGAGGAGTTATCTGTAGTGATCTGCCTGACAAAATCTCCACCTTTTGCCTTTCGTTTCCTAAATATTGAAATATGAGTCAATTATCGACACGTTTTGTTACCAAACTGAGAGCCGTAAAGAAGCTAAGTGAGACTGATAAAGTATTTAGGAGGATTTGCATTGAACCACTGGATTTGCAAAGCATTGTGAAGCACATTGTATGTAGTGCTGTGGTGTGAGGTCAGCACTTTCCTCCCCCTATGTCAGTCAGTCAGTAACCCCCACCTTCCTCCCACCCACCACCCCCAACCCACCAACACCCACCCACCATTCACTGCTAACAGGACGAGCCGGAGCGGAAACCGGAGGTCACCTAATCCTGCGGTGACTCCCCGACCCGTTGGCTCAGGGCTTTCCATTGTCACACTCGGTGCTCAGCTGCTTCACGCAGACACTTTCTATTTTGTTGTTCTGCCTGATAAGTCTTTTTGTTTATTGGTGCATTTGGTCCCCACTTTGGCCCCTTTTCCTAACCAGGAAGCAGACGCTCGTCGGCATGCGGTGTGTAAACCTGTTGGCTCGACTGGCTTTGGTGAGGTGGTGTGTTTGCCACCTGGCTGTCTGGATCTGAACCGGTCCTGTATGTGATTGAGGTTGAGACCCATATGTAGGTAAACCAAGCAACCCGTGACTCTCATGTCAGCTCGTTTGGTCTCTATGAGGTGTCAGCTCAGGGCTAGTTTGGCTCAGTATTCCCTCAGCTCAGTGAACAGACCTGAGGAGTGAGGCTAGAAAGGGGATTAGGGAATTTATTGTGTTTGTTAACGGCCCCAGATGAAAGCCTTAGTGCAATTGTAAAACAGATGTAATGCCCTTACAGCTGCTCCATTGGTCAACTAATCCTTTTGACTAATTCCCCCCCCCTGTCCCCCCCCCCCACATGTGCACACTTCCATCATCCCTTACACCTTTAGTGCCCTCCCGCCCCCTCCCCACATGCTCCTCTACCTCGGTGACCCTTGGCTCTTGTTACCGGCTCACCTCCCCCATCAGAGACCTTCATTGTTCCACCACAACCACACTCCCCCAAAATGCTAATGACATGTAGTCACCATGCATACAAACAAAATGACATGACATATTGCAATTACAGCTCTGACCAGCGCAGTAATGAGAAGAGGGAGGGTAGAGTGGATTGAATAAGTGGACGGGCTCCAGAGGGAGTGAGGGCTCACTTGGCCTCCACATATGAAGGGAATCCTTTATGGGAGTCGCCCTGATACAGATCTAGTTATTGTATTTTTCCTTGTGGATTTATTTTTCTGAGGTATTTTTGTGTTCACTGGCCATACTCCTGAATTTAACTTTCCTCCCATGAGAGAACCCACCGGCTGCTGCTGCCACTGCTCCTTCTTCCTCCTCCTCCTCCTCCCCCCCTCCTCCTCCTCCTCACTGCTAGCATGTGTTTGTTTTAGTTGGCTGTCGACTCCCTATAAGCCATGCACAGTTTAACTCGCAAACTACCCTGAGGCAGACATGACCTCTCTGGCTTTAAAAGCCCCGGCGCTGGAGTCGATTGTGGAGGCCCCACCGCCACTTACATCTCAAGTCCTGGGGGGGAATTTCTGTTGTCAAGCACCCATGTTTCCCATTCATCCATCTATCCGAGCGTGCATTCATCACTGTCGCCATCTCATCCATCTTAACGTCGGCCGACAAACCGGGGGCCCTTGGGGCTCCCACTCCACCGCCACTCAGGGCTCCCAGAATGTAACAGGCCTATGCACTCAGTCTCAATAAACAAACACAGAGCTACTCAAGGCGCACAGGGCCTCTCAAATGACAAACAGCGACCAAAAGGGAGGAAAAATGGACCTAAGTTTGTCAGATGTTTCAACTCAGACGATGCTAAGAGACATTTTGTTTATGATTCAAGGAAGGCATTCACCTCCACATCCCCCACAGGTTTTGTGCCTGTGTTCATGTTGGCTCGACAGAGTTTGGCTTCCTTTCTGGTTATTATTCTGTCGCAAGACTCCTGTAGTCTCAGCACTGCTTCTCCTCTTGGTCACGCTTCCCTGTGTTTTCCATGCTTTGATTGGCTGCTTTAGGAAGGAAGCCCTGCGTCAGCCTCGCACTTCCTGCTTCCTGTTGTGTCCAGCAACAATCCAAAGACACAGCCCCCTACCCCACCTCTTGCCGTGGAACCAGGAACATTCCTATCACTTAACATTTCTGTCACTGGAAGAATCCTCTTGTTATGATATGTTAGTCCAGCTTACAGTCACAATGTCTGAGTTCCCTTTATTGTCACTGTGACTCACGAGCAAGAGACAAAACCTCTTTCACGTATTAAACTGAGCAATAAGTTGAAACCAAAGCCTCAGTCAAGACGCGGTGCTTACAGGCCTCCTGTTGGGTGGTGTGCACTGGAATGCATCTTGATTATAGAGTCGGCACACTGCGTAAGGCCATCATCTCCACAGCCCTGACCACGGACGCATTGCAGCCGGCACTCTAGTGCCAAAAAGAGGCTAGTCCTTCTCTATTCAGTTGCCATGTGGCATTTTGTCTATTCCCATCTGCAGTGATTGTGTGTGTGTATGTTATTTCTCTCTGCAGTTGAATGGCATGGCATTCTCCTTGCCTGCTGGTCAGTGGTGAATAGCAATGTTAATGGGTTGGCTGTGGAGTCTTTTTAGTGAGGAATGGGAGGAGAGAAAGGGAGGGTACGTAGGAATTTGGGGATTACGAGGAGGAGAGGTAGGGGAATGAATCAGGGTCGAGTCGGCAGCTGTTCATCCTCCTCAATGAAGGAGTTTGCCCTTGCCTCTCTCTTTTCTTCAGTCCTCAGCAGGATACAGTAGTCCTCTCTTTCTTTCTCAGACCTTCTGTTCCTTCATCCCCCACTGCTCTCTACCTCAGTCTGCTGCTAAGTTTGCGTTAATGAGTAGCAATGGCTGTTGGTGAAACAGCTGGCAGAGAAGTAGAGGAGATGTTGTCTTGAGAGGAGGAATCAGTAATATGTAGGCCCATTGGACCAGGGTTACACTCCACAAATTCCTCTCATGCTGTGTGTTACTTTCCACTGTTGTTGTCGTGCTCTTCGGTGAATACACACCTATCTCGTTACAGCCATTGGCTCCACCACAACTCGGTGAACCACAACGATACGAGAAGCTGAATGGAGTCAAAGAGAAACTCCTTGTCAATCGAGTAAATCCCTGTTGATATGACTTAAATGGACCGGGAGCTGGGTGCATTCAGGAGTGTGTGTGGTCACTTGTGGCTTCCAAATGAAGGACATTGGGTTTGAACCGCAGTGAAAGCCAGGCACAGACGGCGGCGGTGGTATCAAGAATCTGATACAGCCCTCGTCCTTGGCTCTCAGTTCCAGCTTGCCTGCTGGATGCCGACATCCAAACTGTTTGTCTTTGACTCTGTGTTTTATTACTAATCTTGGGTCACTCGCATTGAACTCAGACCCCTCCATCTTTCTGTAATGCTCCATTTCTTTTGGCAATCTGGACATTTTTCTCTTTCAACCTTGCATGAACTCTAAAGTGTCTTCTTCTACACCTTTCCCTCTTTCTTTCCTGTCTCATTTTGTTCTCTGTTGGCTTTGGCTCACATGTCGGCTCTCATTTGCATTGTCAATATCTTATGGCATCTGACATAATCTGTGTGTGTGTGTGGTTTAAGTGTTGGGGCAGAGGGACAAGAACAGGTGACAGGCAGAGGACATAAGCCCTCCTATGATGTCAGATTTGCCCATGTGTGCTTTGTATACATGTATGTGTACTTTGTCCGTGTGTGTGTGTGTGTGTGTGTGTGTGTGTGTGTGTGTGTGTGTGTGTGTGTGTGTGTGTGTGTGTGTGTGTGTGTGTGTGTGTGTGTGTGTGTGTGTGTGTGTGTGTGTGTGTGTGTGTGTGTGTGTGTGGTGTTGGACATGAGCGGTAGCAGTTGGTGGAATGCTCTTCTGAGAGTTAAAGGGGGCCTTCTCATTTTCACTCTCTTTTATGGCGCGTCCTCTCAGACATTTCACACCGTGTTAAGTTCATATTTCACTGCTGCTATGCACAGCTGGATCTTTTACCTGACTGTCTCTACTCTGAGTTGGATGTGTGAAATTGCTTGTCATCTTATCTAAGTGATATAGTTTCACAAGTCTGCATGCGGTCTCTGAAAGAGAAATACTGAGTGCAAACCGATGCTGTTGCTTTGCCTCCTTCGATTCTTCACCTTGTTGTTCTCGATGCTTTCTTGATTTGTGTCATCTTTACTCCTCTGGTGCTGCACTACTGCACACTGGCTTACAGTCATGGAATGTTGGTTGACTGGTTGTGTTTGCTGAGAGACACAGTAAGAAAGCAACAGAGGGGGATGGTAAAAATGTAAGGAGTAGGAGTGTTGGCGAGGCAGGGAGTCTGTGTTTGTGACTGGGCTGGGCTCAGCTGAGCAGATGGAACGGACAATGTTTTAATCAGTAGAGTCAACACTGAGCAGAGCCTTGCCTCTGTTTTCTCTCCCGTATCACTGTCCATCGATCTTGTCCAAATTTAACCTTTGGCCCCGACATGAAATGGCTCCACTTTATTTTGCAGTCTTGCCTGCGAGGTGAAAAGTTCACAACATCTTAATCTTTGAAGAGACTCCCATAAGCCGGAGGAACTGGCTGTGTCATCAGACCTGAAGTCAGCCTCCACCTTGTTGACTCCCTTGTGCAAATGTCTTGTATTTGCAGAATGTCAGGCTGGCTTCTTTAAAGCTTCTTCATCTAGTGACATGTGTGAGCCATGTCCTGCCAACACCCAGAGGCTGGAGTCCGGAGCCCTTGTTTGTCCCTGCATGGATGGCTTCTACCTGGCCCCAAGTGACCCCCCTACAGGACCCTGCTCAGGTAACGCTCATCAGGACTCATTTAGCCCTCACAGAGTACATTGACACAGTACATCTGAGTTTAGATAAGTATTTTGAAACTCACTTAAGTTAAAACATTGCAGGGTGTGTAAGGTTGAATGTTTTTTTCTTGCAGCCCCACAGTTTTTGACAAAACTAAAAATGAAGCGCGCAAGTTTGAATCCCACTATGAGCAGTTTTAATAAACAGCCCAGTTTTTGAACATCCTGTAAAGTTTGAAGCAGCACTTGGACGTGTTGATCCATGACACAATGCCATTCTTCTGTCTAACACTCCACATCTTTTCTTCTTCTCTGCCCATCAGCCCCACCCTCTGCCCCACGAGACCTTGTGGCCACCACCACTCAGCTCTCTGCAGGCAAACTCCTGCTCTCCTGGAACACGCCGGAAGAGACCGGCGGCCGCAGCGATGTCACCTACAACGTGGAATGCCGGCGCTGCGAGGGCACCGTCTGCCAGCCCTGCGGAGAGAAAATCCACTACGAACCAGCCAGCACAGGCCTGACAGATACCAAGGTCACAGTGAGCGAGCTGGACGCTCACCTGAACTACACTTTCACTGTGGAGGCTCACAGCGGCGTGTCACAGTTTGTCAGCCAAGGGACACAAAGGATAATCAGACCACCATCCACTAGTGCTCTGACTACATCTCTGCACTACACTGGTGAGTGAGGATATGAGGCAGGACAGTGTTGCCATCTGTGCTGCAGTAATGACAGATGGTATCTATAAAACAGTAACGGCTTGCAATGTTCTGCACGAGAGTGAAAATTTCCGATTTCATCAGTTTAGTTCCGTTTGAGTTCACGTCTTGAATGAAGTCTTGCTTAAGATGTCAGCACTTTGGAAAACGTCTACTCTTTCTCCTCAGACCCCCCCAAGATTACAGCCATGCAACTGGTTGAGAGGACACACACCAGCATGTCCCTGTCCTGGGCTGTGACCCATCGACCACAGGTCGCAACCCGACCCATCCGCTACCAGCTCACCTATCGCAAGAAGGTACAGCAGGACAGTTATTTAGAACACCTCATTTTTTTGCTCATTAACTATTGCACAGATTGTACTTGAGTCTGTGCATTCTTAATGTTTTGGAGTATTGGAGTATTGAAATGTGCATTTAGTGATATTAAAATGATTCTGTAAGTGTGTAATATTTCAATAACAGATATCAGTTTAAAGGGACTGATTTTACACATAAACATTGGTTTATTAATCACAGGTCGCACTTAAAGCCAATCCTAGCTTTAGTTTTCAAACTTGTGGTCTAGCCCCCAACACATGCTGAGTATTGCTCACTATAATCAGCTGCTTACTGTTCTTCATGTGGACGGCCTCCATCTTCAATAATAACACTCACTGTTCTAACTGCATTTCCCTCCTTGTGTCCCGCAGGATGACAACTTGGACGTGACCACCTACACGGTGCTGATCCTGGAGAAGGACACGGTGCAGATCAATGAACTGGCCCCAGGCACCGCCTACCTGTTCAGGGTCCAGGCCCTCGGTGGTGATGGGGGCCCCGGAGGCTTCAGCATGGAGAAACAGTTTGAAACTCTGTCTGAAGGTACGGAGGGAAAATAACTTTGAACCAGTTTCAGTAGCTTTGTTAAAGTACTGCGTTGTTTGTAACTTTTTCCGTCTTTTCCAGCATCCCTTGCCGGTAACACAGCCATCATCTTCGGCGCTGCAGTTGGAGGAGCGGCCATGTTGTTCATTGTGTTCGTGGTCTTGTTCCTTCGCAAACGGTGAGCGGCTTCTCTGTCTGTGTCGCCGTCCCATTCATCAGTCATAATACACCTCCTTCACTGGCTTCCTCTCTCATTCTTTGCTCTTTCCTTTGTGGGGCCTCTCAACTGCTTTTGTATTCACTCTCTCCTCACCTCTGCCTTTCTCTCTTCCGCTCAACACACTTTCGCTTTCTTTTTTATCTGGATTTGTGTCCCAGCACTGACAAGGGAATTTGCTTTGAATGCACCTTGTCATATTCCAGTGAGTGTTGGGGCTTTTTATAGGGCTTAGTCCAGAGTGGCACATTGTTGTATCGCAGACTGTCGGCACTTTGTAAAGGTGACTTGGGCCTGAGCTGAGCGCCTGTCTGCCTGCCTGCCTGCCCGCCCGCCGGCTTGTCTATCTATCAGTCTTCCAATCGACTTGGCAAACACTCTATCACCAGCCTTTATCAAAGGGCTGCTTCTGAATGGAGGCAATGCACCGGTCAGAAAATATAACATCTTGAAAATATTATTACAAAAGTTTCTAAGTACTATTCACTGGTGCTATCTACCTCAAAGCCATACTCCAGTAAAAGTAGAGATTTTTAATTTTTTTTTAAAAGTGAGATTTATTCACTAAGCATCTTATATATTACTTATGTGTTTATTTCACATTTGATAATCAATACATGAATACTTGCCACTTAATTCTAATCATTGTTTTGGAATGATATACTAACATGCAGGTGGTTTTATATTATTCAGGAGAAAAAACTCTCACACCAGGCAGGGAGCAGAGGACACCTACTTCTCCAGCTCAGGTACTAAATGTCTCACTGTACCACGTTGTTCTCCTAAGTTACTACTTAAGTTACTAATATAAACCTTTTCCCTCATTACAGAGCAACTGAAGCCTCTGAAGACATATGTTGACCCACATACATATGAGGACCCCAACATAGCTGTCCTGAAGTTTGCCACTGAAATCCACCCCAGCCACATAACCAAACAAAAAGTCATCGGAGCTGGTGAGTGAGCCGAGTGCTCAAGCAATCTGCTGAGGGGCTTAACTTGGAAGATGTTGAGAGATTTCTCCAATCCTCAAGTTCTCTGTTTATATTGTGTGTTTTCTCCAGCTTAACAGGTAGACTGACAGTGGTTACTTTGGCTAAGTTCTCACACGTTTAGACATTTTTTTTCATGTAGGAACTCTTGGCTGTGGCTTCTATGTCTTTTGGCTCGAGTCGACACCAATCGTTACACAAAAGAGAAATAGTTGCAGGAACATTATTTTGGAAGCGTATCAGAGCTCTACGGGTTCAGGCACACTGCTTACAGATGATAAGTTTATTCAAGTGTGACCACCTTTAACCTTTGAACCCGCAGGCCTTTTTTTCTACATACACCCCCTCTCCGGTTCCCACGACCGTGCCCCCCCCCCCCCCCCCTCCCTTCCTCACCTCCTGACAGCTGATTCCCATGCTTCCACACCGCAGGTTCGCCACCAATTAAACTGCACTGACTCTCTCAACACCCAGCCCGAACGCACCTCAGCGAGAGAGCCTCAGGCAAAACAGCCAAGGATACTTCCATGTTTGCTTTCTCTTTGTTACACAGACAACCCTCTCAGCTGGAAACCTAAGATGTATCAAAAACACATTCTTGTGTTATCTCCTCTCTCAATCTGTTCCTCCATTGATCCTGTGCCCCGCAGGAGAATTCGGCGAGGTGTATCGGGGAATTTTGAAGGTGCCGGGGCGGAAGGAAGCGACCGTGGCGATCAAGACATTAAAGCCGGGCTACAGCGAGAAGCAGAGGCAGGACTTTCTCAGCGAGGCGTCCATCATGGGCCAGTTCTCTCACCAGAATATAATTCGTTTGGAGGGGGTGGTCACCAAATGTAAGGATCTCTGCTTGCTTTCCAGTGATCTAGCTGCTTTGGGCCTGATTCATCATGGTGATGCTTACTTTCTTTATCTCTTGTGCAGTCAAACACGCCATGATTGTGACTGAATACATGGAGAACGGAGCACTGGACAAGTACCTCAGGGTAGGTTCACCACCAAGCCATTGTTTTCATGGAGATGATGTTTGACGTTTTGTCATAGTACGTAACCATGCACTTTATAGCTTTAAGTTTAATCTGATTTAGGCAAGAGGATATTTTTTCACCACGTTAACACCATAATCTGATTGAATTTGGCATGAATCAACATGGGTGAGCTAACATGGAACAGGCACGTTCCATCATGTTCCACACGTTCTGCATATTTCGCCAGGGGATTTGATTGAGATTATTTTCAAAGAGAATGAAGAAAAGAAACTGCAAAGAGCAACAGTACTACTGCAGATAATGCCAGAGAGGAATGCAGAATATTGCGAATTGTGTAGATTAGTATGTTATTACGTTTACCTTATTACTCAAATGTCTTACAGATTAAAGTCTAGTCACACAAATAAGATATGTAATGTGTAATGTATTCCCTCTAATCAGGACCACGATGGAGAGTTCTCCTCCTTCCAGCTGGTTGGCATGCTGCGTGGCATCGCTGCGGGCATGAAGTACCTCTCTGACATGAGCTATGTCCACCGTGACCTGGCGGCCCGCAACATCCTGGTCAACAACACCCTGGAGAGCAAAGTGTCTGACTTCGGTTTGTCCCGAGTGCTGGAAGACGATCCTGAGGGGACGTACACCACCAGTGTGAGTAGAACATCCTACTCTGTCGCTTCAAATTGTACCTGCTTTAGGTTGGATGTGTGATGCTGCAAAGTCTCCCTGGGCTTCTTAGTGGAGCTGGGAGGCTTTTCAAGAATTTTTTTTCCGTTTCTAACATGAAGGATTTTATTTAACAGGGTGGTAAGATCCCGATTCGCTGGACAGCTCCAGAGGCCATCGCATACAGGAAGTTCACCTCAGCCAGTGACGTGTGGAGTTTTGGCATCGTCATGTGGGAGGTGATGGCCTTTGGTGAAAGGCCGTACTGGGACATGAGCAACCATGAGGTCAGCCTCTTTTTGAAGACATAAACATTAAGTTAGTGAGAAAGTGAAGCAAATATTCACCAGGCAAACTTACGTGCAGGTCATGAAGGCCATCAACGAGGCTTTCAGGCTGCCGGCGCCGATGGACTGTCCCTCAGCCGTGTACCAGCTCATGCTGCAGTGTTGGCTGCAGGAGCGCGCCAAGAGGCCGCGTTTCGGCGACATCGTCAGCCTGCTGGACAAACTCCTGCGAAGCCCAGAGTCCCTGAAGACCATTGCAGACTTTGACCCACGGTAAGATTAAGTTAAAGATCGACACCTAATTGCACCTAAATGTTCCTTATTCTGATCCAGGAATTTCTAAAACTATTTCTTAACATTAAAAGCTGCAGCATTCTTCAATGTTTTTGGCTCTGATTCTTCCAAAGCAATTCACCAATCTGTGTTTAAAATATGAGACAGTTTTATCCCATGATAGACTCAGTTAAGCCATTGATGCAGTTTGTTATATACAGATAAGGATCAGGATCCAGCAGGAGCCAGCAGACTGAAATATAGGTGTACTAGAGGCACAGCGTGTGTAGAAACATGTGATGCAGAGCATGAGGCTGATTCATGCAGGGTGTGTCTTACAGTCAGAGATTTATTGTAGTAGCTTCTTACTCTTTACGCAAGTATATTATTAGAACAAGACACATTATGTCTCAGCTCGTTTTGCCTTGGCAGGGCCATAGAGACATGTTGTAACAAAGCACAGGTTTAATAGCTGACTGTAGTTATTTTGTGACATTTTCCATCTTGTGTTTTGATTGTGAAATCTCAAGTATTAGTCAGAGCCGACAGTCATCTTCTGTTTCATTCTGGTTGATGGGAATATTTACCTGAGCTCTCACAGTGGTCTTCTTCTCTGTAACGGCTGAACAGACAGCAGGCAACGTTTTAACACAGAGAACACTTTTCACTTTGTAGCAGCGCCACCATTTTCTTTAATTACAAAATAGTCTGTTGCAGAAAGAAAGCCTAAATGGCCTACTTTGACTATTAAAGCGAGGTTGTGTACCTGACACCTTGAACACAGTATAGCTGGGGGACATGAGGGCTCCTCTAATGAAAGAAATGTGTCTGGAGTCTTGGCTGGGGAACAGTGAAGCTCTGTTGTGTGTGTGTGTGTGTGTGTGTGTGTGCATGGATACATATTTTCTCCTTTGTGAAGGAGCAAAACGGTGAGAAAGGACAAAAGCCTGTCGCGTTCACGTCTTCATTCGCTCTCGCCCCGACTGCACCGACTGGTTTTTATCACCAGCCTTCCTGCTCCCTAATTACAGCCTTCTTACCGCTCAGCTTTGTTGTGGGAAAGCCTGCTGATGATTTTCATTTGGATCTAAGTTTTTTTTTTTTTTGTTGTCTGCTTGCAGCATATCCATCCGCCTGCCCAGCACCAGTGGTTCGGACGGTTCCCCCTTCAGGTCTGTTTCTGAGTGGCTGGAATCCATCAAGATGAGCCAGTACAGTGAGAACTTCACCTGCGCTGGGATCATCACCATGGATCAGGTCCTGCAGATGAAGAACGAGTGAGTGACACGCCACCATGGCATGAAAGAGTTTATTAGAATGACTGTCCTGCATGTTGTAGTGTGTAGTATGTAGTATATATTTTGGCAGGAGGCAGGAACATATCACACATGTTGCGTAATGGTGCTTTCCCTCCTACTTGGTCCGACTTCCCCATTGTAGTTTTTGTTGTCGTTTTCCTAAAAATGCAGCTTCTTCACAGCCAGCGGAATTGTTAGCTCACAATTTAGTCTGCAACCTCAGTACAGCTTGAGAAATGTTTGAGAAGGGAAAAAAGTCATGCAGGCAGGAGAAAGGAGTGGGCTGATTTGTGGCATGCTGGTGGTGGAGGCTTGTGGCATCTCCACTCCTTATTCTTCTTTCCTCTCCCTCTATTCTTTCTCCCATCCCTCCCTTCACCCACACACTAGCTGCCCTGGGCACCACTTTTCCTTAGAGCCCCAAAACCACTGGCTTTGCTTGTTTGGGGCAAAGGCTTCTGTGGCTTCTCCCAACATTGAAGAAAGGGAGGGGAAAGGAAAGAATAGTTTGTGGATCAGGAGCAGCTAGGGGAGATTTAGAAACTGAAATAGATGGACGGGATTTGAAGGCTCAACGTCGGCAAGTTTTTTTTTTTCCCTCGCGGAAATATGGAAGAGGTGGGCTTTAGAATGTCCAGTGTAGCTTTAAAGCAGCGGATCTTCTCAGATGTGTATGAGCGTTAAGAGGTCATGTAATGAAACACTCAACTTTTTGGAAAAAGGGTTACCGGTGCGTGTAATATATGGTGGTTTGGGGCAATAACCAGGGCCAGAAATCTTTCCTAACTGCATGGGCAACCAAGAGGAACCCCCTCCTCTTTCTCTACCACCCTGTATCCATTCCCATAAATTCTGAAGATGGGTAGGCTGTAAAGCAGACGGCGAACCCTTTTGAAGTATCCGTCATATGGAATGGTGTGATTTCATGGCCTCGTTTCCATCTCGAGGCATCTGGTAGCACTCTTCCAAAACCAGCAGCTATTTACGATCCACCCTCTGCTTGCCAGACAAGTGATTCATGGTTAACGGGGAGAATCCTCGTTAAGTAATTAAGGCTGTAATTTAGGCTTTGACTATGGACTGGAGTGTTTCTGGGCTTCAGCAGGTTTGCATCATTGGGCTTGTGAAGAGTGAAACTCCCATTAGAAGCCTTTAATGTTGAAGATGAATTGAAACCCTCTGCAGATTAGTAAATTGGAGCGCCGTTATCAAGCTCTGGCTGCCATTTCATCCCCCTGCATGAGTCAGTGATTACTTCAAGAGAGGAAGGAAGGACATATGTGAAATGTGCTGGGACCAAGCCAAAGCCTAAGGCCTCCTGCTTACATGCTGTCATGTCTCTCTTTCACAGGGATATCAAGAACATCGGGGTGAGGCTGCCCGGTCATTTGAAAAGGATTGCCTACAGCATCTTGGGTTTGAAGGACCAGACCAGCACCCTGAGTGTATTTGCTGTGTGATCCTGACGAGGAAGAGGAAGGGAGATGGGGCACTGAAGCAGGCAGCCCATTGAACTCTAAGCTGAGCTGGAGCAGAGCTGCAGGGACGGCTTTGGATTGGAACAAACCAAACGCTAAACGCCAACCTATGGGGCCGACTGAAACAGACTGACACATTTACTGTACATTCTTACTCCTCTGAGATTTGTAACAAATATCTCCATATTATCCAAATGGGAATGGAGCAAACATACAGCAATAGATGTATAGAGTAGATCTGTATATTTAGATTTCTATTTTTATTATCCACGTCTTCTGTATAGATACAATTGATTCTACTTTTGTTTCTCTTCATTTTCACATTCCTGCTTGGTAAAAAGAAACAGAGCCATGCCTCTTCTGCAAAGGTCGTCTAACTTCGGTCCTTAAGAAACTGCACCCTGAGCTTGTCGCATCCAGCATCAAACCAAAAGGAAAAGCAAAGCGTGATGGTGGCAGCGGTGGATTCCAGCCCCCCCCCCGGCCTCAGTCTGCGCTCGGTGTTGTCACAGCGTCTCCTTTGATTTGGCACTTTGGTCCATTTCCTGTCAAACCATTGAAGATGGACAACAGGGGACTTAAATGAGCTTGAGCTGGCCAGTTAAACAGGCACGTTGACCAGGCGTATGAATACAGACGGATCTGTATGGAGCTGTTCTGATGCTTCTACTGGCTCTATTCAGAAATTAAGCTATAATTGTATGATTGATGTTATATGAGAAATGAGAGAACATATTTGAGGTACTCTTCATGTATAGTTTCAACACTTTTTTGTGTGTGTTTTTGGCTGATTTTGCAAAAACATGGGGATTGATTATGCCACTTGTAATGTAGCACTTGAATCAAGAATCTTGTGATCTTGATTTATCTCAGAAAAGTTAAAAAAAAAACTCTCCAATCTCACAAAAGATCTTAGAATTGTATCTGGTGGCTTCCGAGTGAGAAGCTCTCAGTGAAATAAGGAAGGCTGGCCCGACTTCTGTTTCAAGGCTTGGACTATTCACTGGTTTCTCTCAATGAATAGACAAATATTTGCCTCCATGCCAGTCTGTGTGTAATAATACTCTGCAAAGCATTTTTGTCCCTCACTTACCAAAGACATGAATGAGTGCAGGCCTGAGTAATAAGTACAATATGTCCTTGTTAGTTGTAGCAGCCGTGAATGAAGAGGGAGGGTGATGTTTGCCCCCCCTAAAGAAGATTTACTATGATGAATCTTGTTGTGGTTGCAATGACTTCTGACTTAAATAATAAAAAATTAAATTAAATAATAGTTTGGTTTGTAATTTCAATGTTTGATTTCATTATTGTAGAGCCTATATTCGGATTCCTCCACGTTTGTGTAGGTCTGAGGAACATTAGGATGGATTGAAGTGTCCACCTGCCTGAAGCTTTACTGCCTCTGAACCTTCAGACTTTATTTAAAGTGCCTGCCTGCTTTGGGACAGCAGTGAGTTTGCAGTGGCGACTTTCCTCTGAGCTCTTAATTCACGACTGCAAATTATTTTGTTACTGATGTGATGTACAACTTCCTTTACTTGAATTTTGACTTTATCTTCTTTGATTCTGTTTTTGTTGTGGATCATCTTTGGAAAAGGGATTTCTTGATCTTTGTATTTCTCTGTCAAACTGGTTGCCTTTTTTTTACATTTTGTATGATCTGCCATATTACCACAATTGAATATTATTCACACGTTTTGCTGTCCTTTCACATATTTGGAGTTTAGTCATCAGAGTTAACTCCTTCCTTTGTGCTTGTTGTTTTATACTGTATTTAATAGTCTTATTTATTTTACTTTTATTTATTTATCCTGATGAACACTGAGCTGGGATTTTTAATTGAAGGTCGTTTTTATCGTTCACAATAGTAAAAAAAAAAAAAAAAAAAAGAAGCTCTAATTTGCCCCTTTTATTCATAAACTGATCACAAGTTAAATAGCTTTTCTTTTTTTGTGGAGCAATAAAGCCTCAAGTTGAATTTGCCTTGGCCTGTTGTCTGATTGACACTCATCATGCAGCTTAATTACGGGTCAAAGTGGTATTTTGATTTGACATACTACATCATGATGTTCATACTTCCACCTGGATATCCTCCGCATGCAGCAGCTTGGATCTGATCCACAGGTGGGGGCGAGCAAACATCTGTACACACATAACAGCCACTTTAACGTTCCTCTGTTAGAATCTGCTCACAGCGTCACATTCACACGTCTGCACGGACACACGAGCTGCCATCATGGCTGCTAACTCTACTAATTCACACTGCTGCTTCTAACACAGTGTGCCCTGATATCCTCTCTCTCTCTCTCTCTCTCTCTCTCTCTCTCTCTCTCTCTCTCTCTCTGTCTCTCTCTCTCTCTCCTGCTCTCTCGCCCATCTCTTCCAACTCGCTTTTTTACTCTTTCTCTTTCTTTTTCCTGTTTTCGTCGTTTTTGACCTTTGGTCATTTGGATCACAGTTCTCTGGGTTAGATGATTCTATATGTCCAGTGTCCTTGGGTGTCCCTAACAGGCACTTTGAGTAAAACATTATTATTAACACTATTGTTATAATATGAAAGCTGCTGGAGGTACAGTAGTTCTCTCAAGCCTTCATCATAGTATTAAGTGGCCTTTACCTGAAAGAAGCACTTCTCATACCTGATGAACAGAGAGGAAGAGCAGTAAACGGCAGGAGCAGCTGCTGGAAAATATTAGAATTTTACCAAAAAGATCACAAAAACAGACTTAAATGTAAGTTTTTGTGGATACAGATTTGTGGTGCCTTTATGGTCTCTAGTTTATTTCTGATACATCAATACATAAAGAACAATCTCTGCTGTTCCATATTTATCTCTTTGAAAATCTAAATGTATTATATGTGTCGTGACTGCCAGAAGAAGCTCCAGTGATAAAATGTAAGTAATATGCAGACAGTGTCAAAGTTGCATTTTTCCTTCTAGGTTTAATCGGCTAAAGAATGCCAAATTCTGTCAAAATGCTTCAGTTACACACCACAACAACACAAACCAGGAGCAAAGCCTTCAGTGGGACTTTCCAACGGAATGCAGCGTCGCACTGAGCAGGTGGGTCTAGGGTGTGGAATCTTGTAAATGGGGATGATGTCATGTTGCGTCGAGATATTCAGATAGTGAGGTTTGTACCTGTCAGGATGCGGCCGGAAATATTCTTACAGTAAGCTCGGGAATTCAACCAGTCAGGACCTGCCCCTCACGTGTGCTTCACCTTGACCGAGGCCGCCGTCTTATCAGGCTCTCACTCTGACCTTGGAGCGGCAGGGAAGTGTTCCTGGCGCCTTCCATTTTGAAAATAATCAGCTTTGGTTGATTGATGCATGCGACAAAGCCTTTAATGCATTCCACAGATAAGAGTGTCAATATTTAGGAATCTGTTAATCTGTGGGTCAACACACACGTAGGCCCAGGGGAGACCCTGCATGGGAACTGAGCTGTCTCTGTCCTTGATGTCCTGCTGGCTGTTGTGTGTTTCTCCTTCTGTTAAAATGATCGTACGCCTACAAATAGTCACAGCTTTGCGTGGCGGCTGTAAACTGAGAAAGTCCTCAGCCATTTTCCGCTCCCATCCGCTCTTTTTCACAGTGCATTGGATGTTTTTCTCCATTCTAGCATGATGGAAAAAAGTCAGAGCAAAGCCGCACCATTTAGCTGCTGATTGTAACCTGTGTGTGTGTGTGTGTGTGTGTGTGTGTCTATGTTTGGATTTTTTCAAGTCTGAGCGCATCGAAAAACAAACTGTGGCTGTAGAGTTTTTTTTTTTTTCCTCTTGTTGTCGGCTGTAATGTGTCTTTGCTCTGCAGGGGGTGAATGTGCAGAGAATAGCATCTCGTCATTACGACTGTGAAATGACAAGGATGCGTGGTGAGACAGAGGAGGGGTGTGTGTGTGTGTGTGCAGGCCACAATAGGCTGTGCGGTGCTTGTGTGGAAGGTCCGGGCCTGGTTCTGAAGCCCCCCCCCCTGTGGTGATGGGAGCTTTCCCTCCTTCTTGTGGCTTGTTTGGAGTCTCTGTTCTTAGGGTGAAGGTCAATTTAAAAGAAAAAGGGATGAAAGTCAAACACCACGGCGGCTGTGTTCACGTATGACCTCTCCGTATTGACACTGCCTCTTAGGTTTGTCGCTTGTGTCCTCTGGGTTGCTCTCAGTGTGCAGATTCAAAGCCCGCAGCACTGAGGAATTTACATCCAAGCTAATTTTAGCAATGGGTTCCTGACCAGAAAACACATCCTCCAATTTCTGTCTATATTGGTCTTCCTGTGTCTCTGGGCTGCTCTGTGTCTCTCAGCCCTCCAAGGCTTTGGCACATTATTTTCCTCCAAGCCCAACAATTTTCTTATTTTCACGACATTCTTAGCCGAAGACATTTTATGATCCAACATCACACTCCAAGCTCCTCTCCAGGTTTAAATCCACCTCAAATCAAACAAAGCCTCTGGATCGAAATGCTTTAAAATAACTTTTCAGAATAAGATGAAACAACGGGTGCAAATAATTATTTCCAGGATGGGACGTTTCCTCCGAGCTGTGTGTGTGTTTGATCAGCTCAGGGTAACATGAGGAGCAGTGCAGAGCAGAAACACAAGCTGCTGTTGACATAAGCCTTGTCTTTCTGCAGAATCGTTGTATGTTTGGAAACGTCGTACTAATTCACTCCATATCCCCTCTAATAGTGTTACTGATGACACTCCACATGGTCAAACTCTCACAGATTCTTCCTACACAAGCCTGCAAACATCTCCTTATTTTGCTTTTCGGAGTGTGAAAGGTGCGTTTCACACTCAGTGGCTATGAAGATGTTTTGTCACTCAGCACAAGAATTTCTAATAAAATCTTCCCTCATGAAGCTTACAAATTTCAAGGAGCTGCTGTTCCAAAGCTGCTTTTCAACTTTTCAAGACGTTCTTGTAAAAGATATGGTGAATATGGTTGTCACTCAACACCCTAACGTCAGAAACAGCTCTCCTACACGTGTAGATGTGTAAATGGAATCTATGGTCTCAGTTCAGGCCTTCATGCTCGTCCTTCACAATCACAATCCTCCTGTGAAGCAATTTAAGGTATTTTCTTATGGTATTTTGCTTTGACTGAACAGGTGTGTAGGCCTAGGCTGTAATGATGGTAAGATCGGTTACTGTAAAATAGTAATCCATGACAAATACAGGGATTTCAGAGTAAAATGTCTCAGTAAATCACTGCAGCAGTAATGAGTTCCATGGCTTCATCAGGGCCCATTCAAGGACGCCAAGTATGTCCAGCATGATGTCATTGCTTTATAGCTTTACATCGGCACAACTGTACATAATAAGCATCAGGTGTAAGTAATGTCAAACATTCACAAAAGGACATTTTGACTGTTTGAGCTCCTGGAGCCGGAAAAAACGTATTTCCTCAAAGAGAAGGAGTTATTGCCATGGGAACACATTATAAAAACGGGAGGATTTAAGTAATTTCTCCGTACAAATTTAGTAATTTTGGGTGAAGAATTCAGAATTTATAACAGATTCTCCGAAATTTGAGGAGAGTAGAACAATGTTTCACTACAGTCCTAGAGGCTATTAGTGGTACTGCGGGCTACACAGAAACACCTAGAAACACATCGAATTTTAGCAATTCTTTGAAAAAAAGTACAACAATTTACTTTAATTTTACTCCTGCACATGCTCATAAAGGCTCTTCGTAGCTCTGATTATCACTGTAGTTCCCATGAAATGAGCTTCTGGTAATGTGAAACAATGTATTCCTATTCAATCAATTTATCGTGGTTGAGTATTCTTGTCACCGTTTAAAATGCATTCATATGAACACAGAGGAGTCTTGAGTTGAATCCAAAAACAATGCTGCTACTTCTGAGGCTATTTCAGATGTAAAGTTTACGTTGACATTGTAGCTGCTTGGGTGGTTTGTCCTGTAAAGGTGCATCCAGTCTGTAGCCTAATCCCGTCCCCTCCAGCTGCTATTACCACATTTTAACAATCAAAAAATTCCCCTAAACATATCTGAACCTCTGTGGTCTCATTCTGCCTCTGACACCCAGCAGGACGCGTCTTTTTTGTGACTTTACAGCCTTTTTGTACGCTGAGCTATTCTTTGTTTCTTCATCCCCCCCCGCACCCACACTCACCCCCCCTTAATTTCCGTCTGTCTGCATATGTTTTGGAGGCCATTAATCGTCCGCTGCACAACATGCACCCCAGCAGATAATTACAGTCATTAAACCAATTAGGGAGCTCATGGAGGGGAGGGTTAGTCAGAGCCCGAGGCCTCCCACTCTGGCTCTTTCCTACAGGACGGTCGAGGTGGTCTGCTGAAACTCTGGCAGGGCCTTAAAAAAGGGAGTGAATTACTTCAGCCCGGCTCGACATTAATGCAATTTCCTGTTGGTGTAGCCTTGAGACGCCTCGCCAACTTTGCTGCAGGCTAAGCAACCGTAACCATTACCCACCAAAAGTCCTTCTCCATTTTCAAATGCCCTTTCCTTTTTCTCTTCGTCTTTTTTCAGCCATTTTGGGCAGTGTCATCAAAATAATATGCTTCGCTAAGACCTGAGAGAGGTTATTTCAGAGCGGCAGAGGCAAAACACAGAGAATGTGAAAAAGAGATGAGAAGTGGCAGGAAGAGGAGGGAGCGGTGGTCAACAGGCTCAGTCCAGCATGTGGGTATAGACTCCTAGTGCTTATATGATGCTTTCAATGTGCCAGACACAGTGGGAGTCCTGGCTCAATGTAGAATAAACACAATAGTGATTATTACGTTATTGATACAAATGGAATCAGTCACCATCTTACATGTGCCGACAAGCCACAGAATGTCCCTCACACGTCCTCTCACACAGAGGAGGAAATGTCCCCAGTTATTTCTGTGAGGTATTTCCCATCATCCGCCGTGTTGTGCTTGGCATGCGTGTGCGGTTTCTGTGAGTCTGCATTGAAATTAAAAGTGAAGGACGGCAGAGGGAAAAGGAGCTGCACACAGATTTGGTTCGAAAATCACTTTTAAAGCTGAAATCACTCCAGAATATATATAAACATGTCAAACATATCAGACAGGCAGCAGGACGATAAGATCATGACACACACGTGTTACAGGCCGAGTCAGGGGATCTGAATGAAGATCTCTTTTGCCCCATTTCATACTGTTGTACTGTGCTTGAGCAAGGCACTGCAAAACGATTGTGGGTAGGTCTCATTGCCTGTCTGTTGCAAGCAGACTTGAATTAATAGAAAGTCAACATTTAAGCAAAAAACACAGTGGAAAATAACTTGATTGTAAGTTTTGTAAGAGTGAGTAAATATAGGTTTGAAATACCTGTTTAGGTTGATTTTTAGAGCAAAGGTTGAAGGAAAGGATTTGTATTTTATGCCTTGATGGATCTAAATCTTTTAATCCACCACAAGATAACAATAGTTACGTGGCTGCTGATGTGGCCTGTGGCTGGTTTGGACATTGCTGTACTTGTTGTTGACATTTTCTGCCATCATACAAGTTTGATTATGACAGCCAGTGTTTGTGCTGACTATTGTTCTTGTTGAGTAGCTGAATTCTTCTCTGTTCCTTGTGGCTGCAGGACAGTCAGACAATGTAGAAGCAGGACGAGTCTATTAAAAGTCTGTACTCTCAGTCTGAGCATCACACAAGCTGATGGGATTCTTTGCAGGATCTAAGGACCAAAGTTAACATTTGCATTATACTGTGATCTATATTGAGATACGTTTTCCCGATCAGGAAAAATACATGTTGCAAGTATGTAACAATACATGACTGGAGTAATATATAAGTAAGAAATGAGTGTAATGCCAGATCACATAGAATCTATATGTAGTCTGGCTCAGGTTCTGATCGACGCTCAGTTGCAATTTGTAGAATTTTGTATAATCTGTTGCCAGCCATGTTTTCCCGCTTGTTTTTGTTCATAGAAGGAAAAGAACTGGAAGCTGCAATTTACTATAAATAGATACTTGCAACTGGAACACTTTCGGTCACAGCCCATCATTTTTGTTATTCTTTAAAAAGTGATTTTTCTTTTTTTTGCAAAAGCTGAGGAGGAAAACTGACAACCTTTGGCTGAAAATTGCAGAAATTGATGGTGAATATTAGTTGATCAGGCAAAGAAGGTGATCCGATATGAAGATGGGTTAATTCAGCTGATCCATCAAACCAAGTACGTCTTTTCTCAGATATTTTTGGAGAATATTGACTTAATATCATCCATGGAGCTGGACAGTGTTGCGACCTTAACAGCTTTAAGGCCACAATTACTGAGATCCAATCACAATGCAGGCAGAATCCTTAGACAGGGATTAGACATTAATGCAAGCTTCAGATATACAGACAGTGAAATCCTATTTTAATACAAGTACACTGGGCCAAAACAATCACATATGTGTTCATCATTAGCTGATAATACAAAATAAAACCACATGACCATGTATGAACATGTACAGGGGGGGAGACGAAAATCATCCAGTGTTGAACAGCATCCAACAACCAATTTGCCCCAAGGGACCAGAGAAATTATTGTTGCTTAATGTCTGTGGCTATACAATCAAGAGCATCTCAGTATGTGTGTGTGTGTGTGTGTGTGTGTGTGTGTGTGTGTGTGTATGTGCGCATGTGTGTGCATTCCTTTTGATTCCTCTTCTCTTTTCAACTACAGAGCAAAAAACCCACAATGTCGTCTGACCAAATCCAAGACTACTTTTGCTCATGTTTTCTTGATGGAAAGTCTAAACAAGCTCAGTCACATGGAGGCACATCAGCAGCAGATTCTCATGTGAGACCGACCGCATGATGTCAGCTGTAGAGAAACAGTTGTTGCCTCTGCTCCCGGGGACAAGACTGTAAATCTTGTCCTCAACCACCGGGGTCAGAACTGGCTGGGTGACCGTGGGGTGATGAGAAATCGACTTTTCCAGGAACAAAGTGCAAGGTGAGAGCCATTAAATGAACCCTGGGGGATTGGGACAGAGTTTCTCCTGCTGGGAGGGATTATTGATGGAACACTTTCCCTAAGGGACAACAAGGACAGCCCTGTTTTGTTGTCATTTCCTGTGTTTCTTATTAGTTTAAGTACATGTTTTCATGCGGCAATAGAAGGAATTATAGACGTGAATACGGGGCTTGAAGAGTACAGATGCTGCATTTTCACAATAATACCACAAGAGGGCAGACTCATGCTTACTCTGTGGTCTTGTCACCCTTACACGTCTCCAAATGAAGAGTTTCAGAGATTGTTTGGGACCTTTATCTGAGAGGGATCACCATGGACATTGATGGTCATTGCAGTGCCTCTATTGTTCTTGTGGGAGTTCTGAGGACTCTTGATAATGATCCAAATATGTTTCGGGGCTTTGCAATGGTTCATTGACATTGTTTAATGTTTCCCAGAGGGAAAGCAGGGGGCCGTGGCAAAACTTCACGAGTCCTTGAAGAGGTTCCAGGAATTGTTGACCAAGTTTCAACTGTTCTCAAAGCATCTCTTAGACATTTTCAGGGGTTCCTATAGGCACTACAGTGTTCAAAGGCAGTTTCAGTGGTTTCTTGAGGAAGTGGGACACTTGAGGGACAGGTTCTTGACAGTTTTGCTGGAGTCCTTCAAGGACAATCATTGATTTCTAACTAGTTCCAAGATTTGGAGTGGATTTTTGAGGATGTTCCTTGTTTCTTCAAGTTGGATTTAGGACTTTTTGAGAGGCCTCATATTTCTTGAGAGTGGTCCAGGGGTCATCGCCGACTCCCCAGGCTCACATAAGTTTAACTCAGCCAAAAACCTTAGGTGGGCTTCCTTGAGATAAAATCTCATAAACTGGAGGACAGGGGTCCATATTGTTGGTTCTTACAATGAAAAAAAGTTTTGAGAATCACTGATTCAAGGCTCAAACTCCCCTAACCACGACATGTGTTTCTCATTTTTAAACTCTTCTTTCTCGACTCCCTTATGTCTAGAAAACATCATTGTGGAAGCAGTGAAGGATGAACTCATCTAAATTACTCTCTTATCCCTCTTTATCTGCACATTTTCACCCTGAAACTACTTTAACATTTAAAATATTGGTAACATATCTTCAGTAGATACATTCAGAGAATTCAGAATTGCAGGACATTAGAGTGTTTTTGGCCCTAAAGATTGAAAATCCCCCTTTACCCAGAAAGAATGGGAACTATGTGGTTCCTTCAGGGAATGTGATCACATTCCCACCATATATTACGGGAAATAGAGCATTCAGTGTCACAATGTCATTTCCACATGTGTAAAACTTCATCGCCACACGCAACAACTGAAACAATGGAGGGAATCTGGAGTCACTGCGGCTACAAATCATAAAATACATCATTGTACTTTTAAAGTGTTATAAATATAAGCATACTGTATATGGTGTCTATTGTATACATGCTTATTCTGTCATGTCCTCCTACCTCACGTATATAAAGTAACATGTTTATCATTCCATATTTGTTCCACCATCATTGTTCCATTTCACTATTGTCTTTCTGTTACAGCTGTATCATTGCAGGGTCCTTTATATATATTTATACTTTTATATTTACATTTGTTTATATCTGTACATTGTATTTAAATGTTCCCCTTGTCCTGCTTTGTCATCTTGTTTCTTGTTGTATATATATTCTGTGTAAGGGCGTTGTGAGAGCAACAGGAAACTGCAGTCAAATTCCTTGTATGTACGCACGCTAGGCCAATAAAGCTGATTCGGATTCTGAGTCGAGGGGAGAAACTGCGAAACCCAGAAAGGGGAAAACAGAAAATTATGACTCATTCAAATTTCAGTTTGGCCACAGGTCTTTAAGGGCACACACACACATACCTTGTTTGGTGCCCAACAACCAAAGGTTTTCTGTAATTTGGTTCATTTAGACATGTATGAACACTTCACACTCTTAAAAGTCTTGTAAGTAAACTCTGGGTCAGTTTGTTGCGGGTGAGAGCACATTTGACCCTGGATCTTGTGACTATGTTGCAATCGCAAGATGGTGGTATTGAGCTCATAAGCTGCACTTTCATGACAACAAGTGTTTATTAGGGCTGGAGAATCTTAATTATCTTACTGATCACTGGAATAAATGGAGAGCACTAGTTGGTGGAGTCTCAACATCAGAACACGTTGGTGCTGTATTATTGAGTGTATAATGTTCCAGCTCAGACATCTGTAGAGACGTTAGCACAGTGGCTCTATCATCAACTGGTGCTTGTGATGGTTCACTTCCTTTCATGCAATGTGAAGCCCACCAGAACCAAACAGAAATGATTCTATGTGACAAAAGTGTGAAGAACATCCACCATCAGCTGTCCTGAATGGGCTCAGCATCATCATGATGGTGCAGCAACAGTTTATGATCCTGAATATTCATATTTAGAAAGATGCTTGACTTTGACAAAGAACAAAAGTTGAGAGGGTCGATAGAAATGACGAAGTGATAAGTGCGGGATCTGTCTGTCTGTCTTTAAGGACGTCAGATGGAGGAAATGCTCTGAATGGCAAATAAACTCAATCAACACATCAGGTCACCGTGGTGATTTTATAGATCAATCAGCATCATCACACCTCCTCCTAAAAATGCTGCTGTGCCTTTTTTTCGGGCAATTAGTCGAGGAAAAAAGCGTGGTGCGACTTGGTAGCCATGGGAACAGGATTTCCCCGACGATGGAGGTGAGGTCTGTGTTGCCCCGGGTGATGTCAGCGACGCCCCAGTGACGTTATCCCAATCTTAGGTTAGTGAGGGTTAGAAAGACAATACTGGATCATTCAGCCCAGACCAGTGGATTTACATGATATGCTGAACACGGGTCACACATACACACACACACACACACACACATATATGATAGCAAGACGTCACACATACCAATAACATTATTTTACTTACTTCATCCATGCATGTAAAACTCAGCGTTAATGTCAGAACCCGAAAACAAAATCTCCCTGTGACCTTTTCATAATTGTGAATGAGCTCATAGAATAATAGAGCATAGAATGAGTCGCCTCTAGATAGAGAGGGGGAGTGACAAGTGGAGGGGAGGGTATATACAAAAACGTCAGCAAACAGACATTCATTCTTTCTCCCCAGTTTCATCTCTCTCTGTCTGCCCCCCCCCCCTCTCTTTCTCTCTCTCCCTCTTTCTCTCCCACCCCCCCTGTGTCTGTGTCGCTCTCTCACCTCTCTCCTCTCATACAGATAAGTCAGGCAATGCATCAGTGTGCAGCGTGGCAAACAGCTCCTCTGCTCTCACTCCTTCACCTCTCTCTTCTCCTCTGCTCTCACTCCTATCACCCCTGCTACCCTCTCTCTCTCTCTCTCTCTCTCTCTCTCTCTCTCTCTCTCTCTCTCTCTCTCTCCTCCTCCTCCCTTCTTCCCTTTCTTTTCACCTCCTCACCCCTCCTCGCCTCCTTGTTTTGCCACTATGGTGAACAGATAACCACCCAGCTGTCTTGCTGAGACCATGGGTGCCTGCCTCTGCAAAGGTCACAAAGGTCAGTCCACCTGTCTGCATGCATTGTCTGTCTGTCTGTCTGTCTGTCTGGGGGTGAGAGAGTTGCAGGTCAAAGTTTGGAGCTGCAAAACGTGTCGCATTTTGTGTGAGAATATTGAGATGTAAAACTGATGCTGGTTGAATGAAAGATTTGTAGCAGACATTTACGTCTGACAGGGGACTTTCCTGTGTGAATACGCCACAGTAAGTACAAATTAACTAACTGTGTGGAGAGAGCCGTCATCTCGAAACTTATTTACCTTCCTATCTTGGCTTTTCTTGATCTCTGTGTTGAGATTGGTTTTGGAAAAAAAGCTGGTGGGAGGTTGATGATGAGGCGTATGACATCCAGGGGGATTGTAAGGATCAGCAGAGGACATCAGGGTCTTGAGGACGTCTCACAGCTCCATCTGCAGCTCACCTTCAAGATGTCCAGATATTGCGATGTTGCTTGAAGTTTTTTTGAAGAAAAGTTTTTATCTGTATGATTTTTCTCCCTTGTATCTCAAAATCTACACGGATGTCACAGCTGGATACAGGGACTCTAATCCAACACATCTAACTCAGACTCATTTAACACTCTGAGGACATTTCCTGTCAGAGACGTTTCAGGATGAGTCCTCCTTTAAGCAATAGAGCAGTTGTGCTTGGTGCTTTCAAGCTGTGAAGAGCAAGGCAGAGATCGGGCTTCAGAGAAACAGATATGTCTGCGTGTGTGTGTGCGTGTGTGTGTGCGTGTGCGTGTGTGTGTGTGCGTGTGTGTGTGTGCGTGTGTGTGTGTGCGTGTGTGTGTGTGTGTGTGTGCGTGTGTGTTAGGGTGTGGGATTTAATGTCCTAAGGACCCAAGACTGGTTCGGAAATCCCAACACTGTCTCTTGACCTGCTATTAGGATCTGATGAAGCCACACACCATACACAGCCCTCTGCATAAGTGTGAATCTGTGTATGTGTGTAAATGGAAGGGTGTCACTTCCCCTATGTTGCTTTAGTGTTTCCATGGCGACAGCCAATTGTCTTGAAGACACCTCTCTAGGGAAACCCAAAGTGTGTTTGTCTTTTTGTGTGTGTGTGTGGTCAGTGACCTGTCTAATGATGTTAAGTCTCCATTAGCACTGGCCACGCCCATTTTTCTCTTCGTCATTCATGAGGCTCATAACCAAAAAGCAAAGAAAATACACAAGGATCGCCTCCCCCCTCTCTCTCTGTCCCTCCCTCTCTCTTTCTGTCTCTCTCTCTCCCCCTCTCTCTCCCTCTCATCCCATTATATATGAGCCTCGCTTGACCCCTGGTCTTCAAAGACAACTATGTTTTGGCTTCAGAGACCACAGCCTGTGTCTAAACATACACATCGGCTAGGAATTTGACCCCAGTGTGTGTGTGTGTCTCTGTGTCTCTTTGTCTATGTGTGTGTGTGTGATTCCCCACAGAGTTCCACCACCCTATGACAGCATTTCAGAGCCAATGTGAGGAAGGTCAGGCCTCAACTGTCAAGGTGGGTAATTGACCTCATTTACCTCTCATTGGTTAATAACCTTGCCAGCATCTTCACCAACGATGAACGATGAGCGTGAACCGATGAACGAGGAACGATGTTCCTCCAGAAGAGTCAATACACCCAAGAGGTCCTTATGTTGTCAGTTGTCTTTGTAACAAGCTATATCTGGGATAAAGGCAATAATGGCATGATTTTATATATTAAAAACTAGATTTCCTACAAAGAGATAGATTTTTGACCGCATATACATTAGACATCTTACATTAGCACAAATTGTATGAAGAATGCGTAACGCCAGGTAACAGGCCTTGATTATGTAATTTAATATTCATTCATTCAGGCTTGTTAATGTCTCAGTCGGGTTGTGCAAATTCCTTGATGAGCTCATACAATTACACTTACACATACTCACAGAATGATTGAACATTTAATTCCATTCATGCATACAGCTTAATATTACATGAATTAAGTGTGTGTAAACTTAAAAGTTTTCCACAATTCCTCATTGAATTCTTATAGAAAAGAAAGTATTGAGACGGTCGTAGCTGCCATCAACCCGTCAGCATGATGATGTAATGATGAGATTTCAGAATTTCAGAATATATTTTAAAAATAGGAAAATGATGATAATGCAAGGCTGAATATTTCTATCTAATATGCCAATAACATGCATTTCTATGTATGTTTGAATTTTATAATCTGACTTCTTGGACTTGACTTAACCTCCTGACGTAGCTTTTAGATGAAGATTATGGTGTTAAGGTTCAATTCTACATGGTGTACAAGTACAAGCCAATGATAATGGATTGGATAATGGTGACGCTGTGCTGGATGTCACTTAAAGCTTTGGAAGATTAAAACTGTTTATACATCACTGACTCAGCAGTGATGTGAAGATGCGTGTGTTTGTGTGTGTGTGTGTGTGTGTGTGTGTGTGTGTGTGTGTGTGTGTGAGTGAGAGAGAGAGAATTACTTTTGTAGCTAATGGTATTTAGAAGTTAGAAGATGTTAAACAGATGTTTGAAGGCTTCAGTACCTGAACCTCTGCTACCACCTAGTGGTGATCTAGTGTTAACACACAGAACACCTACTAGTTGTTCATTCACACGACAAGCAAAACATGTATCTGATAATATTTAAGAGAACTTTCAAATGATCGTTCAGGTTGGATCAAAATCTAAACAAGTGCTCATTGGTGTGTGACTCATCATTTCTCGAAAATTTCATAAACATGTTTTTCCTTGGCGGAGGTAATAAGAAATGTGAGTGATGCCTTAGCAGATAAGCGCTTACTCGTTCATGTCATGACTTCATATATTACATCCGAGTGGAGAAATCACATGTTTCAATAACATATAGCTCACAATGCCTGCCTGAATTTCATTAGTGTGGTTTTAGGGACTCGTGATTGATTATAGTTTTCTCAGGTTTTTCTCCTCTCACAATAAAATTCGGAGAGAACATCTTTCAATCAAAATGTCTCATATTGATCCCATAGCACTGCTTTTTGTTATCTGTACTGTCTGTACTGTGTGTTTCTGCTCCCATCCGTCTCTGCATCTGACCTTCTCAAAGTGACTTGAAGATGAATGTATCTGTTCATCATCAGCAACATTCTCCTTGTGGTTGTAAAGAATGCACATCATTGGCTTGTGTAAGGTTTTTAATGACTCACATGATCAATATCAGTAAAATATCTGGTATTCGTTCAACAAAAACAGCATGGTTTTCAGTTCTTCATTTCAGTTCTTCTTTCAAGTCTGCCAATTACTAATTTTGTGAAAAGGGTATTATTATTATTATTATTATTATTATTATTATTATTATTATTATTATCATTAGTACATTTACAGAAATTTACTGACTTCATCAGAAATAGATCCCACGATATTTAAGCTTGAATAAATTGATAGAAATAGCTTAATCTTATTGTTACAAGGCTGTGATGAAGCTGATCACTTGAGTGGAATTTCATGGCATTTTTATAAACCACTGAAAAAAATTACTGTGCTGTGTGTATTTCTAATGATTAAATATAATTGTTAAATGTTTTTTACTGCATATACATTTCCCTATTAATCAGCATGACTCATAGTGGATCTATCATTGCTCATCCATTATGTAATGGCACATTAGTCTGTTTATGTTTAAATCATAGAACAAATACAGCATGATTTTGACAAACACTGTCCAGTTTGCCCACTTTGCTCATTTCACTCTCCAAAAACCACGAACCAATGCCCTAATGAAGTAATAAACAAATGCACTAATGCACTAATGTCAAAACATGTATTCATTTGTTGCTTGTAGCTTTTACTCTCAGAAGACTCTGAAAACACGTCGATCTAGAATGCAATTTCCACAGTGATTGCACCTCTCTGAGCGTAAACACCAGACTGTTAGAGTTTAAAATACCTTCCTTTGATCACAGTTCATTCAGACTAGGTGAAGTGAAATGACAGCTGTAATTGTCATTATCACTTGGTTTCCCTCAAAAGAAAAGTGGGACATTGAAGTGTGTGAAAGTGTGAAAGTGTGAAAGTGTGGGTTGAGTCATCACACATGGGATGTGATTGAAATTGCCAAGAGAGCATTTGTACCTATGTGATTGTTTGTGTGTGTGTGTGTCTGTGTGCGTGCGTGAGTGCGTGCGTGCGTGCGTGCGTGCGTGCGTGTGTTTGTGTGTGCAATATTTCTGGGTAAAAACACCTCATAGCAAACAATGACTCACATGGCCAACATGTGATGTTAAGGGATCATCAGGAGGAAAATCATTCCAACTGCTTAGTCTGAATTGGACTATATTTGGTAACAAATTAAAGAAGGAAAGAAACAAATGTCACAGTTTGAAAAATTTGATGCATGTTTGATTAACAATATTTAATACGGAATCTATTTCCTGCTATGGGCTGAAATTTGGTTGACAGGCTTCATTTTGCTTTCTTTCAATTACTAAACAAACTGTAGCCTCTGCCACCTCCTCTCTGTGTCCATTAAAGCCTTTTACACTGACACTTCTGCAGACACATGGACAGACCAAACAAACCAACAAAGAGCCTCAGTTCTTAATGACTTTGCTGTCGGAACTGTTCACTTGTCAGTTCTCTCTTCATTCTATCTTTTGGAGTCTACTGGGCCCTCAGTTATGAAAGAACAAATTGTCTCAGCAACACAACTGACTACACCCACCAAAACAGTACAAAATGACCTGTCATCAAGTTAATAATGAGACTGCTTCCCTATGTCTCATGCTTTTCATGTCATAGTAAAGAAGAATATTTATGTTCCTACTTAATTGTGTGTCATGTATCACAGGATGGTCAGGATCCCTCCAGTGGCAGCACAACAGAAAAAAGCAGCCGGTATGACATCGGCGAGCTGGCAACCTCCTCACTGATTGGTAAAGACTGAACACACACACACAAAGTCATATGCAAGAGAGAGAGAGAGAGAGAGAGAGAGCGAGAGAGAGAGAGAGAGAGAGAGAGAGAGAGAGAGAGAGAGAGAGAGAGAGAGAGAGAGAGAGAGAGAGAGAGAGAGAGAGAGAGAGAGAGAGAGAGAGAGAGAGAGAGAGAGAGAGAGAGAGAGAGAGCTGTGTTTTATTATAAATGATACACATGGGGGCAGCAGTAGCTCAGTCTGCTGGGTCGACAGCTGTGAACCGGAGGGTCGCCGGTTCGAGTCCCCTGTGTGGACCAAGCAAGCAGACTGGTAGCTGGTGAGTTGCCAGTTTGCCTCCAGAGCACTGCCGAGGTGCACATGAGCAAGGCAGCGAACCCCAATCTGCTCCATGGGTGCTGAAAAATGGCTGCCCTGCACCCCCTCTGAAATGCATGTGTTTGTGTGTGTGATATGTAAGAGATAAATTTCAATTGCATGTAATTTGTGTGTGAATTGCATGCAACATGATGAATAATCTTAATCTTAATGAGATACGGAAAACGTCAAGCTGGGACACTACATTAGTAACCATGGGAGGTTAGAAATGTAAGTTCCTTCCAACATCTCTCACTTTTGACACACACACACACACACACACACAAACACACACACACATTTTCCTTCTCACCTTTGTCTGGGCTTCTTCCTCTTCCTGTGTCTGCCTCCTCCTCCTCCTCCTGTCCTCGTCCTGCGTTTCTCTGCTTCACCTCCTCTGCTTCCCCTCACTCTGCAGGAGCTTGATTATCTCACAATGCCTTGATGAACTTTTCTCAGTGAGAGCTTCTTTATTACCCTGACAGTGTAATTATGAAAGCATTGAAAACCCCATGAATACAGATGCATCCAGATGGCCCATTGGCTAACAGCTGCTTTGTGACTGACCAAACTAGATTCTAAAGGGTCAAATCATATCACAATTATAATTTGAAGTATATCATGGAGGTATCATTGCTACATTTCTGTCATGAAGTGTAGCACTGTAAATTAACAGAGAGATAAGGCCGTTGTTGAGCTCGCTTAACAAAATATGTATCCCACAATCCCACAATTGGCCCCTGAGACTGCAAAGATCCATATGTAAAAATTAAAGACTAGATCATGAAGAATCTTTGTGTTCAATGTTGCCAGTTTCCCTTTTCAGTAGAGTTTATGGAAAACAGATTTAATGACTTTTGGTGTACAAGTGGTCATTTCGCCCGATGGTGGCTCGAGAAGGAATTTCAAGGAGTCACCTAAAACACTGGCTCTACAGAGAGGCCTGGCAGATGAAAGTGAGAAGAATGGTGGATAGTTTACTAACATGAGCTGATAGCTGACATTACAGTTCCTAACCCTACTTACCCTACAGTTGCAATAGCTGAGACAGTGTAAAACAAGATCTAAAGAAATACAATGGACATAATAAACCAGATAAATAAGCCAGGTAATGACGGTCAAAAATAAGAGTAGAATGGAAAAAGAAGTGGAGAGAAAGAAAGAGCAAGAGAAGGAAAGGATCAGGGAGAAAGAGAAGCCCCAGGGAGACAGAGTCCCAGTTCAAAGGGAATAAAGAAGAGAGCAGAAGGTAGCAGAGCACAGATAGACGAGACAGAGCCTTTTTCACAATGGCCTCTTAAATAGCCTTATCCTGGACATGTACATACTTTTGCTACAACCAATGAAAGACTGTCACATCAGTTTTTTGGAACACCCACTGACAACAGAGTGAGATGTGTGAATGTATCCACTACTTTGACCCCTCACCGAGGTTAGTGGATTGAGATAACATTCCTTCACAATTTGCATATTATACGAACCCCCATGTGACACAAAGGTATGAGGCGTGATCTGAGAACATTGTTAGACCATGCAGCATTCCTTTCTGTGGTTAAAGCATCATCCTTGGCCTTTTATGTTGAAATTAAGATAAGATTAGCCCTGAGATTACTTTGCAGTCTCTGTGTAAACACGTATTAGAAACTAGACAACAACAGACCCAAGCACAGTTACATTAACACAGGAACACAAGTAAATAATGGCTTCATTTTGAGACGTCCACAGAGGTTTAAAGCCAACAGGCCAACTTCTGTCTTGTGTGCAACAATTTGAATGTCTATTTTGCTCTTACATGTAGAAGGTCTACAAACACAATAACCAGTGACATTCTGTGACACTTCAGCATTTGATTTAATGACATTTTAATAATGACTAGTACCACTTCAGCCAGTAATTATCAAAGGTTCCCATGTCAGACCTTTAGGCTCCATAATTCTCTCTGTTTGTTCATCTGCCATTCACCTGCTCTGCTTTCTCACACCAGGCAACTAAGCTTTCCCATAATGCAACACATGTGTCTTCTTATAAAGTGAGTGCCTCCTGACTGACTCAGTGGCTCATTCTATTAAACTTATAACCTTTTGTCCACTCTGAGCTCAACCAAATCTGAGCAATCCTGTCAATCACTACCAGTAAAGAATAAAACAAACAAACACAAATAAATAGATAAAGAAACGACTAACAAAGCCAATGAACAAATAAAAACAACAAATTGCAAATAAATAAGAGACAAGAAGAAAAAAATGTTTTTACTTATATATTACCTATAGCTAAATTTCATGATTTAACCAATTAGAATTAGGGTGTGTTATTATGAACATGAAATGCCATGAGCAGGCCCACATGTAGTAACACACATTTCTGTAACACTGCCTCATTCAGTACCTGCAGGGATGAAGGTGTTGTGTAAACGTCACTACACATCAACAGAGGCTCAACCTGACAGCTGCCTGGTGCATTCAACAGCACAAAGCAGAGGAATGTGATGATTGTGTGGGTGATTGTTGCTCCCCCTGACCCCCAGAAGGTCATATTCCTCATCTCTTCATGCTCCACACACACCTGAAAAAGCTCTGTCAGATTCGTTTACTTAGTCAGGATTTGGAGGCTTTCAAATCCTGATTGGCTAAACCCACCTGAGGGAGCAGGGAGAGATGGAACGTGTGAAGCCTGTGGGGTCGTGAGGAGGGGGATTGGATCTCTGTCACACAGTTCACAGCCACAGCAGAACACACACAACAAGCGCAGAGTAAACACAAGCTGTGTGTGTTCATGCAGAGTGCAGAGCAAAGCGGCTCTGCTCAAGTCAAGTCTGATGGTTTTTCTCCCTCCTTTTATCTACCAGGATCCATTCTCACTATGAAATCTGACGTGTTCCACTTATGTTTTGTTATTTTCCTCATCTGTAAACTTACTACATTCTCGTTTTCTGTTATAGGCTTGACAATTTTCTGTCTGTGTCTCATTATTCCTTACCTGATCCTCTCCACTTGTTATTTCAAAATGCAGCATAACTTTCTGTCTCCATTCTTTGCTCCGCCTTTGCGATTCATTTCTTACCTCTTTTGTCCATTTTATCATTATTGTCTGAAAGACTTCCTGCCACATTTTGGACAACTGTGAACATGATTTACTCTATTTCATCATCTCTGCATTCGGTTTAGAATGATCTGATGGTGAACAATGAAATGCATGTTTTTCACCCACAGTCATACCTTAGTTACCTCCTCAGAGGAAGTTGTGTTTAGTGTGTTGTGAGTCTCTACTATCATTTTCATTCTTTATGGTCATTTATTTATAAAGCTTCTTTCAGTATCTTACCTGGTGTAAACCGTTCTCTCCCCTCCTTCTGTAGGTCTTGTAGCCACGATAAAGGAACACATCACCAAGCCGACGGCGATGGCCCAGGGCCGAGTCGCTCACCTGATTGAATGGAAGGGCTGGGGAGGAGGCGGCGCGACCTTGGCAGGCGGCGGCGGATGGAGGAGTGGGGCCGGGAGTAAAGGTGGTGGAGGCTGGGCTGGGATGGGGGCAGAGCTGCAGGAGGATGAGAAATTTTACTCTCAAATGACCGACGAGATCAAGGAAGCTCGCTTTGCTGCAGGTGAGGCATGACGATGACCTGAAAAAACAAGGAAGAGGAATGAGGTGTTGCTCAGCTCCCTCTGAACATTGTTTTATTGACTGACCTGCAGAGAGAGAAAGCTTAAGATTAACCACGACAGGGACTCTTATTCAATTATGTTTCTGACTTGGAAAACAACAGGAGCTGGGCTTCTGAGAAAAGCAACATCGATCTTTGTTTGTGTCTTTTGTCTGGCAGGAGTAGCTGAGCAGTTTGCCTTGGCCGAGGCAGCCATGAATGTTTGGTGCATGAACGACAGCTTCGAGCAGCCGTCCACCAGTTTACAAGGTTTGTCACGTAAAAACACGACATATGTGATCAGTGCTGCTCTACTCAAGCTAAACCTTAATCAAAGGGAGTGAAAAAGAATAAAAGCAGCTACTGGAGACGGCTGGAATATTAAAAACAAAAGCATCACTGCTGTAATGACCTCCATTAAGATTTGGCTCATTATGCTCTCATGCTTTATTACACCCTAAAGCTGCCAGTGATTGGATTAAAGAAACAATTCAGACAATGAAATTAATTTTGCCCATGTATTGGGGGAAAAATGTCTACTCGAAATCTGTTCCCATTTATCAGCTTCATTACGTTGATTAAAAGAAGGGGGAGAAAAACAAATACAGGCAGAAGCTAAAAACGAAAGGTAGGTAATATGAAGGAACAAAGAGAAAATGAAGAACAGACAATTCTTACTCTCTTCTCCCTCCTCTTTGATGCAGCACAAAGCCACTTCCTGTCTCAGTTCCTGCTGGATGGTGGGAGCGTTGGTGTCCCCCAGCACCTGTACAGCATCCACACCCAGACATGTGACAGCGACAGAGCAACCAACCTGATCCCTCCAACAAAGACCGCACCCGTCTGTCCAGCAACCCACGCCAGGCAGGATGGAGCCTGTGGCTTAGAGACAGGAAGCACTGTGATTGCAGAGGCTGCTGTCCGACACATAGACAGCAGCTCGCTATCAGAAGATGATGTTTTTTATAACTAGGATCAATCTCTGAAAGGACCCTCAGAGAGAAGACTTTGGTCTCATCCACCAGCAAAGAAAGACATCAATGAATGTTGTAACTCAGGCCGTCTGGGAGTCTCAATTCCTGAAATTGTCCGTCTGGAAACTGACGGCAGATACAAAATGTATTTTCTCTTTGTACTTATTCATATGTTCATATCGAGCTGGACTGTGATGAGTGGTGTATCATCTTGACATAAAAACATACATCCTATTATATGTACTGTACCATAGTGATCCATCTCTCTGCTCATCTCTCCATCCGTTCTCTACATGGCTACCTGCTTGTTCTGTATATGGTTGTGGGAGACCACTCAATTTATGGATAATTATCACAATGTATTGACTATTTGCTACAAGTTACATACTGTAGCTTTAAGGAAGTCACAAAGATACCCATTGATCTGTCTCCCAACTACGCTGAGGCATTATCGCCACAGTCTGAGAGCGACAGGTGACAAGTAAGCAAAGGGCACGGAAACGGAGACAAAGCAGGTGTGTTTTAACACGTCAGGACAACTGTGTGTTTGAGACAGAGTTGGCAAATGAATGGAGTCGTGAGTGTTACCTGTGACTGTATTCTTTACACGTTGCTCTGCAGTGCATCACAGTCTTTTCCCCGCTTCTGTTTTCTCTCTGCCGCAATGAAGAGTTCAGCTGAGGCAGATCAGACAGAACCAAACACTGTGTATGCCTCATATGATCATGTCCCACAGAAAAAATAAAACCCTCCTGCTCACTTAAGGCTAAGTTGCTCCCATACAACAACAAAAGCTGTAGGAGAAAATGTGATAAAACAATACAAAGATGACATAACACAATGACAAGTCATGTGGTTGGGCTTAAGTTTTAGGTTTTCAGATGAACACTGTTAACACACATTGGCAGGATGAATCAGTGTCTAGCCACATGTTTACTGTCATCAAATTCAATTGACTGTTTGAAGAACAAGGGTGTCCATTCTCATAAAAACATCTTATATTACTTATATATACTACAGCACATACTAGTGACAGTTGATTGTGTTTCCCATATGTCTCATATTGGATGCAACACCTCTTTTGTGATGCTTAGACTGCTGGTAGAATCAGGATGAGAGTTTCTGCTGCACATCTGTTCTGTTTAGTACAATCAGGACAGATGGACATCCTGCTCACACACTTCATGGCAAATTCAATTATTCTATTAGAATCAGAGAAAGAGAGAAACAGGAGATGGAGAAACAAAAGAGACAAAAAAAATTGAGTGATTTCAGAGATTTCAGTTGCTGGTTTCTGGTTTCACTGAACACATGCAATATTGTAATATTACCTCTATGTAGAGTTCATCTTAAAGTGTGTGTGTTAAAGTCCCACCTGTTGTATTCAAACAATGCCTCTTAGGTGACTAGTAACTTTTAACAGTCCCTTCTAGTATGACAACATGAGAGCTCAGATAACTGCTCATTCCATTTCTTAGAATAAAAAAGAACTTTTCTTAGAATGGGATAATTGATCAGAGAGGAGAGATGAATAATAATACCATTAAAGACATTGACTAAACAAAAACATCATTAGCCGGTTAAGGCAAGGGAATTTTATTTATATAGCACATTTCAGCAGCAAGGCAATTCAAAGTGCTTTACAATAATATAGAATAAAAGCATCAGGAAAAGAAAAGGACACAAGTACAATTAAAAACAGAAAAATGAAAGACAATAAAAACTAGTTTCCCCGTAGTTGTTTTAGAGTAAGATGGGTAACCTTGTCTCTCAAAGGATTTCTCTTTTATCTCTATTTGAATAAGATGGGTTACCTCGTCTCTCAAAGGATTTTATTTCTGAAATGGTTCTGGTTGAAATGGTTCTGGTTAAAGCTGAACTGGTTAAAGCAAAACTGTCAGTACAGATGTCGGTCAATTTGTCATCTGTGGCAGTAAAATGCCAAAACATGTACTAAGTACTAAGTGAAATCCAGCAGCAGGGCTACAGTTAATACGTGTACATGCTTTACAGGCTTTGAATTCACCCCAAGGCAGACACACACATACACACTGCTGTCTCATAAGAAGACCGTGTTCGTCTCCTCAGGAAGAGATTCTGTTAATTACAAGTAAAGCATGGCAATAAGCTGTGATAGATGCTTATCCAAGGAGCCTCTTAATGACAATCTTCTTTGTTATGCTTACACAAAAAAAGAGGATATTAGCAAGCCATGTATTATATGCTAATCAGACAAATGGACTGATTGCTTAAAATAATCAGGGGATGTGTTTACTCTCTGCTGAAGATTTCTTTGGCCAAGTCTTCTAATATTCTCTGCATCTGGAGAAAATAGGAAGAGAGGCATGGATAAGAATGGGAGAGAATCCATAAGAAGCCATTTTGCAAACCCCATCAATGACATACATTTGTTTACACCCTCTTTTATCTCCCAGGCAGAATCCATTTTCTAAAATACATAAGTGCTATTTGTGAGTGCTGAATATGAATTCACAAGTACTATGTAAACATTCAGTACCTCAACCCATGATATGAGCCCGACCAGCTTTCCTCTCTCTGTGACAAACACACTCTGGGTTCCATGAAGGCTGAGGAGCCAGTGAGCCTGCAGGGACACAGCAGCAATGGACTTCACTCACATTTCATAGGTTTTGGCTTTATTTGCCATCTATGAAACTATAGTTATAAAAATCATTTTCTAGACAGGACAACAAATGCACAATTTTGAATATCTTCACTTTCTCACAAAGAATGTTGATTTACTGCCCGATTTGATAATCATGAGTCTTCCGTTTATATTCGGAAAGAACAGCTGAACACAAATTGTTACATTTGTTTGAGTAAAATCTAAACATTCTTATCTATGTTTCATACCAACATTTCAGAAAAGGGGGAATAGCTAGATATAACCCTTTACAAAATAAAAAAACCTATACCTTATGATCTTGGCCAGAGAGAGAACACTCTAGCCAGATCGAGTGAAAGAGAGAAGGAGGACTCAGAATGCAGGGCAACAGACAAAGAATAGGAATACTCATATACAAGAACACACGCAACTGGGACAAGAAAGGCAAGATAACTAAAATACAAGCTCAATCCTACAAGAAAACGGGGAAACACTAATACTGGAGCAAGAGAGGCTCAGGGAGTACAGGGAAAACCAAATCACACAGAGCGACAGAGAAACTGACAGAAAACAAGAAACTAGAGACAAACATAACACACACAATCAAACAACACAAGGGCAGAAAGCAGACTCACAAAACAAGAGGAGCACAGAGGAACACGGAAGGACAGGGAGCAGGGTCCAAACCAGGAATGAAGCAAGAGCAAAAGGCCGGAGAAACCAGGAGTAAAACAGGGACAGAACCAGGGAGGGACAAGACGAGGACACAGACAGTACAAACCAACAAGAGGAGAAGGAAAGATGCAGATGTGACACACAGGGTTGATGGCAACAGGGAACAGGTGATGCCAAATGAAAGCAAATTAAAATAGGAGGACGTGTATGTACTAATAAGCCTTTCAAAAGCCTGTGTACCTCCTGAACCGTGCTGTGAGGCGATAACAGGACAGAGGCTGGATGAATATGGCAAACCTCATCCAAATGTTTTGCCAGAACCTGAAGAATCACACAAATTTAGATAAAGAAGTCATTTATGAGGACATAACAAAGAGAAGCGTTTATTCATTGTTGTCTTCTTCTTAAATGCCACAAATCGAATGCCAGAGACAAGTAGCATTTGACATATTGAAAATGCATTTTGACATGCATAGCTGTCTAAACATCATCTTTGCTGTGTTAAAAATGTATTTGACATTCAGTTTATGTAAAAACAACTAAGCCATTTACCTCAGTCCCACTGTGATGCAGGAACATCAGCAGCTCTGATCGGTGGACGAAGCCCAGTAAAATACTTGATTCTTAAGAAGAAATAAGGAGAGAACATCAATGTTCTTGCTACAGTTTGGATGTCTGCAGCTCTCAAGTGAACAGTCTCCACTCTGCTGCAAAATATAAAGCCACTCTTGCCTCTGCAGGACTCAATCTCACTGTTCTCTTACACTTCTAAGCTCCTTTTTCAGACACTTGCAAACTGGTTAAAAAATGTACTATGTGAGTACATTGTATCAGTATACACTTTCTTTGTGGGCCAGTAAAGCCATTTGGGACACTGTGTGTCAATATCACACACAGTGTCCCAGATGGCTTTACAGGCTATACAAAGAAATTTGATTTAAATTTGAATTCAATCAAGGGCCCCACTCTGAGTCACAATCCAAAATGTTATGGCTTGACAAGATTTATCTCAGCTTGCAACAGATAGTTTAATGAAGAAGGGGTGGAACAATTCAGCAAAGAAGTGAAAAATAATTATTAGATATGTGCCGTGAGTGAGTCAAAGTATAATCACATCCCACAAGACTGAGTACGTCTGTATCTACACACCCAGTGAGTCCACCACAGGGATTTGTGTGTCATTGCTGGTACTGACAGCATGTTGAACCTCCTCTGATCCCGCTGCTTTCTGAAGGTGCACAGCTTTATCTCCTAAAACTTGCCCAATTTGTGTAGAGGTAATCCTGTCGGAGAGAAGGAGCAGGTCACATCTGAAGCCAGCTGCTGAGATGAGATGATAGCATGAACATCAGTACATTACACTGGTTTTTCATTATCTGTATAACTTACAGATCTGATCACATATTATTGCAAGGTGTAAGCGGGGCTGGGATTGACTGATTGTGTGCATTTTCTCTGGGTACACCAGTTTACTCCCACCTTCAAACGCATGAAGGTTAAGTGAAAAAAGTGAAAGGTAAAAACACTATAGGTATGAATGGGAGAGTGATTGAGTTTGACTGTCACTGTGTCAGCCCGGTGCTGGACTGCCAAACCTGTGCACAGTGTACCCTGCCTCTCGCTCAAAGACCGCCTGGATAGACTCTAAGAACAAGAATAAGAATAAACTGTATTCACACACCTGAATAACATAATGAAATCCGAAATATAGACACTTATTTGTAGGAACTGGGACAAGTTGCTGTATTTTGAATTGTGATGGAAAATAGAATCTCACAACTGTTTTTTTTCTGTTCTCACACTTGCTTGTAGCTGTTGCTTCAAACAGTATGGATAGTTTTCCTTTTCTAAAGAGCCTCTAATAAAACTCTGTCAGGAAACTGTCAGTTGATCCACTGTGATGTCAGACTTTCTAGAGAGGACTCTTTGAAGCCGTTTGAGGCTTATTGCTGTCAACTTGCAGCTGAGGATACCGACACTTTCTTTTTTCTCTCAACATGCTGGTAGGCTTTGAATACCTGTCAAGGATGGTCTGTTAGTACCTTGCACAGACCAAGGCTGAACACCTTTATAACACATGTTTCTGTTCTAAATTATATGTTAAGTTATTTCATCAGCACATTGACATTTTAAATATTCTAGTCAGCAGATACCCACATTATAAAACAGAGTACTTATTATCGTGATTGAGGAAAATTCAAAAAGTCCAAGTATACCAAATTTAAAGAATATTTAAGAAGAAGAAGATCCTTACATAAATAATAAATGTTCTTTACAAATATCATACTGTATGTCCACATGAATGTCTTGTTGTTGTTAGATAGTTGGCCTTGAGATTTTCTGGATGGACCTTCAGGGATCACCTGAGCTCAGCCCTCAGCCCTCAGTCAAGACAGAGCCACAGCAGCAGCCTGAGACAGGCAAAGCATGCGTGTACACAAACAGCAGTGGACTAAGAACACGTTTGCATGTTCACATCCTGTAGAACAAATAATCTAAGAATAGTTATACACACGCTAATATAGCTTTTTTGTATTTTCAGGGGACAAACATGAGCACAATATGTCAATACTCTGAATCTACTACTGTAGAATGATGTAGAGTTGGGCTAGAGTTTTCTCTGTGAATCAACCCCCACACAAATCCAGTTTACATAGGAACATGTCTCACAGCAGGAGCCATGTTCACACTCCGTACCGAGCACAGTGAAGAGAAGTGGTCGTTTGTTCACAAATGGTGGCATTTTCAGACCACCCATTGCTTTACATAAACAAAGATTCTGAACAAACCAGGCGGAGGCACCATTTCAGGCTTTCTGTGTATGTATGTAGAACAACAAGAAATAATGGTTTTGCATAATATGGGACCTTTAAAACTTAGTTAAAGAAAAGTGAATTTTATGCCAATCCAGGCCAATAAGGAGAGGACATGGCAGTGACAGTGATGTGGTTTTAGTGTCTTTAGTGATAGAAGATAAAGGCAAAGTAGATGGGAAGACAAAAAAAAAGCGTTCACCTTGAAGCCCCTGCACAAACATTGCTGAAAGAGCCTGAATCACTGTATTGAGTTTTGAGAGACAGGTTCTATTAAACTCTTTAGAGTTTAGGTGACACATTCAGTCCGTTTTTACTCACTGGGGACAGGCCTTCATTAGGGAGGGCAGGTACGGGAGCCTCTTGCTGTTAGAGAGGGCATCATAGAAAGAAGGACGATGCCCAGAGCGTGCTAGGCCATTAGCTAGCAGTGTGGCAAGGAGAACAGGCACAGCATGGCTGAAATCACCAGTTAGCTCTATAACCAAGAGAGCTGGGGACAAGGAGTGTGTTGCTGCTCCAGAGAAGGCTGCTGCACCTACAAGATTATATTGATGTAATGATGTGATATACACGTTATGGTTAGTAATTAGGTTATGAGACACAGTGCTACACTTGCTACGTATTATAAAATGTAGTATCATCCATAATCATTGTAAACACAGGTTAGCTACACAGGTTGTGCATGCCTAAAGCTTGCAGCATGCATGGGAAAGAGCTCTTTCATTGGAAATGATACAATAGGCCTGATATGATTATTTATGCACATGGGCACATGGTTGAGTGACCTTATCTGCCCTTGCTGATGTTAAATCCTGCCTCTGTTTATTACCTTTATTGGATATGGCCTTTAAACATTGGCAGATTCCGGCCAGTAATAGGAATATCAAAAGCCACAGTGGTTGATCTCTGGTTGTGCATATAGGAATGAGGTAAGGTACGTGCATATACAAGCAAGACCTATTCGACCAACCAAGAGCTATCATAGAGTTTATCTACCAGCCAATGCGTAGCCCCCAGGATTTACAGACGCCCACTGCAGGCCTGGACTGAGTCCAGTGGAACACACATAAGCGAGTCCTTCACCAACCAAACGACCCAGTGCTGCCCCTGATAAACGAGAGAGAGAATAACATTCATGGTTCGGTTGGGTCTATGGAGAAAAATACCTCCACATCTATCATCTAGTGTGATGGGAAACTTGAGTGGAAAGTGAGTGGAAGTCTAGGTAGGGTCTTTTCATTTCACTAACCATAGATAAAGACAGGCATGAAGTATCCGGCTGGCAGAGGCAGAGTGCAAGCGAGGACCAACATGCACAGCTTAGAACCAGCAACAGAGAAGCACACTGTCAAATCTTCCTATCACAGCAAATGAACAGCAACAATTTCCACAATACTAGCAGATGCAACACAAACGCATGTGACAATAGATGAGTCAGTGTCAATCTGTGCAGGGAAATATTTGCAGTGCTCGGAAACACAATTTGCACAAATTTGATTTGAATCGCCTGTACCTTCATAAGTAGAAAGAGAAGCAAGGAGACATAGACAGGGCTTCCTGACAGACACCACTCCGAACACGGCCCTGGCTCGAGCTCGAGAGGCACTGAAGCATTGTGGGTTTGCGAGCCCCACTGCCTGCCATCCAATAAGGAGGTGAGGAGCTGCCTCATTGTGTACTGTGGAAGAGAGTATTGTCTGAATACAAGAGAAGCTATTAAATGAGAAAACAAAGGCTGCATAATAAACTCTGGTACCTCTCACCTTAGCAGCTATGTATTGACCAGTCGAGTGGGGAAACGTCACAGATGCAAGGATGAAGGCCACAATGCCTGAGTATAGAGCCTTCCTGATGAGAGACCATATGTATTAACATCTCTTTGGCACTTTCATTCAGTTCATTTGAATGTTAATGCTGCTGGGCTAGCTAAGACGACACTCAGCTACAGTATATGCTTCCAAAACCCAAACAGTTATTCAATGCTCTCCAACATGGAGTCCTGCCTTCTAGCTGTTAAATGCTGGTTGACAAAGAACTGTTATCTTAGGGATATTGTTTGTGATATTGGACTTTACCAAAAAACTTGACTTGATTTGATTGATTTGATTTGGTGAGTCCTATATTCTTCTGAAGCATGTGGCTTCTAATGCAGGTGACTCATTACTACATTTTTTGTCAAGCTCTCACTCTGTGATCAGCATCTTGATGAGGAAAGGGTTTGTTTTGGTGAAGCGCAGGATCCAGCGATGGCAGAAGAGGAAGCAGCAGCTTACGCCTCCACACAGCAGCCTGTTTTCAGACGTTAAGCTTCATTTAGACCAAGCAGCAACATCTGATCAGATGTCATTATAGACTGGGAAAATAATAAGGAGGAGCAAAAGGCTAGGAAATGATGGTATGAAAAACCCCTGTTAGTGCTGAGTCAAACAGTAACTTGGGGGGTAGATGTCTGGTTGCTCTATACTTAATATGAATTTCAGTTGTAAGACAAATAGAAGCAGACTCTTACCCCAGCCAAGCAAACACAAGCATCTCAAGTGGGTAGAAAGGTATAACATTGGCGAAATTAGTTTTGAACAAGGCCTGAAGAGTCTCTGTGGACACAAAACAAATTGGAGTAATTTTTCCAATTTCTTCCACAGCCTCTGGAAATCTAATCTCCCCTACTTCGTAGCATTAAAATTTTATTTAAATCTACAGTCTGTTCACTTAAATGTCTTTGTTAATTTTTCCAAACCTATGTGTCCACTCATTGTCCTGGCAGGTTATTAGACACAAGGATTATATTATTCATTTTATATATACAGAGCAAAAGGAGCGGTCACACACTGATATATGGAATTCTCTATTACTAGGAGAAATCATTAAAATGTGTTGCAGTGTAACGCAAAATTGGCCTTTGGAAATTATATATACCCAATTTATAAAATGACAGATGTAGATTTTCTTTTTAGTAACCACAATACTTAATAAAATAATACCAACTTTTTACTCAAAATGTAATTAATAAGCACATATTGAAATACCAAAAAAAAAAAGATTAATATGGAATAAATAAAAATGGTGAATTTTATTGAATAAACGTGTATGACTCTACTGTCTCCTGAATGAGAAATATTGGATGGTAAACAACTGTTTCCCATTGAATAATAATAAGACAAGGGAACTTATTTGGCCCCTCAATCTCGACTGGAGCTATAGTTTATCACTCAGGGCCCCTGGCACCAATCCTTCAAGCCCTTGCCAGAAACCTCAGTGTCATTTTTATCCTTCAAACATCAACAAACTCAAAGTGTTATTTACTTAAAGACCTTAAGATTAAAGACCTTAAGATGCCAGACTATTAACCTGCATTGGGTACAAGTCAAGTATAGGACTAAATTTAAGATTCTATAATTACGTTTTGAAGCTGCACAGAGCCTCACTACACCCCTGAGCTATTCTGCCCCCTTTTGAGACTCCAGCTCTCTCAGATCCTCAGACCGGTTGCTCCTGGCTGTTCCGTGCTGCTGTGAGGTGCAGTAGTCGCCCCAAAGCTTTGGAACAGTCTCCTATTCTCCATTAAGTGTTTCCCCTCTGTAGACACTTTTAAGGGGAAACTTGAAGATCCACATGTCTACTCAGGCTTTTGAGAGTCCTTAAGGTCATACATTTCTCCTTTATGTCTTTCTATATCTTTTATTACTTTATTATTATATACTTGTTATCTTATTGTACAGCACATTGGTCAGCTCTGGTCATTTTTAAACTTGTCATATAAATAAATTTGATTTGATTGAATGTTGACATTGTACTTTCTTATCTGATTTGTAAAACAAGAACTTGGTCAGGATTGTGATGAAAATACATAAAAACACGATTATGTCTTTGAAGTTGTGCAGTTCTTCTGATTATGAACATTAAATCCAATTTTGAATGGATTTATGGATTTGCAGTTTACTCCATATTAAGCGTAAGCTTAAGGGTAAGCTGAATCTTTCCCTTGTTGGCCATCAGGGGGCAGGGGTTGATCAGGTCATTACCTCCATTTCCACTCCACACTGAGAGCAGGCGAAAGGTCAGTGCCCCACAGGCAGCCGAGAAGAAACAAGGGCAGTAATCTCTCACAGCAAAGTGGGAGCTCATCACCTCAACACTGAACAGCACTCCTACAGCAAGTAGAGGAGGAGGAGCAGGAGGAGGGGGAGGAGAAGAGATGGAAGAATGACAGTGGAAAGAGATTAGACATATATCTACAGTATATACGTCTGGTTTTCCTTTACTTTTGAATGAAGTGAAACTTTAGAAGCATCACAATGCAATCAACAGTGGCTACACACCATTACTTCCACCTTACTTTATTTTAACAATCCAACATTGTGTCCAGGGTAGAGCTCTTACATAATGAGCTATAAGCGTCACCAAGGCAGTATTTCTTACATTGTTTAAAGGCCTGTATCGTATTTTGAGGAGCTCCTTCTTTTCTTACAGCATTGCTGTAAAAGCCACAACAGCGTGCAGATACCAATAATGAAACGAAAAAAGAGAATACCAGGAAAGGGAGGAAAATGTCACATTGTGAGAGGGCAATCGCAGAAGACGGGAATGGAGGAGCACAGAATAAAGGCAAAAAAATTGTGGCAGATGTGTGAGGGAGGATTAAGGAGAAGAGCAAATATGTGAAGCTTAGAGGAATGAAGTCAAAAGCAGAAAGGAATCAAGCAGACAAGTGTTAGAGGAACAAATAGATGCATACAAATCAGCTGCTGCTGTACCTCTGGTAAATTACACCTAACATACTGCTGTGTGTAATACGTTGCTGCTTCTCTCACCACTGATAGGAGCCCCGAAGCAGCTGGCGACCCCCACTGCAGCAGCTACAACCTGCATTTCTCCAGTAGATCTCACCTGTAAGACACAGACATTGTGACCTTTGGCCTCTATTTTCATCTTTCTGTCTGTATCTTAAAGAAGGTCACAGGGTTTCAGTCACACGGATCCACACACATACACCTGAGCAACATTTCATTTCCCCTACTGCATTTTCACAAAGCCTGCTTATCTAACCTGTTCTGACCAAGAAAAATCCCAAAAATAAATTCAATCAGGAGTTGGTTTATTCGTAAGGTTAACTCACATTATCTTGTCATGTTTAAGTATATTTGTATGTAAAAGTATTTGAAATCTTCAACTAAAGGAGTTCACTATCACATTCATCACATTCACTGGATGGTCATTCTCCTGCAGAGAGACGAAGAAGTATCGCTTCATTCATTTACCTGTGGCGGTACTTATTCATGCCACCCGTAGTTTTGCATCACTCAACATTGTGCCATATACTGTATTTACCTCCTTTCTACCTTGTATAAGAGTGCAGAGATTGCACAGGTAGGCTCCCAGCATGGTGGAAAGATGCACAAAGGGGCCCTGTTAATAAGTCAGACAGACACAGACAACAACACTGCCCATGCACCTTTTGAAAGGAGAGTTCCATATTGTGCACAACAAACTAAACGACCGGTCATACCACTTTGCCCAGGAAAACAGTACTGCCAGCTGCAAGTGTACAAATAAGGCCCAGGAACTTGGCAAACATGTTGGTAAGAGACAAGTAATGAGGCATTTTTATGCCAGCCAGCATGGTTCTCACTTCTGGCACCCCAGAGCCTGAGGACAGAAGTTTCAACACAGCAAGAACAGTCAAAAAGGCAGATGATCAGAACATCAGATAGTGTCCAAATAGCACATGGGAGAGACTGATGCTGGGATACTGAGACTGATAAGATCATGGTGGATTTTTCCATATAAGAGTTACACACTGCTTTTTAAAGATAATATCTAGCTTTTTACTTATGCCATTTACTTGTAGGCCGGAAGGATATTTCTGAAAGACAGCAAGGAAAGGGAACTATACTCCTCTGTTGATCATATCTTAAGAATCTTTGGTGGGAGAAGGAAACACACTGAGATCTACATTCAGATTGGACTGTAAAGCCTTTTCTGAGAGGAGAGCTGATTGTAACTTTGCTTTTTGAATGTTGTGTCCAGACCGGTATCACATGCAGACCACATTGAAGATCAATGTGATATGATATGAGCAATACATCAGCATTGAGCACCAAGGCTTGCAGTCTGACTGTAGCTATACTGTCCCAAATCTAACATAAAAGGATCAGGTTCCATGTTTTTTTGCTGTTCAGAATGATTCAACAAATCTGGTCCATGTAACATGTGAGGAAAAAATGGATCTGCGCCACTTTAAACCTGCAGTCTGACTGTAGCCATATTATGTTGTTTTTAGCATTTTAATAGACATCCACACCTATAATTGTGTAAAATGAAAGTAAAATGTGAGATTTCTGTTGTGTGACTGACCTGTGGAGTAGGGGCAGATGCTGTGGGAGAATGAGGATGCCACAGCACAAAGTGACGCCGGGTAAAGTGTCCAGCAGAGGAACTGCAGCAGACAGTTTCCCTCCAGCTTTATGTAAAGCCACTGGTGTGCTACAAGTGAAGACAAAAACAGTGACCACCTGTGTCCTCCATTCTGTGTAAATGTGTGTTTTTACGTGTGTGTGTACCTCTTAGCAGCTTTGTAACGCTTAGGTCCATGAGGAAGCTGAGGATGGCGGTCAGAATACCCAGAGCAGTGTAACAATACCACTCTATTCCACACAATTTTCCCATAAGACACCCCAGCTTCAGCAGCCATTCTGTCAAAAGAAGCACACATATGAGCCTGACCTAATACACATGTAACTGAGGAAATAAGTGCTTTAAAATGGAATACCACTTATAGAGAAGGTCAGAATAAACCAAGAGAGAATATGGGGCCTCTTTGTAAAGAGAGCAAAATGTAACTGCATAAGCTCTGCAATACACATATGACAATATATGTGCAGGGTGTCATGGATCACAATGATTTAGAGAAGTAAGAACAAAACAATTGGAATAAAATGAACTGTTCAGAAAAGTCATGTTTTTTTTAAATTGGGTATTGTAGGAAAGAGCAATCTAATAATAATACAATTTTATTTTTGAACCCAAATGCGAAAAAAATTATCCACAACCTCGAAAAGTCAGCCATGAATTTTCAGAGTGAATCATAAGCTTCACACTAAATTAAACTGAAGCACAAGAAATCACATTCTAGATGAAGATCAGACAAAAAAGAACATGTGTTAGTATTGATTGGGTCCACAGTGATTGTACCCGAATGAATCCCCACTCTAGCCTGACCTTTGACAAATGCATGGGACGGCTGGCATGGTTTCCATGGTTTAGTGAGAAGGGAACTCTCATTATGAGATGTCTTCCATTGATCGCTCTCCTTCCAGTTGTTCTCTTTGTCTGGTTCATTCAATGGAGCCTCATCCAAGCTCATTTTCACTGGGAATTTAAGCGATGTTGTATGTTAGTAGTCTCAAACAGATACTGTTTGATTGAGGATTAAAGCAAAAATTAAGAACGTAGTTGTGTAGATGTTGATGTAGTTGTAAAATGGAAATCAATTATTTAGGTCAGAATAATTATCAGTTCTATATTGTAAGTACAAGTACTGCACTAAAACAGATTATTGTAATCATTATTAAATAGAAATAGAGGACACATATACTCACCGGTTAGTTGCAGTGTTGTTTCTCTATGTGTGTGTGTGGGTGTGTGTTGTTATGAGTCTGTTTAAGTAGGTTGGTACCAAAACCGACCTCTACAAAGGAATTAGCATTAAGGTTATAAAGCAGACATGGTTGAGAGGGTAGATAATATTAACTCTGAGCAAATGCCCTTCATCTGTCTTTCTGGTGGGAGAGGCATTTTAATGCTGCCTTAAGCTATTTTTTATGATATCAACTATACTGTAGGAAGAATATACATTTTAATTATTAGAAAAATAATAACCTGGTATTAATCCTTAGAATAAATGTTTACATGGAATGTTATTATATTCAGACAAACTTAACAAAATATATAAAAACAATGGTAAAATGTAAGGACTATAGACATGGAACACCTTCAGTTTAAAAACGATACCATAACACTTAAAAATAGCACCAAAATGAAAACAATGGTTAATCAAGTCAATAATATTATAAACCATTATAACTTCCAAGGACAAGATATACAAGAATAAGATTTATTCCAGACATGGAACAAAGCTTCCACCAGCGAGTTGTGAACCACGGTGATCGATAGTGATAGATCATTCTCTTGTCTCTGTGATCTTTCAGATGCTGGTAGCTGCAGTTACCAAGCTCTTTGGAAGCTGATTTCTCAAGGTGAAATGTTCATAATCAAAACTAGACAACATATAAGACATAAGAGTTCCAAATATAAGTGTTAGCTTGCTGCTTTGCAGTGAAACAGTCGTCTATGTTAAACATGGAACCCAGAAAATGCATGATCATACTGAACATAATAATAGACTAGATAATAGAATAGAATAACAGCTCTGATTACAACAAGAATAGGTCTGTTCAAAGAAAACACACAATCATGCAAAAGATAGCTCTGATCACATTAAAAACAACTCTGATTACAGCAAAAACAGCTCTGATTAAACTAAAGCAGCTGTGGTCATAGTGAGATCATAGTGAAAACATATCATCACACTAAAAGTGTGTGATCTCTGATCACTCACTCACTAATGTTGAAAATAACTGTGATCACACTAAAACAGCTCTGACTATAATGAAAACACAAAATTACAGCTCACCCTAAAACCCAAAAACGTCTCTGCTTACACAAACATAATACTGTTCACCTTTGACCACCGTGAAAACACATCTGAAAACAGCTTTGATCTCAGCAAAAAAGCGCGACCCACTGAGATGATGACAGGATACAGAGAGCACATTTACTGCTGCTCCACTGTGTCACAGTCTGTCTGGACTCCATTCTGTCTGTTTCCAAATCTCCCTTAAAACATTTGATGAGTTATTTTGTGTGATTTGTGCTTTGCTGTAGCCACTTTAGAGCAATATATCTTTTCCATACAATATTTTCCAGTAAATGATTTCCTATATTTCCCAGAAAAATGGCTATAGTTAGGAAAATTGAATGAAATGTATTATATGCACTCAGACAAAAGGAGAGGATGCAACTGTATACAGCTAGCTAAGTAAAGTGGAATGTGTTAAATTAAATAAAATCAATGAATAAATAAATAAAATTACCGACATTAAGAGTTTTATAGTTTATCTTCTATATGATAGCACATTGTTAAGCTGATATCAGTTAATTGTTTTGAGTAAAAAACTATTACTGATTACTGGATTTTTTTTAATTTCAATGAATGTTTATGACTGTAATCATTAGGGGTTGTTTATATTATTGTACATTTTTACACAGTTGGTATTCTCTGTTGTTCACAGTTTGTATGCAGGGAAGAGTAAGAGGTTATTTTGATGAGTGGTTGCAAAGGGTGAGATTCTGCTTCGGCCCCTTTAAAGGCTTGATTCAGTTTTATAAACATGATGATAAATTATATTTGAGAATATTGAGTCACATCATATATAATTCATACATTGACATTGCTGCGACCTTCCCCTTGGCAGGAAACCTTCAACATGAAGCTCTGAAGCTCTGGCACTTTGTGAATGAACAGGTATAGTCACACACACACACACACACATCCACGCACGCTCACACACACACAATTTGTTAATGTTTGTGTTTTTTATGCCACACACAGTTATCCCCTTTGGGCTTTCAATTAGCATTTCTGTTATTGTGTCAATGTCACACTCACGCCTGAGAGATTTCTCGATGTTAAAACTTGTTTCCATGGAAACAGCCCACAAAGGAGTTGCAGGTCACGTTAATCATGTTAATAATTATAATTCTATGCAGAGGACCTGAAAAGTTTCACTGCAAGCAAACCATTGCTGAAATCAATCAAGTGCAAAGATATGAATCTACCCTGAACACACAGCTGGAAACGGTTTATTCAGAAACTTTACTGTATTACTGTATTGCTGTAGTTGGATGGTCAGATCAGTGTGATTCAGCTTGTACTTTTAAGACCTTTATGTGTTAATATTGTATTTCAGAGCAAAGCAGCAACATGACATCAATTCAAGAATTGAACATGACAGTTTTAATTAATTGTTCTAAAACTTTTGCTCGTAGTTTGTAGGTTGACATTGAGGACAATTTATTTTAGTTGCATTCCAAAATTAAATTGTGAATTACATATTTGGAATGGAATTGTATGAGAACTTGTGGTTAAATGATATGAATATACCCAATTTGATGCCAAACCATTTTACATTACGGATGATTTTAATACAAAGGTCAGTAGAGACAGTTTGTAAAGCCCTCAGCTGTGAATTATTCATGAGTGTCTTACACATTTGCATACTCAGCAGTAAGAATCATTATACTTATGAAAATAAGTTTGTTGTTGACCTTCCAACATCACTCATTGTGTCTCTGTGGGATTTGTCACACTGTCTGCTTCATTATGTAATACACAGCAGCTGTAGCAGTGCGTGCGTGCGTGCGTGCGTGCGTGCGTGCGTGCGTGCGTGCGTGCATGGGGAATGTACACCCACACAGAGACACACACAAACGTATACAGAGGTTACTCAAAGTTATTAGTGACAAGGTTTACATTCCGCTGGATAGGAGATCCAAAACAGATAACACATTTTAATGCAGACCATACAAAGTCATATCTTTGCTCATTCCAAGTCAAATCAATTAATGTGATGAATTTATATTACAATAACAAAACGTGTTTCTTTACCATTGTAACTGTTCTTGAACCTACCATAAAACTTCTAACTCCCTCTCTTCATCTCATTATTATAATTATAATTGGAATAATAATAATTATAATAATAATAATTAGTAGTAGTAGTAGTAGTAGTAGTATTAGTATTAATATTAGTATTAGTATTAGTATTATTATTAGTCGTAGTATTATTCTATCCCTTTATTGGGATTTCAGGAAGAGTCCTCTTTATACATTTTTCTCACTACTTGCTGTTTATTTGAAATATTTGTATAAAGGTTGAAAGGTTCCACCACTCACAACACCCTGTTTAATTCAGTTCATCTCAGTATGTGAGTAGCAGCTATTACAGCTGTCATTTACTGTTGTCCAGTAAACACTTGTTCTCAAATACATTTTACTGGCAATGTTTATTAGAGAAGTGTGAAGTCAGTCTGAATGACAAGCAGCATGTTACCATTTACACACTTTAAATATACACCAAGTTATGACGTGATTGACGTGAATATGTTCAACATATTTGTGTCCATTCATAGACTTTACTGGGCCAAGTGCTGATACTATTCTGCCCACTACTGATGTATAAACCATTTCCTGTCTTTGTTGACTATTCTGTTATTTCTGGTTTAATAGTCTTTTACACAAAACCAGCCAACCCTCGACCACCTTCATTTATTCATCTCAGTGTCTCTCTCCTATCACCATCACCCTTCTGACACCCTCTCATCTCTGTTTAACTGATGTCTGTCCAGCTCTTGTCATCTCATCACACCCTTGGACGACTCGCCTACTCCCAGGATCATCCATACTAGCAGTCTGGAAAATCCATTAGCTATATATGATAAAACATTTAAACACTGCCATAACTTGCTCAGGAAGAAATCACTAAACTGCAATATTATTGTTTAACAACCGTCATTTCAGATTTACTTGGTCCATATATCCTAAACATATCCTCATATGCTAAAAAATACTGCAAACTTTAAAGACACATTGGTCAACACTGGCTAATATAATCCTGAATACAGTATTAACCAGCAATCTGGCTGCTGTTACTAGGGAGGGAAGAGCATCTGTGTGCTCCCAGGCAGGGAGGTGGTGAGTTGCTGGGCTGGATTTAGATAATCAGCAGGGAGCACAGAGGTCTATACTGATAAGACTGAAAACACATTTATAATGCTGTGTAACCTTTAGAACTTGTAGGAGTGACTTGTATTCAGATGATTGTAATGATGTTTGTAGTGTATATAGGATGGAGGGTATGATGTCAGTTAAGGAAACATCAATAAATGACTTCTCTGTAATGGATCATGTGTGTCTTATATGTTTACATGCGGGCCAACTGTACCACTGTAATTACAAGACAATCTGGACAGACTAGTCAGTTTTCTAGTCATTATATATGTATAGATAAATACAGAATTTCAATGGAGTACTTACACCCACCAGCAGTGACACCCACTCCATGAGGCCAGTTAGTGTTTTCCAATCATGATGGCCTGTGATATAAATAGCTACAAAGCAATGTCACGACTAAGTCCCCGCTCCCGCTGACAGCTTTGTTTTAAAGCACATTCTTTCCATCTCTGTTGGGCGCTTAACTTATTCTCTGAGATAAGAGGCAATGCTCCTCTGTCCATTTTGATTTCACTCTCCTCTCTTTATCAAACCCAAGTGCGGAAAACTGGATTTTCCACTGAACTGTTGTGACTTCTGAGGTTTGACTTAGACAAAGAATAAATTCATCTGAAGAGTTCTCACTTCTCTCTAATGAAATACTCCATTACAATACTGAATCTCGCAGTTGTGAAAACGTTGGATACTGTTTCGTTAAATCTCAAAACCAGCAGTGAATGTTAAGAAGTAAGAAGAATCAATGGAACACAGAGGGAATTACAGAGAGGAGAGGAAGGCTATTTTAGGGATGGTGTGTCTGGAATGGCAACTGTTGCCCCTCTTACCACGCTGCTCTTTCTCTACCTCTCTTAATCCCCACACACACACACCAGAAGCCCTTCATTGCTCATACTTTTTCCAACCACAGACTCTTCTCTCCCCCGCTGTATGTGTCTTGTGGTAAATATAGACTTCTATTAGCTTTTCCCAAACACAATGAGCTGTGCACACCTCCCAGCCACATAAGGGACAATATATAAGAGGAGCGAGGTGGTGGCAGCAGAGACACAGAAGACAATCAGTGGTGCAGAGGACAAACACAGGGATACGTGATTTCACCTCACTTCAGTGGAAGAGGTTGGCAAATAGTTGTATCCATTTTTCCACAGGAAACTGCCAGACTCTCCGCCTCCCTCTCTTCCTCCCTCTTCCCTCCTCTTACTCTCCTCCTCCGACTTATCACCTTGCTACTGATCAGTCTCAGCCATCCATGAGTGCAAAAAACTCTTCTGCCTATAGATCGGAGCGTACTTTCCACCAGACCTCATCATCAACATCGTCTTCGTCCTCTAGTAACCCACACATGGAGAAGAGCCGGGGACTGTTTGTGGAGGACTTTGGCTCCTTCATGAGGCCTGGGAGCGATGCCTTGGGCTTTTCCAGTAAGTTTGATTTCAGTTTGTGTTGATGAAAATGAGCTTTGGCAGTGAGCTCGATGGATGTCTCTGCTTTTCCTCATAAAGTGTTGTGGATAAAACCTGTATGAAATGACAAAGTGGACTATTTAGAGTAAGGAAAAAGGAGACTGGACTGTTTGGACAAAGCTGTGGCTGTCTTCTCAAGGATTACAACACAGAATTGTATTAATATAAGTATCTACTTAGCTCTACGGAGCTGGGAGGAATTCTGCACTGACTGGCTGTGTGTGAATGTGGGATTGAGCTCAATGCCAACAAGGTGACTTCACACACTGAGTACGACTGGGATGACGATTGTGTAAGGAATGACCAGCTGGTTGCTCAGTGACGGGTGTGTACACACATACACACACACACTCCCTCTGACGTTACGCAGTATAGCTCACATGGGTATGCTAAGTAAGAGCCCACATTACACACAAACACATGCACACACACTCCACATGTGGCATGGCATGGCATATGTCTGAGCTCATGAGTTATCTGGTAGTTCTGAGCTCACTGGCCAGGCAAAACATGAGACTGCATTCAGTGACTCAAATGTTCTTCTGCTGAACCCTCTCATGCCCTGTCATGACCCACAGAGGTCATTTCAGTAGCTGAGGCTGAAGTTGAGGTTTTCATGTAAAGAAAGTCACAAATCAGTAGAAATCGAAATTCCTCTCAAACATTTATACGTAGTGATGCAATCATAGCTACTGTATATACTAAAGGTTTTTGCTCCAGGAAAACAACACTACTTAAGCCAACAGGAATTTCTAATAATAGAATCTGCTGTAACATGCACTTGACCTCTGGAAAGAAAAGACTTTTGGTAGTTTTTCCTACTGTGTCGTGTCTAGTGTCCATAAACAATTTCCAAAATATCAATACAGTCAATGACACAGCGTTCACAGTGCACTTTTCAGAGTATTAACTGTTTCATTATTAAGTTGATTTCACGATAGCTAACCGAGCTAACTCACGCTCATGATGGAAATAGCAACGTTACATTGTCTTAGCTATCATGGCTAACAGCTCTGTTTTGGACACAAGACAGAAATAAAACCTCACTTTCAAACTACAAACTGAGCTTGTGGACACATCCTGCTCGTAGCATCATGTCTCCCTCCGGCTCAGACTGTGGCTGAAACATGTCCAGGGCCGCCATTACGACTCACACTCACAAGATGTATATAACTCACCCCACTGCTATGTCCTCCCTTCCCAAAAGAAAACCAATCAGAGATGATGTCATCCTACCCTGCAAACAGGTCGATCAGACAAATGTCAGAGTGAAGGGATGAGAGCAGCCTGTGGATTTCTCTGTCAACAAACTTCACAGACTGTATTAGGGACCACATGGAACTATACTACATTGCTAATATTGACCATAAGAAAGGACCTTTAAAATAATTTAATGTAAAATGTAAATGTCCCAATAAATTAGTGTACTCTGTAAATCATTATGGATTTTAACATGTATGCCATAATGAAACAAGAACAATAAGACATTGATCTCTTCTAAGGGAGATTTGATGCACTTTTAGCGCTGTAACATTGAGATTTAGAATATATATGGGAGAAGTGACCTTTGCTGCCAGACCCAGCCCACAAAGATCAAACCAGGAAGAGGCAAGCTCATCTTCATTCATCACTAACATCAACCTGGAGTTTTTCCTCTGGTCTTACAGTATTTCTCATGTTGTTGTGGTTTTAGGTACAGCTGGAAACATCAAGACTCTGGGGGATGTATATGAATTCACGGTTGATGTACGAGATTTCTCCCCAGAAGATGTCATCGTCACCACGTCCAACAACCAGATTGAAGTTCGTGCTGAAAAGGTGTGCAGCCCTTTTCTAATGGTTACATTAAAACACTATATAACAGGAGGAGTTGAGGGTTCTGAAGGAGTTTAGTAGGGGGTCCTGGAGGAAGTTGCAGCACCATTTAAAGACTCCTTGGGGGCCTAGAAAATAATATTCATTGATTTAATAAATGAGAAATTAACCCTTTTATGATTTATATAAATGGCTATTGGTTGCAGGCTTTATTTTCTTCTCTTTGCGCAAACAAATGTCTTTCCATATTGGGACCAGCAGGCCAGAAACTCAGTGTTGGTCCCCTGCTTTCTAATGAGGTAATATTTAAAAAGAGGTTAAAACTTGGAAATAGTGGTGTTCATTTTTGCTGAGATGAATATTGAACCATCACCTTTGGGGTTTGTACTGATAGAAGTGAGCATTGGAGGGTCTCCTTCATACAACCTGCACACAAACAACACCTGTAACAGATTAAAGCAATGCCAGCAAAACATTTTTATCATTTAACATTTCAATTTCAGGCATTGGTTTTCATTAAACCCTCAAAACACTCAGGTTTTAAAGGTTCTTTAATCCTTAATGAATGTTTTGTAATGGATGTCTCTGCCTGTAATCGGTTACAGACCTAAAAACACAAAGTCAGATACACGACTGAGTCATAAACCAGCCCAAGGCATTTTTCACAACCTGGCAACACAAAAGTTATTACTGATTCAAAAAGCTTTATAAGTTTTTTAACATAAAGGCATTAGTTACAACATATCTACACGTTATGAAGTGTGCTTTTATAAATTACACTATTTAAGACATGTATTTTATGCAAGTCTGTGTCGTAAAAGCACATGACCATCTATATTATATCCAATATTTATTATGTATATAGATGATGTAAGTAAGAAGCAAGTAAGAGGGAAGTAAGAATGTATATAGAGTAAATATATACAGTATATGTGATGAATCTATATTTGAAAATACTTGAATGACACATATCTTATATAATCTCTTCGACAGCTGGCCCAGGATGGTACAGTGATGAACACGTTCACACACAAGTGTCAACTACCTGATGATGTTGACCCCACCTCAGTGACATCATTGTTGGGTGCAGAGGGGACCCTGACAGTCCGGGCACGCCGACAACCAGCCAAACACGAGCACATACAAACCTTCCGCACGGAGATCAAAATCTAGAGAAGGACTCAACTATCTAAGCATAACCCTCATCCCGACATTTCTTGTGTCTCTTATGTTATTTCCTCTACTCCCTGTCTCCACCAATGGCACTCTGACCATCAACACTGTGCACGCAACAGTTATTCAACTATTTCTGGTGTTTTACAGCTCTTCCACATAGAATCACAAGGCCAATGCATGCATATTATATGAACTGTAGCATGATACACATACACAGAGAGAAAAGAATTGACTAGGTCACTATATTACATGCGTCCACTAACATCTACTGCAGTCCTGAAGATTTATGCCCCATGTATGAATGCTCAGTAATGATAATAATTTATTGTATATTATTTGTATGAATAAAATCTTTCTGCTTTGAGAATAAACAGCTTTTTGAATGAGAACTGTGTCCTTGTGTTGCATAGTTTGACTCACTGCTGTATTTTATGATACCAAACAGTTTACTGTAATCTGGTGACTTGGTGGACACATACACTCAATGCATCTGCACACAAATAAAAGTCCATCAACCTTAAAATGGTGCTGTAACAATTACTATACTACATCAATAACCTGTTAAAATTCATTATTGAGAGAAAGGGTTTTAATTGAAGGACAACTCTGCCTTGGTGGAGGTATATGCTCTCTGTTTGAGTTTAATTGTATTTTCATGCCTAGACTATACTAATCATTTTAGTTTTATTCAGTGATTATTCTGCATTCACAAAACGGTGACAAGGGAAAGTGTGTGATTTAAAATGTGATTTGTTGTATTATAATGCATGGACAATGATATATAGAGTCTCATTTTTGGCTTTAGTTATCATTCAATACTCAGCAGCTAGACTTAACTTCTTAAATCAGTTTAATAAAGCCAATATATGTTGGTAGTGGTTGTTATTCAAGAATGTAATTCCAAATCACTGATGCCATCCTGCGCCCACACTACTGCCATGTTCTCCCAACCTCAAGGGGACATGGTTTCCGGCTGTTTCAATTTCAATCTACTTGTACCTCATATTGCCTTTTCTACCTCAGGGTCTACGTATAAAGTTTAACAACAACAATAGCAAAAATAATACAATCTTGCGTCTTTCTCTCTATCTCTCTTTCTCCTTCAGAGCTTTTCCCTCCTATCTGTATAAAAAAATGATCTCCAAAATACCCTATAATTGTATGCGCAATGTCATGTAAAATGTTTGCTTCAAATAACAGATAGTAAAAAAAAGAAAGAATGTAATTCAAATAGTAAAGAAGGCAAAAATGGGTAACAGAATAACAGTACTACTGAAGAGAGATTAAGAAGAAAATCTCTAAACCAAAAAACACAAACATAAACAAGAATGTCTCCAAAAAATGCTTAATTCTGTCCAATGAAATTCAGATATATAAATAATAATTTTGTAACTAATAACAATATTAGTTCAAATAGTCCAAAACATGTGTCATTTCTACAAAAGAAAGCAACATACTGTGGCTATTGAAATGAGCTGGCAATGAACACAGAACAATAATTTCTGCTGAAAATACACAACTATATTTTTCAAGGTAAATGTTCAAATTCACACCTTTTTAGCCATGACAAGCCTTGTTGAAGCATGTAAGAACATTAGAAAGTATGATGAGAAAATCAGGGAAACCCCTGTGACATCACACGGGTTACCTCGTGTTGTTGCTGAAATACAGGTCTGAAACCCTGAGCCACACAAGCTGAATTCACAAAAAGGTCTACAAGGTGATTCATTTTTAAAACCTTTTTCTCTGGTAACAACGGTTCTTTTAAGTAGCAACAAGTAACGCTTATATCACAGAAGTCAGTTTCCTGTAATATTTATTTACATAGAACACCTTTCATACAGGAAATGCAGCTCAAAAATAATTCAGTATTGTACTTTATTAGATATGAGATATACTGTATGTCAGGCAATATCACAGATTATTAGACATCAGTAAGTGATGTCCAGTAGCACTTAACAATAAACGATTTTGGTTTGACTGTTATTATAATATGGATGAATTTGTTTATTATTACATTTATTTTAGAAATTTTAATCTCCTAAGAACAGGAGGGTTGAGGTGGCCTTTCCAGGTCTCCCATAGGTGATCAAAGTGCGCCATCAGGCGGTGACAAGACAATACTGCGACAGCTCGTGGCACCGCCATCAGGTTCCCGCTGCGCGTGCGCAAGCAGGCTGCACATCCGGCCGGCCCCTATCAATCGATCAGCGAGAGGAAGATGGCGTTGGACAGCGGGGAAGGATCGATCACCGAAAAGCTCGATTGGGTTTGTTTTCCCCACTAGGACAAACGCATCATAACATCGCCCGCTCCCGCAGTTTGAACCCGAAGAGAAACCGCGACAACAAAGAGGTAATTCAGCTATTATTCAGAATTAAAATGGCGCTTTCACACAGCAGAAATAGACACTGGCTGCGAAAACAACAAAGCAGAAAGACAAGCTCAAGTCAACGGTCCGCCATCTTGTTCGCTACACTAGACTTACTGGCCAGGCACGCTAAATTAATCCCTGATAACAAAGCTACAAGGATGGAGGAATTGCAATCGATCCATTGCACCGTCAACCCACGCTGTATAAAAAGTTCTGTGTTCATAAGAACCAAATCAATAAATACAAATGTGTTTTTGTGTGAATGTTCAATGTTTAGTCGAGTTTCATTCTAAGACATCAGCACCCTAACTGAAGCTAAATGGCGATATCGCTGAAGTTTCCAACACGTCCCTGAATGGGTATAAAACCGATAATATTCAGTTGTATAGCACAAAATTAGCTGCTCCCTCCCTGTTTCCTTATGATGACGCGTAAACATTCTCTCAACCACGCGGAAAGTCTCACTGTTAAAGAGGGAAGACAGGAAAGTTTTATCTGTAAATATGAGATTTTTTTTAAATAAACTGTCACTACATTGCCTATTTACTCCATTTACTTATTTACTACTATGCCATGTTAATATGTTGGTTTGTATGAGCTTGATGCATTTCATATTGGTTTATGAAGTTTATTTTAAAAATACATTTCCTTATAGAAGATGGTTAATGAATTATTCAAAGTGTATTTCCTTTGCTGTGGTCAAAAGGTAAACATACTGGTGGGTGGGCCAGATAGGATCAGTACAAATACTGAGGGGGAACAAAGGAGCATTGTACTGACTTAAATCAAAAAGTAGATTTAAAACAGATGTTTAATGTGCTATGAAGTTTTCTTCATACTTGTTGTCGTCATGTTCTGCATGACTCGGAATGAAAAAGTGAACGGAAAATTTCAACATGAAGCAGATTCGGTCTTGTAAAAATGTATGAGGTCCTGTAAATGCTCTGCAACCCAATTATACCTTACTGAGGTATTGACCTGAGCATTTCCTTATGCCCTCTATGTGCTTTCCTGCTTGTTAATGGTTCACAGGTGGTGCTACCACCCCGAAGCCACCAGGATGATGGAGTTCCCCTGCCACAGTGGGAAGGTTCTGGAAGAGCTAAACCACCAGCGTAAATTGGGCCTGCTTTGTGACTGCACCTTTGTGGTGGACGGGGTGGACTTCAAAGCCCACAAAGCAGTGCTGGCGGCCTGCAGTGCTTACTTCCGCACGCTCTTCCTCGACCAGAATGATGTGGTGCACCTGGACATTAGCAATGCAGCAGGTGTGTTTGCATCTGAGATGCGTGCGCTCCTCTTAACTGTGTTTTTAAATCCCCTTGCACCACACAGAGCGTAATATCTGACCTAGATATGTTCATGCATAAATATTGTGGACATGCACACCTCATACCACTTATACACAGTATTTCATTCATTCTGCCTTCTTGGGTTCCACTCAGTTGTTTCTAATCAACGTCGTGTATTGCTGTTTATCATTGCAGGTTTGGGCCAGGTCCTGGAATTTATGTACACTGCCAAGCTGAGTTTAAGTTCTCAGAATGTTGAAGATGTGCTGGCTGTTGCTAACTTCCTAAAGATGCAAGATATTGTAAATGCTTGCTCTGATCACCAGGCTTTGGAAAACCCTGCACCCACCCTCATAACTCAAGAATTCACCATTGGTAAGAAAAGTCACGCATTACATGAAATTTGACTCTTATTTAGTGTGTAAATAACCGCATTTTGCTGGATTTACTAAGCGCGACACAAATGATCGTCTAAGTTGCAAATGTCTTTGTCAATTCATGTTTTCAGTTGAGCAGGGTATTTACTAAGACTGTAACTCATAACTCCATATTCTGCACAAATAAAGACACCCCTTTCCAATTTTTTTCATCTCACCAGAAGACAAACCACACGTAGAAGAGCAGAGGCTAGAGAGTGAGCTGAGTCAAGTAGCATCATATGAACAAGACAGGCCTCCAAGTACATCCATGGAGGATAAAATGGAGCTGGCTAATGAGGAACATTCAAAGGAAGATACTTCTGCAGAAGCAGAACAGATGGTTCCTGAAACTGCTAGAACGCCCTCAGGCCGAGGAAGAGCCTCAAAAAACTCTGCTCAGAAGAAGTCTAAAAAGGAGGGAGATAGTGCTGCACAAGATGTTCCTGAAATTCAGGATGACCACTCGGCACCCAGTAAGTATATATTTCTAAAAAGATGTCTTATCTTTGCTTTTGGCACTATGCCTGAAATCTGTAAACTGTTCAGGGTCTCACAGGAAGGCTCTGAGTTTCAGTGCAGTGGCTGTAACAAATGTTCATCCGCCTCTTTCTACTGTTACAGCAGTGATTGAATCATTCCGTCTCATATATGTATATACAGTACATGTGGATCAAAGGACAACAACTTGAGGGCAAAATTATGATTGTTCAGTTTTTTTGGTTTTCCCTCTAAAATTGCACTTCTTCAACCTCTCTTACCTGGACCTTGTTGCCGAGGTGCCCCTGAGCAAGGCACCGAACCCACAATTGCTCCCCCCTCTGCGAAGGGTGGTAATGTAAGTCGCTTTGGATAAAGCGTCTGCCAAATGCTCGTAATGTAAAGTTATGTAATCTAAGATAAATAGTTATAAAGAATGGATGAAAGGATCAAAGTTATTTTTTAACAACAATGAATTTTGTTTGAACATATTTTAGTAGCTCATTAAAATCTGGCAAATCAAGCACCATTCATGATTCCAAAGACAGTGCATTAACTCCATTGCAGGGGTAACATGAAAGATGCAGTGCTTGTGTTTTCATTTTTATTAATTTTTTTTTGCAGAATCGGTGCATAAATCTTCTGGTAGCTCATCCTACATGAGTTCTCGGGGGAGAAGAGTCAGAAAACCTCAGAGAAACTTCCCAGCTAGTGAGTATGATGTGTTGATTGCAGCATCACCCTAAAATAATGACGAAAGCTTCAATAAATTAAACTGACAAGTGTTTCATACTGTTCTATTTATAGACAGTGACTCAGAAGATGAAGACACCTTAAAGACTAAATCGGAGAAAAACAAAGTAGACCCAACAGAAATGACTACAATTGAGGATGAGCAGGAGGCCATGAAGGAAGAGGATGAGGAAGATATGGATGAGGAAGAAGATGGTGAGGTCTGTCAGCATATGGAGATGGATGGAGACGAATTGAGTAGTGAGAGTGGTGAGAGGCAAAGTCTCACAGCGTCAATGAGCAACCGATCAGAATCCAAGCCATACAGCTCTGTGACGCACAAATGTAAGGTGAGAAGTGTGTGTGTGTGTGTGTGTACGTGTGTGTGTACAGGCAAACAAGTCTGTCTTTGCTATCAATTAATGGTTGATGGTAATAAATATCAAAACAGTCCCTACACTACAGTTCTGGTAATAGATCACATATAGAGTAAGCCCCTATTGGCAGGCGTCCCTGGCACGTGATAAATGTAACACCCCATGACATATATTTAATATTTAATCCACCAGAGCCAGATCAATGAGTAGCTGGGCTAAATTGCACCTGTTGATTGTTCATCATAGGACACACACATGCTTGAACTCTCCCATTGGTATCTTAGTTTTTGTGGAAGAGACGGTGTCTAGGAAATAGGCAGAAATAATGTATCCCAATTCACATCTGCCTCAATATCTGATCAACTTTTGTCTGTCTCTGTTACTTTTGAGATGAGCTGTTGACATAGCACAATGTTCTAGGTAGAGCTAAATAGGAGGACAATTAACATTATTTTATGCAAAAAGAGTACATGCTGTGTATAGACATTAATAAAAATGTCAAATATCTAAAACAACTTGCACTTGACTGTTAAAAGTAATTGGAGTATGTGTCCTTATAGCAGTGTGCCAAGAGAGACATATTGTCCTGAGAGAGACATATTGCAGATGACGAAGACGAGGTGACTTGACAATAAATGAATAGCAGTTTATACTATGGTTGCCACATGCAAGAAAAGAAAGAAAACAACAATTCAAAAGATATAAGCCAGTAATTAATTAATTATGAATGTTCATAGTTCATTTTCAAGTCTGCTCAGATGACTCATAATAATAATAAAATACAATTCTTTCCAGGACTGTGGAAAGAAATTCACCCACACCGGTAATTTCAAGAGACACATCCGTATTCACACTGGAGAGAAGCCGTTCACCTGCCGGGATTGCAACAAAGCTTTCTCTGACCCTGCTGCATGTAAAGCCCACGAGAAAACACACAGGTTTGTTGGAAAGAATCATATGTCACATCAAATATGAGCTCTGTCACGTGTCTGTCATCCTAAATGAGTCTCCTCTGGCCTTATAGCCCCCTGAAGCCATTCTGCTGCTCGACTTGTGGGAAGAGCTACCGCCAGGTCAGCCTGCTAAATCTGCACAGGAAACGGCACACGGGTGAAGCACGCTACAGCTGCGAGGTGTGTGGTAAGCTCTTCACCACATCTGGCAACCTGAAGCGCCACCTGCTTGTACACAGCGGCGAGAAGCCATACCACTGCAACTACTGTGAGAAGTCCTTCTCTGACCCCACTGCCAAGATGAGGCACCTGGAGATTCACGACACGGAGAAAGGCAACAAGTGTCCACACTGCGACAAACGCTTCAACCAGGTCAGCTTGGGCTTTTTTATAGAACTGCAGTGCTTCTACAGTACAAAATTGTCAAGTCAAATATTGCTCAGTATTTTACTGGATTGTGTAATCGTCTTACCCTGTTTTCTCTGTGCTTTGTTTAGATGGGCAATCTGAAGGCTCACTTAAAAATCCACATGGCAGATGGGCCGCTCAAGTGCAAAGAGTGTGGCAAACAGTTTACCACATCAGGTGAGCAGACAGTAATACAGTTGTTGTTAACTTACAATGCATTTTCTTTTTCAAAACAATTATCTGAATAGTAAGAAAGAAGACATTCTATTCATCAAAGACATATCCTGTTGGCATCCGGCGATATTATATTTTAGAGGACCCACTGAATGGGACCATTGAGTGTTTATTCACTGTGACAGCACAAATGTTTCACACTCACCTCCTTGTACTCCACTTATTAAGTCAGACACAAATTGAATATACTATTTACCGTGCACTTGTATATCTCACTTGTGTGTCATTGTGTGCCTGTAGAAAACTAGTACTGTCATTCACAGTATTTCTGTTATTATATTATTGACATCTCCATCATTGCAAATTCTTGCCCAGAATTTGCAATGATGTCAATATGAAATCACAACTGAGTCTGCTAGCACGCTTAAAGAAATACTTACTAAAGATAAAGTTAACTATTAAAATCTGTGTAATGTTATGAAAAGTAATCAGGCTAACCAGATTTCAAGCACTGTTTGATCTGTTCCATCTTTTTGACCACTCAGTCTCCATTTTGAAAGGAAATAGGCTGGACTTGTCATTTTTGTATCATCTGTTTTCCAGGAAATCTAAAGAGACACCTGCGCGTCCACAGTGGAGAGAAACCATACATCTGTGTACACTGTCAGAGAGCATTCGCTGATCCAGGAGCTCTTCAGCGGCATGAGCGCATCCATACAGGTAGCCACAGGGAGACATGTAGAGAAATATACTTGAATGAATTTGGAACCAGCATTATTCTTAGTTTTTGCACCAACCCAACCCACATGCTATCCACTATACAGAGACTGTGACTCATGTGTTGCAGGAGAGAAGCCTTGTGTCTGCCTTATCTGCGGCAAGGCCTTCACCCAGGCCAGCTCACTCATCGCTCACGTCCGCCAGCACACTGGAGAGAAGCCATACGTCTGTGATCGCTGCGGCAAAAGGTCAGCTTGGCATTAGAGAGCAGATAAATCAATGATTCAACACGAAGATCATTTTACATATTTATACCAAGAGGATACGAGTTGAAGTTACAGAACAAGAAGGCTGGGAAATATATAAAGACAGGATAACACTGTTATCGAGTGGACAAGTGGTCCTCAATGTACATATCACATAATACATTTTGACAAAATGTGTGATTTAGACCAAATGTAAAAGCCTGTCTTTAGTCTTTGTGAATAAAGGTTGCTCAACTCCCATCTAAATTGAATGCAATGAAACGTTTTTCTCGTATTGGTTACAGGTTTGTGCAGTCCAGTCAACTGGCCAATCACATTCGCCATCATGACAATGTCCGTCCACACAAGTGTCAGATGTGCAACAAAGCTTTTGTCAATGTGGGAGACCTGTCCAAGCACATAATCATCCACACTGGTAAGTACCAAGTTAGTCTCAAATCTCGTGCTGTTTCAGGGTAATGTAGTGAGAATGTAGATTGATAAGGAAAGCAGATTCTGAAGCAACAGAGTTCAGTCAACAAAGAGCCAGAGAGGCAGACAAGATGTGATTAGTGGTCTAAGATGTGTTTTAGGCTGCATTAACTGTCCTAATTACAAGCATTTTCTAGTGTATTAAGCTAAAGGTGCTAAAAGACTCTGTGTCCTGTCGTCCCAGGTGAGAAACCTTTCCTCTGTGATAAATGTGGTCGAGGATTCAACCGAGTAGACAATCTTCGCTCCCATGTCAAGACGGTCCACCAGGGCAAGGCTGGCATGAAGCAGCTAATGGCAACCGAGGACACCGAAGATGATGGGGCTGATGAGTACGCTGGGACGTGCACATCTGACAGCGAGATCAATATAGTTACCGTAACCACAGAGGACATCGTTACCCTGGCAACAGAGGCGTTGGCTGCCAGTGCTGTAGCTCAGCTGACAGGTCAGATGAGTTCCTGCACATTCCTGCACTGGCAGTAGAAGAAGCATGGGATTGAAATGAATCAGAAAACGATGAATGTTCATTTAACAAAGTGTAATCTTTGTGTTTACAGTTGTTCCAGTAGCAACTTCAGTGTCTGCAGATGAGACTGAGGCTTTGAAAGCTGAAATCACCAAGGCTGTGGAAAAAGTGCAAGAAGCAGGTGAGACTGAGGGTTTATATTAGAGTAACCACAAATCACTGCCAATTTTGCTTTATCACAATTCTTTGATTTTGTGGGCTATTCACTATCACTCATGTACAAGACCATAGCCGCAGTGCAGGTCATTTGAATAAAAATCAATATGTTTAAAGACAGTATGTGCCAAACATACTCTATGATTACTTTTTATGTAATAATGTTACTAATTTTTCACTGTGATCATTACGACACAAACCATCAGAGTTGTCTGCTTTTTCTGCCTCTCTCTCTTCTAGACCCCAACACCCAGATATTATATGCCTGTGATTCATGTGGTGATAAGTTTTTGGATGCCAGCTCACTGGCTCAGCACGTGCGTATCCACACCGCCCAGGCCTTGGTCATGTTCCAGGCAGATTCTGACTTCTACCAGTACACTGCAGCCACCACCGCCGAGGGGGACGCCTCTTCAACATGGCAACCCACTGCTGAACAGGTCATCCAGGAAGGGGAGCTGATCTTCCAAGCCAAGGAGGGAGAGGGTGAAGCAGAAGGAGAGGAGGTGGGGAAGACACAAAAGCAGGATGGAGTGATGGAGGAAGAGGAAGAGGGAGGTGGGAAAGTTGAAATCCCACCTGAGCTCCAGGCAGATGAAAAGGATGAAACTACAGCAGAGGCAGATTAGGAAAAAGGAGAGGAGATATAGAGGGGTGAAAGTCTGGCATAGAAATATTTGTTACAGAGATATATATATAGAAACTGGCTAAAATAAAGTGAACTAAAACAGCCTCAAGACTTTTACAAGCCATGTTGTTAAAGAAAAAAGTAAAGGAAAAAGTATAACTGGATACATTTATATAACACAGAACATCTATCAAATGGTGTTTCCTCCAATCCTATCCCCAGCAAATAATTGATTGTTGGATTCGTACATTTCCCTTTAAAGATGGTTACCTGTTTAGATAGGTTATTTATTTTTTGGTCTGAAATTCTGGAGTAGACATTGTCTTGAAAATATAATTTATATGAAAACCTTTATAAATTATTTACACAAGTTATACCTAAAATAATCAGTATTATTTTTCCATTAATTTGTGACAGCTGTACATCTTCCCTAAAAAGTTATATAGATATATTGTACTTTCTTGAGGTATTTTCATGGTGAGCACAGATATTTTTAGATTGATGCGGTTGCAGACCGTGATGGCTAGACTTTAAAGTGGAAGTGTCTATACATCGCCTCTTCCTTTTTCCAGAAGTGAGGTGTAATGTGCTCATGTCTGGGCAAACATCATAAATGCTGTGCATGTATACATATTTTGCTATTTATCATGTCCTCTAAAAAGTCTTAAATCCTCTGTGAATAGCTAAAAAATTATGTATAAAACAGTTGTTGTGGTGATACTGGTTAACAATTTTCATTTTCACTCTGACACCCATGACTTTTATTTGTGTTACTCACCTCCTCATCTCATCAGGGGAATCTTTACATCAGCGCCCTGTCATTAGTGTGTTTATAGGAATATTCTCTCTGACTGTTCATAACAGCAAAATGCTCTATTACATCCAGGAAACATTGCTGCAACCCAGTGAAAATCATTGTTTCATCAATAAATAATCATCACACAATATGGACAATCATGTGTTGCTTTGTTGTATTTCGAAAAAACTTCTTTCACTGGTTGCCATAAGTGGTCATCAAAGAGGAACTGGGTTGGAAAGAAATGATGAATAATCTCAAATGGTCTGGAAAGGGAATTGAGAAAAAAATTGTCAACCTAGCATAAAACATGTTTATTTATATCTATGTTTTCCTCAAAATCAGTCCTAAATAGAGAAATATGTGACTATCGTGTGTATTTTAGTCTTAAAATCACCATGGAGTTCAGTAACATCTCTCTGACAGTGTCAACATTCGCTGAACATGTACACGACATTACACATCCGTCATTCATCATCCGTCATTAACCCAATAAAGTGAGACTGGTTTGGCATCTTTTCTGCTTTGTAGCTTCAGTGCTTCCTAGACTCGGCCTTAGAATAAAGCGTTCACCCTATTGGTCAAATAGCAACTAGCACGACGCGTTACTCTCTGTGATTGGCTGAATCACGGGGTCGAAGTTAGGACGACTCCTAACGCTGACGTCGACTTCTGCAGCAAAATGGCGTCGTTGACAGCAGACGTGCTGACGAGCCGGTCCAACTCTGTGTCAGCTTGCAAAAAACACAACAGACAAATGGCCCAGAGGAAGTTCAGACTTTTTGGCAACAATGTTCTTCTATTGCTGTCGTTGGCCTCCATGTTGCACTCTGCTCTGGCTGATGGGAAGACGCTGGTCCTCCTGGACAACATGAACATCCGAGACACCCATTCAATCTTCTTCCGCAGTCTGGCAGGTAAGGAAGAGATACGAATTATTTTCATTCACAAACACACTCCATCATACGGCTATATCTCTAAGTTGTGTTGTAGCATAACAGATATCTGGCAGGTTATAGACACTCGTTTGGACGTCATCATGGAGACTCGTGCAGTGCCTCGTTCATGCTAACGTTAGCTTAGCTTTGTTGTATAGCTCAGATAGCCAGGCACTCTATTGCGGTAATACACAACATTGTTATTGTAAGTTAAATGCTTCTTAACCTTGGACTATTTTGCATAGCTGGGATCCATCCTTCACCTCTGCATATTTCTGACACACCAATCAGTACCACAGAAATGTTTCATACGAGTTCGAGTATTAGTCTGCAATTTCCACTGTGGGCTTTAAAGTGGGCCTCCTTTGTGACGAAATGACCACATTACATTACATTACATAACATTACATTACAGTCATTTAGCAGACGCTTTTATCCAAAGCGACTTCCAATTGAAATTTATGTTGCACCCCCTCATATCACACACACACAAACACATGCATTACAAAGGGGGTTCCAGGCCAGCCATTATACGGCGCCCATGGAGCAGTTGGGGGTTCGGTGCCTTGCTCACGTGCACCTCGGCAGTGCCCAGGAGGCAAACTGGCAACTCAACAGCTACCAGTCCACTTACTTGGTCCATACGGGACTCGAACCGGCGACCCTCCGGTTCCCAAGTTGAATCCCAAACTTCAATACTTAGTCTTGTGTATTGTGACAACCCAGTATTATGGTCCTGCGTCAGGCAAGACTTGCGAAGGTTCTGAGGTTTTGTTCCAGCCAGCGCCCTCACTGCAAGACTCATAATAACCCCATCTTTTCTTACAACAAAGAATGTGATCCATAATATCATTGTTATTTGAATTTATGCTTTTAAAATGTATGGAACCTGAATGAAATTAGATTGTGTGACCTGTGTTGGTGTCTCTGCAGCTGCAGAATCTTCCAACATGGTAATTGGTGATGCATTCACTGTAACTGATGTTGTATCTCACACTCTCAGATCGTGGCTTTGACCTCACAATCAAGACCGCAGACGATCCTTCCCTCTCTCTGATCAAATATGGGCAGTTCGTATACGACCATTTGATCATCTTTTCACCATCAGTTGAAGGTATATTTTACACTTTGATTTCAAAATCTATTTAAAAATTGTACTTGTTCTTACAGTCTATCAACATGCATTGTTTTTGTTCATTTGCAGACTTTGGAGGAAATATCAATGTGGAGACCATCACGTCCTTCATTGATGGAGGAGGCAATGTCCTGGTCGCTGCCAATTCTGATATCGGTCAGTGTCAAAGAGGGTCTGGTGATATTCCAGCCGATTCTGTCATCATTTGAAATCACAGCTGTGTTATTGTTTTTACCTTTAGTAATGCTTTCCTCCTGATAAACAGGCGACCCTCTGAGGGAGCTGGGCGGCGAGTGTGGCATTGAATTTGATGAAGAGAAGACTGCTGTCATTGACCATCACAACTTTGATGTGTCTGATGCTGGAGAGGTAAGACGGCATGCTGCTTGCAGACACATCCACTTTATATCACAAATCTTGAGACAGTCCATATTGTTGTTGAGATCTTTGGAATAATCAGTCGACATTCTAGTTTTTGCATTTGTACAATATCCTCTCAAATTTAAAACAACAGTGACCGGCAATGTTCATGTTTTGTGTTGCAGTCCTACTACACTACTGCTGTGACTTCAGTGTTAGTTTGTGTTTTGAAATGACTTAAAAGACTGATTGTATCCACTATGAATCAGACTGACATACAAATCTAAATATTTGTTATGTGTGAGATTTCAAACCACTTATAAATATGGAATTATATAAGTAAAAGGAATCTGATTCAATTTTGTAAATGGCAAAAGTAGGATTTGGGCAGCTTGTGAAACGTGTCTTGTAAATGCAGCTGTTGGAGAATAACTGACTGACCTCTGTTGTCTCTAGCACACCCTGATTGTCGCTGATGCAGAGAACCTGCTGAAAGCTCCAACTATTGTCGGCAAACCCACCAAAAACCCTATTCTGTTCAAGGGAGTTGGGTAAGCAGAACTGCATGTGATTTAAAGGGGAAATACAATATTTTTAGAAATAAACAGTTTTAAAGTAAGCAAGATTATGTGGAGGAGATTCATGTTGACCGAATCAGCCTCAGAGGCTTGTGAATGAGGGGATAACACTTTATTGTGTATATATATATGTATACTGCATTTTCTACGATTCATGTCTTTAATACTACAGAATTGGCTGAGTTAATCATATAGTAACTGTGAATCTTGTTTCGGTCCACTTCCAGCATGGTGGCAGACCCAGACAACCCTCTTGTCCTGGATATCCTGACTGGATCCTCCACATCCTACTCCTTTTTCCCTGACAGACCCATCTCTCAGGTAATCAATGCACTTTACCTCACTCTTGTCAAATTATGATGAAGTTCATGTGTCATGCCATTGATTAGGAACTTCTTTTGTTATTTGCTGAATCTGTCAGCTTTATACAATACATGGCACTGGCTTCGTGTTCTCAATCATAAAATAAAGTATTCAGTAGTGGCAGATTTATCAACTTAATGCAACAGTGGTGAGTCTTGGATTTTTTGCTCTGAGGCGCAGTTATAGAAAATACAACGCTATATTAGCTATTGCCCTTTATATGAAGGATAACATCCATCAGGGTGATTTAATTTTGTTTTCATTCTATCTTCAGTACCCACATGCCGTCGGTAAGAACACCCTGCTCATTGCCGGCCTCCAGGCCAGAAACAACGCCAGGGTGGTTTTCAGTGGCTCCTTGGAATTCTTCAGCGATGCGTTCTTCAACTCTCCTGTGCAGAAAGCTGTTCCAGGCTCCCAGAGGTAATCCTCCCTGTTCTTCATGCACATTTGCTCATCATGTACACAGACGTATACAAAAGAATAACGCACATATTTATGAATGAGACCTAGTATCTAGCAAATATAAGTAATTCCTCATGGAACCATTTCTTTGCTTTGTGTCATTTGATAGGTATGAGCAGACGGGGAACATGGAACTGGTAGAGGCTCTGTCTCGCTGGGTGTTCAAAGAGGCCGGAGTCCTCAGGGTGGGTGCCGTTTCCCATCATCCCGTGGGAGAGACCACTCCACCTGCAGCATACACAATCACTGATCTTGTGGTGAGTTTCAAATGTCAGTGGTATTTAGTATAGTAATCACTCTGAAGAGAATTCATGTTTTCCACCTGAATGAGAATCTGTGTATGTTGAATCATATATTTGTAAAACTCTCCTGCAGGAGTACAGCGTCGTTATTGAGATGCTTGCTGGCGGCCAGTGGGTTCCCTTCGATGGAGATGATATTCAGCTGGAGTTTGTGAGGATTGATCCCTTTGTGAGGACCTACCTCAAGAAAAATGGTATGCAGCTGTGGTTGTGGCTGTTTTTTTCTCTAAGCGTGTCATCAGAAACTTGACATATTTTGAGCGTTGTTAGTTTTTTTAGTGTGCATCTAAAGGTTTTATCCATTGGTGTTTAATCAATGTGACTATTCAACAATCACAATTTGTTACTGAATCCGTTTGTTCATTTTATCCTAATCTTGGGAATTATGACTGTATGCTCCTCTGCAGTTGTGTGTCTGCTACAAATGTTGTGCTATCTTTTTTACTAGGAGGCAAATACAGCGTTCAGTTCAAGCTGCCTGACGTATATGGAGTCTTCCAGTTCAAGGTGGACTACAACCGACTGGGATACACACACCTGTACTCCTCCACACAGGTCAGTTTGTCACAATGTCTGAATGGTTTTCAATGTGAAATACTATAACTATAAGGCGAGGCACTGTGATTGAAGAATTACATAATTTTAAGTAATCAAAAGTAAGGCTGACTCATTTGTGTTGTTCAGCTCATTGCAAAGCCCTGAAAAATGAAGTGGTCAATGTTCTACTTCAACATTTTGTGAGCCAATAAGCTGCAAAGTAACTGTGCAGCACAGTCCAAACTGATCTGTGTGTCTCGTATTGAAAGGTGCAGGAACTTGTACTTACAATTATGTATTCATAAACCGGCTCTCTATCTTTGTCTTGTTCTCTAGGTTTCAGTGCGCCCCCTGCAGCACACACAGTACGAGCGGTTCATCCCCTCTGCCTTCCCCTATTACGCCAGCGTCTTCTCCATGATGGCGGGGCTCTTCATCTTCAGCATCGTCTTCCTGCACATGAAAGAGAAGGAGAAGTCAGACTAATGTTGATGAAGGAAAGCAAAATAAGAGATTATACAATGAAGGGTTTGTTGTGAGGAGTTGAAATGAAAAATCTCAAGTCGTTCCATGGAGACTTGGACTGCAGTCCACTGTAAGAGCAGGCTTTGTGTTGAGTTATTGGAATTCTCAACTTTTGATGGTCTGGTAGGCCATGGGTCGTGGTTGGGTGGTTTTTGTACTTTAAATAAATGCCATTTGTGAATAAAAATCCCTGAAATGCCTGTATAAATTCTGTATTCAGTCAGAATTTCTGTTAGGTTGGTTTACTTAGGAGAGCAATAGTCTCATAACACCAGAAAAATCCAGATGTGATTTTGTTTTCCCCTTGTTATAATCAGTACAACTGGTAACTACATGCACTGAATATTCTGACTGATTTGTTTTTGTTAAGACGGTATTGTGTTTCCACTAAAATTGAGTCATCCTGAAATGCAATAAAATATTGACATTCCACTCTACAAAGTTCTTGTCTTTGGTAACATGAAGGTTGCAGGATGCAGGTTCTGAATACTCTTAGTTACTGGTCCGTAGTTACTGGCTATTAATCCATCCCTTCTGGCTGTGTTCAGTATTATTTTAAGATGTCAGGTGTTCAGCTTCACAGATTTGGATCCTACTTGTAATAATTTTAGGCCTATCTCGAAAATAACCTTTATGTCAAAAGGTTTTGAGAAAATAGTTGCCACTCAATAAATTGACAATCATGCTGCCCGTGGATCTTCTAATCACATCTTGAAATTTTATAATTTTTATATGCAGACTATTCTTATCTGTTTGTCAGATTTTTTTTTAATGAGCATTTCACATGTTGGTTTAGATGTAGAGTTATTAGGGCACCCTCTCAGCTGACGGTGGTCAAGCTAGCCGTCATTTGAAACTCTCGTCGATTCTCGTCTTTATGGTAAAATGCCTTGAAACGGAAGTTAGTAATGCAATGCAAGGATATACAAAAGTAACTACGTTCGTATTTCAAAATAAGCTGGTAACACAGTTTTACCTTCAATCTGACATTTGAGGGGCTTTGAAATATTAGATTCCCCAGAATGACTGTCAATGACTTTTTTCTAAACATGAAACACATTTCTTGGTTAAAATGTGACCAAGTGTGTCTCCAAAATGGTACAGTAAATGTGCTTGATTTTCTGTACAAGTGTAGTCTGTTGCCCCCAACCAAACCATATCAGTCATAGCTAATATATCAAACCATTACATAGTCTCCAAAATAGTAGTAAAAGTGTTTTTGAGGTGGTGTGTAGTAAAGAGCTGCCTGAACACAACCATGCCAGTCATTGTCTAACTATGGGGAAATATTATTTTATAGCCCCTCAAATATCAGACATCAAGCCATTTCTAGGTTAAAATGTGTTACCAGCGAATTTGACAAACGGACGTATTCATTTGTGTATCCTCACGCTAACTTTACATTTTATTTTGATAAACGGACATAGTCGCTTGTGTATCCTCGGGTTAACTTCGGCAAGTTCCGATTCAATGCGTTTACCATAAAGACAAGAATATGCGTGCAGTCTAAAAATGTAGGTGACCACTGAGTTTCAAATGACGGCTGGCTTGACCGCAGTCTCAGCTGTCACCTCCCAGCCAGAACAGAAAGCCGCTTCAGTTTACGTCACAATTAAAGACATTGTTTTTCGAAGATCTACTGGTCAGTACTTCATAGACCATACATGACAATACTTTAAATCATCTAACTGGTTTAACTTGAAATCACTGCTTGCGTTGTAGATGGAAAATGATGTGAATCAAAAGGATTAATTTTATTTGAATTTAAAAAATGTGGAATATGCTGAATTAAGAAGTACAGCCTAAGATTCAAAGACGGTTTCGGGTTATTTGACTTCTTATGGATATCGGCCCACCAGGAAGAAAACATTTTATTGCAAGTCTTTGGAATTCCTTTCGGTTCCTTTCCACACATTAAAGCCTCTGTGTGTAGAGGCTAACATTGACGTAACCCCACCGCTTCAGGGAGCTCAGCAGGTTAGTATAAACTACAAATTGGTGCGTATACAGGCAAACCCGTGAAAGGGCCAATACTTAAATGAGCTTATTACAGCTAACCAGAATGACGAAGCGGAATGTTTGATCTACAAAACTGCTGCTACAAAGTTATCATTAGTTGGGAGTCCAGAAGCTAGCTTGCACCCGCCTACTTGGGCAAGAAGTCGGCGGGCTAACCCAAGGCTAAGCAGCCTTAAGGCACTTACTTTGCTACCTGCACCGCTCTCGCGTTGTTCGTTAGACCCTAATTTAGAGTATGTTGTAGCCGTACCGCCCAATTGAATATATTCAGTTGACAGTAAATGTTGTCGTTAGTAAGTTTCTTGTATTGGACCGTAAGCTATTGCTAGCTTGCTAAGGCGGCATTAGCTTTGGCAAAACAAGGGCTTTGGGAGTCAGCTGACAGGCTGCTGTGGGCTCCAACAGACCTGGAATGGATCAACTCAAAGTCAAGGATCGCATATTGGAAAACATCTCACTGTCTGTGAAAAAGGTAGGCTCCTCTCCTTGCTTATGACACTTATATATTCACATAGTTTAATAATTCAACCCTGTTGATTTGCTTCAGATAATGTTGTGTCCCCTTTTGTCTGCCTAAGAAGGGCAACTTTAAGTCAAGTGAAAGGGAAACAATGTCTATAGTCCCACCCTGTCTGTCAGGAGGGAGGGAATCATCAAATACGATGTATCACTCCACGATGTTTTAAGTCATATTTACCACTGTAATTTTCTATGTTTTTTATCATGGTGACCACCTCAGGGGTACCGAGCCGTAGTGTTGTCCCACCGCGGCATGGCAACACACCTGCAACACCCGGCGTGCTGCGGTCACAGTTGTCCAAAAAAAAATATTAAGATTGGATCATTTGTCAACCGAAAGTTGAGAAACGACGTTCCTCATGTTGTGAGAGACGACGTCACTAGTTCTCTCTCAACTCCTGTCTCTATTTATTTGCATTCACTCACGTTCTTCTAGATTATTATTGACATAACAATCTCCCTCTATGTCCCTGTTTCTCTGTAGTGTTCTCACTCATACCGCACAGAGGGATGTCAAATGAAATATACCGATTCATCCACATTATTTTTGTTATTGTAATGGTAACACAGCAGGCTGTCGGGGTGACATGTCTGCCCTATGCTTGCAATGCAGAAAGAGTGTTTATCTCAGACAAACACTTCTTAGTTATGTGGCCATGTTGACACAGGAGTCATATTGTTCGCCTTTTGTCATGTGCTGGAAATCAAATTTAACCTACCAAACCTGCCACCTTATTAGTGAGTTGCAATAGTTTCTGCATTGTACTTTGTATGTGTCAATAGAATTTTCTCTATCAGTCAGATTCCTACATTTTTACACCATTATTCAATATAGATTTTCATTCATATTTCAGGTCTACTGCTAAGTTAGCTTTGAGTGTAAGTCTCAGTCACAGAAGAAATGCCCTTTTGCTGTTGCTCAAATGTATTGCTCTGTTCCCTTTGCTTTATTTGCAAGAGAAGTTTCATAATAATATATTTCACAGAAGAAGAACATGAGTACTGCAACATCAATGCTCAGATCGTCATTAGTCTGAAGAAAGTGCAGGGAGTTGGTCTCTGTGCTGCACCGTCTGTGAGACCAGAAGAGTTGTGCTAATATTACTGTACATAATTTATGAAGGGTTTCTAGTATATTTTTAGGCACTGTAGTTTGAGCACAATGATAATGATGGTGTTTTCATCCAAAGTAGAATATATATAATCTGCAGGATCAGAGGCGTTAGTATTGTTTCATAACAGGCTAGAATGTCACCACCAGGTTTTTTTTTTTACATCAGCTTGGACTTTGAGTTTTGTGTAGTTCCCTCTGAAATCAGATGGTATTTCATTTAACAGGTTCTATTAATATAGTTTGTAATTTAATGGAGAAAGATTCCATTATCTTAACAAAGACACAAAAAGTCATCTTATCTTAAATAAGAATGTAGCTGCAGCAGCTTTCAGCCACGAGCAGTTAATGGAAATCCTGTTGTCTTTCTGTATCTCACAGATGTTCTTTGTTTCTTTTTATTGTTGTGTTTTATAATGAAGGCTTTTGTGCTTATACATGGAAATGACTATTAATAGATAGCACAATAGTTAAAATGTTATGGATTATAAATGAACAAAGAAAATACAGTTAGTCTTCTGAAGTGGTCCATGATATTGTAGACAATAGGGATAGTGTGTCCTCAGGAATAACAGTAGCTCCATTTGTAACAGCACTGAAATCAGTTCTCTGTACAGTTGCAAAGTTACTTTGCGGCCTGTGAAGATGAGACTCCAGCCATCCGAAATCATGACCGCGTCCTGCAGCGCCTCTGTGAACACCTTGACCACGCTCTGCTGTATGGGTAAGAGTCTGACTGTGGGCTTTATTTCAAACAGCATATGTGTCTAAGTGACTGGACCACCGCCAAATAACATAATAATGAAAGTTTAGTACAACTATTAAGGGACAGTTTTGGGTTACAACACAAGATGTAATGTTTCATTTCATGTGAAGCATTTAAGAAGTCTGTTAAAAGGTAATTACTATATTTTGCTCAATTTCAGTGCTTTGGAACTTGAATCCAAGTTGCCTTTTCTTAGTGATCAAATTTGTAATGCACAGGTCAACGTCAGTGTCAGCCATAGGACAGGATGCAGTGATGTTTTTTTGAGTCTGGGTCCTTGGCCGCTGAGTGGCTGCTGTGCTCATCATGTCCCTCATGCGCTGTTGATGTTTTCTGCATTGCAGGCTGCAGGACATCTCCTCAGGCTATTGGGTCCTAGTCCTCCATTTCACCAGGAGAGAGGCTGTCCGTCAAATAGAGGAGCTTCAGCACATTGCATCCAACCTGGGTCGAAGTGAGACATTTGTCTATACAGCAAGTCATACACATACATCAGATTGACAGCAGATTGAGAGACAGCTCAGATTTTGTGCCCAATAGTGTCCACGAATCCCTAGATTGCCTGCCTTGCCCACTACCGATGATTTGAAGCAAAAAGGAACCTTCCTTAATGTCTTAAGATTTACAGCAATTTCAAACACACTTTTTGCATCTTGTTTGAGAACTTTGTAGCAGGTTTTGATGTTCTGTGACTTATACAGTATTATCTCTTACTTATAATATTTTGTCAACTTTTAACTTGGTGCTCTAAATTTGTACTAGAATACGTTTTTCTCTGTTCTGTACAGGTCGTGCATGGTTATACCTGGCATTGAATGAGAGCTCCTTAGAAAGTTACCTGCGGCTCTTCCAGGAGAACCTAGGATTACTGCAGAAGTATTATTTCAAGTAAGTCATCCTAAAGCATGGACATTTACTTTCCTAATGGAATGAAAGATTATATATTAATTTATACAGTTATCTTTCAGGAGTTATTCAAAAGTCATACGTGCTTGCAGTGTAGACGAAATGGGTATATATACTGTGATCAAGGAATTTCCTTTTGTACTGTTTGAAAGGTTTACAAAATTATATAACCCACATGAAGGTGCTAAGCAGAAGAAAATGGAGGCTTCTGCCAGTCATTTTAATTCGAAGCAACTCTACTTGTTCTTATTTTAGTACCAGACAGACAACATGTTATGTTATGGGTTCATTTTTGTGTTTAGACCTATTTAAACAAATAGTAGCAAGGCAGACAACAAACCCAGGCTCAGTGTCATTTGCACTGACCCTGACATTAATGATTTGGATACCTTACATTTGTTATGCCATCATAGTCTGTTGTTATGTTGGAGTGTATTGGAATCATTCCTGTTAGTCAAGTTTTCCAGGTGAGGAGGAACAATACTCAGATGGAAGGCACATTGCCAATATCACCTTTTTTTAGCTATTTTGTCAGCTATTTGTCTCTCCAATGAATCTAACAGTTTTTACTTCACTAGGAATGCACTGGTATGCAGCCATGACCATCTCACGCTTTTCCTCACCATTGTATCCGGCCTGGAGTTTATCCGCTTTGATCTTGAGCTGGTTCGTGCAATTCTTGTTACATTTTCATCGGTTCAAACATGTTGCTACCCCATGATGGTAATGTGTATAATTCCTATTGTCTTGGGTTCAGGATGTGCCCTATCTGGATGTGGCCCCCTACATGCCAGAATACTACAAACCCCAAAACCTGCTGGACTTCGAGGAAAGGCTGCCCAGCTCAGACAGCTTGTCGCTCCACTCCTTCACCTCCCTCACCTCCACCAACTTAGAGTGGGATGACAGTGCCATTGCCCCCTCAAGTGAAGGCAAGCGATGTTACTTTATTTCTCAGGCCTATTCATTTGTGTTCCCGTTTATTTTTCGGCAGTGATTCATCTCTCTTTTTTGTAGAGTACAGTAGTTCTTGAAGGAAAATAACCTGGGCTTTCACCACAATATGTTTTCTGATTTAGTTTTTAAAGCCAGTATCCTAAACAGTCCGGTGAAGAGAGTATCCTGATGAAGTCTGGATACTTATCACGTGATGAAGATTTATGATGTTATTAATGAATGCAAAGAACTACATCATTCTTTGGGTATATGATCAGGTTCTCCTCAGTCAGGCACACACTGCTATGCACTGGCACAAATGCATATGATGATGTCAAATTAATGGAATGTTGCAGTTGGATACTGAAGTGCGTTCTCAGATAATGACTTGGCAAGCAGAGGTTGGTGGTTACAGCAAACTCTTAAGTAGCGAATCATTTCCCCTTAATTGTCTATGTAGAATTGAGTCAGTGCACCCATTTTAGTTCCCACTTGTCTGTTGTTTTTTTTACCCCATCATATCTGTTCTTATTTTATGTTGTTAATAATTTTTTTGTTTTATGTGTCATTGTCTGAATCTCCTCTCTCCCGTCTTCACTCCCGCTCTCTAATGTTGAACCTTATCCCTCCTTTTTTTAGATTATGATTTCCGTGACATCTTCCCCGTGTTGCAGTCAATGCCGAGTGCAGACTGGGAAGGTGGGACATCGGTCAACCCCCCCTCCCCCTCCTCCCCACCCCCACCACCACCCTTCCTGCCCTCTGCAGCCCTTCCTGCCATCACGTTTGGCCATCCTTCACTTTGTGCTCAATGCATGCTGATTACCGTAACCATTATTTAGACTAAACCTTGCTGTCTGGTGTCGGATGCCATCAATCTGCGTAGACGATAACAAGCCTGGATGCACCTTGTATACTTTCTAAATGGATATACATATGGAAGTCATCGGAATGTTATGTAGCGTATGACTAGGACTTTAGCACAACTAGATTTATTATACGTTTATTTAACCAATACCTTTATTTAAATCGTTGCCCACTTTGGAGGCAAAATTTGTAACTTATATTATTGTTTATCTCATACATACATACACACACACACACACACACACACACACACACACACACACACACACACACACACACTGTGATGCTGGCTGGTAAGTCTGGGATGACACTGCTTTTCGTCCCAGTGTTGGGTGGGTAGAGTAACTGTTTCATGTCGTGTTACTCACCTGGGAATGGTCCTGATACTCACTCTGCCTTATTGTCCACTACAACAGAATCGGTGTTGAATGCCTAATGTTGCTGCTGGTACTCACTTTGTCCAGTCTGTCCCCAGCCCACTGTGTATCTGTCTGGTGCATTGGCTGTTGTACTGTCCTCTCTTTCTAAGTGTGGCACTGGCTGAAGACCATTCACACTTCTGCAGTGTGAGGTCATGTTTATGTTGCTAAATGTCATCGAGCACAAGTTAAACCTTTGCTGTGTCTCACTGCAGCATCTGTTAGCATGAAGCTGCTGTGCAACGTCTCTTCACTAACATTGCTTTGTTTGCATAGTTGTGCTGATAATTACAAATAGCATAAGCAGACACAATATAACATTCAGTTCATTTGTCAATCATGTTGACACTCACAGCTAAAACACTCAAGCTCCTGATAAGTTAGCACAGACAGCACCAAATGAAATGCTGCATGGTTTTCAAATCACACTGTTCACTTCTAAGCTCTCAGTTTTAAGATGAATTTGCCTTTATTGCACAGTTAACATGGAAGATGAACATGAAGTATGGGGAAATAAAGGAGAAAGGGAGGAGGATGACATGCAGCAATGGTCCCCAGCTGGAATCAGACCAGGAATGTTGCAGTTATGTGGTATGTGTGGTTATGAGGCTTGCCCGCATGCCCAACTCTTTATTATTGAGAAGAGTTATTAGAAAAATAATCTTAGAGGACTGCTGATCCTTGCTAACTTTATTTTGTATGACCTATAAACTACAGAAGTGAGGTTTGATCGAGGCCGGTGCCACTGCAAAGAAAACCTGTTGCCTGTGTACATCCTTTGTCTTAAGAATTCCACTGTGTTTTCTCTCTGACGCTGCCAAAGAGCTACAGAAACGCTGCAACCCTAACATTTCACTGAGGAAATACACAAGGTTTTTGTGTAATTGTCCCGTTGGTCTATTTGGCAATTGGTGTTAGGAAACAAGAAGAAGACCACAAAATCATCCATACACTATACTAGAACTCAATTTTCTCCAAACTCCCAAATTAGTATTGATGCATTTCACCATCATTTAACATTCTTAGAATAACTCTTATCTCTTTGGATATATGGTATTGATGCATAAAGCCCCAGATTTTGTTGTCTGCTTTCATTCCACATACCAACGGAACAGGCTACCAACAATTCAGTGTGTTCCTTTGTCTGACAGCTGCCTTTGCGCTAACTCTGGATATTTGTGTCACCTTTCATGATAGAGGGAGAGCTCACTGACCAGGCCAGTTGTCCACGATCCAGTGGTTCTGACCCCCAGACAGTTATCAGTGACTCAGCTGTCGTCTGTACCGGTGTTGTCACAGTGAAAGTAGCTGCACCTCAACCGTCCCCTCACAGCCCCACGTCCAGACACAACCCCTTCAATGACGACTCGGACACCAACACCACAAACACTTCAGCTGATGTAACTCCAATCCATGTGGCAAGCCGCCACAGCACAACGACCACCGGCGATGACACAGAGAGCACCAGCAATGAACTGGAGGTTATCAGGTACCTACAACTTCAGTGTCTGTCTTGTAGGTCGAGTAGGTTACTTAGTCACATTCTGCCTGCTTAACAAAGTGTACATTTTGAGCCTGATTCAAAGTTGGGGTCAAAAGTGGGGCGCTTAATGATCTGCAGGGAAAGTTATGTATAGTCAGATTTGATACGACGCATTCAGATTATGCCAATCAGCCTTGTCCAGTTCACACCTCTGAGGTTGCCAGGATTGCCAGCTGTTCAGATTTCTGGGAATGATATTTTTAAAATTTTCTTTCCGAGACGGTAAGGCAGAGAGAACCCAGGTGACAGGGAACATTATCTTTGTCATTTGGATTGTTTATACAATTTACAATTTTGCTTCACAATATATCAGAATGTACTGTTGGTCCATTAGTGACATTACATCCAGTCGAGGCTGGTAAATAGTTTCCCATCTGCATCTGTACGGTTATATGGGCACATATTGATCTGACAGACAATGAGTCACACGCCAATTAATCTGAATGTATGTGTGAATTTATTTCTTTTGAATAATTATTACTTCTTATTAGTGTGTTTTTAATTTCTGTTGTGGTGAGCCCTTCAGAATAGTATTGCAAGAGATTCCCTGTTTTCGGACATAAATTCTCCTGTGGACATTCGGGCAATACAAAGTGTTTCCAGGCACATTTCAGACAGTAGCACAGGATTTAGTACACCTCCTTTCTGGAGAAGACCACTGGCAAAGGCACTCCTCTTTTAGGGGGACAGTCCACTCCGTTCATGTAACTCACCTGAGAGGTGCTTAAAACTTTCAGTAAACCTGACAAAAGTTTGGTATGACATCCCACTTATGTGTGCATATCTCAACTCTGAATTGGACCCTGATTGGAACAGCCACAGCTAACCACTCTGATGTTTCAGGATGGCCAGGCGAAGGAAATCAGCCAAGAAGCGACGAGGGAAGGGCTCCACAGACTCCAGCAGCAGCATCCACAACTCTGTTTCCTCTGAGTACATGGAAATGGGCACCAGCCTCCCCGCTGCAGAGGATGGGCACCGGTTGGTAGAGGATATAGATTCATTAACCTGCACTGAGGGAGAGATGGTGAGGAGGAAAAGCAGTAGGGGAACAGAGGCTGTGGAGGAAGAAGATGATGAAGCAGCAGCAGCTAGCCTTCTGCGGCTTCCAGAGATGACAGACACTTCCATGGACAATGTTGGCCAACCCCTCCGTGATGTAATGGACAAGCTCAATGGGGCCCTGGATCGGGAGGAGCCCTGGGAGCATCTTGAAGAGGAAGACAAAAATAATGGCAGCTTTTGTCACAACCCTGAGCCCCCTGCACAGTCGCCCTTTCGGAAGGACTCAGGGGGAGAGCCACCTGACCCAATTACAGCGGAGATGCCTGACTTCATTGTGGCCACAGCCCCCAACTTCCTGCAGACCTCTCCTGCACCCACAGACTTGTGCTGCTTTGCCTCCAACAATCCAGTCTCTGCTTCCCAGGGTTGTGGCCACCATGACTCTTCAGAGCATGGCCAGTCGCAGACTCTTTCAGGTGGCCATGAAGATGAGGGAGAAGCAAAAACACCAGCAGAACAGGAACCCTCCCTGACCATGGAGGAGGAAAAGAAGCAAGACTTGGATAAAACAGAACCACAAGAAAACTCAAACAAGGAGGAATTTCACTCTGACAAAACAGAAGAACTCCAAGAGGAGAAGCTCAGTCCGTCAGAGAGCTCTCATCCTGCAGAGTTCAAGTAAGGACTTCATGCAAACCTTGCAGTGAATATGACGCAATTGTTATGTTTACCTGAAGTTCCAAAGACTTTATAGCTGCAAGGTGTTAAGGTGCAGACAGTCAAGTAGTTTTTCTGCAGTGGATCAATAGTGATTGGTGTTTGTATTATTCATATTTCAGGGTAGACAACAACCACTTGCTGCTACTCATGATTCATGTATTCAGAGAGAACGAAGAGCAGCTGTTCAAGGTGAAGTGTGAAGCAACCACATTCTTGATTTATTTGAATGGTTTTGTAAAAAGAACAAAAGTTATTCAAATTTTACATTTAAGTTGGTCTTGACAAAGGCACTAACCTGGAGTTGTTCCCTGGGTGCTAAAATGAGGCAGCCCACTGCCCCAAAGACTTAGTATAAATCATAACAGTATGTTTGTAACCACAGATGGTGAGGATGAGCACAGGCCACATGGAGGGGGATTTGCAGCCCCTTTACCTGCTGCTGACTGACTGTTACATCTACTTGCTTAGGAAGGGTAAGTGACTAAAAAGCCAGGGCTGATTGGCTTATTTTTAGGGAGTGTCATGGATCAAGACTAAAATGATCTTTAGGGTCACAATAATGTTTGGTACAGAGTGAAAAAAATCCCTCTATATTTTCTGTTTAGCTGAAGAATTAATAGATTGATTGACATGTGCTCACTACATTTCATGGTTGTTCCTTTGCATTGATGTTCAGGGGCAGCAGAGAAGCCGTACACCGTTGAAGATGCTGTTTCTTATAATGAGCTGGACTATGTTTCAGTAAGTGGCTTTCATTAGACAACACCTTGTTCTCTTTTGTCTATAGTCATCTGTTCTTAGTATGGTTCCATCATTAACATCAAGAGTGTCTAATCACATCAGAAAATCTCCCCCAGAAATGTCATATGCTAATTGGGTTGCACTGCTGTTGTCTTTTAGGTGGGCCTTGACCAGCAGACTGTGGCAGTGGTTTGCACCAACAGGCGAAGACAATTCCTTTTGGACACAGCCGATGCCTCGCTAACATTGTGAGTGCACATACTCTTCTGTCTCTTGGTTTTAAAATGTGGGATCTTGTAGTGGGTCAAAGATGGGGTTTGTTCTATGTGTGTTAATGCTTGTGTTATCATATTTTTGCAAAGGGACACTTAGACAAAAGAAAAAGAAAGAAGTCTGCTTGCACAACTTCAAAAACTTTTCATCATGGCTAACTGCATCATGACCTCACATAATCTGCATTGGAATGTGGACCTTGAAGACAATCACCTGATGGGGGATGAACACAGATGGTGCATTTAGAGCACGCTAGAATAGTGTCAGGCCTCACTGCCGGATCATTTTCATGACAACAAATGATCCAGCATTGTATTTATATGTATATTTATGATATAGTTTATGTTAATGTCAGAATGAGCCTGAACAAAAATTAGTTTGTGTCAAAGAATGGCGCAGTGACATCGCCTTATATACATATAAAGTGCACCATCATTTAACTAAAATAGGGTGATGCAGATTCTAATGCAATTAAAGCAAGCAGTAGAAAAGAATGTATGATTTCTGATGCCATATGACTGTAGTATTTATTTAATTTGCAGTAATAGAGCCAGACAGGTCAGCACCTAATACAAACTAAATAAAAAAGATGTTTTCCTGACTTCATCCAGCTGGTTCCTGTCTGCCCTCAAGTCAGCCATGGTGAGTGGTTGTCGTGAGCCACCCTACCCGTCTGTGCTAACTGATGCCACCATGGAGAAACTGGCTGTTACAAAATTTGTCTCCCAGGAAACGCACTGTGAGGTAAAGAAATATTCAAATGTCTGTCGGCACCTCTGGTTGACATGTAATGACCAGAAAGGTTTTGAGAATCTGTGACATGACATATTTGTCATCCTAGAGAGACAGAGAAAAGAAGGAAGGTTCTGTATTTATTATTATTATTGTTGTTTTACTTTTTTCGAAGCGAGGCAGAGAGCCAGAAAGAGGGAGAGAGAAAGGAGAACCGAGACCTTGGAGCAAAATAGGCAATGTAATGTTCAGATTGCATTGTAAGTTACAGGGTATTCCCAGGTTCCCCAAAAACGAAAAAGTTTAAGTATCTAGTGTAATCACCATTTGCCTCATGCAATGTAACCAATCTCATTTGCATTCAATTTATGAAATCATTGATTATAGTCTTTGGAATATTCTCCCACTCCTCTCTAATAGCTGTATGAAGTTGGATATTGGAGGGAACTTGAAAACATTGTTGTGGTGGTGCATTGAGAAGTAGTTCCAGCTTCCATTAATTTGTAATGCAAATAATAATAAAATTGCTATTTGTGTAAATGAAATGAAAAGCACTCTATGAAAATGCAAACTGCAATTGTAGGAATGGTGCTTGGTGCAGCAAACCACAAACACGTTCTACAATTATAGCAGTAGGATATGTAAATAGGCACATATAGATAAATGCTGTTACATTATACTCCTGAAAGATTTTTTTCAGATGAAAGCAAACCATTTTCTATCCAAACATGTTGGTCCAGTGATTGCGCTTAACTTCCTAGACATCTTACCACCTGGATGACTGAGATGAACCTTAACTGACAAACTCATGCTTTTCCAATCCTGCTGACCTTCTCGTTCACCAGGAAGCTGCAAGTGAATGAATTTGCAAATCTCACATTTAGAAGAACAAATGCCGAAGGTGTTTCTTTGCTTTACAATTCTTATTTTATTTAAGAATCCTGGTTTTTACCCCTTCCTCTTAAGGTCTCTTTGCATCAGCCTTATGTCCTCCCAATGTCCCGGTAAATATTACTTTGCCTCTTCTCCAGGTATCTGAAGTGTCTCTTCGACTTTATTCTCTGATCCACTGGGAGGATCCTATGGACATGGCCGTGTCGCCCCTGGGGATTTCGCCAGGCTTTGGAGGGTCCTCAAACATAAAGGAGGGCAGTCTGCAGTACCGGGCAGGTAGCTCATACTTGGGGAAGGAGTCGTGGAAAAGCTGCTATGTCGTCCTCAGGTATGGGCAAGATGTAAACATCACCAACTCTTCAAGTTGTATTCACACAACCCAATATATACAGGTTACTACAATATAGAACTTTTTCACTAGCTTTTTCATTGAAATTTTCTGAGCTACTGAATTAGGGGTTTTCATGAGCTGTAAGACATAATCATCAAAATTAGGCCTGAAATATTTCACTTTGTGTGTAATGAATCTATAATATATGAAAGTGTCACTTTTTGTATTGAATTACTGAAATAAATTAACTTTTCCACAATATTCTAATTTATTGAGCTGCACCTGCATTTGTATTCAACATTCAATTCTATTTCTAGATTTATCTTTTGCCTCACAAAGTAATTTATTGTCTTTACCACTTATATGTATATGTGGCCTGACTGGAAGTGTCGCATGTTGTTTATACTGTATATTGTGGGGTGTAACACTCGAGTGCATCAATGCATTGATTAAAAAAATCATTCAGTACCGAAAACTTTTTATGAACTAGTTCTTACTCTGTGAACTGCTGTGTGCGCCTCACAAGTGTAAATGTTGCAGTACTCCTCAGACAGACCATCTTTATAATTCATACTTACATTCAGGTTGTTTTTGCTGCATTTCGTACTACTCTGACAGTAGAGGTGTCAATAAAGTCGTGCAATATTTAGACTTGTCAGGTGAACAGGGCAGTGAAGGCTCATGTTTTCGGTCTCATTTATTGTAATTAGAGCCATGTTTCAAAATCAATGTGCTAATTAGTTATTTATGTATCATCTTTAAAAGCACCTCTAGAGGCTGTGCTAAACCCTACATGCCACCAGACCAAAATGCTTTGAACCAACTGTCTGATGAAGACTGACGACTTCAGATGCCCTTGTGGGCAAAAAGTTTGGTTTTGGCAAAAACAGACTGGTGATGTGTGGTGTTCCTGTTCTTTTGTCTAGCCCCTGTGTATAATGGCAAGCTTCACATTGTGTGAGTATAAATGATTGTCCTCTGTCCTCCGCAGCAATGGGATCCTGCACATGTATGCAGAGAGGAGTGATGGTACACCGGTGATGGCAGTCACCATGGGGTAAGCCTAACATGACTCCATGACTGGAAGGGTTAATCGGTCCCCCCAGGTTTTCACCATTTTTTTGTGATTTTTACAATCACAATCACTGATTTTGCTGAAGTGATTTCCTGAATTTTGCAGCAAATTTTGCAGTATACTCCATTAATCACAACTTTTACACTTTAAATTCACAATGTTCATCTACCTGACAAATAACACAAGCAATATGAATACAACAGCCTTTACTTTCTTGCGTCAGTAAGCATTACAATTCCTGACACATCATCAGCATTCTTATCATCTAACATTGGGTTTTGACAGACCGATTAACTAGATCAATTGATGAGGTAATGTTTACAAAAGCCAGCAGGATTTAAACATTCCACTACAGAATTTTAATAAGCGTATACAACAGGGAGGAAGCCCACTAGAAGCACACTTCTTTGTGCGCCCAGTTACTGTAAGAGAGAGTGCCGCCTTTGTTTCCAGGTGTAACGGCATTGAATTTGCATTGAATTCCACAAAAGCAGAATAGCTGGAGGGACTGAATAATCAATGGAAAGTCATACTGGTTCAGAAACATCAAACATGCAATACTTTCTTGCATCTCCTTATTCCCTCTTAGGGGAGAGCACTGTGGAGGCTGCCGGCGTTCCAGCAGCACAGAGCGTCCACATTCCTTCCAGGTTATTCTGGCAGACCGCCCCCCACTGGAGCTCAGCGCCAACAATGAGCTGGAAATGGCCGACTGGATGCAGCTGCTCTGCCAATCGGTCTCTAAAGGGGTTAGACCATTCACTTACATTCACTGTGTCATTTATTCAATCAATATTACACAGCAGTGTGATATTACCAACATTTCTGCTTTTAATTCAAGCTGAAATGAGAATCACATCAATTTGGAGGTTTGCACAAGAAGTAATACAGCACATTTGTACAGCCATGTAAAACTCCCGCTGTCCAGAGTGCAACACACAGCATGTGCAGACTGTCTTTCTCTTACCACTTATCACCTAAATCCTTACTTAGGAGACTCAGAACAGCTGCTGATAACCCTTTGATTTCAGGGATTTGCTGAGGATAAATAAGACTAAAATGTGACCCACCTGTAATCTATAAGCACTTTACATGAAGTGACTGGAACAACCAAATATAGCATCTATTGAAGAGTCACTTACTTCCTTTACCAAACACATACAGTATATTAAACTGTAATTGTCCTCCAGGTTATCCCTCAGGGTGTTGTCCCAGCCCCATGTATCCCATGTTGCCTGGTGGTGACAGACGAGAAGCTGCTGACGTGCCATCAGGACTGTCAGACCAGCTTCTTCCGCTCACTGGGTAGTGCCGATATCTGTGATGTCACGACTGTGAGCGTAGAGGCCAACAAGGAGTACTGTGTCATCGTGAGTAGCTGTTTGGATTCCTGATTTTCTTTTTGTCATATACTTTTATTGTGGACAACATCGGATGACATAACAATAAGCATATGGAAGATTATTGAAGATTTTGAGATCATGTTTGAAGCAAAAAATAAATAAAATAATGATAATAAATGATACGTATTTGTACATATGACAAGGGGAAAAATGGACACAAAATTAGAGGCCTTTGATCCAAGTTTGCTAGTTGACATTGTTTTCCATTAAAGAGTATAAATTGAAGACGGTGCCAGGTGACAGAAAAGTGAGCATCCAGTTATACACAACATGAATCCTCTCCTCCCCAACCGCGAAGACAGAAGGAAGGGAAATAACAATGGCAACTAAATGCGACAAGCACAGACAAGAACAAAGGAAAGAAAGGAAAACAGGGAAAAAAAGGAATACAGTTACACATAAAACAATGACAATAGCACTTCATAAACCAGGGCAGGATTGTAAATGTATTCCTACTCTGGTAGACATTACATTACAGACCAGTAATTGTATAACCTTCGGCAGAAGGGAAACGTGGCTCAGATGACAATGTGCGTTCAAACATCTATCCATTTATCCTCTACCTCTGGGTACATTTCAGATAGTCTCGAATTAGAGAAATGGACTCTGTGTATAACCTTAAACTGAATGAGTGCAAGACATGTCCCACATTGAGTTGAATTTTGGGCTCACCCCCCACAGGCAGCCCTTGTTTTAGAGTTGGTCTGATGACATAGATCAAAGATGCGGTAGTTTCTTAAATGTAATTCCAGTTGTGATTTTTAAATTTCTGTTATGAAACAGTTGAACAGTAGAATTAGATGATAGACATGACTAACGTGCTGGTATGATGTCTAAGTGGCAGCTTTAATGTTAATGTTAATGTTTTTGACTTTGGGCTTTTTTTTCTCCTCTCTGCCTCCCTCTCCTGTGTTTGGTTAGGAGTTTGCTGCAGATCGTGCTCAGTTCCTCCCTCCCTGGGTGTTGTACTTCAGCGGTTGTGAAGAGAGAGATCGACTGCTGGAAGCGCTAGACACATCTTGGAGGGACATTTTCCAGGTGCGAAGAGAGAATTTTATTGCTTTAGGTTTAAAAAAAAAGTTGATTGATTAAGATGTAATATGTTTTCTTTTGTCATGACCCACATCTGATGGTTGGTTTGTAAGGGGATTGATGGAGGGTTTGTGTGGCTCAGGGAAGATTCCATTAAATTTTGGATCTACAAAACATTGTGACCATCCCAACTTAATAATATGTGATCTAACGTAATAATGATAATGCCGTAAATTAATGATTATGTAAAATCCAGGTCTTGGCATTGGTCTTCCAGAGTCCATGTTGGTTGAATCCCCATTTATGTGCTCCTCACCATCCACAGGTGGACCTTCCTCACAGAGAGGTGTCCGATCTGTCGGTGCAGAAGCGTTGCAGTGAGGCTCTCGCCCTGATGAAGAGTGTGTGGCAAAGGGCAGACAGCCTGGCCCGAGGCCGAGCCCAGCGTGAGCCGTGGTGCTGACGACACACACTCACCCTGGGTAGCCGCAAAGACAGACAGACAGACAGATGGTTCAAAACACAGATGTTGCTTCAGTACAGATCAGAAGGAAACAGATGAACAGATGATGTAATTAATGCTGGCATCACAGTTTTAATCTGAGATCTACTGAGTGAAACGAGACAGAAGTAAGCAGATGTGGTAATGGATTGTTATTGCCCTCCCAATCGTATGCTGCAAGAAATGACAATGATTCAGAGGACCATAAGGCTGAGAGTGGACACAGAAGGGACATGGAAAGTCTGTCCTGCTGAATTGAAACTGAATGATCACTATCCGTCAAATGGATTTAAGTACATATGAAATGAATCTCTTGAGGAGCAGATTGCATGACATCAACTCAAACACAGGTTTGCATTATTAATCCCCGTCTTTAAGACTTAGACAGGACTGTTAATGTTACTCAGTGTATTTAAGTGGATCTTGGAAGCTAAGTGAGGAAGAGAAAAGTAGTTACTTACATTGTGTTACCAGCAGCTTCCCAACTAAGTAATGTTGAGGATCACCAACAATTCAAAGATGACTGGCTTATTTCTTATTCTCATTGACAGATAAAGACATACTAACTGTAAAAAGAAAAAGCCATATGAAGGCCGATTGCTTGTGATTGCTTGTGATTGCGGTAAGTGGAAACATTCACACTCCTTGCCTTGCACAAAGTAAAAGAATCAGTAATGCATATTGCTGCTGGCAGAAGTGTAAAGATGTAACTCACCTTGTGCTTATTAACAGTAACAACAAGTTCTTTTATACCTTAACTTTAGTACAGTTGTTGTAGAGTACTGTACAGTATACTCGTAACGTGTTGATGATACTGACTTTGTATTGGGGGACATACCTCTGAATCATTAAATTATTGTCAGATTTACATTGTACAAAAGTGTTTTTGCGGACAGAATTAACGTCTCTATATGAAGGTTGTCTAAAAAATGTTGCACACCCAAACTGTTACCAGACATGCCGTGCGTCCTATGTATGAGTTTACCAATTTAATGTTGTCATTCACAAAAAGATTCTATCAGGAAATGTAAGAGATTTGCCTTCTTCTCCACGCTGCAGAGATGGCTGGAGGCTTCCATTTGAATTTGCACATGGGTTTTAGTCTTTTTAATTGAATGGTACCGGTTGTGGTTTGTGTGAAATTCCGTAATATCTGCTCCTTTTTATTATAAATCGTAGAGAAATTGGGAACAACCGTTATTAATGTCTAGAGTTATTTATTTCAGTCATGTGGTGTTTTTCGTATTAAGAGGAAAGCCATGTGTGGTGTGAGATGGAATTTCAGTTCTGCTCTGTGTGGAAAAACACTTAAAAGACTGTATTTACAAAGGAGAGATGCTTTTTTTCAGCTTCTCATTAATGTTTGGCAGCGATGATCGTAGCACCATACTGTACAGTAGACCTTACAGTAAATCAGAACTTCCTGTCCTGCTGCTGTCATCAGTTGCATAGAAGCTCATTTGAGTTCTATAAAATCGTTATGTGGGGGTTTATTTGTTTCTCCTAGCAAGTTTACAGTAACATACATCTTTATCTGGACACAGATAGCATGTTAATGCTAAGTGTAAATGCAGCCCCAATTATATTTTTGCCTTGTTGACAACCTTAAATAAATGGAGCGTAACATCCAGTGTGTTTAAACCAGATAAAGCCATTTCCTTGCCTTATACAATTTGTCTGCCTTTAATGGAGCGCAAACAATCGTCTGTCCTGGTTTCTTTTGAGAGACGAGTCAAAATATATACACAATGTTTCACTTATACCTTTGTGTGTGTCGTGTGTTCTCAGTCACTCTGTATTACTCTCATGTCAGCATTTCATCACCACTTTAAGCTTTTCTAATCACCTGATCTCACTCGTGCCCTGCTCTTACAAATAAATCTCAGGTTCAAAGGTACATCACAACCTACACCTGTTAAGCTGCTGCAGTATTCTCTTGTCTGATATATTTTAAATTCTTAAAAAAATTCAAATTCCTTCTTCTGTTTGTTCCTGGCATGTTCTGCGCAGCACTGTCATGAGCACACAGCCTGAGAAAGGGGCTCAATATTTATCAAATGTTAAAAAGACCTAGAAAGAAAAGTTTGGAAATGGTTAACTGTTGAACTCTTCCTTAGTGGGCTACTTTAAAGCCCTTTAGACCAGGGAGAGTACAGTTGCAATAGCTAAAAGTACTTGAAATGTTTCTTGGATTCAATTTAAAATATGAACTGCTTAGAGATGGGGCTTATGAGGTGTATATAATGGGAATGTCCATGGGAGTGTTTTGGAGCAGTGTTTAGGATGCAGTACATTGCTGGCCAATGAAGGATTACATCGTTAGAATGACGCTTTTTGAACTTGTTCATACACACTGTGTAATGTTTGTATTGTGTTTAGCTGTTTTATTGGAATTGTAAATAGAGGATTAATAAAATATAGCATATGCTCTCCAATTAAGACACGCATGTCCAAAGGATTTTTACTCTGATGAAGTAATGAATGTGTGTGATGAGGACAACATAAATAAACAACTTTAAATTGTTACCATGGCTTCTCTGCTGATCGAGCAAAGGCTACACATACATTCATACTTTTCACTTTTTCCTCTGTACATCACAGCTGTAAAAGGATGTTTTTGTTCTCATCAATCAAAACACAATCCTCTATACTGTTGAAATTTAAACTGTCTTCCAGCTATAAAAACAGCTCAATGATTATCAATAGCAATTGAACGCCAAAGATGCCAATGCTACTGAAAAGAAATCAGCCATTTGTAGCCTAAGATGTATCATCAACGAACGGGGTTCTGGCTGCATCCAGGAAGTGTGCCAGAGCAGGAAATAGCCATAAATGTCCCATTGGTTTTGGTTGTTTGATCGCAACAGTAATTTGTAAGTACAAACAATATATGTATTTCTATTTTTTTCAAAAGGCAATAACAGCAGTAACAATGTATTTGTGGGTGGGGAGTTAATCAAAATCAATGACTCAGTAATTACTGAAATTTGCGGCTAAAGTTTTGTCTGACACTGATTTATTGTTGGTTAAGCGTCTCGCACTGCAGTAAGTTGTGCTGTAGCAGTGCTGTGGTTGATATAGCTACGAGTGGAGGGTGATTGTTCATATGTGCAGTTTTCTAAACTATACAGGTCAGTATTCTCCCAGAGGACATTCGGCGAGGCAGATTTATTTTTTATACTTAACTGGTTTTAGAAAAGAAAATTGACCAAGCACAAGTTCAACTCACAGTTCTAGCCTGAGGGTCTGAGCATGGAGCTAAAAAAAGAATTGCCATGACAGAAATAAAGGGGAGATCAGTTTGATGCAATGTATGCAGAATTAGGAAGATGGCAGCACTGACAGACGACAGTGTGACACACTGATCTCAGCACACTGTAAAAATGTAAGTATTGTTATGTAGCTTAAAGCATTCATTCTTTAAGTGTTTGTTCAAGAGGCAAATACTTGAAAACTGTTTTTATACAACTTGAGTTTTCCCCTTTAAAATATATAACCCATTAAATGGTACTGGCATACGTTGTGCCATAGTTTCCCTTATTTACCCGAACAATTCTTATTGTGTTCTCATAGTTCTATACTTGCCTTCTTCCTCCCTCTGTTTTTCCAATTATTTTAAACTCCTTATTTCTAACTTTCTCTCCTTTGGCTTGAAGCAGTTAGAAAGGGAGGAGGGAGCTATTGATAATACAAACTGTGTTCTGCAGCTTATGGTGCTGATGTGGATGTTGTCCAATTAAGGGATCTTGAATTATAGCCATCTGCATAGAAGTTTGGAGAGCAATGCGATACAATACTGTGTATAACAACAAATGAAGCAACTGGGTGGGGTTTCTCATTTAATGCTGTGAATAATTTATGAATGTCTGTGAATGTTTCAATTAAAATGTATGAAGAAGCTTGTATGGATGAGGGGAATACTGTGACGATCGAAGAGGATCCCCTCACACATAATGAGCAAGTCAGTGAGAACTCCGTTTATTTTCTCATCAGCCCATCCCCAGCTCCTCACTGACTCTTCCATTATTCATCATTTGGGGATGTGTACTGTAATGTGCTGTATGTCCTCCCCTGAAATGCAGCAAAGTAGCAGCTGCCTGTGTGCTACGTTCATTACGGTATTCCACAGTGCTCAGTCCTCTGGCTGGGGAGCAGAGGAGATAGAAGGATGCAGAGATAAAGAGGGAGGAGAGGACGAGGGAATATATCTGCTGCAAATCTGGACTTTAGCAGCTGCAGCAGCCTTTAATTCTCAGTGTCATCCTTTTTATCCTCTGTTGTGTTTTTTGTTTCAAGTCGAGTCTGTTGTCATCTCAAATATACTTGCAGCGTGTGAATGTGTTTATAGCACTTCAGAGCTTTCATCAACATTTTGAGGAAGAGATCAGAGCTGTTGATGGGGGACAGAGAGGTCTTGTTGGATTTGGGCTATGGGGGTGAAGTCCAAACCACAGACACCTATGGGAGTCTGCACAATGGAGGATTCATCCCACCAAGATATGTAAGAGCTGTTGTGGTTATTTTTCCTATGTAATCTTTATACATGCTGCAGTGTATTCTCCGCATGGATCACGTTATAACTGTAGAAAGTAACCAAGCACACAGGATACTGCTTCTTTGATTCATTGCTTCACACTCCAGTGACTTCCTCAAAGATGTTGCAGTGAATGTGGAAATCTGTGTTTATTTGAATGATTGTTCTCAATCATGAGACATGTTCCTCCTTTCATAGTAATGGCATCTAAAATTAACATTGCATGCTTTTATGATGCTGTGTATTTCACAGCTGTAGATTTGACTTTATCTACAGATTCTTCAACTTAACACATTTTTATTATTTGCTATATAAGTAAATCTTATGGGCACTTTCAGCTTTCAGCTGCAACGGCTGATGAAGATTTTCTCGGTGATGATGACTCCATCTATATGCTTTGCGATAGAAAAAGTAAGCAGCCAGTCCCACTATCGGGGAATTACTTCAGAGATGGAAGAACCAAAATCGGTAGGCACCTTCAGCAGCTCACATTGTGTTTGTGTTTTCATTAGCTCCAGAGCTCACTGATAAATGAGTGAGTCTGCCCTCAGTTGAACCTTTGTGACTGATGTCGGTTTAGATTTTGTGCTGGTGTGGGAGATTCGCTCTCGAAGGAAACGTCGAAGCAAGTCCAGGGGTCAGACTGATGGGCCCGGGGAGGAGGGGGAGGCTGCCTGCACTGAGGAGGCCAGCAGGTCTGAGCAAAGGAAGGCAAAGCTGGCACAGTGGAGGGACAAATTCGTTCAGAGTTTGGAGGCTGCTGGATTACTCATGGAAAAGGTAAGATATCTCATTCATCAATAGTTCAGCATTTGCATTGCCTTTATATTGCTTCTCTAATTTATCCATCCAGGAGGAAACAGCAAGTGAGAGAAGAACAGTTCATTTCCTGAAACTCAGTGCTCCCTGGGATGTGTTGCTGTTTTACGCTGAGGAGCTGTGCCTCAGAGCTCCTTTACAGGTTAGAGCTGCTCCAACTGTGTCAAATAGACAATGTTATTAAGTTCTTCAGCCCAAATGACCAATGTGTGTTTGGCCCACAGGCACAACCCAATATGGACTCCAACACATCTGCTCAGGCACTGAAGAGACTATGCATACCCAACATAATGGCTGAGTCGGTGCCAAACAGGCCCCTGGACTACTACACATGCGCCTTCCGCAAGTCAAAGATGAACAGGTGACTTCCCTTTGCGTTGGTTAACTTAACTCACTTCACATCATATCACATGTGTGCTGCATTGTGCAGATTCAGCCATGAATTAGTGTTTCTGCTTCAGATTCCTTGGCTGTGAGAACAAAGAAACCTATTTCACAAACACACAGAGACACCGTGTTGTGAGTAGCACTTCCTAAGTATGTGCAAAGACAAATTCTTCAAGTTTCATCGTGTGACAGTTCATGTGTTGTTCCAGGTCTATGAGATTCTGTCCCGGACAGTGTACGGCAGGAAGAAGCGAGCAGAGGTCGGTGTGGCACGGCTGTTAAATGAAGGAGCGTACACGGCGGCTTTCCCCCTGCATGAGGTCAGACGTGACTCATCTACTCTGGGATATCTTGTCAAACTGTCTTCCTCTCTTACTCTATTTACTGTACATTTCTCAGGGCCCCTTTGAGCTTCCACCGTTTGAAGTCCGTCCTGATGAGCTGAACCAGAGGCAAGTACTATACCACTACTGGGCCCGCTGGTGCAAATGGTTCAAATACCAGCCCCTTGACCACATCAGAGAGTACTTTGGAGAGAAGATTGCACTCTACTTTGCCTGGCTGGGTAAATATCAATATATTATTATATTATTCAACATTATTCTGCACGTTGTGTTTTTAAGGAATCACCAAAATGCTGATTTATTAAATTATAACTCAACATTGAGGGTTACTTGAACAATACTTGTACACCACTCAAAACACAGTCTGATAATAATACACTCTAAATGTCCGACAAGGAATGAAAGAGAGAGAGGTAAGATGATATCGGACTTAAGGTGTAGGCAAAGGGCAACAGGCATGTGTGACCATGGCTGATGACTGAGAAACTGGTGATGTAGTGTGATGAGGGAAGTATTTATTTCTGGCTTGGTTCACATTACAAGGTGAAACACTCAATTTTAATATTTTGCTCAGATGTTTTTGTCACCGTTGTTCACATTCATCCTTGCAAGTGACCCTTATCAGTCAGCATGTCAAACTGTCCCAACATGCACATCACCAAAACAACGTATTTTAAGCATCTTCCCAACTGCTAATAAGAGGTTGGACTGCCGCATTTCCACGGACTGCTGTTGTCAAGGATCAATGTTGACGTTGAAGTGAAACGTGTAAAACTCTATTAAAAATCTGACGTGACTGTTCTCACTGAAGATGCCATGGATCAGATTTGTATTTTCACCAGGACCAAATATGGAATTGGCCTAAAACTGATCTGAAAAAACATCAAAATAATTGTGTATTCACAGTGATCAGAAAAAAATCAGATCCGTCACAGATTGGCAAAAAGAAAATCACCCTTTAGTGTGAATGTGGTTTTAAATATGACATCAGAAGTGAGCCCTTATGACAAGGAAAAGTTGCTGTTAGATTGATGATTTGCTTTTTCAAATATCTGAAGACTATGAAACTACCATTAAACCAGCGAGAATGTGAGCAACGCTGCTTAGTGTGGAAATATTGAAGCTTATATAACATCAAGAATAAGCAAAGCCTAATGTAGCTCTGTGTCTCTGTAGGTTTCTACACAGCCTGGCTGCTGCCAGCTGCAGTGGTGGGAACTCTGGTCTTTGTGTCTGGAGTCATGTCCATGGGCTCCAACATGCCAGCGTGAGTCACACAACCGTAACACGCACCATTCATACACCTTTTCCAAATAGTCAGACATAGGAAGTCTCATTACCTCAAGGCAATGACAAGGAGATTGTGTTCTTGGGTTGATGTGTGTGTGTGTGCGCGCAGGATAACACAAAAGGTTATCAAATGGTTATGAAATGTTGTGAAACATTATTGTACATTTTCTGGTGGATGCTGGTGGAATTCTGCATTATTTATGAGCTGTCTCGTCAAGACAATACAAAGCCCCTGTGACCTCAAACATCGTCATCTTTTATTGTGTGCACACAAATTATCATTGTGTCAGCACAACATCAATACAGTTAGCTAGGACCTCTGGGGCTCCACATAAAAGAAATTGTTGCACAAATAGGAAATCTGCATGTTTGTTCCACATGGGAACTTGTCGTAATAAATACTGAGTTTGTACTGCAAGAAATGCTAGAGTATTGTAACAACTATATGTAAACCGAACCAAAACATGTAATACAGATATAATTATCCATGGATTTGTCATCCATTAACTCCATGCTGTTTTGTGTTAAGGAAATGAAAGATGAGTAATTTCTGTTGTCCTCCAAAATGGAACGATGTGTGTTGCTGCACTGTCTGCATCACTAACATTACGGTTCTGCAGAATGGATTGAACACTCAGATGCACCGCTGCACAGACACAGAGGGATAGCTGCATTGCTGTAGCAACACGTTTGAGTGCAATGTTCTTGTTCTTTCTCTAAAATTACACAAAAAATGTGGGATGCAAACACATCAAAGCACACACAACATCCCTGTAATTAAGCAATCTGCTTAGAGCGTTATTGTGCTTAGTTTATCCTATATTATTTATCACCCCAGTGAGTTCCACTCTGCTAACACTGCAGTGTGGGATGTATTTCCTTTCAGAGTGTAAGAGCCTCAGGGTGAGTGGATAATGCGCCGTTACCAATTGTTTTGTGTCTCACCAATCTGTTCCCATGCCGTCCTACTGCTTTCAATGTCTATAAATTCAAGCTGCCCAGAAGTAAAAAACAATGGAAGACGACTCAATATTTTAGGAAAGGAAACTAAATGCCTGAGCTCCTTGAGGTTCATTTGTGCGTGAATTAAAGACATTGATCAGTGGAGAAGAAATGGAGAGCATTCTGTGGTAACTAACTCCAACATGCTCATGTTATAATGGACAATTAGTGGATAATAATAACTCCATTACATAAATACAGGAGGTTAGATGTCTCCCATTGAGTTTAGGCTTTATTTGTGTGCTGGATCTGGTCTGTCACCATGGTTTCCCTAATTCACCGAATGATTCTAATTAGAGAGAGTGCAGTACGCAGTAATGTGCTGTATTCTGCTGCCCTGGGTTTGCATGGAATATAATTCACTCAAACCCTTAGCTTTCACATTCAAACGCATCATATTGAATTGAAGGGCTTTACAATAAACTAAATCATAATTTCAATAATGCTCCTGTTCCTGTCCTGAGATGTTTTCTCACTTAAGACTGTGTGTTTCCAATTTCATCCAACAGCAAGGAGATCTGTAACAGTGGAGCCACTTATCTGATGTGTCCTCTCTGTAATACCTGTCGGCCCTGGAACATGTCTGATATCTGCCCCATGGCCAAGGTAATGCCTTTGATGATTCAGAGCATTTCACTGAAACTTTATTCCAACTGGTTAGTCTCATTTTAGAGGAAAGGTGCTTCTTTGCAGCCAGTGTAACCTACTTTAGCATTTACACCGTACATTAACATGAGACCTGTTTCCATGGTAAAGCCTGCCAGACCACACACAGATGTATTCTTGACTGCTTTGTGATTAGGTGTCAGTCACAACTGTAGCTTGAAGCTTTTGTACATATGTAGTATGTACAAGTATATTGTAGTCCAATGACTAGCTTTCCAATGGCCTGTCCTCTCTGCCTTGCAGATGGGATACTTATTTGACCACCCTGGCACTGTCTTCTTCAGTGTGTTCATGTCCTTCTGGGCGGTCACCTTCCTGGAATACTGGAAGCGAAAAATGGCCACTCTGGCCCACCACTGGGACTGTATGGATTTCCATGAAGAAGAGGTCTTCCATTGTCTTGTTGTACTTTGATACAGTGTTTTCTCTGAGATTCTTACCTAATGATGTTCGCAGGTATGTTGTTAGGGTGTAGGTGACCTCATCACTGTCTTCCCTCAGGAGCGTCCTCGACCGGAGTTTGCAGCCATGGCCCCGCGTATGGAGCAAAATCCAGTGACTGGAGTCCAAGAGCCCTACTTTCCTGAGAAGGCCAGGCTGTCCCGCATGGTCACTGGCTCCATGGTCATCATTACTATGGTGAGGAATGAGTTTTAAAATCTATTTGTCTATAATTTTATTCACGGGTTAAAATTAAGCTTTAACCTTTGAAGATTAACTTTGTCCTTTTATGTGTTTGTGTAAGTGTTTTTTAGGAGTTCTAAATGTATTAATAGTTTAAGGCTATATCAACATATTGTCATTCTCTGTGTGGCTGGTGAAAGTGACTGAAGCAGTGTTATATCTTGATTTTGCACTCATACTCTATCACCTCCTGTCAAGTCCTGATTCATAGTTTGCTCTCAAAGTTACTGTAATTATTCTTCTCTTCTACAATAACCCATCAACGCTACCCGACACCCTCCTGTCTGCCCTCTCAGCTGTGTGTGGTGATGATCTTCCTGGTTACTGTGGTCATGTGTCGAGGTATCATCAGCATGATGATGTTCCATACTGGGAGCCCTGTGCTGCGCACACAGGTACATTGCAGCTTCATATTTCACAGGGGATATTTTCCTTCTTAAGTAGAAATATTTAAGTACATCTAATTTACTAAAGTCAGTGGGCATTTTCATCTGCATTTTGTTCGCTACTTGTGAGCAGGATAACTCAGGAAGTAATAGACCAATTTCCCATGAAATTTTGTGAGACTCCAGATGTTGATCCAGATTAAAATATAAGCTTGGACAGGGGTATCATATATGGTTTTGCTGGTTATTAAGAAATCTAGAAACATGCAACTGTCATTGATGTATAGCTATGATGGTTAAAAACACTTAATAAATACATACATAATACATGTGTTTTTACACATCTTATTTCAAGGTAATGATTATAAAAGTCTGTATTTAGTGAAATCAGACGAGTGTTGTGCCTCTTTGTGTGCCCTGTACTTAAAGAGAGGAGAAGAACGTGGAGCTCATCATTCATTTATGTTTCACACTGAGGAGGGTGGCTCCTCTGAAAGCCATTCAGAAATGATGCTTTCAAAGATTTAATTTCTCAAATGGAGCCAATCATCCATTTGTCATATAATCCACGAAGCACTTGTACTTTATACTTTAATGGAATTTGTCTTTGGTAATCAACTTTACTTTTCCTCTGTCTGCCGTAACAGAGCAGACAACAGATAATGAGGTCGCTCCTAGCTAATATTTTTGTGGATTGTATGTCTACTAAATTGAAGACTATCACATCCTAATTGTGTGTGTGTGTGTGTTTGTGTGCCTGCACGTGCATCCACATGTGTTATCCCCTCTTGAGGCTGGGAACATAGCAAATATCTCCAGCAGTATTGTGAATCTGGGCCTCATCCTGCTGATGGGTCGAGTCTACACCGCATTAGCTGAGCAGCTCACTAAATGGGGTAAGAACCACCAGTGATGTCTGACACCTGAAACCTCAATAAATTGATTTCAGCCACTCAATAGATCCACTAAAAGTTGGAATGCTGTATGGAGTGGAGGAGAGGCTTTTATTTATTCCGATCTTACATCAGCTGGGGTGGAGTTTGCTTTCTCCAGTGACGCTTGTCCTTTTGTCTCTCTATGTGGCAGAGATGCACAGAACACAAACCCAGTATGATGACGCCTTCATCTTCAAGGTGTTCATCTTCCAGTTTGTCAACTTCTACTCCTCTCCATTCTATGTGGCTTTCTTTAAGGGAAGGTGAGACACGAGGAAACTCAAACACACACACACACACCCAGACGCACACCTGCGAAATTACATTACAATAAATAAAGCAGTTGAGATAAAGTTGCTCTGTATTTTACCACTGGTTAATCATCTGTGTGAACAGGTTTGTGGGTTATCCTACCAACTATGGGACCTTGTTTGGGATGAGAAATGAAGATGTGAGTTCACTTTGGATAATCTGTAATTTCATTATGTATTATTATTATGTATTATTACAATCCTCCTCGTTTTTGTCTCTCTGTCTCTGTCTCTGTCTCTCTCTCTCTCTCTCTCTCTCTCTCTCTCTCTCTCTCTCTCTCTCTCTCTCTCTCTCTCTCTCTCTCTCTCTCTCTCTCTCTTCTCTCCGTGTGTGTGTGTGTTGCAGTGTGGCCCTGGGGGTTGTCTCATTGAATTGGCCGAACAGCTCGTCATCATCATGGTGGGGAAGCAACTCATCAACAACATTCAGGAGTTTGTCATCCCGTATGTTTTCCATACACACACCCTGCCACAACACCACAGAACAAAAACATTTTGAAACAAATACAGGAGCACAAAGAGATGGGAAATAAAATAAGAACAAAGGGGATAAGTGTGGTCAACAGACGGGTAACAATTACAGCACCATCAAGGACCTCAACCATGGTCAGCACACTCACCTCACCCCCTTCATTTGATTTTTTTAATTAATTAATGCTGTTATCTTTTGGCCTTTGCGTCTTCCTGTTTCCAAGTTTTTCACATAATAACTTTAGGAAATGGGATACAAGATTATGAGGGAATAACAACTAATGTAATAAGATTATGAGACTTGGCTTCTATTGGGACTCATCCCTTCAGTCATCCCCACAGCCTGATCAACTATCTAATCACTATTCTGTTTAAGAGAGGAAGGAGAGCGACTCTTCAAACATAGTCAAAATATAAAATAGGATGCTTACAGTGATGTATTGCTTTGCTGATGCACCGAAGTCAGATATCGATCTGAAATGTAGTTTATTATGTAGTGCGGCTCCGGTGTGATCAAGATGCCTCTGTTATTCAGCAGTTTGTTTAAGCTGACACCAAAGCACCATTAACACTTAAGACAGCTCCTTTAAAACCTCCTCCAGCAGGAGGAGGAGAACAATACTGTTTCTTCCAAAAATTTAAACTGATATAATTTATTATTATCAGTTAGAACCCAAAATCTGCCGATCCACTGAATAGAAAATGATACAATATTTTTTATTTGTGTGATGATTTTAACGATTAGTTCTATAATCCTTGATTCCTTTGTTTACCTGTCAGATAAGTGTTGCATCAGATTGGTCTGTGTGGTGCAGTAAAGTCTGCAGTAAAGTCTGCCTCTCTACTGCTGCAGCGCTGGCACAATGTGCTCTATGTACACTGATGTGATTCCGTGGTGCAGACTGGACAGTTAGCTGAAGAACAGTATGGAACAGAATGATTAACAAGACAAACACTATAACATGTTTCAGACTTGTTTTTTGTCCCCACTCTTCTTCCCCTTGGTTTAGGAGGCGCCTCTCAACAGTTTTAAGTGGTAAATGAAAGAAACATGGTGCTTCCTGCAGCTTGTGTCACGCCATCAGAAGCTGACAGTGAAACATATTGGAAGACTTTTTCCTGCTTCTTCTGATGGCTAGCACAGTCGTTCTCAAATTGCAGCGCATGTACCAATGGTTGTGCCTTGGGAGTCTAGAAATTAAATAATACATTCAGTTATTGTTCTCTTTTAAATACACATTTGACTTTGTATTTTATTTTATTTTAGTCCTACTCTATGTAGATGCCAGTCATGTTTTTTGCTCCTGTCATAAAACATTGTGTACATAGTCTCACTATAGCACAAAAGCAACAGCGTAAGGATTTTCTGTCTCCAGTTAGTCTTGGTGGCTTGTTGGTGAGGTGCTATTTGCTTTACTGCTCTCCACTCTGCATCTTTGTTTAGAGTTGATGCCAAATGCACAGCTGAAAAGTTTCAGTTTGAAGGGGGTCGGGAGGGGATAGACAGTGACAGTTTTATGTTAGATCACCACTTTGCCTCATATGAATAATATAATGAGTAATGGGAGAGGTGACAGCACAGGGATGGAATGGTACGCTGCATTATGTTATGAGCTGTCGCAGAGATTGTGACTCATCATTCAGTAGCAGGAAAAGCACAGACCTGATTTGTGGCTCTGCTCCATTTAGGTGTGACTATTTTGCAATATTAATCAGTTGCACATTCAACAGTAGAAATTTCATCATGAATAAGTGACTGGGGAAAGGGATTAGGTGGTTTATGCTCACAGCTGTATCTGATGCACATTCTCCAAAAGTCATGTCTCCTATATGCACCTGCTTTGGGATTGATCAGAATGTCATGAACCTTTGGCTCTCAAACTGTGCTACATGTACCTGGTGGTATGGCAGATGAATCTGGAAATAAAAGGGAGAACTAAAACCTTTAAACCTAAAGAAGGTTTGTGGATTCACCTGTTGAAGATGGGATAAAGGGGATGCCAATAAATGAAAATATCTAAATGAAATAAAGAACTGGATTGGATTAAAAGCGATATGTCTTCTTAGAGGTTGCTCTTTGTCTTTGACAGTAAAGTGAAGGCCTGGAACCAGAAGAGGTCTTTGGCCAAGGTCATGGGTAATAGGGGATCTCGCGAGCCTCAGCGTTGGGAGGAAGACTATCAGCTGGTGGAGTGTGAAGGCCTATTTGAGGAATACCTGGAGATGGGCAAGTACTCTGTTTGTTAAGGACATCGAGTCACAGGTCCTGAAGTAGACTTTGATTAAACTTAGTTTCATTACCTTCTGCGCCACAGTGCTCCAGTTTGGTTTCATCACCATCTTTGTTGCGGCGTTCCCCTTGGCTCCGCTCTTTGCCCTTCTCAATAACTGGGTGGAAGTTCGCCTTGATGCCCACAAGTTTGTGTGTGAGTACCGCCGACCTGTGGCTGAGCGCGCTCAGAACATCGGAGTCTGGTTCAACATTCTGGAAGCTCTGTCACATCTGTCCGTCATCGCAAATGTGAGTCCCTTGATAGTGACATCACTCCCAGACTGGGAGTTAAGGGTTTGAGTGAGACCGATTATCTCTCCGGCCTTATTTTTGTTATGTTCTCTTATTCTTGTTCAATCAATGGCACTCCTAAGGAGTAGCCATGGGTAACCATGGTAACCTGACTTAAAAACAGGGCGGTTTCTTTATAATCTTATATAAAACTATGAAATTACTGCATTAAAGGACATTTTTCAACTTCTCGACTCTAGTAATGTAATGTAACAACTAAATCCCTCAAAATGACAAAAAAAAGTTTGAAATGCTGCCATCGTATGTAGGACTTGTCTTGGAGCTTATGTCCCCCTATTTCTAAAACCACTTTCCCTAAACAATCTCCAGAATGTGATGATGTGTGATGATGTGACATCAGAAATGCAATAACAGCAATATCACTGACTGTTTGGATTGTACATTTCAATACATTTCATGACATAATTTATCTTTATTGATCCAGTGGTCATTACCCGTTCATCTCAAAAAGGCCTTTGTGTGACGAGGATAATCACTGGCGATTACAATTTGACAGTGTTGTGACTTCACACATCACAAAATACTCACAAAACTTTCAATTTCTCCGCCATTTCAAACCAACTCAAGAATATGACACATAATGATTCCTTTATTATGCTCTTATATAGATTATAATACATTTTATAGCCATTTTAGTGTGCCACCCAAATTTTCACTGGACTTCTACTCCATCAATATTTTCTGCAGACACTGTGTTCAATAAAATTGTGTGTGTTCAATATATGTCCTCTGTTTAACATTCACAGGCTTTCCTCATAGCCTTCACATCAGATTTCTTACCCCGCCTGCTGTACCAGTACAGGTTTGATAACGATCTCCGTGGATATGTCAACTTCACCTTGGCTTATGCTCCACTTAACTTCACCGAGTACCCTCTGTGCAGGTACGTGTGAAATTCACTTTATGACAACAAGTTTCATTTATTGACTGTATTATACTTTTCAGAAAGATTGCTGAACATAATCATTAAAAGACATGTGTGACCAAATTTTGGAGTGTTCCACATATTTAATTTAATTTTATTTATGTGACTGAAAATCCAATGTCCATGCACATGTAATCACTAAGAATAGTATCCAAATGAATGAATGCTACAATATTATAAGATGAGATCAAATTGATAAGATAGATCTATTTATCCCGAGGGAAATTTTTGGGCAACAGTTGCTGTCCAAGTAGGAGATAGAGATATTATAAACATTTCCCTCCTCTCTTCTCATCCTGACCAGCAGAGGGCAGTATTATGATGTGTACAGCACATCCCAAATTTGCCTATATTTTCAGCTGCAGTGTTTTATTGTTTGTAGGTATAAATCATTCAGAGACAATGATGGAAACTACACGCTGGTCTACTGGGAGCTCCTCGCTGTCAGACTCGGCTTCATCATTGCATTTGAGGTATGAACGCCTGCATAGGCTGTCTCCATTGGTTCATAACCATAAACTGTTTCATTAACTGTTAGTTAAGGTAGGTTAGGTAAAGTCTGTATAGCAGGTAGCAGATGGGACCAAGTTATTGTTTTCCAACTTGGCACTCAAATTCAAGACTGACAAGTCAAGTAAACAATACTACATGTTTACTCTTGAGTACTTAACAGTCCAAAATAATGTGCTTGATAATTCATTCAATGTCAGAATAAAATGTACATAACCCATTGATATTTATATTTTAGATCATCTTGTATTATCAATTTGAAGACAAACTAGATAATTTGATGAAAATACACATATATGACAAAATAATTACAACTGTATCATTTTTAATTTAATTTGATTTGGGAAATGTTTCATATCTTTCCAAGTCAAAAAGCTCATGTCCAAATTAAGTCAGCTTTCCTTTTTTGATTATGTCAAGTCAAGCCAGGAAAGTTTTGAAACAAGTCCAACTCAGGTCCACACCCTTGCGACGGCACTTTTCAGGAAACCAAACAAAGACAGTTTAATAACAAGCTGACTGCACAAATCGATTTAAGACACACTTTATAACATTTACACATACGCCTGACTTATGATGTTAACTGTAGCCTGAGGAACGATGTGGAGACCCTGATCAGGAGACCCTATCAGTGAAGAGTGCTGTCTTGAAATCAAGCCTGTTTTTTAATGGCAGATGATGGTAATACACAGACACCAGGACAGTGAAGATGTGCGCTGTATGGCTGCTATCACAGTCTGACAGTAGCCACACTTTCTCGAGTTCTGCAGGCAGTTCAATAATGAGTTTCAATCGTCCAAACAAGTTCAAACAGAGTTTTGCGTGATTCATTCATGGACGCTGTGATGGACAGTGGAATGGAATTCTAAGTTCATCAACATAGCCAAAGAAAACCAAATAAAGCACATGTTTAAATTTCTAAGTAAAGAAAAAAGTAAAAATGCCTGATTAATATTTATGCAGTTCTTTTTCACATCCTCTTTTCCTATTCATTTCCTCATATATTCAAACATCTGCCTTGGATTATCAAGATTGGATTACATTTTCACTTCAGGGGTTTATATACTGAAATCATTCACATATTTAAACATTTAACAGGTTTAACCTTGTGTTTTACTGTCTCCTCCTCCAGCATGTGGTGTTTTTTGTGCTGCGGGCCATAGACTGGTTGGTACCCGATGTACCTGAGTCTCTGGAGCTGAAGATCAAGAGGGAGCGCTACCTGGCCAAGCAGGCCCTGGCCGAGAACCAGGAGGCCATTTTGGTAAGTCGAGGCCGAGGGGTCAGCTGAGCCGCTCCAAATGCCCACAGCCCAGGTCAGTAGAACAGGGCACACACACACACACACACACACACACACACACACACACACACACACACACACACACACACACACACACACACACACACACACACACACACACACACACACACACAAGGTTGCAACACACACTAACAGTATAATAACAATAACAATAGATGCTGACCCCAGTTTTGGTGCTTTGCATTTGAGACATAAGAGAGAAGTAAAATGTGACTACAGATTTGCAGATCAGAAGATGTTTTCATATCACAGTGAGAATTTATGAAATCCTTTATTGATTTTGTAGAAACCTAAAGGCTACACTTACACTTCAGGTCAGGAGGCTCAATTCAGATTACAACCTGCATTAACAAATGAGACTTAATCATATTTGAGAAGAAGGATTAGAGTACATGCGTGAAAGTGATCCACGCTATGTCATTCATATCCAAACAAAATAGAAATGAGGCACACACCTGTTGCCAAGACAAAACACTCCCGCACCAGCTCAACAACCTGGATTTGCTATCTGCTGGTAATCATGCAGCCTAGGAAGAGAAGTGGCTGTGCAAGCACTGACAAGGCCTGTAAGAGAACTGGGAACTGGCATGTTAAACTGGGCAGAAAAAAAGGACCCTGTCTCCATATAAATAACACTGAGAAAGTTCATACCTCTGCCAAAGCTGAGAAGTCCCCCAATTAGGATCCAGTCTCTCAGTGATGAAGTTCACCAGATGAATGTGCAAATTGTGGAAAATCTTGACATGCATAAGGCCTAAATGGAATGCGGATGGATCCAAGGAATCCAGAAAAAAGTTGATTCCGTGACTTACTGTTTAAAGGCTATAGGCTAAAATGTTAACTAAAGTGTTAAGAGCACCACCATTAGGCTGATCAGTACCAAAGGTTTATGGGTTTTCCTTGATTGTGTCTAAGCTGCCCACCATTGAAATCAGTCCGTAACCTTTGCTGGTAAAACAAACATGACAGAAAATATAATCTCCTTGGTGGTCAAAATGTACTGCTCTCAGCTGAATGAGTAAGCAGTGAGTAGGCAACAACAACATTTGCATCTCCTTTTTGATCCTTTATTTGATAGTTTTATGTAGGATTGGCCTTCCATGTTACAGAATTTTAAGAAATTCCGACTATATCCTAATCTTACCATTCTTGTCTGAATTAGTGAAGCTAATGTCCTGATGATTTTCTGGACCAATGCAACAATGGACTGATACATGCATTAGATGCCAAAATTCAGATGCTGCACCTGAGTCTAGTCTTGTACTGTGTGTATTCACCTGTCTGTGTGTGTGCATGTGTGTGTGTGTCCCTGTCGTCTGACCCACGTTGTTGTCTTGTCTATCATGTTGTCAGTGTTGCTTGATGGAATGTTGGTGAGTCCTGCACAACAAGTATATGTAAAATGTGTTTTAATCAGAGGCCTCATTATTATGTCTCAGAATAAATACTGTCTTAACTAAATAAATAAAATATATATACTGTATTTATATATAATATAATGTAATATAATATAATATAATATAATATAATATAATATAATATATTCAGGGGTAATAATGTATGAAATATTTGTTAACAGGATATGTAACTAGGATTTGCCACAGCAGAGGGTTTTCCATTGATCTGTGTTTTGAAGTTGTGAATTGAAAATTTTTTACATTTTTAAGTGTGAATATCACAAAAAGGTTTGATGATCATTTGAGGTGGTCAACTTAAATATTTTTACTCTTACACATCAATTCCTCATCTTCACGCACTAAATCAATAATTAAGATTCTTTAAAGATAAAGTGACTGTGTGTAGTGGGTGGAATCACAGAGTAAACCGGAAAAAAGGAAAACAAAATAAGGAAAAAAGAAGAAATGGCAAGTGACAGAGTTGCAGTTTTGTCCTCAGGATGTCATGTTTGGTCACGTTACGCCGTACACAGCAGCCCAGTGTAAACACTGTAATAGTTAGGTATAATAGGCATAATTGTTACCTCAAAGCCCTAATCTATGATCTCTGAACAGTACCTCAGTCATTGCTCCAACAATCTCAGCATAGATGCTATTGGGGGCCCAACAATATCCTCATCTTTACACACAACAAGCACACAAGTAACATAATGGCTAAGATGTCTGTCAAATATACTAAACTTTACCCAAATATATCAAAGCACTGAACAATCAGAGCCCAGTTCGTTGTTTTATTAGTTGTACTGTGGACATCTTTTTATTATAGATCTACAGTATATTCAGAGTTTTTAGTAGCTAGCAGTAATTCAGCAGCATGTTTCAGCAGAGAGTCTCTGTCAGCTCTTTTTTTTCTCTCCAAAGAGTAAAGTATTTAGTCTAACTTGCACATTCTCTCCTCTCTCTCTCTCTCTCTCTCTCTCTCTCTCTCTCTCTCTCTCTCTCTCTCTCTCTTTTTCCCATTCCTTCCCTGTCTAAACCCAACTGTGCTCCCGCCCTGAAGCAAGCAACACGTCCTTTGGCAACATGAGTTAGGGAAGCAGTGCAGGGAGGGAAGAACGCTGCAGAAATCGAACACTCCTTTGCAATTAAGATATGATCCCTGAACTTCTCCCCTCAGCAGAATGTCTCTGCAGTCCTTCATTAGCAGAGTTTGTGTTTCCTTTATCAAATACCAAGGAAATGGGATGGACCCATAAAATGCAGTTAACACAAAATATGGTTCTTTTTGTAATTTTCTTCTTTCTTTTTTTTGACGTTTACTGTAAAAAAGTGTCTTGAAAATTCTGGAAGGTAGAAAAAAATATTTAAAAGGAAGTAGAGGAAAGAGGAAATAATTACAAAGAGAGATACAAATCAGATTGTATTCAATTCTGGTCAATTCACAAAAATAAAACCTAATCTGATAAAAAAGAATGAAAAAAAAATCAATTTTAGACATTCTGAAAAAAAGACGAAATAGATTGTAGACCTATTTTTATCCAGCACAAAGTGAAGATGTTTCTTCCTGTTGAGTAAATCATTTCACATTGCAGAGTTTTAGTATCTTATAAACCTCTGAACCAGCTGGAATAAAAACTACTTGTGGTAATTTAACAATCTAAATCTTCCACTCTCTGTGTTCAGCATTACAGCAGTCCAGTGCTTGAAGATGTGTGTGTCTCAGACTGTGTTCACTCATCTTTGCAGAGCCAAGTGAGCATTACAATGAGGCCATGGCTCTGTCAGCTCACCTCACCGAAACTCCTCAAATGAAAAGCATCAAAATCTTCATCACTGAATGAGGGCGAGCAGAATTGGGTCAGATGACATACGGCACCATGGGAAATGTAGTTTGGCTGTGGACCACATACAGTTCATTACAATGGCAAATAGCTTAACTATACTATTCATGTTTCACTATGGAAAGAGGTCATTTGCATAGGAAAGAGACTGTACCAATACTGCATAACTGTAAGTAACGGCCCTCTTCAAACACTGGAGCTGTCACATGTTTCTTGAAATGGGATTATTACTTTTTTTCCACAGACAATGATGCATGAAAAAAAAAAACACACAAATATACTGTATATAAAATATGACTCCAGTGAAATATCACTTGGTTCGAAAATGAAATGTCAATTGTTGGTGTTTCTTACAAGCTTAGACCTCTGAATGGACCCTTATGGGACCTTGTGCAATTTCTGCAACAGCACAAAGATAGAAATGATGCATGCTACAATGAAAGATAAACATATCATGTGGGTTCTCATGTAGAGCTGTGTTATGCTGTAATAATGGTAACGCCTTGTAAAAGCTGCATGTTTATCTCCTCAACATTCTCTCGGCAATGGCACACAGCGTGCAGGCAACAAAGTAACGGGAGAAGGTACCAGGAAGTTACTATAGAATAGTAATCACTGAAAAGGTTCAATCATTTCAGAGTTAAATGTCATAGGAATACACATTTTGAGGCAAATGTGAATGTATTAGTATCTAATAAATCGTCTAACTCCATGTAGAGTATCTTTTAGAGGCCTTTCACATGTTCCAGGGTGGTATGTGTGTTCCATATGACTCCATTCTACAGACTACAGGTCTACTGCAGACCTGGTAAGTGAATGCCAAATCCAGACAAAAAGGTCGTAACTTATACAAAAAATGTCAATGATATAGTTTGGATATAATTTCTCCAATAATCTTAAAATTTTGTAAAATTGCTGAAGTTTCACTTACACAGTCATTTCTAGTACCAGGCAAAATGTCTAACATGACGATTTTGTTATATTTGTCATGTTATAGATGCCACATGTGTCACATATCAGATTGTATATATATTATATCTCATCGTAAATACTATTTAATGTATTTTGGAGATGTAACACAGTGTTTCTCAGACAAACCAGGTGATGCCTCTGAGAAACCAAAACATCTGAGCACAAACTGCCCACCAAACACTTTCAGTTCCTCCACAGTGCAATCATACAGCTCGACCTACTGACGCCCACATAGAACAGAAATACAAAGCATGCACTATAAGACTAACTCCCTATTAAACATGTTTTATTTGTATTGAATTGAATTCAAAATAGAATTATTTTGAAACTTCATCCAATGCACCACATGATACATTTTGGTGGTTGTTTGTATTTGCATTTGTATCTGTATTTTGTTTATAATCCATCTATTCTTAATGCTTAACTGTGGTATCACATCACTGTATGTTGCCTTTACTGAGATATGAGATGAAGAACATAAGGAAAGTATTCCCTTCTCTGAAATGTACCACACACACATTCTGTACAGTTTCATGTTTCCTGTCCACCCTCTGGCTGTTCTAATGAAATACTTACTATGCACAGTGTGAATATGAAAGAATGAATGTTTCTGTTGCAGACTGTGTTGGTTAAACAGATGCTACAGGCCAGGATTCTAACAGCACCTCAACATGGGGTACTATGTGTGTGAGCTGTTTTGTGTTTACACCTTTGCACAATAAATCTAGTTTAATGAATGCAGATGTCTTCAGCGTGGGATCATGAAACTTTATTGTGTCAGCTGGGAGATACTGCACTCAGTTTGCTGCAAGGTTAAACGTTTCATGTTATCACACCTCCTCATCTCTCTCTTCCTCATCTCTCCATCTACTCCCTTCTCTAAAAGCGTGTGTGTGTGTGCGTGTGTGTGTGAAAGAGAGAGCGACACTTGCAGACAGATAAAGAAGAGGCTGATTTATTAGGAGTCAGAAGCTGACAGGTGTTCTTTAATCATTTCTCTCTTCCTCTCCCTCCTCCTTTCACAAACTATACCAGTGGCCTCAGGCAACTCTTGACTTTTATTTTTATTTCTCCCTCATCTCTCTCTCCTCCTCCTCACCCTTTCCTCACCTTCATCTCCATTCCCTCGTCCCTCTATCTCTTATTTCATGGTTGTCGTCTTCGTTTTGTATATTCTCCCTTTCTCTGCCTTCCACTCTCTTTGCTGTGTTCACCTTCTGATTGTTATGATTGCTGCACGTTCCTCTGCCGTGGCTTGCAGGGAGAGTGCGTTAGTACATGTCAGCGAGCACAGGTATGCAGCGTGGACACCGGCTGGCTGCTGGAAGTAAAGGGAATGACTCACATGTATGGCTGGCAAGACAAAGTTCCACAAAACAGTCAGAAGGAAATGATACAGCAAACAAGATGGAAATGCATTGAAATGGTAACTATGATACTGGCATAGAATTTAGCATGAATGTCTTCTCATCATCATCATCATCATCATCATTATCAACAAAGAGATCTTTAAAACCTTTTTGCACATGCTCAGTTTTGTTAACATAAGCTTGAAGTGGCACTATCTCTCACTATTTGTACCTGAAAACTTCCCTGTAAAGGATTTTGTCGGCACAAATAAGGGACAACATTTGATCATTCTGTAAAGGTCCAGAGGAGGACCCATGGAAGGAGCAGCAACTGAGCTGGGGGCAAACAGACCCCTGCAGAAACTAGACAGCTGTCCCAACTCATGGAACATTGAGAAGTAGACACAGATCCTGGAGTTCGGTGGCAAAAACTCACAAGAAAGCAATATAAAATCATCTTCAGACGTATCTAACACTAATAGGTTGCTTTCCAATACATCTCTGTTATCTGTATTTCCTCAATCTTTCATTGCTGTGTCTCAATACAGCACGTACTGTTATTTGCACGTGGGATCTGGAAAAAGACGCGTGTGTGTGTGTGTGTGTGTGTGTGCGTGTGTGTGTTTGTGGTCTGTGTGTCTGTCTGTCTGTTTTGATGTGACAAGAGTGTGACTCCTTACTTACAATGCAATGCCATATGCTGTTAAGGTTGCTTTACTTACTACAAGTGCAGAAACACTGTGGTAATCAGTCAGAATAGTGCTCCATCTGACCAATAAACAGAATTGAAGGTGTAATATCAGTGTGTTTACTTGACCAATAAATGAAAGTGTTTTTTCTTAAAAGTGACAATTGTGGTGAAAATCCCTGTTATCCTATAATAAAACAAAGCAATTAGTTTGTCCTGACGCCCCCCCCCCCCCCCCCTTTCCCCCCAGCACACACACACACACACACACACACCCCCTTCCTATCATATTTGATTTGTGAACATAGTTGATTCAGCAGCAAGCACAGAGGACTGAAGGTTCAAGCTGCTACTTTCTGTTTGCAGGCTGAGACACACAGACACACACACACACACAGACTCACACACAAACACACAAACACATTTCTACCAGCAGAGTCGATTCACACTTAAAGACCGACATGCAAATGCGCTTTTCATGACATTGTATGTGTTTGATTTAGTTTGTCTAAATGCAGGTCTTACATATTCAAATCAACATTCTATGTATGGACACTTTTGCAGTTGAAGTAAGATAACCATTTCATAGATACACACACTTTACACAATGCACAAGAGCTGCACGCACGTGTTTATTTCTCCCACACAACAGCAACATTTTTCTCTGTCTGGTTACTCCCTCCTCTCTCTCTCTCTCTCTCTCTCTCTCTCTCTCTCTCTCTCTCTCTCTCTCTCAAAGCAGGTGCTGAAATGAGACACTAAATAACTATTAGAGTTAGAGGAAGGGCGAGACAGGGGGAGGAGAATGAGAGAAAACGACAGAGCACTTCCCCGACAGTAGCAGAGACAGAGGGAGAGAGGGAGGGAAAAGGAGAGAGGCAAAGCAGAGGAGCTTAGAGAGGGGATCTGCATTGTAAGTAGCCCAGAGAAGAGCAAGTGGTGGTTGTTTTTTTTCTTCCCACAACCTGTTTTCAGGTTTTCAAAAGAGGAGAGGAAGGAGAGGAACCAGCCAGAGGAGCCGGAGCACAGAATTAACCAAAGTGTGAAGGAGCTGAGTTCTAACAGAGCTGAGGGAGGATAGAAGCCGGGAGGAACACAAGGCAGCAATGGATAGCAGAGCAGCTCAGCCTGACCCTGGGATGGCCTGGATTCACACACTGCTGCTGGCCACCATCCAGCACACACACTAGGCTGCTAACACCAATGAGGTACAGTCCTCACAAATATCAACAATTGCTATTTATTTTAACAGTACAATGCTAGAGAAATACAAAACGGACAAACGAGTGAACTCAAACATTCTGTCCTCAACCTATTTGATTTAAGTTGTGGAGTTTAGCTGCTGCGACTGAAAGCTGAGCTGTGTCTGAGCTCTGCTTGGAGAAAGTCGGTCTGTGCTGCTGGTCAGGTGCACTGCATTTCTCTGACAGCATACATGCTGGAGACAAAGGTAGATACTGTTTCCATATGGGATCCAGAACACAATGCTACTTTCAGGTGGGAAACACAGGATCCTGTCAGGACATTATATCATCTCCACTAACAAAACCAGCAGTGTGCATAAAGACTTCCATTGCATGCATGTGCACTCGAGCAAATATGTCACTTTTTGAAAACCAAACACTGAGACACACCAGCTGCGGGCATAAGCATACGAACAAAAGCTTTCCGTAGAATCTTAAGCTTACCTGTTAATTTATTCTCCTGGAAGAAGTCGGTGCTTGTATTGGTAATGTTTGGAGCTCCTTAGGCAGTGCAGAAGGGAGTTAAGGCCATCTGAGCCTGAATGTGATGGTTACAGTGCAGCAATGGGTTGTTGCAGCGCGGGGCAGGTAAGTGCATGTCTGGAATATGTTGGATGGGGGGTTGTTAAAAAACTGTATCTGGCTGAAACTTGGCGCCGCAGCTCACACTCCTCTCTCACCTCCTCCCCGGGACACTTTGACATTAGACAAACTCCTTGTGTGAAAGGCAAAGCCTCCAGTTATGAATTGTAGAGTTCAGGTGAATCTGTGTAAGTGTGTCCTAGAACGTGTAAATGCCTGCATGTGTTTCTCAATAGCAGTGCACAGTGGTTTGGATTTTGTTTGACTAACTGCTTGTTTAACCCCTTAATGCAGTAATGTCTGGCTACTTTACAACATGTATTGATATTTGAGGGATTATGTCCAAAACGCAAACACGTCACATTGTTGGAGTTGGCGTGAAATGTGGCGTTCAATTACTAGGTCCGAAGTAGACTAACAGTCTGTAGAACGGATCCATAGATGCAACAATACATGGAACAAGTCTTTTAAGGCTCCTCTCCATGAAATGAGACATTGGAGTAAATACAATTATATCAACCATTGCCTCAGAATTTTGTTTATTTTTAATTTTTTAATTTTTTTTACTATTTGTTTTTATTGAAAGAAACATTTAACATGACATTGCGCAAAAAAAAGAAAGAATGTGTTTTCCTATATGCAACATTTTAACCTGAAACATGTGTAACTCTTGATGGATTGCTATCCCAGTGTAACACAGTAGTGATATCACCCTATAACTTGATAGTAGCTGAGGGAATGTAGTGGAGGGTCCATTCAAAGGCCTGTAAGTAAATGCCAAATATCACCAGAAACGCCAGTGTTAGTGACCTGGATAATTTCTTTAGAAAATTGATACATTTTGTACAAGTAAGAAGTATCACTTAAAAATAATGGCACTCACCTGCCAGGTTCTGTTAGCATTTTGGAGCTGGGGGAGCTGCTCAGTGTAACTTCAAGTACATCACCTCTGTGAAGACTTATAGCTGTTTCCACTATAGTGCCACATTGCACCAAGCCATGCTGTGCCAAATGCCTGCCTGCCTCTCTGTTACATTAGTCCCCGCTCTGAGCCAGGCTGAACCGAGCTGAGCCATCAAATTTCCAGCCCTGCTACAAAGTCGGGTCGAAGTGTGCTCACGCCTGCCTTCAGCAAGGCAATCCTATTGTAGCTGCACCACATCTTTATCTTTTCAGTTTTATTATTAAGCGGATGGAGTCCATGAAATTTCCCACAATGGAGAGAAATCTTGTGAAAAGACTTAACCTCCATCAGGATAGTCAGACTAGAACATTGTTGTGTACAGTTCAACAGGGTTTATGAAGGATTAACAGAGCAGGGGATGCTATAATTGTAAAACATATTGCAAACTCCATATAGCAGCAAAAAAGGTGAGGTGAGGTGATGGCTGCTTTTCTGTCTGCTGTCCTGATGACTAAGGGTGCTGTCATGTGAAATGACTGTGAATGTCTAGATGTGTCTAGTGTGTGTGTGTGTGTGTGTGTGTGTGTGTTTGTTTGTGTGTGTGTGTGTTGGGTCGTTTGGTAGGTACATATTTTGTCTGAAACAGATTGCTCTGGGTGTTTTCTGGATTATCTGATTGGCTGTGGTATGTCTACCTTGAACCTTGCACTTTGGCAGATGCGCATAAGGAACGAATCACCAGGGGATATTTTACTACAGCACAGGCTGGAGGTTCCTGGTATGATGCAAGACTGTTAGGACAAATAATGGTGATTAGAATTGTTTTAATCATCATCATATTGAATCCAGTGCCATGTTTCTACATAGATTTGCTGTCACAGATCTTTGTTGTGATTATTTAGCTGAGAGTGAATGTCGGAGCACATTAGATCTGATTTCACTCTGCGTGTCTGCTCACACACAAATGTATAACTCGCCCCACAACACCTCCTTCTCTTACCACCTCCCCCCTTGATTCCTAACTGTATGTCTGGAGAGCACCTGCCCTATCACCTGCCACTCAGACAGTGTATGCACCACCCTAATTCACCTTGTACTCGCTTACCTCCCCCTGCAAACCTTGCATGCAAACGCTACCTGTCCTCGCAGGGATGGGCTTTGCATTCACGTGCATATATAAACACTCGCTTGACTGCTTGCCTGAAGTGGATTCATTGAAGTGTTTTGCATTGACCTGGTTTTGAAAAAGTGGAGTAAAATCATTGATCCTCATCATTGACAGAAAGCAGCCTGACCATTAAGATGACTGACACCAATGTTTTGAGGACTTGCCCACTTTCTTGGCTTTTTGGCTCATGGCCTAAGTAGCAGTGGCCTTAACAGCCCATAATAGTAGCCTTTTGCTCTTTCGCGTGTGTTGTCGAGTATCTTTGTTTGTCTCCTGCCTCAGCTTAGTGGCCAATTTCAAAGGAATGAGTGCAGAGTCATCTTGGGAATGTTGAAATGTGTCTGTGTGTCAGAGGGTCTCGTCTGCGGGGGTTGGGCACCTGAGAAGTTGAACATGAACTTGGCTTCAAACCGATCCATAAAATAGACCACCTGCTCAGTTACATATCTCCTATGATCTAATAATGTAACAGTGGTAGAGCTCCAACTTTTGAAAAAATTGCTGACAATATAAACATATATATAGTATATGATTTATATATGTTTACACGCTTAGGCAATGTCTAAAAAATGAATAACTGTCATATTCATATGAGCAGAGGCAGCTCTATATTGGTTAACCCACATGTCAGGGAATATTTGGCCTAACCGAAAAGGTCAGAGCAGATGTGAAGATCTTGTGGGGAAAGCATGCAGAGTGCTGCTGTGTTACTGCACACCTGCCTAAGACTGTAGCCTGCAGGATTCTTTCTAATCAAGTCAAGTCAAGTTTATTTGTAAAGCAAAATATCACATAAAAGGGCCTACAACAACATACAGTTTCTGACTCAGAAACATGAACATGTACACTAGAGTGCTTTGGTAAAAGTAAACTGTACAGCAGTGTAAACTATGTTAAACTACTTTAGACTGTGATACCAAGTTTAACAACAAGCTATTCAATACTGATGCTATACTATGAAAATAGCGTTTGAGTCATAAGATCTGAAAAAACAACAAGGTAGTATAATGAAGCTTCACTTAGCATGTCCTCATAGCCACGCACAGGATTATAAGTAGTCAATCATACTTAGAAAATTCCACACATGGTGTTCATCACATAAAGAGAAAGTTAGTCCACACATTGTGTGCATTCAGAGAGGTTTATTAATGAACCTACTGGCTTGTCATCCAGATGCTTTGCCAAGTTGCAGTGAAAATGGAGGTGTTGCTTCCAGCTGCAACATGAGAAAATAAAGGACTCAAGCAATTTCTTTTCTGTGATTCCAATGTTTGCATTAAGCTTTCTATAAATTCATTACTTTAATCCTGATGACACTGCGGTTTGGAACAGTTTACCTCTGGGGAAAGGCAGAATTTCATGTGCAGAGCAGCTGCATGGTCAGCTGGTTAGGTGTGTTCAGCTTTTACCCGATCACGTTTCAAAACAACACACTACCCCATGGATGACTTGTCCATACCTGTCCAGATGATAAAACTAAAAAGTGGAGTGAAGGAGAAAATGCTGGGAAAAACTGGAGCACAGAGACAGAAAGCAGTGTGTTAATACCAGAGATGCATCAGCAACTTGTTGTAAAGTAGGTCAGCCTTTTGAGCGCTCAGTGGCAAAGGGATCAGATTGGCATCAAAGGGCTCTGATTGAAAGTTTGAGTGCAGCAAACTGAGCTGGCTCCTCTTCAAGGAATTTAAGTCATACAAAACTGAAATGAGACAACAACAAATGGATTTTGTTTAAATGTTATACAGTCCCGCGTCATCATAAAGGGACAAGAGCGCCACCAATGACTGTAAAAAGCCAACAATAAATTGTTCAAAAATAAATTCTGCATGCATTTTTGCTGCTATAGATATGCTTTGTGTTTGTTATTGTCATTGCTATTCCAACGACAATAGGGAAACCTTTGCAATGCTAATGTGCATAAAACACAGGTCCACTTCTACTCTCCCTTGCTATAACACCACTGTGCACACTGAGTGAAAACAGACCTTTTCAGACAACAATACACAACTCCACACACTTTATTACTCTGTAAACGTGAGGGAAAATATCAAAAAGCTGAATGTGTCCCATATACTGTAGCTTTGCTTAAGCTCTGTGAATTGAGTAAAATATATATTCAAATCAAACTTTTTGATGGGGCTCCATTATTGATTTGGCTATCCAAAGTTAGTTATTCACCAAAAGACAAAATCAGTTTTATTAGGGCCATAAATAACCACTTGATTGCTTTGTGTTTTAAGGTAAACTGTACCTACAAATCACATATTCCATGATGGAATCAGATGTATTTCAAACATACTGAACAAATAGCAAAGACTAACACTGTGTTTGTCTAGTTTCATAACACCATGTTCACTTATAACTGTCAACGTTATGTCATTACATAATATCACTCATTTAAACACTCTATTTACATTTTTCCTTTTATTTTTCCAGTGTTTTATCTTATGTTACATTCCACTGGAAAGCACTTTGTGCTTCCTGCCTAAAAATCCCCGTATTAAGCATTTATTTTTAAGGTCTTTTCTTTTATGTTGTATTGGACTTGTTACTTGTTAATATAACCTGACTGAGCATCTTAGATCAGCACTCTTTTGATTTAGAAGCTTATTGTGTACAGATATCCATCCTCTGTCAGAAGGTAGTGATTATGAGCTTTTCTGGATTTACTGTGTGTTGGATCCTTGGCCCTTCATTGAACAACGGCTTTGATTTATGACAGAGCACCATAATTAGATCAGGTTATTTCCATAAGATTGTCAATAGCCCCTTTGTGTCTTTGCTTTCCTGGCTGTGTGTTACTGGTTGTGCTTCCTATCTGACCACAGTTGATACGGTGGAGCAGTGAATTGGGGGAGGGGAGGTAAAAGTTCCAAAAGTCTTGGCGTTTACATGTGAGATGGTCACCATTTTTTTGAGCTTTTAAATGAGATATTGTTTACGTTGTCTGCAGTGATCCCACTCAGCGAGTCAAGCTTTGACAAGGTCAGGGAAGGCCTCTCTTATGTCCTGTCACTTTCAATCAAAGGCAGAGTGTCTCTCTCTCACACACTCACACACATTCAGGTGTGCGTCCATCGTGCTGGTTTGTGTGATAGTAAACCAGGTTGTCGGTATGCATCTTCATATTGTCTTGAAAGGTCATGTGTAGTTGCCCGAGGCCAGCGGATTAGGCGGACCCATACAGTGTGTAAACATAGAGTGGATCTTCCTACCACCGCCACCACCCACCTCCTCCTCCTCCATAGCCTCTGGGGTTCTCACCTGTCTATGTGAGAGGAGGCTGGAATACATACAAATACCAAGAAACTCTTTGACCTGAATTCACTCAGCCATGATGACACACACACACCGCAAACATCTGAGCGCACGAAAACACTGATCGGTGCATAACTGACGTGTGCTTTCACTGGTTTGACAGAAGACGCTCACTGAGTGTTTTGATTGGAACGTTTGGAAGCATATTGAAATACCAACGAGACGTTAACTGGCTCTCTATTCAAGCATTCAAATAATTTGCTTGTCAGCACAGTTGGAGCAAATGAAGAATCTTTGTGTTTGAAATGTAAATGTGAGGTTGGCCTCATGTGTCCCTCCAGCTGTGTCGCTGCACTTACTTGCCAATTTACATTTCAAAATAGTTCCATGAGTTTTCAAAAACGTTTCTTGAGTGTGAGAAGGAAAGTTGAGTAAAGTTAAGTTAAACACTTTGACACTTTAAACTAAACTAAACTCAAGTGTATGTGTGGACTGCAACCTGAAGAATCACAAACTTGTAACATCAACATGTCTTTTCTTTAACCTTGATATAAATAATGTAAACAAACTACACTTGTCTGGCAATGTGACAACAATGTGTCAGCTAGCTGCAGTCTAACACACATCGGCAGAACAGAATCAGTAATTGCAGAATAGAACAGAATAGAGAATTGCAAAACAATGTCTCATAGCAACAGGTCCATGGCTGGTTTGTGAAGATGTCCAGGACAAAAGTGTTTTGTACATACTCTAGTAGTTTTTGCCTTACCCTTCTTATTCAATTTCTTGCAATTTTATGTGAGTTTTAACAAAAATGTGAGATTGCCATTCAGATGTTGAAATGCTGCTTTTCTGAACACAGAGCACCCAGGAGAGGAGATTTTCCAGAAGTGATGCTGAATGATGTCATGTCTTGTCTCTGCAGACAATGCTGGTTTCTTTAGTCTGCTGCTGGGCAATTAGTGGTCTGATGTGAAAGAGTTAAACTGCGATCTCACACACACACATGAGCTGGTCACACCACACTGTTAGGACACTCCAGTCTGTCTCGCCAAACATACTGGACTTATGGTGGTGGAGGGAAACTTAGTAGGGGAAGACACAGTGCGCTTTTCCATAGGAGGCCTTCTTTGTGTGTTTCCGATCAATTTCAAAAGCTACATACACTCTATTGCTAAGTGATAATTCAGATTTTATCCACACACTCAGTAAACAGCTAAATATATTAAGTTGAACCAGTTTCTGACACCTGTAAGAACTGAAATAACACGGCACAGCTCAGTGTCCCAGCAAAGAGGGTTTTTTTGTATTTTCACAGTTGAGATAAAACAGAAATACTCAGTGAGTGTTTGCTTGCATTTAGAAATGCTCGACAGAAAGCCTCAAACTCTTTATCAGTAAATTCTGATGCCTCATTTAACTCCAGAATCCTGTGAAGTAGTTGATGTTAGATTAGATGTTATACTGTATATCTGAACTCCACATGATTTTTTAAATGTATTACTTGTTGGCTTGTATTTACTCAAATGTCCTCAGGAACTGATTATGTTGTTTATTTAGGGGCTATTTGGTATTTCCAGAGGAGCAGCCATGTTTGTACAGTTCAAAACAGCTAGTTGAGACAAGGGAAAACCGAGAGAGTTGGGCTTTTCTCTCTCGGCTCTCCACATGGTCAATGCTGATGTTGTGAAGAGATGCATCATCCTGTGTGGAATGCATATCTATCTTAATATATCATATTAAACCCTGTGCAGCCTGACCGGCATTGCTAAACTACCAAAGGCAAACAGAGTCATTGATCAATAGGAACCAATATACACATATGGGGTATGGATTAAGTTTGGATTAAAAACTGTCACCCATGCAGCAATCTATTATAAACTACATCAACAGTATTAGTTTTTGGCCCTTTTAAGCACTTTTGCCAGCACACATCCTGACACCAGGAAAGTAAACAGTGCAGAAATATGCAACGTCTCCACGAACCACAAACTATTTTACCAGTAAATCCCATTTGTTGTAACACCCTCATCTCCCCCGGCTGAACATCAAACAAAGTTTAATTATGCGATTACACAACATTGGGGTCTGTCATGAAGCAAAAGCAGCAGTGGATTTATGCTCATAGCTCTGTGATACAGTCCATTAAAGGATTATTCCAAAACTTCAAGATGAAAAATATCACATTAAAATGCTGAGTTTATGGCTGCCAGCATTAAAGGTATGCCAGAGTGCTATTCATTAACGGCTGTATGCAGACACGGCGTCTTACAGCAGCCTAGTGAAATTATAGGGGCAAAGACATGCAGCAAAGTCCATAACACTCACAAATAACACCCTGCTGTGACAAGGGAAATTACACGTCTTTGGAATTGAAATTTTAATTGCGTGATATATTTGTGCAGTGCAGGAATGTGCAGTGCGTGTAATCAGATGCTTTCATGTTCTGATAAATGTGTTGAGGCTTATTTCTAGTTTATGCAATCTTTCATTGATCAAATATGCAGATAACACATTTTGTACAGAACATGTTTATTTATAGATCATTGTCACATTGAGATGATCGTGGAACATGCCCGTAAAAAAAACATATTTGGACGGATGATTGTATAAGCTGTCAGTAATCACATGTAGACACCAATGCAGCTGTGGTCTGGCCGTGTGTGTATGGACCAGTGGCTGCACCATCTGAGTGGATCAGTGTAAGCAGTTCCCACACCCTCTCAGGTGTCCTGTGCTCAGGGCAGCCTGGCCCAGTCCCTCAGATAAAGACTCTCTTTGTCTGTAGCCGGGAACAGGTAACCATTTGTGCTTGGGTGCAGTGAGGGCTTTTGTGTCTTATGTGTGTGCGTGCGTGCGTATTTGTGTGTGAGCATATGTGCCCACAAACAAAATGTATATGTGTGTTGGAGCGCCTGTCTGCTGTTGTCGTAGTGCAGTGCAGTATGCAGTGTACATGTGCAGGAAAAAACACAGAGGGTAAACTATGATCAGGGTGAGATTCTCCAGGCAAATACACACCATGAACAACAGAATCACATACCTATGCACACACACACTGTACAGCTACAAACCACACGTTAACTATCTGTGTTTCTCAAAGACGTATTGTTAAGTCTCTACATTACATATAAAGACTACTAAAATTAGTTAATTATCTGCAGGTGTGCCAGGTGTGCCAGGTGTGTGTGTGTGTGTGTGTGTGTGTGTGTGTGTGTGTGTGTGTGTGTGTGTGTGTGTGTGTGTGTGTGTGTGTGTGTGTGTGTGTGTGTGTGTTTGTGTTAAAACATAAAATGCTTGCGTGCATGCTCAAGTAATGACATTTTTGAATTCAGTACACAACGAACATGGAGGAGCAAAAACCAGTGGGGCAGTAAATGAAGAGGCATTGTTGTGAAGTATATATGGGGACACATAGACTACTTAGCTCAGCTCAGACCATGTGACATGAAATATTGATAGGAAATGAAGACAATCTGTAAAAAGTAACCAAAAAGTAGTTCATCTAATCTTTCTGGTACGAGATGTTCCCACTGTGTGCTAAACATCTTTGAATTACACTAAGGTCTGTGTCAATATGTTTAACCCAGACCCAACTGGATCCAGCAAACTCCTGATCAGCTCTGATCATGAGCTCCGTCATTCGGTTAGCACTGTTGCCTCACAGCGACATGCACTGTAGGTTCAATTCCTGGCCTGGGATAGGATCTTTGGTTTCCTCCATTATACTACGCTTCCTCTCACAATCACAAATGTATTTTAGGATAATGTCCTGCCAGTGCTCTAGACCAAGGCACCTGGAGACCTGGAGTTGGTGCATGGGAGCCGGACGGAAGATGCTTAATGCTCCTCGTAAAAGGATGGGCTCATTTCCTTCATGGGATCAATTCATAAAACAAAATGTGCTTGTTGCAATGCAGGAAACATTTAGGCATTTGTTGCCAACAGGAAGAACGAGTTGAATGAAAAGCTTTGTGTTGATTGATGGAGCATCATGCTGCTGCTGCTGCCAGTGTTGGTTTGTTTGGATCAGGTCTTATTGTATTTGGGCATATTTTAAATCAGGTCCTCAGGTATTGTGCATGTCAGGTTTTGCAGAGTTCTGCTTCAGGTCAGGTAGTAGATTACCCATGAGGACCTCTGCCAAAGACTGTGTAATTCTGGGCTGTTGCCTCTGAAAGTTAACAATCGTGAGAGAGCTGTGGTGAAACCTTTTGTTGTCTGTTGACAACAATCAGTCTTGATCCCAGTATGCGATATGTCCCCATCTGACCCATCAGTCCACGTGGGGAACAAGGTAATGACAATAGTTTTGTTTCCTGTGTGCTGAATCGTTCTGACTCACCAGGCATTCCCTGCACAATCTGAGATGCATCAAATTGAGTGTGAAATGCAAACTTAAACATGTTGATATGATTAAATGTAAGCAGCTGATATACCCTCTGCTGTGCCCTTTAGTTTGTGTGTGTGTGTCTGCGTGTGTGTCTTCCATTCCATTTACCTGGTGTTTAGGCCAAACGTGGAGGATTACCTGTCCAGGAAGCAGGAGGGAAAGAATCAGAGACGGAGCTCCTCTGCTGTGTGTTTAAACAGGCTGTCAGCAAAGCTGACTTTATGAGCGGCCGCTGGCTTTTAGCAGCTTCTTACTGTAAATATTCAATGTGAAGAGGTGCCTGCTGGGTAAAAACAACCAGCGTTATAGATGAGTATAGATGTCAGGTGAAAGGTGAGAGTGCTGAGAGTGGCTCGTTTCCTGTCCGCTGTGGTATTCTGTCTGGCATGGTGTGTTTCTGTATATGTGTGTGTGTGTGTGTGTGAGAGTTTAGATGTTAAGTACAGGGGCCGTATGCTGTGTGTGGAGGAGTCTCTAATTAGAGCAGGAAGACACAGCTCAGGAGACATGCTGCACCAGACCTAAGTGTGTGTGTGTGTGTGTGTGTGTGTGTATGTGTGCGTGCGTGTGTGTGGGTGCGTGTTCATGGGTTTGTGTGCGTGGGTGTGTGGGTGCTTCGGTGTGTGGGTGTGTGTTTGTGTGTTATGGTTGACTGGGAACATCCTGCACGTGTCAATAGTTTTTGTATCCATCTTGTTATTTCCAGTAGTGCCTGCTGAGTGTATGTGTGTGTTTGTGTGTGTTAAATGAGACCACATCATCCTATAAATTTACAGGAAACATTTTTTGATAAATTCCACCATCAAATCCGGCAAGTCATCCATAGCCGGACGTATCAGTTTATGAATCTTCCTGGCCGGTCATAATGACTACTCTGTGTAACACTTGATCGAATCTGTGGAATCCTCTGGTGACACTAAGCCAAATTGCTAACAAGTGAGTCGTGTCCAGTCAACCATATATAATAGCTGGATAAGTGGATAAGTTGCTGTATTGGTTTAGACTAAAACAGCAGCATTGTTTTCTTCTTTTCCTGAGGAAATATATCAGCCGTCTCCCCCTCAGTCCACTTGTTCTGGATATTGATGCAGGAATCCACTCCCAGTTTGGCTGTCAGTTTGTACACAATGGCAATAAACACCTTTGGATAGATGACATCCACCAATAATCAGCATTGTACACAACACACATCAGATGAACTTTGGAAAAAATAGAATGATGAATACAGTTATGAACATTGACTCACCTGCTGGCCCACATCTCCTAACTCATTAACACATAGTAACATGCTTGATCCAATTTTAATACCATTAATTTATCAATAGTTGCTATATATGCATAACTTACTCATAAGATTGAATTTGTAATTTGAGCCCATCCAGTCCTGATCATCCCCGCAGGTGCTTTTGGAGATCAGATATTAGTGAATTCCCACCTGGATTTAATCGTGTTTGGCTCCAACCAGTTGTAATCTGATCAGCCACCATTCATATCAATGCCAAGTGTAAAGGAGTACTGAGGCCGAATCTATGTTACTGCAATAGAACAGAAGAGCAATGTGCAAGCAATTTTTTTTATTTTTCTTCGTGCAGATATAATGAACCAAGAAGCACCAAAGTGTTTTGATCTCTGTCTCATGCAGATCTGTTAAATAGAGCTTGAGTGTAAGTGTCCATTTTGTTTCCTCCTGTAGCTCCCATGTGTTCATTGAGCCATGCTACCTGGGTATGGATTCTCACCCCTCCCTGACTTCCAGCCCCATCTTCACGCTTTTCGCTGCCGAGGAGAGAGTCCCAGCATGTGGATCCCTGCCTCTGCAGAGTCCCAGGATCTGACTGAGGCACAGGACAACAGGCCGCTCTTACACACATGCCACCATAAGCATGTCGCTGTGTGCCAGCAAGAAACCTTGGCTTTCATTGAGCTACCAGTGACTCCTAAACTAAATGGTCTTGGTCCTTCAAGGCCAAGAGTGATTCCAGAAACACAGTGTACAACAAACTCCCACCCCCTTAATGGTTTCAAACACACTATTCATGAACTGAATGACATCCAAAATGGCTGCCATAACAGCAACATTGATGACCATGAAACAAACTCTAATTGGAACTCTTATACATATGCAAGTGACTCAGAGGTTGAGTGTCATAATGGCATCAGGACTGACACTTCCTTGCAGGAGCAAACAGAGAAATCTTGCACTGTCACAACAATCTGTCGGCCTCTCCATGCAGCTCTTAGCCTCCCTCTGTCCTTCCCTCTGTCCTCTCTCTACGCAAACACAGACTCTTGGGACTCTCAGTTACCTTGTTCCCCATCCTCACCCGAGGGTCCTGGCCCAGACTGTCAGCCACAGAGGAGAACATCACAGGGTTCCTTCAAAGAGAAGTCTATCCGTGAGTGCATTTTCATTTCATTGCTTGGGTCATATTGAGAGAATTCACAATCAAATTTGGAGTGTTGGGATTAGCTAGCTACAAGTAGCAAAGTTACTAACTTAAATACCTTTTTCTACGCATAGCAGCGGAATACACTGATGCACGTAACACTTTATTCAAACATCCACACTCACAGTTAAGTCTCAAATACACTGTAACCTGCACTGCAAGCCCCTGCCCGTATCTCAGCATGCATCACTTTTCCCCGTGACCTCACTTAGCTTCTAGAAGATGAGGTCTATACAAACATAAAACATAGACAGTGACAGAAATCAGTGTGTACTTGAGGATTACAAATAAGCTTAACTACTACTAACTAACTAAAAACTAAAATGTTATGTTCCTTTAAATATTATTTTCCACACTAAATTATTAAAACTATTTGATGTTGCCCTTTGAAGTAGCTCCAATGTATTTAGCTACTTTTTTCTCAGGAGCTTGTAATGTTGCCAATTACTTTATTACGTGAAAAGCTTGGCTAGAGAAACTACTTTACATTTCAAAGTAGCTTCCCCAACAATGCAAATTAGGCTTAAGAATTTATTTATATGCCTTCTGTCAAAACAGTAACTGAGCACATTTTTTCTTTATCAGGGCGCAAGATGCAAGTTTATTCTCCAGAGAGCCAGAGTGATGAATCTCTCAGCAGTCCGATCCTGGATGCAGAGTACATTTTCCCTGGTCCCTTTGCATCCTTCCTAGAGGAGGACCTTAGTGGATTATCTTCCCTGGAGACAAGTACTTCACCTGCCGCAGAACTCCAAGGCTTCAGTCCTTCTGATATGATACATTTACCCGCAGAACCCCTGCACATCATAGAGGACATTTTACCAGGTGTGGAGGAAGAGTGCAGGAATGTAGAGACTTCAAGTGCCACAGGGGGGAGCTTTTTATTGCGTACTCGTCAAGCGGACCAAGAACGGCGGCGCTTCTCAGCTTCAGAACTGATATCTAGACTTCAGTTGTCCCAAAGAAAGAACTCTTTTACCCTTAAACTTGGGAAATCACTGTCTGCTCGTGTTGCGTCCAAGGACAGGCAGAGCGCCAGCCACCTAAGCCCCAACCCCGACTGTGAGTAGCTGACATCATCAACATCACAACCAAGATCTTGGTAACATTCCATTGTTAGTTTGAGTAGACTGAACCCAAAACCCAACCTCAGTTAAATATACCAAAGACATGGGTGGGGCCTTTGCAAATGAAGGTAAATAAAAGTTCTCATCCAAGTCCTAGTCATGTTTGCTCTGAATATGCAGTTTATTGGTAAAAGCACCATACACTACCTACTGGACACAAACAAAGAACTTGTATTGACAAGAATAGAAAAGAAAAAGAACTCAAGAATAATGCTGTAAAGTGTTTCATTACTGACCAGAAAATGCCAAAACGTGTGAACTCAAATTTCTTCTGCATTACATTTGCATGCACGTACATGGATTTCACGAAATTTCTACCATTGAACTTGTATAACATCATTAAGCTGTACTTATCTCTGTAACTGTTGGAGTCATGACAAACCTCCATTGACCTTACACCTTGATTTCATCCTCTGTAGATAAGTGTAAGCATCGCAGCTCAGCATGTTCTAGTGATAGCGCCCCCCACAGCCCTTTAGGACCGCCTCCTTCATTGCCAGGCGGTGACAACGTAATGCCTTTGCATCGCTGGAGTACAAAGCTTGGGTGAGATGCTGGAGGCATTTCTGTATAACACAGTGATTGAAAAGAGGAAGCTCTGAATGCATTGATGTCATTTTGCTTTGCTTATTTGCAGAATGCGAAAGAAATCCATTGAAGAGGAGATAAGCAGTCTCCCAACTGTCGCCAGCTCAAACCGGTTATCACGGTTTTTGCCCAGTTGTAAGATTGAATTGTTTTTCTATGAATTCTATAATCACATTTCACAATTATACCTCCATCTCAGCATTTGCTTGCATATTCCTGTGACCATCTGTCTCTCTTAATGTTTCTTTTACTTACTTGTTTACTTGACTTTCTCCATTCTACAGCGATTCTATACCAGGAATACAGCGATGTTGCCATCAACAGAGAGATCCAGAGGCAACAGGGGAAAGAGCCGGGGACAGAGGAGGAGGGTCTGAGGGACGAGGGGTCAGACGGCACCCCGTCTCCATCTAATCTGTCCCCATCCAGCTCCTTTCGTTCATCCCGGGGTTCAGCTTTCGCACTGTGGCAGGATATCCCTGATGTTCGAAGCAGTGGCCAGCTTGACAACTTTAGCAATGAAGAGCGGAAATTACAGGAGGTGGCTTTGCATTTATGTGTTACTATGTTTTTTATGTTGTTGAGTCACAGTTCTACACTTAAGCTGTCTGGAACTCACATATGCCCTTTTCAACTCAGGCCAAGTTTGAGCTGGTGACATCTGAGGCATCGTACATTCGTAGTTTGACAATTGCAGTGGATCACTTCATGCTGTCACAGGAGCTTGGGGAGTGTCTTGGAGCCCAAGATAAACAGTGGCTGTTCTCCAAGCTGCCTGAAGTCAAAGATGTCAGTGAGAGGTGAAGTAATACGGCCCTAATGAGCCTCTCTAATATCTCCCTAATATCCTTTGCTTTGACATCTGTTGTGTTATCTCCTCATCATACGTCTACGTCTGCTACCCTTTTGCCTTTAGGTTTCTTCAGGACCTGGAACACAGGCTGGAGGAGGACATTCTGAGATTTGATGTGTGTGACATTGTACTGAACCACTGCCCAGCATTGAGAAGGGTTTACTTACCCTATGTGACCAACCAGGCCTACCAAGAGCAGACATACCAGCGTTTACTGTGAGTAACTCACTGTATGGACAATAAACCAGCATGGATAGATGTCTGAGTACTAAGAATGATTAACTACATTATTATTCATATTCTCTGTATTATTGTATTTCCTACCTGTGGTTGCTATAACACCCCTTGCTGTTCGAGGAGATGGAATCTCTCTTTGAATTGCCTCCAAATTGCCTAACCCCCAAAGTTTCCTCCTTTTCCTTATGTTTTAGAGTTTTTCCCTTGACTTCCTAAAGAGCTCTGGGCAGGTCGGGAACCGTCCGTTGTTGTGGGTTTGTAAAGCCCTTTGAGACACTGTGTGTGATATTGGGTTATATGAATAAATTTGACTTGACTCAACTTGACAGATGCACCAAGGCCCATGCCACTAACCACTCTTTAAAAAAAAACATTAAATGCTTAAAAATGAGATTTACTAGACATTTCTGCAAAGCCCAGGATTCACATAATAACTTTGCAGCCCACTCACCTGCTTCTTCATCCTGTGAGTGTATCATCTGAATGCTGGACGGTCATCTATTTTAGCATGGCACATTATTTGCTTTTGTTGAACCTCATAATTCAAACTTCATAATGTTCATAATTCAAACTTTATAATGTTCATAATTCAAACTAGGGCCCCAAAAATGCAAAGTTGGCCATGGTGTTCTTTTACGAGAGCATGTCTTAACTTGCACACGGTTCTTAAGTAATTTGAACAGTTTTGTTTTGGTATGCTTGTACAAGAGTTTTTCAAAAAAATAAGTTATATTGTTTCAGTAAATGCGACTAAAATATGCCTCCACCTCTGCTCACCTCTCTCAGTCATGAGAATGCTCGTTTCCCTGGTATCCTGGCTCGTTTGGAGGAGGATCCCGTCTGCCAAAGACTTCCTCTGGCCTCTTTCCTCATCCTGCCTTTCCAGCGGATCACACGGCTGAAAATGCTGGTGGAGGTACGCATTTAAACATTCTTTACTGAATTCATGTTAGCAATTGAAAAGCCAATTATGTCGAGCAGTAATGATGGTTTCATTTCTGTATCAGTCAATCAATTTGCAATCAGAGTGCGTAACAAGAAGAAGTGTTGTTTCATCACTTTGCCATGTTTTTCCATTTTTCAGAACATTTTAAAGAGGACGACTCCAGGCTCCCGAGATGAGGACACTGCTACTAAAGCTTTTAATGAACTCAAAAAGGTAGTGGTTATAATCCCTAATAACTAGTTGATCGAGAACCGTTATTATCACAGGTGTGACACGAGAGCATAATTATGTCTGTGTGTGTCTTCATAGATCATCAAGGAATGTAACTGCAGTGTGCAGTCAATGAAGAGAATGGAGGAGCTTATTCACCTCAATAAGAAAATTCATTTTGAGGGAAAGGTGACACCACCAATATCTGATTCCTTTTTTGTTGATTTTTCTGTTTCTGAATTGAAGTAGTAAAATTCCATTATTTCCATTATCTACGCACATTATCTCCTGTGTTTTGATGAAGACAGAGATGGTGGTAGTTCGAATGCAGCCTCTCTTTACTTCCTCTACCCATTCAAACTGAATGAGGAAGTCCACTGGTCACATAATATCACCCCTGTGTAAATGTAATGTTTTTGATCAATATTTGCACAGTTAATCTTATTTCATTAATCATTTCCTTGCCTTGTAGATCTTTCCTCTGATCTCTCAGTCTCGCTGGCTGGTGAAGCACGGTGAGCTGCTAGAAGTGGACACTCAGACAATGAGTATCTCTGGATCAAAGCTCAAGTTACCCACCAAGCCTGTCTACCTCCACCTGTTCAATGACTGTCTGCTGCTGTCCAGGAGGAAGGAGTGAGTGATGACAAAAAGCAAGACCACCATTTGCATTTGCCTGAATCAGAATCTTCTCAGCTACACATCAGTGGTTGTTGCATGTTTCTACTGCATTTGTTACCATACAGCACGATTCTGTCCCCTGAAACAATAATTTCCCTCGGGATAATAAACTTTCATCTTATCTTATCTTATCTGTCCAAGCTCTACTGGTTATCTGAATCTGGACTTTTCATGCTCTATCATGGGATAAACATGATCTACACCAAAATATGTATGGTTCTTGCCTTGGCCAACCTTCTAGTAATTGGTCCAACAAAGAAAATAAATGAACAGATGGGGGTCAAATAGAGCGCTGATGAGTTACAAAATCGGTGGAATTAAAACCTTTCATTTTATTTTGTCATTTTTTTCGCAGCACGTGGAAGTTCATGGTGTTTGTACATGCCAAGATAGGGGCGCTGAAAGTAAAGGATCTTAGCCAGAAGCTGCAGGGCATCTCAGGCTTCATCTTCCACCTGCAACTGTGTGACGGCCTGCAGCTAAAGCACCAGATCCTGCTCAAAGCCCACACTGAGTGAGCAACTGCTTACCGCACCATTATTATCACATTATACTGTATTTCTATGCTGTATTATTATACTCTTACCATTTAGCTTTAGTCAGTGCTCTGCCAGACGCTGTCTAACCGTCCTTGCTGGTTTTTGCGTCTACTCAGGAGCGGGAAGCAGAGATGGATTACTGCAATGTTTCCATCCGATCCACTAGAGGACATTGAACAAGCCAATGAGAATGATGGTTAGTGGAGAAACGGATGTTCTGTATGAATAAACAAAGTAGCTTTAATCCTCTCATTCATTTGTGGGTTTTTTTCCTTTGTAGATATTGCCCAGGTCCAATGCATCAAAAGTTATCAGGCCCAAGAGCATGATGAGTTAACACTGGAGAAGGCTGATATTCTTCATGCTAAAACCATTACAAGTGATGGTAAGAGGCTGGCTTCTGCATTAGGAGGTTTCTGCTTGATCACAAAGAGCGACTGGTCTGTCTTACATATCTAAAGCTTGTCATATTTTTCCCAGGCTGGGTGGAAGGAATCCGGCTGTCTGATGGGGAACGGGGCTGGTTCCCCAAAACCTACGTGGAGGAAATCACAAGTCGCAGCGCGCGCCTCCGCAACCTCAGAGAGAACATCCGCATTAAATGTGTCACGCAGAAACTGGAGGGGGATCAATAACCAGCTCTGGTGTCGTCTGTGTTCAGTTGTGCATGTCAACATTTCAGTCATTAAGATGCATTTTCTATCTTTCAGATTATTTCAAATTTAGATGGATATGGGGCCTTGGTATAGTGTGCAGGTGCTGAACATTCTTATGCATGATAACTAAACTGTCGTAGTACTTTCATGTCGCACGCAGGCTGTGTGCGTTGCAATCAGTTTGAAATTAGACTGCAAAGCTCACCTGTTTACAGTAATTCACACTAGGATGTTTTCTCCACACTGTTTGCGTCAGTATAATTACTTTATTTATGCTTTCCATGAAGGCATTTTAAAGGGGTCGCTGTGTGTTGTTTTTATTTGATCTCATTTCTACAGTGTAGTCGATGTGTTGTACATTGTCAAAGTGTCCTATTTTGAGGTTTATGCTTATAGAAATGTGTTCAGTAAGACAAATCCATATGCCCTGAATTACCTTGTAAACATAATTAACCATAATCATTCCCCTTAGTTACACTTTTACATCAATATGTAACAGAACAGAGCAGGTTTTTCAGGAGACCATAAAGCAACAGCCCATTTTCATTCAGTGTGACTTTTCATTGAACACTAAATGGAAATAATAACCTAGATATCTGTATGATGTGTCCCCTTTAATACCATTTTAAAAGTAATTTCACCAAGTGTTTTACAGTGTACAGTGCATGGGTGCCTTTGCCTATCGGCGCCCGTTCACAGGCAGGGAAAGTAATGTGAATACTTTCAAAGGTAAATATGTGAGATTGTGAGATGGGCACATTTTCAGTTATTGGGAGCAGATTACAGCTACTATGATGCCTCATATGGCCGGAAATGGAGGTTCATTCGTGTTATCCTACAGCATCACATAATAGGTCTTTTCCCACATTGTTAGAATAACTCTAAAGCTGGTTTTTATTTTTCATTTTAGTCTGGTGGCTGATGTTTGCACTGGCTTAAATTGGCCGTATCCATCTATATTATAAAAGATGTAGATACATAAAATGTCCTTGCTTAATATTAATTGCCGTTGACAACATTAACTGTAATATTTTGCAGTCTGTTTACACACTGCTTCCACTCAACTGTCAGAATACATGTGGTGTATACAGACTAAAGACTGAAGCCAGTTCACCTAATTCACAAAGTAGAATACATTTCTTTGGTCTTTTTCCTTCTCTGAATAATTGTAAATTAAGTGAAATGGTCCTTTAAATTGATGGCCGTGTCAGTTCTGATGATTGAGTGGACATGTGGTAGTTTATAAGCTTTACTATGTGTCCTTATCTGTATGAAATAATTGACATTGGCTTTATGGCCCAAGAAACAGACTAAGCCAAATGCACCTACATTTACCAACTGTGTTTACATTACATTACATAGACTTCAAGAGTCATGGCTAAAAATGTAGACTGGCCCCAGTTCAGGACCAGGACTATAATGGTTGGGCACAGTAATTGGACAGCAGAGTGATTAACACTCAATTTGATATAGACATCCTGCTCTGTTTACATTAGTATGATCTACTAATAATATGACACTGTGGAACAACTAAGCACTGAATTACATTAAACCATCATCATCATCATCATCATCATCATCATCTGTACCTTCCCCATATGTACATGTATAAGTCTTCAGATGACACACTAATGTCATAATGAACCACTATAATCATTCAGATACAAACTCCTCCAGTTGCACATGAAATGTTAATAACTCAGCTTTTTCTTTATCTAAGTTGTTAGTTCTAATTTAAGTGATTGCTCTTGCAGCATGTGTATTTATACTCCTATAGCTGGTTATTATCTATGGAGATACTGATGTAAATGTTCATTTACTGTAGATGTACTTTATGTAGAATATGGTTCATTACGTTTATGACTGTAATTTATATGAACAAAGATTTGACAAATATTATGACATTCTCTTCCACAATAAACATCACAGTCAGATATTACATTTTAATGCCACAATATATATGCTGTAGTACACTGGATGTTTACTGGATTTCAGCACACCACTGTAAATGTTTTACCACTGAAATCCAAGTGGACACTTCAATCGGATGTTGTTTGTAATAAATTACTTTTAAACTCTCTACATTGGACAGTTTGATAGTTTTGTTTATTGTAAAGTAACAAAACCACCAACATTGAAACTAGATTGCTGTTGAAGAAATGAAGTGTGTAGAGCTGCTTCAAGGTCGATCATGGGCTTGAGTCTGATGGTTCAACAAGGAAAAAAGAGTTCGGTCCTTAGATCTGAATTGTACAACGCCATATGTACACGCCACAAACGTGACGTGTACATACTATCTACATATTCTGTTTTAGACCTATGGTATGTTTACTTTGGTCCAAATCAGGGGTGAAAACTGTGAAGCATTCGGCCTTTGGTTCAGTTTAATTTGACACAGTATGAAAATACAGAGTAGCAACAAAATGACGCATCAGGGGACAAGAGAAACAGAATCAAGTCTGGAAAAAGTTTATTGGATAACAATTAACACTTAACAAAGACAAATTGAATTGTTCCTAGCTGTAGGCATCATTTAGTCCAAGAGGCCACAGGACCAAATGATGCTATAGTTTACTTAATGCACACAATTAGCCTTCTCTATTTCAAGATCAATGGATTGTTTACTAGGTCACCCTGTAATTGATTTGGATATAGTCCACATTATGTTCATACAAGACCACCTTCGTTCAGGGTTGATGTTTTGGTTGTTAACTGTATGTTCTTGCCGTGTTCCCAAGGGCAGAAACCAACTCTAGTCTGACACATATCAAACCATGTAAGTGTGAAACCGCCTGGAGGATTAATAATTTCAGTGTATTTAAGAACAGTCTTGTGATATGTCAGCTCCGTCCATTGGTGTGGCAGTAATCGGCCGCTATCATTGGCTCCTGCGACTCCATCCTGCTCCTGTACAGCTTTGGCATGATTGGCGGAGCTTTGTGACTCACAATATCCCCGCTGCTTTTTTTTGGCTGTAGATCAGAAACAAAGTCACACTGATGAAAACATCCAACATCATATTGTGGCTGAATATCATACATTGTACTTCATGCACATATTCTCACGTGGAGCTGCTCCACACAATAGCAGGGACTTTTCCTGAGTGCATGTGTGAAAGGGGCTCATACAAAGCCTCAGCCTCAGTATGTAACCATACCTGGTTTAGATGTACAGTCAGTGAGGATACACCCATGCAACCCTGCCTGACAGCCAAGCAGAGTTGTGGGTCTTTTAGGTTTGGTTACTGTAGATCCCAGTAATGATCAATAGATGTCCTTAAACCTTGATTCAATCACTACATTGATCCTTAAACTAGTAGATTTGCATTTTTGCAATTATCTCTAGGTCTAAGTTTTGGTTATGTTTAATTAAACATTAGAATGCCTATTTTTTGTGTATGTTATATTTAAACAACACATTATATTCAATGTATTGGTCATGGGGACCAATTTTCAGCATGTGAAAACGAAGACGTGACACGAACGCAGCACCTGTTGTAGTTGGAAGATCCAGTTTTGGTAATCCTCCACACAGGTACACGAGACCTGCAGGGGCTCCACCAGCTCACCTGAAACACAATCATCACTTTGAAACACTTTATCCACTGTAGTTTTCTTGCAGTTGCAGCAAATGCACTGTATGCTTACCTTTTAAGTCAAACTCTAGCCTACCAGGCAAGGCTGACCGCTCTACTGCCTCAATGCTGTGTCTGGGCAGCCTACCCTGGAATGAGTGACAGGAAAAAAACAGGCAGAAATGATTCTATGCTAAAATCTTTGCTCATTCACCCAGACAACTTTCCTTTTACCTGATGAGAGGGATTTGCTTAACATTACCTAAATGAGATGGGCTTCCATCACGTAATTATGGCCATACTAACGTATTTCCCAACCTGCAGAGTGTCTTAGTAGTGGCAGGTGTAAGTTGCACCCATGCTATGTGTCAGGCGTCATAAGTGCTGTGTAATGATTATATGGACACGTGTGTGTTATGTGACAGTGGTTGCAGAGGGATCATTATGAAGTTTTCTCATAGTGTCATTTTACGCTACCTCATATCTTATATTCAGCCGCTTGTTATCAACTGACAGCAGCAGGACCTCTTGAGGGAAAAGAACCATGAGTCTTTCCTGGAGTCCCTGCAACAACAAAGACAGCATTGTCTCATAAAAGAAAGTGTTAACTGTCAAATTTCCACTGGGGAGAAACATTTACCAGTTTTATTATTCTCTGTCTTATCTTATCAGTAAAAAACCCTTTCTGTAAACGGAGAGATCTGAGGTGAGGGATGTGTAGAGCTGGCAGAGCCACAGGGTATAATTTGGCATACATGCAACATAAAATGTGTTGTCATAGCAACGGTAGACAATACAAGACACCATATCCAGTCCGACCAGTGGATATTGCAGGTCTGCCTAGTGGCTGAGCAAGGTAGCAACATATAAAGACACCACATCCAGTCAGCAGTCTGAGTGTGTTTGCTGTGCATCTGCTATATTTGATTCCTACTATGGCAAAGGCACCTTGTCATTCTTTGTAGGAATATGGCCGTGTAGCTGTAAGTTGTAAACCCCTACCCCAGAAAAGGAATTAACTGTCAATATTCGTAGGATTTAATCACCAGGATGCTTCTGTATGGGCAAAAGGGCTGAAGTCTGAGCCTTCTGCCAAAGTTTGAATTATTTTTTTTATTTTTTTGACTTATTTGCATTATTTTTTTGATTTTTTTAAATTATTTTTTTATTATTATTATTTTGTATTATTATTATTATTTTTTTTTTTTTATTGTTTTATATTTTTATTAGCCTTCTTGGTTAAAGGATATAGGTCTTAATGTGCGATAAATCCAAAACACATGTATCATTTTTAAAGAGTCTGGCTGTACCTGTCTCTGTGGTTGAATGATGTGGATGATAGACAGGTATGCAGGGTGACCCATGTGCTGGATGGGTGAGCCCTCCCACTGCCAGATTGGAGCTTGGAGTAAATAATTTGTCAGTTCTTCTCGTTTCCAGTTCTCATCACAGGGCAACTAGAGCAGAAATAAGGAGGCATGTTGATTTTTATTTTGAGTTAATTTTCGTCAAACTCTTTGGAGTCATTTTTGCTATTTCATTTTTTAGTCAAAGCTGCGCTGTAAAAAAATAAATAAATCTAAGCATTGAAGTAGTATGGACATTTTGGCTTGCGAAAATCTTGACTTGTGTGACCAATTGGTGAACAAAGACAAAGTTGCTGTTGTGTATTAAAGAAAGAAACACATTACTACACAGTTATAGTCATTTAACATGATATTCCTTAATCAAGTAAAAAATCTTCAGTGAGATTGTTTCAAACTAATTCCAGTAAAACTTAAATTGTTTCCTGAATTTTCCATTAAAAAACAAAACATTACTTTTCATAGAAACTCTTCATTTCCTTGTTGGTTTGTGGAAATATGAATTTAGAAATGAATCAGTTAGCATAACGCCAACAAATGGGAGAGGGAAAGGGAGATACAGAGACATTAAAACTAGATTTTCACAGACAAATACATTTTTGTATTCATAAAATAATTGTTTTTGAAATATAACACAAAAATACAAAATCTGTAAATTTGGATTTGTTTTTTCAGATCTGGCAGAATGACTTGAGTCAGGTTGTCATTACCAGATAGGAGAGAGGACACTGTGAGGGGCTCAGCGGGTGTGTTAGTGATTTGTATTTCCTCTCCTCTAGGTGCTCCATCCATTTCTTTAACTCTGCAGCGTTGGCACATAGAAACAGCTTGGAGTCCATCATTGGACCTGTATGGAAAAGAACACAACAGAAATCCTGCTCAGTACTTTCCTCCATCTTATCATAGGTTGAATGTAGTGATTTCCTCTGACTCACTGCTGATCTCAAACATGTGTGAACGTGACACGTTGGGACCCAGTGAGACAACTTGGAAAGAAATTCCAGAAATTGGAAGGACGCCCTGTGAAATCAATGTGAGAAACAGACAAAATGTAAGAAACAGACAATGACTGTGATGATATTTTGCTCTCATTCTCCAACAGCAACACAATCTAGTCTGAACCAAATCAAACAAGTCTGCAGTCTTAATTTACGTGTATCTGTTGAATCATCTAAACCATTCAAGAATCATTTGATATTTCAGATTGCAGGTGGCAGATTTAATTAAAGATTAAAGAGTTCTAATTCGTGAGAGGTTAGAATATGATATTATTGTAATTAGTTTCAAACACTTCCTTTTCTTTAATGTATCTATACCAAAAAACCACTGCCGCACGATAGAGAGGAGCGTATGAGATTTCATTGCATTCATTAGATGCTAGTCTTAATAACATTTGCTGGAGATGACCAGTGAATGATTAAGCTTTAATTTGGGCCTGAGCCATATCAAACACATTTGTGCTGGCAGTTTTTGTATGACACATCAATCCAGACTATAAAATGAGTCTGGTGATAAGCTGCACCTGACAAAAGAACAAACAGTTCATTCATGCTGTATTGTGATTGTGCTTGTGCTTTTCTTTGCAAATTAAGTTTAGAAATAGATTTAGAGTCGGTACAAACTATATCAGCAATGTACTGCCTAGTTTAACTTCTTCACTTTTTGCTTTTTTACCTCACATCCACCTAAAATGTATATAACAATGAGTGCTAATGAGAGTCAGGTAAAGGCTGAGCGTGTCCCTGCATGGTTGTGTCTCTATGGTAAAGGCCTACAGGGTACCTCATACATGAAGTCTTGGTGAGCGTGGTCCAGTGAGAGGATCAGTAGGTGGAGAGAGAACAACACCAGGAAGTGTTCAGTGGTCTCCTGTGGCAACAACATATGAAGGTGAGAAACAGAGCTGCAGCACTGACCTCTGACCTCTGACTGATCAAAGTGCACATGAACATCTATCTTTCTATCTCTCTATCTCTCTCTCTCTCTATCCACCTGTGTGTAGCTGTTGCAGAGGGACACCAGGGAGGAGTAAACTATATCTCCGAACATGTGGGCAGGTTGGCCCTCCCAGCCTCTGATTGGCTGCCGGGAGTAAATCCTGCGGTGCAGCTCCTCTTTGCTGCGGCCCCACAGTGCCACCTACAGACACAAACACAACACTGGCTCAGAATCCACAGCTAGAAAGAATATGTGCATATTATAACTACATGAATAGAGAATAAATGTTTTACAAATGCAGGTGAAATATAGCAGGAGTTGTTAATGAGTAATTTCGTGATTCAAATCAGTATCACATGTTGGATTGTGCTTGTGTGTGTGTGTGTGTGTGTGTGTGTGTGTGTGTGTGTGTGTGTGTGTGTGTGTGTGTGTGTGCGTGTGTGTGTGTGTGTGTGTGTGTGTAGGTGTGTGTGTGTGTGTAAAGTTTGAATCACACTAAACACGGAATGCAACATCTCTCTCCACTGTCATGGAAATTCCAACAATGTCTATATAAAGTGTCACTGACCAAAACACAAATAACATCTCAGGTTGGAAACTGTTCATATTCAAGTCAGCTGCTGCTCTGACACATCACAAACACGCGCACACACGCACACACACACACACACACACACACACACACACACACACACACACACACACACACTCTGTACTAGACACACCAGTGAGTGAGAGCTAGTGACCTCTTCCTGTAGATGTCGTACTGAAGGGTATCTGGGGGGAGGAGGAGGAGGAGGCTCATCTCCACTGTTCCTCACTGACAGCTGCAGCCTGGCTTCACCATGATTCCACAGCCTGGCAAACAAATAAACACTCCACATTAGTACTAGTAGTATTTGATAAGGTTTGGTTTAGCAGGAGTGTGTTGGCTTAGTGATTGGCATGTTGGCCTTGCAGAGCTACGGATGTGGGTTTGATTTCTGGTTGTGTGCAGCTGTTTTTAGAACAGCTGTCAGTCACCTCCAGCATTACTGAGCAAGTAAAGCAAATGACAAATTTACAAAAAAAGTAGACACGTATTCCAAATTTCAAATGTCTTGTCCCTATCAAGTGTGTAGAGGATCATCCCTTACTGTCCTGAGGTCCACTGCAGCCCAGCAGAAGCCCCACATAATCAGATTACAGCAGACGGACCCACCAGCTGACCCTCACACACACTGACCTGCTGCTGTCACTACATTTGCAGTCTCAACTATAATGAAAAATAGCTGTAAAGACATTTCACTGCACTTGATATACACATCGGCACAAGGAGTGACTGAACTCTGACCTTCAGCAGGGATCATCATGAGGTGCCATCACCAGGATCAATCATACCTGATTTCTATGTTATAATGTTCTCAGAAAAGCTCTGATTTGTGACTTTTTATGTTGTCATTTTGATACCGATATATAATTATGTTCTGTTACATTGTCTAAAACAAAAATGTCTATATTAGGGTCAATGTATATTAATCAGCATGGATCTGCAAGCGTTGCTAAGAGTGACAGCCTGCCCTCCACTGCAGAAATGTTAAAAAGCTTCACACTGTACAATACAACATAAGAGGCAGCATCTTAAAATGACAAAAGGCAACACTAGGATCAAGACATTTGCACTAAAAAATACAAGTTATTTACAGGTTTAAGAAAAAAGCACAACATTTAGATTTTTGTAGTGATAACTGTTTTATTTATGCATTTATATGCATGAAGAAATTGGATATAAAGGAAAAAGTCAACTTAAATATCCTTTTTCCCTTAGAGCCACTCCTGCATTGGAGCATTTTGGTAGAGTTCAATATTTTTCTGATCAAACGGCAGGTGACTTGGCTTGGATGTCACATTCTTCTTGTATATGAATGACACATAGAGGGGATGGGACATAAAGCGTATAGAACAGAGGCTTACTCCACATTCTGCTATAGACAAAAGAACTGATCGCTGCTGTTGTGATTAGCTTCTGTTAATCCCTCAGTCTGGGAATAAGCAGGGAATTGTCCTGCCCTTCTTGAGGACTAAACCTCTCCTTTGTCTTATAATAATCTGCTAATCACATCAGTGCAGCATCACTAAATTCTCAAGTTCATGTTGAGTAAATAGGAACCAATTAGTTTGCTGTATTGTCTTGCTGGCTGTCAGTGGGTGGAATCATACAACTGATGATGGTCAGAGTTTACAACGTTCTTCCTGACGTCAAATCCATTAACATGTAAACAAACATTACTATATTTAAGACATTAAAGATATTCTGAAAGAGGCTAATTCTGCTTGTTATTCAGATCTGAAACTAATACACGGCAGATGAAATGGAAAGGAAAAGCACGGATGTTGAAAGAGAGGCTGCTGAAGTCTGAACACTGTTTCTACTTTAGAGCTTCCTCCTGCAGACCACACCGGCAAACCAAACCACATTTAGACGATCCTATAACTGATAAAGTTACTTTCAGGACAATAAATCTGACTTAAAAACACATTTTTAATGAATTAAAGCTGATGTACCTACAGTTCTTATTTCTACGTTAATATGTATTTCAGGATTTAAGTGCAGTCATAAGATACTTAAGTATTTTTCTATCCTGCATTGAATTCAGTTTGATTGAACACAAACCAAATGTATAAACTGTGACATTGCATTTCTATCTTACCCTAAACTGTCTCCAGACAGTTCCAGCAGCTCGATCTCATCCGGGCCGACCTCATCCACCCCAGTATGCCTCTGGGTCACACTGCAGCACCCCATGACTCTGTTCCTCACCGCCTCGCTGCTGCTTCAGCCTCACTCCCTCACTGAGCACCATCTGTCTGCGCAACCATCCCAACTGCTTCTGTGCCACACTAAAACCTATGTGACACAAAATGAAGGGGGGCTGCCGTGGTCCAAAAGAGGATATTGTGCCCCGCGCAGGGGGGGTGCTAAGCTCCACTTCCCCCTTTTTTTGCCAGCAACTCTATGCGCAAAGAGCTAAGACAATGAAAGGTGTTGAAGATACTGAAGAGGAATTGACATTAAAAGAGGCAGAAAAGTGTCAAGCGGCGACGTAGCTGTTCCTTCCTCTCTGCCAGTTAGCTGCCCGCAGACGACTGTGCAGCTTCCTCACTTTGGTTTCTCAGAATAACATGCTGATACTTTCAGAGTGAAAAAAAAAGATTGGTTCTCTTGTCATTCGAAGACAGTCAGAAAATGCAACTCCTACGGGCGACAACACCTCCGATGTCAGGATGGAATACTGCTCATGCTGGCAGGCTGCTTGTAAAAAGGGCATGAGAATGAAGCAACTGATTTCACATCCATGCCTCACCATGCATGCATGTGTTTACCTGTCATGGTCATCGGCTGTAATTAGGAGTTATGAAATGGAGAAGGGTTGCAGTCATAACAATCGAGCACAACAACTGTATGATGGGGTTACAGTGAGGATTACAGTAAGATGTTGGCAGACTGTTGGGTTTGGTTGTACACAATCATGTCTGGGTAATTGCAGAATGAGAAACACTGGTTTGCCTCACATTTAGGAGCTGGAGTCTTTGTTAAATACAGTAACTCTATAATACTAACACTGGTTTGGATTCAAGGTCTTCGTGGAGCCACTCAGCATCGAGACCTGAAACCTGGAAGCACATGTACATTTTCCACAGGTCTGTTAGAGATTTGGTCCAAAGTTTTAGACCTATTCTAACCTCTACAGGGAAGGAATTCTTCATTTTACGGTTGAATCTAACAGATCCAGAGAGTTATCAAGAAACTGATGCATGACCTACTTAATTTACAATAAACAAATCAAGAGTGGCTGTGAAAATGTTTGTTGACTTCAGTCAATCTGTATGATTAGTATGTGCCAAACAGTGATTGTTTCACCGATAGGTGGCACCGTACATTACTTCAGACAGTGCTTCAGAGCTTCCTGAAAAGGCACTGAAACGGCTTTATGGAACACACTGAGCCAGCAGATAGACTGTGGAGGTGTGGGTTAGGCTGCAGGATCTTGTTTTCAGCCATGTTAGACTCCAGTGACTCAGTCCAAGCTGCTGCTCTCCTTTCAAGTTCAAAAACTTTGTACATTAAGATTTCACATGTTTATTCAAATAAAATGCATCATATGTTCTCGTGTGTCCGTCCCACACAAGGGGAGAATTGTGTTTGTGTGTGTGTGAGCGTGTGTGGTTGTGTGCGTGCGTGCATGCGTGTGTGTGTGTTAGGACCAGGATCATTCTGGATTGCTGGAGGTGGAGCTGTATGTCTCTTCACTCACTGCTGCTGTTGACAACGACATGATGTTCCTTTGCTTCTGCTGAACTTCAGGCTCATCCGTGGCTCTAAAGTGATGAGGCGAAGAACCTTTGCTCATCTTAAATTTGGCTTGAGGTCTGAAGGCATTCTTAAGCAGGTCTGAGTTACTTCTGACCGTCTCTGTGATATTTGAAGTGCTCTTTTTTATTGGAGAGTTGTGATGGACCGATAAGATGGTGGAGGTGGTGGGACGATGGGCAGGATTCGAAATACCATGTGTATAACCGATCGCTGAGCCATTAACAGAATTCTCAGAGGAAATGAAGGGTACAGTACTCTTTCTGCATCTACTCAGCTCAGCTTTTGGGTTTTTTTGGTTTTTCTGGTGGAAATGGCTCCAGCTGCAGGGCAGGGCGGGAGGAAGTGCACCACTGTACAGCAGCACAAACTCCCTCTGACTGACCAAAGGAAGAATCCTCTGCCTCAGACGACACTTGTTGAAGATCTCCAGCGTGATATCTACACAAACAGACCAGAACAACATCGTGGGTGGTTTCACACCTCAGTACATGTTTAGCACATCGTGATCAAAGGAAATGTCACTTTCACAAGCCTTAAAGTGACATTATGTAGAGACGTGTAAGGAAAATGTTAGTATATGTGGGCGTGGATACAGATCTTAGTAATGGAATAAGTACATTTTTGATACACTATTTTTTGGCAACCATTCAGACCGGTTGTTCTGTGTTAAAGGAGACATATTTTGCTCACTATATCAGAACTTTATTTAGTATAGTATAGTATTTACTAATTTCCTTTGGTGTGTTAATGATTTGTGAAGTTTGTTGACAGAATATCCACACAAACTTTCTGCCCATTCCAGTCTCCAAGTCTGACATATCTCTACAGGGAGCTGTTTTGGGCCAGTATGACTTTGACTTGTTGTCTCTATGTTGCTGCTGTCTGCAAGGGAGTGTTGGTTTCACAGTAATGTGAATGTAGCCTTCAAGTGATAGGCTACACAGGCTAACACCTTATTGTTGGGTGTGTAAAGCAGGCTGAGATCAGAAGACATTAGAAAAAATGGTTGCGGGCAAGATATTTATACGGTGCTGAAACACGACGTGACCGTAAGTGTGATTCTAACACAGCGCCTCTCAAACAGCACCAGGTTACAGCAGAGTTTTGAGAATTGTGACAAAACAACTTCTCCAATTCCAGGCAGCTTGTTGGAAATGAGATTTTCAAAAGGGGCAAAGCCATTCAAGGTTTTCTAGTTTCACAATTAAAAATGAATGACTGACTTTAATAATAAAGCTAGAGATGACCTATGATCCAAGCTACAATGGGTCGGGTAAAGAATAAGGACTCAGATTCTAAAAGTCAAATGTGCACAGAAATGCCTGGGTGTTTTGACAAATTAGAGATCACAGCCTACTTATGCACTTTGGTAAAAGCAGAATGACACCACTGATTTTTGGCAGACGAGTCAACAGAGATTCAGGTGTCACGCAGGAAACAAGATAGGTGTGAAAGTTGCCTCTGTTATCTGTCAGAGGCTCTGTGCTCACCCAGTGTCTCCACCACAGTTAAGGGAATCGCCTCCTTCAGCACCTCACAGTTCGTGTGAAGAGCCGGATTACAGTTCATCTCCAGCAGCCAAACCTGTTAGATTGAGACACGGTTAGTCAAATACTAACACACGTGAACACTGAACAGATACTCAACAACTTTTCACCCACCTTGAAATTCTCATCAATCATGAAGTCACAGCCAATCAAGTCAAAAAATCCCAGTCTGCAGTCTAACTTGGATTTGACTGCAAAGAAGCACTGGGTCATGATCTGCTGCATGCGTTTCTGAAAGAGCAATTCAGAGAGCGTGAGAAAATTTTTTCAAAAAATGTAAACAATAGTTCTGTCCATATTACATGTATATATATATTCTTTTCTTTCTTTTCTTTCTGAAACACTTGATTGAGTTATACAATAAGATAGAAGACCAGGAATAATCCAGATAAGATCACAACCTACAACAACACTAAAATGAATTCCTTTTAAATAAATAAAGTGTAACTGTGACATATTTGCAAGACTCATGATCAGTTTGGCAAATTGCACTTCAACGTGTCTAAATATAATGCAAAAAGTGCCTGATCAAAACAAACAGGAATTAATTTTGGTAATCAGACAATAGCAGAGCTCATGTATCCTCACACAGCAATGAGCTCATCCAAACCTCAACACAACCTCAATTAGCTGCGAGTGTCCACCATCATTAGAATTATAATTGGTCCCTGAGAGCTCCGGCACACAGCACACACTCACTGAGAAAGCACTCAGCACCCAGTCCCTGGGTAAAGCCTTGGCAACGCGGAACTTGTCATTGACGTATTCGTTGAAGCTCTCCATGGACCAGACAGTGTCCTCCTTCAGCTGGCTGTACAGAGGGTTCTTCTTCTGCATGTACTGGAGAAGGACAGCAGAGGGACCAGGAGACACATTAACCAGAGGAAGAGGAGAGATGGATAAACTTGCACCAGCAGAAGGGTTAGGGTTAGAAAAATAATGATCAATTATCATGCTGAGTGCTACCAAATCATTACATCAACTTAATTGAAGATATAAGGAAACGTAGCTTCTTTCTTACTACATGCAGATGTAAAGGGGTCAATTTGTACCCAACTCTTCCTCACAACACCCCAAATGATGGTTAGCTAAGATACAATTAATTAACCATGTTTTTGAATTGTTTTTAAAGGCGGCAACCATCAATTGATGGCATTTCCCTCACGATTGTAAGGAAATAATGAATATAGTCTGCACCTATGTGTCATCCAACAGTTTTACACATTAAATTCAGCTCAGTGCATAAATGTACTAAAACCTTTATGACTAAAGAGAGAGTTGAGAAACGTCAGGAGAAAATGGCTCACATGGCATCACACATGGTTACTTCCTGTTTGGGCTGAAGACTAGTTTAATTTATAACTTCACTTTTGGAGGCTTTTAAACTGATAGAAGTTGGAGTGGAGATGAACTTGGTTAACGTCCGTTGTTGGGTTCCAACTTGCAGTATTCAGCAACTAATATTTGCAGTTCAAAGCACCAATGTAGGTTTGAGTTTGTGATGCCACAGGGCTCAGTTGCCATGACTTTGCACAGTATCCTCTTTCACTTGTTCTGCAATGTCGCGTGACAGGACTATTGTGGTAGGCAGACCTTTGTGTTTAGTCTTTAATGGTTTACAGCACTTGTTACACTGGTTTTTTATACAATCATGCTGACTACTTTACTGTCTGGACAACATGTCATATTATCATTTTCCTGCATCATGCATTCCTGCCAAAGGGAATGATTATGGCTCCAAATTCACTTGTCCAAGTCACAAGTCACAAGTAAATGTTTCTAAATTCCTTTACATAAAACCCTCAAAAATGTGGCCTTGTTTTATATTTGTGACAGCTCGTTGTCACATGGAAACCTCCATTCGAACACACACCTACTTCACCGCTATTAAGCTCATCTCATCCTGGGCCAAACTGTCCACTCTTGTACCCTACAGTTCACTCTGACTGGCCGAGTGTGGAGTCAGTAAGTCAGCATATTAGGATCCAGCTATCGTACCTGATTGGTCAGGTGGGCAGAGAGGTTGTTGGAATTGGGGTCATAGAGGTCACAGGTCAATCGTACATAACCATGGCGAAAGAAGACCATGTAAGGAGCAGTGCAGGCGATGAGGAGGTAAGAGCGCACGTCAAACTTCTTCCCCTTCAGCAGCAGAGGCTTCTGTATATACCTGAGCACACAGTGGAGAACACACATTACCTATTAGAACCTATGTATGTAACTCTTTCCTTCATGTGTATTTTGAAAACCTCACATACACTCATTGGCAGAGTCTATTTTCCCATATTACTGATATTGACTGACTGAAATTAACCCACCACATCCTGTCATCAACGTTTTGAAGCTATAATCTATATTTTTCAGCAGCTAACCAGACATTATTAACACTACATTTGCCTGGCATTGTGAAAACAACTGGAGCTTAAGAATGAAGAGCTGCAAGACGGTATCATAGAAACCATCGGTGACAGAGACACTGAGACACGACCAGGGCATAAACATTTCTTCATTGATTTCCTTTTCAGTTTGTACCTCGACTTATCAAGATTCCAAAAATATGTTCAGGCCTGGAAAACACATTTTTCCAAAACCCTGACCCGACCTTTTCCAGGGCGTGAGTGGGAATAGAGACCCTGTGCTACTTTCTAAAGTGTCATTTACACGTTCTTATTATTATCTAACAAAGGATCTTTTAATGTTATAGGTGAGCAATCAGCCATTAATAAAATAACGTTGTGGTGTCCAGGTTGAGAAAAAAAAAAGACTAAGGTTTTCATATTATAATAAGCCATCGAGTTTGTATGTCTTTAATAAATGGTTGTTTCTCTAAAATACCCCTACTGTCGGCCGTTATGTTAGTGAATGTAGTAGTAAATTCTGTTAAAGGTTGATCTGCAGTAAGTGCTCATATTGTCCATTGAGGGGCTCCACACAACCAGGCAAACATTGTTTTGGTTGCCAGGTTGGGTGGAGCACTCACTTGAGCTGAACTATAATTAATATGTAATATAAGCGTGTGCTGATATTGTTTCTCCACATGTCCACCCACTGTTGGATAATGTGAGCCTGTGGCTGGCGGCAGTGTGTCACCCTGCTGGCCCGGCTGGCCTCCGTCTCCTGAAGCTTCAGCCTGAAGGCGTCCATGTCCCCCTGGCTCTTCAGCAGGAAGATCCCTCTGCCCTGGTTCAGACCGGATGGTTTACAGATCCACATACATTTGTCATTTTCCCTCACACCTGGAAACAGTACAAACCAAAATAACAAAGGGTTTTATGCAATGTTTCAAATATAAACTCCTGTTTAGAGATCATGTGACTGATTCCAAGTCATTTGGTTCTATTGAATCACATGTTCTGTTCTTTGAAGAACGAACCAAATCTGATCTATAACGATCTGCTCTCTTATTCCGTTGTTCTCCTTTGTTTAATTCCATTCTGTTCTAAATTTTTAGGCATTTCTCATTGTTCCAAACCAAGTATTTGATATAATACAAAAAAAATTGCTAGAGGCTCTTATGGTTGATTGTGTCCATTTTTTTTGTGATATATTGTTTTCTAATTCAAGTAAAATGTCCTTACATGTGTTCCAAACTCAGAATGGTCTGGTCTCTGCTAGAATGATACAAAGTCTGGGGACATATTTTCCCTAATGGTAGAACTGTAGCAACTAAATACATTTAAAGATATGAATGGAAATGAATTCAGAACTGCGAAAACTTTTAAATTAACCTTAAGCCGTCTTTTTTATTAACAACTAAATTGCAAAACTAGCAGCTATCATTGTTGTCCTGTTCTGGTCTCCCCCACATGCTCACTCAGGATGTGAGCCAGGTGTCTGTATTGGTTTCTTATTGACTTTGTGATAAGCGTGTGTTTGTCATAACCCGTACACCAGTTGTCATAATGCTGTGAGTATCATTGTGACCAGTATAGAAACCAGCTGATGTCTTTGTCTCCAGTTAACATAACTGGAATAAGATCATCCGTTTTTGTGCTTTATCGTTCTGTACATGGATTTTATATGATTCTTTATTGAGCCTTCTCTATTGTGAAGCGTTCGTGTCTCAGTCCTGCCCTCTGCTGATGCATTTCTATGGCAACAGCATGTTCCCCTGGTGATGTTATCAGGGCCTTATGGGAGGTTGAGTGCATTGTTTTCCAACATCCACAACCTCTTGATTAAACAATCTCCAAGGCAACCGTTGTCTTAGCACAAACCTGACTCTAACCGTTTGCTTTCTTCTCTTTGTTTGATGCATGACAGGACAAGTTATCTGCTATCTTTACTGGAGTGCAGTTACCAAAAAACAACAAAAATCCAGTTTAACCAGCGCTTTAGACGTGTGTGTGTGTGGGTATGTTACCTTCCTGCTGGGCGAAAAAAGTTTCCCTCTCTGCCCTAACATCCATGCGAACGGTTGTAGGAATGAACTCCTCCATTTTCAGCCTCCTACAACACACAGAGGGACTTAAGTATTCTCCAGTTTTGGGTACAACAGCTGCATATTTGGGCCTATATATACAGTATATATAATATATACATAACACATGTTCAAATGACTCATTAATTAATTTCAGCTTTTGAGTTGCGACTGAAAAAGCAGTTAATGTTTCATGACGCTAATCTTTATTATTATTTTACTTTATGTATGGTATTTTATTAATTTGTTATTGTTGCTGTGCTTCCATGTCTCTCTCTCTCTCTCTCTCTCTCTCTCTCTCTCTCTCTCTCTCTACCTCTCACTCTCTCTCTCTCTCTCTTTCACTCTCTCTCTCTATACCAACCTGGTCTTGGTTGATTTAGCGCTATGTAAACAAAGTTAAATTCTATTGAAATGAATTAAATACCTTTGAATCCTATTTAACCAATGTATTCGCAATTAATACTCTTTTAGTTTTGTGTATTCAGTATTGAATTCTTTAGAAAGGTAGGACTTGGAAGGCCAAGGCAGTGTTTTGTTGATTTTAAAGTTATTGTTAACTTCTCAAAAACTAAATGGAAATCTAAATGGCAATATTCAGGTGTGTATTCATGTTTTCAGCAACCTTGGGTTTCTTGAAAGGCGCTATACAAATCCAAATTATCATTATGATTATCATTATGATTATCATTATCATTGTGATTACTATTATTATTATCCTTATCGTTATTATCGTTATTATTGTTATTATTTGTATTATTAGTATTATGTCTAAAACAAAGATAATGAAATAGTTTAATATCCATAAACTGTTTGGCAATGCAAAGCAGTGTGATCCAGCAGGGGGCAGCAGCGAGGCGCACCTCACCTGAGCTGTTGGCCCTGGTTCACTCTGCTCTTGACCCTCTCGTACTCTCGCAGGCTGCTGAGGAGGCCGATCTTTGTAGTGAGCACCTTGTTGTTGGGGATCTGGTACACCAGCTGTTCACCTGCACAAAACAGGATGACACATACAAAAGCACCACACAAATTATTAACACACAGACTCTCACGTTATAGGATTTTTTTTCTTTCCTTTTTCATTAAATTTCATATAATTTAAAGCGTGGACCTGGACCCAGTCAGGATAAGAGATCAGGAAGTTCAATAAATGAAATAAATAAATCAGGTTGTTTATGTACAATCAAAGTTTGAGATTTTATGATTGTGTGTTTTGTGTTTTATCTCAATTTACAATATTTTGGACAGCAATTATTTCCGAATATTCTTTATAAAATTGTGAATAAGCGTAATGAGGATCTTAGTGTAAAGGACTTGTGTGTACCAGTTATTCCTGTGACAGCAATGTGCAGATTTTGTTGGGATTACAGACTTCAGACATCCAGATTTATAACTTCCTGAGACTATAAGGAACACTGTGATTACATTTTTACAGTGTAGTGTAGTAAATAAAGTAAGTCTCCAGCATGTGGAATTGTGTATTGTAATTACCATAATAATGATGGGAAGGGTAGAATTACCACAAGCTGTCTACCTTCTCTGAAGTTGTAGTAAGTGTTTGGTGACTTGGTCTCACACCACTTGAGTCTGAAATCCTCCCTTTGCTTGTTATAAATCCTCTTCCATCCTCTGCTCTCACAGTATCGCCGCACACTGATGGAGAAGATCAATCACACCTCTGCTTTAATAGATAACAGCACAGAGACCAGGGGGACGTTGGAGACGCTTTGATACACGGTCTGTTATTATTTTGTAATTAGAACACTGAAGACGCATTCATCATATATATATTGAGTGAACAGTGTAATAGTTTATTTAAGCCCATCATGTCATTCATTTGTGTCTACTCACATTTCAGCTCCGTTGGTTCCACCAAAGAAGTAGAAAGGCCCAGATCCCCGAGGCTCCAGAGGCCGCTCCCTGTTCCTGTCTGGGGAGGGACGAGTCGATGTGCCCGTGGGGAAGGAACTCTGGAGGTAGCACTCAACTGACATGATCACACACACACACACAGAAATGATGCCCCTTTTTTTTTGCTCACCAATGAACATAGTTGTGATCAGTTTTATTTCATTTTCAATAAGGGTCAAGAGTTATGGGGGTGAGTTTGTGACATTTGACGTAAAGAACATGATCCAGTTTACACCCCACCTTCCCCCTCACACACCTGCGCCTCCTTTTCTGCTCCTCTGGTGGACAAACACCTTTCTCTCTTTCCTTGCCTCCTCCTGCTGAGCCGGCTGCAGTTCTCCCTCTGATGTCACTTCCTTTCTGCCGTCATGTCCAGCCAACAACGGCCCCTCTCCTTCTGACTCCTCCTGCCTCCCCGTAGGCTGGTCATCAGGGAGCTCTGTACCTTCCTTCTCCCTCACTTCCCCGTGTTGTCTCTCCATCAGCCTCTCACTGTGTGGCTCACCTGAGCCCTCTGATGACATTACTTGGTCCTAACAAGTTGGGATAGGGTAGATATCCAGCATGTAAAGAGAGCTGGTCCTCCTCTTTTCTGCTGTGGTTCGATCAGAGGTGTTGCTCACACTCTTTCTATTGTATGTGAGGGTCCACTGGAGGTTTGCTGGAGGTTAAAAAATTTAGAAAATAACTGGTATTTATAAGGACTGGTATTTATTGTTTGTTGCTAAATTGTGTGCCATCATCGTGTTTGTACTGATGATCATTTTAGATCACTGCCTTACTGGATCATTTGTTTACCAATGATTGCCCCTTGACCAACACTAACATCCATGTTAAGATATCTAAAAAAAAAGTCAAGGCTAAATTTTACTGCAATCTGATTCAATATTCCTGGTTCTGAAAATATGGATGTAAATGAGTCTCATGTCTTCCATCTTGACTCCATAACCTTTCATCTACTGTCAGGTCAGGATTACACAATAAATAATAAATGCATAGATAGCCATGGAATTTACGGAACACAGTCCTCCAAAGAGAATAAACTGTTTAACACTTAGACTCCACAAACTTTCCTCCTGTTTTCCCCAAAATCTGTATTTAATCCCAAAATATGTCATAATCAACAGAGAACGCTCCAGAGATGAAAACATTACCTCTCCTTACATTCTCTTGTAATGTGTGTCTGTACTGCCACATCCCTCCGGTCAGCTGGTTAAGAGCACAGGAGTCATATTGTGTGTGCAGTTCACTACAAACAAGGCAAAAAGCCCAGAGTTTTTATAAAATGCTGAAACGCAAAACGGAGCCCACAAAGAAAAGAATAGTGGCCATCAAGTACTAGCAGGAAGAAAAAAGGGAAAACTGGAGAAACTGGAAAACCTGTTTGTCTTTGTTACCCAAGAAGCAGCAAAACAGGCCTTTGATTTCTCTTTATACATGCATATTCTTTAGCTGATTCACCGCTTGGTTGCAATTCCTTGCACTCCCCCTCTACATGCATTACACCCTTCACATCGGTGGGATGAACTCTGCCTCTATAGGCAGAATGCTATAAAACTGGCTGAGCAGGTTCACACTCCACTAAGGATGCTGTCTTTGTAATGAACCCCATGACCTTTGCAGGGAAAATGTTATATACTAGCAACATTGTCAATCATTACCATCCTATCTGACATTTGGTGGAGAGTAATGAACTTTGCAGCCTGTTGGGGTCTTAGACATTTAGCCTTTTTTCTGCGTAGCTAAAAAGCATTTCAGTCATGTAAATAAATACTGCCAAATCACAATGAGCACGGAGCAGGGGAAGGAAAGCGCTGACCTCTGACCTTGTGTTTTTAGAACCAAAGTGGTTTACCTGCAACTCAGCTACATCCACACATGAACAGTCAGATCCCATGAAAACCCACTCAGCCTTTTCTTCTTTTTCTTCCATGTGCATTCAGCCTTGTAGTCCAGCCCGACCAAACAGTTTGTCTCTACTGAAGTCTATACGTTTACATTCAGTCTGTCGCACTGCAAGCAAGCAGTAAGGAGACCAAAGCAATGTAAACAGGCGTCTGTTGCTCAGGTAATGGGCCCCTTAGCAACAGTTGCCTCTTCTGCATTCAATCTTAGAACAACAACACCAAAGGGCAAACTACTCAAGGACATGCATCCTGCACCCGCCTCACCTCCTAGTTTAGAGTCATTAAATATTAATTGCCTGTAAGCCTCTGGTGTGCACACCCTATAGTAACATGAGAGCAGAGGCCGTCAAAATGGATTTGGCACTTTTCCGAGGTATTATAACCAGACACAAAGGGTAAAATAATATTTTCTACGGGGAAGGTGACATGCTTTTCCCCCAGCATGTTACTGCTCCACTACACACTGCTGTTCAGCACATTCACCTGCACACCAGTTCACTGGTTCATATGTTGTCAAATAAGCTCATCTGTAGCTCTGTAGCACAGAGGTTCTCAAACTGTGGTACATGCGTCACTGATGGTTCTACAACAGATGCCTGAAATTTTCTTCAGAAAATCAAATCTATGGCAAATCTGCTATAATGGCAAATTATTTACACATAAAGTCGGTTTATTTTGTGGTGGACAGACGCTTTTTTTGGACGCTTTTATCCAAAGCGACTTCCAATAAGTGCGTTTCAACATAGATAGATAAAAGAACTTCGATATACAATGGTTGAGAGACACAGTTAAGGTTTGTTCATGCAAGCATACATGTATATGCACAAGTGAGGAACTTGAATATGATATATGATATGGCAGGGCAACATGTTTATAATGATTTTTCTTTTTTAATAAATAGAAGATGTTGTTTGTTATGTCAGCAACCCCCTACAAACAGAACCATGGTAAATTATAGCACTTTTTAGTTAATAGTATTTTTTTAAAGCAGGTGTTTTGTACTTTGAGTCAAGGAGAAATTTAGATTGAGGAGTTCTACTTGGAGTGGAGTAATTTCTAACAAGAGTATCTGTACTTTCACTCAAGTACAGGATTTGGGTCCTGCATCCAGCTTTACTTTGTTGTTGTTTTTTCTCCACATGTGTATCAGAGGTCAGTGAGGACAGACTTGGGTTGGACACAATTCTTATTTCAACAGATTATATTTATCTGGAGAGTGATAAACAAAAAAGATGCATTTACTACTACAACTCTTGCATTAAATAAAAAAAATAAAAAAAATGTAGAGACTGCATGTGACTTAACTTGGTTGTGTTAATGGGGGAAACTTCAAACATTAAAAAAATTCGAGGAGTTCTAAGACAGCTAAATCAGTCTGCAGTTTGTAAAACTAAATTAAGTAGACTTAAACTGTCAGTTCACTTAAAATTTTCACATCAGCCAAGTCACTTTCCATTATGAAAATTATTCTAGAAATCATTGAAGTTTATCACCAATTCATCTAAAAGAAATTGTATCATACACAAAGATCATTATCTTGTGACTCTGACTATCATTATTCATGAAGCTGCCAAATCCAGTTGCAGGTATGCAGTTGAGCAACATAGCATTTGTCTGCTCACGTGGCAAATCCACAAACCTTCCGTCTCAGAGAGAGGAAACACCCAGATTCAGCCACAATTGGCATTTACCCATAATCTCCTTTCTTCCTCCCAACAGCCTGATAATTGACAGGGATGGTGCCTTTTAGACCAAACATTCATGCAACCATGTCATTATACACACGGTAACCAAGGATGCATCAGCAACACCAGGGTACTACGACAGCACATTCACACCATAGATAGGTAAAGCACATCTAAAGTGGATGGATCAAAACCAATAAGAAAGAACTTGCTGCAAGGAAAACGTATTGCAAGAACAATGCTGTTTCAGAAAACGCTTTTGGAATCAATTGAAGCAAAAATACATCTAGTATATCGCTGGATAAATGTGAGATGTGTTCATTGATTCATTGAGATGTGTATTGTGTGTATTGATGTGCACATTGGGAAAAATATAGGAAAGCGCTCCGTCTCTCATTATTAGAAACAAAATGGTGTTTGCCTCTGGATTCAGATTGGCGGCAACATTGATTGGGTTCTTCCTTGGGCTGTGTCCCACATTTCACAAATTGGGCCAAAAATAAACTAATCAACCAGCATGACCTTCTGAATTACCAGGAGAGAGCAAAGGGGAGGACTCAAGCACAGGCCAAATAGGAAGGAAGTTAAGGGAAAGCTGTCCTTAATTAAATCCAAATCGTTCAGAGCAAATAATCATCCATCAAACAGAATAGGGAAAGTAATCCAAATAGTACAAAAATGAACTCTGGAAGAAATGGACACAGCTTGGCAAAAATCAACTACATAGAATGAAAAACGAGCAATGACGCAGAAACATGACGGTGATGACGAACATGACGAAGACGCAGTAGCAAGGAATCACATAAAGCAGGGAGAATAAGTATACTTGTAATAATGAGGGAATTAGGAAGAGAGATCGACATGTGACAGGAGTGAGGGGAACATGAACAGGTCAACCCAATGAGCCACACGAAAGACACAATGGCAGGAAGTAAAGTGACAGGAAACATAAGAGGGGACAATTACAAAATAAAACAGGAAATGAACACAAAGAAACACAGACAGTTCTGGCTCTGGTTTGCTTTACACTGGATAATATGAACTTCTGCACCACAGCATGTGTCAGATCATTGCTTTCCGACACAGATGTGACTATATATACACAAGGGATGAAATAGTAACCGGACAAACTCTTTGTTAAACTGATATGGCTCTGTACATCAGAGACAATATCCTATTTAGGCCTCTAAGAGCCAAAATGCAGCGATAAGAGAGAAATCCTCTGAAATGGTGTGTGTGCCAAGAAATCCCTGTTATTAGAAGCAAACCCTCCATATTCCAGCCGAAAGGTGCTTTGTCTATCCCTGGTGTGGAGCTGGTGTCAGCCGCACCTTGATAAGGAGCCGCCATCTGATAGACACACTATGCAAAGAGCTGTGTGTGTGGACAAAGAGAACAGGGTTGTTTTACAGCGCTGTCGATCTCCTGCTTCACCATCTGCCAAGAGCTGGTGTGTGTGTGTGTGTGTGTGTGTGTGTGTGTGTGTGTGAGAACACATGTGTAATCAGTAAATCAGTATCCTTGTGTCTTGGCTGGTTTGTGTGTCACGTTTTATTTTTTTGGGTGATTAAAATGGAGCATTTATAGTGTTGTTGATCAGGAGCCATTAAACAATGTGGACGTGGATGTTTTCCCCTTTATTTCCTCTCTTTTCCCCCACTCACATTTCATACTTCAGTTCCGGTGCACCAGGAGGGAAGGCACTGTTTTCTGTCATATCAAAGGTGCAGAATACATACATTACACTCCTAGGAAAATGGAATAGATAGTCATTAAGTACATGCGTGTCATTGTCTGTCTGTGTCTTTCTTGGGGCGGAGACAGGATAAGGTGTGTGTCTTTGGAAACCTGCCCATTCCCATGTCATTTCAACTGCCTCTCGCACCAGGAAGTGCTCAGCAATTACAGTGATGCAGCCTGCAGCAATGGTGTCCCTACACAACCCATTATTTGGAGAGATTCTCCTTGTCAAGGTGTTATAGTGCAAAGGATGGAGTTACGTTACAATGTAAAGAAAGGCTGGTTTCAATGGGGTCTCTCTGTGTCCCACTATTCATGATTTCCTTACAGAGTTACACTGGTAAAGCAGAGGGGGCTGCTTGGGTGGGGGAGGGGGGGGGGGGGGGAGACACTGTGTTCCCAGGGTCTGTCTCTGCTCTTTCTGCCATACACGCCAGGTAAAAGTTGTTTTGTTGTTTTAGGTCAGAAATATGAAATGTCTACGTTTTAAACACAACTTTTAAATCTTTAAACAAAGTGTCACTGTCATAAGTTATTAAACCACATTACTGTTATGCTTCGAACAACATCAATCAGGCATTGTTGCTATTTTCAGTCCTGAATATACAAATGACTATATATTCAAAAGCATCCTCCATTTCTTCCTGATTAAATTCATCACCTCTGCTTATTTAATTGTGTGTCTTTGTTTCTTTGTTTGCTTGATTTTAGTTTTTTTTTCTAATTATTTACATAATTATGATTATTATTTCTTTTTTTGTGTAGATTTCCCTACAAAACCAATCCAGTGTGTGTGCGTGTTGAATAGCTTCTCCTACAAGTTAGAATGGCACTGCATTGGACACTAGAGAATGGGTTCAGTTTGAAAAAGTAGTACAGTATTAGAACTTGACTCCAGTAGTAATCTATTGCTCCCGACTCTCTAAACATGGGGACATCTTCTGCTATTTGTTCTTTACCTCATTGTTACTGTAAACTGTATGACACGTGCTGCAGCGGTTATAGGCTCGCTTATACTCTCGACTCGGGGTCTGTGTGGAGGGTGTGTTCATTTGAGCAGAAGTACTTAGAAGTATGACCAGCACAGTCACTACTCAAGAATTGACAGTACGTGTGTGAGTCAGGAAATAGTAGAAAAAGAGATATAAATGAAATCGAGCTGCTGAATGACCAGGAGGAATGAACTTGTTGAGGGTGAAGATATGTGCTATTGCTACTTTTGCATAATGGCATAATCGCTTTGCATAATCGCTTCGCTGATGTGCTGTAGAACATTCAGTTATTCAGGAAAGATTGGCCATGATAGAGATCTGGGAGGAGCACAACCAGGCAACAAGCTGTTCACACACTTTGAACTGGTGACTGCTATGTCAAACATAAACTGGGCTTAATGAAAGCAGATTAAGCTTTGTGTCAAGTGATGTAGCACCTGCAATGACCACTCAGTGTACACAGGGATCAGAGAGAGTCGAGTGATACAGATGATGATTAGTGCACACATTTAGGTTCAAAAATGATCCCTACATACACATACAGTATATGTCCCCTGTTAAAAATATATAAGTTGATATAGAGAATGTTTAAGAGTCATGTAAACTGAAATAAGTAGAAGCTAAAAAAATTGTAGTGACATTTGACTTTAAGCCTGAGGCCAAGCAGCAAACATCAAAAAAGTAGCCACCAACTAGTGCTAATTTCGGAAAACACATGACCTGCGTAGTATGAGAGGTGTGAAAGTGCTGCTGGCTCTTGAATAAAAGCTTTATGTGCACCACACTGTGATCATGTTTCATGTTTCAATATTAACTCTCTTTCTGATGAGCAACTGCAAATGGTTAGCAGCATTCACCAATGATCACTTCCAATTTTATTTTGAAGTGAGATATGTTGGTGTAGTGTGCAGGACCCCCAGACTCAGAGTTGGAATAGGAAGCATTGCAGTAGGTTGTATGAATGTGTCTGAATCAATAGAGCTTCATTCATCTGTTACTGGGAGAAAATCCTGAATAAATCATCGGCCAGTGGTTCTTAAATTGGTAGAAAAAACACATTTTCGTGCTTCTGTCTTTTGTATCATGTCTCTGTAGTGCCTCTTTCTGAGGGAAGATGGTTTGGGGAAAAACATCAATACCATATCTTACCACAAGGGGGAGTTCTACCTCAAATGTCAATCATGTCTCACAATCTCATGTGGGAGGAAACTGGGATCCAGCCGGTAGGGAGTTGGAGGAGGTAGTCTTTTTAAATTATTAAGAAAAAACATTTGTATTATTCTCATAAAAAATATATGATCTAACCTAACCTATCGTTATTTGACCTAAAATAACTTAAGGTCTGATGCACTCCTCTCTAACTCACTGGGAGGAGAGTTCCCTACTTGCATGCATGCGTGATAGCTCCTCCGCCTACGTCAGCACACCTGCAGGTAGACACAGCCATTAAGTCGGTGTTGTGCTGCTGTTCCACTCCAGTGGCAAACCACAGCTAAGTGAACCTTAGCCGCCTCCTCTTCCTCCTCCTCCTCCTCCTTATGCAGCGGTGGAGTAGGAATCTGGTCTGACTGCACCAAGCATGCACAGACCAGCGCAAGAATTTTTCAGTGGCTCTCTGCCGCTCAGGAATGTGCTTCAGTGGTGCGACATCAGCAAAGGAGGAAGTAATGCAATACAGTAACAGTAACTGTGGTTTCAGTACATCTACTTTTCTATCTTTTCTTTGAATTAAGTGTCATTGTTTACATCACAAAAATTTGGTTTGTTTGACACATTTCTTACTTTAAAATAGGTTAAGTAGCTGCCTATATATTTTTATTTAATTTTATGAAAGCTTTCCATTTTCCTTCAAAGTGGTCCATAAAATGCTGCAATAGGTTTAAAAGACACTGAAATAACAAGCTATAACTGACTGATGTAGCTTCAAAGGTCCAAATCAAGCACAATATGTTCAGAATATAGATCTGTTTTTAGATGACACACTGTAATATGTGTCACAAGATATTCGGGGAAATAAGAAGATATGGCCCAGAACAGCTCTGAGCATATCTGATTCCCTGTGGAATTGGGTCACTGTAAATAATACAGAACACAATAATACTGCCTTACAGTTTGTAATCGCACAGACTAATAGAATAGAATATAAGAATCGAATTAAAAACATTTTTTTACTTTTATTCATTTAAAACAATTGTGAATTTAGCCAAATGAAACAATTGACTGAGAATTTGGGCCATTTTGAAAAATAAGATAAAATAAAAAAGTAGGCCTGGTAACACACATCCCCTTCTGCTTTAGCTCTGAACACAGACTGAAAATGTAATGCAGAAACTAACTCAAACATTAATAAATATATAAAATGTATAAATTCAGCATGGATACGTAACCAGATAAGAATCAATGTTCAGAGGGACAACAATACACTAATACACACATGCACTGTAATACAGGAAGTACATACAAACACGCATGAGAGTAGGTTATAAATGATCTACTGCCAGCATGACTAAGCATCTTTGCCTTTTCCTCATTAGACTCTCTTAAAGGGCGACTGCACCCAAATGCAGTTCACCGAGGCAGGTGAAGCTCTATTCAGTGTCTAAAAACAGCTGTGTACTGCCTCTGACTGTAGGGCCAGAGGTGCAGTCAGAGACATGGTCCTCTGTGACTCCACAATGGCAACTCCCGTTTGTGCTTTCAACAACAAGTGCACCTCAGCATTGAAAACTGAAGCCTCTCAACCTTTTTAATGCATCCAAGGTGTTGGCGCGGGTTTAGTTGTCTTCCTTACAGGTCTAACAAAAACAGATAACCTTTGTAATATTATCTCACAAAAGGCTTTGCTCAGCTGTTTTTAAAGACTGAATTGTGCTCCTCGTGAATATGAAGTGTGAAATAGTTGGAGTTGTCCCTTCAGCCGTGTAATGGATGCCACTTGGTCTTTTGATCACAGCCCTGTGAAGTGCCACTATTGTGAATGGAGGACAAAGTTTAATGATTAAGTCTTTTGACATTTTTTCTAAGGCTTATGGCTGTATTTGTTTTTCTGTTACATGATGTTAGTCACCAATGAAACAGCTTACATAATATGTTATTAAAAAAAGCAATTCAATTTACATTTAATTTAACAGACATTCAGTACAGTTCAGAGTAAGACTGTATTGTAACACTGTGATAGGCAAGTTTCAATTTGCCAATTTGTAATCAATTTGTGCTTCTGAAGGCAAGAAACCAATAAAAAGACAGTAAATATAAATTTGTATTTACAAGATTGTTTTGTTCATCTGGTTGCTTTGCTAAAATGCTAGTTTTGAGATAATTGATAATAATAAGGGTAAATCGACAGAACATTTACATAACATTCTTATTATCGTAAAAGAATGAATTAATATGAACAACATCAGGCATAATTGTGTAAGTGTGTGGTGCTTCACAGATTGAATATGAGAGTATGAGCCTCCTCTGGCTGGGAGATCAATGAGGCCCAAGGCCTGTTATGCTAAACGGCTAAACGGTTTTTGTGTTTGCGTTCCAACTGATAAAATCAGGGCTGAGTTTAACCAGCTAACTGAACCCCCTGAGCTTAACAGCCCTCATTCGACAGCAATAGTCATGCTGGTGACTGTGTGTGGAAGTTTCTTTCTCTCTTTAAATTCAGCCATTGAGCATACAGACTGAGCGTATGGATTTCAGCCCTCTGTGTGCAGTGATAGCCTGGGTTCTCTGGGTTCTGGCAGTGAAAACAGGCCTTGTGGTTCTGGGTTCATCAAGTTAGCCTGCTGTGTACTGCAGAGAGTGGGACACAATGAGGGCTTAGCTGATGGGGGACCTCATGGGTAAATTGAGGCATTTAAAAAGGAGCTCTGTTCAGTGGTAACCTGATCCACACCTGACTGGGGCTTGGCATTCCGGTCTGGCTGAGGGAAGAGTTCACAATGACCAGAGAAACTGCTGCAGAGAGCCAACACACAAAAACCTTCATAAGGCTGAAAACCTGTTTATGAGATCAGACAGTAAATGAAGAAGAGAGACGTATCAAATTCGAACCCACTTTATTTTATCTTTCATTTACATTACACAACATCACAAAACAGTAAATGCACTTAATGTTATGTACATTGTGAGTCATGCAGATAACAAAATCACATTATTCCACCGTATTTGGAGAAAAGCCAATTCTCAGAAGGAATTCTGTTATTATGGAGGAGGAAAAGTTAGATTACAGTATTTTCTATAATATATTTCTTGTGTTACCATTCCTGTTTGGTGCGGAATTTACAGTGTCCATTCCTTCATCAGGAAATGAGTTCAGCACATTTGATCCTGCACAGCTGCTCAATGGAGAAACTCTGACACAAGACACATGGAAGAAACCCCAAGAAAATAATCAATCTTCCAGTGCAAGGATCATAGTTCCTTAGTCATGAAGGGCATTACTACTCAGCCCCTTCTGCCGCTACTATACATATGTGTATGCGCTTTCCTGTGTCAACACACTGCATGTCACACACAACAGAGTGAGAGAGGGAAGTAAGAGAGCAGAAGGTAACGCCATTCAATGGACGGCATTACCAGACAGTATTAGACACTAATAATTACATCTAACCTTGTCTGGTAAGACGCCTATCAACAGGCTAAAAGGATGACCTCTGACCTTTCACCTGTGCAAAGAGGAAGAAGAGCACTGGTAGAAACAGTACAGTGTGAGATGAAGCAGAAACAGGTTGAAATAAGATGTTTGTCCTGAGTCTGGATCAGATTGCATACAAGCGTAAACTGTACATTCACAGATATGTAGTGGCCATGCAGAGAGAGAACAAACCCATGGGTCAATAGATCAAAGAAAGAAGCAAAGTCAGCTTGGTAAACGCTTTCTGATCCAACCTTTCCACATCAGTACGCAAACATACAAAATGTGATGCCAGGACAAAGAAATTAGGCAAACTGAAAAGAAAACGGCTATATTGTGTTATTGTGGCTTGGATAATGGAACTGGGTGGGCAAATAAAGGTGTGACTCAATATTTGCGGGGTAATTCTCCCTCCTTAAACAAACACCAGCTCTCTGCCTGCTCCATGTCTACTATTTTTCTTTTGTTTCTCATGTTTCTTTGAATATTTACCCATTAAACTTTTCTCTACACACAGATTAACATATTAAAATGTTGTTGATGGTTGTGGTATAATTAAATCACCAACTTTTCAAATCAACTAACTAGATTTAGATTTAGTTTTAGTTTTTAATGTACCAAATGCTCCTTGTAGAGGTAAAAAACACAATTTAACATCCACTTTAGTAGAGTAAAAGCTGAGTGAAGTCAAACTTAGGAGGAGTCCACAGCATGTAGATGTGTTATTATCTGCAGAGTGTTCTCAGGTCAGCTCATGTGTCAGTTTCAGGATGTGCCACGCAGATAAGGCTAGTCGGACCAATCAGTGCCACCCAACACAAAGACCAATGCTGTGCAGGGGAGGGAACAAGGAAATAAGGCCCTGCAAGACCGGTGGAACCATCAACCGACTGCCATTCTTTAACTTGGGTGGGGCCGGGTTGCCATAAAAGTTTTTTTATAAAAAGACAAGGAAGTAAAGAACTTTAAAAAAAAAAAAAGCTAGAGCTGACCTTTAGAATTTATAGTGCAAACAAGCACGACCCCTTTCTAATGACTGCTAACACTGGAATCACTGTCAGAGGGACCTCAGCTCTTTTTTATTTTTGTGTAATCTAATTATTGGGGCATATTAAACACATGGATATGGGATATGGTTAAAAAAAAGACAAGAAAATAAGGAGTAGTCAGTCAAAACCAATATGAGATCACATTATACAGTCATTTATCTATTTGGATTAGTTTTAAGGCAAAATGACGTATGGTAAAAATTATACTAATGCGCTTGATTTGTAATGGCAATGGAGAACTCGGGGTCACCCAGGAAACATCGTTACCAGACAGTGTTAGAACCACAGTTGTACAATCCAGCACTGTCAGGTAAGATGGATCCTGAGAGCCATTTCTGTCGCCTCTCATCATATGATCTGAATCCAATGCCAGGGACTGAAAACATTGCACTGCTAACATTGCTTAAGTGGTTCATTTGCTTGCAGTTAGAAGATGGCCATCATCATCATTACCAGGCAGTATTAGAGAAAGAGATGATATCCAATGCTGCCTCGTAAGATGGGGATAAACACCCAAACACCCTTCCTAAAAGTCTATAATGCAGCACTTACTAAAACACGGCTGGGATAGCTTTGGGTTTAACATATCGCAGGATGTACGTCATAGCTATTAAAGTTGTAGCAGATGAATGTGACATCTATTGATGTTGCAGGTGTGGGCGTGAACTGTATGACAAACCTGTCACGCCTTTGTCAGACAGAAAGAAAAGGAGAGCTTGAATCATCAGTGAATGTCTATCTAAGCATGACGTGAGCAAGAGAACCTAAAATATTCAACAGCTCTCCATTCTATCCATCCATCTATTTAGGATTTTACTGGTTACTGATAAAGCTAGAGCAAGAACAGTTTTATGGTGGGAAACGTAACTGAAACTAAGACATTTAATGCCCAAAAATAGCAGTGTAAATAGAGGTGGGGAGGTCCATATTTGGACTCAGCCTTTCCATAGTATAATTGCTGAGCCTTTGTTCTGGTTGGGCTTTTCGGCTTACACTTCTGTCACAGAAGACTGGGCCAGAGTGGTTGTTAATGATTGCCTAAACCTGTTCCGACTGGTCTAAATCTATGGCACGGCAAGGTTGGGAGGGCTGCTTTTCACACAATGAATGGCAGTTACTAATTTCAAACACCGTTTTTCTTGCTCACATCAACTAAATCAAATAGTTAAGGAGCCGCTTCTGTGCCATCATATCCTATCAGACGGGTATTATGGGTTAATCTGTTGCGGCATGCTAGGTTAAAGCAGCGTTTCAAAATTGGTTTCAGAGGATGTTTTTTGAAATGGATGAAAGAAAAAGCCAATTTTGTGTTTTCTGTTGGAGGAGCTCCGAGTCTGTTGTCTTTGTGTTTGCTGAGTGATGAAAGGCTGATGGAATGCTGCTCAGACCGACCTGAGCCTATTCTGTGTGTGCAGAAGGTCATTGAGACAGCCCTCCTTTACTGAATAACGTGGACCATTCATAGGTACACTGAGTGAAAACATCACACCTTATACTGAATTCAAAGGAATGTATCACTTGCTATCATTCCCTGCATCTAACAATGATGGAAACTAATTACAGAGTCGTTATCATGACATATTCCCCTTTTCTTTCAACAATCATTTTCATTATAGGCCGTAGCAAATACATTCCAATGTCTTTTTCTGATATGTTTTACAATGTGACTAAATTTCTCCCCCCAAAAAACTCCCAAAATAAAAGATGAGACATTCTTGTGTCGGGTAAGAAAGAACAGGTTACCAGTCATCCTGCAAGCAAGGGCGAAAGTAGAGCACAAGAGAGAGAGGAAGGGGGGGCGGGGGAGAAAAGAGAGGGAAAAGTTCAGGGAAAGAAGGTGTAGAAGGAAAATGGAGAATGCACCTGTAACCTTACCGTCATGAAAGGTACCCCAAGGAAAGAATGTAACAAAACCAAAGTGAGAGAGTAGGTTTGGAGGGAGGGGGGGCTGAGGAAGAAAGAGAAGAAAGATCTTGAATTTCCAGCCAGCTGCCTGAGAGCGCTGCGTCCTCCTCCCGGTCACTCAGGCCCCATGAAATGAGAAAGCCAAGCAGACCTGCTCTCCCAGACTCTATTTAGTTAATCATCAGCATTATAAACCAGTGCTGCAGGCCCTCTGAGGAAGAGAAGAGGGGGAGAGAGAGAGAGAGAGAGAGATAGGGAGAGAGAGAGAGAGAGAGAGAGAGAGAGAGAGAAAAAGAAAGAAAGAGTGAAAAAAAAGATTAGCCCAGAAAATTCAAGCTGGTAGAATCAAGCTGTGACAAAGGAAATATCAGAGTCCTCAGTTTTTTCAAAATGGAACCAACCCTACCTCCAACAAACTTCTTCTCAATGTGTCCAGTATCTATCCCAATAGTTCCTCTTACGGTTATCTGCTGCCGCTTTCCTATTGTTTTACGTGGTGTGTGCAGTGGGAGTCTGCCCACGCTTTGCCTGTTGGAAGTGAGGCGTGATCAGGTAACCCTGCCCTCTATGCTGGAATGTGACTCCGCTGTGAAGTGAACAACCCGATAGGTAAACTAGCCTGGCCCTTAATCAATAGTTGCTGTCATTGTGGGAAAACAATGGCAAGGAAACCCAAAACCTTATTTAAGTGCGGACCTTATCTCAGTGCCGCCTAATTGGGCCTTTAGACGCCGGGGACTGGCTTTGGTGACCACAACACCCTTTATCATCCATACATGTACAACCTGGTTTGTAAATGTATGCTAAAGGTTGGATTATAATCACATCTTTAACCAGTCAGTAGCTCCTCCCCCTCACTCACGGCGTCCCCTCACCTTCCTGTTATGACTGAACCACTAAAATATTCATGAAAATTTGATTATCAAATGATTTGTACTTTTCCTGCCCTACAACTTTCTCCTTTTCGCCGTTGATGGAATATTCCCATGTTTTGCTTTTAGGCTGTCAAAGCTTCCTCCTTGTTAAAAGCTTTAAATCATTTGCCTTTATGTCGGGTTATTTCAAATAAATTGGAAAATTAAAGATTTCCATTTGCCATATTTCACCTTAAATGACAGATGCTGATAAGATGATATTGTTTTTAAATTAAAGCTCAAAGGAGATGCATCTTCTTCTATCACACAATCTGCATGAAAAGAAAGAATAAAACTACCTTCTTTAAACATTAGCATTAGCACTACATGTATTAAACAGGCCCATAATGCTGTGTCACTGAGCCAGGCTGTCCAATCCAAAGCAGCTATCTTAGCCTCTGACTCAACCTGCTGAAGAGAGACACACTTCCCTTTCATTTCTAATGGAAAAAGCAACCCATTCAAAACTACATCCATCCACCATTTTGTCCTACTTCTCATTTGTGCAATTGGACTTGGTTTTAAAGTCTTCTCTGTTCTTCCCGCCCTGTTGCGCTATACTAACATAGCCACTGGCGCTCATGTGACTTCCAGCTATTCAGGTTTATGAAAGAAATGAACAAATGTTTCCTATCCACCAATCACAATCCTCCACCTCGCTCCGCTTTCACTGCAGTACAGTATGCCGTCGACATTTTCCCTCCGTTTTCTCTTCACTTTTTCAGCCTTCCACGGTACTAAACTGCTGAAAAATACCTCAAAACTGGCTGAAAAAACTTTTAAATATGTAGCTTTTAGGGGAAATAATCTCCTTTGATAAACTGAACTCTGCTGTCTGTCTAAACATGCCAGCAAACGTCAGAGGCACATAAAGGGAACCAGCAGACATTTTATGTTCGGCACACATCCACTTAACAACAGCTTTATTCTACCATCTCAACCTTTAAAAGTATTATCAGGATTAACCTTATAGTGTCTAGATCACATCGTAACAAAAGACTGCTAAAACCTTTGTAATTCAACAGGTCGGATAGAAAAGCATAAATTAACATTAAATGACAACCTCTTCAGTTAAACCAGCTATGTCTATCTGATAATCAGTTTGTAAAGTCGTTTCATACCATCGAGGCCCGGACGTCTCCATGCGCCGAACCTTTTAATGCTCTAACAGACGGGATCGGCGGCTGTCTTCATATCCTTTGACAAGTCTGGCAGTTTGCCTTTACCTGCCCCAACTGGTCTATCCAGTTTAGGAATGAGCGTTGGCTTCTATTGTTTCCTCTGCTTTCTCTCTCTTTAAATGGAGCTGGAATTCGATACACATTATATTCGCTTCCCATCGAAACTACCTAGACCCTCCTATATCAGCACACAATCGCTGAGGGCTTCGTGCAATGACCTAATTTGTTTGCCACACGTTTCCCGATCAGTATATACAGTAAACTGATTTAAAGAGTCCTTTAGCTTTACCTATGCTGTCGCTGAGCAACAGGTTGTGACGAAAGCTTGAGTCTTAAAGGCAGAGAACAAAGACAAAGAGGGATCACGTTGGTGAATTTACCCAGTCTTCCCCAGGTGTGGTCATCGAGCCAGAAACCCAAGACAAGAGGCATCATTGTATGAGGGCTCAGACGCCTCGTTGGCTGGTCTTCCTCTTTCCTGCTCTTGCTGAAGGACGGTCGACCTCTGGAATTGTCGGTTGGAAAGAAAAAAAGCTGTCCTGTTCAGGTAGACGCAGCTGTAGACGAAGAGGAACAGTCATACCGGAGAACAAACCCGACCAGTTTGAGCCACATCGTCGATCTTCCTGCTGTCGGCGCCAAACTTGTTTTTTCCAGGAGCTCTTGTCGCCGGTGTTTGGCGGTTAAGCTCCTCGACAAGACAGAGGCTGAATTTGTAAAGGGCTTGGTTTACATGTAGTCTGACCCCCCCTTCCCCCACAGGTGTAATTTTCAGGTCGCAGCCAATCTCCTTAGCCCCTGGCACTTACAGGTGTGTCCCCCGCGCCGCCTTTAGCCAATGGCGAACAGGACGAAAGCTCCCCCAACCCTCTCAACTCCCACCTCGCCGGCTCACCCACACCCCCACCCTCTCCTCCTCCCATCAGCCCCCAGGTACCTTGTTGTGTGTTTTTATGATGTCAGCTCAGGCTTCTGTGGGAACGGACTCCTCTGTTCCTATTACAACACAGACAACAGCAGCAGCACCATCATCCCCAACTGCTGTCCACACCCATCCTGTCCAACCAGAGGAGAAGCAGAAAAATAAATCTGGAGGCCTAACACACTCGAACACGCGTATCTGTAAGATGTTATCACACACATAAACCTTCGCCTACTTCTCAGGTGGAAAAGCCCGCCGTAACCTGAAATACCTGCCCTTTGCCCTCTACCTCTCTCTGTGTTCACACACCTCTTTTACCCTAACAATAACCTGGCTGGGTTACAGAAAGAATGACAGGTGAACAAAGTGCAGGTGAGTAAAACTTGAGAAAGACACACCAGCAGTTTGAGGGCAGCTAGCTTGCTACAGGGAGGGGGGGATGGGGCAGTGAGCAGGGCTGGCGGAGGTCGAGGCCGAAGCCTGGGGCCGCCAGAGGCAATAGGGTCTAATCTAAAGGCTGGTCCGGCCCGGGCTATGTGCAGGGCAAGGCGGCCACTTTCGGTCTCGAGGTGTAATTGTCGGGATTAGTCTCTCAACAATGAGCACAAAGCCAGAGTCGTATCCTGTTTCAGCAGGGGCGTGGCACAGGTCGCAGCAGAACTACACTGGCAAAGAGGAAAGGAGGTGATTGTTAGAATCTGGAAGCTTTAAAACAACAATCTGTGAACTACTGACCCACAGCACTAAAATAATGATAATATTCCTGATAATAATAATTTCGAAAATTACCATAGTTAATGTTTACAGCGGAATGAATGGCCGGTGCCTGGAGGGATAACTTTCTGTTGGGAACGTACTGTGAAAAATGAGTTGTACCTGTTCTCTTCAGAAACCCCCAACAGGCTGTAAAATATGCTATTGTTAAAAAGCAGAGCGAAACACGATAGAGAGCAATATTTAAGCCCCAGGATATCATACTGTGTCTCCGTAAAGGATACAGCGCTTAAGACACATTTAATAAACATGGTTAAGTGTTCTTTATTAGCTTACCAGACCACTTGGTAAAAATTGCTTAATGGTGCAATGAATTGTATGCTTTACCATGATTTCACAAGTAACTTATTAGCTCTTGCATCTTTTACTGAGTGGCCCCTGAGTACAGCTGAGCCTCTTCAAAGTGTCCGTTTGGTCTGAATGGTTTGCTTTGTTTAGGTTTCTCATTTGCATACCAAATGAGGTTTGGAGCAAAGCACGGGGGCATGACCCAGCCCTATTTGGCTACTGATGGCTATCTGGCCAGCCAGTCACGCAAGGCAGGATGCAGGGACATCCATCAGCAGCACTGCCCCAACAGCTAAAAACACACATTGCATGCACAAGTCAATGTGTCTGCTTCCTTACACACACTGAGGCTCCACAGTGCTGCACCATCACAATTCCTACATGTATGCAGACATTATTGATGTGTTGAGATACAAACTCTTTCCAACCCAACAGTTAGGAGTTTACATAGCGCAACATAACTTTATGAGCAGCATACCGATGGGAGGCTGAGGATGCGGATGTGATAGTTGTGGATTTGTTCTGACGTCAGCTCGGCTCAAACATTTCGTGTATCTTGAACGTGGTCCAAGATCCCGAAACTGGAAATGGGTCATGGTCTACCGAGCTCCAACCAACTGAAAGTGAGCTCTGTCACCCTCAGCAAGCCAATGATGTCGTGAGCATGCTTCATCCAACACACTGGCAGTAGAGCCAGAAGGCCTAGCTTTCGGTGGAGTCTACAAGCATTGTGACTACACATTACGAGTGTGACCTGTCCACCACCCTCCTGAATACTGAAGAGTGTGTTACAGCAGGTAATACCCTTGTTTATGATGGAGTAGAGAGAACAAAAAGATAACACAGAATACACATAGGAACTATTACCAGCCTCTTCCCTGTCCCTAAACTGAGAGTTTGTGCTGTTAATCCTTCATTCAACTGATTAATCAAATGAAAGATTACCAAAACAAAGACACACACACATACACGGGCTGCGTCAGATGAAACATACGGAACCTGACACAGCCACAGCCAACATGGACTTGAAGAATTGGTATTCGTTAAAAGAACAAATGAAAGCTTTTTGTTATCAGAGTGGCTCAAAGACAAAAACCTTGACTTTACTGAAATGTGGGTCCATGTGCAGTATCTGTACCTGCAGGGATTACAAAATGTTCAGATGTACCAGACGCAGATCCAGTTAAGTCTTATATTACCAGTGTTAAACATCTAACACCTTTCTGACTGTGCATCACTCCAGTCTGGATTGATGCCACAGCTCGTCAACTGAGAAAAGGAAAATAGTGTCTAATGTTTGTTTTATCCCTGCCCGTGTGCTGCTGCAGAACATTACAGTTGAGCTCGTCATTAACCTGCATTCCGTATCCACGGCAACTCATAACGCTGGATGGGTGTATCTGCCCTCGGGCCCTCAACTGACGTTATGATGTCTTTTTTTACACGCTTAACCAACAGAGAATCACAAAACACAAAAGAGGTGACTTTGAAGACAAACTTCAGTCGTCGGAAAAACACAAAAGAGAGTCTATAAGTTCATAAAACACATAAGATATCTAGGAAGTCATTCAACATGGATATAATACTGGATGTGTGACCTCACGTGACTCAATCATTACTGCTGGTCATAAACAGTCAGTCTGGCAGTGTTTCAGTTAATTATTAAGTTTACTATCTCCAGTAAAGACTAATAACTGTTAAGTTAAAGTGTTAACTTGTTTTTATTGAATTTGGCTAGCGTGTACTACAGAAAAAGTACACTGTAAAAAATACTTTACTAGGAAAGATTTTGGTTTCACTACTATTTTTTTTTATTTTTTATGGATTTAGGATTTTGAAGATTTGTTTTTATTAATCACAAAATATTTGAGTGATTTATTTGCTGATTTTTATATATATATTATTAGTTATAATATACTTTGAAGATACCGTAAGAGGAACAATGATCACAGAATCACTCTGAGCTCCATTGTTTTGTTTTCATGCAGTCACTGCTGCTTACTGTTGTCTCACTGGGACTAAGATAAGCCCAGCTCTCTACATAATGATTTACATGTTCTCTAGAAAATAGGTTCATTATTAAAAATCGAAAAACAATACAGCAAAATTGAACATTTTACACATATAATCAGATGTAGTGAAAAGGCAACTCTTTCATTTCTTCCACATGATTACTAAAGATGTAATCAATTAATAGGTTAACTAATGACCTATAATTTCAAAGTCATATTAACGAAACCAATAAATGAATAAACATCTTCAAAACATTGCTGATTATCACTGACCTTCAATACAAAATGTATGTCAACAGTGCTCAGAATGTTTATACGGCACATGTACACTATTTTATGATGTCAGATAACATATTTGTCAGTGATGAATAATTTGTGATAATATTTCCATAGTTAGTTAGTTAGTATAAACTCATAGTCGTTAAAATAGCTGCTGTGCTGGGAGTTCTCCCCCAAATCAAAGGTCTTATTCAATCTGTAGCATCTGTCTGTTTAGTCTTTTCTGTTGTTTTATCCACCTGTCTCCTTGTCCTGTCCTTCTGCTCAGGTGACTGTGGGATAATTACAGAGATTTACATTGTCTTAGAGGAAATTGGAGGACTTAGCCCAGGTGTGATGTTTAAAGGCCCCTCATTACACTGATCAGCACTCCACCACTGATTTCTCCCTGTCTCTCGCCAATTAGCTCCCTGTCTGCTCAGCTACCGGGACACCGTAGTTCACCGGACACGTTAGCGAAGAGCGATACGGCAAAATATTTCATACATGTGTTACTTGCAAGTTTTCTAGTGTTAAAGTCTAAAGTCATATCTCTCTCCCTGGTAACGGATCATGAGGAGATGCAAGCCTAATTTTTTTTAGACTAAGCCCGGGAATCACCAAGGGAGCAGCATGCATGCAAGCAGTCTAGCAGCCACAGCCTTGCTCTGACTTGCCGCCTGCCACCAGCAGCAGGTAATTGGCCCCAAAGGATTTAGGGCGGGATGGTGTATGTGGATGGTGCGGTTGTATCCCATAATCTCCAATGGGGGCAGTTACCATAGAGAGAGGGGGGGGGTGGGGGTTTGGCATACCAATTATTACTGCATCTTATTCCACAACACACCTGTTTGGCTCGTCTGCCGGTTTGGACCAAACTGCTGCCATAATAAATCACACAAGCTAAGAGGTAATCCATACACAACTGAACAAAACCTACATATGTATACTCCTCATCTGCCTTAACAATGTGTGTAGATTCACACTCCTGTCAATCACAAAGACAATCACTCAGAATACCTTTGGACAGATCTCTGTAAGGGGACAAGAGGACCCCATTCAAGTCGGTACCATTCTCTTAGTGTACAATATACTCACCCACCTGTTGACAATATTGTGAAAAACTACTGTTTCAGGTGGATCTTCAATCCATACATACCACCAATTTGCAGACACATTCTAATTCACGTTAAATATCTGTTATCCCATCTATTGTCACTAATTGGAGGTCATAGGTCACACATTACCGCACCTGTAGTCCATTATGGGTGTGATCCGTCTCTTATCGCTCGCTAAATTCAGTATTCTCTATTCTCTAAATCAAAAAACGATTCAGGTCACGTGCAAAGCATGATGGTAATCGTTTAGTTCAGTGAGTGCAAGCAATGGGGCTGATTAGGCGTCTTCTAAAGCTTTTGTTCAAACTGAAGCTGTGTATATTGCTGGATAAGTACAATGCCTGTGAATAGAGGCATGGCTTTCTCAAACGTACATGTCCGTGCAGTCAAACAGACGCTCTCTAAAGTTTGACTGCTGTTGCCAGTCAAACACACCTGCAGAGCTGCAGGCTGGGTCAAGTTTCAGTCATTCACGGTTGGGACGTTGCAGTTTGTTTAGGAAATGAGCGTAAATTCTGACCTCCAGGTCTTCTTTCATTGTGCCCTATGTTAAATAGTGTGCCTGCCTTACTGCCTTTGGCCATATCTGGCATTGTCAGGCTTTGAAGAGAGTGTGTGTTCAGACGATGGCATTATGAGGTGCTAAGATAACGTGCCATCTCCAAACACACCTGCCTGTTTCCACCAGAGGACTTTGTATTTGGTCCCATGTAATTAGCTTGTGTGTGTAATGTGTTTACAGAGGCATTATCATGAGGGCAGTGACAATGATCTTCAGTCACAGAGGAAGAGCTGGGTATGACTCAGTTTATGTGCGTAAATTGAATTCAGAGAGGCATGAAAAAAAATCACAGAATTCCACTGACAAAAGGTGCAGTGTGAGTGCCTGTTACACAAGCCTCAGAGCTCAGAGTATTCAACCAGGAAACACAATGCTACAAACATCCACCTGCACATATACTCACTTTGGTCAATAGTCTATAGATTGGGTGAAATTCTACTGAAATTAATTATATTTTGTTACATTTCCTACATTTAGGAAGAATTATTCTATAATAATAGTCAGTGACCTTGTGGTTTCCAGTTGAAATGTGCACTCTGACCATCAAAGCTGGTTAGCGTCATTCACATCTTTTGGTTCTATCAGCCGGTAGTCATTCATTCCTATAGAGTCTCCAAATAAAGTTTTGATGGAGAGTGAACTCTAAAGTTTCAAACCGAGCATGTTCAGGCGACGCTCAGGTGACAGGGACTGCCCCATATTCCAACATCCCTCTATGAACCTAAACTGAATATTATAAGCTCATCAAGTAACAAAAGCACCTCTCCTTCATACACTGGCTTCGTGGAGTTTAGACTGGAATTTGTTGTTTTTTAGGGAAACAACACAGAGATCCCCTGAACTCCAGTCTGCTCCTCCTAATCAGACGGAATCAAACTGAATCCTAGCTCCTTTTCTTTATAAATGTGCTTTTGATGTGTGCTCTTAATTATTCTTGTTTGCACATTGTCTTTAATTTGATTTTGTTACATTTTGTTAAGGACAATGTGACCTGTTTTGGAAAAGAACTTTCAAATTTATTTTACTACTATATTGCTCTTAATGATTCTTATCTTGTTTGGTGTGTTAGGTGCAGGCATATCTCTGATCTCTCCCATGGAGTGTATCATGGGGTGTAGCGGCAGGGTAACAGCAGGTCCTGCTAATGATGCAAGATGTGTTTGTGATGAGGAGCCTATCCCCGGAGAGGCAGGGTTCAGGTGAAGATGCAGCCTGGAGGCGGCCCACTGGGACCAGTTACCAAGGCAGAAACACAGCCATCCTCCACCCAACATCCACAGCTACACCTCCTTATTACTTCCACTTCCACTGAGTTTCATGGCGAAGTTAAAGAAGATAACAAAATGACATCACACATGACTCAGGGAAATCACTATTCTGTCATTACATTATAAGGTTAACCATATTATAATAAAGTCTTCACTATTGTCAAATTGCTTTCCCATACATATTCAGAGTCCCTGTTTTTAATGTTAAAAACTGACCAAAAAGATATTCCACAATACTAATGTGCACCGACGTACTGTAGAGATCTATGTCCTATCTACAATTTCTCTCCTATATGCATTATTTCCTCTAGACTGTCTACAAATCTACAGTAACAGAATGGAGGAAAGAGAGGTTCACCATGAAGCAGATCAGGAATGAAGTTTCAAAGCAGTATCTCTTTTAATTTTGATTTTGTCAATTCAAAACCCAATATTTGAATACAAAGAAGCCCTGTAGAAAGTGATCACGCTTTACTGAAAAATAACCAAAAGAAACATTCTAAAGTGTGAAAATGTTCTTACATATATTCATAAAGTGTCATTTCCCCTGACTGTGGGGATTCATGCAGTTCATGTGGTGATCTTGCTCATCAGTCATGTTTCCTCCTCAGCGTTGTCATGCTGTTGCCCCTGTAGTTTCCATCCACGCTGTTGTTGTCATTATTGTTGAGACTCCACAACTGTGAGAGGAGCCACTTGAGATGAGCTTTCTTTGCCGAAGCATTGCAATATTTTCTACTCAGAAAGCTTAATTTGCTTTAATAAAGTTCTATCTAATCTATTATTCTAACTCAATCTTTTAGTTTTTGTTCCCAAAAACTATTGTAACAAAGCAGTTGTATGATTTGTGTCTGCAATACTTCAGCATATAAAACTCTCATAGCCTTATTGTTTTGGCTTGACTGTCGGCAGCTGTAATTTAGCAGAGAGCAACGTGAAAGGCTCCAATTAAATGAGATTCATAGCTGATAGAAATGTACAGGTCTTGGTAATAGTGACAGCCTCCGCCAAAGTACAAATCTGACCTAAGCAGGGAGGAGGCAGGGAGATACGGAGATATTCACCTTACACACCGGAAGGCCAGAGTTACTTTGAGGAAGACGCTCGCTAAAAATGCTTCACTTGACAGGAAGATAGTTTTTTTGTTTATTGGCCCATGAAATGAAACATTGATATGAAACATTTCTGACTAAGTCTGATGGTGAAACATTTTATCCAGCAAATAAAAAAATCAAGTAAAAGGGACATTTTTTAGAATCAATAGTTTCTGGTATTTTTCTTTTTTAAACTTTGTTTTCCAGAAAATTTACTCAGAATTTTCTACAGCTGTTTCGATTTTTTATAATTATTTTATAAAACTATTATTTGTAGTTATTATTGTTATTATAGCTACACCTCCACCAGGTTTTGTAGAGATCTTGATTTTCACCTCCAAAGCTGCTCTGTCATAAATCTTCAGTAGACAGCAGGGACAGTTTTGTACGTGTAGGAAATTATAGAAAATAAAATAAAATTTCAAAGAAGCAACAAAATACTTCAAAAATTATAAAATGTATGTAATTACCATAAATTATATTTAATTGTTTCAGGAAAAGGTCTAGAATAAATTAGAATTAGAGATATCTCATTGACTGGCTCATAGAGAGTTATACGCACACACACACACATAGGTATACCTTATGTGCACAACAGTAATTACTAGTGTTAAACTTGTAGTGTTTGTTTCCAACAGAACGGTTCTTCATTATCAATTATGAAAAACGCAGTTCAGGAAGCTGTCATCCAGACAGGAAGAACTCTCCTGTGTAATTACGTCACTATACACACACGCACCCACACAAAACTAAGATGTTAGAACAAACTTTATAGGGAATCATGTCACCCTTTTCACATTTAGCTTTCCATTTGTGAAATTTTACTTTTCATTGACTTTGACTTAGACCCTTAGACCCGTGTCGTCCTCTCCTACGGCACATTGAGCCTTTTGAAATGCTGTTTTTCAGAAAAGTCAAGCTGATTCTTCTTACATTGCAAGTGTGAGGGAATCCATACAGATGATAAAATGAGAAAAAAATAGATTAAGATTCATTTTTAAACTGACCATGATCACAAACACAAGTTATTCAATTTCAATGAGAGTTATAATGTCATATTTTCATTGTACTTTTCCGAGCAGGGTCAGAAGGTAAAATAGACTTTACACTGCAGTGGGTTTGAGGATAAATATGTGCAGTAGTGTTGTAGATAGTGAGCTCAGTGTTTGTATCATCAGATCCTTTGTAGTTTGACTGCATCTCCTAAACATCCACAGCAGAAAATTAATGGTTTAATCTTGAGGATTGGAGCCTGTAATCATAAAACTGCAGGTACAATACTGTGCTTATGTAAAGGGGAAGTCCACAGTGGACAAGTGCAAGCAGGTTCAAAAGAACAGCGTGGGGGTTATAGTATGAATTGTATTGCATGTGAAGGACACCATAAATAATCCTAATAAAGGGATCAGTGCAGCCTGATAAGAGGTCGTCTTCATTATATATGAATGAGCATCAGCAGATCCTACAGGCAAGCAAATGATCAGCACATTTAATTATATTGAATGAATAATGAAGAATGAGTGTCAAAGTCCACAGGCCTAAACATTACCCGGGCCTCTGACACACACACACGCACACGCACACACACACACACACACACACACACACACACACACACACACACACACACACACACACACACACACACACACACACACACACACACACACTGTGAGAGAGCTACACATTAACACATTCTACAGGCTTTTACAACTTCCAAACACACCCTTTCTGGGTTCGGGCGCCACTCTGTCAACATCTCAGTCCCCCGGCATAAATCTATAGCTTGTTCGTCTTATCCTGTCAGCCAATCAAAAAGAAGTCATGAGGGCCTCTGGGGGCAAAGGAGCCATGGAGACCAGCTGTTCCATAGTCGATGGATGAGGAAGTGTTACGGGTGCAGGTAAAGCTGGCATTTCGGCAGGGACGGTGTGCGCGCTGACCCTCTGTGATGTCAGTGTTTTACGGGCAGTGTACACACTGCCTTGTTTTTACAGCATCTAATCTCTGAGTATTCAGGAAGAAGCCTGTGTTAAAAGGGTCTGGATCAACATCCTGGTATCACCTTGGATTTAGCCTCACCACAGACTACTGTTCTTTGCTGAATCACCCCAAACGCTCCATGTTACAGCTTCAATTTAACAAACGCACTTGACTGGTCTACCAGATAAATCTGATAAACAGGACAAAATATGAGCGCTTAACAAACTTCCTGCTCCTGTTTCCCATAAAGCCTGTTTCCCACTAGACTGGAGGATACAGACACTCAATAGATGTGGGAACACCCTCAGCTTTAACCCCAGCTGACCTACCTCTTGATGAACATGACCTCTGACCTCGTAGAACACCCAATCTCTCTGTCACAGTCTCCTCCAGACAAAGCAAGCGGAGATGGTGCACCTTCAAAAGAGACACCTTCGCTCCTATCTCCTTTAGCATCTGAAATCTGGACTCTCTGGCTCAGTCGGCGCTGCAGAACGGAGCTGATTGAAACGTTTGCTGGGAGAAACCAAGAAAGAACGATGTTGGCAGCTGTGATGTGTGTTGAGAGGAATGCGCTTGTGTTATCACTCACTGAGTTATGCAAGAACAGTTTGGTGGAAACCTTTGCCTGGTACAGTGTTGGGCCCCTGACTCCTTCACACAACACACACACACACACACACACACACACACACACACACACACACACACACACACAGACACACACACACACACACACACACACACACACGCACAAAGAGGCATGCTGGTATACACACTCACACACAAACGTACAGCCAAGCAGTTTCTGCCCTGAGGATCTTCTAATTACCCTCAGTGAATGGGAGGTAGTTGGACACACAGAGATTCGACCTTGTGGGTTATCACACACACACCACCGACACTCCCGTTCTTCTTCAGAACTGCCTATTTTTAGCTTTCATCTGTGACTTTTCTCCTCAGAGAGCAGGAGGTGTATGGGAGGCCCAGAGAGCAGAGGACCCTACTCAAGTCTCTTGAGTAGAAGCTGTGCCAAACAGAAAAATGAATTGGAGGCGTGACATGTTAAAATTTTACACAGCCAGATAAACTTTTCAAATCTGTCCGTGCATAATCCAGCCGACACACACACTCTCTCCAGTCAGTTCACCATAAATGAGCACGGGACATTGCGTAGTCAAGCATATATTCTGTCTCTCTGTCTCTGAATCATCTCAATCATTGTCAGATACCTCCACATTTATTTCCTTGATGATGCAGCCTTGCAAAGGGATTTAGTGAGTTGTAATTTAACCAGTTGGTGTGCGTGCCAGACTGCACAAGAATCAAGTTCGATTGACATCAGAGTGTGAGCTGATCGCCTGGTGAGCTGTAACACTGACATAAACCAATCATCAACTTGTCCTCCTGTAATGATTTGTAGAACTGGGTCGAAGGAACAATCAAATTTCATATTAAATCTCTGACACTGCTGGAATTTTGTGGTTGGCTGATGGGTCACAAGGTCCATTTGTCATTAGTGGAAATGAATCACACCATTCATTCATGACTGATTCTCATATTGAGGTATTCCAGGATACCACAACCATAATCCTTAATTGTCTTGGAAAAGCGTTTGCTTTGATTAAGAACTTTTACACAAGTTTGTAATATAGCAGAAGAAGCAAATCATTTTTGAAATCTCAAATTGAATATCACCAACCAGAACATATTTGGTAGTGTTGCCTGTTTTCCTCTTTTTTAGTCCAGAAAGCAAGAATACTTGAATGAAATCAGCATTCAGGCAGTCCAAGAAGTATTGTTCAAGTCCGACACAGCTGCATTTTTTTCTTTGGATGGGGAAGCTTTATTCTCTGAAACATTGGGAGGGGAAGAAGGGAGCTTGGACTCCAGAAGTTGGATGCAGTTTGGTAATAAGCTTCACCCTGAGGCCGGTGAGCTGAATGGAGCGACAGTATGGGTGAGGAAGAGCGGTATCAAATGAACACATGAAAGAGGGAGGTCGCTGGATTTAAGGCTTTTTGTCTTTGGGCGTTCAAAGGAGACAGCTGTCGACTGCACAGGGCCTGGCTCTATTCATGTGGGGGGGACCGCAGACAGAGACCACACCAACATACACACACACTTCAAAGGTAGGTGTGTGCATGCGTGTGAGTGTGTGCATGCTTTTATGCATGCAAATAACTCGGCGCTTCTCCAAACACACTATTAGTACTATCATAGAGTGTTACCTTATTCACAGGAGGTCCATATCTCTCATACACTGAACCACTGAATACCTCAACCAGCCATGACTCATACTGCTGCTGTGCAATACATGCCTGGACGTTTTTGACAAACTCTAGAAGTTTCCTTCATTCCATGTCAGAATTACGTGTTACTCTCCAATCTCATGAGAAGGAGAAATGGCAGAAAAATCAAAGATAACAACAATTCAAACAGCTCCAATAAATGTAAACATCACTACTTCATCTGATTTCCATAATCACCATGATAGTGGAATACCCTGTTCGGGATCATTCCAGGTAAAGTAGTTATTTATTTTCCATCTCTTCAGTCCGGTACACACACACAGGCCATGAAGTAAAAGCAAGGCAAGTTTATTTGTATAGCACTTTTCAAACACAAGACCATTCAAAGTGCTTTACATAAAGCCTAGAAACATTACAACAGGACACAAGGTACTCAAATGCATTAAGTTAGGGCCTAAAACAAAGACAGTAAAATAGGAGTCTCTGTGTGTGAGGGGAAAGATGCAATAATTATTAAACGTGTTAGTTGTGATCTCATTTTGACTCATTCAGTCCTCCATCTTTAATGAAATGCAAATCACATGAGATCCAACTTGAATTGCTGCTAGGTTTCCTGCTTTTTGTGCAATGATAAGTTAACACATTGTGGATTTATAATGATAATAATCCATCCCTCCATTTTCTGTAGCTGCTCATCCTGTGCAGTCACGTAGCTTTCAGTGGCTAAAGTAAACACTATTCAGGTGGGTAGACTTTACAATGAAACATGTGTCATGATATAATACCTTTAGAAAAGAGAAGTAGAAGAAAGCATTTAACACTGAAAGAGTAACATGTAGCATTAATAGTTACATAAAAGCAGGTTTAAAGTATGTTAGCGTTGTTTGAATTTTTAAAAGATGAAACTGATTCACTCAACCAGTCTCCCATGTCAAGTGTTCCCTAGACTGGATGCTCCGGTAATTAAACTATATAGCAAATGCATATCCATCCATCTTGTATACCTGCTGTTTCTAGGCATCAGTGACGGTTCACAAGCAGCAGGTACCTGTCCAGCATTCATTGGGTGAGAGGCAGGAAGCATCTGGACACGTCACCAGGATGTTACTGGACCGTCACATAGAGACAGAAAGACTTGTGAACCTTCACATAGCCAAATGTATGTCCTTTTGTCCTTATGTCCTTGAACACTGGAAGGAAACTCACTGATCACATTTCAGCAAAGTGCAGAGTAACAAACAACAGAGTAACACTGTGCCAGAGTCCCAGATCATTTAAAAAAAAACATAAAATATCTAGAGTTTGGAAGGAAAAATGTTGAACAATAATTCATTTCCTGATTGGCTTTGATCATTTCCATTTTCCAGCAGCTTAGATATTGTGATTATAATTGTGAAATTGCTTTGACTTGAATTCAAATAACTCAAATGTTTCAATCAGAGCAGATGATAGAAATCCACAAATATGCGCACAACACTCTTGTCTTTTCCTGTCAATTTTTAAGAATGTGTACAGAAAATCCCAGTCTGTTGCTGAAAGTCAAATCCTGGGGTGGGGGGCATCATCACTGCAGCTCCTTCAGTTTATATTTGCATCGGAGGCAAATTGTGTCTGTCAGAGAGACGGAGAGAGAGGGAGACAGAGCGAATGAGATACAGAGAGACAGAGAGAGAGAGACAGAGAGACGGAGAGACAGAGAGACAGAGAGACAGAGAAAAAGAGACAAAGAAAGAGAGAAACAGAGAAACAGAGAAACAGAGACAGAGAGAGACAGAGAGAGACAGAGAGACAGAGAAACACAGAGACAGAGAGACAGAGAGACAGAGACAGAGACAGAGACAGAGACAGAGACAGAGATTGTGTGTGTACAGGCAGAGCTGCAGCTACACAGCAGAGGGTCCTGCATTTGTTTGAGTTACTTAATAACATGATTTCAGCTTTAACAATATAATTCAACATTCATATTTATAACATATGAATGAATGAGATACAGAGAGACAGAGAGAGAGAGAGACAGAGAGAGACAGAGAGACGGAGAGACAGAGAGACAGAGAGACAGAGAAAAAGAGACAAAGAAACAGAGAAACAGAGAAACAGAGAAACAGAGAAACAGAGAAACAGAGAAACAGAGAAACAGAGAAACAGAGAAACAGAGACAGAGAGAGACACATAGAGACATAGAGACAGAGAAACACAGAGACAGAGAGAGACAGAGAGACGGAGAGACAGAGAGACAGAGAGACAGAGAAAAAGAGACAAAGAAACAGAGAAACAGAGAAACAGAGAAACAGAGAAACAGAGACAGAGAGAGACACATAGAGACAGAGAGACAGAGAGACAGAGAGACAGAGAGACAGAGAGACAGAGAGACAGAGAGACAGAGACAGAGATTGTGTCTGTACAGGCAGAGCTGCAGCTACACAGCAGAGGGTCCTGCATTTGTTTGAGTTACTTAATAACATGATTTCAGCTTTGACATTATAATTCAACATATTCATATTTATAACATATGATCAATATCCAATATAAATATTTTATAACAAATATGGCAAGGTTCATGAAACTGCTGTCAACGTGTAGCCACAGTGATGATAAGGTTATTGTATACAGTCATTAAGGTATACATAGGTATAATAACAATTATGGATATAGATCTTGGAGGCTATTACTGATAATATATATAATAAATCATTGTTCATATGTAGGGATTTATTTTATAAAACAAATAAGGACCTCTAGGTATAAATGTTACCAGATGCAGTGATGCAGTGATGAAATGAGGATTGCGTAAAATTTCATTACATTTCAAAATCATTTTCTTTTGTAAACACTGTACAAAGACATCATTGATTGTTGGTCAACTGCTCCAAGCTGTAAGTGTGTGAGTAATGGATCTCAGTCATCTCCCTGACTTCATTTCCCTATGCAAATAACTTTGCATTGACTGAGCGGATGCAGTCCCGGCTGCAGGGGCGCAGCCTGCTCCGATGTGCTCGTGTCTCTACATGACTTGTTTAAACCAAGATGCAAAACTGGCCTTAGGAACAGACGTCGTTAAGACAACAAATTTGTTCATCGCTGTTTGTTTAAGGAACCGACAACAGCAACAGAGGCTGCTGCAGAAAGAATATCCTTTTCCTAGACTGAATGTTTGAAATAATGGCATGACAGAGAGACAGAATGTGACAGAGAGACATCCAAACACTCAAAACATTCTTTTATAAAATTCATTTTGCACAGCGGCTTTCTTTTCATTCAGATCAGTGTATTGGTTTGAGTAAATTGACAAAAATATGGAAAATTCGCTTTCTTTCAGCGTTTAGGAATAAGACATAAATCATAGATCTTCCTCTGGTTCCACCATCAAAATGAGTTCACCTTTTGGAGTCAGGCAGAGGATGTTGGATGTTTTCTGCACTCTATATCACATTATCATACGACTTGACTTCTATCCAAAACCATTTTTCTTTAGTAGATTACAGCAAAAGTGTGGTTGCTATGGTTATCTGCAGTGTATATAGTGTATATTCCTTGGGCTCTCAGGTAGAATAGTGATTAAAGTGTAGTCTGCTGTTATGGTTGATGTGTCTGATATAGGTTAACCAATCAGAAATGCCCCTCAGTTTAATTACAGTCGTCCATGTCTCCTGGTTCCCTCTGTTTACCCATCTGCTGTGTTAACTCCCTCTACATATGTGCTGTGTTCTCCTATAGGAAATGTAATGAGCACCTTCTTGACAGAGGCAGACTGGGCCAGGGGTGACAGCAGGCTGAGTACAATGAAGGCCGGGCTGAGGGGGCGTGCACAGGTCCTGGCGAGGCGGGTTATTCAAGTGTTTAACAGGCACGAGAAGGTGGGTCTGGACTGTGTGGAGGTACAGAAAGCTTTACACTCTTTACACACAGTGTTTAGAGTGAGTGTCTACATCTCACCACCATTTCTTTTGTTCAAAATAGAAAAACTTTATGACTCTACACATCACAAATCCATTACAAGTGACTGAACTTTGGAAGATTCTTGTAGGATTTAAATATATGTTTACATCCATTCTGGCACTTCAGTTGTATTCATATTAAGGCAACAGTTTAATGTTAAGTAAACACACTAAAATCACCATAAATGAATACTGGTGTACTACCTACCTTGATTATGCAACTGTATAACTTTGGCTCAAGCAAGTAATGACGTAATCAAGTAAATTTGACCTTAAGTGTGCTGAATGAAGCCAACAGTGAAAGAAATAGTATGGAAGTATTTGTGCCATTGTGTTAAAAACATCCCTGTAGGTGTTAGACAAGCTAAACCGGAGTGTGGTGCTCGTGTGCCCGCAGAGATGGAGCTGAGATTGGCTGGTGTTGCATCATGGGATGCCCATCATAGTAACCTGGTGCCTCCAGTGAGACAGAGAGAGACAGAGAGAGAGAGAGAGAGAGAGAGAGAGAGAGAACCACCCTCATTTACAGGCCGACGGTACACAAGCTTCTGTTTTAGGAGATTTTCATTTTGTGCTGTTTGCGTTGATTTCTCTGTAACATAAACTCATAGTCATAGTCAACATACTATGAAAAAGTGTCATTTCAAAATGTAATTCCAACCAAAAACACGTACCCCCAGCGCACACACTGATGTAGCTTTTTGTCAGGTAGCTTTGGTGTGGATCACACACACCATTCACACACAAACACACACACACACACACACACACACACACACACACACACACAGAGGCCCTGATGCTCCATGTGGTCATACAGTCACATTCTTTATAATTAATGATCAACAGTGATACCAGGTCAAATGCAGTCACTAATTTAATAATAATATCATCCCTATAAAAGTTTTGTTACCATGTGGTAACAAAACTGATTTTTTGAGAGAGTGTCATGCATCCATGACTCATGGAAGAAGCTCATCCCAGTGGTCATTTGGTGGGGGGGCAGGGAAACACTGCACACATCACAATGCTGACACTCACTCACACGCACGCACGCACGCACACACGCACGCACGCACACACAGACACACACACACACACACACACACACACACACACACACACACACACACACACATGCGCGCACACACGCACACACACCCCTACTGGCAGTTTAGAAGTTGCAATGTCTATGTCGGTGGGAGAAATCTGGAAAGGGTCCAGTGGGATTTGATCCAAGCTACAGTTGTTTTGACAAAAATGGATCACAAAATGGATCACAAAGGGAAATAATGTTTCCCCACATGTCTTCCTTTCAATCGCTTTTCTGTCTCCTTGTTCCCTTGCCTCATTCATCTGTTCTTATCTGCCCCTTTTCTTCATCCATTTTAGTAAATATGCTGTAAGATTAAATAGTTTTTTTGATTGCAGCAGTGCCACAGACGGTACAAAACCTCTTACAAAAATTCATCCACTTCCTCTCTCTTCCTGCTGCTTCTTCATGCTCCGTCTGAGTGCAGCAACCACATCAGCACCCATCAGACTGTTGCAGAGAGCTACTACTCATTTTTCGTTTATATGGCAGGAAAAGCAACTGACACAGTGCAAGTTGTTGATGGAACAACAGCTGTTTGGTGACAGTGTAAACAAAGCCACCTCAGCCTGAATTGCCGGTTTCACGGTTCTTCCCCCTGCAGGACTCCAAACACTAAACTTTCAAAATGTCCTGACAGCCTGTTGTATTTGCCACAAAAACCTGATGATACTGAGTCATTTCCAGAGGACAAAGCAGAGCTGAGACTGATTAGATACGATTCTGTTAGCACCATTAATAATTAATCATTACTTTAAAAAGGGAATCCTGGTCCAGAATGCCATTCAGCCACTTCTTTAAAAGATCTGAAAGGTCAGAGTGAATATAATATAAAAATGTTATTAGTGCCACTGAGATTTATTGAATCCAACTTGGTTGCCTTAACCTGGTTATTCAACACAATAAATGTATGAGCCTTAAAACATTTCAACACCTAAATAGTGTTACCTGAGGCAAAGCAGCATGGGACATTACCAGTAATGCTCCCAGCTTCATGGAAAATTCCCCTTATTGTATTACAAAGCCATACAGTTCTATTTCTCATGAAGAGAACAGGAAGTAGTAACAAATGTGCCAGTGTTTATCCATGACAGGCTGCACACAGAGAGAAGTTGTCTCTTCCCTGTCGGGGCCATTTAATGAGTTTAGACGAAGCGAACACGCATACCTTTTTTTCCCCTTTCATATAATGATCTGAATTTATTTTCATGTATCAAAAACTAAATTATGAATCTCAGGTCGTGATGAATAATTTATACTTCAAGTTTTTATCTCGATGCATCATCACAAATGCCTGCCTAATGTGGAGGGGATGGTGCTGGACACTGGTTTCACTGGGAGTCAACCTGACAGCGTTTCAGTGTGCAAGCGCGCCCCCTGTAGGACATGAGAGAGAATGAACCACTGACATGCCTCTCCTCACCTGGATCTTTTAGATAAAATATTTCAAATGCATGATCTGTGTTATTTTCACTGCAGCCATGACTGCAGGATGTGATGCACTGTGTTTGCCTTCAGTGTGTTATGGCAACTAGAATAGAAAGTCATTTGTTGGAATAAGGATTCATGGTTTTTTGTATTGTTTGGTAAGATTATAATCAGTAAAGTAACTAATCAGCCAGCATGATTCCTGGGTTGGATTATCTTTATACCACTAGATGGTGCTTTCGCCTCATGTTCAACATACGAGCTCTGAAAATACGCCCAACCAGAAAACTTAACCTTTGAGAGACTGACTGAAAAAGTAAAAAAAATATATATACAAGAAAACCAACAAACCTGTAAAATGTTATGGCGAAGGAAGCAGATTGGTCATCATAAGATTACTGGTTCAATAGATTATCCATGTGAGGTGATGTGGGGGTATTTTATTCTATTCTATTTTATTTTCCTCCACATTTGACCAATCCTAACTATTAGGAGCGGTGAGAAGCTAAAATATAGCAACCAGGGACCAACTCCAGGTCCAGCCTGGTGCAGGAGAATAATCTCCACTGGTGAGATACTGTAGTGACGTCATCAACCTCAAAACTGACAAAACATATCTATATATAAAAGTCCATGGGTCTCAGTTCTCCTCCGATTCAGGTCTCGTTTCTGGTGCATGGAGATGTGTAAGAAGCAAGGAACAAGATCAACTACATTTTAGAATGGCTTGCAGTTGTTGATAGTTCAATGAAAAATAGTTCAATGAAATAGAAAATCAAGTTTTTAAATTGTTATTTTTGCATGAATGAGCTTTGTAAATGTAAACCAAAAACACACTCCTTGCAGAGGTTGGTGGTTCTTTCCCAAGTCCCAAGTGTCTGTCTGTCCTTATGTCACTGCTGAAGCGCTGAGTCATATGCCAGAGCCATCAGAGCCATAAAACCATTGGGATTCCGCACATACACACACAGTAGCCACAGTCTAACTCTGTTACACGCAAATCAAACTCAAGCCTAGATGCTCACATTAAATGGTCATCGAACAACATATTTTCATAAACTCATACAAGAGTTCATATTAACGTCTCCACTTTGTTTTACAGTGTGACTGTTTAGACTCTGTGCTCAGAACCTGCCATCAGTCCCTGACGTCACAGGTACTACCTCTAGACTAACAGCTTATTGGGGCCACAACAACCAAGCAGCAGTACAGCCTTGCTAAGAATAATCACCGACACCTCATCAGTCTAAACATCCCTTATCAGCAGCTGGACCAAAAAGCTGATCTAAAGAAAGTGTAAAAAAAAAAAGTAAACATGACCATGAACACGACTACACTCAATGCCAAGTCCTTAGAAAATGGTTCCATATTTATTGCAAAATATTTTTGTACAGAATACAACTGAAAAATGTCAACAGAGGAGGAATGGACAATAAGGCCAACATCAGAACTCCAAGAGTTGATCTGTACAAACACCAATAGTAACATCTGCTTGTTGCTTTAATAGTGTTTTTATACATATTCTTCCCACCCACAGTGACCTCCTCAGGGGGGAAACACTAAACTTCATCCCAATATTCTGAAAACATTATTGCCTTTTCCTGAAAACCCATCAACTTGGAACATCAATGCACACTCTTAAAATCATGTAATTTCTGTAAGAAACGTATCCCTTTAATTGATAGTGTCTCACAAAATATAAATATATATACTTGTAAAAAGCTCCAAACAATATGGGGTTGATATTTTGGAAGTGACTGTAGTGTCACTTGTCATTGAGGAAGGGTATTATTATTGAGAGCACTACAGCTACAGGACAGTCAGAGGGTCCTCCAAGCTCAAATTCTATCATTACTCCATATATTATGACTAAAATATTATTTATGCTTTAAGTTTGATTTGCACAGATAATTGAACCCTCTGTGAGCTTGGTGCGATTTAGCTTAGTGCGTCTAGATGAAGTGGGGCGTGCATGCCCATGCACATCCTCATGCGATTTGGCACTGATGTAGTACTTTCCTCAAAGTAAACCTCATGGTAAACACTTCTCACTCTCTCCTCATCCCTCTTCGCTTTCTTTACCACCTTTCCACATAAAAAGGCAGAGTGAGACAGAATACATTTTTGCGACATTCACATGTACATCTTTAACATTGGCTCTCCCAAAATCTGGGACCTAACGACAACAAAATAAAACCTCCTGCCCCTGGAAGTTTATTATAGAAAATAAAAGTTAAATAAAGATTAAAAGAGATACAATTTTTTTCTCATATGCATAAGCCCTTCAAGAAAACACACTGAAACGTTACAGTAGGATGAAGACAATGTACAATCCCAAAATAAAGGGGGGCCGGGGTCGCTTCTAAAATGACTGGACTGGGATGGTTGATGAGTAATTACAAATGCACCATGACAACATTTATGCCCTTCGATTCAATATCTTACAATACATCTGTTGGATAAGTAACAGAACCATTGTATCGTTCTTCAACTCGATGAACACACGTACAAATTAAACGGATCAAATAGAAACTGGGAAGGTAAAAGGACTTAAGAAGAAAAAAAATAATCTTAAGAGGAAAACATGTTTGTTGGAGGAAACCACTGTGGGATTATTCCTTTGTTGAAACATTCATTTGACTGATAAAACTCAAATTTAGGGGATTAAAGTGGATAGAGCATTTCTGCTTGGAGTTGGGGGGGGGGGGGGTTTATGGGCGAGGGGGCTTCTTAACCTTTAATGGATATCACAAATGCCATTAATGATTTGATACCCTGAGTAGAGGACGTAGGCTTGGGGTGAATCTCAGTAGAAACAAACATTTCGCCAAGCAAACACCAAATCAAAAAAAACAAAACAGACATTACTAAGAAATACCACCTTTCACACATAAATAAAAATCTGTACTATTTGGTACATTATAAACCACAAATGTAACCGGAAAGAACCAAAACAAAAACAACAACGACTACAAATCACCCATGACAACAGTCATTTTCAGCTTTACAATATGCATATATTCATGCATATATATTGTGTATTTCCCTTGCATACAGGCGAGTGGTTGGGGACTATATAGAGAGCCTTTAGTTATACCAACTCCCTCTGCAGAGACTAACACTGATTACAAAGAGATTGATACAAATGAGAGAGCGACTAGAATTCACAGGGCAAGCCGAGGGGTTGAGGAGACAGGGACGCCGACTGTTAAGTCTGCAGCCTCGTAAACAGGAGGCGTGACAGCCGGGAGAGGACAGAGAGGGTAACAGACATCCACTTAAAGCAGCAAAAGACAGGACAGATTATAGAATGGTTGGGAGGAGAAGAAGAGATGAGGGGAATAGACCGTATTTGGACGGTTCTTGTTTGGAGACGCTTCCTCCTGGCTCACCGGTTAAGAGTATTCAAAGTAACAGCATCAGTGTTCGCCTTTTACGCCTCAGCGGCTTCCCGCCGGGCTGGCAAGAGCATCAACACTGTTCCCACATGGAACTCAGTAAGAAAATGTTCACATGATCGACAACCGCAGCGTAATAAGTGGAGCCACAGTGACTAGACTCTCGGCGATGTAACACAACATCTGGTAGCAGAGCAACACACAGGGCGAGCGCACAGTCCATCACAAGGGCAAATAAGCAGGAGGGTGCAACAGGCAGATACTGGTTGTTGGTCTTCTACGGTAACAGACGGCCCCTCCCACCACTCTGCCCCTCCGAGATCTTTTTTGTGGTCACATGATCTGCGAGGGCTGCAGCTCAGACGAATAACTGGATCCGCTCCCGGATGGTCTGCCGGCAGATGGGGCAGGTCTTGAGCGCGGCGCTGCAGTCGATGCAGGAGGCGTGTCCGCACTGGAAGACCAGCTTGATGTGGTTGTCGATGCATATGGGGCAGGTGATTCGCTCCTCCATCTGGCGGTACCGAGACTGCAGCTGCTCCAGCAGGTTGTGCTGCTCCGAGTTCTCTGTACCGGGGCTACAGTCCACCTCTGTTTGGTCTGCAGAGGGAATCAGCAACAGGAATGTCATTAATCAAAGCAATGAAACCCCTTGCAGGTCTGTGGACATGCACTTTCATCTGTTTCTGATATAAGTCAAGTTATGCAAGACGCTCAGTTTTGAGCCAGTTAAAGCTGCACTGCTGTTAGAACTGCACTTCCTATTGGTATAGAGAAGACCTCAAGTTGGAAAATGAATGAAATGAACATTTGCTTTTAGGTTCACTGGCTTAAAACGCATTACAATGACAATGGTGGCTCAGCCGTGTGTCACTAAAGACTCACAACTAGTGGTTACGCACAAAAGACTAAAATGTGTGTGGCTTTAAAATAAGAGTTTGAGTAAGGATCCCTTAAATGTGGTTATCAAAGAGTTGGTTAAAAATTGTTTTAACAGTAGAAACAATGTCTTCTCATTGATCACTGACAATGAATCACGAGAGTTGTGTTCTCACCTTGTCTGATTTTCTTTGTGATTGTGACTTGGCATTTGATGCATTTCTTCATTCGATGGGCACATTCTGTAAAAAACACAAATCCATCCAGAGTTTATTCGGACAAATTAAATGGGGGAGAAAAAAAAGCCAAGTTCTGTGAAATGAGAGTAATCGATCCTCTCCACCCACCTTCACAGGCCACGCTGTGCTGGCATGGACAAAAGAGCACGAGCAGAGCCAGCTCGGAGCAGATGAGGCATTCGCTGGGCCCCGGGGGTGTGGGGAGAACCAGGTTGGTCATGGTGTTGGGCGTAGTGTGGACTCGTCTCAGGCTGGCACTGCTGAGGCCCTGTCCGCATGTGATGGCCTGCAGACGCTGCAACCTGAGGGACAACGATCACAAGGGAGATCGTCATTTGGACGGCGGGATCTGCACGTGCAGCTTCTAAACCTTGAACAACGCTCACTATCCTGTTTTGGGATATTGGAGAAAGCGTTGCCTCACTTAAATGTTGTCATTCTAAAATATGCAGGCTGCCCATCATGTAGTTTCAAATACACAAAGTCTACTGAATACACTCAAGCTCTCAAACAAGTAGCTGAATTCCAACAGTGTGGTCACCATAACAACCAGCACGAGCTCCTGCATTCTTTATATCTTGTTCTCTTCAAGGACTGTGTCTGATTTCAGAGCTGGATCCTCTATAGCTCACATCTGGAGACCAAAGATGTGGTAACAGGCCAAAGCCAATTCATTGTTGTGACGGCTGCACCTCCAGCCACACAGCAGCCAACCTCATTGTCTTGTTTCATTAATTGATGTTGATTTCAGCATGTTCTACACTTGTATAATAAATAAATGATATCAGACCTGTGTGTAGTCTTGGTAAGGTCAGTTTGTTTCTCAGTTTGTGTTTGTTATTTGCGTCAGTTAAGTCCTTTTGTCCTCTTTTATGGGCCCTGAACTTTGGTTAAACACTTTTCATTAGTTTGTAAATCAAATTAGATATTTGGAAGAAAAGATGTCGGCCTCCTTTTGCCTACCAGCTCGTTCCCTCACTATTGTCTTGGAGATACGCAGCCTGCCTTTGCTCAAATCCAGAGGACACAAGCTGCCCTGTGTATCTCTCATATGACCTGTTGTTGTGAATCAGGTGTTTGCCTTCTGACGATCAACAGTCATTGGTAAACACATTATAGAAGTGTTACGGTAACAATGTTGTTGACGCATTACTCTCAGGGAATTACAGATGGATATATAAATACATCTCATTATATATACATTTTTAATGGAGATTCAAACGTATTACATAGTTTAGCTTTCTACTCATTTTTATACTGGGAGGCAGTAGTCGAGTGGGTAGAGCTTCCGCTTAATCATTGCATGCCGGTTCGAGTCCCTGCCGAGGTGCCCCTGAGCAAGGCACCGAACCCTCAATTGCTCCCCCCTCTGCGAAGGGTGGTAATGTAATGTAAGTCGCTTTGGATAAAAGCGTCTGCCAAATGATCGTAATGTAATGTAATGTAATGCTGTATATTGTCTTAATCGTCTGTTGAACTCTCTCGCATTTAAATCCTCGGTTGAAGCCACCAGTGCAGCATAAAAGGTGAATCATTACTTTTTAAATGATCAATTACACATTTTACAAGGTAATCAAAATTCCTCCCTAAAGTCTGAGCAGAATGAACCCTCTTTAGGATGTTCTTTTACACACCTGTGCCTCTCAGAGAAGCTCTTGATCAGCAGCACCATAGCGCTGTCTGCCACCAGGTCCAGGGGACTCTTGCCCTTGTGATTGGCGTAATTGATGTCAGCTCCTTCCTGTGCCAAAAAACAGGCGATGGCTGCGCCAACACTCAACTCGGTATTCCCAAGCAGACCTGAAGTACTCAGCTGTGTATGCAGGGGATGATGAGAGGATGGGGACAATGGAAAAAAGGGAGAGGAGGTTGGCGGTTAGAACAAACAGCATTATACTATCAAGAAAGCCCAGTAGGAAAAGAACATGCGGGGCAAACATTTACACCAGATTCATCTAACCACAAGTTAATCAGTATTGTCATAATCAAATCCAGTAACAATTGATTCTGTTTTGACTCCTTGAGCAAAACTTTGATTGACATTGCCACAAATCGACAATTGCTTACGCTGCGTAACTTAGTAACCAAAATAGATTATGTGATAGTAAATGGATTCATTCAAGCGTCTTCATCAAACTAAGACACCTCTATATGTATTTCTTAATGATTACCTCATACTGCGATTACTCAACACTTCATCTGTACTCAGCAGAACCCTATTGATTCGGTGTAATGAAGATACTGAGCAGACGTACTGAGTGTGTGAGAACAGAACGGTGAAGGACGGTGTTGATGCTCAAAGCAAACACATCTCATTGAAGTAAACTCAGCCTAATACATTAACCTAAATCTAATCAGCTCCTAACATCTCTCATCTGCTGACAGCAGCCAAAACAGCCTCGTGGCACTTCAGACTGGCCACCTTCATGGGTGTATCAGTGTGTGTGTGTGTGTATCTGTCGGACTTGGCAGGTGCCCAGACTATTGAGCAGCGCTGCAGTGTTTGCGGTCATGTCCACAGGAAAGGACATTCTTTGGCATTTCCATAACATCAGCACCAATTCTAAACGGATCAAATCTAGCAGTGGTTAAAAGTGCGCGTAAAAAAGGTGACTTTCAAAGGTCAGACAGAGTAGAGGGAGGCTGCAGGCTTCAACTCCTTGCTCTGTACCGTCTGCGTGTTTGAGGATGACTCTCTCAATGTGCTTGGATTAACGGGACTGAGTTCCTATCCTAATGTGTAACACCTTGTTGTGTTTAACCAACTAAATGTATCACAGACATCCTAACGGAACCGGGACTTCCCTCTTTGTCATATCTACAGTATATTGCTACACCAAGTGTTTGCTCATCATTTCTCAACCCTTCCGCACTTCCTCTTTAAGGGCCATAATGAGAGTAAAGGTAAAGCCCAGCGTCTTTATTTCAAAGCACATAAATGCACTCATTTAACGGCTCAACTAGAATCTAGTCCATTAAAATAGTGCGCAAGATATAAAGTATAATGCTTATTTACAAGTTGTATGGTTTTGTCTAAAAAGCTGTAACATTCTGTTTATTATACAGTATGTTATACAATCGCCGCTTTCTATTCCCTGCTGCACACCGTCCTGATTCCTTTCTCCTCATTTAACCCGTTAGTAAATGTGTCCTGGTTATCTCTACACTATAAAGTGATGTTCAATCTCCCCGCTTAACCATCTCCTAACTCCTGCTTCTTTCCCCTCATCTGATCCGCTTCTCCTAAATGATCCCAGCAGATAAAACACTTGTTACCCCTCTGACCTCATTTTTAATCTTCTCTTTTCTATTTACCTTTTTTCCTGCTTGCGTCAACATTTAGATTGTTCTGTGCCTCATCCCTCATACAATACCTATCCCCCACTGCCAGTCTTTATTTACCCTAACAGGCAGTATTAACCAGTATTAGCCTAAGCCGTTATTAATCGGTCATCTTAGCTTTGTTCTCAGTGTACTTTCCTTGTCTTTGTTTACCCTTGTCTGTTGGCCGTCCTTTCACAGCTAATTGACCCACTCTTCAGTATTGTTTCTTTGTTGTTTGCTGTTTCTGTTTTCTTTTAGTAACTTATTAGTAACTTCCGTCACTTGCAGAGTCCTCTTCCATTGTATCTGCTAAGTCATTCAGTCTCAACAAAACCTCAACTTACTCCCCTCAACTAAGTCATAACCATGACATTACCCCAGCGTCCTTCGTTCCCCCAATTTCAACCCTCACCCTGCAGTAGAGTGTCGAAGAGGAGCAACCCTCGCCGCTCTCCTCTGTGCTGCTGGTTCCCACGACGGGGCTGAGCATGACGTTGGCCAGTTGAGGGCGGCTGAGGGAAACGTGCATGGCGGTGTCTCCGTCTTCGTCCTCCATGTTGACGTCGGCGCCCTCGGCCACCACCAGCTGCACCAGGTCGCTGTGGCCCTGTGTCACTGCCAGCTGCAGCGGGGTCTGGTTGCGGTTGTTGCGGATGTTGATGTCGCAGCGTCCCTGTTTGTGTGTGTGTGTGTGTGTGTGTGTGGAGATAACATAGTTATTGCGGATGTCTGGAATCACATAACAGCAATTTATGTAATAATCTGGTAATCTTCTGCTCTAAGCAAATGCAGGAATACATTTGATAGGGTGCTCCTCTGGAAAATGTCTGATGGATCATACTTCTATTCTTGGCAGCTGTAATTAAGTAAGAGGAAACTACAGAAAACATTTAAATAAACAAGCATGTTTGAGAAAATGGCCTGCTACAGGAGATGAAGTCCAACTGTGTTTTAGCAAAAATCGAACTCCAAATCTAGGAAAGGAATCTAATAAGCTCCTGTCTTCATCTCACCTCTTTGATAAGCATCTCTGCAACGTCACAGTGATTGTTGAGGGCGGCCAAGTGCAGCGCAGAGAATCCATCGTCCTTCTTAACGTCCACCAGCTGCCGGGCTCGACCCAGAATCTTCTCTGTGGCGCTGCCGTCAGGAAATGAAACCAAACACACATTTAGTCATTTGTCCATGTTTGTAATATCCCTTCTTAGATAAAGAGCGATGATCTTGTGCTTATTGCTCTCTGAAACACTGAAACAACCTGATATCGCTACAGGTTTTCAGGGTAATAATAATATCACATTATGTTCAAAGTTCAATTCACACATTTTCTGAAAATGAAATAACAACACGCAACTTTCCAAATATTTGTATGTATAAATGCATAAATATAACAAAAATGACATGTGAAAAGCTGTTTTGTTTGTACATCTGCTGAAATACACATGATTTAAGGCCAGCATTTCATGTGATGAGACATAAGGATTCTTGAGCTCTTGCTATGTTTACTGGGTCGGATTCACTCATAATGAAAAGTAGCACCAATACACAAACACAAATCATAATAATCAAACCAACGCTGCCTTCAAAGCTCTGGAAAAACATCCTAATAACATGCCAAATAACACCAAAGGTCAGGAACACAAGCTTGCAAAACAATTACAGCTAAAGGAGCGAAACAAAACTGTGAAGGAAGAGTGCAGTGTGCTCGACAGCTCTAACACCAGACCCAGCTGTTTCAGAGCTGCTAGCAAGCTGAGGTAACCGAGGACCCTGACTGAGGTACCGCACGGCAGCTCAGCAGGCAACTGACACATACTAAACACACAGTTGACCGCCTGCTGCGTAACTAGCCGACATTCACCGGACTGGTCCTGCGTGTGAAACTCACCCACTCAGAGTAACACACCACTGCTTCAAGGACTCAATGACGGCAAATCACTATAATCCACGTATCATGCCACAACAATGTAAATGCATTTGAGCAGTGTACCATAACAGCAGGGGGGTGGAGACATTATCATAAACGCATGTATAATTGAATGGAATCCAAACCAGCAACATGACTACAGAGCTGATTTAACATCTCACACATCACCAAGGCTCAGAGCATTATTAATTAAACAAAGATTACATTTGTTGCTGGGCTACTGTATTCTATTGCTAAGGTGTGTGTGAGTGTGTGTTAGAGGGTGCTACGTTTGTTTTATAGGGTGTAACAGGACATAACATACCTTAATACTATTTGTATTACAGGTTGAAGTCTTTAACACGGACTTGTGCGTGTATCTACTTCTGTCACAGGTCATCTTCATGTAGGGGTTCAGAGAGGAGATGTGAAATAAGACTACTTTTTCTGCGAGCTTTATGATGTGTAAAATTGAAGCTGGGGGCCACGGTGAGCACACAGGATGCTGGCACGGAAGCCATGACATGACCCATCCATTCTGTGGATGTTAATCAGACTCATGTTAATGTTAACTCTGTTAGATTTCACTGTTTGGAAATATCAGAGGTGCTCATTGTGATCGATGCTGCTGTCATGATATCAGCAAGCTAACAATGTGAAGCAGTGAGATCGATGGCATGGTATATTTTCCAGCAGCTTCATAGTACTATATTAATGTTAGCTTATACACAGACAGATTTCGGCCCTCAAGAGAAAGATTCAAGAAAACAAATCTTGCTCAAGAATCAGCTGAGTCTAGGAAATCAAAAATCCAGCATTACAAATTTTAATAAATAAGCGGAACAAGCTCTTCTTGTTTTTCTTCCCCTTATCAAAAATAGAAAATCTTGTGAGAAACGTTTGTGACATCCAAAGGCCACACCACTGACTCATGAACAAAGCCCTGCTTCCTATTCCGGAGATTGCAAATATGACCACATCCTGGTGGCTGAATTTGCACATTTTACACTATTCATACCTCAACTTCTTGTTTTAGCAGGAAACATCATTAAATTTCCATTGACTTGTCACCTAAAGGATCTGTTTTAAAGCCCAAGGTTAGGCATCGTAGAAGTTCACTGGATATTTTGGGGCATTTACATCATGTTGGTTCGTATGTCATGGCTGAAGTCTCAACGACAAAATTAAATGAAAGTGCTGGAAATGTAATGTCTACTCTAGACAAAGAAATACATCCAGAATAACCCAAAGAAAGACACGAGATAATTGGAAGAGGCAGGTAATTAGAATGGAGAGAAACTGAGCAACAGATGGGATGTGTACATAGTGAAGAGAAAAAGCTGCAATGAGGAAATTGTCTTTTCTTCTTACAGTAAACAGACAAATCATCTTGCCTTTATGTATCTGTTACAGAGCTGGAAGATGGACGAAATCTGGCTGCCTGCCTCGCTTCAATTTCTTCCCAGGATGGTTGGTGAACTTGGCCTTAAGCCCTCTTTTTCCATTTCCTCACAATAAATAAATACTCCGATAAACAAAATATTCTCATCTTTCTATCATAAAATTGAGAACAAGACCACAGCTGCACTGGAATTCTAAACAGACCCCCAAACTAAACGTCAACCTAAGTAGATGCTTGTTACTTTTGATGCAGGACTGTAAAGCAATTCTTTTTTTAAAAAAACAGTAAGTTTTAAAAGAATGAATATTTGAGTTTGAAACGATCTACCTTACTTTTTACCCTCCAATTTTGTGTATATTTGTCCTATGGGATCTTTATTTAAAACAACAATGAACACACCAGTGCCCAATAAACTAAATTCAAATCAGCAGAAGGACTTGTATGAATGTAGCGAGGATTGCTGATGATATATGAATGAACTGGTGAACCGAGCTAATCCTGAACACTGTAAATCCGGTCTGTGTCTTTGGTGCAGCAGCTGATGTCAGGCTGAATGAATGCTGGGAGAGGAGCCTTAACTCAAGAACTGCACATAAGACACTTGCCAGAGCAGATCAGACATTTATTAAATAATTGTCTACTTCAGCTTCCACTTCTGTTCTTTTTCCTTTCACTCTTGCTGTTATTGCTTGCCATCCTCTCTCAATATTCTGTTGAGACTCAAACATATGGCATGCAAGCAGGGGGACGACCGTGCTATGAAGTTGGGAGGTTGGAATCTTTAAAAGGCTCAACATAACGAGATGAAAGACAGAAAGAAGGTAAATAACTGCATAAAAAGGTTCCTAGAATCCTTAACATCAGGCTGTGCTTTAGGAACTAAGAAAGAAATAAGATTGCAAAAACAGGACTCTTTGGAATACGAGTTTCCAGGACAGTATCCATCTAATGATGATACTGACCTTAAAAAGGTTCTCATTGAGACCTGAATGAAGTGGAATCATCTCAAAAAATTATGGTGATCCTGGTGTTTTCCATTTTCTTCATGTCTCTCTTTCAAATAGAAACCAGGGACCATTTTCCAAGACACGATTGTTATATTTTGGGAAGGATATGAGGATGTAAAAGGTTTATAGAATAAGGAAGCAGGAATATCGTGGTCAGAGTTAGTGTGCAGTAAAAGAAAACAGCCCTGAAAAGCCACAACACATCATGTAGGGACTTTTACAATCTTATCTAACTTATAACAGGTAGATGAGAGTTCAGTGGAGATATTTTATTGACCACAGCAAGTGATGACAAAAATGTCAATCATGAACAGCCTGCGTCTTTTTTTCCTGCATGTTGGAGGGCTACAATTTGCCAACCATTTATCTCATGACACGAGATCACTTTAATATGCACTATGGGAATGATGGGTTGATTCCCTAATGGGTTAAAAAGATGGGCACAAAAGCAGTACTCAAAGTGGTAATGTGACATTGTAACATTCCTTAACTGTGTTCTTATCTTAACACAACAAAAAAGAATCCAGACATTTCAATTGTGTGTGGGGGATGAGAGCATTTCATTGTGAGAACATTCTGTCACATCCTGCTTTACTTTTCTGCATGATCACTACTAAGGCTGAGGTTGTGATTGATTACCCCCCAGTGTCAACTGGCCTACACCTAAAGCAATCAGAACAAAGTGCAGCCTTTGTCACAAATGTCAGTGAGGCATCCTTGATGTTTGACCGCGAGTAAACAGCAATGTAGAATCTTTAACCAGCTGTTGGTGTTGACTCTGAATACATGAAGCCCTTTTTGTGGATGTTGATAAGCAGTGACTCAACCTGATCTACAGCCAAGTCCCGAATGATTTTCAGAGAGTCAAAGACGAAATAGATCACTACTTGTTCCTATCATTCTGAACAGTATCATTTAGCGCAGTATAAAAGCGACATCATTGGTGTAAATGTTGGTTAGATGATAGACATTAGTTCCACGACTTAGGACCTCAATAGTTCATTTAATTTCTGATATATGTGATGATGATTTAAATGCTGTCTAATCAAGATGTTACAGATTCACATTTGTTAATTTATTTTCTTGTATTTTCTTTTTTCATGTATTTTCTCATGTCTTGCTCAATGGTTACTGCCCGTCTCCACAGTGCACCGGGTTGAACCTGTCACAGTTGGTAGCACGTAACCCAAGTGTGCTCTCTACTCACAGTTTGTTTCCTTTGAGGGCGGCGTGATGCAATAAGTTGAAGCCACGGTTGTTCTGCTGGGTGAAGTCAATGTTGGGAACCACAACCAGGATCTCAATGATATTACGGAAATCTTTGGCAATGGCATCATGGAGAGGTGTGTCACCATACGAGTCCTGATTGGGATAAAAATCAAAGATTAGCAAAATTGCTGGAGTTGTAAGGTTTTTTCTTGAGGGGTGATGAACAAAAAGTAGAATACCATTAGCAATTTTAATGATTATAACTGTGTGACCTTATAAAGAGCAGGTAATGGGGGAAATTAAATAAGTCAGTGCCATCAATAATCTTGAATGTCTCCAAAACAAACAGTATATATATCATGTTAGATTTACTGTATATAGATATGTATACTATTTACTAAAATTACTGAGAAACCTAGATTACTAAGATCTTTCGGGGGTAACTGCAGTAGTCTGTTGGATGCCATCTGGTTTGTGGCTATGATCAGCATACGTGTATTTATATGTACAATCCCAGTCCAGTCCCTAGTGTAAATCAAAACTTAGTTCTTCATTGATGTGCATGGTTACTCTAAAATAAGAAAAAGGACGCTCAATCAAATCACTTGCACATGTATGAAAACAAACTCTAGGCTATTCCGTTTCAGCTGAGTACCCACACTGGTCAAGCAGAACAAAAAGGATGTAAGTGAATTCAAGGCTGCGTTGCAGGCATGTTCAACAGTCTGGAAAATACCCCCAAAAGAGCTACTAACGTGTCTTAATAAGGCCAAGGGCCAGGCAGGGTCACAAAATATATAAAGAAATAGCTATATTTGTGTTTGCGTGACTTGCATTACTGCCTAACAGGACAGTGCGTGAATTGCTTATGGCCTCACAGATGGTCACTTATTTGCTTCCCAGATGCCCAGTCAGTGGATGCCACTCATTGACCACCTAATTAGTAATTAACAGAGCCTCTGGTCAATGAGCGAGCCAGAGAGGGACATGAATGGAAATTGTAGGACATACACAACCTCGTAGGTTGTGTCTGAGCGCATGTACACGTAACACTATATTGGTGCGCTTCATTTTTAGATGTAACCTGATGCAGTACAGATACTAGAATAGATTTATCAAATGTTAAATAGTTTTGTCCAGTGTCTTGACATCTCTTTAAAAAAGTAAAAAGAAAACTGGGATTCAGATCAAACATTCCCTGGTGAACGATCAAGTGTTTCCTAGGCAATAAGCTTTAATAAATAAACCTATCATTACATTACATTACATTACGATCATTTGGCAGACGCTTTTATCCAAAGCGACTTACATTACATTACCACCCTTCGCAGAGGGGGGAGCAATTGAGGGTTCGGTGCCTTGCTCAGGGGCACCTCGGCAGGGGCTCGAACCGGCGACCCTCCGGTTCCAAAGCGGAAGCACTACCCACTGAGCCACTGCCTCCCACAAACATGAACACTTGACAATTACCGCTGTCAAGTGACACAAAATGTATAAACAAGCATTAAGAATCTTAAAATGAATGTTTTTCAAGCAACAATGCGCTGTCCAATCGTATCTTTTAATATAAGGCTAAGCCCCATGTGTCAGTTTTTAAGTCATAACATGCCAGACACCCTCACCTGGAGATTGACGTCAGCCGAATGTTCAGACAGCACCCGCACGACATCAGTGAAGCCCTTGTTGACGGCGATGTGAAGCGCCGTACACATGGAGTTGTTCAGAAGATTAACGTTGGCCCCTTTGCTCAACAACAGCCGAGTAATCTCTGCCTGATTACTAATAGAAAACATCACAAAAAAGGAAAAGCCACCCACACAGATTAAGCATCCTCCTCACCGTCCTTCATTTTCTGTTGTTTGTTTAAAATGAGGTGAATTTTAAAGGTTATCTGCTGTGGTGTATGACACCGCTGACAAAAATGACTGGGAACTGCAAAAAGCCTGAGGGATACACGTTGACTTGCACATAAACATACTTTATTGTCTGATCCCTACAACCTTGTTTGCATAATGTACTGTACCATTGCAGCAAGCCACTAACACGTGCTCATACAGTCAGAGGTGATGTCATAATAGCAGGCAACACTTCCTCATTTTTGTGAAAGAGAGGTTCTACTTTATTGTCACTAATGGGGCTTTTCTGAGAGCATGCAGAGCAGAATTAATTAATTAATTGAATTACAGTTCAATTAATTACAGAATTACAGAATTACAGTTCTGCCCTCAGAAAAGTCCCATTCAACTTATCTGCTACAAAAGAAAAGTGTGTATCTGCTGTTGTAATGACCCTCAGTCGTAAGGTTGTGTTCTTGTCTATGTGTATATGTCTTCACATTGTTTGATGATTGATTTCCTTGGTGGCTGACTTAAGAAGCGGGTAAGGACATTCTTTTTCTTTTCACATTATATTACATCCCGATTTCACTAGATCAGGTCGTAACATCTATAAAGGAGGAGGCAGAGATATAACTATTACGTTTAACATTAATTTCTTTTCATAGCTATATTTGTGACAGTGATGGTTTACTCATCATCAATAAGTGAAATGTACACATCACTTAGTAAATCCAAATCCAATTATCTGAGCTAATACATACTGTACATTAGCTACAATACAGCAGGGCAACAAATCCTGTCTAGTACATTTTAATTTGATTTGAAGTTCCAACACTCAAGTACTATGTGCATATTTGTGAGTATGTGTGTGTGTTCTCACCCAAAGGCGGTGTAGTGTAATGCTGTGTCTCCATCTTCATCCTTGACCTCAATCGAGCTATTGGCCTGCAGCAGGGCTTTCACCACCTCCATGTGACCTTGATGAGCGGCAACCTGCAGCCCAGTCTTGCCCTGGTTCTTGATATCCACCTGCCAATAATGCATACATGATTCAAGATTCATTAGGGATGGGTGGAGGCCTTAACCCTAAACTCTGACTGGCTAGCACTGATCTAAGCGAGCATAGCAACCACTCCTGTCTGGTTCTTGTTCATGCACAAAATCATACAGGTTTTCTTTTTTGGTAACAGGAACTATGATGTTTTACCAGCTTTAAGTAGTCTCCACTCAGTAAACATGTTGATGTAACTATCACAAAGGGTTAAACGAGAGGTTCATTCATTGACAAGCCAGCCATCAAATGACTTCAGAGTCTTTGGAAAAAAACTCCCTGCATTCTCCAGTCAGAATAATAAAAGCCTTGATGCAAATACCTGTACTCTAAACCCTAACATTGGAAGGTCATCCATAATCCAAGACAAGAGCTCATTCTTATGGCCTCCTTGGCTGAGGATAAATTGATGCCAATCACAAACAATGATATAATGTCTATATTATGATTAATGAACTTCTTTAGAACAAGGATGATCCTGGATGTCAGGGCTAATGAGTTTTCCTCCTGATCAAGTTGGAACAGTCATAAATATTTCATGACTCTGTAAGTGGGAGTTGGCCAAGCTTTCAAATCTAGATGGAGAGAGACAACCACCACTGGAAAAGTGGAAAAGTCATTAGATGTGTGACCTTAATTTAAACAATGTAAGGATGCAACGTCCAGTTTAACCACAGTGTAATATAGTGTGTTCCCTGCTTTAAGGGGCTCAGTGAGTCATCCTGCCCCTTGAAATCCCCACCCCCCAGGCTTGGTTTTCTAGTGGATAGAGCTCTTGGAACACACAGTGGACTGCAGCAAAGGGAAGGAGTGCCGCACTAACCTTGTCAGGATACTTCTGCACCAACTCCCGCACTTTGTTGGCACTGCCGTGCGCTGCCTCAATGACCAGCCGGCTGGGATTGTCCTGCTCTGTGGACTGAGACAGCAGTTTCTCTAAGACTGAGATGACAGTACCTGCACAAAGAGACACAGAGCGGGAGATAGAAAAAGGGAGATAAAAGAGGAGAAGAGAGAGGAACAGTTGTGAAAGGGAGAAAGAGAGAAACAAATGTCAGTTTAGCTCAGTCACTTGGATGAAAGTAATACATTTAGAAAGTTTGCAAAGCCTTCCAGAGGGACAAAACAGTAGCATGAAGAACCACTGCTTAATAGGTTTGTGAAAGCTGTGCTGGGAAACAAAACAGAATGAGTCAAAATGTCTCCATGCAGCGCAATTTTACCACACACGTAGAAAGACATACAGACACATGCGCAAAGTCAACACTTTGCTTTCCCCATCTATTGAGGCGTATACAACATATGAACTGAATAGATTGAGAGACTGTTGAGAACTTCAGCACGATGACAACTTGCTGACAGCAGGCAGGATAATGGCACTATGGAAAAGAACATTTCAAGAAGCTGAAACCCAGTCCACACGTTGCTGAAAGGAGCAGAAAGGGGAATGGCCATTCCAGACAGTAAGTATGCACATGCATGGTAGAGGTAGGAATGATGGGAAGAATAGACAGAATGGAGGGTAAAAGTAGAGCTGGCTGTGGCGAGGGTTGGAGATGAGCCCCCTTGTCCCGGTAGAGGCCTTACTTCCAGATTCGTTGGGGTTCTCGGCTGTCATGAGGTTGGCATCGACCTCTGCAGGCTGGGCCGAAAGGCAAGCCGGATTGAACGTCCAAGTCTGGCCTCCAAATGCCACTCGTAGGTCACCATCTGCATACACTTTCAACACCTTTCCAACCTGCCCAAGGACCTAGAGAGGAAAAATATTAAATACGTGGTATTGATAGTTACGAGGATAATGACAAAGGACCTGCAAAACACCTTTTCTTCTACCTAGCAACAATAGGCAAAAGTCGATTCTAGGATTGGGCACTATGAAATGATATTGATATTAACGCACAGCAGTTAGGCTACCGGGTACATTGCCTTGTATCATTTGTTTATTTGGAAAGTGAATGTATTAACCGGAATAAAGGAATATAAAAACAGATGCTGCCATTAGGTCATTCCAAGGAGGAGGGATGAAACTTTGGTTTACTACATGGATGATGCTAATTGCTACAAGAAACAACATCTAGAGTCCCTATGGAGCTAGTGAGAACGAGTCTCTTGTAAAGACAAACAAAACCTTTTAGTCTTAGGTATTTAGGGACTGTTATTGTGGCCAAATTATGTGGCCACATTTGTCAAAACAGCTCGAAATTTGATTACTACCTGCAGTACACTCAAATTACCTGCTGCTCAATCTTAATTCAGTGGGAAGCCTGCCAAATTAAGGCACTCGATTTGCAAGTGACACACTTACAGACAAACGGAAAGTAACGTGAAGCAGCCAACGGGTGCCATGGATTAGGATACCACTAATTCCAAACTGCACAGTTACAATAGAGACATTATTATCAGGCTACCATCAAAACATCAGGCTAAATGATCATACAGGAGCCATGCTGTCTGTCCACTCTCCATGGCCAGCTTGTAGTCTCTTGACGCTCTCCATGTCCTCCAATACTCGTACTAGTTCACCTACTCCAAAAGTGTTGACCTGGGGGAAAAGATAAAATGGTTACAACTGTGTTACTTCTAACTGGAAAGCAATACAAATCAGATACACAACCAGATATCTGAGTTTGTGGACTCATGTAAGAGCCGATTAATTTTTATGGCACAAAGTTAATGGTAGCTCAGTACCTTGGTGAGGGCCCCAGGATGGAAAGTCCAGCGGATGTTGTTGCTATACTGGACTCTGACATCTCCTCGGTCAGTAATTCGGTGAACAGTCCCGATCCTGCAAATGTACTTCAAACAAAAACAACTTTTTTCAGCCAGCGTCACCCTCTCCACGGCTGTGACACTAATGTTCCCATTTGCAGCTGTGACTTGATAGTATCATGCTCTGTTTCCTTTTGCTGTGTTCCATGTCCATCTGAGCCAGTTACATAAATATACTGGATGCAACGTTCAAGAGGGACGCGTATACTAAGTGCAAAACCACATTTGTCCAATGTAAGACTAGTACATGATACCAGGCCAATACAAAAGAATGAACAGACCCTTAAACTTAGCAGGTAGTGAATGAGTAAACCTGTTTGTTTCTTACATGGTTAGTAATTCATGTTTTTGGAGAAAAAGTGGAGTTTAATAAAATACCTCTGCCATTTTGGGGTTCCAACCTCCATGGCCCTCCTGCATCTGTCGCAATATGTCCACCTCCAGAAGACATTTGACCTTGTCACCCTGCTGGAAGGAGTGACCATCAGCACTCTCCTGCCGCTGCAGCTCTGCGTGTTCTCCTGGATGGACAGGTATCAGCATCAACATACAAGACCTGTATGTTGACTTTTTACACTTTGTTTTAAGACAATACGATAATAATTGTGGGTTATAGCTGTGAATTTACATGCAGTGCCTGGTGATGTCATGCACAAATGATTTTTACCGACATTATATGAACACAGTATTCCCCTTTGAAGGGTGGACAAGTGTACAAAGTAAACATGCTAAATGCTGTTACAAAGTTACAAAGTAACAACATTTAGATTTGACTCCCACTGACAGCTGTACTTTATGTAGCATCTTCAAAGGGAAATGTTCAGAATTCAAAGTTCTTATCTTTAAGGCCCCACTTAAGTGCCTGGTCTGTTCTGACTGGCTGCAACAAGGCAGATGCGGGATAAACACTTTCTGACTTACTTTATTACATTATTAAAATTAGCGAAATATCCAGAAATGCCACCTTTGAGAATACACCTCAAATATCTGTGAAGATACTTTAAAACATACTGTATATAATACAGCTAAACAAGGTTGGCAAGTGGAGGGCTGATATCCAGCATATCAATGTGGAATGACCTAACCTGCCAAAGCCAATAGCTGCCTGATCCTGTATTGCAATTTCTTTCTCCTACATTTAGTTTGATTAGTGATTGATCAGTTAAATCTGTCAAAGTTATGTCAAAAATGTGTGTTGGGAGAGAAATATTTTCCTGATCTTACCAAGCTTTGGTAGATGGTCTTTGTAATAGAAGCCTCCTTGGCCATCAGACACGTATTTGAGGTCTACCTTGCCTTTGTGGCCCATCCGGTAGACATTGGTGGTGCCATTGGACCAGGTGACACTGGCCACGCTGCGACCAGACTCTGTGTCCCAGCCACGAATGTCCACTACCTTCCCAACCTTACCCTCCCCGCCTACACACACAAATATGCAAGAGACAATAATGCATCAGTGCTTGGGAGAAGGGGCAGAAACACGGCTAAGGAAAAATCACTTCAGGGGAGAAATTGGGTGATATAAGTATGTGTCAAGACCTGTAACTGAATACAAAATGGGTGAACAACAATCAATACATGTCATCATCCACAGTCAGGTTTGACAAGCACATCATATACAAATATGAGAAAAATCAGTCAAAAGTCAGTGGAGTAAAGAGTCGAGTGAGATGAGAGGCAGAGGTGAGTGAGATTTCCCTGTAGGGACACAAGTCGAATTCCATTTTGCACAAGTATAGACCCATGAAAGATACGACTCCAAATAGAGAATGAACAACAAAAACAGAATGTTCAAAATAAGAATCACAAAACACATTACACAAAACACATTATAAGCCACCTCATTACTGTGCATATTCCAAGATGGTTTCCCATCCACACATTAACTTTATGACCTAAGAAAACCTTTGTCAGGCCAATTAACTCATCAAGTTGCCCCAGCGCCCCACCACACCAGATAAAGCAGTGACCCGAAAGAGTGTGTGGTGGGCTGGGGGTTGGTGAGCATGTGCAGAACAGCCTGAATGCTTACCACATACACCATTTACCGCCTGATGAGCGATTTACTCAAACCTCAGGGCGATGATTTCAACAACACCAAAGGGACATTTTGACTCATTGACTCCATCCCAGAAAGTAATAATAAATAGATTAGATTAGATAGGGCTTTAGTCCACTAAGGTGGATGACTGGGCAAAATGAGTATACTATAATAATATTCAATACTCTGCAGCAATTAAAACCGAAGATTAAAATAAACTTAAAAACTGACATTTTATCTTCAATAAAAACATTTGGCAAGTCATTCTCAACTTCCTAAACCTTTGCTTCATATTTGTGTTAATCATTGCACCTCTTGTAAATCCTGCTAATTTATATACAGGAAACGGCAATAAAAAATAAATGTTACTGAACAAGGAACATTAACAGACACACAGATACGGGAACATCTGTGGAACACACTCCAATGAGTCACTGGCAATAAGTGCACACAGACACACATTAACATGACATTTCAGGGGTTAATGAGATGTGAGGTTAGAATGCTATTAAGGGCGGTGAATGGTAAAAGACTTTGAAGAGGTACAGCTGAAGAGGGTAGGGGGTTTGCTGAGTTGGCAATGACAGGTTAGAGGTATAAACAGTCACTAGTCCCTCCCCCAGCAACTCACCATCTTGGTTACCCCAGTCCCAGTCAGGTCCCCGAACCACTTTAACACCCTGGAAGATCCCTTTGAGAATGATCCGTGGGAGGTTTTGCCGAGGTGACAAACTCACTCTGTGATAGAAGAACACACAGTATTATGATCCTTCTTACCTCAGATGAAGACCCAAGTATGACCAAGTTGTTATGTTATATGTAAACCAGATGGATGGTTTCCTCTGGGAAAGAACAATCATGCCCCATCAATACCTGGAGACACTACTATATATTGATTTATAAGTACATACATTCATTATACATCAACTAAATGATACACTGGAAAAGATGCAACAAGTAACTAAGACCTTAAACTCTGTTACAGATACAAGCACCAATGGCCACTGCAAACACTGAAGAAAGGTTAAAACATAACGGATAACATAATAATAGAAGGTCTGGGTACTATGAACAAAACCTAATAGCCAATATGTTATACCCTTGTTTGATTAACAAAAAAAAAAAGTTTGATGCAAAGATATATTAGAAATCTTATGGTTATGAAAGCAACAACCAACAAACCGTATAAGCATGTCCACCTTTATTAAAATATTGCTAAAACTCTAATGTCAAACACACTAAATAACGCATCCTGAGACAGACGATAACATTCTTAATATAACATACCTTATGGTAAAGATTTTATCAGATCTCGGTGCAAAGGAGCTGCCTATTCCCATATTTTCCTGATGTAGTCAAACTATGGCTTCCATTTGGAATGGATGGCTTTTCTTTTTGATAGATTCAAAATGATGCAAAATCCAGAGTGATCAAAGGAGAAAGATCTCTTTGCAGGCTGTGGTTCCTTGGGAAGCTTCAGTAAAGCTATTCAGGTCCAAGGTCTCTCCTGTGGGGTTTCGCAGAGCTCCCCAATCATGTTCTGAAGCTCTTACCCCTATCATCAGGATCAAGGTTTTTTAGCGCCCTACATCAGGAACTGGATGTCCTCGTGCCAGCTAACAGTAAATCTCACTGTGCTCTGTCTGAGCTTGAGGTTCTTTTCTCAGATCAAGTGTGACTCAGAAAACAGGGCTTTGAGTCTAATCCCTGGACAGCAAGCAATCAGAAAGCAGGTCACTACAGGGCAAAGCAAGGAGCAATTCTGTGCGTGTATTCCTATAGAGCCAAACACATATGCCCTATGCTATGCCTGAGTGTGTCTACAGCACACTATTTATAGGCCTCTATGGGAGACACATGTACATACCCACACAGTTTTCAGGGTGGTTTCAATGCATTTCTTGCAGTGCAGGAATTCAGTAAACAAAATGTTTGATCTGTGAGCCAAACCAGAACATTGCTGGATACAGTAACAGGCTTCCTGAACTGGTAGATTTAGGGGTCATAGCAAGAATGCCGAAAACTGTGCCAATTTCCTGAGAACACGTACATTTCAATCAGGAACTGAACTACTAGAGAACCACTTGTGACAATTGCTGACCCTTAACCCAAAACTATTTTCCATAGCAGCTAGAGTAGAGACGGAACACTTCATGAAGAAACGTGACTACGAGAGTATTTCACAGGCCCAAATCCAGTTATTCTGAGTGAGAAGCTTTTCCATGAGCTCAACCTTTCCAATCCTGTCAGACCAAATGTCACCCCTGCCCCCAGACAAGGATAGAGGAAAGATGCTCAGACCTACTGACATGATTGCTGTGGGAAAGCTGTGTGGTTTCCAAAACAAGACCCAAAATAGAACTACTATTTGTTTATAGCAATTAAATGCACTAAAACATTATCATTTATTTATTGTTGTTTATTTGCTGATTTAACGCACAAACCTTTGCAAGGTGTAATTGCACAAAGGTCAGGAATTGCACAACTCAAAGACTTAATAAACCTTCACTGACTGATTTCCTAAAATGAGCATTACTGGGAAATAAATGTTTAAAAAATATCTCAATATATCGTCTTGTCAAAATCAAGATCATAATTAATTTCCATGACATTTCCTAAACGTTTGCTATACTTTATTATTTCCCAAAACAATTTGACAAATGCTGTACCCACAAGAAACAAAATATAGTTTTCCACAATAGAATGCAGTCAGAGAAGGGACTTTAAACTACACGTTCATGAACAGATTGTAGTGTACAATAGCGTACAACCACAGAATAAGCTCCAGATATGTTTCAGTCAATGACAATGGAAATTCCAATTCGTCCACCATAACCAAGTTAAAGTGACAATTCCACAAAACTCAGACTAGGAGACAACGGACTAAGCACTAAGGTTCAAGTCAGCTTATGATGTGCAGCCTGATGTGCAAAGGCAGGATTATGCTTCGAGTTGACCCAGAATGTTCCTTGGAAGCGCATGTGCGTTGTTTTTGTGTTGAAGAGCCGATTAGCAAAGCACGTAACAAGCATCCACCCTGTAAACATATGGTAAACACATATGTCAGCATGTAGTTAGCGACACGTCTCTGTGTGCCACTTAACACAGGCAGGGTGAATACATGTAAGCCAGGGGAATCATCAGCCATCACACAGACGTCTCCCACAACTTTGCCATAGCGCAACAATTACAATGTAATGCTAAATAACAATATGATTAGAACATGCCTTTCAATAAGTGTTAAATGGTTTGGATTGGACCCACGACGGTCAATCAGGATATACAATACATCACTACCTTATCTAATATGTATACAGGGAATTACAACTAAACATTGCCCATCCGGCTCAAGTCTGTACTAGTTAAGTCCCAGCTCACTGTAGCAGTTTAGCATTTTCATGACTTTCTGTTTTCCCTCCAGGTCACTCATCAACATTCTGCTGTTATAAATACATTGGTTATGGATCTACCTCGTGCAATTGGTAGTTATGAAAGGAGCCCTATGTGCATCGCTAAACCTCCCTACATGCAGACTTAGAATAGTTTTCAGGCCAATGATTTCTCCCAGTAGTCCTACCAGATAAATAAAACTGTCAGTGAAATACAGTATGGGTCAGTGTGATGTGGGAATAAAGGAGTTCTGTGTGTTTAGATGACTGTACAGTACTTCTCTTATTTAGTAAATTTGCTGAGAAAAGATGTGCAGGCCATGTGATGTTCCCCCCCTGTACAGCTTGTCCAAGTGATTAGCAGTGGCAAATTGGATAATTCTGGGATGTGTTTGATAAAAACGATGATGACAGAAGACAATAAATGACTGTTATAAGAGGGAAGTTTCAGCTGTACAGTGTATAGTAAACTGTTCCCTGGACAATTGTATTGATCAAAGTCAATCATTTTACTTTATTTACTGTATCTGCCAATATTCAATTTTGTTTCTCATAGGGATACATTTGTTGTTACGGAGCTATGACACCAAATACAAAGGAATAGTGTGAACTAAATTTTAGAAATGTGCATCATGAGCCAAGAACGGTAATTCTTTTCTAAAACGAAGAAAATCAAATTGTTATGAGCATACTGCAGTCTGGATTTCTCACTGATCAAAAAAATTCCAACTTGGGCACAAAAGACTAACCAATTATTAAGGGTTTGCAGCAACAACTCGGTCATCAAAAACCTGTTGTTACAAGAAATGCCACCTTAGATGACACTTTTGAGAGATTGCATGAATGCAAATTTGAACAGATTGTGGAAGAAATTAAAAGGAGAACTGGGATATTGAGTGGATTAGACAGGGCAAAGCTGTTGTCAGACTTAAATGCTTGACAACAAGATGTCACTACAAACAATAAGCTGCACCACTCCCGCTCTATCTCAATCACTGACAACACTGCTGCCAGAAAGTCTGGAGCCTGGAACTCACCAGGCTTTACATTATAGCAGACTGACCGACTTCAGCTAATTCACAGTCAAAATACCATTCATGCTTCAAATATCTCCCTTAAAGTGACGCCCCCTTAACTCATAGATGGCATCACTCAATCCACTCACTGGGAACCATTTTGTGAGTATTTACATATACACATGAACCTTTGCTGCCATCAAACAATCTTAAATATGACACTGTGTGATGGCAGCATATATTGTTGGAACCGTTACAAACCTTTTTTTCCAACTAAATTTCTTAATTACTGAATGTCTGGAAACTACTTGCAGTATAGAATTTGGTCTTTAACTCTATTAAGTAGCACAGTTGTCTAGGGTTACAAAGAACCTCTTGATGATGTTACAGATTAAATGGATGCTAATAGCTTAACTGTATGCGTAAACAAAGAAAGATACTATCTTAAACAATGATCAAACAAATCACAGCATCAGAAATCTTCATTACTTCTTCCAGCATGAAAAGTGTTCACTCAGTAGTAAATATGTGTTGTATGCTGGTTATTTGTGCATGTGTACAGATGGAGTGCAGTGACCTATCAAAGTAAAGGGTCAAAGTAAGTGTTTGTTACACAAAAGAACACACACACAATTTTAATGAAGGACATTGCTGAGCCAAACAACATTTTGTGATTCAGTGACAGATCAATACAAGGTGAAGAGAAACTGAGGTGGGTGACGAAATGAGATTCCAGCCTGTCAGAACACTGAATGATCACTGCACTTCTTTTCTTTTGCCAATTTCACATAAAGACCTGATACACAATTGGTGTACAGCACTACTAACCAACAAGATTCCACATGGTCTACAATCAAATTATGGATTAGGACTTTCATATATAAGGGCAAAGAACTCAAACAGCAGAGTGAAAACAAAATGGCAGACAGCAAGCAGAGATAGTGTCCTTTAACAAAACGTCTGGGAGAGAAGACAGACGAGTATTATTGGAAGTATTTTGCCAAAGTTAAGTAAAGTGTTCATGAGGAAATTGTGACATGCTAATTAATGCTAAATAATTGGAGCACTCATTAGAAAGTAGCCAGAGTAAGACAAATCTAAGTTCTAGAAGAATTCTGTGTCACACATACCACTCTGTTAAATTAGAACAGACCATACAGCTGACATTCAAACAATGCCTGAAGCACTTTGGAACATTACTGTGAATTGATGCAGAAGAGTGGAATCTGTGCTCACTTTACTAAATCTGGATACAGAGCAGGGCCAAGTGTGATTTGTCTGAGCCGACACACACCTTGCGCTGCATCTTGTTCTGGGGGAACGTGGTGCTGTTTGACATGCAGTTGGTTCACAATCAGACAAAACTGATTATGAATAAATGTTGCATAGACATCTTGGTTTGGTGACAGTGACATGTTCCTAGTTGTAAACATGACTCGACACTTTACCAAGGAGAAGTATGCCATCAGAATGCTGAATATGACAGCATTTACGGACAATATCCCAGAATTTGAAGTTGCTGACATCTTGAGGCCATGGAACCGCAGACTAACCATACACTTACCATCAACATACTTAGGCTAAACTTGTTATGTCACAACCTTTTCACTGCATAAGCCTGCCTTGCTATGGCTACTTAGGATACATATTAAACATGCATCTGGCCCTCAATAGAACTGGAGATCTGAATCTGGATCAGTAGATGAATATTTATTAATAGTTTGGATTATATTCACATATTGGAGCTGGAACCGAGTGCGAATAATGAACACATTTTCTGAACAAACATTTGTATGACCCTGGAGTCACGGAGTGTGTGTGAACATAGTATGTAAAAACTTTAAAAACTGTTCTCTATAACTGCTTCAAATCAGTCTAATGTTTTGACAGTTTGCCATTGGTCATCAGCATAGATTAATTTGTTTAAGGACACCAAAGCTGACTTCAACACAAAACCCTCACATAAATTTAAATTTAAGTCTTTGTAAACTAAACTTAACCTGTTAATGGTAATGCCCCTGAAATGAAAAGGATTTCATTAAATGCTTATGGGACTGAGCCACCATTGAAAATAAAACTTCTGACTTCTTAAATGAAACCAATTCTTTCAGTCTTTTCAAATTATGAATAACTTTTACTGAATTACTGAATGAATCTTTTGAATTGCTTATTTCTATTACTTTCATGTTGTAGCAATATTGAATCAAACTAACAGCCATGGTTTTTATTTGGTTTTCATGTGGAAAAGTGAAGGACAAATGGAAGAAACAACACTGACAGGGTCTTACCTCTTATGAGAAGAATAAATTCAAAGAGAGCAAGCTAGCCAAAGCCAGACAGGATAACGGATGACAACACATTTAAAAATGAAATGAGGATGAAATGGGAGGTGGTAGTGAGGTACTCACGGCTGGGAATGGGCTGTCTCATAACGCTCGAAAGCATGGCTCAGGTCATGCTTGTTGTTCATGTAACACTGAGTGCACAGGTCATAGTCGAAGCACACCTTGCACTTCCATCGCATTCCCATGATGCCGTGCTTCTTACAGCTGTCACAGATGATGTTGGAGTGACGCACCCCTGCAGGCAGAAGGAAGACGTTGAATGTCAAGACAAACAAAATAGAGTGGGGTCACAAATTCTGGCTACATTTCTGAGGCAGAAAAACTTTTGCTTTAAATGGAAGAAACTTCTCATGAATCCTGATGTAAATGCATGCCATTCAAGTCCAAAATAGAACTGGTTGGCTGATGATGAGAGATGGTTGCTTATGAGAAAACCTCGGGGAGGAAGTCTGATCCACAACCGTGACAAACAAGCACAAATATGCCAGATTTATTTGTTAAAAATAAAGTTAATCATAACCAATGCCTAAAAAATGACATATTAGATGTGGACATCACTGTGTTTACTTGAAAAATATTTGTATCAACCTAGCGTGAGTACTTACCAATTTGAGCATTGTCATAGAGCAGGAGGTCGTAGGCGCCCTGGTAGCCTGTGCGATAGTTGGTTCGTGTGCCACTGTCCCACTGAACCACGACAGTCTTGTCTGGTGTGGTGGTGCTACCCTGTCGCCCGATCTCCACCACAGTGCCCACATGGCCTTCCCCATCATCCTGGTTTCCCCATTTCCAGTCCAGGCCACGCACCACGCGCATGCCCACCTCCATGCTGCCTCTGCTCGGGCTTGTTCTGGGGGCTGAGCGTGACGGCCGCGGCCTGGCGGAGCTGTTGCTGCAGCTACTGCTGCGCCTCCGCGGCTTCAGATTGCCTCGAGCCGATGATAGTGTGGGCAGGGATGGCACCAGAGGCGTTTCCAGAAACAGATCAGAGGGTACTGGAGGTAAAGCAGAAAGAGAAATAAGATTAAAAGTTGAACAAAAGCTGGGGGGAAAGGAGTTGGGGTAGGAACCAAACTACAGCAGGTGACACAAAGAAATGATAAGCACAAATGAAATGAGTTAAATTGTCATAAACGACCACCTTTTTTAACTCATCGGTTCTCTGCATAGGATACAGTAGATTCAATTACAAAATGTTAAATTATTTAATGTTAATTCATTTCTTTTTGTAACAATATCACACTTACATTCCAATGGGTGGAAATGATTTATTCCTGATTATATAAAGATTATGATGAAGATTATTCACAGTAGTACAGTTAAGTAGCTAATGCTTCAACAACAAAGACGAGGTGATGTGTGTTCTTTATTCTTATTCTTTGTGTATGTTCTATCCCACATCTCTGCTTGGATCTTGAATTCATGTCAAAGCTTTACACGAGCTTAAGAAGATTTAGTGTCTAGCCAAAGCTGTTAATCAAGGGAATCACACAACCTGTGCTTTGTCTGATGTGTCAGTCAGTGGCTGCTGTGGGATGCATTAAGCAACATACCTCATGTCTCATTAATCAATGTTTTCTCTTTGGCAGCGCGTCATTTAGTGCATCATTTACTGCAAGCCTCGCTGTGTGTCAAGGCACACTGCTGGAGAGAGCAGCTGGACACCGACGCTTTACCCTGCTGTGCTAATCAAGCCCTGATCACACGTGTACATATACAAATTGTACACACACACACACACACACACACACACACACACACACACACACACACACACACACACACACACACACACACACACACACACACACACACACACACACACAGAGGCACACACACACACACACATACACAATTCCATTTTGAAACCTAACAATAAACTTGAATTGGTTCCTTCAGTGAATTACTTGTAAACATGTACAAGTTGTAAACATGTAAGGAGGGCATCTTATCTCCTATTTTCAAAAAACAATGAGACTATTTACCAGGTGTCCAGGAATTTAAATTGGGAATTAATGTCCTTAAATAGGAAAAGAAAAATACTTACAAATGGCACTTCAATGGCTCTGTTATAACTGATCTAGTGCTGCTGACATAACCTTATGTGTACGAAACATCACTTAGGAAGGTATTATATGTGTAGTAGTGACTTACCCCTGGGGTTCTTGATAGAAACCTACTACTCTCCTCACATCCTTCACAGAGCTGTGGTACCATTTAATAATGGCAAAACTATACCAACATGTCTGTATAACCTTTCCAAGTGCGGTCCACGTATCAGATATCCATTACAGAGCTGCCTGGACCTCACTGTGATTCTTCCTTTCATGCTGCTGGTCATTACAACCGAGAACAAATACAGGAAACAGCACCAATACTGAAACTGGAGTACATACGACATAAAAAGGAACTACTGCAGGAGAGCTTGATCGTAACTGGCCAACCAATCACATCCATCAATTACAAGTTCTAGTATACATTCTGTTACAGAGGCTCATCTCCACTCTGACCCACGATGGCTTGAGTTTGATACGGCGTTCTGTCTTACTGCACTTTCATTTCTGTGTCTAAACCTACAAACAAAACAAATAGATGTCTGAGGTTAAAGAACAGGTCAAACATATGCCACATGGGAAAGACAAACAATTATAGATCTGTGCTGCAAAGTGTCGTTAATACTCCGTCACAAAAGAGGAACACATGCCTTGTTTGTACTTTCCTGCAAATGAAAGCCTCACACCTACAGGTCCTGTTGTGTATATACCCTTAAACAGATAACACTACTTCTCTGTCATAAAATACTAAAATACTAAATAAAACTGTAAACTAAAGGAGACAGAAAAGAGGAAATGCTGAGAACCGAACCAAACCCAACAGTTAAGGACAACTGACTGTCTGACAGCAGCTTATAAAGCTTTTCAGTCAACCAGTCCAGATGAAGCTCATCTCCCTCATGACCCAACTGAAGCAGACAGTTCCTGCCCTGAAGAAACCGCAGGAAAAACAAGGAGCCAGACGGGGTCACGGAACCCCTCAAATGCTGTAGTATAGTCAGGAAATGGAGCTTTCCAGAAATTCACATTGGATTTATTAGTGGCCAAAGTGTAAGCATGTCAGAAGCGTCATTTGTAATATATCATATTAACAGCATTTGTCCATTCGATTCAATCATTGCTGTGCATCTGACTAATAAAACCAGACAGCTATCTCAGGAGTGTACCGCCTGAACTGCTTTGACATAAAGGCTGACAAATTTCAGAACAGGGCTTCCTTTAAAATAACAGAGCCCACACACACGTCTGTAATGTGACTGAGATTACAGTTGCGCACATAAAATAAAAACTACGATGTCGTTTGGGTATTAAAAGGCGATGACTTTAGAAGCATGAAAACAAATGGGATTGAGTGGATTAAATGGGAGGAAGGAGACCGTTTATACTCCATTTACTGCCAAATATGTCAATTTAGCCTCTTTATGCACTGGATTAATATGTCAGCCTGTCAGTGTGCAAACCAAGCAACACTCACTGGCTTTCCCACAAATCCCAGCCACTTTATGTAGGCATTATGTGTTAATAAGAAACGCAAAGCTATGTCTGGGTAGTACAAAACATCTGACCAATACAATCATAATGAGTCTGCCTTTGTTTAATGTTTGACGAGCCAACCTAATGTCACGTGAACACTATCGAGTGGGTTGGTGTATGGGGGACACATTGCACAATGATTGCAACAATTTGATTTTTATCAGATAAGGTCCTGATAATAATCGATAAATTGTGACAGCGTTTCCTCCCCTAGATCCCTAGAATCAAGCATCGGTTCCCATCACCCATTAGCTGTTTGTTACCATTCTTGAGGTAATAAAAGCTGCTGGCACATACTGGGTTAGGGAGTCACGTCAGACTCAGAGAAATAAATAGCCTACAACCCACAGTAAAAATGTCCACCTGCCTACACAAACCCACCTTTACCAGCAACCCCCTTCCCCCAAGCCGCCCCCGCACACTGCATATGTTCCAGAGAGAATGCAGGCCAAGCACACAGATATCTTATCATTATTGAATCAGCTAGGACTGGTTCTGACAAGTAGAAACACAGCGCAGGGCGTCCAGGGGTTGTCTGTACCTACACAACAGGCTTAATCTTTTATCACTGTGGGCTGCCAGGAATTCGTCCCCACACATTATGTGACAATAGCTGGAGCCAAAGGTGTGTCTTAAAAAGCAGTGAGTGATAAAAGCTGAGCATGATACATTTATTTAATTAAGATGTTGATCCACCAATGGGCAAAATAACCTAATGCAGTTAACATTTATCAGTAATAGCTAGAGCTCAAAATGTGTAAACGTCAAGATAGCAGGTGAAACAAATGGAAAATCTAAATTGATTACAACGTAGCAGCTCAAACGCCTCTAGTAGACCATTAACCAGGAACCGATCCTAAACCCCAAATACCAATGTATATATGTACCATATAATATAATCATGAACACCAGTGGCCTGCTGGGGGTCATTTTGTAGGGCTCCGGCAGTGCTCCAGCTGTTCCATATACCAGTCCTGCTGCTGGGTCGACGCCCTTCTATGACCCTGGCCAGCTCTCCTTGTGTAACGGCCGATCTTGTATCTCTGGAATACCTGTGCAACCTGATTGGGCTGCTGCTGCTACCAGTAGTGGGGAGGAAACTAGCAGAACACCAAACTAGAGAAGAGTCAGTCAGGAAGGATAAGGAGAGAGCAACTGTCTGTGGACACCACATGCTCTCTTTATGGGGGTTGTCTTGCTTTTGTCTCTCCATTGCAACTGTTGTCACTGTCATTCACACCAAAGAAAGAAAAGACGTATGCTTGTAGGATATAATGCACATTTGTGTATTAAGAATGTTTGAGTGATAGATGTTCCAGATTTCTGTTTTGATATTTGGTGGTAAGACAACCCCTTGGTTTACATTAGTGTGTACCTTTAAAAATGATTCTTAACTGCACTAGTGGCCAATGAAACTTAAATGGGGGTGATATGCTGTTACTGCCAAGGCTTTAATCTGCAACTTAATACAGCAGAAAGGAGAACTACAATAGCAAGTGGCCAGAATACATTTTTTGGCCTTCTTGGCAGAGTCATACTTATACAGTGGTCAGCAGAGACAAAGTCTGAGGACAGGCTGAGCCCAAAGGCCTTAAAATGTTCATCATGTCGAGAAATTCAGACATTTTCTCAGAGTTCCCTTACTGAAACATCCCGTCACATTTTACTTTTGGAAGGAGGCAGTTCCACACTGAGAACACTAACAAACTAACTCAGATATAATAATCCGGGGTTAGACAGCGAGCGGAAAGAGATTACAGTTTCCTTTCCAGGAATCTAATTTAAGAGTCTCATCAGAAGAATTAGTACTGAGAAAGCCATTAGGAGCAGTATGGCTCTGGTGCAGCGGCGTTTAGCTGTTTGGGCCCAGTGTGCGTTCATTCGACTCCTGTCTGTAAGGAGGCTGAATGTAGCCGTGACTACACCACCTGTGTGGCAGACATGCCCCCTGCCCAATCTGTGTCTCAGGGCTGAGACAGGCAAGATTACAGCTCTGTGCCGCCTACAACAGATGGGCTGGCTTCCGTCATACACACTGCTGAGGGCCAATATGCAACGGGAACGTCAGCCTCCTTCACACAAACAAGTAGACAGCCGCTTGGCCTCAACACCATACACAAACAACTACACACACACACACACATATTCACTTAAATACAGATAGTACGCCTTCATTAAAAAGGAATCATCTAAGTGACATATGGAATATATGCATCATGCTGTTGAAACTTTGTCTAATCTAAAATCTTTTTAACGCAGATTGCTGTCACGCCAATTACAACTATGTAAAATTTGCAATGTATTTATCTAATTGTGTTTTATCTGTCTTTATGTTCTCTATGCTTCATGTGAGAATACTTTTATCACTTTATTTCAACTGCTCCTTATTTCTTCTTTGCATTCTGGGTCAACCATTAACACTGAACTGAACAAGAGAGGCCGCTCATTTGGAGCTCATATGTCCCCCAAGGCTCAGCAAGCCTGGACACATTGACTGGGAAAGAAACAAATATAATTGTATTAAATATTAATAAACATTTTTTTTGCCACTCTTAGAGATTGAGAGCAACAGAGTGAGTGCATTTTGTTACTGTCCATCAATTCTGTTTAGATTCTATTCTATTAACGTCCAACCGTATTGTAGTGCCAAACATACAAATGAAACGTAAGGTAAAAACTAGCATCTTTAGTAAGTATCTTGATGCATGATGTCATTGCTGAGTGTGGATGATTTTGCCACGTTTTACAGCATGGGCATACTGAATACGCAACAACAAAATCAGGTGAGGGAAGAAGATGCTTATGTCTATCATAAGCTGAAGGATCACATGCTTGAGTACGTCCTCGACTTACTGCAGCTTACAAGTTTGATAATAACAGTAGACTGGTTCAACAAATCAGTATGTGCATTTGCACTTTAAAAGTTATTTTGAGATTGTGAGCAAGTCCAATTGTTTTCTTCAAACGTAGTGTATGTACCTCATTATGATTGAAATCGGCACTTGCCTCATACTGTGATTAGGCAACACAGCGTCGAAATTCGGAGAACACGTGCCACTCACTTTACCTTTGTCCCCATTTCAATTCCAGCTAACCAGGTGTTACATAAGCCCAGGAAACGGACCAAAGATGGACAAATAAAGATGGTTTCCTCAAGCAAATATGATGTTTCGCAAACCAGCTTCATACACTGATACTAATCACCCAATACTTTGACCAGGAAAATTGGTTATGACTTTATTACTGGTAGACACAGATACTGTAGGGGCTACTGTGTTAGATAGTAAGACCTTACTTGAGCTTCATGGCGTTTAGACAATACTTATATTTCATAGGATAAAGCTGCAGGGTTAAACGCACAATACTGTACAAGCTAGTAAGCTACACACAAGCCCTATAATGCTCAGCCGTTTCCACAGTCAAACGTCAGACACCGGTTAAGGCCTGCTGAAACCGGTTCACGTCAGAAACAGCTGGTGAACAGAGGAGTTTTAGCAAAATCAATATAGACCTTGAGTAAAGAACACATTTAGAACCTTTACACCAGAGTAGGAGATAAGAAAAAAATAAGAGCCAACATGGCCTGGGTTCCTTTTCTTAAGTGTCACCCAAACTTCATATTCAATTTCTAAGTTTACACTTAGCAGAATATCACACAAACATCTTGATGACAGCACAAAGTCTACCAATCATACTATTTTGGGTGACATCAGTGTCATCAGGCCAGTATGTTGCCTCGATTGAAATGATCTCTTTGTATGAATTGTCGTACTCACGCCCCATGATCTTCAGTCCACTTTTGAACATGTTTAGCAGTTGGATTACAGTGTGCCGTGGCACCACGGTACCTTTCACTGCTGCTATCCCAACTGAGCCAGCCGGACCATCTGAGATCCTGAGCCCTATGGAGCAGTCATCTCTCTTAACGGGGGAGTGAACTCTTTGCAGCCAACTCTCAATGTTTGGTTTTCCATGAACTTTGCCCTCTGTTTTGGAACAGACTGAATTGTCCTCTACTGGTAGCTTTTTTTTGTCTAACATGTGCTGATCAAGGACAGCAAAAACCAGAGAGAGACTAAAAAATGCCTTAAAAGGGAAATATCACATTTCAATACAATAAATGATAATCAAGTCATATAATATGTCATGTTGGAAAGCTTTGATCATTCTTACTGTTCTTGCTCTTTTTTTAAAAATGAGGAGGAAAAAGCTGCTCTGTTAATAAAGATCCTTACATTCGGCGTCTGACGGATCAGATTCATGGTATGTTGTCAACAATCAATCTACTCTAAATGAATCCTACGCCTACAATCTGCCCCTATAAAAATTGACAGCAGCACAGCAGACCCTCTTGATATGAAGTGTTCACTGCCTAATCATTAATGTTGTGTTGTACCAGCTCAAACACCTCTGAACTGAGTGGTAAATATGCTGTGTCGAGGCCAAACCCAACCCCCCCCCCAGAAATACTTTACCGTCACCACGCTTAGAGTATTCTAGCACAAATTCTCATTGGACAGAAGACAGAAGAAACGGGTTTGCCAGTTTGCTCGTCATCAGTCTGTTACACAATGATGACAGCAGCCAGGCCTAGCTTTTACTACAGACTGCTATGACATGTTGCACAGTTGTAGTAGCGTGGCCATGTTTACGTATCCGATGTCTGCTGTCGATGTAGTGTATGTATGATCATTTCACCGGTTTGAAAAGTGAGTGTGGCAATCAGAAAATGTATTTTACTGTCTGATGAAAGAAGCATCAGTATACGTCCTGTAACAAACACTACACTACATGTTATTTCTGAGAGACAAATTCCTTTATTTATAATGAACGCAAACTAATGACAATGTAGTATTGGCTAAAAATCCTATTACCCTCAGCTATCAAACAGGATCAATGCATAGATTTCCCTGTCTTTCAAAAATGACATATACTAGCATTACCCAGACATCTAAAGCAATGTACACAGCACAGTGCCTACATTTAAATCAGGCAGGATCCTTAAACAGCCTCATTTTGTATAGAAAATTATTTTAGCTCATTTACCTGTTGGAGTAGCAGTGTGCAGCTAGGTGAATGTAGAACCACCAAGAAAAAAAAGGAAAGAGGCTCCTACTCCAGTAACATTTCAGATGGTGAAGGAGATCAAGCTAACAGCGGTATCTCCAGCTTCCAGCACGACAAAAAGGACTGAAGCCTAAGGGGTGAAGGATGCAGCCCTGATCTGATGCGCTCCTTGAATGAACCAGCAAGGAGGTGGAGAAATAGGGGGAGGAGGAGAAGGAGGATGGCAGTCAGGCCGGTACACCGGAGATGCGCCGCTCAGTAGCAAACAGTGTTACAGCAACAGCATCCTGCTGCACAGACAAGCTAGAGCGGATCAGAGATGGTGGAAGAGGAGAAAGCCCTGCTGCTGGAGGGTACGGCCAGCCTTTAGTCCTTTGTACGTTGTGTCAGCAAGGATTACCACCACGTAGGAGGAGAGGGAGGAGGATGACCGGGGAGAGAGGCTACTCGATGAGCGCTGCATTCAGGTCGACATTCCCTTCCTCTGGTACAACAACAGGCCGATGAGCTACGCTCCGCACTGGATTTCTAAGATGCTATTTTCCATCACCATGGGATGGTAAACGTCTGTGACATCGCTGAAGCTGACACGCTGTGTTTACTGATCAGTATGTACAAACACATGCGCATCAAGCTCTGCATACAATTCTATAGCCCTCTCTTTCATAGCCAGCAGGGGAACCATTGGCTCTACTGCCAATGAACAGACAGGCAGAGGACAGAGGGAAGGGGGTGGGGCACGATGTTTAGGGGGAGGGTCTCTGAATTTTCGGGGGAGGGAGGGGTCCCTCGGGGAAGAGAAAGGGGTGGGGATGAGGGGGTTTTTGATGAATGGGCACCTGCCATGATTCCCATTTCAATTCCAAAACCGTTTGTGCAGCCACTGCTGGTGAGCTGGCAAATCCAAACCACAATCCCCTGCAGGCTCAATCACAAAACAGGGACGGGGTGGATTGTGTGTGCGCCTTTTCCACAGTCTTGAACATTACTTTTTAATGTGGCCACAGCTGTGGGAGACGACAACAATATGGCTCCCAGAGAGCCAAAACAACATTCTGCTAATGCTGGCATGCAAAAAATTAATGTAGAGCTGACATTGCCAGGTTACAAATGACCAGTGAGAGCACAGGGCTTAGGTGGGAGTCCAGTCAGACTTATCGTGAAGGCTACTGCTCCACCCTTTCACCTCGTCAAAGACGCCACTGCACTCCATGTAAAGAAGCATTCATTCACACATCTCCTCTTCCAAAGGTCCAAGACACACATACATGCACACAGACAGGACATGTTCAGTACAGCAACTTGAAGCAAAGACTAAAAATGCTCTCTTTTCATCTACCTGATTCTGGTCTGAATTACTTGAGCAAGATATATTTGCTTAACACCCCATGATGATTAGTTTGAGTGAAGGTCTTTTATTTGACATGAGTTTATCTTGCACTGTACATAGTATCAGTTAAAATAATACCTCTGAGAAAGACATCCCAAAAATCCAATTCTGGACCTTCTGCATTTAGTTATTTTTAGTTATGCTTACTGGATGCTTTTCTATTACACATTGCTATTATTGTTGGAGGACTCAATAAGGTTTCTTCAGTCTCCAATAAAAACATGTGGCCAAGAGGTGCATTTACCATTTACAATCTTTGAAAACTTTAATTGCCTCGTTTGAGAAAGGTTAGTGGTCTGTATTCTCAGTCCTGCTGGGAAAGAGAAAGTGGACAACCAGAAGATTCCCCTAATAAACTTCTGTGGAACATATTCACAATGGAGCAGCTCACTGGAAGCGTATCAATGTCACCACCATTGATATAAGAGTACTGATTACATGTTGTGAAATTCATCAATATCAATATCAAATGCTTGCTTGAGGACATTCCAGCGTAGACTGATTGTAAGGCAATAATAGATACTCCAGTCTCTTTTGGAAAGTCTTAACAAGAGGAACATATCACATCTAAGGCAGAGATGATGATATCATTTCAGAATGGCACCAGTTTGACAGCCACAAAAGTAAACAAAAAATACCATGTCATGAAGTTTCAACTGTTAATTCCATCTTTAATCAGTGTTCTTCAGTAATATCAACACTTTATACCTGATAAGTGCTGTGGAAACGCTGTTGACGTTCTTTTAATCCAAAACCAAGGCTCAAGGTTCCCATACGCCAAACGCTACTTTGTTTACCTGCAACTATGTACAACACTGAGGGAACTGATGGGAAACATGCAAAATAAGAATTGCAAAAAAAATGCTAAACATTTTCTCCAGGGCCAAAGGACTAGAAAGCAAACACAAACCAAATAAGGGGTGAAAATGATCACCATGACTACAGAGCCTAGATTTGTTCAATCTGCATTTTGATTACTAACAGAGAAATATACATCCTGATGCAGCGTTTTCAGATCAAGTAATTATTCAAATACTTGCCAATGTCTAACAAAGCCCTTGTCATGTCCAGCTTTTCAAGACTGGTGATTGTGATTTAGATTGTGGAGCCAAGAGCAAGAATGGACAAGACAAAGAAAGAGCAGATCACTGAAACTTTACTCCCAATAGGTGTGGCTGAGACAGTCTTTCCCCTGATTTGTGCCTATACACCGTGTGACAGCTGCATCTGTGAATTTGGACAAATATCACACAGTGCTTCATACACACACACACACACACACACACACACACACACACACACACACGACCTCACTGGCACATACACAGCTTCTTCATACAGTGGGAAAATGTCTATACTAAACTAAGCAAACAAGTCTTTCTTCATATGTGGGGGGATATGGGTTCACTTGGCTCTCAATAGTTCTCAGACTGATTGTGCCTGTTTCATGTTGTGTGACAACCACTGAAACAATAAACCTCGAAGTGATAGAATATTATTGGCATATAAACAACTCCAACCACGACACCAGAAAATCCCCCCGTGGGGCCGAAACGTCATTCTAAGGTAGCAAATACATCATTACTCTGATTCTTACGACGGAAACGTGCTCAATACCTTTCACAAGCCCAAACACTAACCCCGGCATACACACGTAGCACCAGCGAGGTATTGTATTTACAGATTCATTAATGTAGTTTGCTTTTTGTAGGTCACAAACATGACCTATTTTGAGTTAGGAATATAGGAATATCGTTAGCTAAAAAGACAGACAGACGTTATATTTTTAGTTGTATTAAGCGTTGCTTAGCGGACCACATTAGAGGCCAATATATCAAGACAAAACCGTTGATGAGACACATTCAGGTAGCTTTTTTCACAAAGTAAAATAGTGGACATAATTTTGAGCTGTTGTATGAAGACAAGATAGGAGGAATCTTGCGTAAAGCCTGTCCGGCGTTAACGTTAGCTAGCTAACTCATGGTTGTTGGCCATCCTTCATTGCTATGAATTAAAACTAGTTCTTTCAAAGTGTAGCTACTTACCAGATCTCTGCCTGAAGTCACTTCTTTGTACAATAATATATCTCCATGTCGCTGCCAAGTTCCAATGTTGACATGGCTTGTTTTGGAACCAAAAAGTATTTAGTATGCTGGTGGATTTTGCAGTCCACGGCCATGACAACACGCCCGTGCATTGCGTCACAACTTGTGTTGCCTTCAAAAGCTCTTCGTGCAGGTACGAAATACAGCATAAGGTATGTGCGTCTATACTTGGTCTGTAGGGATCAGGCATTATGGCAACATATGCTGCTCAAACTTACTAAATAGCAAGAAAACATTGTTACAAAGGTGGCTGTAGAATGACCTTATTTTATTGTAATGATATATTTACAGCTCTTTATTGTTTTGTTTGCTTGTTACACCCTATCATATGATGTAGGTTTAGAATATGAAGTATAATAATGTGAGTCGATTCAATTTATTCATTCATAATGAACATATAAAGGAAATCCACAGTTTCTTGCTTGTGCTTGTTTGACTTAAAAATAAAATCTCGCAAACCTGAGGCGGCAGAGGAGCAGGGAGAAATTTTTACCATCATTGATGTTTAGTTACGTTGATGTTGATGTTGTTAAGGTGCAAGCCAAAATGCTATGAATACTATTATATGTAAAGATAAACAGAATGTGTACTAAAATAACAAAGCTAAAGAAAACCATTCGAGATACATATGGTACATTTGGATCAGCTCTTGGCACGGATTCGATTTCCACTCTCTAAATGTCGAAGCGCTGTGATGTAGTTGGGATTTCAGATAAAAACCTAAATTCCACCTAATGTCATACATTTTCGTGGGTACTTGTGAAATTCCGACATTTCTGGGAGCACATAAAGGCAGCATGGCGGGAGGAGTCCCAGGAGCTCGACGATCCAGCTCTAGATTTACAATAGAAATACTTCAAAGCGTATCAGAGATATTTATGACAAATACTACCTTTACCTTCCTGTTGAGCTGATATTCCTGACCCCTGCACACAGAACTTTCAACAGCAGACACGAAAGCAAAAAGGTAACCGTACCTCTGGTTTGAACTCTTTTACAATACTGCCACCTGCCGATGTAAATACCTCTGAATTGTAAAGGAGTGTGTCGAAACAAACACACATATAGGTCACTGCTCCTCATTGGTGATTCCTTTCTGAAATATGTTTTGGATTACTGGGTTCACCATGTTGAGGTATAGCAGGGGAACATTCATCAAAGTGTTTATTGCCCCACAGACCTTATCTACCAAAAGTGATTAGTATTAGTAGTATTGTTGACTACGATATGATAACTTGCTCTTTGTGTGAATCCAGTAAAGCTTACAGGAAAATGTAATTTCTAAGAAACAATTAATAGTTTACATCTTAGTTTTCCAGTATATATTTAACATCCATACTTTTAAGTTCCAAGTGTTTATTACAAATCCTGATTTGTGCTCTTAGTGATTTATGCATGGATGATTGTACTGGAGGCTCTTTTCAGATTACATCCAGATATCCATGTTTGTTCAATCAAAAACACTTCTCAGTGTGTTGAGAAAGCATGTAAAACCAGTAATAAACATCAAAAATTTCCAAATTGCATCCCATACTATATCTATGGTTCCTATTGCACATGTCAGCTGTTCCATAGTTTGTTCCTTTTTCCTTATACTTTAAGGTTTTAGAGGGATTTTTTTGTTTCCCTAGAGAGCTTTGTGATATTAAACAACACAAATAAACCTGATTATTCATTATCCTTTACATCATTTAGTAATAGTAGTTAAATTCCCCCATCTTTGCTGTAAAATAATGACATGGTACATGAGCTTCGTTGAGTTTATTACAATCCAATGAAATACTTTTTGGCTCTCCTCTCAAAAATGGTCAATGAAAAAAAAAAGAATGTACCTTAAAAACAGTTAAATGCTGAAAATTAGTTGGGTGATATGGTGTGTTTCGGTGTTGTGTTGTGTCTTGGGGTCCTAAGAATATGGCAAGTGCAGTTTATGGTCTTATTAAACTGTTTCCAACATCACAAGATGACAACACTCGTACTTGTACCAACAAATAACTGCTTTCTTAATACTGAAAAAAAGATCATGTTTTAAGAGTCGCAGAGGAGAAATTTAACCGATAACTTCCCTTCGACATATAAATTAGACAATAAATTAAAGCCAGTGAAACAAGTACAAAGACATATATAAACTAGCCTGTATTAAAACAACAGAAATATCGGGAAAAAACTAACCAATCACAGTAATGGCAAGTTTCCTGGAGGAGCCAGGATAATCCCAAAGACATAGAAAAGCCCCATGAGCAGGTTGAGCTTGGCGGTTTTATGGGGGATCTTGGCGTAGCATCGACTGCGGAACTGCTTCTCCAGGGAGAAAGCCATGGGCAGGGTGAGCAGAGGCAGGGCCATGCTGATGGTGTAGCGCGTGGCCAAGATGCAGAAGAGCACGTACGGGACGAAGAGCAGGAGGTTGTAGAGGACGTAGGACAGCGTGGGCCCGATGAGGATGGCCAGTGTGACAATGCCTGCCTGCTTGTCAGAGTCCATGTCTCTGGTGTTGTTGCTGTGGAGGATGGCCTCCGTGTTGAGGGCCAGAGGGACGGCGTACACCAGGGGCAGCACCGACAGGTAGCCCACCTGCACAGCATGGGCAAACATGACCGCCAGAGGGCCGAAGGTGATGAGGATCACCACATCTCCCAGGGCCACGTACTTGAGACCAATACCTGAAGGAGGAGCAGACAGCAGGAATATCTCATCTTTTATTATCCATCAATATCTCCATTCTAATCAAACACTACTGCCAATGATTTGATTGACGGGTTCATAATCTGCATAGTACTGAGCTTCATAGACACTGATGAGCCACACTGCATGAGGGGTAAGATGTCATCATTAGAGGCAGCACAGGCTTCAGGGTTCTGACTCAAGACTCTTACTGTCATGTTCAATCACACACACAAACAATGAAGCAGTTCAAATGTTTGATCAATGAAACCAGTCTGCAATTTGAAATTTGGTGTTATAAAAAAAATATATATATTATAATAGTACTATAATAGTACTATACTATAATAGTAGTATAGTATATATATATATATATATATATATACTGTATATATACTATAATAGTAAGAATGTCAATTTGCTGGTTCCAGCCTAATAGACTTGACCATTTGATGCTTCATGGCATTATAAATGGAGATATGAACATTGCCACTGACAGCATGTGATAGGCTGACATTTTACACAGTACACAACCAGGAAAATGATGTGAAGAATCATTATAGAGGTAGTATAGATAGACAGGCTCCACCTCCTTCATAGCAGTGTTGAACTAAACCAACCAGCTACTGTCTGAGGTCAGGTTACTATCCCTAACATCATTTTCAAATTGTAACTTGACACCAAAATGCAACGTGGCTTTTACAGTAAGACGTGTGCGTGTGTGTGCTCTTTTAGAGGTTTAGAGACTGATAAACGTTAGAGACTGTGAAGCTATTGTTTTACTCACCTCCTGTATATAAGAAAGAGCTGGAGAGCCCCCCAAAGTAAATCAGAGCCAGGTGCTCCAGTCTAAGTGTAGACAGGAAGTACAGCAGAGTGGCACACAAGCACCCCAAAGAATACAACAAGGCCCCGAACATGACCACATCCTGCGGGGCCAAGATCTCATCCACAAGAGTCCTGTCGTCACTCTTCTTGTGATCGATCCCTTTGGAGAAATCATAGTAGGTGTTTACGAGGTTGCCGGCCCCGTGAACAACGAGGACGGCCACCGCACACACCAGCAGGATCACAAAGTCAACAGAGCCGTCTAGTTTATACGCCAAGGCGCTGCCAAGAGCCACGGGTGTGAGCGAGGCGCTGAAGCTCCACGGCCTCAGTGCCAGCACGTAGGCAGCACACTTCTGCCTGACATCTGAGGCAATACGGGCCATCCCAGACACGTGGTTAACGCCCGAATTGTGATTTTGCACAAGGTTATTCAAACCAGTCTGCCATTGTTGGCCATTGTGCCCATTGGAGCCAGCCAGAACATACGTTTCTGCCCTGCTCGCTTTCTGCTCCTTTGCCATTCCTCTGCTACGGGTAAAGAGTCGCAGCAACACTCCCAAAGAATGTCTGGTGTACCTGCAGCAGCCAAAACAAACAAAATGACAAGAAAGACAAATATATATTATTTCACTTAGGTTCAGTAAAGACCAGCACAAATATGAAGTGCATACATCCTGCTTGATTGTAAGAGTGCCACCTCAAATAGGCTGACTGTGTCCTAAACTTGGATTTAACAACTGTTTCAAATTTTTGAATACAATTAGAAACGACGATGCAACAATATTTCAATTCTGTGTGATATAAATGCAACACTATTCTATCAATACTTCACTTTCGATGTAAGACGTGCTAGTTAGGCCTAACGTAACAGAATCGAGACCTATACTGAAATTTGCACATCCGTCAACATAGTGGAATAAGACGTAAAGATCGCTGTATAGTGGCTCCAATTTAGCCTGTTCTGTAGATACAGTACTTTAAATTTCAAAGTAGGACAATTCATAACTAACAGTAGCTTTTCCGGCGTGTGTCATATCGTGAAACGTAACAAATTATCCAAAATGTTACTTCGGAAGAACAAAATAGCACTGCGGGTCAGATAAATGTAGCGCCGCCGGCTAACTGCTGAGATTATGGGATTAAAGCTAACCGTCGAGCTAACGAGCTAACGTCTAATGTACAGGCACATATTTCCTTTGTTGAATGTGTGCCAGCTCTTCATACCTGTTACGTCTTTACCTTCCGACACAAACTCTGCTTCCCGCCATTTAAGACCATGTTTGTGTTAGCGGTGAGCCGGCTCAGGTTGGAGGCAGGTAGCGGTCTTACGTGTCAACTTCAACCAAAGTACTTCAGTTCAGTGGTTGGCGACTGTGAACTCTGCTGCACCTGACCGCCATCATTTCCTCATCCGCGAGTGCAACCACATATAAACTGAAGAAAACGAGGCTCGTATGAAAGGTTCCGCCCAGTATTTTACCACGATCGTTGTATTATATTGGTTCGATCCATTTATATAATGAATATATAATTATAATAATATTTTTGTTGATTTATTTAATTTCGCCCATAACAAAGAGAGAATAAAAGACGAACTTATAACCCAGTAATTACCAAATTGGATACAATTAATTTGAAAGAGAAAACACGACTTAAACATACCAATTTACCAAATAATACATACACATTAATAACAGTTGTGGTAGAGGTTAACTGAAAATGCAGATTTAATTACAAACACAATCGGTTATATTAAGCAATTCAAATACTTTTTTTAATATTGTTCTTTTACAATTTGAGTGGATTTTCAAAAAGTATATCAGTTTATGCTTAAAATGACGTTGCATCTCTCTGCAATATAATTGTGACAGCTGATAACTCCTTTGCTTTGTATGCAGAACTGACTGTGACAGGACATTTTGACTTTGAACTGTTTGGCCTGTGTGCACTGCTATCATAGCCAAATATTTATCTTCTGTTGGTCACAAATGTGAAATTTTATCTTTGAGAATACATCAAATGTAGTCTGCACTATGCTGTCTGACCCTCTGTGCCCTCAGTGTGGAATGATGATGGTGTTTGGTGCTCCTTTTATCGCCTTCACCGCGGAGGTTGTGTTTATGCTTCAGTTTCTGTGTGCAGGATAATTCAACAGGTTACATTTGTATGAAATCCTGTAGAGGGGCGGCACTTAGATCAAGGAACAGCTAATAAGATATTAGGGCGGATCAATAGTTAAAAGTTATTACATTTATGGCATTATTTTTAGGTCGCAAACATATGTGTTAACACTGGGTGGTAGCAGAGACAAAGATACAGCCATGGTTAAGACTGCAGAATCCTCTTACTGTCACTTACTCTCAGGGTCAATTGTTATTCAAACGTTTTAATAAATAGTTTACTATAATTTGTCCCAATTTAAACTCGAGAAAACCCCACAAGACTGAAAACTGTAAAGGAAGACCCACAATGTGATTTCCTTAAATGTGTTAGATTAACTTAAAAGAAACAAACTCAGGTGTGTGTTTCCCTTGATAGTCTATCTATAGGTGACAACTGGTTTGGTTAGAGATACAAATCTGTATCTGCTATCAGATGAATTCACAAAGTTGAAGATATTAACCATAGATAGATATGGGTAAGTATTACAAAATCAAGCAATAATGTAATAAAAGTCAAATGTACACAGAAATGCATGCAAATTAGAGAGAAATGTTCGGCCATGGCGGAGGCACTTTGAGCACTTGAGCACAGGTTTCACTGCTTTATTATCGTATCCAGTGCAGTGAGCTCTGTGGTTTCAGCAGCATTACATCAAACTCTGGAAATCCTGTTGAGAATGAACGTGTCCCGCTGTAACAGAACCCTGTGGCTGCACCTCAAGGTTTGATGGACGGGGTGCGTTTGGTTTTCATTAAAGCGTCTCGCCGCTGACCCCCTGCCCCGTCTGCAGTAACCTGAAACCAGCCTGCAGTCTGCGCCGATCACCGGTCTGCAGCCACACAGCGGGACAGACCGAGAGACAGACCGAGACACAGACCGAGCCGCGCAATGGAAGACGAGCGGCGTTCACGGGCATAGATGAGAAATCGGTGTAGTGCTCGTTTTGGGATTCTTCGCTTGTTTCTTCGTGGAGCTGTGACACCGCGGCCATGGCGAGCTGTCAGACCGAGAGAGGCGTGCAGAGAGGCGACTGGAGTTCAGCTCCTCTGCGGACTGCAGCGCTGCTCAGCCTGCTTGTGTTCGCAGAGATGCAGCGGAGCGCAGCGTTTCCCCGCCGGAGGTCAGAGGTATGATGTCCCCGCCGGAGCTACACTGACCATAACGTCATTTGTAAAACTGTATTCCCTCTTTAAAAAAATGTTTTTAATTCTGTTTTCTTTATGGACCTAGATTGTGTTTATCTTTGTTAAAACAAAATCTTTATTTCGGCATTTGTGAAATTCGTATTCCGGTGAAATGTAAACTTTAGTGAGAAGTTTTGAATGTTCCATGAATTAACAGGCTGTGGGACAGTAGGACGGTATGTCAGGCAGCTGAGCACTGAGGAAAGACAGAACAGAAGGTGAAGTGTGAACCATATACAGTGTGTCCTCATAGATTATAGACTATGCTGTAGAACATTAGCAGCTAGATCAGTGCACATTTGTCATTCAGATAAACATTAATTAATTGTCATAAATATTTGAATGTCTCAAGTCTTGTCTCCTGTAAAGACTCTGTGCAGAGCCTCAGTGTTCTTCAGGGTTATCACACAGAAATTAAGTTCTGGCTGCTAATGTGGATCTTCTTTCAAAGCAGTTTAAATCATCTCTGTGGCCTCTGGAGAGGTTTGATTCATTAGACATCCGCAGATGAAATCACTAGATTTATAGCTGATGCATTAAAATCTAATAAAGGTTGGCAGAGACAAGTAAAGATGAAGAACCTCACAGGGACAGAGCATGGGTCCATCCAATACTGTCACATTTGACGTGAGTTGGATAGATGTTGCTCAACATGCCTCAGTCACTGCCCACTACCCGCTGTGACACTGAGCTGGAGGGATGGTTGTGTGTCACTTTGGCGCACACACACACACACACACATTTTCTGTGTGTCATTCCAAAAGAGTGGTGGTGTAGTGAGGGTGACCTACTTGGACAATATAGGATACAGTAGCAGTAGAACAGAACAGAACTTGATGAGTTAGTGCCGTGGTTCTCAAACTGTAGTGGCACGTGCATAAGTGGTGGGCATGTCAGTGGCTGGTGAGATGGACCTCACATGTATACTTGCACATACTTGTACATCTCATTCATTGGAGACATACATAGAGGCTGTATTTTTTCTACCTATTTGATAATTCATTGAATTTGTGCAATAGCAACTCAATATGTTGAGTTATACGTTGGGTCCAATGAAAGAACAGCACTCAATGGACTGTTCCTCTGAGCTTTAAACTTGATTCATTACATTTACATTACGGTCATTTAGCAGACGCTTTTATCCAAAGCGACTTACAATAAGTGCGTTCAACAAAGGTAGATAAAAGAACTTCAGGTCACAAGAAATCGTAAGCGTATTTCCTTCCTAAACCAACAGCTAAGAGCATAACTAGAGCTAGAGTAGAAGTGCAATAAGTTAGGTACTATGATGAATGAGAAAAAAAGGACAAATTAGAAATGAAAGATTAGAAAACAAGAGCATCAGAAGAGCTAGGACAGAGTAGGTGATGTCCTAAGAGGGAGGATCCGGGTAGTGTTTCTTGATTCTTCATTAAATCTTGTCATGTTAATAATTGCTTTGCCAACGATATAAATGTATATTGTCTTTATGTTAACGTCTGTGGTTTGCAGTCATACACTACACATCAGGTAACAATATAAGGCGCTGTGTCATTCAGTTTGACAGTCTTTGAGTCTTTCTGAAGGAGCCAGATGAGAATCATAGTCCCTGTCTTCAAAGTGAGAGGAAGCCAGCGCTAAACTCCTCCAGACTCCCATCAGGGTCCTCTGGGACTTTGCCTTCAGATGTTCTGCCCTCACAGTCAGAGCACACCGATCGCTGGCTCAGGGGCTTGGTTTCATCTGCTTGTTTCGGACTTCACAGTTTATCTCTATTTGTGCCAAAGTGTGAGATAAGATTTGCTGTGAATGACTCATAAAACACTGTGCTGGCCTCAGTACATTAAACACTCAATAAATCTACAAACACAAAAATCCAGAGTGCCAGCCAAGGTCAATCACACAGTGTAGTGCTGAACAGTGACCCTTGCTCACTGCCATCAGCTTTATATCACTGCAAGTGCTGTCACCAGTCTGCCAGACTGCCAGACTGTCTGCTTCTATTTCACTATTTAGCAAAGGAAGTGAAGGAAGTACTGCACCTATTTGTCTTGACTGGTAGCAGCAGTAACAGGAACCAGAGGACAGAGTGCAGAATGGAAGTGAGGGAGTGGCTTTGATGCTTTCCTTCACGCTTTATCTCAAAGAAGTAAATGCTGGAGCGGGTTTTCCTCTTCTAAAGCCTCGAATTCCGTAAAGGGCCATGTTACGCGTTAAAAAAAGGACATTAATAGAGAAAATTTCAACTTCAAAATATCAAAATGAAAAATTCAGCCACAATAACAGAATTCTGCTAGTTTTGATACGCTGTAGAAATGTCCAGATTTCTCTTGCGTACCACCAGGGGGCACTTCATGTACCACAAGTGTTGCAGATACTACAGTTTGAAAACCATTGTGTTAGTATATAGAATGAACAAGTGCATCAAATAATGTTATAAATATGCCAAGTGGTCCAGCAAAAACAATTTCTGCATGTTGTGTTAAAGCACTAACTAAACAGTTAGCAGCAAGTACAGGAAGTCTGCACTCACAAAATGGCCTTCTTGAGTCTGAACCACAGTCCAACTCAAGTGTTGGAAAGTGGATTTATCATTTCAAAACATTTCCATAAAAAGTTATAGAGGTCATCAAGTGCTGTGATCACAGCCAAAGGCAAAGCAAAGCTCCAGTTAAACAGACGCAGCGTGTTTATGAAAGCACAGCGAACAGAATCCAGGTGTTAGTATCTGGAGTCATCAGGCACGTGGGACATCAGACATGCACTCTCTGTGAAAATGATCATACTTAATGTTTGGAAAGCGCTGCTGGCCACATCCTTTCTGCATGAGATGGAATGCCCTCAGTAACTCACATGTGAATCCCTCTAATCACAGCCGTTGAATCACATAGTAACTGTGAAATTACAAGGCAGTTAAATGTGTACTCTTCCCTGTTTACTGCCAAATCTGACTTCATGATTACACTGAACTGTGGCTAATGAAAGGTTTTTATTTGTCCAAGGAAGAAGTTCACACCACCGTGTTGCTCATCGGGATCCACAAAGACGCTCGGTCACAAGTGCTTCACCTCTCCAGGAACAAGCGCTACACTCTCACCCCCGAGCAGCTCAAATGGGACAAGTTCAAGCTCACATACAAGTACACATTTTAGAGTTTTTTTATTCAAAATACAATCAATTTGTATCCTGAAGCAAAGGAAAAAGAACATTCAGTGGTTGGAGTTGAATGGAAAGAAACAAATCAAATCCTGCTGGGGCCACAGATCAGTGACCCTGACATGTAGAGAGTCGGTGGTTGTAATTTTGTTAGACCAATGCCAAAGCCAACAGATGTGATTTATAGAAGTTGTTTTTATCTCAGTTTGCAAAATTATTAGAAACACCACAATGCAACACTTCAAACGGAAGATTTTCTCATTATTTCCTCATCAACTGTTTGAGTTGAAGTCTGACAAACAGCAGCTTCATCTCGTCATCAATTGTTTGACATAAAAACACTTCAAGACCTGTTTCGGGTTTCATAGGTCCTCCCATCCTTTTCAGCGCTGTCCTATGATTCACTTGAGAGTTTTAGGTGAGATGGAGCTAAAGCAGTTTGCTCTCTGTATGTTGAATGAGCCAGTTTTCATTTTGGGTTGGACAAATTGTTGGCGAAAAGCTTGAATTCACTGCAACACTTACAGGCCACCATCCGTGAAGATGATGAGTTAAGTTACATCTTCATCTCCATTGTAAAAATGCTGGATCAGACAGATTGATCCCAGACTCTTTCAAAGGCCAGTGTTGGTATCTGTCTAGCCCGAGCTGAGATAAAACAGAATTCCTGGTCTCAATAATAGAGCTGCTCTAACAGTGCTTGTGGGAATTCTGTTGTGCCTGATCAGTAGCCATTCTATTTTGGCAGCCTCCCGTGCTGTAGAGGAATGTGTGTGGAGTATTAACTACAGAATGGTCCTGTTTTCTGAGCAGGGTGCTCTCCTTCCCTACAAACTTGATAAATGCCAGTGACACGCGTCGAGGCATCGCCAAGGCGTTTGCCATGTGGAGTGACGTCTCCCCGTTCAGCTTCAGAGAAGTGCCAGCTGACCAAGAGGCAGACATTCAGATAGGTGGGTACACATCTGGACACATCTGTTCCCAGCAGATGTTCCTTAGCTCAGTGTTTCAGCCTCGTGCTGTGGTTACTGTTTTTCTCTCTGTGCTGTCATCACCAAAATGTCTCATCAAATACTTACCAAGCTTATCATCATAATTCAGAAAGCAAAAGTACAGTGACAAGAACTTGTCACCGAAACTCTTGTGTTTCTGCATTATTTATTTATTTATCTCTTTCAGCTGTAGCAAACTTTTCCCTCTTTCCTTTTAACGACTTAGGCCTGGAAAGACAAATTCTACTTTTACACTGTTCACTCTGGCATCAAATACAATAAATCCTTTTTTTCTGGAGACCTGAAGTCATAAATCTGGAGCATTCACAGTGTAGATTGGTCAGTACATCTTGATTTTGTCAGCTGAGTACTGAAAAATGCATTTGCATAATTCCAAACTTAATAAAGAAACCTGAAATGTGTCGCCACTAAAGGTTACCTTTCAGTGTTTAGTGCAAATCTTTGTGCAAATCTGATCTCTATTGGTGAAGTTCTAGTCCTTTCTATTAGCCTTGTCCATTGTAGAGCCGACCTCCGGCACAATGTACTGCTCTTCTGCTCTACTCGTGCAGGATGTGAGGCTCTATTTGTGGGTAAGGGGTTCTGCTACTCTGCTTAACAGCTCCCTCCACCAGGGAGCAGTGGCTTTCATGCACTGGGGGAAGGTCTTCCGCTGGGTAAGGACCGTACCTACCCCCTATTTTACCTTGCCAGTGCTGAAGTGCCAATAACAGGACAGTCTGTGTTGTGATCTTTATTTTGGGGGAACCTGTAAGTCCCCTTAATTTGAATTCATTTGAACCTCAATGACAGTAAGTTGTCCAGTCTGAGGTGGCAGAGCAGCTCCAAACCATTATGCTCCCTCCACCGTGCCTCACCACTGTAGAACCTTGTAGAACATCAAGAGGGTCTTCCAGAAAGCTGAGACAAGGAGCATATTGTTTCCTCTGTGGTGTCCAATGAACATCATTTTTGCATGCTGTGTGCTTTCGGTGGTCTTTGCATTATGCTCACTTTTAGGGAGAGACACAACAGCACACAATCTTCTCCAACTGTTGTCAGTTTATCTTCATGTGGATTGATGGCCACCCAGGTTTGCAGCCTCACAGAGTTCCTCTTAGATGATTCACAAGAGCTGATAGGAGCAGCCTGTCCAAGCTTGTCATCCTGGAATATCTGACTACAAAGAACTTCCTGAGAAGTTTAAAATCCTAGACTGAAAATGTTTTTAAGTTGGTTTCAGTTTGAGCAGAAATCCATGAAATTCTGAAGGTTAAGTAACTTTTTCTTGTCACTGTAATTCTTAACACACTTCCATACTTGGTGGCTCATAATGAAGCAGCCAAAATTGTGACTTGGGGGTGCAAACTTCAGGGCGTTACATAGAGTCTCAGTGACAGAGAGAGAGAGAAATGTTTGGCATTCTCCAGGGTGAAAGCTGGGTTTCCCTCCTCAGCTCTGAGGTGTGTGTTTCTCTCTGTTTGGCAGGCTTCTACCCCATCAACCACACAGATTGTCTGCAGTCCCAGTTGCACCATTGCTTTGACGGCATCACAGGAGAATTGGCTCACGCGTTCTTCCCAGCAACAGGCGAGATCCACTTTGACGATGATGAGTACTGGATTCTGGGAAACATGCGCTTCAGCTGGAAGAAAGGCATGAATATTAGTTTTTTTTTGTTGCAATTGTGAAAGCTCAGCAGTTATTTGATGGATGCAGTAGAAGCTGAATTCAGGCTTCTTCAGTTCTGGGCAGAATTGAAGAAGATTATCAGATGAGAGGTGAAACGTCTTAAAGTCTTTACTCGGAAGTCCAGTTGAGAAGAAGAACTTTGCTTGGATACTGGGGCCTGGAGGACTTATAGAGTCTTCACACACATGTGGTGTACAGCAACTGAAAGACAAATTAATACGCCAATTTTTGTTGCAGGGGTTTGGCTGACGGACCTTGTCCACGTAGCAGCTCATGAGATTGGCCATGTCCTTGGGCTTATGCATTCCTTGGAACCTAAAGCTATCATGCACCTGAACGCAACATTGACAGGGCGCAAGCTGATCACACAGGACGAGGTGTGGGGTTTGCACCGACTCTACGGTACGTTCAAAGTCCCAATGCAGCACAATGTCAAAGAGATATAGAGCCCTCCGCATTCATTCCATGTGTACCTCCTCAGCTACTCCATGCTTTTTTAGGCTTTTAGCACAGTGTTCCAAAAAAGGGTCAGAGGAAAACGAAAGAAAGAAATCCAGATCCAATACTAATGAAATGTCTTTCACCTGTGGATATGACTCTGTCATCCAGGTCTTAATATATTCGGTAGTAGTGAAACAGATGTGAACAGTAATGAACAGTTTGGCGTCAGTTCCAAGCGTCTCTGACCCAAGAGGTGAAAGGATGAAGCCTCTTGGATGAGAAACTCTTCAAGACTAAGGAGAAGGCCAGTTGCCTTTGATTTTCTGTTCCGCTTGTGAAGAAACACCAGCATGAACCTGTGATCCATTCTGAATCCCAGCATCAACCCAACGTGGCATTAGTGCATACTGTATATACGACTCATGGTTCGACATTAGCGTGTTATGGTGAGTCATGTTTATTGGAACCAGGCGCAGATCAGTGCTCCAAACTCTCCTGCTGCTGACTGGGAGCTGGTCTCAGATCCTCCTCCTTCACTGCATCTCCCCCTCTCTTCCAGGATGTTTGGACCAGTTATTCATCTGTCCGGCCTGGGCTCGGAAAGGCTACTGTGACAGCAAGCGCAAGCTGATGCAGAAGCACTGCCCCTCCAGCTGTGATTTTTGTTACGGTAAGATGCAACAGCAGCAAGAGGGAAAAAAAGACCAAAAAAACTCTCTCTCTCCCTCTCTCTCTCTCTCTCTCACTCACTTGAGCAGTCCAAGGAGCTTTTTGCCAACAGAGCAACAGGAGCCAACAGGTCCAGCCATGCAGAGCTGCCATTGGGGTTTGCAAGCATCTGATTTTAGGGGAGATTATGGTTGCTGCTGGAGGAGACTTTGTTTAATTCTGGAGAACATCAGCTTTCCCAGGGAGGCAATTTATCATTTAGGACAGTGGAAGTACCTGTCTGCTGATTGCTGCTGGCTTTCTAAGTATTCAAATAATATCTGTTGTCCTCTTTCCATCTGATGTGAGATGCATTAGTGCTGCAGTATCGAGTTGCGCAATAGGAAACAGCTCCTCCTCACTATCACAACACATAGATTGTTGTGTCTTTCTGAGATTCCGTCAGCAACAAGGGACAGTGGCGAGGCAGGAGGATACGATCCCTGGCTTGCAGTATTCTGTTCCTTGTTGTTGATTGGGAGACATTGTACGGCTGTGGAAAATTCCAGAGTGACTCCAAACCGCTGGAATTTCAGACTGTGGCTTGAGGGTTAGAGACACACAAGGTCAATTTGGATTTTTGTGGCATTAACAAGAGTGACTGCCTTTTTTGAGCAGACTTTCAGCTGATCACAAGGCAGCCAGTGGTTTTTGTCAGAGAACAGATGGGAAAGATTAAACTGATAAGACGAGCACAGTGCCAGCAGGTCAGGGATTATAGACACCACAGGAAGTGTCTGGCACGATACCGTTTGTATGATATAATTTGTTTGGAAAGTTTAAGGAAGTTCGCCAAATTGATTTGTGTGATCTCCAGATTATGAAATAGAGATTATAATCCGATCGTAGAAATGATTTATTACCGTCTTTTTCAGGCACTTCCACCAAGTCAATTTCTACAATGGAAATGCACCGATCTTAAGGTGCATTTACTCCATGATAAGCAATCAATTGGTGTCATTTGGCATCCAAATAAAGTTTCAAACCTTTAGTGCCGCATGCACTACTAAAGTAGTACTTGAGTAGGGAAGGCTCAAATGTAGAGATAGAATTTCACAACCTGCAAAGTGTTACAATTACGAAAAGACAATTTTCAGCTTGTTGGGCCCATGATTGGCTCTCTAGTTGTGGTTCATTTCATTTAAGGACCATTAGCTGAACATGTGAAGTGTTATTGACTATTGAGGTATTTCCTTTAATCTCCCAGAATTCCCTTTCCCAACTGTGGCTCCCACCCCAGCCCCCCCAAGGACCAAAAACAAGCTGGTCGTGGAGGGCAAGAAGCTGACTTTCCGCTGTGGGAAGAAAATAGCATCGAAACAAGGCAAAGTGTCGTAAGTATCGCTGCGTTCTGCTTCCATTGTGACATCTAACAAAACGCCATCTAACGCACCGCTGTTTGTTTCAGCTGGTACAAGGACGGGGAGCTGCTGGAGTACTCCCACCCAAACTACATCTCCCTGAAAGACAACTACATCACCATAGTGGCCAACGCTATAAATGAAGGCACATACACCTGCATCGTTAGGAAAAAGAACAAAGTACTCACCAACTACTCCTGGAGGGTACGTGTGCGCTTCTGAAGGCCACACCAGAACCCCCCCTGTACACTGAACAGGACATATACACACACGGTCACAAGGAGACCTCATTCACTAGGGCACATATTTCTGTATTTTTACTTTTTTTGCCTTTAACCTTGCCACAAAGCTGTTCATCCTTTATTATTTGTCATTACGTACGTGTATTTTCATGAGGTGCAGAATTAAATGTAGTATTTTCAGGTAGAATTTTGGTGGAAATACTGACTGATACTGAAAAGACATTGCAGTTTGTGTTTGGAGGTGAAACATTAGCTGGTCAATCTACCCACCTACTCTGCAGTCATAAAAAACTAAATAAAATTCCTATAACCCCCTCCATTAACTGTGAAGGCTGAGCTGAGCACCAGCACTGCGTTAGTGGAAATGGCAGGTATGTGGAGTCCAGGATCCCTAGGGTTCCTGGAGGTTTCCCCTTTGGACAAATGAGGGATAGTTATAGATTTGATTCAGCAGATATTTTCTTAGAGAATTACAGCAAGTCTTTAAAATAGGTTTGTAAGATGTATCCTTCTTAAGAGATAAAAGTTTAAGCAATGAGAAAAATTAGTCAGTGCTTCTGTTGCAGGTTTTTTAGGAAGTCAGTGAAATTAAAAACATAAAGCGCATATGGAACACCTCAGATGTCTCGCTCACTTAACTATCCTCACAGTAAGGCCAACTCTGCTTCCCGACACAGAGCAGTCCGTTCTACTAAAAGCTCTCTTTTCAAGCTTATTCAACACATCAGGTGTAATAATCCACAGAAGGGCTCTGCTGGGGCCTGGGGGAATAGATAAAATTGATTAATGAAGGTTTCCATTAGTGCTGGCCCTGGAAGCCTCCAGACACCGATGCTTCTGCGCCAGTTCCAGTGAAAGCAGCAAGCAGTCTGTCAGGAATGGAAATGTACCGATTATTTTTCTTCGGCTCCAAATCAAAGAATTTATTGGTTTAATTCTGAAGTTGAGGATCCATTTAACAACAAAGGCAGAGAGAAATTTGGGCCTCTTTTCCCTGAAAGAACAAAGTACTGAGACAAAGTGTGCAGTGCAAAGGATGACATCACTTTTGGATAGCTACTGCCGAATCCGGTTCAAGGCTGGATTTTTTTTTTAAGGCACGACGACTTGCCTTGATTTTCTCTCCTCTGGCAGTGTGTGGTTGTGTTTGCATAACTTGGACAGAGTTTATAAATGTGGGGGAAAATGGCAGACAAAATAAAGTTTCAAACTTTATTTCTAGCAAAAACATCGTCCTCCTGTCAGCAAGTCAGCTGACAGTCTAAGTAAATACTCTTACATTATGCTGGATGGAAACGAAGCCAAAGCTACATCATTATACAGTAGCTCCAGCAGTCAGGAAATACCATCGAGTTAAAAAATCTGCTCCTCTATTGTGGCATAAAAAAAAGGGAAAGGAAATTGAACAAAAAAAAACATGACAGGCGGCTTAGCGATGAGCTCATCTTTAGAGGCTAAAACTGCCACAGTTGAAACGGCTTTAAAACAGTGACATGGAGCCGAGTTACAAAGGCGGAAGATTTGAGGGAGATTGTGTGATTCAACATGGTCGAGCCACCGGTCTCGCTGTGCGACAGTCCTGACAATTTGGTTTGTGATTTCAACCAGTGACACCCACAGGAAAGTTCAAACTAAAAGGTCCAGTCCCATCTCCCAGAATTCATTGTTTCCTCTCTCCTCTCTCAGCCTGGTGTCTTTCACTTTGCTCAAATTTTGGGCTTTAAAACTTGAGGCTGAACCCTGGGCCAACTGCAGACGCTCCCTGGTTGCTGGTTGTCAGGTGGAAGCCGGTGTCCTTTAGGTCATCTTCCCCCTGGACAGACAACAGACACAATGTTAAGTGATTTAACGGTCAATTTATAACATATTTATTGTACAACTCAACACACTGGGTGCCTGACCGGGTAACACAGGTATGCATGAAAATGTTTATTAATAATATTTTCATCTTGGGTTCGGGTGGGGATTTTAACATCCCGAGTTTTCACGCTGACAAGAATAAAACTGACATCATTAACGCACACGTGTGACTTTTTGAACGAAAAGGAAACGGTCTCATCTAACAACTGTACATGAGCCTGAGCTGTAGACCGGCATCGGCCTGAAAGAAAACAACTCCTGGGTGGAGAAGTGCACTGTAGAAAACGTTAGGAGCTAAAGTGTGCTCATCATGGAAAACACAAGGAGGAAGAGCCTGTAGGTCTGTAATCTATTTAACACAGCGTTCAGAAAGCCTGGTAGCTGTGTGTAATGGAGAGAATGGAAGCTAATGTCCTTACCAGGTGACTGTAGCCCAGGCCTCCCTCGGGGGGACGAGGGCTGGTGCCTCTCTTCACCCTCTGCTGCTCGCTCTTTGCTGGCCAGGTGGGGAACATGGACGGGTCGATGGGCAGCGGCGACTCGCGGAAGTACTCGTGCTTTAGAGCTTCGTCTGATAGGATCCTCTTAGCGGGACAGTAGGTGAGGAACCTGAAAATAGCAAAGATAGACTTAGACCAGAAACAGAGGGAAAATGGAACCGTGACAAAGTAGCGCAGGTTTTGTGCTTTAGTTTCAAACTAATACTTTCAAATGGGACAGAGGCACATCAGTTACAGAAAATACAAACTTGTGTATGATGTTATTTTTGTTCCATCCCTTGAATAGAACTCTGTAGGCAGTGGATAAGCCCAGTGAGCTCTACTTTCATTTGACACAATATAAATATTTTCAGAAGTGACTGGAAATCTGCAACCTCATGACAGATATCCAGTTTATAAATGCATCCCAGTGACGGTCTCAGGTCAGCTGCACAGCCTGGCGTGAAGGAGGTCTGAGGGTTTGTGTGATGAATTCTAATTGTACATGACAGGATCAACCTCCAGTGTGATAATTGGCTCTCCAACAATGTCTGATTGGAATTGTACGTGTGAGCAGAGGCGGTGTGGTAAATGAACAGCAACAGCCTGGATAGATTTCTCCAAACAAAGTAATCCATTTCAGATGGCTAGATCACAAACAACTTTGTAAGCATTGTTGACACACCGGGGCATAATCTGAATTTAAAAGGCTCAATCTGCACACTGAACACTTGTAACAACAACAGTGACGACCTCGTGCACGTTTGAGCTCACTGCTCCACTCAGTCTTGGACCCTCGGGACCCCAGAGTCCTGCTGGTTTTCATTAGAGCCATACGGACAAATTTGAACTGTGACACCTGATTAATGCACTTATAATGATTTGGTACGATAGGAAAGTAGCTGCGGTTTGAGTGTTGAGGCCCCGGGGTGAAAACTGCTCTATGTGGTTTCACAAGCTTTTCCACACCGATTTGTTGAAGGAAACCTTTCAAAAAAACATTGATGGATAAGTGTACATGATTTGGATGCGAGTAAAAATGGTCTTAAGGTACTGATACATCAGTAGGGCTCATAATCCAGCATCTGTATAACCCTAGTATTGAAATTCATACTGTTGAAAGTAGTAAGTATCAGAGGAAGTCCATTGCCTGCCATAGCCACAGGTTGCAGACTGGAAGCAGACTTCTAAACACTCCCCTACACACGGTGGTGTGATATTCCAAACAGCTCTGTGACATCTACCTGCCAAACCACACTGCTACACTTCTACTACTTGCTGCTTTGCTTTGGAACTTCTTAGACTGTATTTCTCCAAGTATTGACCTCCCGGGTCCGAGTCGCTCCAAGAATAAAAGGCCTCATGAGTCGTCTGACAGCTGGAAGGTTTCACAGAGCTGGAAGGGGGCCAAACTTCCACTGAACCATAATCTCTCAGGCAGCACAGTGGACATGTTGTTACCATCCTCCACAGCTGGGAGGTAACTCAGCTGCGTGTTTTTGTCATTTACAGGTGTATGCATAGGCTCTGTGGGTGGGTTTGAGATCTGAAAAGGAAAAGTGAGCGGCCGCTGAGACGCTGCACTCCTCAAAGCCTCTGAACAATTCTTAGTTCGGGAATGCGCAAAAAAAAAATTACGCCAATTATGTCGGTGTGAAAAAGACTTTCCGCATTAAATGCATGTTTTCTGAAACATTTCCCTGTAGTTTGGAGAATCACCATGGTGAGTATGTCCATGAAACGGAACACAGGGATAAAATAGGCCATCGCCGAGGCACCGTGATGAATTACCATGTTGATACCGTTGTCATGTTTTAAGTAAGCCTGCCAGAAATACACAAAGTGAATAAAAAGGCCTGGAAAGCATAAAAGAATGTGAAAGGGCTGCAGTGTAATTAATCCAAGTGAGGCTATTTCCACTGCAAAAGTCACGCTATTCATTGTTGATATTTGTAGCTTATATTCACATATTAGAACAGATACATGATGGCAAATAATAGTATATCCTCTCTCAAAGCACGAACACATATGGAATAACAAAGTGAGGCTCTCTGTATTTGAGCAGTAAATATATGAGACAGTGTGTGTGGTATAGTGTTGCATCTTAAGACAAGAATCCTACTTGTTCATGAGGTCAAAGCCTTGGTCCGAGAGCAACACTCCAAAGCGTTTCCGCAGGTTGTTGTAGGGATACTCTGTGAAAGTCATCTTCTTCACAGCGGGCAGCTCGTTGTATCCGGGCCAGATCTTCTCACTGGGTGATCCCAAATCCTTCCCAACCAGCAGACATACAAGAGTTGTTAAAGTGGGTGGGGTGGATATGAAGGATAAACCAACCATAGCCAAGAAAACAGACTTAGGTGAAGAGTATTTCAATACTTTAATGATGCCTGAACTGCCTATGGTGCCACAGTGACCTGGGATGCCTGCATGACATCAGTCCACCTGGCTGTCATGCTCTAATGCTTAGGATCCACTCATTGTAAGTCAGGCAACAGTGCTGAGCTTCTCAATTTCAAAAAAGCTTCATCTGCTGGGACATCTACCAACTTCTCCACCATGTGGCCATTTGCAGAACCGCATTCTGGCCCACCCCACACACTCACTCTAAAAAGGTACATGTTGTAAACAGGGGGGCTTCATTCATTATAGTGAGACATTTCCTCATTTTATGGGGGGCAAGTGAGGTCACTTACCTTGAAAATCTTGTTAATTTGGTCAATTTCAGATTTTCCAGGGAAGAGAGGTTTCTGGGTACGGAGCTCGCCAAATATGCAGCCCACTGACCACATGTCCACAGCTGTGGAGTACTCCTGCGGAGAGAAGAACAAACATAGTGGCTGTCCACAGAAATAAAGTAGACAGTCTGCCTGGCACATTTGATGCTTTGAATCTGTCTAGTGCAGTGCCAGACTGCTGGCCCGCTGCCATCTCTCTGTTGAGCTCATGTACTGTAGAACACAAACTCTCTGTTGCATTGGTGTTTAACTCAAAGGACAAGTGCTTCACAGATGCCAGCTCTCGCAAGTGTATCTTCCTACAATCCCTGACAATATTAAGAAATCAACTTGACATCATTAGATTTGACTATGGAGGAGGTAGCTTGTCTGGTTCCTGTGATGTGCGGGAGCTACATGCTGTCAGAATGTTCATAGAGTTGGATTCCTACCTTGGCTCCGAGCAGCAGCTCTGGTGATCGGTACCACAGGGTCACCACTACAGGAGTGTAAGGCTTCAGGGGAGAACCATATTCCCGTGCCAAACCAAAGTCTCCAATCTGCAAGACAAAAGTTCACATAAAGGTCTAATGATCAATCATCACTGTAATAATTATTTTAACAGGTTCTCTGATGGGCATAATTCCCCAATCCATCCATTCTCCAGGCAATTTTAGAGTGTCCGATTAACTTAAAGCGGCATGTCTTTGGAGGCGTCTGGAGGAAACCCACGCTAACGAGGCTCGGCCCACTATCATTCAGGCATAGAAGGAAAGCAGTACTATGTAACTTCTCATAGCTTCATATTAATGTTCAGGGTTTTCCCTACTACACTACAAATTAGGTGCCGACGGTGGAACAAGCAGGAAAAGAATACTTTTGAGAACAAGAAGAAAAAGAGAAAGCAACATTAATGTCACAAATGACAAATACACAATGTTAGGGGGAGCCAACTATTACGCTGCTCCTTTAAATTATTCCTTATTCAGCTTTGGACCATGAGAGCTCTTCGAGGCCCTGTGGATTCTTGGATATCACTTGAAAAGTCAAAGTCTTAGCATACCTTGAGAATACCCTTGTGGCTCAGCAGCAGATTGGATGTCTTCAGGTCCCGATGGAGAATCCAGTTATCATGGAGATGGCGGACACCTCTCAGCAGCTGAATCATCAGAGTCTTTACTTCACCTGATGGGAGACACACATATTGGTCAAAAGTTCACATTTGTTCAATTTGTCAGTGAAAAGCATGGTGTGCAGAGGAAAAAGGGGGATCATAAGCCTGTGAGAGAGAGCATTGGGTGATTTGTAGTAGTTATGTGATGTCATGTGTGGCTGTTGAGGAGGCTTATGACTTGAGGATAAAGACTCCTCCCATTCAGGAGGAGCGTGAGAAAGTAACAATTTGAAATGAAGTAGTTACAGGGGCTGGATGAATGCACACAGATAAGAAGAAAATCTGGAAATATAATCTCTTCTGTTTTAAATTTAGTACTAGGAGGAGACATCATCATAATAAACACATTCTATGCTTTGAATGCAGTAGGGTGGGAAAAAGGTGTGGAAAATGTGCAGAGGTTTAAGAAAAGGGATTTGATCTGAAATTAAGGACATAACATCTAGTGCCACTGTGTCTCCAAAAAGACTGAAATTGTTCTTAAACTCACAGAGCCAAACTACCACAGTGAAAAAGCAAGCAAAAGCTATTATACACAAAGAAATTGACCAAAGCGCAACATGATTCTACATTACCTGGGAGAAAGGGCTGCTTCATGGTCTCCATCAGACTCTTCAGGTCATGTTCTACATAGTTCATCACAATGTAGATTTTGTCCATATTGCTTCCAACAACTATTTCCTAATGTCAGTGAGGAAACAAAAATAAGAGTGAGCTCTATCAAGACAACATTACAAGATGCTATAATTTCAAAGTTTTAACAATGTTCTTTTGTAGACAGATTATCTCGCATGCTTTAATGGATTGTACTTAAACAGGCCGAACGATGTCTCTGTCGCGTTCTCTCACCCTGACTGTGACAATGTTTGGGTGCTGAGCTTTCAGGATTGTGTTGATTTCTCTTAAAGAGGTAATAGGGAAGCCCTCCTTCTCTTTCTCCATCTTAAGTCTTTTCAAGGCTACAATTTCATCTGCAAAGATAATATGTTATGATCATTATTATGTAACAAATGAACTTTTTGAATGAAGAATGTACCAATATGAACGATGTCATACCTGTCTTTTTGTCCTTGGCTCTGTACACCACACCGTACGTGCCCTCCTCTATTCGGTTCAGACATTGGAATTCTTCAACACTGCGACAACCCTGAAATAATCAAACATAATAGTTAAATGGATATAACAAGAGAGCTCTTTATGTCAGTAACTTGCATTACATAAACCAGGGGTGGGGAACCTCCAGGGATCATTCATGATCATTCATGTAAATTTGATGGCATTATCATTGCATTTTCCGGATACCAATTGCATTGAATGATACACATATAATATCATAAGATTTTATTATTGCGAAATTTCGCTTTAAGGGAAATTTTTTATTTGAAACACAGCCCATTATTCCATGGAAAGACTTCAATAACACATCACATTCGTGGAATTTCAATTCACATAGAACTCAACATTTCACCAATATTGATATATGGTTGTAGATGTTGTGCCACTTACCTGTAAAGCAGGCAGATATTTGGGCAGCTCCTTCTTTAGCTCCACGGGTGATATTGGGGGGGAATCTGGGATGTAGTTCTCCTCTGGGGTGGGGGAGCGAGAATGAGTCAGAGATTGAGGAGTGGGGTCACCGTCCCCTGCCTCCTCGTCCTCTTCCTCCATGTCCTCCCCGCTCTCCGCTGAGTCGTGGTCAAAACGGGACTCTGGGACTAGAGGACACAGGGTGATGATGATGATTCCATGTTTACTGCAGCTTTTGATAAGTTTCTGATCATATTTCCATTTTAGATCTCAACAGTTATATGGCCCCTAGGCAGACAATCCAATTGCTGCATCACTGCAATGCCCACCTGTGGGAATGTGGTTTCCATTTTCCCTCTCCTCTTCATACTCTCCCTCTGTCTGCTCCTCCTCACTTACATCCTCTGAAAGGAAGTCAGCATGTTAGCGCTGCAAAACTGTTTGACTTGATCATAAAGAGTGGCATCAGCCATCGCAGAAGAGATGTTTTAAATAACTGTACCTGCACTGTGCTCAGACCGCCCTGAGCCCGAAACAGACCCCTCCTCCTCCTCCTCCTCCTCCTCATCTTTGTCACTTTGACTGCCAGACTCTTCATCATCATCATTCTCTTCTTCCTCCCCATCTTCCTCTTCTTCCTCTGATCCTGATCCTGATCCTGACGCTAGAAGAGATGAAAGATAGATGAGGAAAAAACGTTAACAAAGAAATTTAATCTGAAGCAAATAATACTGAGTGAAGAGGGATTCTACACATTTTACACTTCAAAGACACCAAATGATGCCGAAGATATTAGTTTGGGGAATAAAGCCAGTCTAGTCTGGCGTTTGCATTTGTATTGGTTTGTTGCTGGCAGTGCCGGTTATAAAGCATCAAATACCCATTGAGGATTCTGCTGAGCTGGTCTTCCTCTCACTGTCGCTGATGTCCTGAAGGTCTGCAAGCAGGTCCTTCTCATCTGACCTCTCCTCCTTGGATGCTATGCAGAGTGACAGGATACAGATTTAGATGCAACTGAATATCGATGGTGAAAAACATGAATGCTACAGCTTAGAGCAAACAATCGTAATGGTGGTGTGGTGTGGTGTATTGGAAACGCACTTGCACTCTTTCTCGAATCACTGTTGTCGGATCTGTCCCGGGATCCCCGGTTTGGACTGCGGCTGCGGTGACTTTGTTTGGGCTTGTCGTCATACTCATCGGGTAGTGCGCGATGGTGAGAGGGTACTGTTGACGGGGAAGTCCGTTAGCATCACCGTGTAGACAAAGCTTAGTTGTCTTACAATCAAAAAATTCAAATCTCAACACATTCAACATGGACATAAATTACGAGGAACGGATTCACAAGTACACAGATGTAGATAAAAGAACCATACAGCACAAATTGAAGACGGGTTGGAGTTGGGGTGTTGTGCAGCAAACTAACACAAAAGACTTAGTAAGTAGTAAACATTTGGCCCAAAGAGTTTTTAAGGGAAAATGGCTTTGTAAGGGTTTTAGAGCCAGTGAATGTTCCTCCATTGAATTTGATTCATTTTGACAATGAGCTTCAGAAGCTGTTGTGCTTGGTAAGAATCGGTAAGGATGGTCTAAAAATAATGTTGTAATAGGGATAAGAAAGTATCCGTTAACGGAATGTACAGTGTTCTTAATCTACATAACCAAAATGTTTATATTTTACATTTAAAAGAATGACTTTCAACCTTATTTCCATGTCCAGTATTAACAACTACACTTGACATTTGTCCTTTGAGCTGCGGTGGGCTGGTTTATGTCCACCAGTCACTGACGCATTTGGATATCAGTGACTTGAGATTAAACTGTTACTATTAGACTGTGATATCTTCTCTCCCCTCTGTTGAGCTGAGGGTTGAGCAAGCTATCCTGTCCAACAGCCATAAAAGTATAAAAGTGCAGAGGACATCTTGATATGAGCTTGTGTCCAACACTGAGGAACTACAACAAAGTACGACTCAGCAATTTGGGCAAAAAGTGCTTGCGCTACCTTCTTTGTGCATACTTGACAAAACGACACGCTGTGCTCTGAATCCATTTCCATAAACCATCCCAATATCCAAGATACATTTGAAACTGTATCTTTTTTTAAATCTGTTTCGGCGTCCCTTCCACACTAAAACAGCATATTCAGCTCCTGTAAACTGAGCTTTTCAAAACGCTGTCCAGAGTGGAGAAGTGGGAAGATTCCAAAGCTATTCCAAATACACTGACAGACAGCCGCATGATGCATACACACAGAGGCAGAGGAGTGTGCCAGAATCTTGTTCTCTTTCCTGTCTAGTTTGATCGCTTGTTTGGCGATAAATTCAGTGTTATGCAACACAAAATGGTCACAGCTGCTGTGCCTCAGCTGAGCTAGTTTGGACAAGGGCCGTTAAAATGAAGAAACAAATATAAACTGTTTTATTTATCAGCTGCAGCATGTGTGTTGTCTTCCTACGTCACGTTTTAACAATTCACCAAAAATGGTAAGCCTGTTTCCAAATCTCTACTGGATGCATTCATCTTTATTACTGTAGTTAAGGTTCCAACCTTCTCTCCGAGCATCTCGGTCTTTGCGTCGCTCCTCAGCCCTCCTCTCCCGGTCCTTCATGTCCCTTTGCTCTTTCTGCTGCTGGTCACGCAGCTTTCGATCGCGCTCACGCTGGCGCTCCAGCTGCTCGAGCCGGTCCCTGTTGTCCAAAAACAGCAGAATCCTATCAGGGAGTGGTTAAAATTAAAATTGTCCAGCATTTTGGATATTGAGATTGTGCAATGAAAACATTGTTTTATCATAAGTTATGACATGAAATGAAAATACATCTGTTAGCGTAAAAAGCCTTGTCAAAGCCACGTGTATAGTTTAAACCGTAAGGGCTGATGCTCACCTCTCTCTACGTGAATGCGCTCGGGCCAGTTCCCTCCTCTTCTGCCTTTCCCAGTCCCGTCGGGCTTTGTCTTCTTCCCACTGGCGTTTCCTGCGATCACTCTCTCGCTCTTTTTCTTTCTCTTTAGGTCGAACATTTTTGCCTGCTGTAGATGCACACATAAATTAACATGAGTAACTGGGGATAAACAAATACTATAATATTTAACTATTTAACTAACATTTGTGTTTATCTTTCTGCCAACAATACAGCACCTTCTTCAGCAGACGGACTACGGTGACGTCTTTTATCTTTTCTCTTTTCCTCTTTTCTGTGGTGAGCTTTGTCTTTTCTTGCCATTTGCTGAGGGGGCTTGATTGCGAGGGATTCATCTTCTTCTCCCCTGTACAAATTTTAAGAAAATGTTTTGAAACTGTCTAAACCAGTCAGTTTGAAATGTCATATAAACACCTTAATGTGACTGAGATCTGTACAAAACAAAGTATGCTTAACTCCAGTTAGGAAGTTTGAATTGAGGTTCTGTAGGTATTGATGGTCGCACCTGTCCTCTATAGAGTCTTCCCGAGTGTATGGGGAATTACGAATTGTTATTTCCATCCTTTGATCCCGTAGTTCTCCTTCCTCCGGAGTGTCACGTTTAGCTTCTCGATCATCCGCCTGTAGAACAGGAGCCTGTGTGAACTGAGGGAAACAAAATGGTTAACACTAGAGAACTATGTGCAAAATGTCAGATGATTGAATCTCATCTTTTACAGCCATTAGGAGGAAGGGCATGTCAAATGCACCGACCCTCTTGCAAGAATAAATTTAGCATGATGATTCAACAAAGGTTAACACAGATTGTGGTAAGCCACTTCTTATTTTTTTAACAGTAATTAAAAAGACCAACTTAATACAAGTTGTCTATATAACAGTTTGATATAGAATTCAGATGGTACAAATACTGCAAGTTTCCAGGTCCAAAATTAAAAATACAGAACTTTCCGAAGATTTCCGTTTTGATGTAAAAATCCACCAAGATATTTAATCAATAAGCAGAATAGGAACTACTCCCATTGGATGGATTTCTGGCTTGTCAGAAATGTTGGTTTGTTGACTGTCAGTGTGAGCAGATCAACAACCTAGACTCCCCATAATACAGAAAAGCTACAGGCGTGTCTGTGCCAGTGCACACTTTTTGCTGTGTCACTCGTGATAATTTGTGGCAAAACATTCATTAAGAGTAATATAATAAAAATCATTTACATTTTTCTGCCGCTTGGGCTCTGTTCTCTCTTCTAATTCTCTTCTGCGTTTCTTCTCTAGTAGAATTTCATCAAGAGTTTTCACTTTCCAGGTCTCTTTTTCGTCCCCCATCAGCATCCACTCTCCACTGCCTGGAAGGAAGGAAGACGGACAGACAGACAGAGGGGCAGAGTGACAGACAGACAGAGAGTGTTAAGAGTGAATAATGTAGCAGGTTGGTTTAATATTCTGTTGGGACTTAAGCAGTGTTCTTTGTCATTATGGCTATTTCCTTCTACCCAGTTGATGCTTATGTATCTTGTATTATATTATAACTCTAAAACAACTAACACAATAACAAAAAGGCTGTGACTTATGCACCGTCAGGACTGACTTCACATTAGTTTTCAAATGTTGTTGTGTTGGTTCAGGTTAGGTGGTTAATTTGACACTGTACAAATTTAACCCGAGTTTAACCCAAATTGCAGATTTTAGAGTCGGGCTGAATTTCAGAGCGGATGTCTTGTAACGTGCAGTGTCAGGGGGTTCTGGATGTACAATTAAACCATCCCAGTTTGGAATTTGCAGTACCATGCCAGTTCTGAAGCCTCAGCCTTGAACAAAATACTACCATAACAGAGAAGGCCTGATCCCTTAAAGTATTGTTTTATTACTCACATCCTCATCGGAGTTGTCCAAACAAGACTATTTATAGATGTTACTGATGGAACAGAAGTGCAGTTAGATCAATTTGAAAATCGAAAATATGGACGTCTTCTTGCTCATTATCAGTGGACTCTAAACAAAAAACAACAAAAACGAAATCTTTCAGAATTGATAAGTCTCTTTTAAAAATCAGCTGCGGCACGAAGCGTTTATTCAAAAGTATAGATTCTCAACAGGCCACATGGAGAAATGTATCAAAAAAGGTGTTAACGATGTAAACATAATGAAAGAGAAGTAGGGTTCTACAAATTCAAGAGTTCGGCCTAATGCTAAGCTAAATGGCTAGTGAGGCGCATAATGGACCTTTATACTGTTGTTACACTTGTTTTATTCGACATGTGTAGGCTTAACTCTAAATTAGAGAACAATATGAACTAACAGTTGACGCTATCTTACAGGTGAGCATAACAGAAGCAGAGTTCTTGGAAACTCGCTGGTGTTGTGGGGGGAAACACGCTAGCACATGATCTAGCTGGTAATATTAGCTGCTTAAAGGAAGCGCGAGACAATGGTGAAAACAACTCCTGTGGCGACGCGTTAGTATCAGGCTGACCGAAGCAGCTGCTAGGACGACAAACGGACGAAATGGTAGCCGCTTCCGTAGCTTCGTATGAACCCAACGATAGCAAGAATGAAAGTAGTCGCTCAGCAGGCAAAATAGTTACACAAACCTGAAATATGCGCAGCGGTATGATGGCACACCGGAAGTCTCAACGCGACAGTTACTTCCTGTGTCAAAATTTTACTTCCGGCAAAATAAACGTACCAACAAATAACCAACATTATGAAAATATAATATATATATATAGGTAAATAGGTAATAAATAAAAGAACAGTGTGGATATACACACACCATGAAAATGCCGAAATGTGCAGCACATAAGTCTTAAGTCGACGTGCAGACGTAAATTAAGTGTTTTGTCATAGTTTGAGCTTTGCCCGTTAGGGGGCAGCATCATTCTTGTTGATTAACTATCACATTCCAGCCAGACCCTTGGGCACTGGCGTCAATTATGATTATGATTGAACATGTACTATTCTTCTAAAATCCCTCATGCAATGTGATGGATGTTACTACCTCAGAGGTAAAGAGCACCTTTGACACCTGAGCAGCCAGTTTATCATTCAGAAACTACACAGACTTGGTTGCTTTTTAATAACATTTTGAAGTCAATAAATCAACATCACATTAACTTTGAGAATGTTAACTAAACATTAACAAATGAGACCATAGTGTAAAACATCTACATTTGACATTGTGTTGTGAAACGGATTTAACAGAGTTAATCATCAAACCTTCAGCACCCAGAGCCTTGGATACATTTTCAGAAACAATGCTTTGCATATGGAAGTTTCCAAGAATGGGTGTTGTCCTAGGAAATTACGTTTTTTGCATAGCCTACATGTTGGCCCTGTGCAGGAGAATAGGACATAGAGACTGTTATCCCTCCAAAGACTTTATTGTTTTTAATCAAACAATGATGTTGGCAGGGGAGGAAGTATCATGAAATTTGGGAGACAATTAATTTATGTTGCATTCCACTATCTGCACAGGAACTGTTGAAACCGGAGACAAACTAAGCACACAGAGTCTGAATTGCCCTTTATCTGGCAGAGAAAGAGTCATTGGCGGAGGCAATAAAAACCTGGAAATGAACCAATGGATTTACGACATACCGACCTTAGTGAACAAATGAACTCTGGCCAAGGTCTCATAACAACCAAGAGGCATGGCTGAGTTCTCATCTTAAAAGAGCCAGTAAGCAGCCTTCTGGGGAAGTTACTTCCAAACTCATAGGGGTGAGTACAGCTTGAATTAATTTCAATGATGATTTCAACTGAATTCATCTTCGGAAGATATTAAATATGACTATTTGCAATTAATTGTCTGATTTAGGTGACTAAACTATGGATTGAAATGTTTACACCATATAATATCATAATGTAGGTGTAAAATACGTGGTAGAACTTATAAGTCAGGTGCATTGTGATGTATTAGTTAGTTGCTGTATCAATGAACATTTAAAAACGTTTCTTGCTGTTAACACAATAAAAGAATATTCATAATATTATACAATAGAAGAATATTATTCTTACTATTATTCTACATTCTACAAACAACATTTAATGGTCTACAGACTCCAGTGTTATGGACTTTATACAACACAGTGACAAAGCAGTAACAAACAATCTGTTCAGGTTGTCGAGCGACTCAAAGAAGCAGATAAAGCTCTGAGGAGAGGAAGAACCTACCACATGGACGCTAACAATGAAGGCAGTGTGCAGTATAATCGCTGGAATGACGAAAACATCAACATGGATGTAGAGGCATCACAGTCTGCTATGATGAGGTAAAAGATTAGCTACAGATGGAAAAATCAAATCTACGTCAAGTTACTAGTTTATTTCCTTTGTTATCTCAACAATCTCATGCAATATATACAAAGAATGTTGTGTCTACTTCAATTGACTGAATATTAAAAACACCCCTCAATTTAATTCAGCCTACAAACTACAGTGGTGGAGTAGATACACACAAAGTCAACTAAACTTGTGCGCTAACCCTAACTATTCTCAACTCTTTGAACAGTTAAAAATGGATTTCAAAATAAGACACTTTGGAGAAAAGAGTGGTTACTATATGACAGTGATAGTTTATTGCAAGACTTCGTGCTTTAGATTGTACATATTGTACCAAATAGATTATAAATGTTAATGAAGGACGAATGTATTGTAATGTAATGTAATTGGTATGACCATGCAGCAGGACATCTCAAAACTCACTTGAATAAAAAGTTGATTAAACAAGGAGAAATAACTATGAATCTTTTTCACACCCTTTATCATTGCAAGGTGGGATTTGTTGCATATGTTTCCCAATTTCTTGAAAACTACAGACACAAATCTTGATTTTAAAAATGCTGCATTTGTGTACTAGAATAGAATATCAACAAGGGAAAAAATAGCAGAGATGCAGATATTGATGTGGACCCGGTGATGGAAAATACAGTGTATGCTTGTACAGGAGTCACATTTATGGTGTCTGTACTGGTAAAGTACTGTATGTTAACAAATAAGTCCCGAAGCATGCAGGTACAACCAATGTAAAGCTAAGGTTATGCTGATTAAACATTGCATACAACAGTTGTGAATCCAGCAGAAGAGAAAGTCTGCAATGAACGTGAATACATGTAATCACATCCTGTGTCAAGGTGATGATGGTACATGTCTGGCTTTAAGTTGCCACCAGAGAACCTTTGGGCCTTGAAGGAGGTATGCACTCTCAGACTCTGACTCTGTCCTTGCATTCACAGGACCTACAACAAATTTTGTACTGGCAGACTTGGGATCGTATTAAAAGCAGGAGGAGCTTTGACTGCACTGGTGGTCATTTACATCATAGGATACACGACAGGATACTACGTCCACAGTTGCTGACCATGGGTTCCAGCCAGGAGAGAGAAGATCTTCCCTGTGGACACTCTGGATCAATCACAAAGTCATTGCATTCCAATTTGAATTTGTGACAAATTTCGGGAACAATGTTTTCTGACAATTTGAAACCAGATATCATTTCAGAAGGTTGGCAATTTCAGCCTTAAATTACTGATCAACTTTAAAACTATGAATTTCAGACTTGTACAGAACATTACAAATGCAGTTCCTGGAGTACACACCATTTACCATTCTACCAAAATGGCTGTCCTGTTTAATCTCTGTTGTCATATTAAACCTGCATCAATTCCACAACTGTGATTAGATTCATTTCAGAAAATACAGTATACTATAAAAAAACATTGCATGCACTTATTTCAAAACAAGTTTAAGAGGACCTAATTTGTGTGTGTGCATATATAATGTATAAGAGAAAACACTGTATTAGGCACAGTAACGTTACATTTTGTCATTCAACAATTCTACTTTCTTTCCAAGTGTGCCTCTGCCTTGTAATGGTTAATCTAGTCAAAATCAGTCTCCGTTGTAGATAATCTTTATGGTATCCACATCCTGCTCCTCTGCAGGCTTTGAGCTACTAAGCTCATCATTTCCCATTGAGAGGAGACTGGAGTTGACTTTCAGAATCCACTCTGTGATCTTTTCATCTGTGTAGTATTCCTCATCATCACCAGTCAGGCCCTCTGCACCAGCTCGGTCTTCAGAGTCCAGAGATTCTGTTTCAATAGCCGAGTCATCAGAGCAGAAATGTCTTTGTTGTCTGGCGTCATAGAGACTGGCATCATGTTTAACCCTGGCAGGTATCATCATACTGCTGTCACTGGCACTGGGTTCAGCAGCATCATACTTCTTTTGTCCTATTGTGAGGTCCAATGCTGCAGCTGGCTGGACATGTAAAGTTCTTTTTATCAGTCTGGAGCGAGTCGCCGTATCCTGGATGGTTTTGTGACCTCCTGTCAGTGCACCACTGATTTCATTAGATTTATAACACACCTGATTTGCTTTCCCACATTGTTTAATCAACATTTGAAGCACCGGATTTTCTGTCATCATCCTTGAAATTGGTAACTCGGTATTATGTCCAATTGCTAAGGCTAATCCCTTTCTGTAAAATGGAACAGCAGCAGTGCGTTCCACTTTGCAACAGATGTTTCTTGATCCACTGATGGGAGGCAAAGGGATGTTGCAGTGAGTTGCTGCAGCAGAAGCTTGTCTTGGTTTAGACAGAACCTTCAGATGTCTTGTGAGGGTTGCAGAAGGCACAGGATTGGTCGACTTTGCAATTGACTGGAAGTCGATGGAGGTCTGCGTTTTTCTGATGTCCTCATTAGCTGGTCTGTCAATCCTTTGGACATCAATCTCCAAGCATCGAGTTTTCCTCTCAGTAACAGTCAGCCGTCCAGACCTCCTCGTCCTACTTGAATCTGACCAGATCTGCCTGTTCTGTAGAGATGTGTGTGTGCTTTTCATTGCTGCAGCGGGACGATTGCATCTCCAGTCAAGCAAACGAACACATCTTTGATGCACATGGAGCTGCTTGATCATCATCTTACTTTTATACTGCCTGCCTCCTCAAGACACCTCCCACTCCACACATGCACAAACACAAGCCTGAGCAGTCACTTGATCTGTAACAGTACCCTTTATAGTTTAGACACGAGCACCCAAACTTCACAGTTCACAAAGAGCCATGTATCTCAGATGCACAACCTGCAAGTGGAACCTTTGTCGAGCTCATGTTAATGTAAAAAATTTGGTACTAATGTATAAAATTCCTCATGTAGATAAGTCAGTTCGCCTAATTTCTGCTGATAGCAAAAACACTTATATATAAAATAGCAATGAGAGCTTAGCACTAAAAATGGAGCCAATAAACAAGTACTGCTATTTTAAGATATTCATGTATTAAACAAAGGTGAAGTGTGTGCCATATGAAATACATGTTAATGAATAAAATCTATTGCTTAGAGTTATTAAGATATTGGGGGTCATAAACAAATGAGAAATCACAAATTACACAAGACTCATATTAATAAGCTGTGTGTCAACTGAAGCACATTCATTAGGGCAAATTAAGGTGAAACGTAAGACACAGGCTATATTCCGCTTTCTCTGGTGTCAAAACGAAACGCACAAGTGTGAAATTAGCAAATGAAGCTTAAATTCTCTACATTAGAGCTCTGCAATTTAAGAGAGGTGATACAACTGCAGCTGCAACCAGACATGTACCTGGAATCATGGGGGTGCAGTGTGGCACTATACTGTACATGTGTGTGAGAGAGAAAGAGTGCAAGAGACATTGTGAAATGTCTCAAGACAGAAACACAGTGTGACTAGAATGTGAGCTTGAATGGATCAAACTTTGCATTTGAATAAACTGCATAATCAACGGTGTGGGTTTATCTATCAAATATATGGATCAGTAACAATCAGCCAGATTTCATACTACTATAATAAATAGAAAACTAAAAGATGTCTTCATTTTGGTGTAAGTGTGTTTTATGGATAGCTCCCCTGACGTGCAAATGTGGAAGTATTGTATATTAAGTGGCTGCTCATTGTTCAAGTTGACAAAAAATTCATCATACACATTTTCCAGATCTGAAGTTAAAGCACCTGTCAAACAAAACTTCTTCGCAAAATTTGTCTACAGTCTTCAGTACAGTACAAAAATGAGCGGGAAAAACATGAGAACCATTTTCCACCTGCAGCCTCTGAAGACATGTCAGAGAGAATTATCGATATCATATTTAAGCTAGTAAATACATCAAAAGTATTAAGATTCATCGTTTATTAACAATTTGCCAGAATCACAAAATTAAACGTACATCTTGTTTGAATCACACAAAAAACCTTGGATCAGGTTCTCTGTGAAGTAAACAGAAGTTGTATTTCTTGCTGAAAAACTGAATAAAAGGTTACATGCTTGTAAGATTACTTCATCTGAATAAGTGTAAACATCAGTTTCTTAACAGCTCAACTACCACATGATGGTCAGGTTTCCAATGTCGTTACAGAGGTCGGTCTTTGAGGGGTAGACCACCTTGAGGTTCCCATCTTGGTCGACGGTTCGAACCTGCTGAATGACCAGTTGGCTGGAGGTCTCGGAGGTCTCAGTGGCTGGTTCAGAAGGTCCGTCTCCCTCATCACCAGATCCGGCCTCCTCCTGATGCTCCAATGTGAATTTGTTAAGCTCGGCCATTTTCTGTGAAAGAAAAAAAGTTTACGCCACACACACACACACAGAGGAGGGAAGGTAGAGAATACAAGACATGTTGCTCCAACCGTAGAGGAAGCAGTGAATGTCAAAACACAAGTTGAGCACTGCAAATAGGACCCACTGGTGATGCAAACAGCCTTGTGATATTCTGACCAATAGGGGGAAGAATTAAGCACTAAAAACCTAAATAACTGCATATTTAGCCCCACAAGACATTTGTTTGCCCTATATACTACATTCTACTTACAGTGTCTTATGGGCTTCCTATGGCCAGCCTGCATAGCATTTATTAATAATTCAATACATATTTAAAAGCAAGATTACCATCGTATCAGTGACACTGAATGAACTGGGTTTGATTTGAAATCTCTTCATTGGTGGAGGACGTTCATAAATCCTTAAGTTAAAGCACTAAATAATCCATCACAAATTAAGTCCTACATACATAAATTAAAGGTAACAAATGAAAGTTGTGGAGGAACTGAGGTTGAAGAGCTTCATAAAAGAATGTATTGATGTCTGAATTAGATCAAATATTAAAACACCAGATTTAAAATAAGACAGTTTAAAGATTCTCCCATGTTCATTTAATTGTTTAACTAATCTGTTTCCAAAGTACTTTAGTTTATTCCATCAATGAAAGACTCAAGCATCTGATCTGTCAGGGAGATTGTGAATATATAGGGCAAGATCGCCAGGGCAGGAAATGACTGCAAAGCTAAACGTGAGGTTTCAGTTTCAAGTCACGTTGTCCTCTAAGAGCTCCTAGGTCACTCCATCTAAAGCCACTTTCCACTTACACTTTGAATTAAAGCTCTATTCAGGGGAGGGAAGTGGAGGATTGTTTAGCACGTTAGCATAAATCACTCAGTCTTTCATTCATGGTGGGATAATGCAGACGCTGACTGGAATGAGTATAAATAATAAATCAGAACTTCCTAAATTTATACAAAATCCTCATTACTGTCAATGCTGGTATTTCTTTACAAATCTCAAACGTTCCACAAATGCTCCAGAAAATGATTGTGATTGAGGACAGATAACATCTTTCACCTTCAGTTTGTTTAGACGTGTACGTCACTGTCGACTGAGTGCACAACAATGAATCTGAGGCAGCTACAGTTGCAGCAGCGGCATTGTGAGCCGTGTGTTTCACTCAGTGACATTGTACACCGCCGGCATGTGCCAGCCTGTCACGGTGACCTCACTTGTTCCACTGACAGGTAGGAAGGGGGGGGGGGGGGGGGGAGTCAAACATCAAAGAGCCACGCTACTCCTCTCCCTACAACTCCTCATTATTTTGAAAGGATCCTGCAATTACTGCTCACGGGTCTCACAGACTTATTTGAACTTAGGACTCACTACTGCTACTTAAATTTATACAGGGAAATGTATGTTTTACTGGACTACATTTATCTGGAATGCTTTAACAAAAACAGCAACACTAAAGTCACTGTCATAAGAGTTCCTTTATTTGGATAATTGAGTAAAAGTATCAATGAGGTCAAGAAACTGATAGACTATCAGCAAATGCAATTAGGTAAAATGCTGCTGTTTCAAATGAAGCAACCAAGTTCCATTATTAATAACAAAGGGACTACAGTATTATCATCATTCCATTAGATTTTTGTCCACTCAAGCATCAAATAAAGCAAACTTTATCCAGATTTGTTGGATCTTAGTGTTGGTGCTCAAGTGCTGGCCCTCAGATTAATGACGCCAATCATCCATGGTAGGAATTTGGAAGGTTGATGTTTTTTCCATTCTGGTACTTCTGGCACTTTTAGTTCAATCAAGTATTTTGACCGATTGTCTATTTTGGTTTTGTTCAAACTCAAATAATTAAATTCACATCTCAGGCTTAAATAATCCAGATGATTTTAGACTAACAGAGACCTGACAAAAGTTGCATCTGTCTTTGTGTTTTATATTGCACAGAAGTGAGAAAAGAGAAGAAACTGAAAGAAAGAAAAACCAGGCAGAAACTTACAACAATGAGAGCATCCATGACATCTTTACAGGTCTGCAGACTGGCTGCACTTGTCACCTCCAAGAACAGCTCTTTGGTTGTCTTCTTGATCTGTAAAGTACATATTTAGATGTAAATACAGTACCATGAAAAAAAACCCAGTCACAGAACATATTGTATCACAGTCCACAGTAATGCTGATGCATGTTTGGTGAATGGTCGACTGCTATGTCAACATCAGATCATGGGCATTTGATATAAATGTCAGCATTTATTTGGAAATCTTATCTGAGAACACAAGGAACTAGGAAGCAAAGATAAATTCCGGTGGCAATAAAACAACAACCTACTGGTCGGTTCAGCCAAGTATCATAAAACTGTCAGCTATTCTCACTTTTCATCCAACACATTCTTACAGTAACATGGATTATTTGCATTATGGTAGGAACAACTTGTATGGCACTAACAGATCCATTACACAGTACAGTATTCAGGTTTGGCTGTTAAAAATTACTTAAGTGTCCACACACCTTGGTTTTGTCACTGTTAGTGATTGGTGGGAATGAGATCACATGTCCATCTGCATCCACTAGGCAGGGGTAGAATTCTTTTCCTTTCAGAAGTTGCAAATATCTGCATAAAAGCAAATAATAACAACAATAAAAAAATTGCAAATTTTACACAATAATAATAATTCAATAATTCATTATCAATCAATCAATCATTCAAGTTTCTCAAGCAGGTATTTCTACAAGTTAGACGTCCAAATGGAAAGAAATAATCATGTTTGGTCTGACGGATGACAGGGATGTTAAAATTCTATAAGGTTGGGCAATTAAATTTTAGGAAATGTAAAAATACTTGACTAATATTTTGTTGTTTTATTTTCCAATTTGAATTTTGCACAAACACTTGTAAATGTTACAAATTACAGTGCATTAACAATAATAACACAAAACAAATAAATGTGTTGAATATAATGTCACTGAATATACACTTGTGCAATTTAGTATTGAGCTTTTACTCATTGAGTTCCTGATGAACTTGTGATTGGTTTTTGTCTCATGGTGTCCTCTAGTGTTGAAAGTAAATATCACATGTGAGCCAAACTGAGCAAAGAAACTAAATGACTTTAGTAACAATGGTTTCTATGTGATGACAACCCACACCAAAGCCTCCCATCACTGCCCCAAACAACAACCTCTGCTGTTCATGGAAACTGTGCCATCGAAGCTCATTCGAGAGAGGAGAGGCTTTTGTTCATTCAGAAATGATCCCAGCATCGCCTCTGAGAGAATTCTTCTATTCCAGAGACCAAAAGATACAATTCGTAATGCAATTACAATTATTAAGATTACACTACCCTGGTTATCTGTGAGATTGTACTTTTTTATCCGTCCCTCCATATGTAACTATTAGACTTTCACTCCAGAAATGATTAACCTTCAAACATTCCTATTGGCAGCACAGCAGCGTGCATGTATTCATCTGTATTTACACATCTGATTTGACAGTCAAAGTCTGGTTGACTGGATGAGAAATCCCAAAGCCTCAACACTATGGAGATGACAGATGAACTACTACTATTCTAATGTTTTTACTACCATCTTATGTGAAATTATTTACAGTAAACAGATAATGGGTCCATCAGGAGTATAACATTTTTATATCCTGCCATTATCTTCATAACTTTTTAAAATTGTATTCAGCAAAATTTTGTCACATCAATATCATGAATCAAAACCAAAAATGCTTCAAAAACTTCACTTCCACCCCTCAACGCTCTGAAACAAAGCTTGTGCAGGGGAAGAGGATGGTGAGTTGTACTGACTTGTGGAGGCCAGAGACATTCTGTCTCTTCCTCTGCTTCCTCAGGTCATCGGCCTCCAGCTGAAGATGTCTCATCAGATCCACAGCCGTCATTTCCTTGCGACCTAATGGCACGACCTAACAGACAGGTTCAATGTCAATGTCGATGATAATGTAAATATATTAGGACAGATTTGAAATCAAATTTAAAATGCTTCATCATACCTTTAACTGGGTGGGTGGTTTGACACCATACACCAGTGGAGCCTTGAGAAGCTGCATGTCATGAGTTGCGATGGTTGCAATGGTTCTTTTCCCACATATGTCATCATGGAGCTTGGTCTTGAAAAAGAGGTATTTTGTAATCACAATACAAAAACCAGCTATTATATATTGTGACGCACCATGATCATAAATAACTATATATTACGTATATACTATCACCTAAGATACCCCTAAAAAATTGTTGGCCTTACCTGAGCCATTAGAAACCTCTTAAGTGCATTCCCAGGCTTTAGGTTCATGCCTGTGACCACGCAGCACACCAAGTATGGCCGAACATCCTTAACCTCCGCGCTCACACTGACGGTGAGCGCAGTGGAGGCATCGGTAACATGGAGAATCTTCACCACCATCTTGTTCAAATCCTCCACCTCGTCCTCTTCATCTACTACCTTCTCCTTCCTCTTCTGCCTTTTTCTCTTGTCTGCGTTTCGTCCTCCGTCCGCATCATTTCCATCCTCTCCCTGTTTCCCCTTTCCTTTCCCTCGGCCCCCGGCTCGGAGGTAATCCAGGATAGACTTGGTTTGGCAGCCGTTGACCATCTTTTCCAGGCGCTTATCATTCAACTTGTTGCCTTTGAAGTTGATCTCTTTCAGCTTGGGGCAATCGCCAAGGTTGGAGGGGATCTCAGTCAGCTTGTTGTTGGATAGGTCCAGCACCTAGGAGGACGGACATGAAGAGTGTGCATCAGTTGGGTTGGTCATTACATACAGCATTGCCATTTTGTTGTACCTAACATTCCTGCAGAAACTATTTTGTAAACACTATGCAGCATCTTCATCTTCATCATTACCACCATCATGTTTTTCAAGGTTTCAGTTTATATATCCTTGAATTAAAACTTGCCCTGTCACCACAGTCCATAGGTTTTCTCCCTGTTGTTATTTCTATATAACACAAACTACAACTCAAACTTTGAATGACGTGAAAAGAAAAGAACTATAGACTTGTCTTGAAGTTTATACCTCTCCATTCATAAAAAGCAGAGTCTAATGCTGCCATGCGTTTTATTACTTTCGATAATTACTACAGGACCTTTATTTAACATCACCATTACTGCATTGCTCATTTGTGCACGGCCACAGAGGCGATATGATCTGATGAAATGTTTTATCATTCTGCACAACACTATTGATCCACACGGTGGCAGAAACATCAAACGGTTTAGCTGGACGTTGTTTTAAAAAGATGAAATCTTATGTGGAAATTAGCTTTTTGTGTATTGATGTATGCCGAATAGAAGGCTATGATCTGACCATTCAGCAAAGGTACAGGTCGAGTTATCACATTAACAAATAGGCACTGCTAATCCAAGTAACATTCAAAAGGCGAATTTTTGGAACGATGTTTGGCTCACCTTTAGAGCAGAAAGGTTGTTAACGTCTGCAGCCAGCTCCTCAATGCGGTTATCAGAGGCCACCAAATTGCTGAGGAGGTCCAGGCTCTCCGAGTAGAAATCAGCGGGGAATCCGATGAGGTGATTCTTGGAGATGTTGATGGTGGAGAGCTTGGTGCACTGGCTCAGTCCCTCTGGCAGGACCTCCAGGCTGTTACAGCTCACATTGAGTGTGTTAAGATCCCTTAACTCTGCGATCTCTTGCGGCAAAACCTTGAGGTTGTTCACTGAAACGTCCAGGACCTTCAGGAGCTTGAGGCTGCCAATGACAGTCGGGATGGCGGAGAGCTTGTTTCTACACAGAATGAGGCTTTGGAGGTTCGTCAGGTGTTTGATGCCCTCGTGGATCTCTGTCAGACTTGGACATTGGCTGATTTCGAGATAATTAAGCAATTTGAGGGAATAGATGGTGGAAGTGAGTGCTCCTTCAGAAGAAATTCTCGTGTCGACTGTCGGACCCTGTAATACGAGTTCGCGTCGCTTCTCAGTCGCCGCTTTCTCTATTTCTGGCCAATTCTCCATGTCACCCATGCTGCTCAACAACACCAGATTCAAGTTGACTGTCACAATAAAAACAAAACTTCCGATGAAATTTTTCAGCATAAAAGAAGTGACTTCCGCATTAGATCATTTGCTTCCGGTTTGTTTAACGTAACCTCCAAAACACTTACATGAAAAAGAATTTATGATACACATTCAAAAGGTGTCCAGTTTAATTCAAGTATTGTCTTCGCAGTGTTTCAAGTCATATGACTATCTTTTAATATTTTTTTATTATTGCTTTACTAAAAAATCCTTACCAAGTTTCAACATTTAGAGATATTGATTTTTCTATATAAGGATTGCAACGACGAATACAATAGCATACAACTTAATATTTAATGACTGTTTTAATGAATGTTGCGACGAATGATACCTTTATTTTGGAGACAATATCTTCCCTTCTCGCTCTCGTTCTCTACGGGGAATTGACGTGAGTTTGTTCCACCTTAATCCATGAGGAAGCTGTAAAGACAATGCATTTTTTGGAAACTACCTGTGGACATATGCACAAACACAATACAACACGAGAGGGTTATGTTACAAGCAAGCTGTTTGTAACCGTTTGTGCCTTTACGTTTATATGTGATACAACTTCATTAACAACAATGCATTGCGAAGGACAGCTATCCTACCAGTGCGCATGCCTGTGCTGGTTGTTGTCAGCGGTGGTTATGGAGATAAAATGGGACGACTGACTGATAACATAACAGTGATGTTCGTGGTAAGATATCTTCGAAATAAACACAATAAAGCACAAATCTGCTTTGATATTTGCATTAATGACATTAGTGAAACACTAAAAGTCACTTATAAGGACAGTTAGTAGGTACCTTATACTGCCTGTATAGGACTAGCTAGTTGGTTGACCGAGCAGACAGTTAGCTCATAAACAGCCAATCATAACGTAAGGTGATGTTCAGTTTATTTAATGTATAAACGTCAGTCATTAATGTGGCCATTTATGTTACTTGTTTTACAGAGATCTAGAAACATCAAGATAAAAACCCAAAATAAATTCCCAACTTCATTCTTGAATTCAGTATCCAAAACAAGTCATAACAACAGTAAAATAACAACTTAGATGAATTTAAGAAAGACATTAACGACTATGTGTAGTTAATAGCCCTTGCAGGGGTCATGGCAGAGCAAACCAAACATATTGTTGTACTATTGGTGACAAATGTTATCAGATAAACAAATTAAAATGCCAAAAAATACCTGTCTGTGTTCGACACAGCATTGACCATACTCAAATGTTTTGTTTTTTGTTTGTATTCAGTGTCCATCAGAGAGATGCCCAGGAAGATAGGTTTTGTTGTGGTCAGCTCTTCTGGTCATGAGGACAACTTCAGTGCCAAGGAGCTCTTGGTCCATGCACCGACTGTCAATGGCTGGAGATCCCCCAGGTACAAAGACACAGCTCCTTCTCTGAGGACATAGGGCTCAGTTCAATGTTGACAATATATCACATCAATAAATACATACACACATTTTTTTTCTCCATTTTAGAGCCATGAGCTCTGTGATTAGAGCTACACATAACACTGAAACAAAGTATGCGCCTCCCATTCACTTCATCTCTAAATCTCATCCATGACTGACATCCAGAGTGTGTACTTACAGACAGTACTGCCCAAAGTACAAGCAAACTGAGCAACTGCTTAACCACAAATCAAATCAAATCATCATTTCAATCATTTATTTTCATATCTCAATATCACATACAAGGTCTCAAAGGCCCACAGCAGCAGATAGAACCTGAGCAGTCCAGTTGTCTCTAGGAAGATGAGAAAAACTCCCCAAAAACCTTAATGAGTGAGGAAAAGGAAGAAACCTGGAAAGAGGCAATTCAAAGAGAGAATTACTTTCCTTAAATGGCAAGATGTGCAATACAGGAATACAGCAACATTTGAATGGAGAGCGGGAGAGAGAGAGATATTTATTCTATTTGGTTTTGTTTCCCCAATCAAATGTATCTTTGCTTCCCACTCAGGCATTGCCTCTACCCTCAGCATATCACCCTACAGCTGGTGGAGAGAAGTCGGGTAAGGAAGCTGCAGCTGCTGGCCCACCAGTATCTGATCCCATCCAAGGTGGAATTCCATATAGGAGACACCCTCCCTGATACCGGCACCCAAGGGTTCTCTGGGCAACTCCACAGACTGGGGTGAGACTGCAAATTCGGCTGGGCTCAGTTTAGATTTTTTTGAGCCACTTCTAAACGTACGTGGTTTGGAAAATAAATAATCTGAGAAGTTCCCAGAGTCATTAGGTGTTTCAGGTCTTTCGACTCCAGACACCGTCTTCCAGGCCACCCAACCAAGAGTTATCAGTTCCTGGCCAGTGTTCAAATAGCCTTTACCCACAAATCACCCCGCTTCATCCACAGCCATTGTGAGGCCTTTGCACAGTCTCTGATGTCTCCCTGATGGCCCTCTTCCTGTGTGCACCAGTGATACCCAAGAGGCTGCAGTCTTTGCTCAATGACGGAGCTTTGAAGCCTGTGAAGCCCACCTTCATGGGCACAAACTGTGTACACCACTTCTATTTATACAACTCCTCCACCGAGTCTTAGAAATGTTAACTCCAGTACGACCGCCTGGATTCAGGACCCAGGTGCCACCTTCATCTGTTAGTTATGTGCTGTTCCAAAGAGCTCTGCCACGACAAAGTCCAAAGCAAAGACACCATAATTGCCTGAATAATTAAGTAGCTAAACTGAGTGAAGAGACAATGTCTTAAGCAAACACATTTTCATGTCATTGCCTTAATATGCTTTCACAGATTTATGGATTTTACTCTTCACTTGCACTGCAGGTATGTCCCTTTGTCTGACAACGAGAAAATGGGCCTCAAAGCTCGGGAGCTGAAGTCCATCCATGTAGATGCTATTGGAACATACCTGAGATTAACCTTCCACAAAAACCACGTCAACCAATACAACCACCACAATCAGGTAGTCTGTTAGATGGCAGCCACATGCTTTGCCTTGTCTTCTACTGAGTTCACACTGTGAGCAGCTACTGTACATGTTCTTATGTTTGTGGGTTCCATTTAAAAATTTGATTGCATTTGTGAAGTAGTTAGTTTTTTCTGCTTTAGCATTGATTTCCTAGGGTGCATTGATGAAAAATAAATAGTGTTCACTTAAACAGAATTTACCCCCGACAACAACTGTGGATATGGTTGTGTCTCAAAATATTTGCCTTGGACATTTTAACAACAGCATTTCAAACAGAAGTTACAGAATACTGAGTTGATTATCAATTGATCAAATCTGTAAACGCAATTTTCTACTTTCAATGCTTAATTATTATTTTTATTATAATTGGTCTAAATGAAAATTGTTACATAAGCAGGGGAAACCAGGAAGTGCAGAAATTGGCTGTTGACAACCAATGACTGATATGTGTGTGATTGTTTTTACTGGCGTCAACCTAAGCAGCTCTTATTTTCAAACAAACAAGCTGCTTATATAAGTTTTGCTTCTTAATGTTTTGATTGATTGATCTGACAATGGTCAATGGTGGAGTGGGATTTAAAAACAAACTTATAATGCAGTAGTAGAGCATCACATGAGTCGATTTAGGCTCGGTCTGTAATTTGTGCAGAGAGAAAATTCCACATTCATCTTTCCCTCTTCTGTTTTTCATTCACCTCACTCGCATTGTGTTTATTGTTTCAGGTTGCTTTGGTTGCCATTAATGTTCTGGGAGATTCTGTGGATGGCACTGCTCTGAACACAATTGTAAGTGAGAATTCTTGAATGTTTGACTGTCTCTAGACTCTAAATCTTCAGTTGTGTTTCACCTTGTGTTGAATTAACTGCACACTGCACACCAGTAGGTGACACCGTTTCCCTGTCATCGGACAGTAAAACTGAGTTTACTGATGTTTAACTATCCATCGACTGGCATCCAACCCTCAATGACTGTTTTGATCTTTGAATAGGGTCTAATAGGAAGCAGGTCTAGAAACACAAAAGGTCCAAAGAGCATTCAGCAGACAGTAGGAGAGTCACATGAAATCAGGTTACTTACATTTAAGAGATATGTGTTAGGTCAACTGAATTCACATGCTAAGATTCTGAATGGAAATGAATCAGTATTTGATGCCATTCTAAGGATTCCAGTTAAATGTGGGGTGCTTCTTACTTTTTAATGTTATCATGTGTAGGTTGTATAACAATACTATTACCACAGGAACCTGCACAAGCACAGGATGATTTAATTTAATGTAACTGCCATGGGACAATTTGAAATTTATGATGTTCAGTTTTTTCAGAGAGGTGTTGAAATTCATAGAAATAATAGTAATGTAGATAATAAGTAAAGGTGGTGTTACTACAGCTTTGGCTTCATTAAGGTTATATACTGCAATGCTGTTGTATTGAATGTAATTATCTAGTGTACTGTTGTTGTTCCTGTTGTTGTCTTCAAGGTGTTTAGTATATGCACGTGTCTACCTCAGCGGTGTTTGTGTGTGTGTGTGTATATGTGTGAGGAATGCCGTAATGAGACACAAAGGGAGGGCAGTATGTAATCACACAGGAGGCCTTTAGTTAGCCAGCGTAATCAGATAGCCTGCAGACGGACAGCCCCTGGAAGAGAGAGACCACCTTAAAACACACACAGAGACACAGTGACATGCAAAGACACGGACACACACTCACAGATTCCAGTGAACAGGCTGTGCATTGTTGCTCCGCTAATCCAACTCAAAGTACCTCCTAGCAGAGCAGTGATCCCGCCTGGAGGGTTGGCAAGATCTAGTTCTCCTATATCTGTTGTATGGGTGTAGGTTCTGAGTGCTGTGAAGGGATACTGTTCAGCTTGGAAAGGCAAGGGGTCTGATAAGGTAAAGCTATGGATGCAGGGGGAAATCCTGTGCAATTTGTGACATTTCATTGGTGAAACGGTTATATGACCACATTACACACAACACACAAAGGTGCACACATACATGCTGCGACCTAGTTGGTTAAGTTCAATCACTTATTTCTGCAAAAAAACATAAAATGTAGTCAGGTAGGGAAGGGAACTCTCACCTGCCTCTCATCCCTGTAGTGTTAACGGGTCATTGATCCGCTCTTGCATCTGGATCTGCACCAAATTCACCTGCTCATTCCCCATTTCCATCTGTTTTTGCCTAAATCAGTGTAGGCAATATATTCCTCCTATCAAACAAACCAACATTGTTATAGTGTTATAGTTATTCTTACATCCACATGTAATCGACCAATATGTTTGTCAAACTGAGATAATAGCGGTAATAACAACACGTTTTTTGAGAGGTTTATATTGTGGATGCAAGATGTCCCCATATGACTTCAGCCAGGTGGTGCCGATGAAGAGCTAGATCAAAATATTTGTGTGTGTGTGTGTGTAGAGAGACACAGAGAGATAAAACAAAAGCACAAATATCAGTATGTACTTATTATGGGTCTGTATCATGGTTAGCAGTAGATTAAAGATACGGTAGGGCTGTAGATGTGGAGGGATCGAGTCTAGGTTTGAAGGATTAGAAGTAAAGTAGAAGGTCCTCATTAGCCCAGTAATACAAGTATATATATGCATGTGTTTGTGATTTGTCCATCTGTTTACCCCCAGCCAAGCAGAGAGCAGCTGATCGAACATTACCTCAACAGTACCCAGCTGGAAGTCGCCTTGGACACGACCTACATGGGGTGAGGCAAGGCCATTGAACCCTGGTTGCTTTGTCTTGTGACAAAAACATGGACACAAAGCCATTTAGTCTGGAAGCTAACCAATAAGCAACTCAAGGTCACTTGCAATTGAAGACAATGCAGGTGGCAGCCGAAGGACCCCGTGCAAAGTGGAAAACACATTTCGAAATAGTTGCTTTTTTATTAATCCACAAGGGACATTTCACCTCAGGGTTTCACTCCCAGGGCTGGTCATTGTTTTTCTCCTCAGATCTGGAATTGCACAATAACTAACCTGGTTTAAGTGATAAGTGTTCACTGACATTTTCTAAAATGTATCTAACAGCATCAGTCTAAATCAATTTGAAGACTACATTGGATTTTTTGTCTTTCTACATTTGAAGTAAAAACATTCACTCAAACTCAGACTCATCCGGATATAGTGTAATATAACTTGATACAATAGATGAAATGTTTTGATGTTTTACTTTACGGAACCCTCAATTGCTCCCCCCTCTGCGAAGGGTGGTAATGTAATGTAATGTAAGTCGCTTTGGATAAAAGCGTCTGCCAAATGCTCGTAATGTAATGTAATGTAATGTAATGTACTTGTTCCCATTGTAAATCACATTAATTTTGCTGTTTCTCACTCCTACATCTCCACTGCCATCACCCACCAGCAAATGCGAGTTCTTCTCCCCCTTGGATGACCTGGCTTTTGACATGTACCAGGACCCTGAGGTCGCCTTCATCATCCGTCTGCTGGACCATAAGAAACAGGATCTGGTCAACCAGGAGAAGTACAAGCAGGCCAGGAACCTGAAGCAGGCCATTGCTGACCTGCAGAAGGTACTGTAGCTGCTTAGTGACTATATGACATGGTACATGTGCTGTACATCATATTTGCTGTTAAGTCAATTGATTCATATATCAGTGATCAAATCTTGTGAACAGCTTGGTAAGTTATCCGTGAAGGTTCTCCGTCATCCAACTGGACTTGCTGGTAGAGGCTTGAAGACATTTCACCTCTCATCCGAAGAAGCCTAAGATTGACTTTTCCTTTGATATTCTAACAGAATTTTATTTCAAGACTGCAAACATTTTGAATTATCTACATATAAGTCCTCAGGTTTGAGTTTTGTGTGGTGCAAGAGGTTTGTTAAGCAAAACAGGTGTAATATTCAAATGTGAAACAAGACTGTGTGCTAATACAGTGCTAATATTCAAATTATGCTGATTATGAATTCATTTCTTGTACATGATTATTCTGTAGTTTCATTATTAACTAACTCTCAATCTGTCCATTTGCAATTACATACCTGAAGCTTCCATTCTCCCAATATTTTTCTATTCACATTTATTATCAACCTTAATGAAGGCCCATGATCATTGTGTTGGTTGCAACGTACACACGCTGATCCTGTGCACTTAAATCCAATGAGCCTGGGTTACAGCAGTCATGGGTGAAGGCCGATCTTGGAAGACTTTGTGGTAGGGAAATAATTTAAAGTAATAAAAAAGAAACTCTGCATAGTTTAATTGACCAATTGGTGTGGCAGAGTGTGCAGATTCTCTTTTTTACTTGATATTGATGCTACCAGCATCTCACTGGAAACCCACAGTGTGCGTTATCTTCTCTTTGCTTAGGGAACTCATATTATAACTAATGTCGATCATTAACTCGATGTAAGAAGCAGGAGCCCTTTATAATGGTGCTATACAGTGTGGACTATATGCTGATGTTTGGGCACTTCTCTGCCTTCTTCAGAGCCTTTGAAGAAGCGGACCTACTGATAATGTTTCTTGCAAACCTAAATTTTTCGAAGGTTTGCATTTTATTGTGTTTAACTTCACGAGGGCTTGTAATTATAGTTGACATTGTTCAGATTCCTGTTACCCACCTCATTTGTAGGCAGCGTTACCATGTCAACCCTGAATTCTTAATAAGCTCAACAGCTGCAGTAATGGCCCTCTGTCGACCCTCTCCCATTTCGCCCAACCACAAGTCTACCTGTAACCAGATAACATTCACAAAGTAGCACTTTGTTATTAAAGGAAATTAGCATCTTGAACACACAGGAATAGTGAATTTCTGACACTTTACTCAGCAATGGAGGAAGCTGTGGGAAACAGAATGTGCAACATGCTGGAGAGCTTTAGTTGAAGCTTTCACATCGGCTACCATGTGTGTTGCCCCGTGTTGTTTTGAATCACGAGGCACTGCAGTTGAGACTGTTGCTTAGCACCAATTTAACAATTCTACAAGCTAATTGGAATTTCCACACAACAAATAACACATTACCAGAAGATGTAAGGTTTGTTTTCAGTTTGTAAATATTCTGATTTGTTGCATCATGGCTACATTTTCCATCCCAAAATACAAGAACCTGATTTACAAGACTAGAGCAACTCAAACTGTACTGAAGATCAACATCAAAACTCTACTTATAAAATGTTAACATGTGAAGGCAGAAGCTGAACTATCTCCCCAAACACAAATTTAATCAATGACTAGCATTTTGGTGTGTAGAAGAAAAGGCCCATTTCAGCCTATACACCTATAGGAACGCCTGAAACTACCTGGAATAACCGACACAAGGGACTCAAGGGATTCAGCATGTTATTGCAACGTTGTGTTCATCGCTCATATTCCTCGGCTCTCTCTCAGGTGGGTGAGCGATTAGCTCGATATGAAGTGGAGAAGTGTTGCGCCATAGAGAAGGAAGACTATGACCTGGCTCAGAAGAAGAAGGATCAGATTCAGGAGTACAGGATGAGTGTCTACCAGCAGCTGGAGGCCCACAACCTGCTGGACATGAAAACGGTGAGTTAGCTACTACTAGTGAAGCTTGTGGAGGGTCACGGTGTCATGGCTGTTTTGTTATCCAAGAAAGATATTACATTATTGTCCAGATAGTGTTAAACATCAGACATTAATTAATATATAGGAGGGGGCTGGTAAATTAGTGCAGATCTAATTGTATTGTATATTTATGAATCCTTGTTCTGCCTGTTCTCTTGCTTTGACAGATCACAAAGGCAACAGAATCATCCGTGGCGCAGGAGCCTACTTCCCTCTTGCCTTCTCCCACGCATCACACAGACAATATGAAGCCCCACAATTCTTCAGAGACCTTGATAAAAAAGAAGAAAGCCAAAATTCCGCAGAACCAACTGTCCGAGCCAGTCAGTGTTGCCCCAAAAACCAGCAACCAACCAGTTACCGCCCTCACCCCTCCGGCTGTACCTAAGATAGACGTGAGTAACACTTTTATCATACAAATCACCGAAGCAATGAATGCAAGTGTTTGCCCAATATAAATATGCTCATTTCTCATAGTTTATGAGGAGGGCCCCAATGTTGAGACCCTTAAAGGAACAAACTTTTGAATTAAAGTTTCTACAGTAGAAGGGCTTTCACTCAGAATATGTGGGAAGAGTTGAATCTAAATCAAGGTCTTTTATCAGGGTCAATGAGGAAGTATGTTATATAGCACCTTATTCTGAAGCCAGAGTAGATCAGAAGCAGAAATGATAGTCCAGTTGTTGGGAAAACTTCAGTCCAGTACAATTACGCACTCTCGGCTCCTCACTCTGTTGTGCTCACACGCTCTGGCCACACCCACTGCTGTGGAAAATGTTGAATAACAGATGTTGGCATACTTCTGTAATTGTAATTGCTAAACTATCTTTACATAATGTCATAACAGTGTACGTTCAATGTTTATGGTGCCTTTTGAGGCCACCTAGTGGAACATTTTAATATGACCAAATACATTTTGTTTGCTTCGATCTCCGCTCAACAATAATATGTCAAACTGTCTGGCGCTATGGAACACGACAAATACCTAATTTTGACAAATTATTTTCCACAATACAGTTCACTTGACACTTATATTGCAAAGGGTATGATTATGTTCTCTTGTTTATAAACCCGAAAGAGAGTTTTAGTACAGTGCTGTGTAAGCTGTTACCTGTAGCTCATCTCACCTGTTTGTGCAAATTCCTTTGTTGTTATTAATATAATCCATACCATTGTAGTACCTTGGGAATTCAAGTCTTTAATGCCTTTGTTGTGTTGAAATATGGAGTGCATAGGGTGATTGTGACCAGCAGGGGGTTGTATGCTTTACTCACCACCTTGTGAGACCGGCCCTTCTACAGTTTAGGGTTTCACTATTTAATTAAAAGCGTGCAACAGTTGGCTGACTCAAGCAGCTGCCAACCTGGCCTGAAGGTTGGGCTTTGAGCCTCCTACAAGGCAGCTGGGTGCTACTTGATGCAAGAGCACAAGAGACGGTGCTGGTTACATAGATTGTGGGGTTTTATGGAAAGGGTTAAATGTTCCTTGTCAAGTGATGACCCAATTCAGTGAAAGAAAGCAAAAAGAACAAGAGCGGAACTGATAAATACTTTTATTTGACATAAATTAAGATTTTTCTCTAGTTTTATTACACCTGCCCTACACAATAATGGACGAGTGTATTCCAATCAATGGCATTTGTTTGTTTTTCTGTCTGTAACAGCCAATACATCACTATCTTTGTCAGTATGTTTACGTGCATTGAAAACTATGATTACACTTCAATCAAGGCAATAAATTGGCTTTTTCAAATGTCACGTATACACCTTAATGCAATTGAAATAGAGGATTTTGGAAGTGAGATACCTCGAAAATGTTTATTCAGACATCTAAACATCTTCACATCACATTTCCTCAATACGCGGACTTGCCTAATACTGCGACTTTGCAACATGTCGCACCTATATAGCTGGAGAATGGCAAACTTCTGTTGATTCCATGCCTGAAAATGACTTCATGTATTTTGCCTTTTTTAAAGGACAAATACTCAGAGGTAACTTTTTTAGCAGATTGGGATCAAACCTATTAGGAGTTAGGTTGATTGCGGTTGGGGTTATGCAGCAGATCTTGCACGTCTTATTGTACCAATGTTGTTGTTTTGTTCTGTAAGGTTACCTGTGTGCTGTATGATGAGAGGCCACTGCCAGCTCTTCACAGGAAAGACCCGCCGGTGAAGGCCACCCCAAGCCCAGCTGAGGACTCCTCCCCCCAACCAGACATTCAAAGGACTTCAGAGAGCCCCAGGCAGACTGAAGAGCCAGAGCCACTGACGGACACGGCCCAGAGAGAGGCTAGTCTTCCCATAGAGGTCTATGGAGAAGGCCTGGTAAGATATGACAAAAGGATAACTTCACATTAATGACTTTTGTATTTGCAGAATCACTTAATACATAATTCAACCTGTCCATTGCCTGTGGGTTATTCTTAAGTTTAGAACAGTTAAATTACCTTGGGCCTCATTCATCAACTGTGCTTACGAACAAATGTGATCTTTGGTTCACAAGTGGTTAAGTGCTCACGTAAATAACACAAACAAATCTGTGTTGGGAATGATTCAAGATATATATATTGTGAAATAACAAGCAATGTTATAAGAGATAGTAGACAACATTTTGGTTACAAAGAAAATGGAGGCCATTGTTGAATTGGATGCACACATTATTAACCGTTACTAATTGTTTTTCTTTAAGCAAGGTTATTCAGTATTCTTCAAGCTAGACAAAGAGGCCTCAGAGAAATCCCTCATGACTTAAGAAATCATAAAAGACCACAGAAGTTAACACTACTTCGTCCTGGAGTTCTAAACTACATTTCTCGATGGTTAAGATCACTTAAGACAAATGAGGAACAAGCAAGGGAACAAATAATAACGCAAGTGGAACAAAATCATAAAAACATAAAACACGGATGACCAACCAGAATAATAGTAACAAGAAAAGAGCAGGAACTAGGAAAAAACAACTTACGAGAAAACCAGAGAAACATGAAACAAAGGGACGAGAACCAAGCTGACAAGAATGACCAGAGTCGTGTAGAGCATGGGTTAAAAAACAGGACGGGACGGCATTCAACACATATAAAAACATCCCCCCCTGTTTTAATCTGTGTTTCATTATGCTTATCGACAATTAACTGGAACGACCACTTTGGCAGGGTAAAATCAAGTTGTCATGAATCAGATGGACTTTTCTTGTACTGTTCATATATTCCTCAAGTATGCAGAGATGTAAGAAAACATTGGCCCATTGTGTCTGCCTGGGCTGTGCCACGCTTCGCTGAGCCTAGGTCAGAATTCAAAGGCCCCCTCAGTTTTTCATCCATCATCTCTAGAGCTAGCTGCTTCATCTGAAGATACCTGTTACCAAAATCTTTCCACACCAATACAGATTAAGGACATCAAGTCTGTCTTAAACAGTTACGTTTGAGTTCTCAGAGTCATCAGCTGTGCAGATGTTTGCATATTACAGTATGATGAGTCAAACCCCCGGCTTCTCTTGCTCTGTTCCTTTTCCAGGTGGCTCGGGTGTATTCCAAATCCTGGTCCTTCAGAGAGGAAGCTCTCCTGGTGCTTTACAACAAGCTGCTGGATGTGTCACCTACCACCCCAAAGGAAGAGCTGAGGAATATGATAAGAGCTGCAGTCTTTCTGGTTAAGAAGGCTCTTTCAGATCAAGTATTTTCTGTGAGTCATTTTCTCAAAAAAACGTTTGCTTTGACAATATGACATGAGAATAACTATATTGTAATGCCTTAAAGAGACCAGTAACTAAAACCCTTGAAGGTGCCCTCCATATGGCAACTGTTTAATGACAATTAAGCCACAATCTTTGCTTTATTGTGCTTTCTGGATTCAAGTTACCAACAGTCCGGTAAAACACACACACATGCACACACTAATGCACTAGTAACGCGCACCTCTCTCACACACAAATGAGAAACCTCCCGCATATACATATGTGTGCTATCCAACTTGTTTGAATGCGCTGTGATTGCAGTGTGTGTGCGTGGTAATATCTGTCTGTATGTACTAGTACTAGTGTGCGTGAGGGGTCATTTTGTCACGAAGAAGCGGGGCTTGGGAAATACCGATGCTGAAGCTCCATACAACAGAAATTAGCGGGCAGGGCTGTGGATGTCAGAAGCTCATGTCTCTACTCCTGTTCCTTCCTAATCCCATTTAAAATATTTTTATAATTTAATACCTCATATATTTACTTTATAAAGCATGGAGACTTTGGGCCTGTACTACGTGTGCGCTTTCACTCGTGTGTTTACGTAGTATGTGTTGCACTTTTACCAGTTTGTGTGTGCAAATTCACAAGGTTTCTCATTTTGGTGTGTGAGAGGGGCGTTTATAGGTGTGTCTATGTGGTTTCGCCAGTGAATGTAACATGGATTTTGTCCCAAAAGTTGCTTCATATAATATGCATGCTCATGCTCATGCACACACACACACACACACACACACACACACACACACACACACACACACACACACACACACACACTCACACACACTCTTTACAGTGTTTTCCCTGTCCCATATGCAACCCCAGCTCTCTCCCCAGATCTTGCTTCCTTAAACAAACAATTATGACAAGGATGGCCTTGTAACGTCTCTGGAAGCTTGTATGCTAATGAAAAAAGTAGTCCTGCACTAATTCCACTGATTTATTTTTTCTACCATATTGATTTACACAATGTTTTATTAGATTAGATTGTTGTTGACTAGTGGTCTAGTGTGCATTACATTACATTACATTACATTTGCTGCATGTTCCCTAACCCAGTCTATCTATGATTTTATTAACAAGAAACATCCACTGACATCAGCAATAAACAGGTAATTAGGTTGACCCATTCAAAACAAGTTAATAGTATCTTCGTCAACACTGTCTAAAGTCATACATTGATTTTCAGATTTCCGTTTTCTTTAATCTTTCTTTATGTAGCAAGCCTGACTCTCAGCTACCGATTGCCACTCTCCATCTGCACACACTTGCCAACTCAAAGCAAACATTGCCAGATCTAACCTCTCTGCTAATTGGCATCACCCTGATGCGGTCTTTTTTTGGAGGGAATGTCCATTCTTCAACTAAACCTCTCCCTGCTCTCTCCTCAGGTGTTCCAGGCATCTTTGAATCTGCTGCGGCTGCTGCTAACGAAGGTGATCCCAGGTCTGAGGCTAGGCCGGGTTCAGGTCGCCTACTGCTTGGAACAGACTTTCCGTGAGCTGTTGGCAAGGACCGGAGACTCACCCAGCCGCCTCAGAGATAAAGCTACTGTCTTCATACAGGTATTGTTCTTATATCCCTAGATTTGTTGATAGATCCTGTTGCGTCTTACATGACAAGAGGCATTTGAAATACATATTTCCACCAACTGTTTACACCTTCCATCATACACCATTGGTATACAGGTATTGGTATGTCTATACAGGAATGGTCTTATTGGTTGTGTTTAACAGCAACGTCTTCATTTGTTCCATAATATATCCCATTTGTTCAACAAATAAGCCAGCACATTTTTCTCCAGAACAATCTCGGTTGTGCTTAACATGAATATACAAAATTGAAAGCTGACCCGTTTCAAAACTAATAATTCGTTCAGCGTAGCAAACAACCAGGGGGAAAGTGCCAAATCAACCCATTAGTCTGCGTTCCCTTTAATATAATAAATGTTTATGAACACACAATTTTAATAAATCAATCTGATTGAAATGCAGGTTGTTTCAAACTATTTTACACTATGTTTCACAGGAAATGATGAGTTTGTCTTCATGGTATAACATCCTAAGGATAAACTCTACTAATTTTTGGTATTTTAGTATCTGTGTTATCCAAAGAACTACAATTCCTTATTCCTCCAACTCGTCAAATAGAGATCTTTTGTATTTGAGGTTGCAGATCTTGTTTTTGCATCGAGGCAGTGGGTTTCAAAATAAGTCTAAATCGTCTTACATAACGCAAAGAAGCAAAGGAAGATACATTCATTGTATTGTGTGTGTATATGTATAGGGGAGGCAGTGGCTCAGTGGGTAGAGCTTCCACTTGGGAACCGGAGGGTTGCCGGTTTGAGCCCCTGCCGAGGCGCCCCTGAGCAAGGCACCGAACCCTCAATTGCTCCCCCCTCTGCGAAGGGTGGTAATGTAATGTAAGTCGCTTTGGATAAAAGCGTCTGCCAAATGATCGTAGTGTAATGTAATGTAATGTATTCATTGTCCAATGCTATCCACTTCATTCAAAGGTCAGAGTGAGTTGTAAGTTTTATCTTTATATATCGTAATAGTGTGATAGGGCAAACGAGAGGATCCAAACGCAACAAGTCACGGGCAGAGTTAGATTAAAAGGCAGCATGTCTGAATATTTCAATTTAACAAATAAAGGTACAGACAGGGAGTAAAATAGATGAGTCACAGTCCAGATTAAAATGGCAGCAGCAGGCTGAGAATAACAAAAGTACCAAAAGGACAGGCTAAGTTCAAAACAAAACAGAAAACACAAAAACAAGCCAGGCTGGCTGAGTCAAGCATGGCTGGAAGGTATGAGGACAAAGCAACATAACAATCTGACAGAGGCTAAAGCGGATTGAGCAGGTATATACATGTGGTGATAAATGAGGGGATGGAAAATAGATGAAGGAGTCAAATGGCAGGGAACACAGGAAGGGCACGGGAGGCGAGTGTGTGTCTGTGGAGTCTGCATGTTCTCACAGTCTGCATGGGTTTCTGCTGGTTTCATACCATAGTCAAAAAACGTTTGGTGAAATGGATTGCATGAGTTTGTCTGTCTCTATGTGTTAGCCCTGTTTTATGATCCTGTGGATGGATGGATGGAAATGGCTTTACCAGACCACACTTCCATCGCAAACAGTTTTTTTTTTACTTGTAGATCAGATGAAATTGTGGAACATTACAGGGCGTAAACCAATGTGCAATGTGACAAATGAGGGGAAATTATATTTACAGGTCTGGGGAAGTACAGCACAATTCGTAAAACATCTAAATGTCAAGGGTTATAAAAATTATTATTTAAGTCATAAATTAATCAAAAGTTGAAGGGTTAGAGTATGTATTTTAGAGTCACACTCAATTACACTCTGGAAACCTTTTTTCCAACGTTTTATTAGCATCCTTTACACGTTGGTCACTTTCTCTGATTTTGCTGCTTTATTAGTTTTATTTATTTATTGGATACATTAAATCAGGACCTAATGACTGTGTGCTGCTTAGTTCCTTGGACCCTGCAACTGCAACACAGCTCCTGGTGTATGGTCGTTACAGCAGTGGGAGGTGCATTTCTGCAACTGTGTGTTTTGCTGGCTGAGAGTGGAAAATGTTTCTGGCTGGTGGATTGAGTGGTGTATGTATGACTGTCAACAGAACATGCAGAACATGTGTAATGTGTTGCTAGCTGTCTGTCCTCATGCATGGTTCTGGCGGTGTTGAAAGGAGTCAGAAAAGGAGGATTTCTTCAAGGGCTACAGTAGCAGCTGCTCCACTGAGTTCATGTTGGGTTATAGTTGTGCTAACTGTTGCCATTAGACTGCCCTCTTAGATCAGTGCCCAACCCTTTAGGACCTATTACGGCTCTGTTGGAGCAATGACGGCTGTTGAGTCTTTGTGTGTCAAAGCCATTACATTACATTTTACTTTTGCTTGTATTTGAACTTTCTTCCTCTATCATCATTCACAGGCTTTCTCAAAGGAGAAATAAAGTCAAGTAATTTCAGTTATTTTAAGTGGTTTCAAAAAATTGTCGTTGCTTGTTTCCAACATGCATTCCATTCACCTGATGAACCATCTTTCCTCTTCCTTTAACACTACACTTGTTCACTGTCATGACTTGTCTCTGTACCAGATGTCTGTGTTGAATTTACAAGTTAGCATGTATGGACATCACACAGATTTAGTTTGTCTATGTGCTGCTGCAGGTATATTACTGTTGTGTTTATTCAATTCAAATCAATTCAAATTTGTTTAAATCATGCCAAAGCACAACAAACGTTATCTCATTATATCTCTCCTGTTTAGGAAATAGCTGTATTGAAGGAGGTGCGGGTCCTGCAGGTAATCCCTACTGAGCTGGTCAAGCCCTTCAAACCCACCGTTCCCCGTCGACTGGCTCAGAGTCATGTTGAACTGTTGGAGAAGTTGCTTGCTGAACTGGGTACAGAGGACTGTGGCTTCACTCTGGACAATGTCATGATGGTAAAACATGATATTTCTCTTTGTGTTGATGTTTTAGTGATAGTGACTGTTGGAGGATGGACTGATACCAAAGGGCTGATGTGAATTTGAATTGATCAACACCACATAGTTTGTCAATAGGAATCTCCAGAACAACATTTATTTTATTTTTTAGTTATATAAGTTAACTTGGTCCATATCTTTGAGTCACTAACTAAAAACAATTTTAGAAGCTTTTCCATTTTCACAACAATATCCTCAGGAATCATTGAAAACATTCAATTCTATGGGGTTTTCACAAATTCGGAAGATGAATATTGGCTGCATCAGCTCTTCAAATTTCCTTCAACACCAAGTTACAAAATGTAGCCCCAGGTCTTTCCATTAAAAATGAAACTTTAATCAACTTCTATCAGTTTTTGGCAAAATGGCAATTCTCTCTGTTTTGTCCCTCTGTTTACTTCCCAAGATCTTATCACATCACACTCTAACATTAATGATAACACTGTATTATTTCATTTTTTAGGTAGGCATCAATCTAGCTGATTTCCATCACATTTGAATTTGTTATAAAGTCTGAGTTCACCAAAACAGGCTCTCACTATTCACCCAAAGGAGTCAATGCTGTCACCATTGGCTCTCCTTCCCCACCGGTTCTGGCTTCCAACAGTGACGTAGTATCTATGTGCAAGCTATCCCACTGTTGACACGGCACAGGCAAGCCAATGAGCCGCCCGTTCCTCCCTCTCTACTTTACGAGCGAACCCTCCACCCATCCCTCTATTCAACCCCACTCTTGACTCTGCATGGCCTTTATGGGTGAGGGCAAATTGTTAGGTTTGTCCTCTGAGTTTCCCCGCCTTCTAAAGCCAAAGTCACACAGGTGGCCATGGGTGGCCTGTGTTTGCATGTTTGTGCATGCTTGCTCAGTGCCGGTTCCCCTTTGTGTTGGCAGCTTCTCGTGTTTGCTTGGGAAACATTTCCAGTCTGAATTGAGTTGTGTCAGGAGACCCTCTCTTGTCTCTAATACTTGGTGTCAGTTTAAACTTTGTGAAAATCATGCTGAAACTAAATTTGACTTTAATTAAAGAATGGTTTTGGCTTGGTTAACTGTAATCAATACCTAGTTAACTGGCTGACACCTCCATCACCTCCCAGTACACCCACAACTGTACCTTTCCTTTTGTGGATGTTTGATAACTTGATAACAGAGGTGGAGTAGTCTTATCTGTTGTGCGATTACATGGAATGCAAGCAAAACAGTACATTCCCCCTTTAATTGAAACAAGTAAAAGTATTTCAGTTAAATATAGGCGTAACTTCCTAAATTCATGTGCAAATCTCCCATTGGTATCTATCTTCATAATCTTGTTGGTTCATGTGGCCAGTTCTTTTGACAACTCCAAAGTGTTCCCTTAGCGATGGGTATGAACATTTTTCCTTTCCCCCCTCAGTTACCTGGGTGATTTGCTGAGCGGCGGGAGCCAGAGTGAAAAAGGGGGTGATTGAATTTCTTGTAATTAAAAAGAGAAGTGGCCAGCAGAGACAACAGAGAATAATGACAGCCTGAGCCTCAGTCTGTTGAACAAGGGATGGGAGCCATTTGTACACAGTTTACCTCAGGATGTCACGGCTCTCTTTGGACAGCCATTGTTTCCTCAAATCTTTTCACAGAGATTATGTAGGATTATTGTCTCACATCATACTGTGTACAGCTCTTCAACAATGCCATCTCCATTACAAGAGTGTTTACAGATTAAACTCTGAATGTTTTGAGCGACTTCCGTCTGTTTAAGTGCGCTATATCCGTAAGTAATCTGTATATTCTGACAGATCTAAAATGGTATAAGCTGAACTGTGCAATATGTTTACAACAATACGCAGAATGCCTTTGAGGAGATGTATTTTCTCCCCAATAAAGATATGTATTCAGTTCATTATTGCCCAGTGGTATGTGTTTAAATTAATGGAAAACCTTTCCTCTATCAGTTCTGTACAGCAGCATTGGAGCACAACTCACCTGCTGTTAAAGAACCGACAGTGCGCATCATTTTATCCATGTACCAGCAGTACAGAAGTGCTGTCCTCCGCTACCTCCCACCCAGTGACAGTAATGAATGCAGTTTCCTCTACAAAACCCTCTTTGATCTCTTTGCTGAAATCGATGGAAAGCAGGAGGAGAATCAGGTAAGAAGTAGTTTTCTTCGCTGCACACGAATATCCTAATAATGTCTGCTATTTTCTGCCTCTCCCCAGAAGCTATGTCTACGATTCAAATCTCCTATTCTCATTGTAATGCAATTTAAGGATGATGGATGAGTTTTGTAGATTTTCTTTTAAAGGTTTTAGATTCATCAGTAAGGAGCAGCTGCTTTGGTTGACGGTTGCACATTGGCAGATGGGAGTCATGTCTCGTATTGTTCTCACATCAATAAGTTCAGCTTTCTCCTAATTGACTAGTTTTGACCGATAACAAAAAAGAGGAGGCAGGTTATCAGGTGACATAGGCAGCTGATTGGCTTTGTTGCTTCAATTGTCAAAGCCCGCATTGTCACTGTCTACTCACCTGGTCAAAGAGAATACACAAAAAGCCTATCAATATGTTTAGCTATTGTTGCTCTGTCATAAATAAGAGGAAATCATTTATGTAAAAACTCTGGGAAATAATGAGATTAATGCAGTCAGATCTTTTATTTTAGTTTTTTCCACAACGAATTTGAACACGAACCAAATGCAGCCAGCAGAAGTCGGACCTTGTTCCAAAGTTGGCACGGCGTGTTACTGAGTCACCTGTGTTGAAGCCGAATCCCTCGCTAGCACTTTCAGAGACCAGGCTTTCCCATTATGTAATGGCTATGTGCAGCCACAACAACTGCCAAATGTCTGGTCATGCGGTCATCTGGTTGGGCTGTTGAAAAGAAAACCACACACGTCACCACAACTCCAGTGCTTGTTTAAGTTTAAGAAATGCTTCTTAGATACAAGCAAGAAACCAAACTTGGCATGGTGAGCAACAATTGGGTGATGTGCTGTGAGGGTGAGAGGTAATAACAAAAATTAAGGAGTGTTAGGAGAAAGTGGTCTGCCCTGAGATCACATTAGGTGGAGTTGTGATCAACAGCTAAATTACATCACTACTCATAACGATATCATTATGCCCACATAGACCTCCTGGGACGCTGCACAAACTAGATTCTTTCATATACATTATTAGTTCCAATACTTCATATGTACGCAGTGATTCGCAGAGGAGCCCCAGAAATTGAAGTCAATATGTTACTGTGCAAGTTATTTCAAGCTCATCTTGTGTGGTTACATCTGAACTATGCATCATCTATGTTTCCTTTTTCTTGTAAAGGAGGATGGCGATGACGGCACCAAAGGACAAACACACAAGAAAGAAGCTCCAAAGGTTGAGAAAGAGATGGACAGCAAAGCAGGTATGTTTTTTTGTGTTCATATATGAAGATAAAATAACCTCTCAAGGAAAGAACACCTTTGCTAGAGAGGTGGATACTGTGTGCCACCAACACTGCTATATTTCTTAACAGCACTAACAGATGGCTTATGACTTAAGGAAAGTGTGTCAACAGTGATGGTGAAGCCAACAGTGATCTTTATAATGAGAAGTTCTACCAATGGTGGTGGAGATGTTTGAACAAAATTAACATCTGCCTGAAATATTTTAATTCAGTTGATGAAGCAAGTTTCATTCTAACCTATGTACTACCAGGCATCACCCATTGTTATTATTGGCTTAGAATGTACAGACCATTGTTAAAAAGTGTTTGCAACCAAATCTGGCATAAATGTGTTGTCTTGAAGTGTGGGTTGTTTGTTCCACTTTGTACATGCTTTGATAACACATGAAAAGTATTGGCTGGCAAAGTTTGGCTGGCAAAGTTTGGTTTTTGTGACAAGTAACAATATGTTCTCCTTTTATTTTACAGCAGTCAATAATGTTGCTCAGAACAAGATAACAGATCAAGCAGACATCGAAGCATCAGTTGTGAACTGTCTCGACAAGTAAGCAACAGATCCAAATATGGACCATTAGTCAAATAACAAAAGTTGAAGAAGGTATCTTTTGAAAATGTTTGCAGGACATACATACAAAATGCGTTCCTACTCTATTCAGATGAGATATTCATTTCTTTATTATTTAATGTGATATTTTGATGTAGCTTCATCCATTAGTCAAGAAATGATGGTTAATTATGGTCCGACCTGATTGGATTTACACTATTCGTCTTGTATATGTTTTAGTCTGTGTATATTCTGTGGGAAAAAGGACGAGTCATTCACAGAAGATGGACTGGACCTTCACTACTGGAAGCAATGTCCTATGCTACGACGTTGTGGCGAATGTAAACAGGTACATTGCCTCTTTAGTACTCTTGACTTCCATAGAGTGCTCTGCGGTGTGACTAAGAGGAGGATCAAATTGAACATAGGAATATGTTAGCTTGCTCATTTGGATGTAAAATATCATTGAAACATTTGTTTGTCTTTATTTATCCAAAGAAATAAGAACAGCTTTGCTATGGAGAAGTCGGAGTTGGGCTTGTAGTTGTTGAGGGATGAAACATCTATTGACATGAATACATTGATCTTCTGGTCATAAGCTGTCCCCTTGTCTAATTCCTGCCTCAGTAATGAGCCGTGAACAACCAACAGTATTTAATGCTCTGCTTTGTGTTAACAGGTAGTGGAGATAGCAAGTCTCACAGAACATTTACTGGGTGAATGTGAAAGCAAATCCAAATTCAGTCATTGCTCACGCTGCTCAGAGGCCGTCGTCACTGAAGAAATGCCTCGGCACATCCAGGGACCTGCCTGCAATGGTAAGTCTTTAGTCTTCAGTCTTTGTGCCATTTCAAAAGCTGTGATGGTGGTGTGAGGAATGAGAACTCATTGAGCCTCAGATTGAATGATTCACCATGTGTGACATTACACTGTGAAAGCCTTATCGATTGCTAATCACCAAATGATGCACAACCAGTTTAAGATTCCACAAGAGCACAATCAAATTGGGTGTTATATGCTCATTACATTACATTACATTACGGTCATTTAGCAGACGCTTTTATCCAAAGCTCACGCCGGGAATCAGACATTGACTTTGTTTATAAGCAAACATTAAAAAAATTCATATTCAATGATGACGGATGTCTGCTCTGTCCGCCACTTTAACTATCTCAAGCTTTTGTGAAGTAAAACAGACCTCTTACCAGTTCTATAGCAGCAATTATCTGAGGGGTCAAGTGCATTTTCCTGTGGGAAGCTTGTTTTACCAAATGTACACACTCACTTGAATAACAACTTAAAGAAAATGGTTGATTTGCTCAGTTTTAATTGTACTAATGTTGTTGGGCTGACCAACTGGATGCACTAAACAACTAGCTAATGGAAAGCTTAGGTCTCAATCCCCAACCATATGTTTGTATGAATAATTCAAGGAGTCCGTCTTGCAATACCAGAAACAAGTTTCTCTTAGTTTGTTTTTCATTTGTAAGTAGTAAACAGACCACTAGATGATAATTAAACATTGGATTTAACTAAGCGTTTCTATTTCATATTAGCTTTAAATCTATTCTCTTTCAGTTTTGTTTATCATTGTCTGTGTTTGTTGGAACTTTGCTGATATTGTTGAACAAGGAGCTTAAAGGTGTCATGTTGCTGCTGCCTGTTTCAGCCCCCGTCTTAGGTAAAGGATCCAACCACTGTCCTCTGTGTCACTGCAACTTCCTGCCTGGGGAGGAGGTGAGAATCTCTACCCACATTAAATCATAGAGATGCAGCAACATTGCATTTATAATCTCCTTCCCTATGGCTAAAGTGATATTACTCTGATAATACTAATATTATGTTTTACTGCAGATTTCCTTTTGAGTTTGTTGCCTAGTTACACACAAAATGCCCTTTATACATGGAGCTGCTTCCTAGATTTACATATGGCCGTTCACAGACTTTGGGTCAAAACATGTTGCCCCATGATCAGAGAGCTAACAGAGTGTGTAATATCAGGCCTGGGGAGCAAACAGGTGTGAAGGTAACTGCTATTGTTGACATTTAACGTCTTCAAAAGTAGAGAAGCTTTTTTTTTTGGTCTAATGGCCTGTTTCATTTGTCTAAACGAAGATAAGAATGTTCTCCCGGTTCCTTTTAAGTTTAAAGGGAAGAAAAGATTGGCTGTGGACTCAACAATGCTTTGCCTATATTCCAGGTTTGATTTAGTTGCTGAACTTTCACCAAAATGATCACTATCACATATCAGCAATTTGATATTAGTATAACGTGTATATTTTCTATTACATAATATAAACTCAAAGGAAACTAGTTTAATCCCACTTTACATAAACAATGCTCATATTTCAGTTGAAATTACAAAGTGAATGAGCCGAGTCAGTACACTTCAGAAATATGGATCTTATTGCTTCTCATTTCTTACAAATCCGTAGCATCTACTAATCCCTCTTCATAGAGAAGGTCAAAATGGATTTGTGATGTACACGACCCTTTGCCTTACTGAGGAGTGTATCAAGAGTGTCACCTTTCACTTTTTCCCCCTGTCTTGGTTTCTGTCATTGTGAGGTCTAATCAAGTCAAGCAGCTCGTCTTTCAACAAACTCCCACCACAAGAATCATTGTGTGAAGTGCTTGGTCCTGTCTGGCCCGGTTAGGAACAGCACTTTGGAAATGAAACTTATGAAAGAAAAGAAAACAACAAGCAGGAGTGATAAGTGATAAACTTTAAACTGTGAGAGATCGGCATGTAGGTGTAGATGTAAGACATCACGAGAAGAACTCAAGCATCAACTTCAGCAAACACAAAAGTTATCATTTTAACAGAATATTGAGTTGACATAATCCTAATCTCTATTTACTCTCTGTTCTCCATCACCTCTGCGTCCGTACCTTGTCTCCTGCCATCAGTGTCCTGGTCCATCAGCACTTTTATAAGGGCCGTCTATTTTTCCCAACTGGGGCGAAACGTAGATGCTTACTGTTCAAATCAGTGAATTTTTCCTATCAGAGAGATTTTGGCAAGACTAGAGGCAGGTGTATGTTTTAAAGGGAGGGACAGGAGATAGTGAAAACTGATCCGGGCAACATCCGAGGCCTGAAGTGGACACAGCTCTTTCTAATAATCTGCATGTGCCCCAAGAAATGTGGTTAAGCGTCCCACTTAAATCACCAAATCTGGTTTGTTGGAAGAAATGAGTGATCAGCTAAATCAGCCAGGGATCCAAATGTACAGTGACACTTACTGGTGCAGCCTTAGGTGTAATTACATAATATACTAATTTGAAAAACACTGTCAGGAACTTCTCACAGAGATCCTCAGCCTTGTCTCTGTCACCTCACACACACCTCGTAACTTCAGTGAAGGAAAACTCAGATAGAACGTCACACTCTCCAAACCAGAGCTCTGAGCATAGATGCAATGAAAGACTGCAGTGTTATTGGGAGGGAGGGCAGCCATTTGGGTACTGACTGGGCCTACAGTCACCCAAGATTCTACTGAACGAGAAAGGAACTTGGAGAGGAACGGGCTCACTGTGCTACTTTGTCCCCGTTCCAGGCCTGGAAGGCTCACCTCATGGGCAGGCAGGGCTGTAAACAAAACTCGCGGAGGATTGCGGTGTCCCAGAGAACCCAGCCAGCACAAGGTAAAGCATTCATACACACTCTACTTACTCCTACTTCCCTAACACTAAATTGGAGAGCTATAGAAAGCACCCATGCAAGTTGGTAAAAGTTGCCGTTTTTCCACTATGGCTTCCTGCCTCATAGCACAAAATGGTAGACATAAATATAGTGACAGGTTTTATTTGGAGCCCAAGTTTTTATGTTGTGTGTGTTTATGGTTCCATTTTAGGTGTGTTTGAAATGACGGTGCTAGCTGTCATAACAGAGTAGGAAACTTGAATAACATCTGTACAGCTGTTTGTTTGAACTTGGAAACATCCACACTTCAGTTGTCTTTGATAGTCGTCTCATTATTGCAGTCTTGTTGATATTATGACTTCATATGACATTACATTGTGAAATTAATACTTTTTTGAAGGCTACTCATCTATGACTTCTCCTACTTATTGGAGTAGGAATATAAGATTTCTTCCACGGCTTCCATGGACATGAAAAGAGGATTGCAACAAGACAGCAGGCACTATATGTGATCACTCCGAGGAGAGAACCTGCCACTCACTGTAGATTTGTCTTTTTTGCTCAAAAAGGTAGATTATATTCCTTAGAGATAAATGAGTTTGAAGCAGTTTGTCTCAACCCTTGAGGCTTAGCAGTCAACGAGATGATACATTTTGTTGCGGTGCCTTTTGTTTTGAGTGAGCCTTTGAGAACTTGATAGCAAAAATATACTCTGATGTAAGACTCTGATTTGATTTCTCAGAACATACCTGAGAACATTCTGAGACTTGTTTGTAGAAATTCTGAATTTCCCTTTGCTTTTTAGGTGTCCATTTGATAAGCATGAGCCATTTCAACTGTGGAACTTTAAAGAATGACATCTCTACTTAGAGCCTACATGTGGTGTCTGTTTATTTCCACAACACTTTCCCTGCAGGCTGCGTTGTGCTTTCTTTAGTCAGAAATATTACATACAATGGATCCATGGCCCTCCCCTGTGCATACCTGTTTATAGTCAGTTGCTATAAGGTGAAGCATTCCTTTTTGTGTGTCTTTGTCTGTGTGTCTGCAGGCAGTGCTGCCGGTGAAGCGAAGCCAAAGCAGACCTGGTCAACAGGGGCCAGAGTCAGGCCCGGGGTCAGAGGCTCCCGTATCCCATCCTTGGCACCCATGATCAGCAGACAGACACCAGGGAAGCAATGATGCTGCCTCAGTGCACCTTCACTTCACTACCACACGTAGAATACACAGATATCCAATAGGTTTTAGAGTTTTATGCTTAAGACTATTAGTTTTTTTGTATTAACACCACCAATATTCTGTGATTCTGTGAATACACCTGACCTATCATCTGAAATCACCAGTTGGAACAAAGACAGCATCACTATTGCCAGTAAGACGGAGTATGTAGATCCATTCTATTATTTTAATTGAATTGCATCTTCAGTAACAGGAAGTCCTCTTCAAATAGCAAATGATACACAGCTGCAGACGAGGTTTGTACAAACAGCAGTTACTGATTCTCTTTCCAAAGCTGGAATGCGGGAACCTTAGAGATTTTGCCCACCTTGTCCATTTCTTAGCCTTTGGCATTGCAGCTGACTGGACTGCTAAACATGACATGATCTTACAGCATTTCTTAGTTTTTGAGTTCTAAATTATCAAACCGTTTCCTCCCACTGTCAGTGGCAGTAATCACCATATACTACTAAGCAATCAATATACTACAAAGCTCTGCATTCGACTTTTATATGCCAGAAATATAAAATGATAAATCCATGAAATAGTTTCTTTGGACAGAGTGGGTGAAACAGCACTTAGGCAATGGGAAGGGTTCCAGTAAACGTCTTCATATAAGAAACACTAAATTATATTCATGCTTGCTTGCATGGAGTCTGAGCCAAAATGTCTTTTGAGAATTAATTCAAGTTAAGAGCTTCATCTGGACTCTCAGTGACTATCGATTCATTCTGCAGTAAAACTCTAATCAGACTGCGTATATCCATCATATCAGAGGTGAGTGACCCTGAATAATATATAGGAAGAAAACATCTGAATTTATAGCAGTAATGAAAGGGAGAAGAGTGTAATTGAGTGTCAGATGAAGACACTGCTCACCATGGCAACATTCCAACAGCAAATGATTTTGTGGATGTACAAAAACAGCTGCTGAAGAAAAATCCCCCCCAGCACCTTAAGTGCAGCTTAACAGCTTCATGCTTTGTCACCTCTGTTCATTTTCTCCTTTCAGTTTCCACAGGCGTGAATGCTGCAGTCTCACCAAGCATTACAGTAGTATTTTGGGATTATATTAAGATATTGATATTCTTTTTAAACACAACGCAGTATGGACTCTTTAATGCCTACTGACAATCTACAATCTTCACTGTTTTAAGCCCCAGTGAGAGTTTAATCCAGGCTTTGAAAATGGTGATGAATACATTTTATATAATATAATATGTTGAGCATCAAGTCAATGTGATGTCATCAGAGTATCACCCTGGCCAAATCCAGCATATTACATTTCAGGCACTTTAATCACATCAAAACAAACTAACCATTGCGTTGAGTTAAACAGTGACAGTAACTCTCAGTATGTTTGTGTATAACAAGAACGTCTCTACTTCTAACGTACCACACAGTGTTACAGTGAACAGGACTTCAACACATCTGTGGCTCCTTCACAGCCAACACACGATCCACACGTCTGAACAGAAACACCCTGAGTCTGTCCAGTCCTTACTTTCAAACGTGATTTAATATTTGCAGTTTTAGAACATGGCCCTTCATCTTTATGTCATAGAGCTAACTGTAGTATTAGTGGAAAAATAATCAACATCATTATACAGTGAACAATACAGAAAGGAAGGGATGCTGCATTCTACACCTCTGTCCCACACCTCGTATTCGTCCACAATGACTTTAAAAGGCATCAGTTTGCTTCTGCACTGATTCAACAGCAGCAAGTATTTTTCAATAGTTAAGGCTCAAATGTATATTTTTGTCTGTACATGTGTATGTATTTCTTCCAATAAAGCTAAATGAAGCTGATAGTGTTGAATTGACCTGTAGTAACCATCTGTAGCTGCCCTCTATTTAGCAACTGGGGGGGGAAGTCAAGCACTATACAAATACACATTTACTGGAATTCTGCTGAATATAGTAGCCTCTTGTAGTTGTAGAACTTAATTTTGAGTCATCTAATAGCAACAGTTTACCAGTGAATGTGTGCTGTGCAGACGTTTGTCACCAATGACACACATCAGCACATTATGACCGTAGACTCACTGTACGCTTCAATATTCATTCAGTATGCAGTTTACAGAGAAGTCTGGTTTTATTTACACTATCATACAGAAATCTACAGTATCACAGCACATTAGCCTCTTTGGTTTTGGGCCTAACTGAAAATCGTAAGCCAATTCATACACAAATGAAAAGTCCACAAATATTAACATAAAAACATAAATCACTGGAGTTTTACAATTACAGTACCCTACAAAAAGTGAAAATAAAACAATATATTAACTTACAAAACACAAAGTTCTTGATTTTTACAGTTTCTGTACCCTACAAAATAATTGCCCAAACATGAAGTTAATTATTTGTTTGCTGTCATAAAGGATCTGCAACAAGTCCTGTAGTTCCTTTAGACAATCACCAGGTAGTATTGAACAGGTCATCAGTGAGAGATCCAGTTTTCTCTGGACGTTTGAGCACTGTGGACTCTCACTGACACAATGAACCGCTGCGTACGGACACCACAGTGATGAAATTCCAGACTGCGATGGCACCAACATGTACAGTATTTAGTGAGGGGTTGGGGGTTGCACTCAATGAAAGGACGTTTTAGACCCAAACAGTTCTTACTTATCCCCAGTGTCTCTGAACCAGAACAGCACAAAGCTACCGCAGGTGATCGCACAGTCTAATGGGATTGCAGTTACCTCTGGAGCTGTGTGGTAGTGGTTTCGCAAAATGGAGACATGGCCGATTTGCCTGTAGAGAAAATCCAACCTAGTCATTTCAATCACTGTTAATGTATGAAGTGTAAATCCTGAAAGGTCTTTCCAGTCAACAAAAACGATGATTTTCTGGAAATATGAGTGATTTCCCTTCACTACATAGCCAAGCAGATTCATGAAAATGTGTGAAACTCAAGTTGGAGTAAAAGTACAAGTTCTGACAATTTGTGTAGTTTGACCTACAGATGCTAGGTGTGATTTATTTAATTTTTTTTGCATTTGGGGGCCACATAGAGGTCCTCTGTGCACAAATCAGGTCCTCGCTGTGCACCACACTCCACATTCTGAGCAGCTCCTGTGCACTCAGTTTGTGTATAACAATGAGGTGTTTATAAAAGCAGGGCTCGCTGTTCATGGTGCTGGTCCTGCGCCTGGTGATGCCAAAGGTCCTGAAGCCCGGGTGCATCTCTGGGGCCAAGTGGAGCCTCTGCAGGCACATCCCCAAAAACACGTCGTCTATGGGGTACAACTCCAGGTCTTCCGAGACCACAAAGAGCCTCCTGGCTAGCTTGGAGGACATTAGAAAGCCCCCACCCCCTACATATGGAGGATAAGGCTTATCGTACAGCTCCTTGGGAATGTAGTATTTGCTCTGACGGTTTCTGATAGGGATTGCTTTGGAGATGGTGTCGCCCACAAACAAGTTGTCTACTTTGTGCTCCTCCACCCTGAAGCCAATGAGATCCAACAGGTTGTGTGTATTCACAAACACATCATCATCCCCCTTAAATATGAACTGAACATGAGGGCAGTAGATGTCAAACCATTTAAGAAAGTTGACCTCTTTCAGGGTCAGATTGAAGAAGGTGTCCATGAAGTCCCACTGCAGGATGTCCCCGAAGATCTTGTCCTCAAAGTCAATCAGCTTCTGGAGGTTCTTTGTGTCTTTGCCAGTTGTCGGGCTTCCAAGCAGGAATAAAGTTTTGATCTTCTTCCCGTCCACCGTGTGCTCCTTGCCCCACGTTTTGCGCACCGCCTCCCGCCGGTCGTGCTGCTCTATAACGGACTTGACCACCATGAGGAGGTGCACTTCTCTGTCCGCGCATATCTCCGGGTGGTTGATGAGCATCGGGAAGTATCTACAGTGTCTGTGAAGCACAAACTGGTGAAACCTGGGGTCCAAGCGCCGGAACCAGTCCTTGGTCCTCACCGACGCGTCCTCGCTGCAGTTGAGAACCTGTGCGTCCCAGGAACTTGGAGTCCCGTTGGAGACTCGTTGCGCATCCAAACCGTCCCCGGGCGCTGGCGTGGACGAGCTCGCCGGGCTGCTCTTCACGACCCCCTTCTTGAATGGAACACATCCCGAGCCGCACCACTCTGCATCCCGCACATGTTTCACTCCAACTCCATCCTTCTCCGCTAGTTTTAATTTATGGATCATTACAAAAGACGCACAGACGAGAGACAAACTCAGCAGAGGCTTCAGCAGACCCACCCGCTTCCTCCGGTAGAAATGATCCATGGCTCTCATTGATACCCCTCAGATGCTGCTCCTCCTGCCGGCATAATGGGTCTCAACTGAGCGTCCGAGTCGAGTCCACGACTGCAGTCCCTCCTCATTTTGACACCCAAGGGTGCATCCTCGGCTATAAGAGAGCGCTGACACTGGAGTGGCCCCGGGGCCCATTTGTGCCATGACGGCGGAGTCACAAACCTCCTGTCTGTCCAGAGCACTGGTGTGTGACAGACTGGCAGACAGACAGCATAGCCCCAACCTGCCTTCCTGCCCCTGCCTTTAAACTAACTGAATCCCCCCCCCCCCTCCTCCTCCTCCTCCTCCTCTCCCTCTCTCTCTCTCTCTCTCCTCCCCTTCATTATGTAGTGCTGATCTCAGACCTGTAAGTCTTCCTCTCTCTCACTAACTAGCTGCAGTTAGACATTTGTGACAAAATTGATTAATGAATTGATACATTGGAAAGAAACATAGAGATCCCCCAGAATGTATGTGTAAATATAACACGAGGTTCTTTTTCTACCCACTTAACCCTTAGATGCATAAGTGGGTCAAAAATGACCCGGTGAGGTTGTTTTCTTGAAATATCTTCGTAATGAAAAATTGTTATCATTTCATATTCCAGGTATTCCTCAAAAAACATGTTTTTGATATAATGCCATTTACATTTTTAACTTACCTTTTATACATTTTAAGAAATTGTAGTTTTTGTATTAGTACCCCAAGCTTCCATAAGTGGGTCAAAAATGACCCGCATGCATTTTCTATGGAATCCAATGGGAACCTTTGATTCTTATCACCTGTGGCTGTCAGGAATACATTAACTGTGGACCACACAGACTATATCAGAAGTGTCACCCCTCAGGAAGATTATTTTACACAGCAAGAGCTGATACGTGTAAGTATTATCTTCATATAATATATATAATATAATATATTTCTACAGTACATGCCAAGCAAGCCCGCCAAGTACGGCCTAAAGATCTTCTGGGTTTGTGATGCACGCATTCCCTATGCAATAGATGGTATAGTTTACACGGGGAGACAACCAGGGGAAGAAGTTCAGAAGAATCTGGGGGAAAACATTGTCCAGCAGTTGTGTAGTAGATTTAGAAACACAGGTCGCAACATCACCATGGATAACTTTTTCACCAGTGTGCCTCTTGCGCAGCATCTCTTGGAGAAGGATCTCACTATTGTGGGGACTCTACGTCAGAACAAGCCAGACATCCCTCCTCTGATGAAGCCTTCCAAGTCCAGGGAGGTTCATAGCACAGAGTTTGGATTCAACGACAGCCTTACCATGGTCAGCTATGTCAGAAAGAAAGGAAAAGCTGTTGTGCTCCTGAGCACGATGCACCACGACAAAGTAGTGGATGAAAATAGCCACAACCCAGCCACAGGAAAGAAGCAGACAGGGCCAACCAAAGAGAAAGAGGTGTCAGATCTGCCCAAGTAACAAAGATCGCAAAGTCAACAATAGGTGTGGGAAATGCAATGTACCTGTGTGCAATGATCACAGCCAGAAACAGGTAGTTTGTCTGAACTGCATACAGTGATTAGACAAGAAGGCAAAACAGGGAAAAGAGAGAGGAACTGTCAATGACTGGACAGTTACACACATACATACACACAAACACACACACACACACACACACAGACACACACACAGACACACACACACACACACACACAATGGATGTTCCGATTTTTCTATTGCTGTTCTGGGTAAGTTTCTTTTTCAAAAATGTTAAAAAGTGAAAAAGAAACATGAAATCATTCTTGTGTGGTCCTAAATACAATACTAAATATTATACAAGTGATTATTCTTAACCAAATTGACAAAAATGGCATAAAAACACATTGATTCTAATATGGGTCATTTTTGACCCACTTCTGGAAGAGTGTAGGGTCCAGTCACTCGTGCATCTAAGGGTTAACAATAATAAAGTCATTCTACTGTATTTCCATCATTATTATGGCAAATAGTGTAAATTCTTCAGGTTCCCTGGAGAAAGGGTGAATTTGAAAGTTTTTCGCGCCCCCTTGCGACTATTGTGTACATCAACAGCGTCACAATCATCAAAATCAAGCCGAAGGGAATCCACAGGATAATTCACGCATTGTATGGATAAAACCGCGTTTTAAGTTAGCGTTAAGTCCACGCGTGACAAGCAAATAACTAAACTAAACTAGAATAAAGATGACGCAAGAATTAAAGCGGAAAAGGCGTCTTCAAAATAAAAGCATAAAAGCCTAGTCATTTTCTGTCAAGATAAAATACTACAATAACCAAACCAATCCTTTCACAAACACCTACGCCATTAATATGAATGTATCTAAATTGTAACAACAATCTATGATACTTCACTGACACTTGATAATGATGGATGTGTTGCAATCCAAAACCGAGGGAGAATGAGAACACCAGTCTATTGAACACAGAAGTAAACAAGCTGCCCCACGCCGTCACACTGACACAGATCCTGACAGACTAGTCGGGCTTTATTGTGGTATAGGATACTTCCTCGACAGCAGACTGTGACCCGCATTGATCGTCTATGACAGAGTTACAGGAAATGGAGGCGGGGTTGCCACATTATCTTCACATTAACGCCACTTGTTCCAGGCTTGATTAAGGTGTATGGGCGCTCACGGCGTAGTTAACTACTCGTAAATGCTTCCGGACGACGGTGAAGCTTCATGTCGGGGTCACTGAAGGACAGAGGCGACGCTACACCTGCGAGGAGACCCGAAGTGAGTGTTAGTGACGGTGCTGACAGTCAGGGGCAGGTTATATTAAATATTGATCTCTAACTATCGAAGTCGGACACTCTCACCAGTCGCCTTCGTGAGCTAACCAGCGTTAACGCTGATTAGTTAGCTTAGCTGTAGCTAACGCGTCCATTTTCAGACGTAGTTTTGTGTCGCCACAGAGAAACAAGGTGATTAAAGATAGTGGAGTAGTTACTGTAGCGCACCATGTGACTGACTTGATTACGTTACGTTGGAAGCTTCCTAAATAACCTTTGGCCCCGCTGGTGTTACTTTGAGATTCGCCTCGGAACATCAAATGTCTCAAGTCTGTTACGATGCTAGCTGAAGAATACAGTAAAACAACACGTGGAGGCTTCAGAGCCGTGCATACATGTGAAAATAGAGCTAAATATAGTGGAAAGTGTTGGATGGACCTCAATTTATTGGAAGGCCTTGAGTCAAACTGAGTAATTCCACAGATGGGTAGTAATGTCTCTCTAACCTGCCAGCACTCAGAGAGGAGTGTTGCTGTCTGACCAAACTGTCCAATAAGTTTACTATCTTGCAGTTTATTAGAATAGATGAAAAAGTACAGTCTGAACTGGAATTGTAGAGCCAAAGCCTCAAACTTCCAGCGAGCATGTGCTCAGGGGTGTTTCAGAGCAAGAGACTTTATTATGTTTGGGTGAGGGAAGTCCTTAATCTTGACCAATAAAATGTCTAACGTACTGGTTTCTCAAACTTCCTGTAAACTGGAAATCCAGTTTCAAGACCTACAAGAAAGCTGGTTGATCACACATAGATTTCTGCAGGAGTAACTTGTGTATCAAGTTAAGTTAACTTTATTTGTAGAGGCCAATATCACATACAATGTCTTAAAGGGCTTTACAGACCCACAACATCAGGAAAATTCCAGACTCCGCCCAAAGCTCTCTGGGAAGAGGAGGAAAAACTCCTGAGAAAACTTTAATGTAAAAGGAACAAGGAAAGAATCCTCAAAAGAGGCAATTCCATGAGAGATTCTCTCTCCATGAATGGCTTGGTGTGCAATAGGAACTTTCAGTGGGATTAGACAAAGGTACAAAAAAGCACAAAGAGCAATATACAAACTGGCAAACTGTTTAAGCCAACAGATATCACACGAAAACCAGGGATTTGTCTTTAGAGGAGCAGTAGACTTCAAAGTGTCAGATAATAAGGAATTCATGTTTTCTGTTCAGGTGTCCAATGAGGCCTCATTAGGGTTCAATGAATTTAGACCACGTGCCAGTACCAAGTCAAGTGTGTGTCCACCTCTGTGGGTTGAGTCTTGGACATATTTGGAGCAACCCACTGAATCAGTGAGGGTGGAGAGTGGATCCTTCTGATTCTGAAAATTAATATTAAAGTCTCCCTGTATTTTGTTGTTGTCCAGGAGTCATCATGTCTGTGATAAAAACAGAGAATTCATCAAGGAATTTAGTACAAAGGCCAGGAGGACTGCAGTACAGAAGGAAAGTTTGTAATTAACTAGCCATGTAAACCCTCAACTGGATTTCTATTCTAATTTTGACCAGTGTGTGTGGCCATCTTTATGATGACCTGCGCTGTATGATGACATCATATCCCTCTGCCAAGAAGAAATCAGGTTACTGGCCGACATCATGGGGGACTGTCAGTAGCACCAACCTGTCAGTAGCTGTGCCTTAACAAGGTTACGCTCCGTGAGCTGTGTGTGTGCTTGTAAACACACTGAGTAACAGTGTGAGCGTCTTTATTTGGCTGATTGATTGAACTGTGATCAGATATCAGTGATCAGGCCATTTTGCCATTGAAACTATATGATCAGATGATGAAACACCACCCATGACTCTTTTTATTTTCTACTTTACCTGTATATTGATAATATATATTGATGACATGAATCCTTCGCTCACCAATATCTGCAAGTTTTCCTCAAATTAGTTCTTGAGAAAGGCCCGAAGAAAACACAGTAAATCTCCCGGCCAACCCATGACGAGGCATGAGACTGCAGGGCGGTGGGCTCGCACACAAATCCAAAAGAGAAGTTGAGAGAGAATTCTAGAATGCCCAAATGAAAATTGTTAGCGTAAAATGTCAGTAGTTCTTGCACGGTTGTTTATTAAGGCCCCTGGTCTTTGTTTTGCAGATGCCTGGTCAAAACGCCAACTTCATGAACGCAAAGCGGAAGAAATGTTCAGAGTCAAGAAGTTCCAGAAAGGTTGGTATTGCTCTGAATACAATGTTTTCAGGTGTGAGGCGCTGTGGTCGTTTCTACAAAACATTTGTGTGTTACTTTGAGGTGGCTGGCCTCCTGGCAGCAGATGTTGAGGTCACTGTTTTTTAGCTTGTTTCTTAACTTCAAAAAAGTCTGTTTTCGTCTGAACTGCATGATTGTAATTGTCGGATCCATCAGTCTAATATTGGTCTCGTCTGTCTGTCGCAGGCTACTGCTACAAGAAGAAGAGCTGATAAACGAACGAAAACGCACTCGGCAACAATCCATCAACAGAGCAACTCAATTGCAAGTGCGTACAGCAACTCCCTCACACCTCTGGAGAGACTTTCACGCATCACCTGCGAATGCCACCTGCTTCCGGGTAGCAGGAGATGCTCGGCCTCACCGCAGCTGGAAGGCCAAGAGGGCAAAGAGAACGAGGCGACGGCGGCGGCGATGGCGCAGGACAGATGCCGAGTGCACTTTGCGCAGGACAGACAGGAGACGGAGCAGATGGATTACCAAGGCGGCGACAAGAGCGTCTTCCTGGATGACGACAGTAACCAGATTCTTCCTGTGGAGCAGTTCTTTGGAAACCTGGACATTGTACAGGTGAGGAGTGGAGTGGGTGTGTCAGGAATTATTGTTGAATGTAGGAAAATCACACTTTCATCTTCATTCATGCTGCAGACACAGTAAGGGAGGATGAGAATGATTTGAGGCTATATTTGGACAATTAAATAGACTTTGTATAGGCACTTAAGAGAGGAATAGTGATGATTCTCAATATGAGTGCTTCACAATGTGGCCCTTTTTCTTAATCTCATTTGTGTTTATCTTTCAACTGGTCTGTCCAGTTTCATCTCATCTGTAATGGCTCACCTTCTGTTTGCTCTGTTCTCCAATAAGCATCAACCTCTGCACATTTGTATGAATGCCATATAACTGTGCAGAGTTTAATCAGTTCCTCTTTAACATGCAGTAACTGAGCCCGACATTTACCATATTGGCTTTTTCCTTTTTGATAAATATAACTCGCAGGTGAGGAGTGGCAACTTGCATGTAAATGTTGAATTGAATTTATTTGATGAATTAAAATACAATACAGCATTCAATCAGCAATCGGTATGAATCACACGAGTCCAAAGTTTAAATTGTCTGTCCTCCACAGGACTTTCCTCAAAGATCATCAGTAGAATCCGTCCATGACCCGAGGAAGATCCGGAGGCGGCATTACTATGCAAAAGAGGACAATGATGACGAGGACGTGGGTGAGAGCAGCACACAGCAGGACGACACAGGGGACACTTAAGAGTAAATCAGACTGAGGGCTGTGGTGAAATCAGTGCTGCCAGTGGCGAAGGAGAAAATCTAACTCTGCTTTGGAAACAAGCCACCAAATGAAACTCAGATGCTGCGTTCAGTCGCCGCCAATCAGCTGGAGAACTGGAATCGTATGTGACTAGTTTGCGGGCGCTCATGCTTCTGTGTGCGGGGATGTTTAGGAGGTAGACCAATGACATCACTCACTGCCATATGTAAATATGGAAGACAAACCTATACCTATCGCTGTTTGTATTGTACTCTGAATGTGCGGTTTGGTAAACTCCACCTACAGAGCAGTTATCAATAGTTCGCCATTGTGCTGTATTTACATCACCAGGTACGAGTCACCAAATTCTGACTTTTGTTCATGATACACACTTGGAATCTGACATTCTCTGATTTGAGGGACAGATAAAACACACGGATTGGAATGGATTTAAACCACATAGGAAAAGATAGAAAATCAGAAGTGTGTATCTGGACCTGGAGTGTAAATGTGGCACACATCTTAAACCGGTATTGTGGAATGTTTCATGCTATCGCTTTGTCAAATCTTCTGTTGGAAAAGTTTGAGAATGTGTAACTTTAAGTTGAGAAGCACTAATGCACAACAATCGCCACACGCCAAACTGTTTCCTGACCTTAAAGTTAATTTAGTGTGATGTTCTGCTTGTGTTTGTTTGATGCAGACACACACATGAATCATTAAGATCATTGCACTTTAAGATGAAATCAAATGCCAAAAGGAGTGCAGGTTTAACAAAAAAGCACCTTTTCCTTAAATGATGATATTAAATACATCATGTCACATAGTGACTTGGACGATGGTTCACACGCCAAAGACACAATATAAAACGAGCTATCACCGCTAAAAATGTAAATGATTCCATGTTAACAGTTCCTGCATGACGCTCCTTCACCTTATTTGTTTTTTCTTCTAAGTCTTGGAAAATGAAAATTTGGTACACTTACATGTTTAACCACGTGATTTTTTTTTTCTCCTCTCCGTGACAAACTGCAAAATAATTGACTTACTATATCATAACTACAAGATTGTAAGTAAATGATCAGGTTAGTATAATTCTGAAGAAAAAATATACTGGAAAATGTTTGGTCATCTGAGCTTATTGCAGGCTTTTGACCACTACACAGAAATATCAAATTTATTTAAATACTTATAAAGTCTCCAGTGTGTCTGTGAACATTAGCTTTAAAAACTCATCTTTGAGGTTCAACATAATTGCACTAGTGCTTGTGTTTCATCTGTTGCTGTTAGTCACATTTAATGAGTTATTGTTTCCTGCCTTTAAACATTTGCCTAATTTAAGCACTTATATCATTTTCATATTTTTCTATGCAACATTTTGACCCAACGCCTGAAATCCAGCAGTCAAGCATTTTACACGACTGCTAACGTCAATAAATGTTCTGTTGATTTCAAAGTTTTGCTTGTTTGAAGTTACTGTCGGTAAACAGTCACCGTTAACTTAACCATGACGTAATGAGAAAAGCAACTTTTACAGCATTATTATACATGTCTTCCTTCAGAAAAGGTTTCAACTGCAAATAGAAGACTCGAATGACACCACGTACATCCTGTTTTCACCTCTTAGTCATGATAAATATTTTTCAACTGACAAACAAGCGCACAGCGATGATGACTCGAGGGACTCACTTGTCACAAACACTTGCAGAACACTACAGCAAACTCAGAAAACACCTAAGGAAGAACAAAGACTAACTGTCAGATGTCCTGGGAGGATTTCCAGGAAATCAAAATATTTGGATTGTTTACACTTCTCAGGTTGTAGCTCAACTTCCAGATTATGCTCATTGATACAAAAACAATTACATAATTAACTAAAAATTCTGGCTATTTCACAATTTTCCAAAACATTTCCAGGTCAGGAAAAACATTTTTTTTAAATGCGTGATTTTTCCTGAGATTTTCCTGAGCCTGGAAACCCGGAGCAAATCCCTGCGGACTGAACCCATTCACAGTGCTGTAGAAAATATTTAAAAATACAAAACTGAGTGTAAAAGACTGAGCACTCATAATATCTTAGCATCTTCAGTCAGTTATATACTAATCAAAGTCCACACAGTATAGCACCCCTCGTATCATAAACCAGAGATCATTCACACGACTCTGATGCGTTTGCCTTTGGCCTTGCGTTTTGGCTCGCTGGTGCATTTGGCTCGTTTGAACATCTTCTTCTGGTCACACAGCAGGTTGTGGGCTCCCTTCTTGTGACACGCAATGTGGACCAGCTTCAGGTTGTCCCTGGTGAAGAGCAGACGGTAGAAGTAGCCAAGGTTGATTTCTGTGCACGTGTGACTCTGTGCAGCGTCCAGCAGAGCAGGAAGGATCGTCCTCTTCTTTTCAATCCTGCACACAAGTTTCACAAGAAATATGACTTTCATTTCGTTTACATAAGGCCAGAGACTGAATTTTGTACTATTTCCTCATATTACAACATGTAATAGGTCTAACACGTGCTGATTAGACTTAATCTGATGAAGTGTGCAGGACAGTTCTCCCAAGCGTCTCTGACCTGTGGTCCAGGTTCCACGAACTGAAGATGATGCGGCTTTCCAGGTTGCTGTAAGGATTGATGGAGTGCAGAGACTGACACACGTCCTGGTCAAATGACCCCTGAGGAGGAAACGCAAACAAAAATGCTTACAGACAACAATAACAACAACTTTCTAAAGGTTCTCATAGGCAATCAACTATCAAATCATGATCAGGTGAGACAATACAGACCATTCAGCCTTTTATGAAGTTTATGTTCACAGTCAGAGAGGCTGCAGTTTGTGGTGGTTCTGTCTTGTATGATATTACACCATAAATGCTTTTACTTCGTGTCCCTCCAAAGTTTGTGTTGAACATTAACACTTGAGGTTGCCAGCAGTCGAAAGACAAACGTCAGCGCTTTGATTGGTCCTTTGCTGTAACAACAACTGTCACTGTAACAACTGTCCTTCTGTAACAGGTTGACATCAACATGTGACACACCTACAGTAGATACACATCCATCTAGTACGTGGTTTGGAAGCGAGTGATTAGCCAGTCTGCCATGTCACATCTGGTCAATGAGAGCATAGCAGGCTTTGGGAAAGAGCCTCAAAGTGATTCCCCAGGTCCAAACTAGTTCACTGACATGAAGCTCACTAATCCATGTGCTATTTCTACAACAACGCAAAGATATAAAGCAGCAGATATGATCATAATCTATCAACGCCCTGGTTACCTGGCAGGTGAACCATCCTTCCTGAGTACAAAAGCGATCCGTCTCCTTTTCCGTCCTGTCAAAGTAGCAGCCGTTGTACTTGGCTGACTTTAACATGTCCGTCAGACAGTTTGCCATTTTCATAAACTCTGCTCTGACTTTGGGCTTCTGGATCGTTTTGGTGGCATCATCGACCTGAGGCGACAAAGATAACGACTGAATATGAACGTAGATGTCTGATTGGTGAGCATGAGGTAGGTGGTTGATGTTTTACCTCCTTAACGTAGCCTCGTATTCGGCTTGCACAGTTGTACTTCATGTAGGCAGACTTTGTCTTGAACCGAACATCAACACCTAAAAGGAAAACTCACTTAATGAAGTCTGCAACATATTAACTTAAACGATGAAGGCACATGCACATATTAATGACTGTGACCAGTTTGTAGTTTCTCATCTCTGTTCCCGGAAATTGAGTTAATAAGAGTTTAACATAGATTCCATATATGTGGAATGATTTGCAGTTTGTACAGTTTGTTGATTTGTGGGACTGTGTACCTTTGAACCAGTCTTCGTCCTCTTCTCTGCTCTCTCGCTCAGACGTGTCCTCCAGACTCAGCAGCAGGTCAGTCAGGATTTTCCGTCTTTTAGGAGAGAGCTCATCTGAGAAGAGGTCCTTCACCGCTTCAATGAGGCGGTCGGCATGCAGGTCTGCGCTTAGTAACCAACCGACATCACACATAACTGGAAAACACAAGCACAGAAAGGTTAGATCCAAACATATTTTCAGCTTTCAGGACTTCCAGGAAGTTTTTTTTTTCCTGATGTGCTGTCATGATTGTGCTCTTGTCTGTTTCTCTGACTTTACCTCCACTCCACGTTTGCTCTCTGGAGAGAACCACAAGTTCAGTGTTGTCAGCCACAGTTGGAAAGTATTCCTCCGTCACCTCAGTCCCATCCTCATACAAACACACATGTGCACCAGCAACAGGCACCTGGGACACAGACAGAATAACAATAAGAAGAAGAAAAACAGGAACGACAACAAGAAGACTAACATTCTGTTCCAATCTCCCACTATCAGTTGAAGATCAAAAAAAAAACCACACACACACAAACACACACGCGCGCACAACCTAAACATGATTAGGTTCTATGTACGGCGCATAGACAGGCATGATAGATACATTTTAATCCAAGCATAGGAAGTTCTATCTCATAAATGACATTTCAGAGTACTCACAGAGCTCAGAAGCGAATGCAAAACGCTCTTACCTGTAGTTGTTTACAAGCCTTTTTGAGGAGTTCTTTTAGATTTCTTGCTGCAACCCCATACTTTTTGTTGTCATGAAAATTTCGAATTTTCATAGGTTTATATTTCTGAAAAAGCCCAAACATTGCACAGTTTCTATTTACACCAGGAGTTTCCGGCGCTTCTTCTTCCTCTATCAGTAGATTAGACATAGAAGTGACGCACTGCTGCCCTCTAGCGCTTTGAATTATTCAGTTCACACAAACGCAGAGGCCCAGATTGTTACATTTCATGTTCTCAAGACCTGCTATTCAGAAGTATAAGGTATTTTTTCTTATTTTTTATTCAGTCATTATGTCATATGATGTACATATGATGTACCCGCCTGTTTAAAGAAGACAACCATTGTGCCTGTACAAAGGATTCCATCAATTATCCTAGGCCTGTGGCACCAACCGCAGTTGTAATGGAATACTTAGAGGAGCTGGTTAAATAATACTGTACATAAACAAACAGACAGCCTCCTTGCAACCCTTAGAGCTTGTTTATAGGACTAACAGAGATAAGAAAAGATAAAACTTTATTTATCCTGAGGGAAATTGTGGAGGGTGATATGTTGATGATGCTGTCTCACACTGATATGCACACTGTACTAAAACATATAGACGGGAGGAATGCTTATGTCTGTATGCTACTGGTAGGTCATAGCTCACTTTTTAGTAGTATTGTATCTTCCAAACTGATTCTGAAAAAAACATTTGGGCCTCAGTAATCAGATCTGTGACTGGCTGCATGATTTTTAACTGGTCATCCACATTTATTTCCCTAAAACAGGAGCAACACATGGCCGCTCATTTTGTCAGGTACTTAACTGGATCATCAAGTAAGGAGCCAAACTACACAATGATCACATAAGAAAAAGTGCTGATGTTACAACAGTGATCAGAATGATAAATGAAGGCAAACGTGATGCATCTATGGTGTCAAGATAACAATCTGCATTTGAATGCAAACAAAACAAAGGTCATTGTTGATTTTAAGAACCCAAACCTGCCCACAAACCTTTTTTTTTAAAAATCAGTGTTACACATGTTGTAACTGTGCAAACGTTTTGTGGCATTAATATTACAGACTTTCTTTCCTGGACTCTAAATACCTCTGGCATAGTGAACAGAGGTTTTGCTTCTTCAGTGGCATAACGCAATTGACACAGTATGGTTTGGCAACATAATAGAGCAGGACAAGAGCAAACTCAAAAGGATTTGGAAAACTTCATCCAGTATCATAGACAGTGCAGTGCCACAACTAGAATTTATACTGATCAGTGTAAAAAGACAGCCCTACTATGTCTTCACTTTTGCCATTAGGGAAAACATTTTTGTATAAATTTTTTATATTGAATTGTATTGTATTTTTTATTTAAAACAATAATGAAGTGTATTTGAGGTAATTGCACATTCTGACAGCAAATGTTTTTATGTCTTGAGTCCACTCCTGTTTGTCTGCTTTTACTGTTGCAGTAACAATTTATCTCATTTGTTGTGCTTTTTTTTTTATCTAGCTTTATTTTATTTAGATTGTATTGTGGAGTATTTTACACCAATAAACAGGCAATATCAATACAACCAAATAACCACATAAACAAACACATAAACAAGCATGAAAAGATAAACAGGAGGGAATTCGTCGCCATGATAAATATTTATCTGCCCCAAATCTGCTTTGTTTATGTTTGTGTTTATTTTGAAGAGACACAGCTATGCACTTTGACCAGCGTGGCAACATGCGCATTACCATGGCAACTGACGCTGCAACTGGTGCCGTGGTGGGAGAAACCAAATAAAAAGGGGTCAGAGTCCTGAATTAGTGACCGTAACGTGTAGTTTACACGGTCTGTACTCGGGGTTACTAACTAAAATACGGTCAATATGTGTGGTTTATTACGTGTTTGCTATTTGCACTACATTGTATGTTTCAATAATCCTGATGGAATACGTGATCCTTTGTGTAAAACCCCAGGCACTAAATAGTAGGAGCTAATCTCAATATGGCGGCCACGGGTTTGAAAATCTGAACGATAAGATTCATTTCACTGTAATGTCTCTGTTTTGCGCTATATGTGGGGACCTTTCTTCTAAAATTTTCCGCTTATTTCTTTAATAAGTTATTAATATGGTGAAAACAGAAGACATTTCATCCTCTGTGGGCGGCTGGAGAGAACTGTTTGAGAGAAGCCGGTTTGTTCCCCCGCACAACCAGACAGTCCGCCGCGCTGTGGAGAAGCACTTCAACCAGTCTCACGGCTTTCAGCTGAGCCTCAGCCGGCTCACCGCAGCTCACCTACCGCAGGTCAAAGTCTGTCCACGGCCTCTGTTTGATAAGCTAGAGCCGCAGTCGGCGTAGATAGCATTAGCAGGGTTGTGGTTTCATGCACGTACACTCACAGTGCCCACCTACGTGCAGTGAAGACAGGAGAGTTTAAACGCAATATGATAGAACACATACACGTTAGCTAGCCTGTCAGTTAGCGTACTGCTAAATATATTTAAGAACATTAACGTGTATCTTTTCCCCACGTAGAACACGACTCATCACAACACGCCCCGCGGAGAGAAATTCGAATTCGAACTCATACAAACAATCTTAATAATTGAACTTAGAGTTGCTCTTTACCAAATATACAATCACTATGACGTATTGATTATAGTTTTATAAGAATGACGTGCGTGCTCTGGTCAAAGACAACCCAACAACACCTAATAACATTGGTCACATCCATATTTTCACATTGGCAATATGCAAACACTGTATTCTAGCTGTAAATGAGGATTTGATTTAGTATATTAACTTTAGTGTTGCAGGTGTTTGTTGGGTTGTGCTGCACATTTTTTTTCAGATTTATTTTACATATTTGTCACGTGATTGTAAATATTTAAGGGCTGGCTGTATCGTGACTTTTGTAATCTACCTTTTGCCTGCAGGAGGTTTCAGAGGGTGAACAAGCTGTGACCTACCAGCTACGTGTGACTCTGTTTGATACCAGTCACCAACACTTCTTTGGAAAAACATGGAAGAGTTCAACCCAGAGGATGAAAAACAACAAGATATCATTCAATGAGGTAAGAGGAATGTCTGATTGGTGTTTGATATATAATAATCAGTATCCAGTCAAGTATAAGTTAAACCAATTGAACCGTTGCATTCATTTGAATGACAAACCCCAAATTAACAACAAATCATAAGTGACTGTGTTGTGTTATGCTGTTTAAGGTGATTACAGCCTCAACACAGGACATTAGGCACAGGTCTAGGTTGCCAAAACTGATGCTGTATGGATCCCTATTTTTTGGGGTGTTGATACAGAACGAGTCTACAGATGTTTAATCTTTAGCAGAGGAAAAAAATTGGAACAATGCAAATATGTGTCTTATGCGCTTGATGTCAAATACTACAGCCAAGGTAAACAGTTGATCAATTTTTCATAGAGCATTTGTCGCAATGCTTGTTCATTTAGACAATTTAACACTGCACAATATTTAATATCCTCACAATATACACAGTGACCATGACAAAGAAATTGTAAATTGCTTTTTCAGGGTGGTACTGAAAACTCCAATCTACTTAGGGTTGTGTTTATGAGTTTAACTGTTCATAGTCCTTCACTTTCGGTGTACTCACTAATGCTGTCATTGAAATTCTGGTGGTTTTGTAATGTCTGTGCTTTGGTCTGTCCGTGATTCAATCAACTTGGTCTGCTCAGACATCACACTCACTTTCATTCAGTATGCTTTGGGCACACAGACGTACCATCTAATGGTTTTCTCAGCAGTATTTGAGCCCCTATAATGTGTACACAGTTGCAACTCACATCGCTCTTCGCCTACAGAACTAAGTGATAATGAACACCTCTGCTGAATTTCTGTGGCTGTCATTAAAGGGTTAAGTTCTCCATGCAACAGGTTCAGCAGCTCTGCTAACAATCGTTATCAGGTTGTTAGCAGTAGATGCGCAACCCCTCTGAGAAACCCACTGAATCCAAAATGGATTGTTTGGCTTAACTGCACCCATTACATCACAGCTATGTGTGGCTGAGCCTTTGGCCCCAGCCGCTTTCTACTTTAGACTAAATTACTCAGTACAACATTCAGGCAGGCTCTCCAGTTAAGTGGTGCCATTTGTTAGCTTTTATGAGATACAAAAAAGCAACCTTTATAGCAAATCATATGGAAAAAATGTTAACTTATAGTCGTTATAGTATACTGTGTATAATTACTTAGCAATGCGTTCCGTTGTATTTGAACATTTGTCTTTGTTAAACAGAGAACATGAATCCTTTTTAAAGCTTGTTCCCTTTTTTAGCATGAATGCTCACTTAGTCTCTACCTCTTTCTGCCTTTGTACAACATTTAGGGCAAAATATGCTGAGAAGAACTGAGAAGTTATACTCTCTGATGAGTTCACTGTTGCAGAATAAACTGCTCGGTTTTTGCCAGAAGCAGAGTTTCTCCACTGAAGTGGTGGTAAATTTAGTTTTGTGTCCTCATCTGCTCACTTTTACTTCCGATTAGATTTTATGCGCAGACTGTAGTGCCGAAAGCAGTGTTCTTTTATGATAAGACAGGGTTGTACCAACCATTAGTTTTACAACTGATTATGATTTAGAGGTTAATATGGCATAATTATATATTTACTGACTGTAATATATTATAGTTTGAGGGGATGGTTGTACTAAATTGTGGTGGACCTTTCCATTCCACTTTTCCTCTTTTTATTTTACATTCATTTTTTCTATGTAATAATAAGACAGAGGAAACATCAAAACAACATTTGATGTCTAACTATGTGATGCTGTGTGTGCTTTTACGATTACCTATTGACACTGAAATAGCATGTCGTACATATACAGGACTTAATATACAATTAAACAACAATTCAGATTGTCTTAATGGTGTCTATGAACACTAACATATTTCATCAACTCAGAAAGGAGCTTTATGCTTTGGTATGTCTATGTTGGGTTTGAGGCCAAATAAGAATTCACTTCCTAGTACAGTTTATTGTCTGTTCAGCCCAAAAAGGCCCGGTTCATGATTATCCTTTGGTGGAATGAGTTGTGCATCATCACATTAGGACTTTACAGTAAGTCATCCCTGGTGGTCCCAAAACATCATGAAAGTTGCTCAATTCAAACACTGTAGTTGTGATCATGTTGAACTACAGTAGAAATAAGATCAATGTCAATGTCTTCTTATATACATATAAGGCATTCTATCTTTCATTCTTAATTTCATTCATATCTTTAATCTATTTGCCATTCAGTGTGTCTTAAAGTATAAATTACAAATTCCTTAAAATTGTGCCAAAGATATTGCTTGCTGTAGGGTAAGCAATTACAGTACAGCACCCCTATTGAGGGATTGTTGCTCTAGACCAGGCGTCTCCAACCTTTTTTCCTCTGAGAGCTAATTTGACAAAATAAAAGTGTCTGAGAGCTACTCATGTTTGACATTATTAATAACATTTATACACATGGCTGATTCTCCACCCAAAGCAGCTGAATAAGCGTCTTTTGTGTGAACATTTACAAAATATTGATATGTAATATGACTATTCATCCAGTGTAATAGTCATAGCTTCTATAAGAAACTGTTGGTATCCCAATAAGCATCCAAATCCTATTATCCAACCCTCACAATTTGTATCAATAAGCACTTACACTCAGCAACATGAATTTTTCTCTGTATACATTGTCAGTGTCAAGCTCACACTAATGAATTTACGTCATATTAATCTCATAGAAAACAAAACAATGTGATTACTGATTTCACTATTTTACTAATACTATACCTTTCATATTGCACATACATATTTTCACATTCCCTGTAACTCTGGGAATTCCCTGTAGTTCCCATGTCATCTGTAATTCACATGCATTCAGTCTTTCCTGATGTTAGTGAGATGAGAGTGTCTGGTGTCTGCTGGAGTGTATCCACGAAACATGTACTCTTAACTCTCACACCCCCTAAACACAGTTTGTGACCCAGCCTCATTTTTAGAACTTTTCCAATTCCATTTAATAGTTATTTCTGAGCATATCTGTGGAGCAGCTGGATGTCTGTTGTCTCCTTCTATGAAATGTATGAGGGCCTCTGTACCTCCTGGTTGGAGGCCAGTCACCCACTGTTTTATTATTGTGTGAGAGCACTGCTGCGCTTCCAGTGTCAATGCTGCCTGCAGATGCCTTACGGTGTGAGATGTTGGAGAAGATGAGAAATGGAAGCATACACTAAGCACAGGCTGGTTATTAAATGCAGGGGGGGGGGGGCATTACAACTCCTCTTTTTGCAGAGACACCAAATGAGTCACAGCTATGGCACATTCTTCCAGTTTCATTGCCATCTGTTGTCACCCCTCTCCTCTGTTTGATGTTCTTTTGATCGAGAATCTCTCACATTGTATGGTGTTACTTTGATCCAGTGTAATAGTCATAGCTTCTATAAAAAACTGTTGGTATCCCAATAAGCATCCAAATCCTATTATCCTTCCAGGGTAATAATATAAACCACATCATATCCTATCAGGATGATAAAGTGGGCCTGGCCCTCTCTGTGTTGTGCCACAAGAGCTGCACTAGCTTTTTTATTGGATTTGGTCCAATGCACTTGCACTCATGCTGTTGTTTATGAGTGGCAAATTGCTGTTTGATATCCAAATAATGTCAGAGGGGGGATTCTCTCCTGCGTTACAGAAGAGCAGGAGATCATAGTGAAAATTGCAAGCACCCCCAACAGCCATGATGGATTGGTTTTAATATCGTGTGAAAATCAATGATGTGCAGTGATTAAAAAGAGATAGAGCTCTCACTAAACCAATTTCCTTGCTATGTCTGTGCATTTCTGTTTTCCCTGGCACAGGCAAAGATGGCGTCTTGACAATGAGGCCGTCTGCTGCCTTTTGTGTTGGCTGCTTTGGGAGTTGTTCTCGAGTTGTCAAGTGGAACTCATGAAGCGCAAAGCTGTTTTTTAAAAGAATGTTTCAGTGGAGTTATAGAGGACATTTTGATGGTTTTGTCAATGGTTTATTGTTTGCCATTGCAATGTTTTTAGTTACGACATGTACCAATCCCAGTAATGTCAAACATACTTAAAGCCGTAATTGACTTTTTGGGATGATGATGTTTTAGTATGCATTTTTTATTAATTTAGTTTTATTAGTGTATTTTTGGGTTTCTAATACTGTGCTAAGGTATTCGTAGCATCTGTCTCAGCCCTTTAGTCCTCCACAAGTCAAGTAAAACTCTCGAGAAGCAGCTCGGGACTCTCACGTTTCCAATTATTGCTTTTGATATCCTATTTCATGCAGGTGCCAAGTATGTCCTAAATCACTACACTCTCCTTTTCTTACTGGCTTCTTGGTGTGTCTGTTATTGTTCACTGGATAGATCTTGTTTAGCCGGAAAGCTCCCTTTCCAAATTCATTTGAATACAGTTCAGGCGGGAGCCAGCAGATGGCAATGTTGTGCTATGGGCAGCACAGATGGCTGGGGAGACTGGAGGAAGAAGGGAGAAATGTGCATTTTCTACATTGTCTCTCACTGTGATCACTCCATTTGAACTCCCTGCCTGCTCAGGGAGCCAGCGGTGTCCTCTCATATGTGCAATGTTATCAGACTGACAGCTGGGCTTTGGAGAAAAGGCCAAGTTTTGTTTGTGTTGGTGCATCCTCGGTTGTTTCAGCTGTCCGACCACTGTTTGGTGTGATGTAGGTAGCATTTCTCAGAATAAACTGGTCTGGGGTAATACACACCGGTCCATCTAATCTGCTTCTATCTCACCCTTAACTCTTGTGTTCAAGCTCTGTGCCAACTCCTGCCTTAACCATATCCCATTTCCATCTTTATCTCTGAATGTGATTTGAAAAAAGCCCCCCCCCCAATACCCACACAACCTTATTACATTACTTCAAAGCATAGAAAATCAGGAGGCTACTGTAGTTTGCCGACGGGAAAACAACTGAACATCAGTCATGTAATTCCTCTTTGTTTTTGTCTGTGGAATTGTTGCTCTCTGAAGAGGAAACTAATTTGAAAATAAAGAATCCCATATGGTTTTAAACTCATGCAGAGAGAAGAGAATATGTGCACACGTTGAATTCATCCCTTAAAGCAGAGGTTTCTTGTTGATGAGTACAGCAGGTTGCAAAATCTGACAGTGACATTACAAAACTAAACTCAAGCCTTGTACTAGGATAGCATACTCTACAAGGAGGGAGGGACGATTTTATTGAAGGACCGTTATTTGGGTGACGTGGCCCATGAGGCTTTCTAATGCTAGACACTTACGTTGGTTTCTGTTCTGTTTTCCATTGTTGGCTTCTAAGATATTTCTTATTGTGTGTTGTGCAGTGTTCTGCGTCTTGCCATGTACGATTGCACAAATTGTTTACTTCTTTTCAGGCATATCCATGCGGCTGTCATATAGAAAGAACTCTAACTGTAATTTCCACTGATCCGAACAAAAGGCGAGATTTTCTGACTCCCAAATGATATAAACAAACTAGATAAATCTACATTAATCATCCTTTTTCATTCACTGTGCTTCAGTCTCATCCACCCTCAGATAAAATAGTATGCAGTTGTCTCCAGAAAACAAACTTAGATAGACTGTATGTCACCTTTGCTGGATCAGCTGAGCCGATATGAAACATTTTCACCATGAATCCAAGGTTCGGTGGTCGGCCACACAGAGCTAAATGAAGAAGCACTTTCTTACATTCAACAAGCAGGCATAACTATGACAACTATGCTCATCTTTCTCTGTGTCTGCTTGGTATGCAGTGTTATATTTAGTATTGTCACCACACTGGCGAGTATGTAGCTGCGACGGTCTGTAAAGCGTAACACTATTCACCATTAAATGTAATTATTATCTCTGTGATGAAGTCAAAATGCATGGTTGTTGACCATTTGGTTGAAGCTGTAGCATGCCTGAACCGTCTTATGGGTTTTTGTGTTCTAGGAGAGCAGACAAACCTCCAATAGAAGAGACAGCCAAGTCTCTACATAGGAATGAGACTGTATTACATGACATGTTTTATCTGTGTGGGTGGTGTTTGCTCTAATGATTTGACAAAGGCGCAATTATCCCCTGATATTCTGTGTGTGTGTGTGTGACATGCACTTTATATAGCCTCTTGGCTCTTCAGACTGTTGCTGTTAATGTTAACAGCCTTACGTGTGCATTTTATAACTGCACCGAAGAGACATGTCCTTTGGTTTAAGCATGTGTTGGGTTTTTCAAAAAGTCTTGCAGCAGTCAGTAATGTGATTGCACTGCAATTTTTGAACACACCTGTTTTTCATTGCCTTTAGGATAGTTGTGTATTTCTTGAAGAACACTAACACTGCTTCAGCGCCATGGAGCACTGATTATGGCTCATAGAATATAGTACTCATGTGATGCGGTCTGAAAATGTGCTTTTCTCTACAAAGAGAAATAATTGGAGGTACTGACTATGTTCCCTGGAAAACAAGAGGTGCTCATGTCCTCGAAATCTGCTCTCATATTCTCTCATATTCTCTGCTCTCATATTTTTGCTATGAGACGTTGTTATTGAATTTTTTTTCCAAAATAAAATAGATAAAATAATAAATAATATAAAAAAAAAACTAAAAAAAAAAGATATTCTTTAACTGAAAAAAAGGTGTAGGTTGAAGCCTAACCCTAATGTGCCTACCCTGGTTACATACTTATTTTAGCTTACCCAACCTGCTCTAGAGCAGCAGTGAAACAAAACAAACCAAAATAAATACAATATAAACAAGAAACCCAGCAACAGATCTGTGACCTCATTCTCCTCAGTATTTGTCACATCCCCTGTATCCCCTCAGCTGCAATATTCCTAAACATTTTCCTCAATTTACACACATTCCTACACTCATTGAGTTCCTTATTACCATTCCATAATTTGACCCCTTTGATCGTCACACATTTTCAAACATATCATTTCCCCTCACTGAATACTTTTTGTATTCAGTGAGGGGAAATTCTATTTTTTAATTTTGTTCTCTGAACATTATTTGTTGAGTTTTAATCCTAACAAGGTCCATCAATTTTAGGCAATGATTTGATAAATAATGAGTTGGTTGGAGCGTAATAATCAGCCTTATTGGCAATTGTGGTTTGTTTTGCAGTACGAAGATTGATGTTTTGTAAGTGTTTCCCTATTTCCACACAGTATGTAATGTATGGAACTACGAGTTAGCAGTAAAGAATAAATAGTGAGCTGGGATACAAGATATTCTCTGTTTTGTGCAGTATTGCAATGGATTTGGACAGTTCTGATTTGATATGATTTATGTAAGGTTTCCAGCAGGGTTTATACACCCGATAATTTGTTTTCATTCACTTTTTCAATTTCTATGTCATTTATCTTGAGAGTTACTTTCAGAATTGCAACACCAACGCCATGAATTTCCCTTCGTTTACATTATATTTCTATGTATTTATTCACATTGAACCACTTCTTTAGAGTTTCCAATTCCCCTTCCGCTGTTTCCAAAAGCTGCTCTACATTTTTTTGACTCACACATGACAACAAAGTCAAGTAAATTGTTCTAGGGGTGGCTCCTACTGTACTAGAGTAGTATTTAAATACTTGTCTGTTAATTTGGTACCTGAGGTGCAAGTTACACTTTCAAGTAATCAATATGTATTGTGTCATTTAGCAGCAGTGTTTACATCACTGATACCCATTTTGAAACCAGTGACCAGTCAAGCACTGAAGTGGAAATAATATATAGCTTGTATTTTTGAGACGGTCGTTATTCCAAGGTGTACCAGTTGAAATAACTGCCGCACTCCAATCCACTCCAATCTCCATATTCTTTTTACAATGCATCTACTGTAAATAATGTTTGCCTGCAAAACCTCTCTGAGTGAAAAATTGTATGATTGATGGACAATGGAGCGGCCATGGCAGCTCCTCAGCTTATCTCAGTTCTTAATTCCTTCTCCCAACTGGCATGCCACTCCCAGAGATATACACTTTAATTATACATGGGGACTGTGGGGGTGTAGATCGCACCGCTTTCCTTTGGAACTGATCAATATTTCAGCTCCAAAGGGACCAAATATCAGCTTTGGATAGTGTGTAATGCCTTACAGCTCACACTGAAGTGCCACCCCTATAATACTCAGCCACAGCTACAGCCAAACTAGTCAGAATTGTTTTGAAAATCTAAAGATGTCTTGACGATGTTAATTAGAGAAGCCGGACATCACACGACAACGCTTGAAAACACAAAATGTATGTACTGTGTGGTTTGATAGGCTTCTGACAGGTCTTAGCTGTGTTTCGTAAAATCCTGTGACCCTTATCTGTATTTCCCCAGCCAGTTTGGAGCCATTATGGGTATTTGTAAATGCCTATGTTCTTTGCAGTTTATGTACATTTATAGGTAACTTGCTCCTTACTGGAAATAGTCTTTAAAATGTACATTGGAAGTTTAGCCTTGCTTCAGTAGTGGTAGGGCCTTATAATAGTGAGCTTGTCAGAGGGGTCACTTTCTGTATGTAAATCAGTTAAGTTCTTTATACGTTGATTACATTTTTAATAACTGCTTAAGGACTCCAGTTTTTAATTCCATTTTTTTAACGAGAGGAGAAAAACCTGCTCTTACAATTTCTACTCGCTAGTAAATTACTACAGTCAAGCCACAGGGGTGCACACGCAGGGCATGTAGGCACTTTTATTGATACCCATACTTTGCCTACAGCTTGATGGTGCTTAATATGTGAAGACAAAATTTCTAACCTTGCACCGAGGTTATTTAGGAACATTTTTTGCATGTGACCATCAGTTTGCCACATTGTGCAAATGTTTTGAATTAGTTACCTAAACACTTGCAGGTATCTGATGGCTTATTAATCTACAGTACAATGAAAATAAAAGGGTCATCAATTTGGGATGGCCACTCAAGAATAACAAATTTATCTGATGGGGCACAAAAAAGATTTTAGCGAAATGTGATCACTGATGCGTGGAAGGTTTGGCTGGGTGGAAAGCACATCATTGTCACCTCCATCCCTTGAAGGGATTCTAGTTAATTGAGCTGCTTCTCTAATAACTGCTGCAATGCTGTCATCCGTGGCTGATAGATCAGCTGCTCCCTGTCTACCGTTTTTTCTTATCAGATAAATATTTATATTCAGTTACATTTTTTTTAAACTGCAGCTGCGTGGAAACCTCAGGGGACACAACAATCACACTCTCACTTAATCCAGTGCTTGCTTTTCTTTTTCCTTTTGCACCAGAGGCCATAGAAAAACTTTTCTGTCTCACCCTCTAAAACAACCGCTTCCTTTTAATTGCCTATTTGTCATATACTGTATATTGTGGTTCCATTTTTCATTTATCCCCCTCTGTTTGTATATCTCTGACCATGCATAGATGTTAACTTAGAATATAGAGTTTAGGAGGTTTATTCTGCAAATGGTAAGTTAAATGTGTGTGTGCCAGTTATTTTAAGAAGGCTATTTTTATTTGAATTTGTCAACTTTCGGCAAGAAGAACAAATTTCACATTTCAGAGTCTGGTAGGTTTCACAAAGTAAGAGGAAACGGTTGAGCTTTATGTAGAGTCAAACAGTTAGAAATAGCCAAATGGGGCGGTGTTGATGGTGAGTGGTTTTCCAGGGATCAGAAGGTTCCTGGATTGATTGCGGGCTCCTGAGAGCCTGTCGAAGTGTTATTGAGCAGGACACTGAAACCCAAACTGCGCCTGTGTGTGATGGTATGCTCCTTCCATCAATGTACAAATGGGTCAATGTGAGTTCATTGTAAAGCGCTTTGAATAAAAGCATTATATAAGTACGGCCCATTTACCAAATGTGCAGATAGAGGAGGCTGATTCAAGATGACAAGTATAACTTAACAAGGCGTCCACGGACACGAAGGCAAGTTATGGCAGTTGATTCTCAGTTGTAATGTTATATTCTAAAGACGCTAATATTAGATTGGAAGAGATAAACTCAGCTAACTCACTTATATTTACGTTTTCAAAACACCACAACCATACTAATGTCACTGGCAGACCGTAAAAGGACACCTTCCACCTTACTTGACTAGGATAGGGCAACTTGGCTAGATTACACTACTGCAATCCAGTAAAGATTGTATAGATATATCCTGGCCTTATAAGCATTCAGGAAGGCTTTGATAGACACATAGTGCATTACCTTGGAATGAATGACCAGATGTTGAATTGCACTATATTGTAACTGTTGTGGATATGCTGTCATGGAGTGAATCATTTAAATGCCACCACTGTACTGTATTCATAGCTTGTGATGCAGAAATCATAGCTCTGACATTAAGTTGCCAGTATTCACACATAATATATTGATCCCCTGTGCAGAATTGGCTTGTCTGTACGTCTAGCTGAAAGTCTGTTCGAATGAGCTGAAATGTACCTACTGTACATTGATACACAGGCATGTCTATCCCTGTTTCAGTGCAGTGGCATTATTGGCCATAGGGTTGACTGAAACCACTGCAACCTCCATCACTCCATGTAATTTTCTCTCCCTCTGTCCACACTGCCACATCTCCTACAATAGTGACAGTTGTACTCCAAGACCTTTTTTTGATGCTAATGCTTACTAGTTATCTGTTTGTGAAATGTCTGAGTTAACCCCTCCCTCTCTACACCCTTTCCAAGATGTCCAAGGTATGGCTATTCTTTTACCTGCCCTCTGAAAACTAGTATGAAAGCACTACCGGAAAGTATTTGTTTGAGTGTCTAGTTATTACCTTAAGCATGGCATGCCTTACATGGCAGTTATACAGACGGGGGTAGCACCGACGTACACTTTCATAATGCAGACCCATGTATAACCAAGTATGTTGCTTATTGAAATGGAAGCTTGATGGTGTATTTGGGTGTTTCGCGTGTGTATTGTAGAATCATATTCCTGTAGAATCTCCCGGCTTATTCAGGTCACAATGAATGGTGGTTCATGTTCAGAACCATCATGCTTCATGTGAACAGATAATACCTGATCTATATTTTGTTCATAATAGACACGCACAATCCTGAATAGTTGATACTAGTTCATATATGCATGCGGAGAAATGGAGTTTTACTGATATTGAAATCGGAGGTAGCAGATCTGTGCTCCCAGGTTTGCTGCCAGTGTGAATTGAATAAAAATGCCATGTTCACCTTTCTTTTGGGAATCTCCAGGGGCCGGACAACGGGCCCTTTCAATTACACTCCTGTGCCTTCCGAGTTCACTGTGCAAAACCACTGCTCTTTTGGAGCCCATTTCATCTCTCAATATCTGTGGTTTCCCCCTTCATTCAATAAATGCCCAGTTGCCCACAAGTTGAACATTTTGAATGGACGCCTCGAGGGAAAAGAAGAATTGGCTTTAGCTTTTTAATGCCGATAACAGTATTAGAGAGTGATTATTGTTTGTAAAGCACAAACAGCCAGTGCTAGTGATTCCATGGTGTGCATGAGATGTTTTTCCTTTTATCATTGAAGGAACAGAGATGATGAGATCAGGCTATCAACTGTATTTTATATCTGAATTCCTCTATAATACAAGTCAGTCAGTGACAATTAAGTCCGAACAATTTATGTTAACACTATTGCCATGGTGGCATCAATCAATCAATAAACATTTTCCTTTCTGCATAAGTTTGAAATATTTGGAGCTTACCGGTTCCTGGACAGTGCGCTGATTATGCTTTGGCATACTTATAATTAACTGAATCATGGTATCCTGTGTGAAATTTGTCCTCCTCTGAATTAAGGCCTCTCTGTGTGTCTGGTCACTGCCAAGAATGCGTTTGTCTGGCAAACATATTCCATGTTAACTCTAATGCAGAGAATATGAATACTCTAAATTCGATCTAAATCCCTCTGCAAAAATACAGAGGGATGTTGATGTGTATTCTTAAGTCACAGAATCTTTGAATTCACTGTAAACACTCAAGTCCGACTGTCCGAGTGTGAAGGAAATAAACAAGCAGCTTACCCCTGGAAAAAGTGAAGAAATAGCTGTGTGGTGAAGCTCAGAAAACTAAAAATAGAGAGAAACCAAATAGAGAGCAACCAAATCGAGAGTGCAACCAAAGTGCCATGATTCAGTTGGATTCAGCTACATTTATCTACCATCCAGTTGCATGCATGCGTGTCATTGACTAGATTTGAGAGATGACTGTTGGCAGGTCTATCATATTGTTTCACCATTTTCAGTAGTATGATGTGGAACGTGTTTCTCAGGGATGAAGGTGCAATTTCAAAGTCTGCAGCTGCATTTCCTTCCCAGTCCACCCCTGTCACTATTTCATGACTATTGGTGTGAAGTAGCCAAAGATGCCTTTTCAATCCTTGAATAATCTTTCATGTGTAAACATTACACAATACAGTGCAGTACAGAAACCAAACGTGTCCTCTTGAGATACTGTATATTCTCGAGCAGTGACTACATCCTGTAAATCTAAATCATTACAAATGTATTGAGTGAGATATTTTCTCCATGGGAACAGAGAGTGCTTATCCGGAGATTGGAACACAATCAATTTGGAGGTGTATCAAAGCTGTGGGGTAGATGAAAAAGGATTTCTGCCTTTGAATTGGAAATCCATCCTGAACAATGACCACGTTCATCGACTGGGGACTATGTCTTTGGCCACAATGCAAATTCCACGTTATCGCAGGAGGGAGCTGCAGCTTGGGTAAAGATGATAGAAAATGAGGACCGCCCTCCTACGTTGATCCCTTGATATTCAGGCTTGGGATAGGTTCAAGAGAAGTTCACTCAAATATAAGGCTTTGATTTGGAAGTTAAGGTAGGAAGGAAAATAAAAACATGTAAAAATAGTGAGTGAAAGAGATATAAGAAAAAAAAAATGTACTGGTGGAAAAAATGCCACTGTGCCTGCTTTTATATATTATGTGCTGTAGCTATTATTATTTCAGTCAAAAACGTTCAGTGTTACATGTATCATAGTGTTGCAAAAGTACGCCTTGAGATTTAATGACTATATCACCCACGCCAAGTACTAATGCTGAATCACCAGGAGCTTGTTAGGAACATTTGTGAATCAGCCATCCTTGTTGGTAAGGCATCATTCAACAAATTGAGAGCAGAAATTGTAAACAATTGACCATAGCAAAGCTTCCAGAGGCTCTACAGTCTTTTTTCTGAACTGAGTGAAGTTAACCAGCCCCACATAATCCTAAAGCATTCCCTGAAGTGGGTGACAATGCTCACCTCTTGACATGGCTGTAGCCAGCTATAAAGTCACAAAGGTCCAGACCTTGATAATTATGTTGTGGTGAAAAAATATCAGCTATGTACTGTAACTGTATAAAAAGTCAGCAGTGGAAAACATCTCCTCCAAGTGTCTGTCTGTCGGACAGATGTGTGTGCAAGCATGTGGCACACAGTTGATATAATATAATATCGCCTTCAGCACCTGAATGGCAAAGTGAGGATAACCCCAGCAAACACATGACAAGCTGCACATGCAGCTTGGCCCAGCAAAATGTACCAAAGCAATGCAGCAAGCTGACAGGCTGTGTGGAGCAAACAAGCTTCATTAAAATCACAGCTTTATCAAAATAGTAATTATATTCATAAGAGAAAATTCCACGGGTACTGACGTCGTACTAAAGTAAGAATTGCAACATATCTCCATGGTCTGTCTAACCTGGGAATGTCACCCGCCTGAAACACAGCAAGTTCATCAGCTTAGCGTAAACCACCACAGATAATGAAAACCTCAATTACCAAAATAATATGGGAATCGGTTACATAATAAGTTACCTGTTTGGATGATCCAGCTGACATTGGGAAATCAACCTGAAAGAGGTCAGAGTTCTCAGGCGATGGGATATGTCTGGCCACAGAAGGATCCAGTTAGCCCTTCATGGGGAGTTATTACATGGTTTTGTTTGCATGTGTAATTTTGTTATAATTTCTGCTCGATTTTGGCGGCTTAATACTTCCTTTGCCTTTACATCGCCTTTTAAACGTCCAGAAATGCAGTAAATAACCCCTTGGCCATTATACTTGTGCTTTTCAAGTCTTTCTTTAACATATTGTTTCATCATTCACAATTCAGAAGAACCTCTTTTAGCTGTAATACCAGTCAGTGGTAACGACCTCATGAGCTTCTTTAATGATAAAATTAACAATTAGAACTAAAATTCATCACCTCCTGCCCCCAATAGGCACTGATTTATCCTCAAACACAAGAACCCAAGAAACGTTGATTAAGTCAGTCAAGTCAAATAAGACAGTTTTCTTCAATTGACCATAGTAAACTATCTTCAATGATTTCTCATTTCTTCATCTTTGATCAGGACTGCTGTAATTCCTTATTATCAGTCTGCCCTAATAAGTCTCTAAAGACTCTCCAGCTGGTCCAGAATTCAGCTGGTTGTGTATTGACACAAACTAGGAAAAGAGATCATATTACTCCCACTTGAAATCCACAATAGAATTTAAAATCCTTCTCCTCACTTCCAAAGTGAGTAATGGCCCTACTTCCCCACTAGAACGATGCTTTAGTGTACATGTGGCTGTCCTATCTCAACTCATTTTCTTTCTCTTTCACCAATATCCTTCCCGCAATAAAGGCAAGAATGCCCACAATGTGATATAGTGCCTACATGTACAGTATGTGATGTATGGGGACCTTAATGTTCCAATCAGTATCCTTGTATCTATACAGATCAGCAATATGAAATGTTCCATTATTTTGACGATGTCTGTGTTGCATTGACCTGAATCATTTGTATTTCAATATGTTTTCCGTATACCAATAATCAAATTATCATAGTTATCACATCTGTTCAACTTGCAGGTAAAGTGATTGTTTATTGTGACTGACATATTGCCAACATTCGATTCCCCTTGTAGCATCTCTAAACAATCATAAGAGAAGTCTTGGAAGTTGAAGCTGAAATTGTTGATCACTAAAATACTGTTAACAGTTTAGTGTCAGTTTAAAACGGTCCCTCTTATGGCTATGACAGATTGATAGGCACTAAAATGCACACAAGCGGGCATATTGTACTGTATTTCTGTATTCATTCACCCTGTTATAATGTCACACTAAGAGAGCAATCTGCAACTAATTTTCATCCTGATGTCTTTCTTTAAGCATAAAACCTGATTTCTTTTTATTGTCTTGTGCTTTGGTGCTGTTCTCATATTTGTGGTGTGGGGAAACATTAAGGATAAACATCCACCTAAAGAAAGGTCAATGATGTTTATGGCATAATTGTGTATTCTGCCTGCATTCTCAACAAATTGGATTGACATTGACATTCTTCTTAACTTGTGTTTCATCTCCAGGTCCTCTACTTCCACACATCTCTACTGTTGCCCAGCACTGTAGTAATTGTGGAGCTAGCAGCATTGTCAGTCAGGCCAGACGGCTCTCAACAGGCCCTGGGCCGAGGCTTCACTGTCCTGGAGCTTTTTACCAACAGGCCAGTGGAGCAGGCTGCTGACGGACTCAGGAGGTGATTAGCATTTCCTAATTACTTCAGCACGGGATTAATTAAGCTTTTTGAAGAGATTTCTGTCTGAAAGAAATCCACAGCTTGTTAGCTAGTTAGGATGGGAATGTCAAAATGTCAGGCTTAACCTACAAAGGTGATACAAGTAGGGCTGCACCTAACGATTAATCTACAGATTATATTTTTCGATTAGTCGATTAATCTATAGATTATATTTTTTACACAATATAACAATGATTTCCCCCAAAATCATTTATATTTCAATATTTTCTCCAATCATCTTCTCTTGAAAACAAACAAATGTAACAAAGATTTGCAGTGCATTATTCCACAGATAGCCACCTTTTAACTGATAATCTCTGTTCTACAATCCAACATATTGCTTATTCAATTCAAGTAAAAGTGATTGAGCGCAATCTGCATTCAACAATAAAAATACAAGAGAGGCAGGTCAGTTTGCTCCGCGATCAGTTGGTCTGACAGGGCAGGGACACAAAGTGCTGCCGCCTTGACAACATGCTCCGCGATGCTTTCACTTTAGACCGTGGGACTTTTTTTTGCCGCAGCTTGTTCTCCTGTTGCTTGCATGCTTTCACCTGGTGCGGCCATTTTACGTCATGATGACGCGTCGGCGCACGGTTATGCAAATCGACGTATTTACGTAATCGGCTAGTCGATTTACGTCGACGCGTCACCCCACCCCTACATCCCTACATACAATAGAGTCTCATTTGACATCATCCTATCACTGCCAGTACTTCATCTGATTGTCCTTACTCTGAAATTTCTATCTTCCTCCTTTATTTCTCCGATTCAGGAAGAGGCATCTCTTTCTCATTTTTCAACAGAATCATGTTTTCTTATTTTCAAGCCACTGCTCTGCCAGAGATATTATATCTATAAACACTTGGGACGAGAGTGGACTGAGCAATGTAGACACTGTGAGACACAGTGAGACACAGTGCAAGCAGGCCAGTTTCAGTCAGATCAAACCGTTCCAGACTCACAGATTCACAGGAGTGACACATAAATGACTCACACTCAGTATGACCAAATTGAATGGTTATACTAGAAAGTAAAAACAGGTTATAAAGTTGTATGTCATATATATCATATATCAATTAATTCTGTCAAAACTAATTAAAATAGTGTGCCTTCTATTTAAAACCCAGCTAAGAAAACTACGGAGATTACAACAGAAAAAAGTAAGGCTTCTGCAAAATCTACTCAGAATTTCTGGCAGAAAGTTAATTGATAGACATTCGTCTCAAGAGATTAAATGTTCAGTCTATAGACACCTAGCTCTTGATGAAAAGACCTTGCAGTTCCATTTATTCAGTCAGTAATTCATGCTGGTTATTTGTTTCCTAGACTGAATCTGCACCATGGATCACCGAGAGGCCTGCTCCATCCCTTGCTGAAGGATGCTGTTCACAGTAAGGAATGATGTACACTGGTTTTAGGAGGAATTTATTTGGTCCCTTTAAGTATTATCCTTGAGTAATGTGAGTGTAGAATGGGGACCACAGTAGTTGGAGCATTTGAGCATAATTTTATTCAAAGCCAGTAAATCTACCAGGTTCCATATGTGAGCATCTTATCAGATCTTCGCATCAAACCTTTGTAAGGCTTTGAGTACAAGTTTCCCCAAATGACTATTTGCATAATTGATAGACAGAACTGTTATATTCTGGTTGGTGGATTGCACAATATGTAGTAGATACATAGCAATGCAAACTAGTTTGTACTATCACGTAATGTTTACCTCAGCCAGCCTTAACTGTTGTAGTAACGCAATAGGTTACCTCTCTAGAGGTATAGTTCAGTACTTAATGTACACAGTCAGCTTGTTCCAGTCTCTTAAACTGAACTGCTTCAGTTTTAACAAATGTTCAAATTCCAAGTCTATTCCAAAAGCCTTTCACTACATAGAAAAATACATATTACAGAACAACAAACTTTTGCTGCATTAGTCAAAATACTACATTGTTAGTACTTGCATTATTCCACTTTCTGTATATAACAATGTATGTTTTTTTACTGTAGATTTACTGTTGCTCTTATATGTTGATCGCATCAACGACTAGCACAAATTCCTTGTGAGTGAAAACTTACTCGGCAATAAAGCTCTTCAGATTCTGATTCTGAATTTATGATGGACTGTTATAACTTTAATTCAATATTAATTTGGTATTGAGCCACCAAGTAATCTTAGCTAGTGTATAAATTATAAAACTGCTCGGCTCTTTTTCTGGGCTTTGGATGAAGGCTGTTTGGGTTGGGTTCACGCATATTAAAAGAACTATCCGTGACTGTAGCAATAAAATCATTCTTCACTTGGCCTAACCGAAACTATGAATTTCAAAATGCAGCAGTTGCCCACGGTATGAATAATGCCGCACCCAGTGAGAGGCAGAATGCCTGTCCTGGCTATCATGTCACATGAATATTAGAAAACCTCTCAAATTGACACTTATACTTTCTGAATTATTAACCATTTGCTTCTAGTTCATTGGAATGTTGCTATGCTGTGTGCTGTTGCTCTTTCTGTGCTGTTGCTCAGGGTGCAAGCTCAGACACTAACCTGAGATTTGATACACTGACATGTAGACAAAACAGTGAACATAAATCATAGTAGATATATGTAGATTAAATGGTGGTGTATAGTAGTACTGTAAACATCGAGTCCTGAGGCATAAACAATGAAGGGAGATTGACTGATTTTTCAATGTGACAAAGCTGTCTCACTTCTGATTGCACTCAGTCACCACAGTAACTTATGCTCCAACACTAGCCTGGTACGGAGCAGACCTGATGATCACTCAACTAAGATAGTGCCAGCATTCCTGCAGGATCCTGTGACTGTGATACAGGCAAAATCTGGTTGATTTCCTTGAGGATATTCTTTACCAACTCTACATTTTCTCACCAGAGAGCAGACAATATTTGTATCAGACTGCCAGAATTAAACCTAAAGAAATAATTATGGCTTGTATTTTGTGAATGTAGTCAAATCAAATTCAGCTTTATTTAAAGTGCATTCGGCATGAAACGAACATGAAACCCTTTACATAGAATTACAAAAAATAGGAAAGTAGACACACACGATCCTTGGTGTGATGGTATGAAGATTTAGATTACATTGAGGAGAAGGAACTCTGGCTACGGATACTCATGTGGCATAGTATATCATTTTTCTCGTATCTGATCACGCCAGGCTACATGACACGCTTTCACCGGACCCACGTCATGAAAACATGCCTTTCCACTACATTTCCTCTCGGCAAAATTAAGGTGGTTATGCTTATATATGCTTTACGCAAAGAGCAGAGGGCTCAGACTCCTCATGGATAATATAAATGTTTGTATGTAAATGTTTTTCTCACCCTGAACAAATATGCAGTGGCCCAGCAGCATGACCCTGTGGCTCACCGCCAGAGCGCAGCAGCCTCTGGTTTACACACAGACACAAGTGTGCTGCTAGTAAAGGAGGCTGCAGCTTAAGGTGTGTATCCCACATGGACACTGGGAGTCCAGTCGGAATCAGGGAAGTTTTGGTCCACCTGTGCTGACTGTGGTCTCCACAGAAACAGCTGCACACACACAAACTTGCTTTAATAGCAGGTCTTTGTGGCTGCCTCCTCATCAGTGAGCGTCTCATGCGGGCTCGACCTCCACTGTATCTCCTGGTTGTTTTGAATGCGCTGGATAATACAATCGGATATGAGATCTGATACACCAGGTCGCATTGAACTGTCGGAGTGTAACTGCTACTCAATCTGGCCTGATGAGATCGGATACTCATTAGGATTTGCAATACACGATTCTGAAGTCGCATGAAATGACGAGTGCCTCAGTAAGGCATTCCCGACTGCATTGAGTAATAAGGTAAAAGTATTAACTTACTCATATACAGGATTTGCATTTTTGTGCCAGCATTCCTCTCTGGCATCATTTGCAGTAGTGGTGTTGCTCTTTGCGGTCATTATAGCTTTATATTCTTCATACGCCTCTAATATGATTGTTTGCTCTTACGTGAAATCAGCTAACATAAACAAGGCTGAGGTTTGTTCAACTTCCTTTGTAGAATAGATTTAGCTCAACTTGACAGTATAAAACAATATTTTTTACTTACACACTCAAACACAACCTGGCCTGATGTCACTCCGTCATCCTTTTTACAATGCCGGTATGGACAGGTGGTGCTATGTGAAGGAAGGTTATCATCATTTATTTCAAAACAGAGCTGCCAGGCAACAGGCAACAGGCAACAGGCAACAGGCAGCAGGCAGCAGGCAGGGAGAGGTAGCTAGTTCGGCTTTTTATTCACTAAAAACAGTTGAGAACATGCTGTGTGAAGTGTAGTCTCGTGGGGGTGTAATAAATCGGGGGTCTCACAGTTTGACTACAGCAGCCTTTATAGCTGAAAGCCCAACGGGTCCTGTTTTGGTGTGTTGATGAAGTAATGTGAAAAGCCTTAGATCTACATTTGAGATGTTATTGGAGATAGGCTACAGGGAGCTATAGATCTGCACCCTTCTCTTGCTAGCCCGTTCTACTATGAATGGGATTTTGTGTAGGGATTTTGTGCTCAGAATGCACGTCCAAAATCCTTGAAATGAACTGCTAAACCCCAGGCATTTACATATGCGAACAGAAGCCAGGGTGGTAGAACTTCAGCTATCTACACTGTTGCTTTAGTCGTGTGGTAGAATGATTGGGGCAAACAAAACCAGGTCCTATCATTTACACTATAAAGGTTATTTTCTGTTCGAAGGCAAGTATTTGCACCCTGTTGGAGTACATAGGTAGGTCAGCACTCTGTCCTCTGTTTGCACAGTAAATTGTGTGTTTGTCTCCGCTTGTTTACTGCAAAGCAACATTCAGCACCACAAGAGATAGGAAATAGGACAGAGAAAGCACTTTATGCCACCACATGGGTCTCATGATGCTTTTGCCATCACATTACTTGGCTCCCCTCATAGAAGAAATAAAGCCCAATAAATTCAAATAGGATAATTAAGTGGGCATTTACCTTTGATTGATGCAGCCTACATGTGAATTGTATACTGGCAAAACCTTGAAACTTGCAGTGCCAAGCTTTGGAGGAAATAATTTAAAAGACATTCTTAGCATTACTGTAGCTGTCTCAATGCATGAATTGTGTATTGCAGTGAAGTTAAGAGGCTATGGCAGTGTGCAGATATCTCCATGATTTAGCTGGACATTAGGTCAATGTAAAGGCATTCCAATTTTCTCACTCTTCTAGATTTAGTATTTTACAGGCTTTAACTCGCCTCCCAGTCTTTATTTTTGAGCTTTTAGGTGTTGGGCAGGAATATTGCCTCGGTACTGCCATCCACATTACAGTGCCATTGCAATTGAAATTGTTGATCATTGTCTTCTTTTAAACTCACATCAATACTCATTATCAATTGTTGCCTTTATGGCTGTTTTAAGACACTCACACCATTGGTTGTGCAGGTCCATTCCATTCAATACGGTGATGTTAGACCATATGATTCATCACTATGACTCATCACGATCTAATTGCTGTTAGCATTTACAGTCAAATTTGTAAATGACACATTTCCTTTTAACTGATTAACTGTAACATAAACAAAAACCATGTGTGATTTGTGCATGTCCATTGCTACAAATCATTCTTGTAAAATGTTAACTGAAATGCAATAAATGCATTTGTTTGGAAGTGATGTGAGGAGAAAATAATAATCTTAATTAATTTGAATTATTGTTTATTCCATAAATCCTACATGCATCTGTGAAGTAAAATCTGTTGTGACCTTGCTCTGCATTGATAATAGTATTTCTGGCAGCATGTTTGAAATCTGTCATTTGTCATTTGGATGTAGCTGTGTGTCAAAGGGGGAGTGGGAACAGACAGGGTGTATAGCTGCTGGATTCACTGTATACTGGAGGTGTCTGCCAAACAGTATGTTCCTATGTTCTACTGCCCAGCCAGGCCCTCTGCCACGGTTACTATACAAAGCGCGCACACACACACACGCACACACACACACACACACACACACACACACACACACACACACACACACACACACACACACACACACACACACACACACACTGGTGGGGGGGGGGTTGAAAATATTTGTATGGAGAAATAGAAAACAATATTATAAAACAAAAACAACGCAACACATAAAAACTGAAAAATCAAAATGCCCCCAGGGGAACAGTGCTGTGATATTCCTCGCATTGTGACCCAAAATGAGATGCAAAACGAAGACAAAAATGTTCTGAGCTTCACAGTCTAGCCACTTCGCTATGACATCAGGAGGGCATGTGACATGCATTTTGACTTCACTTCAAAGCAGAAAACCACCAGTAGAACTGCATTGGATGACATTACAGAGCTAAAATGATTCTTTAGAGAGCTATTGAGCTGTTTGACAGGATTCATTTCCTCTTGTGATCCAGTAAAGTGGGTTACAGAGCCCTTAAAGTGATGTTGGTGGGTAATGAACACTGGGTCGGTGCAAATCATAATTGATGGAATGATCTTGCCTTGGACCTTGAGTTTAAACTTGTTGGTGAGTTTTCCTTCACTGATCACCATGCTCCTTGACTTCTGAGGCTTTAATTTAGGAGGTTGCCTGATTCTCGACTCTATCACTGGCTCCCTTCACTGCTTCAGTCATGACAAAGTGAATTCCTGTGATAAACAAGGCAGGTGAGACTGTTCAGCCTATTATGATCCCATTTCCCAGGTCCTGCCACTGGGTGGTAAATCTACCTCTAGTGCTTCAAAGTAGCTGGCGATCATTTCCTTGTTGGCTGTGGGATGTTGAAGCTTCGTTGCCACACTGATGAGGTTGTGGGGTATTGATCTGTATGCGTTGGCTAGGCAAGCAAGAGAACTGTCAGCCTTCCCTTGTTTGTCTTGATCTCTCAGATGCGGATGAGAACGCCAGTGTGTTCCAAATACCCAGAGAAACCTGGAATGACATTGAATAGATTCAGTAACTATCCATTCTTTGTCTCCAACATTTTCTTGGAGACAATCCATCTCCTATCCATTCTTTACCTCCAACTTCCTTCTCTGCCAAGACAGAGAAGGAAGTCTTTCCCTTTACACTAAGGAGAGAGATGGTTCTGCACTGGCTAAGTAGTCTGGATGAGTCCCTCTCCTTTGGCATGAATTAGCCCTCTGCCCTCTTCCAGCTGGATGGAATGGTGCCGTTTGTCCATTTCCTCTGCAGGAGCTTCCAGAGCCTAAGCAGCAACATTGGGCATTTCTTGTAAAGCATGTTGGAAAAGCCGCTTGATCCCAGGGCAGATGCTGATTGGGCTTTCTTTACTGCCTCTTTGACTTCACTCCAGGATGGTTTGCTGGTGTCTACCTCTTTGGAGGGGAACTCGGCTCTGCTAATCCTATGATTAGCAATTAACATTCTACAGAGCATTGCTTCAAATGATCTGATTCCCCAGAATATTAACAAGGAAGGCGAACGAAAGGTGTCTCTCTCTCAGCCTGTAAGTGTGTCTGTCAGCCTGTCTTTGCCTGTGGTGTATGAGTTTCTCTCCAAACTTTTTGCAATGATGGATGCTAAGTCCCAGTGTGTTTCCATGGAGGAGGTACAACTTGGCTGCCATGATTGCCAAAATTAGTTGTGACAAAAAACTTTCAGGCTACAGGTTATGTAGAATGATAAGAGGAAATCTCACAATATAATTGATATTTTTTAGCAGATAACCACAAAGTGAAACCCCAGTGGCAACAGCCAAATGCTACACAATGCAAGCTGGGCTCATAATTAATAATGTATTGTGTATATACAATTCGCAATTCGCAAAATTCGCATTAAACAAGCTTTTTACTCAAAATTGTACTTTTTGCGCTTGCTGAATGTTTGCTTAGGTTAACCACTGCAAGTTTTAACTTTTGAAATACAAATGGGACCAAGAAGGGCAGATCTGTGAAATGAAGAATCTGTGAAAAACTAAATGAAAAAAGCATCAAATAAGGACAGATCAGTTTCGATTGAAATAGAAAAGTATAAACGTTTTCCCGAGCTGGAGTTGGGGTTAAATGTCATAAAATGAGAAAAATAGAAAATATAGATTAAAAAGGGTTGCCGTGGGGTTTCCAAAAGTCTGATGCCCTTTTCACACTGGCAGCTTATGTCGCCCTGAAGCGGCACAGAGCTGCTTGCTGTTTGTTCTGTTCCTATGTTAAGAGGTTACAACATTCACACTGCACACTTGCACACCATGGCAGAGTAGTCCCCAAGTGGTGCAAATGCTTTTTTCTGCGGCAAGATGAAAATGGCAAAATGATGGCTTTGATCCAATATTAAGGAATTGTTCATGTAATTATGACATTTTAAGTGTGTATGTAGTATGCATTTTGAAGACATACGGTATTAGTGGAGCTCTCTGTTCAATACAATACACAGTCCAAGCACCTGGTATCAATAGGATGAGGGAGGATCACACTGGATCCCTGTGCTCTCTACTGAGGTACATAATGTGCACAGTGGAATATAGCCAAAAACAACCAAATAAATGATATTTCATGGAAGTTTGAACCGTACTTGCAGTACTGGGCGGCTGTTCTGCCCTGCAGCAACACTTCTAGTGTGAAAGACAGCAGTAGCAGTCACAGAGCAGCTCTGCCTCAGCGCTGCATGTAGTGTGAAACAGGCGTTACAGACAGAGGAGGCAAAAATAGGAAGTGGAAACAAGCTAGAGGCTTTAAGCTCATTGAATTCATCAAAGTTTCTCTTAACCTATTGGCAGAGAAGGAGAGAAAAATGGAATGAGAGTAAAGAGAGCGATGAAGGGCTGCTCTGAGGCCCTCTTATTGTGATGAGAGGACAACCAGATGGAAAGCTGTGTTCACATGAGCATCTTAATTTGAAGCAATGCTCACACATCACTTTATAATGTGTACTTCTGTGTGAGGAGGGGATGTGCCATGAGCAAAAATCCCTCTGTGGCAAAGATGCAGAGGTTGCCTTTAGCAGCATTTCTAAATCTAATGTGGGCAAACAAAGTATTTGTGTGACATTCAGTCATAATATAACACTTGCTGGCTCATAATTTTTAGTGGTCAGATATTATATATATATATATAAAAGTATATATAGGTATATATGTATATATATATATTGTCTAACATAAATGAATAATTTAGTTGATGCATAAATTACTGTCCCTTATTCACATTGTCCTTAAAGTAGAAAGAAGACATGTTAGAGAAATCAGCAGTGTGTCAGCATTTTGCAATGACAATAGAAGACATGTAGTTCTTCTTCGCTATTGGCAAATAGGCCGACGTTATTGGCTATTGGTAATTATTGTGGACAGTTTCTGCATCAGATTCAACAAATACTCTTTTTGAAATCCTGTATGAAACAGTACCCCTATGGTTTGGTTTGTAAAGGACAGTGGTGTTTGTTTTAGACAATATCCAGATGGATTTGTTTTGCCTGCAGCGCCACACACTATGCTACTTTTTTATTTGACAGATAATCTATCAGAAGTGACACGCCGGAACACTCCAACAAATGGAAACAAATTAATCTACTTAATTTCCTTTTACATCCCTTCACTGTATTTAGTTATATACAGAGTGATATATAGAAACTGAGAGCCTGCTTTAAAATGAACCTCATTGGTCTTCATTGCATTCTTCTCTCTCGCTGAACCTTTTTTCTAAATCCACAGCACAGGGAAGAAGCATAGATTTGACTAAACTATGCTCTGCTATTTTTTGTATTCATTTTGTTAACTGTTTTAAATCAAATGGTTTTATTTGCATGTACAGAGAGGGCACTGGCTCTGGACTAATGATAACCTATGTCCAGCTAAAATGGCTTTATGTTAGTTATTTTTGTTAATACTGTAATTTCTTTGTAATTTCTAATTTCCTTTGTAGGATTACACATATTTTAAACCCACTATAGTCTTCATACAGTTCCCAATAAACGGAGAAAGTCAAAAATGCATCAGTGATTTTAAAACTGAACAATACAGTAAAGCAACAACTCGCCAAAATGTAATCAATGCATCAATGATTTTTCCACACTGAAAAGGTATCTTTGATTTTTTTTTACACATTAAAATGAATCATTTATGTATGAAGTGTTTTCTGATGAATCAGGTGCTTTCCATTTTGCTTAACAATAAATATATTTGATGGTTAAGAATGAGTGAACTGATGTGTAACATTTTACAATCTCTTCTGGTTATCCCACCATTCTATTCCATCATTCTTGGTGGTTTATCATTCATCATTTAGGAAAAATACGACATTTTCTTATCGTGTTTGTGGAACGACAGACATTGCACACAACGCTTGTTTCTCTCCCATGACCTGAGATTGTTCTGGGGTGATTGTCTTGGTGAACAACATATCATTTCCTGTAGATCTGTAAGCAAGAAGTAATGACTTGATTCGGGAATAAGTACTGTAATACATGAATGAATATTATCTGTTTGTTTGCTCTCCAGTACCAACAGCTCTAATGCAGCATTCTGCTCATAAAGGCATTTTAACAGTCTACGCATTTTGTAATCTATCCATGAAACCTCAGTGTAATTCAAGGTAGCACAATAACTCTGTTGCCTCATAGAGGAATGTATCAACATTCATATGACAAAATGTACACGTTTCAAAACTTTGCATTTCATGATTCATGATTGATTGATTCATGATTGTATCAGATGCTAATGATATTATAGGGTTGGAATAGTTCTCCTTTTGTCTGGCTATTATTCCACATGCAGGATGGTAACTACAATTTCCAGATGCTTTTTGTGTTACCATAAATATGAAGCAAAACCCATCACTTGACGCTGTCAGACATCTCTACCAATTCACCATTCTATAATGACTCACCTTCAGATTCATCACATCATCTGTTGAAAGTCAGTGGGAGTGAATAGATCATTCTGTATTGATTGCCACTGATGCTGTTGAAGGTTTAATTATTAAGCCTGTCAGAGTGAAAGATTCTGCTGATGTTCAGACTCAGAGGAAGCTAACATACATACCGCATCAAACAACGCTTTGCTCACCTACAGCATGGTCTCTGCTATGTGTTGATGACAGGAATTGTTGGTCCTCGTCATCACCTGTCACCGGATGATGTGTTTGAACGATGATGATGTCTACTCTCATTGCTCATACCTTGTGTCTCATCTACTCTGCAACACTCTTCCGCAGGATGTTTTCTAAGTTGATTGGTTGTCATTTCAGTGTAGGCCTGGGAAAAGGTGCTTCCAGTGTAATGGAACATTGCACCCAGGTCACCAACATCCAAATGGAATTTTGAAAAATGGAAGTGTCTTTGTGTTGGATGGCGTATCTCTCGGTCGACTCAGTGCTTTCGTGAAAACATTTGACTCCAACCCGCTAGGTAGATGGATGATATCAGTTTGGAATGTTGGAAATGATCAGGGAATAGAAAGTAATATCTACTTCATCTGTATTCAGAGAATGGATTGCCTGTTTTTCATAAAATACAGGTGTAATAATGAGAAATTCTCAGAAAATGTGTCCCATTTCTCTCGTTGCAGATGGCAATCTATTGAAGACTATTGAAGGAGCACATTTGGACTGTGTGATAAAAAGCCATCCAGAAGTGGTTTCCATGATATACCTTCTTCCGGAGAATGTCCTGGTGTCTGGCGATGAGAATATTCCTGGACTCAAAGCTTCTCCAACAGGTAAAACTAACCAATAAACTCAAAGCCTTAGCTCAATCCAAAATTCAGAATGTTCAACACTTTCCCATCCAGAAACCATTGTAAATATTTCCTTGTAATATATTTGACTTGGATCATGTCATTTGAGTGCTTTGTCAACATTTCGCCTATACAGTATGCAACAGCGCAGCCATGCTGATAATTACTTTTGTAAGATAAGATATATATATATAATTTTTTTGGTCAGGTCACATGCAATTCCCAATGTTTATCACACGTAACTTGAAATTTGTCTTGCACACCCTCTTACATATCACACACGAACAAATGCATTACAGAGGAGGTGCAGGGCAGCCATTTTACGGTGCCCTGCTGACGGGCACCTGGGCAGTGCCCCGGAGGCAAACTGGCAACTTTCCAGCTGCCAGGCCATTTTCTTGGTCCACACGGGGACTCGAACTGGCGACCCTCTGGTTCCCAGCTGAGTCCGCTATGGACTTGGCTACTGCAGCCCCGTGCCCCCCGTTTGTACTGTGTACAGCGCTGTGTAAAGAGGCAGAATAAGATAGGAAATCACAGAACTACAAAGCATGCTGGCAGTGTGACAGACATAATATAAACGTAGCTAGATTTTGTATTCAGTGAAAACATTTTCCAGAGAAGATCATCTGTGTTTTTTAGCAGTGTTTTTATGGCCATGACAATTCTGGAAATAATTATAGTACTTCTAACAATAATACTTTTCCAGGCTTGGTACTGTATTGAAGAATGATTAAATACCACAAATGTTTTGAAAAAAATCAGGTATATGTGTAATATCAATCAAATTTCCAACCCCTGCATGAAATTCCACTAAGAGTTGGTGTCACGTAGCTCTGATTAATTGGAAATTCAGACTGCCTGATCATTTCCTAACCGCGTTCAAGTAATTTTTTCCGATTAATTAATTAATTCCTTTCCATCATGCTTATGTGTAATTTTAATTCCATTATCTTTCATGTGTTGATTCTGCTACACCTTCATTCCTTTATTGCATCCATTATTTCATTATTCATTCAGTTGCTCCTGTTTTGACCTAGTAATAAACATTCATTCATTGGTAATGATTCGTGAGACTTCTGATATGAGATTGATTTGATTAAATTGTCTTAATTGACTAGAATTGGTTTTGATTAATTTTCTCTCAAATAAATAAATAAATTAACCCATTTGGAGGTATGGACTTCTAATTCTCTTACATCTACAGCTAGTGTTAATGTCAGTATTACTTTAAATATTGAGACCGACGGCAAATGCAAATGGATATCTCTAAGTACTACTACATGAGTTATGTGGGCTCTTCAACATATTTATTTAGATTATTCTTTAAATGTGTGCAGTAAAGTGTGGGGTCAGTTACATACAGGCTCACAGTTACATTCCTCTACAGTGGGATTGCTTATAAATGGTCTTGCAGCAAAGCATAAATGTGCTTTCTTGTTCTTTCGGAATAATATTTCATATTATGCCTTCACACTTTTGTCACAAATTTAACTTGCCATAGTTGCCAGGGAAATAAACATACTTGTAGGTAGATAGGTAGTTATGGATGGAGTTATGAAGTGAAAAAGTGAGGGAATTAAAATGGCAAATAAATATGGACACCATATTTTATATTTTAACTTGGGTGTCTTCACTTTCTAGCTCATATACTTACCTAAAAAGCTTTCCGTAAATGTGCGAGTTGTTTTAATATGTTGTTATTCCAAAATTAATGAGCTCCATAAAAATGTTTGGACTGGAAAGGGTTGTTACATTTGGGGCATTAAAAATAGGAAAGTGATATCAGTGATTAATTTGCACAAGTGCATTATTTGCAAAGGCCATGAATAATACATAAAACTAAACTTTTTAAACTGGTAAATCAAAAAAAGTAAGAAATTAGACAATTAGTGCTGTACCTTTTAGCCATACTGTTTGTTATGAAAATGCATATGACATTTTATTTGACTGTATAATGCTACATTTCTTATCAAAATAGTGTCGTGATAGTGTTTAAGCATTGACATAGAATTTATCCGCTTAAGTTAAACATTTTGTCAACATTTGAAAAATGGACTGATTATTTACTATTTATGCATAAAATGCATCATGGCGCCATGATAGGTTGCAGCCTGTCGCACCAGCTCCCATTGTGTTTTTAGAATTAGCCTCTTTTTGTCACTTTATTCTCTTTTTCTGTGTTGCTATGGAGACGCTGTGGGGGTTGCAGAGCTGAAGTTAAGCGTAGGGTTAAGAGGAGGACATATAAAAGTTCAGTTCCAGCCATCATCATGGGAAACATGAGGTCACTGGGCAATAAGATGGGTTCAGCGTTTTATGGCGACATGGCTGCAAGCACGCTTTCCGGACCACAGTGTGGCGTGAAACAGCTTCAGGACTGTTCGGGGGGACAGGGACGTTAATTTGAGTGATAAGAAGAAAGGAGGGGGTGTTTGCACTCTATGGAAGTGAACACTGGTGTAATCCTGGACATGTAACTGTGAAGGGATGTCTCTGTTGCCCGGACATTGAACTGTTAGCTGTATCACAGAATACATCAATTTCTGTGTGAACACCACCCTGCCGACCCGGACTGTATACTCGTTTCCCAACAACAAGCCCTGGATTACCAGTGACCTGAAGGAGCTTCTTAACAAGAAGAAGATAACTTTCAGGTCTGGAGACAAGGAAGAACTGAGGTTTGTACAACATGAGTCCCTCAGCTAAGGGACAAGCTGAGAAGACAATTGGGAGTCAGCATGGAGAGGGCAAATGTGCTAAACTGTTTCTTTAACAGGTTTACTTCACAGCCATCGGCTGCCCCCTCCACCTCACACCTAGGCCTTCACCCACCTCCACTGCTCCCAATGCTTCAGCCCCCCCCCTCAAATCCCCCTGGTGAGCGCCTTTGACTCAAATCACTCACCTTCGAAGTGTCTTCCCCCCACTGTGAGGACGAGCACCCTTCACCACCTTACTACTGGCCAGGTTAGGAGACAGCTGGAGAGACTCCACCAAGGCAAGGCTGCAGGCCGTGATGGTATCAGCCCAAGGATTCTGAGGACCTGTGCCAGCCAGCTGTCTGCTATCCTCTCTCAACCTGAGCCTGACCCTGGAGAAAGTACCGGTGCTGTGGAGGATGTCCTGCTGGGTTCCGGTTCCCAAGAAGTCGACTCCATCTGGCCTAAATGTTTATCTACCAGTTGCCCTCACCTCTCACGTGATGAAGCTGCTGGAGAGGCTGGTCTTGGCCCGCCTTGGGCCGCTGGTGAAACCGTCACTGGACCCTCTACATTTTGCATAGCATCCTCATGGGGGAGTGGACGACCCCATCATCTACCTGCTGCAGCGAGCCCACGTATCTGGATGGAACCGGTTGCACTCTGAGAGTCACATTCTTTGACTTCTCCAGTGCATTCAACACCATGCAACCATCACTATTGAGGGAGAAGCAGCAAGAGATGAAGGTAGACACGTGCACCATCTCCTGGATTACTGACTATCTGACTGAGAGGCCACAGTTTGTCCCACTGACTAATGTTCTGTCCGAAATGGTGGTTAGTAACACTGGAGCTCCACAGGGGACCGTGCTGTATCCCTTCCTCTTCACCTTGTACACTACAACTCTGGGTCTTGCCACTTGCAGAAGTTTTCTGATGACTCTGCAGTGGTTGGGTGTATTAGGGATGGACAGGAGGAGGAGTGCAGAACAATGGTGGATGATTTCGTAGAGTGGTCTGGTAGGAATCATCTGATTCTGAATGTGGCCAAGACCAGGGAAGAGGACGGCTTTACAGACCCTGTGCATTCTGGGTGAGGATGCTCAGGTGGTGGAGGCTTATAAGTACCTCCACATCGACAACAGGCTGAACTGAAGGGGAACTGAGGAAGGGGATGAGCAGACTCTTCCTCTTCCTGAGGAAGCTGAGATCTTTCAACGTGTGCAGCAAGGTGTTGGAAATATTCTATCAGTCTGTTGTAGCCACTCCACTTTATTTTGTTGTTGTCTGCTGGGGGTGCAGCATCGGAGCCAGGGACATTAATTCGCTGCAAACCGGTGAACAAACTGTTATCCATCATGGATAACCCTAATCATCCTCTCCATTACCTACTGGACAGACAGTGGAGCTCCTTCTCTAAGAGACTGATCCAGCTTCGCTGTCACAAGGACAGATACAGGAGATCCTTCCTGCCTGCTGCTATGCCCCATCACAACACCTCACCACTGTCTGATAGAGGACACTGCCCCATAGTCTTTGTTTAGGTCACATCCACTCTTCAATATTTTGCATTTTTACTACTTTATTTGACTATATATATAATCTGTCTGTCTGTCTGTCTTTACTATTATATCATTTTGATGCATTAAAACATTTTGCGCCATAAAATTGCTTGGATGAAAACCAAGTTAATTGTAAGATCCTGACTGCATCCAGCTCCCAGAACAGAACAACAAGACATTGTCAGCATTGTTCTTTCTCTGACTGGTTTGCAGTTATTCATGCTTGGGTACTTTCATTCCCTCCACTCCCAGTGCAGCTACACTCTTTAAGTTGTCGCATCTGGCACTTAGCTTCACTGGGATCATCAGCACTCTGTGGACTTTTTCCTCCACCACAAAAGTATTTTATTGGTCCAAAGACCTGCTCATTAAAGAGTTTTATCAGGACAGCTGATATACCACTATCAATATATCAGTGGTGAATCTGAATGGATTCTTAAATAACTTCATACTGCAAAGTGGCAATTGCAGCGGCTGCCAATGGTCCTAATAGTTTTCATCAGAATCACACAGATTGCAAGGTGGCTGTGGCTTTTTTTGCAGTCTGCGAGATGGAGCTTGATAAATGTTGGGTGAATGTATTCGCTCTCACAGGTTTCCTGTCAGCCGAAAACGCAATAGAATATGAGCTGGTGATTAGTAGAATTATTAAAAGAACAGTTAGATTGCATAATGTGATTGCACTGAAACAGGTATGTTATGTAATGTGTGATTTGTTTAATAGGTAATTTTGCCTGTTTCGTAAAGTTTGCAGCAGATAAAAGCCTCCCCAGAAGAAAAACAATTTCCACTGAGGTTCCACTTTCATCAACGGGCTTACAAATCAGTTGCAACAAAGGCAGAAAGTATAATTTCTATCTTTCCCAATAGTTGTTAATGGCTGCTGTTTTTCATTCTCTGTAAATGTAGCGGCAGTCATAAATGCTTTTATATTAACAACCACTAATGGAAGCTGCCATTCCACAGTGATCTCCACCTCTTCATTCTCATTGATCAATGACCAGAAGCAGCACACAAATGGGACATGGCCAACCTTCAGTGTTGGCGGCAGAATAGGGGAAAATTGCTTGTGCACACCCTCCCTGGGGACTGTTCTCGGTAGCACAAGTAAATCCAGGCTCTTAATGAAATCAATAGACGCAGCCACCTGCAGCTTCACTGTTTGTAAAGGCTTTTACACTACAAATAGCCTACAGTTGGTGCACATTTACTCCTCATCCAACTGTCAGACAAGTTGTTGTTTAAAGAGTGTTTAAATGTGTCTGAATGTGTAACCTCCATGGGAAATTGGGAAAATGGTTGGCAATGATTTAACAAATAGATTTTGTTTACAGCGTAATATCTTTATTAACAAACCCGGTTTTGCCACAGCAACAACACCTTTCAGGATATTGAGGAAACTAAGTGTTACATTACATACAACACATACCTTTTCTTTCTGTACTTGCTGTAAATATGCAAGGCATTTGTCATGAGTCTTAATATTGGCCTTCTTGGAAACTTTTGTCAGGAGTTAAAATGCCTGCAGTACTTAAAAAGTATGTTTCTCAGGGGGAATGCAATGAAGTCTGACAGTGCAGAGCCATTATCATTGGGAGTCAGTGGGAGGTATGGTAGCAAGTTAATCCTCTTCATGTTCTGGGCCTGTGAGCAGCAGAGACCTAAGCTGCCTTTTAAGACCACAGCCAACGGCATGATATTCGCAAGGCATATAGAACACATTTTTCGCTCTAGAGACAAGGGCCGCAATGAAACGCTTGATGGCTGCATTACTCTTCAAGAGATTAGAATCACACTAGCCATTTTCTCTCTGTTGTGTCTGAATGGGCTGATTGTGGACTTCACAGGCTTTCCTTTTTTTGTCCATTGGCTGATGTGCTGCTTGAATTAACTCTGATTCAGTTTGTGCCAAGTATCCAAATGGAAACGTTTTTGCTGTGTTTTTTTTACACAACCTCTAGTATCTCTCTCAGCCATATAAATATTTTGCTGTTGGACAGTTGATCCCTCTCAGTTCAAATCTAAATGAGTCCAAATGACTCCAATTAAATACATTAACAATCAAATAGAGCTTTTATTCAACATCTGCCTTTAAAGCAGGTGTGGGTTTCCTTACTTCCTTTCTGTGCTTTTAGATCCCATTCAGACAGTTTATATAATTATCCAAAAAAGAATAAATCTTTTGTGAAACAACTATTATCAGGAGGATTACAGAACTACCTTGTGATGTATTGACTTTTTATTTGATTTTGTTTTAAGCCCTTCAGCTTGCATCAGTTTTAGCCCTGTGACTAATAAAAAACTGGGTTAAATGAAAATTTGAACACAGAGCATATGACATTTAAAGGTGAAATCGTTGTGCAGGTGACAATGAAAAATGGCTAATTCTTTACTACATTGGCACTGAATTGACTCTATTGTTGAATTGATATACGGATATTGAGTACAGAGGAATTTTAACATATACTTACAATTAGTTTATGTATATACAATAAGAGTGAACTTAATGTAGACTTGGAATGACACATCCATAGAAACAAAATATGTATATAACTCCATATAAATGATGTCTTTTCCACTTTACTTCTTTTTTGTTTTTATTGTTTTTCCTAACTTCTTTGACACATTCATTGCTCTTGAAGGTGGTTTCCAACAGTACTGGAAATAACGCTTAATTTCCTGAGTTGAGAAGATCATAAACAAAACAAAAAGAAATATACACTTGACAAATATAAGATTGTGGAAACCTACACTGATTTTATGATTTGACACTGTGTTCATTTTTCTGTAGGAGATGCTCTACTGAGGCCTCAGGTGCTCAACATGCTTCCCTACACCATGGCAAGACTGACCGTCTCCCTGCAGCCATCCCTGGAGAGTTTTGAGAGCCAGCTGCTGCAGCTGATCAATGCGGACTGCCACAACACAGTAAGTACGGGATTCCATCACAGACTGGCAACTTCTCCACTTATAGACAGAAAGCTGATAGACAGTAATTGAGGGGGATGTAAGCGGTTTACAACAAAATGATTTCCCTCTTTTCTACAGCTATGATCAGTCAATGAAGCTTTAACAGTACACAGTATCTTTCAGATCCATTTTCCTCCTAAAATTCAGTACAGTGAGAGCATTTGTCTTGCTTATGCATCTGAAAATAGACGTATAAATGAAGAGTTAATTTGCAGGACTGCCTGGCACCGTTTTATAGATTTTTGTCAAATTTTTATTGTTTTTGTTGTTATGCATACATTAACAGAACAAATTTATTTGTAGAGGGTAATACGCATACAATGTCTCAACAAGCTTTACAGGCCCACAACAGCAAACAGATCCGAAGACGAGAGAAACTCCGGAATAAACCTTTTTAAGGTTGATTTCAGCAAAATTCGGCAAAAGATGAATTAACATCAGTCTGGAGAGCAAGAGAGAGAAAGAGGGTGTTGACCCCACAGGCCAGAGGAATAGTTAGCAGGAATACAGGAGCGCATGTACACAAATATAATATATGTGGACAGTGGAACAATCGAGAAGGAAAGGATAGTAGGAGAAAGAGAATAAGTTGCTGTCCTCACACCTCTGATACTCACACTACCACTGAAACAACCAAGGGTAAGCTAAAGCGTAGAGAAGCAAACTTCTGCAAATCAAGACTTTGTTCTCATCCTATTTATAAGCAGTTTAATGACAGCCACAGTGTTTTTGAACAAGCTGCTGTTTTTCAAGAGCAGTCTTGCTCAAAGTGGAGAAAGGAATAGTGCAGTCTAGACGTACTGATGGAAATCTATGCCAAAACTCTGAATCAGATTTCCAAGTATTGGGCCCAGAACAGAATCCTGTGGAACGCCAAACTTTACCTGATAAAGAGGTGAGTTGGTATCATTTAAGGAGACAAAATGCAATCTATTTGTAAACCAAGAAAAGGCTAGGTAACCAACGCATATGTAGGTTTCTAAAGAGTCAAGTAAAATGTTGTGGTCAGTAGTATCAAAAGCTGCATAAGGACGATAAGAACAGAGAGAACCAGAGTCAGCAGTAAGGAGTAGATCATTTGCCACTTTAGACAAGCTGTTTGTCAGTTTTAGGCTCAAATAAATTATTAGAGATAAAAAAGTTTGTCAAGAATATAAATAAATATGGATGCACGTAGTACATTAGTACATAAATGGCAATTGTTTTCACTTCATTGTCTTAAGCTTATAAAAGTTGCCATTCATAATTGTCCTACGTCATGTTAAAAGTGTCACTGTGTCACATTTAATTAATTTCCAACAGGAAAAAAAACGTGTCATTTTGTGATAAGGGATTTGCCATGGACAAATGCCGAATACAGTAATTGCCAGGTTTTTATGATCCTCATGCACAATCATGATATACTTTCATCCTTTTTGAGGCAAACCCTATTGCCCTTAAATTAGAGATGGCCGCGATGGCCTTGAAATATCTCTGTCAAGATAATTTTCTTCAGCTCAGTATTTTACTTTATCTTACTTTTTATGTCTTTAGTCAAGCACAAGCCTTTTTACAGCTGCCACTGCAATTTAGGCCATATCACCTATCAAACTAAATGGAGCTTATCTGTTCTCTTTCTCTTGTCTACAGAGACCCAGATGGGAAACTGTACTTGACAGGTGCAACTATGCTCTAGCAATTGTTTGTACAGTGGCACTTCACAGGACCTATCTGTTCATATCAGCCTAAGTGAGATGTTTCTCTGGATGGGTGAATCTTAATATGATAAATCTGTCATTCTTCATTTATGTCCTGCTGCTTATTGATAGCGGTGGGTTCAACTCAGAAGAATTTTTAGTTTTATTTAGTGGAGCTAATTGTGGGAAGTGTCTCATCTAAATGTATGGAATGTGTACATAAAATGCAAGAGTCAGCATGTGTTTTACTGTCCCCATTAGGATTGCTGACCCAAATCAACCAAATTTAGGGGGCTTAAAGGTTTGAAACAAATGCTCCAAACAAAATAGGTGTGAAAGCATCTTTATGCAAAGCGTCAGAGTTTTTATTATACAATAATAATAATAATAATAATACAAAAATGTATTTGAAATACATGCTAATTGAGCAATGGAATTGAGTGAGAATGTATGATCATGAAAATAAACAACGCAGCTTTTCAGTGTAAACACAAATACTGATACATTTCAACGAAAATGTAGTTTAAGACTAAATAATCGTAGCAATAGAAATCTGCTAATGTAATTTTAAAATATGTATATCTGACAACAAAATAAAAATTTGTGAATGTACACGTATTTCTTTGGTGCCACTACTTTAAATGATATGGACTTTCATATTATTAGACTGCACATTAACTTGTTCAAGAAGATTTCATTATAAGTGCACCCAAATCTAATTAGATGGATACAACTTTGTCTTCCTTTGTCACTATGAGGTAAGTGAAAAGTGAATCATGGTTGTCATTATTGGCGTTAACACCTTTTCTCATTTATAAGATGTGCTTTGAACATCTTCACAGCCAAATTAAATTGTGTAGATTACCAAGTGTTGAAGACTTTTATAACTTCAGTGGTATGACGACATTCTCACATCTGTGAGAAGTGTTAATACATGCAGAAGTCAGCTTGATTGCAGCTTTTAATTAAATGTGTGTTAGAGTCAGACACACAGAGAAAACGTGTGTGTGTGTGTATGTGTGTGTGTGTGATCTGTGTGTGACCTTTAAAAGTGTGACTCCAGCTGGTTTGTCGTCAAGCTGTTTCTGAAGTGATGCTGACACCTCACCCGCCACCCCAAGTTCAACATTGTGTGTATGTGTGTATTCCGTCATTTCTAAATGCTGAAAATGAACATGTTAGCAGAGAAATGTACAGTGCAATGTCTTCCCATAATCTCTCAACAAGTATTTCTATATTTAGCCCAAAAACTCTTGTCCACAGAATTGTCCACTTTTAATAAAGTCAGTGACCTAGGGCAGAGGTGTCAAACTCGTTTTAGTTCGGGGCCAGATTCAGCCCAATTTAAACTCAAGTGGGCCGGATTAGTAAAATCATAGCATAATAAACTGTAAATGGACAACTCCCAAGTTTTCCCTTTGTTTTAGTGCAAAGAGGTACAAGTTAATATTGCAAATGTTCTTGTGTTTATGTACTTTTATTTAACTATCTTTTTACAAAACATATTATGAACAACCTCAAATTTCTTTAGTAAAACAAGTGCAATTTCAACAATAAGCAAAATGACAATGCAGTATATGTAAAACAGCTTGTCAAGATCTAGAAATCCATCTTTGACTGTTGTTAATACTGTATTAATGAGCACTATGCCAGTTTGTGCAGTGGATCATTTGAAACCAACTCTGACATGACAATTTTACCACCACTCATCTCCAGGCCTCCATGCAGGAGCTTGATCTTATCTGCCAACCTCAGTCTAAGTGAAGCTAGTCACATCACCTTCAATGACCGTTGGCAACCATTTACATACATCCTTGATGAAATCTGTTATCCCTGATGAGGCAGCCTAAGATTTTGTTATCAGGAATTATGTAAGATCTTGGTTCATGATCAAAAGATTTGTGCGATCAAAACATGATGAAGAGGAGGAGTGGATCGGGCAAAGACCAATGCATGCTGTAGGCAGAACAGTGTGCTTTAGGCTGATATAATTACTGAATATAAGAAATCTTGCAGCAAAGCTCTAGGAAGTTTTCATTTGCCCTACAAGAAGAAAATTCAAAGTAGGACTGCTCCTGTGGATCTGATACCATATGAAAGACAAGTAGGTTGAACATTTTCAAAATGGGAGGCATCTTTCACAGAGTTTGGCTGCACCTCCATATGTGCCAGCAGACTATCTTCTTCTTTAATTAAGGCTCTAAACACTGCAAGCGATGCATTTTAAAGTAGTGGGATTTAAATACACTTGGTTTACATGAAATCTTCTCTATATGCAGGTCTTTATTATGACTGATGATCCACTGGATAGACAAAATAGACTCTGCCTTATTCAGCAAGTATACATTAAGCAGAGAGAATGCATAGTGGGTAAAAATTCCCATTCCACTCCAACAGCTGTGTGAAGTTGTTGGATATTGGTGGGATTTGGAGCGTGCATTGTCCTGCTGAAACATGAGATGATGTCGGTAGATGAATGGCAATTGTCCTCGGGATCTCATCAGAATAACGCTGCATATTCATATTACCATGATAAACTTCACTTGAGTATACTGCCCATATAGTATGCCTGCTTTACCATAACCCCACCGCCACCATAGGCCACTCTGTTCACAATCTTGACATCAGCAAACCTCTCATCCACCCAACGGCATACACGCCTGCCCTCTGCCCTGTACAGCCGAAACTGCATTCGCATTCCATTCGCATTCGATGTCCACATTGACCTGCAGTAATTCTTTGTTTGTGCAAATCAACTGTTTCATCAGCTGTCCTTGTGGCTGGCCTGAGACTATCCCACAGGTGAAGAAGTCAGCTGTAGTGGCCCTGGGTTGGTGTGGTTATGCAGAGTTTGCAGTTGCGAGGCTTTTTGGATGAACTTCCAAAATCTCTGAAATTGCTCTGGAGACAGCTTATGGTAGAGAAACTGAACATTCCTGCAATCTGCATGCCAATTTCACAATCTCTTAAATCTTGAGGCATCTGTGACATGGTGTTGAACAACAAAAGACGCAGCAATTTTGGGATTATGTTAGGTATAGGTGGGATGAATGATCTACACAAAGGAGAAATGCTAGCTTACACCAGTATAAACAAATGTATAGGAAACATTTGAAAGAAATAAAATCTGAGTGCATAGAACAAATCTTTGATGGATTATTTGAACAATGTAAAGATTGTTTCTGTCCAAATTTAACTGTTGAATTTGTGTTCATGGTTTTGAAGTTTTAGTCTGATACAACATCCAGATCTGATCCCATGGACTGTTTTGCAATTCAATAATTTGATCAGTGAAAAAAACCCAGGGACATCCTTTGACCTTATATTTGCTGAGATCATCGGTGATTGTAGTCTTATCAAACTGTAACTGTAATGTAACATAACCCTATACTTAATACAGTACAGATAAAAGTCATTGTCAAAATCACAGTAGGAAATAATGTACTTTTAATGGAGCAAATTTTGCCGTCACCAACAGACATTTGGGGACATTTTGTATGTATATGTTAGTGTTTGACTTAATAGTTTGATGTTATGAGACTGTATCAGGAGTAGGGTAACAGTGATTTATCAGCAGAAGACGCATGCCAGTTAAAATGTGTTAAGGAGTGGAAGCAGTGGGAAGATGAGAGCATCATGCTAATGATGCTGCCACTGTTTCTTGCCATGGATGACTCAACCTCAATATGGGGGAGCTAACATCCACTGTGTGGGCAGCACACACACGCACGCACGCACGTGCACACACACACCTACCTCTTAACATGGATCCAGATTAGCCAAATTCATGGAGCTACTACATACGTTTACATACGTTAAGCTCTGTGAATGTGAATAAGTGGATTCATCCACAAAAATATCTGGCCCAATAAGATCAATTCATGTCTTTGTATAGGAGTTCACACATCTCCCTTTGATTATCAGAGCTTTGAGCAGTGAAAAATTCAAAATACTGGATCCCATATCATGAACACCAGTGACATGTTTGTTGTTAATGTAAAAACATGTCTTGATATCTTTGAGAGGTGCAGCTTTGTAGTGTCCTGCCCACAGCGTTATTGAATCAGGAGCAGTTGTAACATGGAAAAAGAGGAGTTTATAGCCCTTCTCAAAACTTGTTGGAAGGGCTTTTTTTCTCATCTATATTGATAAGAATATCTCACTAAGTTGCCCAATTCAATTGATGTAATTTTACCTACACTTTCTTTTCACACCCATGCATGCACACACGAACACAAACAACACAAAGAGGACTGCTGCTGACAGTATTCACCTTTTATTGAGGTTCACATGTCTTTTACAAAGGATCCAGGTTAATAACAATGTGATGAATTGGGAGACAGACCTTTGCAGAAATGTCCTAATTTCATGCAGTCTTTGACTGTTTTTGTTATGGAAGCCCTATACATTTCAATTCAATTCAGATTATTGTCACATTATAATCATACACATATTATTTAAGTGAGGTTTCTTGAGATCAAGTTCCAAACAGTGCAGTGTAATAATACCTCCAAACACAATACGGTAACAAGTGCTTTTGTTTTTTTACAGGCTCATACAGGGGGTGATATGAGCTATATTGCAGGTATGAAAACATGAATTTTATCAGAGCAGCAGACTGAGTTGTGACAGTGGGCAGCTGTTAGCTGCCTGATGGCCTGGTGGGAAAAACTGTCTCGTCGCACTGCTGGTTCAAAACTTGAGGCTACGATACCGCCGCTGGCTACAGTGTAAATAGTCTTTGACCCGGGTGACTGGGTCTTTGTCAGACACTACTTGACATAGATGTCCTGGGGGGAGGGAAGCTCACCTTCTATGACTCTTCGAGCTGTCCACACTACTCTTTGCAGGGCTTTTCGGTTTAGGAAAGTGCAGTTCCCAAACCAGACAGTGATGCAGCCTGTCATAATGCTCTCAAAGGGCCAGCTGTCAAAAGGCCTGGGAACTTTCTTGGTTTAAAAAAGTAAAAAAAAAAAAAAAAAACATATGAATGAACACACTCAGGTGTAGCCTAAAAATAATATTGCTATGATGGAGTACGTGTGTTATTATCATGTGTCATATGTTTGAAGAACACACAGTGTTAAATATATAGTGTAAGTTACAAGATTTACGTGATAAGACAGGTTTAATAGAGGGCTTTGTGACATTGACATTGTTGTCATGTTTGGGATTGAATTACTGGTATGTGTCACCAACGCAGCATTTGAGACACTTAAATACATCTGCAACTCTATTTGCAAAAATGCTTTTGGTTGCATAAAATCTGCCATCTGTAGCTCAATTTTATTTTCTCAACACCAAAATCATATTATACAGTTTTGTGTAGATTCACAGATATACTGTAGATGCATATTAGTGTTTGTACTAACACATACCGTAACATAATGTTGCCATGGTGTAATTAGCCTGTGAATTGTAGCATCAATTAAATAATTTTGGTCATTGAAGTGCTTTGTACACCCCTTTTTCACATGAACATGGAGAGACACTCAATGAAATTACATTCATAACACTGGTTCAAGTGTAGCCCAGTAATTTCGCTAGGCATGCGTTTGAGTTCATATTATTTGTGTATTGTTTGTTGCCTTTGTGAAATGGAATCTTATACTGTACTGTAATATTCAGTTAATAAGGATAAGGATAAGAGGCACAAAACGGACCCTTATTTTTTACTTTTGTCAAGTTTGTGCCATCCCTCTTCTATTTCAGTTCCCAGACAAACAGATATAGTAACATTTGGTGTGACATTGGTGTTGCTCTGCTTTCCTCTACTCGACTAAAATACGACCCACTTCAGTCAGCTCGCATACCTACTGTATTCTTAGATGCTTTGTAGTGTAGCATCATTCAAGTGAGAACATGGTCTGGTTCCAAATAAACCTTCGAGTGGTATATTTATTGTCTGTACACAATCTACACTACCGCTGAACCAAATAACCATGCTTTTAACATCAAACTTACCTAACACGCTTTAAGGTTTACATGTAGAAAGTCAGCACATGTGCTAAATTATCTTGTTCAGATAAGACAGCACATCTTCCTCATGTCATGTGAAGTAAAATGAAGTACCGTAATTTTCGGACTATAAGCCGCGGCTTTTTCCCCATTTTTCGACCCTGCGGCTTATATAACGGTGCGGCTAATCTATGGATTTTTACAGCTAACGGCCACTAGGGGAATTCCTAAATCTATGGATTTTACAGGTACAGTCCGGAAAAGAGCGCGCAAAAGTAAAAGTGGAACCGCGAATGGTACGAGAGATAGAACGACAGCGAGACAGACGGACATTACGAGAGCGAGACAGTTTGTGAGACACCCTCATTATGGAAATTGATATTGCCTCGTCAAGCGCTGTAAGCTTTGTTTTTTGTTATGGTACTACTGTAGGCTATAATGTAGATCAGTGGTTTTCAATCTTTTTCATGCCAAGGACCACTGCTGTAGATCACGGCCGGTACGTGCGCTGGGAGCGCACCGTTTAAGTTTGAAAGTTGAAAAGTTTGTGTGTCTGAAACGCTATGTGATACAGTACAGTTTACACAGCATAGTACATGTTCTGTAGCTACTATTGCACTAAATGGTAACACTTGAAAACTTTATGCAAATATGCAACTTGTTTGTTGAAATGTTAATAAATGGGAGCTTCCTCAAACAGCCGCCTCTTTCCCGACAATCCCCTCTGTACACGAACCCTTACATATGGTAATTAAACATAAAAAAAAAACTGCGGCTTATAGTCCAGTGCGGCTTATATATGTACACATCATTCAATTTAGCTTCTGCGGCTTATAGTCAGGTGCGTCTTATAGTCCGAAAATTACGGTACTAATCTTAAATCGAGATTCAGTATTTTGCTGCCAAAATTTGTTACATAGACCAAATGATGAATGTTGAAGTATCCCGATTCCATTCCTTCGTTATTTTGATTGTGATCATAATTGTATTATTATTATTATTATTAGTGTTATGAGTATTATTTTCATCATCCCTATTTTATTATTATCTTTAATTATGTTATTATCATCCTTATGTCTTTACAACCTTGCATAGTACATTGTATTGTTTTTGCTCTTATTATTATTATTATTATTATTATTATTGAAACGGGTCCAGCAGAAATTTGGAGACAGTGCATAACCAAGTATTTGAGATTGATTTATTTCATTCACAGTGAGAACATCCAATGAAAGTTCTCCTGTTAACCTTGAATGCCATTCCCCTTACAACTGGCCCCATGCCGAAATGCCATGGTTTACAATTCAGTCAGGGGACTTGGACCTCTTTCAAACTTGCTTGTAAGTCTAGTTGTGCACTTTGAATTTTTCCTGTGTGAAACCAAACCAAACCAAACCATGTGGTAAATATAATGTTGTAACGGCTTCCTTAGGTCGGTACAGAGTAGCAGATGCTTTGAGAATCTGTGTACAGAAGGGCTCTAAAAGCTGTTTCACAAGCCTTCTGAGAATATAATTCTTGTGGAAACCGAATGTTTTTGGCATTAAAATGTCTCACTCACTTGTAAAGCTACAGAAGGCGTGTCATGACCTCTAATGAACTGCCTACCCAGTGATTACAGGGTCAAGACACATTTGCTGCCTTGCGCTTTACATGTCCCAGCTGGGGCCATTAAAGAGAGCTTGTCTCGCTCCATCTCTTGCCCTTTGATCACACAGAAGTAACCTTCACAAACTAATTTATGCTCTGAAAATCTGCACTCATTTTCTTTTTCAACTCGCACAATGAGGCAGCTGCCAGCTTTCCAGTTCTCTTCCTACTTCTATTATTTCTAAATTTGGTCTAAATGACTTTCTTTTTCAGCAGCTCTATTTTATTCAAATGACAATGTTCCCGACTAAATCAGTTTTACTTACTTATATTTCATCTTCACCCATCTCTCATCTCACTACCTCAACCAGAAGTTGGACCAGTAAACTGAATCTAAGAGGATCTTTTGTTTCAATGTGTAACAATGATAATGCTGTTTTCAGGTGTGCATGTATAATAATCTGTATTTCAGGCCTTCATTTAATTTTAGCTTGTGTCTGAGAAAGGGGAAGAAGAACATAGCAACCCACTAAGAAATTGCAATAGGCATCATAGTTAAACTATTCATGGTGAGTGGGATCAAATACAAAGTCTTCCGCAAACATTATACAGAACAGGAATGTGTTGCCCACTCTTTTCTGCATAGATTTTCTTCCGTTTTTACTCCTGAGCGATCTTTGACTCTCTGGTGGGCGAAGTGTCGCTGACACTGATTTGAAATGAATATGCTCTTTTTCCTAGAGATTGCACACATTTCACAAATGTTGTCTTTGCCATTCAAGGACCATACTCATTAAGCTCTTAATCCTCTAACCCAGTAGTTCCCAAACGTTTTCTTTTGCGCCCCCCTTTTTTTAGATCAGAAGTTTTTCGCGCCATACGTCTCCCATACGTCGGCATGATGCATTCCCCTCCAGTATCGCCTCATTCATTTACCTGAGTTGGTACTTATTCATATCGCTCCTCTTCCGATCCCTGCAGTAGCTCTGCAAAGCGCCCGCCACTTTGGGAACCACTGCTCTAACCTAAAGTGATATTGTAATGATTTTATAAAATGTAATAATTATTGGGAAAATCTCTGTCAAGCTAAGTTACTGACTTTGTATTTTGTAAGTGGGAGCATGTTTCAGATATTTGGCGTGTACGTACCGGTATGTAGACAATAGAATAGATCTGTGTAGAACCACAGAATATAATTCCAATCCAGGTGTAACTTCAGTTCGCAGCTTGCCCCACAATGTGAAGTAGTTGAGAGAATATATTGGAGATATACAGTACATGCAAGGCATTGTAAGGAGAAATAGTATCCAATGCAAATTTATTTCTAATAGGTGGTGTCATTATTCTACCATAATACAGTTCTATTTGGGAATCCACGATATACATTAAGAAGGTTGAAAGAGATTTCATCTTCTGTTTGCACTGCATGCTCCTGCTGCTCTCTTTGCTTGAGTTTCCATTTAGAAACGTAAAACTTGGCGCAGTTTGTTATGCAGATCCTCTTGCAGCTTTTAATAAATGCAAATCCACAGGAAACATGGCACACTTTTGCTCCACTGGTAAATCAAACACTAGATGTCGTGTCCTAATATCTAGGTCGCACTTGTTTCCATTACACTTTTATGAATTACTTCTCTTATCGATTTGCCACAAAATCCAACTTAAGTGCTATATTTGACTCTTTTGTTCTTTTGAATTTCAGTGTTTTCATTGCACAATTTTGTAATCCCAACTTCAAATTGCACAAAATGCAACTCGATGGAAACATGGCATGTACAGATGTAATTTTCTTGCAAATATTCACATTTTGTAAATTTGCTGGCCTTTTACTAGGCTATATTTGTGCAAAGTCAGTTTTGGCTTGCTCATCTCACCCCAGCGTGTGAGTAATGCTCTGAGTTAATGATGCCTTGGCTAAGAGGTGTTGCACTATTTGAAATTTCCTCCATGAGAAAATGTATCTGCTTGTCCCTGGCTGAGCAATTCAAGCACAGATATTATCATATTCCAGAATTGGAATCACTTGGAATCATTTGGAATATGAGCGTTTTACATGAAACTTGCAGAGAGGGAGGAAGAGAGAGGGAGAACCCACATGGCCCCTGCGTGTTTGTCACTCAAGAAAGTCCCTCTTGCGTGACTCTGGGAATGGAGTATAATTTAACTCGGGGGGCCATTTCATTGTTCCTTTAAGCTTCTTAACTCTGAAATATTCAGTTTTCAGGCAAGGGAGGAAGACATCTGTGATAGAAGCAGACACAGGCGAGGGAGAAGAAAGAGGATAGCGATGAAACTGATGAAGTGGAAAAAGGAAATGAATGAAAGAGAAATGGCGAGAAGGGGAGTAAGCGGGAGGGATGCAGTGAACAGAAAGCAGCACTTCTAACAGATTTTCACTCATAAACAACTTCGGCTCTCTTTCTTTTCTGTCTTCATGGCGAAAAGAGACTGCCGTCCTCCTGTCATCTTCCCGCCTCTGGCTGTAGTTAAGGAAAAAGTGAGACCACATTGATTGTGAAGTGAAAGTATCATAATTATAATCTGGATGTCACTGAAGGCAATTATTTGTGTCTACCTCTGCTGGCTAGCAACTGCCATTTCTGCTTTGAGGGTCCAGTTTTATGATTATACAATATTTGACTCAGAAAACTATTTGAACAGGAAAATAAGGTATTATATGCAAACCTTTTCTCCAATTCATTTGCAACACCTTAAATGTGGTTCACACATAGTCAACACACAGTCATTCCATCTGTGTAATATCCATAGAGTTCTCACGTTACATTTTCAGATTAATCCTGGTGTATATGTACACGCAGTTGAGTCTTGGATAGACATGAGAGGAGAGGCTTTACTGAGCATATGCTAACTGTTAGAGAGGAAGAGAAGAGAGGGATTCCCGCAGGGGTCTGAGGTGCGACCAAGATGGGGAAGCTGTAATCCTCCCTTTTTGTATGGAAGGAAGGTACCAGAAACTGTGTGTGCTGTTGGCTGTTGCTGGTAAAGGAGAGTATGAGCAGGGATAGCAGGAGGAGGGTACATAGTGGATGGAGAAGAGACAGAGAGAACAGGAGAGGGATATATTCAGTAGATATATCACAGATGTTGAATGCAGAGAACAGCAGCAAGTAGCAATGTATGTGGGCGCCATAGTAGCGCAGCAGGCTAGGCTGTCAGTGTGGCTTAAAAAGAAAAAACACAAAGCTCAAATGAAATGCTAATCTGATTGAGAAGGTGTGGGTTGGTACGGAGATGGTTTTAAGCAGTAAGCGATACCGAGAGTGAGAGAGCGACTGACAGGAGAACAGAGGGGAATGACAGCTAAAGAAAGTCAGATGTGTGATGGATAGGATTAACTGGTTGGCGCGGGAAAAGACTGTGATGAAACAAATGAAAAGGAGTGGGATGAGAGGCGAGCACAGTATGGCTTGCTACTTTAAGGTTCAGAAATGTTTTCTCAGTCACTGAGTAGCTGGCAATTAAATGGGTATCAGCTAATGTATGTAACAATATGTTATTTAAAGTACAGCACCCACTCATATTATTAAAGACAATGACAATAAAGATTTGAGGACAACCTATTGGTTCCTGGGTGTTTCCTTTGAAATCTTTAGATGAGTTTGCTTATTCACCTCGTACAGCGGTAAATAAGTCCATTCTGGCTAACACACAAGGCCACAAGTAAATAGTTGGAAGTAATCTAGCCTATGCCTTGCTTAAGCCTATGTGATTCAAACATATTCTTTTAATGGCCAAGAGCAAATATTTGTATTTGTGTTTTTGACAATTGCTACATTATCATCATCAAAGGTTTCCATTCTTCCACTGTAAATTGAACAATTCTCCAAATGTAACAATGGCTTAAAGATTACTCATTGTTTCCTAAAATGCCATTGACAAAGGTACAAGAAGTGCAAGAGTGGAGCAAGAGTGGAGCATAAGCAGTGACGATGAGTCCATCCCATCAGGGTGCAGGACTGACCTGGGGTTAGACCTAATTTTTTTAAAGGACACAGCATTAAACCTAACCTAACCTGCCTTTCGCCCTTTTGCACTTGTACTCGGCCTGTGAATTGTACTCTTCCTTAATTAGAGAGTAGATAGATGACTGACTCGGCAATCAGATGTCATGACATTGTATACGCTGTATATATTAGTGTGGTTGACCCTGCTGGCATGTATGGCTGTTCACCAGAATAATTATCCAACCTTCAGGATGTAGAGTGCTCATTTGCCATGTTTGAACCATCAATTCCATCCATGTTGTGAGAATGTGCATCACCCTGCTCCAAAAGAATGCATCATGGCTAAAAGTATTGATATATCAGTATCTCTGCAATGTATCAGTCATATTTCAATATGCTATTGTAAGACAGCAGATTTGTGCTTTGAGACATACTCTTTGTGCTAACTCCTGTCTCTCCCTTCTGATCCGCAGAAACAGCCTGGACCAGAAGGCACATTGAGGATGTTTGTCATTCAGGAAAGGAGGCTCCATGTTGGAGTCCACAATGGGTGGTGTTTTCTGGAGAAGCCCCAAGTTGTGGTGCTGGAGCCTTTGACCTCAGGGGGCAGAGCCCGGGCAGACAGGACCTCAAAACAGAACACCCTGTCCAAAGACAGGTGAGACATGTCTAATATACCCAGAGTTTGATCGTTTGGCTCTAGTTTGTACAGGGGCAGGTGAAGCTTTTGTCTGACAAAACGCACAACCATGCAGAAGCATTCTCAGAAAATCTTCTTTTCATGGTATTTCATCATTTCAAGTTAAAGTTAAGCCAGTGATATCAGCAAAAACTGTTCTTTTGAAAAAGTTAGGTTGTTAGAGATTTTATGGCTATCATATTGTTACTCCATATTTAAAAGTATGCAGGCTTACACAACTTAAATGTTTGGTGACTTTTTTTTATCTCAATATTTTATCTTTTATCCTCTACTCCCTCCTCATCCTCACGGTTTCCCATGCAACTTGTTGTGTTATGCACAAAGTGAAAGGAAAATCAACCTTTGTTTGATTAATTACTTGTCAATTGAAATTAACTGGAAAAAAGCACATCTAATTTGAAAAATCATGTCCTGTGATTCAGCCAAAGCAAACTGTTCTATAAGTCTGAAAATGCCTGCCTTTTTGTTGTTTACTGCTCCCATTGTGTCCTAGTTCACTAAATGAATAAACCACAGAAATGAACAAATGTATATAATAGCCTGATTTGTAAAAGTAAATGTCTATTCCATCAGAATGTAAGAGCAACCTTCAAACCTTCATATTCCCTGAAAGTGAAAAGCAGCAGCTATGCAATGGATAGTAAATTATATATTACATATATATATTATTGTTTACCAATGTTGTTGAAAATTGTGTGTAAATGCAGTGGTGTCAAGCAACTGACTTGGAAGTCCATTTTGATACACTTGACCAGCATACAATAACATAATGGTGAAAAAAAAAGCAGAAATCGAACATCAACAAATCATCATTAAAAAATTAACTGGTCGTCATCTAAATTAATGGTGAATGAAGCGATGATTGAAGAATGGGCCAACAGCAAAACCACAACCTCCTTTCACTCGTGGTAGATATACAGTTTATTTTATATGTGTCTTTTGAAGTACCTTATTGACCTTGCCTGAAGCACACATGTGCCAGATAACACCCCATGGTGATACCTAACACCTACATCATAATTTACACAGTATCCCTTGCTGTACATGACCCATATACCCTTATAACGCATTCCAATGTGTGGTTTCTCTTCATAACCAATCAAGGTGATATGGCCCCAGGCTTTTATTAAGACACTGTGACAGTGCTAACCTTGTCAATATGGATCTGCTGTCGCAAGGTCAGCAGACTGACATAGATCGACAGCTGGCAAACAACTGGATTTGAAGGGTTTTTCATGTCAGAACTATTACAGCAGGGCTTGGTTCGTAAATATGAGACCTGAGGGCTTGTCGTTAATTAAGTGCAACTGTTTCAGTAAAGCCGAGGGGTGGTGGGAATACTAAAGAAAAGAGGCCTTTATTACACATTGACTGTGGGAGCTGCCTTATTGACAATCACAATTTACCTCTGTTTTATTGACAAAATCAGTGCTGTAGCTTTAGATATGTCAGCCATTCAGGGAAAATTAATCAATTGCAAATGACAAATCATGAATATTTTATATATTTACATATACAAGTGTCCTTTTCATTGCACTGTATCCTTTAGGGGGCTGTGCTGTGGGATATTGCTGGTAGTGGCTCACTTCCATTCATAATCAATAATAAGCCATAGTTTTCATTTTTTAATTACAAATTTCAATATGTCCAGAGGTTAGAACAAGGCCTTCCAGAGTTCCACAAATACTTCAATTGATACATTTCTACTTGAGTACCAACTTATAAGGGATGGGCTCATATCCATGGGTATTACTGGAACTCCAACTGCTTGTATAAGATAAGATAAGATAAGATAATCCTTTATTCGTCCCACAACATGGGAATTCACATTGTTACAGCAGCAAGTGGATAGTGCAAAGCAATAAAGGGCATTAAGAAATAAGAGCCTAACAAAAGTAAAGAGCCTAACAACAATACAACTAAGTACAACAATTGCAAATCAATGTATGAATGAATGAATATGTTTCATATTGCACATCCATTATGTTTCATATTGCACATCCATTACATTATACAACTTTAAGTGCTCTCAATCTAAACTCCTCAAACATGGAAAATCACTCAACTGCAGGAATGATTCAGCTCATTATATACTTAGAGACATTTCCTGGCAGACTCTAGACTATAAAAGCTACACTTCCTTCGCGCTTACAATAGTGTGACCAAATCTGGGATGTCTTAAATCACTGCAGAGTTCGCACTTATATACACTATACACTATAGACAAGGTTTGTGGAAGATTTAGGGATTACATCAAGTGTGGTAAAGTATCTCTGACATGGTAAAATATTAAGCACCAGCTTTTCAAACTGTTGCTATATTTCAGGCTTTATTTTCACAATATTGATATGTCCCAGTACTCTTTTCCTGACATCCATCCCTAGGGGCTTGAGGAAATATGGTTCTGCTGACAGTACTGTCTGCAAAATAGCTAATTGGTTGGAAGTATAATGATCTTCACACACTGACTGTCAGTGGTCATGGACAGCAGATGCCAGTTGATATCTCACTAATTCATTACTTTTTTTAAGCTTCGTAGTGATTAGCAGGAGAATTTAGTTTGAGTGAATTGGGATGAAATAATGATTACAGAAATAAAATGTGGATGTCCAGAACCAGTTTGTTATCGGCCTCCTATACACACTGAATTATAATTTAGACACATTATCTGGATCATATAATGATTGAGGTGATTGGGATTGAATCTCAGTTAGAGAGTCATATGGATAAGGTATCCAGATATGCCCTAAAATAATATTAAAAAACTCAGAATTTGACAAACAAGCAAATAGCATTGATCCAGTTTGTCAGTATGTCTCAATGTGTAGTACTACTATTTCAGAACTCTGGTAATAATGTGGATGTATATGTGTACACAACCCAACAAGCAACTACACGCAAATGCATCGTCATCATACATCATAACAATCACACACACTAACTAACAATAATAAGACCTCTACCTTGTTACTGTATTATATGAAAAACCATAGTCTTTATCACTCAAATAATGCCTTACATTATGTTTCTAGCATTATGTCCTTTAAAAAAGAGGAAGTAATTGAGGAAAACATATGTGTAAACAATAATGACGATGTTTGCCTTTTTCTTTGGTCATGACCAGTGAAAGCTACCAGTCTGTCTTGCTTGTGTTCTGCCTGCTGGTTCCTGACAGCAGAAGAGGGAACAAAATGAAAGAAAAATATAGTGCTCGCCTGTTCCATTCTGAAGAGAGTATATGAAATGAAAAAACTGCACTCGACCTGCCTTTGTAACATGCCAGCCCTCCACAGTATGCTACCACATATGGTGTATGCAAACTCCAATATTCCAAAAGCTTACAGTTAATTCATTCAATATTGACAGAAAAAATATCTTTCTCTCACATTCCCTCTATGTTGCTGTCTTTTCCCCTTTCGTTTTTACTCAGTCTATGTCTGTGTCCTTCCACATCCTTCATTCCCTCATAGTGTGCATATGTTTGTGGTCTTTCCTCAGCTTGGCATCAACATCCCAGTTTCTTGGACTCCGCAGCAATCTTGAGCTCAAGCTGATCGATCATAAAGCTTTGGCAATCATCTTCCAGTTGGAGTACGTCTTTTCTGCTCCAATTGGCCGAGAGACTATGGTAAGAGGGATTCACATACACACATAGACCAAGTTGTAACCCTAAAGGAACCTTAAACATGACATTAAGCTAAATTTGATGTTAATCTTAAACACAAATCCTAAACCTAAACCATCCCCTTGGAGAGCTGTTGACTGCCCTCTTGAAAAACACACAATCATTTATCACAGTAATAGATTCACATATATCCTAACTCCTGTTTATGTCATGCCTTTATCCTGCTTTTGTCCACTCATCACCCATGGCTTGTTCTTGGAGTATCACACCATCCATCTCTTGGCATTGTCTTACAGAGGAAATTACAGAAGGCATCCATGGTCACACATTTTCTATATCCAAGCAAGACTGAGAGAAGTATAGATGAAAGTGTGAAGTCAGGATTCGAAGTACAACAGATCCATTTGGGATCTATTGAGCAAAACTGATTTGCTTGGCATTGCTTTACTGTTTACCCACATATTTGGTCAAGTGGAACTTAATCCATGACTGACTTTTGGCTTTTGGCTGAGATGATGCCTAGTGGTTGTTTTGAGATGCAGAGCCACCTTTGTTGTATTTATGTATTCCGTAGCTGTATTCAGATTTGGTGACTTACGTTGGACTAGTTGTTGACATAATAAGTTAGACTGCGTAGATACTTGACTCAGTTTGTCTGCGGCACTTTTAAATTATGAAAAATGGCTAGGTCCATGCCATGCCTCTGAGATTTAGATGATGGTCTTGGGTTTAGCTTTTAGGGAATTGCCATGTGCCCACAAAAACAAGCAAACCTTTGATTCCCTTTGACAATTCCAACAGCTGAGTAATAAAACATCTCACACAAATCAGGTGTGCAATATATTTAAGAAACTTTTTTCATGATACAATTTAAAAAAGATCAAGCAAATGACCACAATATAATCTTGAATTTGATTGAGACACAGCGACACAGGTGGAATGAAATGTGTTGGTGCAATGCCTGGCAATGGGTCATACAATCAGATAAACAAACAAACACAATTACTAATGATCAAGAAATACCTGAACATACCTGAACCTTCAGTCTAAAAACATTCGCCCCACCCACCCACTTCTGTACATATCAATTACATCAGTAGCTGGCACCTGTTACAGACCAACATAATCAACACATCCCCAGGGAAGTAATTTTCAAATTCAATGTGCACCACTTAACAAGTGCTGATGGCATGGAAAACCACAGAAAGACTGTGGTAATTATGTGCGTGGGTGAGCCTTGTGCACTTAATGCATGCCTAGGCTGGATTCACATTGTGTTGCAGTATGTTGTCCCTTATACATGCCGGGGTCGCTGGATCACCAATTAATAGTAGTGGAAAAACAAGCATTAAATCAGCCATCAAACCACCACGGTACATTTGCATTTTACCTATTAAATCACCCATTCTTACCTCTCCAAACACTTGACAGCCAATCAGGTCATTTTAAATGGACATGGTTATTATTTTATTCCTTTTCACAGAGGTGAGAGGATCATTTCACAGACTTGTCAGCACATACTGGATATTGTGTGAGTAAAACTAGTCTTTCAGCAGAATAGCTTGTTCCTCAATAACCAAAGCACTTGGCACATCATGTTTCACATATCGGTGAGCTCACCTTCTTCACCATCTTCACTGCGCGTTGTTTAATCCGTGTTATTCCTTCATTAAAAATTGGAACAGTGAAAGAGAATAAATGTGACCACTGTGGGGTCGTTTTGTTTCCTTACCACATGCAGCTTCATTATTACCCATTATCTAAATACCCACCAAAGAGCGATGACTTTTACAACTGCTTTATGAAGTTTGAGTGAGTTTACACCAGTTTGATTGGAAGGCTTTACCTGCAAGCGGCATTTGGAATCTCATCAAAACTTAATTGTAGCGGTTGTTGATTTATATTTTTACTCAAATGATGTGTAATATTCTATGTTGAGTTTTCAAGAGGTCATAAGCATTTTCATACCTACATGGTTTGGTCGGCTTTAGTTGGTCTCGGCTTTGTTTCTTAAATTGGTGCGGTGAGTTTGGGCAGGTCTGGAAAGCAGAAATAGCACCGTCAACCAAAACAACTGCACTATGGTGGAATGGAAGAGGTGGTCACTCTATGGTTTTAAACAAACTCTTTTCCTGAGCTGTGAACATGATCTGTGCAATGTCAGAACCAATTAAGGAGCAATGCAATTATCCATTGACTGATCTAGAACTGGAGAGGTTGGTCTGGTTAATGGCAAACTATACTTAGAATAGTCATAAAAAATGAAAAAATGTAATGTATTGAACTCAATGAGCACATCTACTGATGAACATATTGAGGATAACCTTGGTTGATGACGAAATGTGCTCAAATGTGCTCGGTCTGAAGGCAAAATCCATTGGGCAGATGGCTGACAATGAACAGATATATGCTTGCGTTTAAGGATTCATGTATGACTTAAGAGCTCTACAAACCTTCTCATCATTTTTGTATCGTGGCATGCATTACTCTTTAGCATTAAATGAGAAAGTGCATCATACTCTTAAGATTCAGCCTGGTTAAGAAGCCCTTATATTTTGACAGTCTTCAATTTGATGTCTGCCTACGTTCCCCTAGAATGATCCAGAAAAAACTGCTGTGTGGGTGACAAAAAAAGATATTCTGCCACCCTTTACCACCTCCACATTCTCTGGCATAGATGTTTGATGATGTGAGTGATATTTAGCAGGTGCAGAGTAAATTCTGTCTGTGTGGGAGTGCAGAGGTTGTTTCTGGCTGCCAGTGTGTGTGTATGTGTAGTTACAGCATGGTGAAGGAATGTTTGATGGACCGTGTTTGGTGTTGAGTGATGAGGGTTTGATAATGGCCCTAGCTCCTGGGGAGGGCAGAGGTCCTTACATCTTAAATCTCAGAAACATCTACAGCTTCCAAAGCTCTGCCATGACTTAAAGCAGCAATATTGTGTGGTGGTGGGAATCGCAGTGAAATTCTCAACAACTCCTTCCTCTCCATTCCTACCTGCTGCACCCCAGCCCTGCTTTCACAACTCCTTCTGACGTTTCAGGTGTTGAAGTGACACTCAATTTAGTGTCTGTGTTTCTGGCTACCAAGAAGAGTGTGATGGCCATGTGCACCTTCAGTTCACTGTCGGAGCTGTCTGTGATGTGATGCTTTTGTTTGTGCGGGCCATGATCGATTCAACCTCCCCCATGACTTTTCAGATCTTTCAAGACAGTGTGCCTCGGTGCCTCAGCCTGTAAAGGTATTACTGACTCGAATTTGGCCCGCTGCCTGTGCATTACAATTGCAGTTCTGTACATGGATGTGTGTAAGACAGTGTGCAATTTATTCTGAAGCAATTTAGTCAAAATAGATTGTCAGTGCATTGAATGTGGCTTTGCTATTTGCATTTTGTCATTTGGCAGATTCTTTTATCCAAAGCGTCGTACTTGAGACGTGAATACGACACAATCAAATACTTTGATCTCAGATTCTGTTCTTTTTTAATGGAATTCTGCTCTAAGAGATTTGTCTTTTCACCTTTTGACAGTCCTCTGAAGTACAATGCTCATATGAAATGAAAAACTGGTTTCCATGCATGTCTCTGGCACTGACTGTATTTGTTGCCACTAGATGGCGCTGTGTAGTGACAATTGAGGCAACATGCTCCTAAAAAGAATGTGTGGAAGGCAAGTGCATGCAATCTGTCTGTATGTCTTGGTGATGTTCTTTCCTCTGATTAAATAGAATTATGTCTTTTGATGTATTCTGTTGGGGCTAAGGTGGGTGAAAGACTAAAACAATTTTGCTGAAATCCCCCCTCTCTCTCAAAACATTAATGCTGCAATCCTGAAGCAATAGCTCAGCGCTCCAAGACTGCCCACATCTTTAATCTTTGTTATGTAGAAAAGCCTGCCTGCTCTGTAAGAGAGAATTTGAGGATGTCCTCATTTTACACAATTACATTACACTCACTGCCTGTAGTTATGAAGACAGCTAATTGTGCAAGTCATTGTTGTCCCCCTTTGGTTTTTGTGTTTTTTATTAGGGTAGGGTTTTCTTCTCCAGGTTGTGTATTATCTCTTTGTCTTTGAGCATCCTTTTTATGCTGCTTTCAGCCGTCAGGGGATGGAGATAATCAAGGAGGCTGGGGAGAGGAGAGGAACTGTAAGGTTTGTGAGATTGGCTGATCTCAGAGGGTGTGTAAGGTTGATGAACTTTAAGCAATTAACTTTTACCATTCAGATATATCAATGTTGTCTGCATGTTTCTTTCTCTGTCTCCTTCTCATTCAAATTCTTTTCGTTTATTCTTTCTTTCTTTCTTATGCTCTCTTTCTCTTTCTCTTTCTCTGTCCCTGTCCCGATTCCCATCAAGGGCTTCCATTGTATTAATCAGCATCCCTCTCAGTGCTTGGGCCTTGATAGGCTGCACACAGGGGAGCTGTGTCCTTCCATTTCCCCGAGTCAGTTTGAACCATAACACCCTGCTGCCTATTGAAGAAGACAGCATGAAAAGCCTGAAACGAAAATAAAGTCAGGGAGAATGTGTTTTTAGAGTTGCAATTAGTTGCTCTGCTAACTGCTGTGCTCTGTAATTATAACGCCCCAAAATATTAAATTGACGGTAGCCTTAATTCCCTGCTTCTCCTACCATATTATTAGTGGAATTGATGTTTAAGTACTCTAATGTGTAATGGTATGAAATACTATATTCATTGGGCATGACTGTGTAATATTGTAGTTTGATGCATGAACATAGCTCAGCCTCCTAGTAATTTAAATGATTTACATAAAGCTAAATTTAGCATCGCCCTTAGCTTTGATATTTCCTGTGTAGACTTGTAGATACATTCCACCATGATCCTGATCTATAAACCTCCTTTGCCAGGAGTCCTCTAAATATGTACCGCATATATATATGTGTGTGTGTGTGTGTGTGTGTGTGTGTGTGTGTGTGTGTGTGTGTGTGTGTGTGTGTGTGTGTGTGTGTGTCCATCAGAGCTCATCATGCTTTCAGAAAGCAAAATTTAAATTTGAAGCTATCCATAGTACATGATTTACTTTTGGTTAGAATTCTTGGGTCACTGACAACTGATACAAGACAACGATGGCTCCTCTAATTGTGATCTGTCAACACCAATTTGGCCCTGCTGTAACATCATCTGAGACATCTCTGCCCCTCTCCTGCGTTCCGTTCACTGCCTCTTTTCAACTACTGTTAGCTTGGCACTGTTCATCAATTGAGGCATGTAATAAAATCACATACCGCTTAATGGAAGACGATGGGGCTTATTGTTGTCTGCCTTCTTCTGCTGACAAGCAGTAGCTCATCGCTAATGGAGGGGCTGGTCCAAGGGAAATAAGGCAGGAGACACTACTGGCCTCAGTGTCTTTGTCCTTTTGCCAGGAAACTATTTGTCAGGAGGCGTAACAGCTGCAGTCATCCAAAACAAAGACGCACGGAATGAGTGACTACTCATAGGTAACAGCTTCGGAGGGTGGAGGCAAGGGATATAGATGAATAGAGGGAGGGGAAGGGAGGAATACGTAGAGCAGGGATACTGTGCTTCATCCTTTCACAAGCTATTATTTTATCTCTCAGAGGCAAATCACATCCTCGCAACAGTAATTGGCAACTTGCCTGAGCAGTAATACAACACACAACGTGTGCTGGACAAAAAGGATGTTGACAGTTTTAATTCACATCATGTGCTGAATTGGCATCTCTGTTTGAGTAACAGGGCCAAAGTGCAACCAATAATGAATGTGTTGCCCACATTATATTTTAATGCTGTGTCACCTTTGACCCTGAATGGGCTTGGTGACCGGAACACGCTGTATTCAGTTTGCTTTGTTCTGATTCAGGAAATAATGTTTACAAACAATCCCAACGCCACCTGCAGAATTAAAAGGGGAAGATGAGTTTCCTTCGGACAAATCCCCCAAATATTCAAAAATGGAACAACAGCAGCATATGTGCCTAATTGCTGTACATGCTATCGTCTCATTCATTTATCAGTGTAATGCAAAACCACAATACAAACATTTTAAACGCATCAGGGCTATGATTGGAATACAATGTGTTGATGCATCTAATTAGAAGACATACTGCTTTAAGATGGCTCAGCCGGAGAAGACTTGTTATCTTATATGCGGTAAACAGAATGTGCAGAATGGGGGGGTAAACGCTCCCGGTTTTGGAGTAATTGCTCCCAACGAGCCAGGTCTGAATTAAGCCTTAATTGCTAGGCATCTAAGGAAGTGCTGCTGGTAACGTCCAACCTTTAATTTAAACATTCTCACTATTTTGTTCTTTACTGATGTCTTGATGACGAGGACTTGATTACTGATAACTGAGGAGGACTTGATTAAGTAGTATGTCTGTATCAAAATAAAACAAATAAACAATACGGGTCAGCATAACAGTAAAACACGCTGGAATAAATGAAAACACAACACACACAGTAGTAGTAAATAAATAAAAACAATCATATTAAATAGAATAGAATAAAGACTTAGAGACATGAGAAAGATGTGGGCTGTAGCCAATCACATTATGCTTCTAAATTAGCACTATTGTGTGAATCCGTACAACAAAAAAACGGGAGGGGGTGATGCAGCTGTCTCTACCTACCCTCTCTCTCTATCTTTCTCTCCTCTCTCTTCTCTCCCAACCCAACTGGTCATGGCAGCTGGCTGCCCACCTAGGGCCCGTTTCTGCCTGAGGTTTCTTCCTGTTTGAGGGGAGTTTTTCCCTTGTCGCTGTCGCCAAGTGCTTGCTCACAAGGGATATTATAGAAAATAATATGAATTGAATTGAATTGAATTGCAGCTGGTTGCAGCGCTGAATATAAAGAGAGATGACTCAGAGAATATAACAACGTATGCAATCTATGTCACTGACATAATTGCTGCTTACCAATGAAATTATACAAGTGATTCCTCTGTACACCACAATAAAAGCTTGATGTATGTTGTGGCTTACCCAATGCTAAACATAATTGTATGTTACCAAACGTATAACTTAATTTAGCATTGCTTTTAGCTTTCTTGCTTTTAGCTTTCTTGCTTTTAGCTTTCTTGCTTTAAGATTTCTTGCTTTTAGCTTTCTTGCTTTTAGCTTTCTTGCTTTAAGATTTCTTGCTTTAAGCTTTCTTGCTTTTAGCTTTCTTGCTGTCAGCCACCTAGTTCAGATCTCTTTATATACTGCATGTACGCTTGTGTTAAGAGCATTCTGATTCCCATGCAAACATTCTCTGTGTTTAGAATGAGAAAACCTAGTTGAAGTATTTTGCAAATATCCCCTTCTCAATTGTCAATTTAACCCTTCCTCTGAATTGCCATATAGCAATGCTGTCTCACAACTGGGTTTATTAAAGATGGTTCACAGCTTCTCCTCTGTGCAAAGGGGAGACTGTTGTTTGGAATTTAATTGGCTCACAGACAGGTTCATGGTGTATGGATTTTTGTGTGTTTTCTTGCGACTTCCCTTCAGTGGCTGTTTGCATGTGATTATGTTTGTGTGTATGTGCCTGTACAGAGGTTACTGTAGGGTCCAGCAGGCTTTAATGATATTTGCTGAATGAAAAACACTTTGTGAAGCCCTACCTAATCACCTGCTCATTACTGTTGCCACTTTACCCTAAACTTTGTATACTGTTCTCTGCATCTTCCTTGGCTCGTTACATTACAGTACTTGGCATGTGAAAACCAAATACCCACATGTGCGGGATTTGTGCTGAAAGAATCTGAAATGTCACATAAATGTTAATTAAATGTTAATCAAACATCTTAAGCGTCATCAAGATCTGGAAGAGATATATTTAGCTGATTTGTGGAGGTCATTCCTCCCCAGAGGCCCATTTCCTTTCCCACAAACAAAAGAGAACTTGAGGATAAGGCAGTATTCTGCAGAGACAATATTTTGTTCTAATTAAAATGAATGTCAGCTCTCCCCCAACTGAGAAGTGCATCAATCTCCCCCTGCGATAGGAGCAGAGTGAGTCTTGCTCCCGTCAGTGCCTGCCAGCAGTGCCATCCTTGTCCAGACAGATGCATCACTTTGGAAGGGAGGAAGGGAGTGGAGATGATATTTGCATATCTAATGGTTGCCATGTGGATGGGCATCTTAGATGGATAGAGGCCCTGCTTCCAGTAAAGAAGATGTTAAGCCCTGATATATATGCTTTGTTGTTAAACAGCAGTTATATCAAGTAGCCAGTGGCTTTTTGGGGTCATTAGCTGCATTGGCAAATGCATACATTTCGGTGTGATATTTCATCGTTCAAATGTATGCATGAGTGGAAGTCTTGGATTTATCATCAATGATCACATGATGGTTTGTTCATATGCTACCCTGGAGGGCTGGCATTGTCCTACCTGCTCTGTGTGCTGCTAGCTATGTATATCTACATCATAGTAATATTTCAAGTCTTTTAAGTCTTAAAATGGAGGAAGAAGGGGACGGTAATGCACCATAAATCGGCTTACCCACCATTAACCAATAAAGACAAAGACTCTGCAATATGGCAGCAGGTAAGGGTACAAGGATGAATATCAGAGCAAGCAGACGCGTCAGTTGTTGGGGAACATTTCACATAAAAACCAACAGTTAATATAATTGTGTATCAACACTGGATTCAAGAGCTCAAAGATTCATAACAGCACCCCCTCCATGTGGAAGAATTTAAGACAGTGACACAAAGGTTTAACTGATGTACCGGACACCAATGGCATAAATAGTATATGACAGACAATACAAACCCCAATTCTTGAAAAGTTCAGAGAAGTGAAAGTTGCAAGTAAAAACCGAAAGCAGTAATTTTAAAATTCTCTTGTTCTTAGAGTATGTTGTAACCGGTACTACTAGATAGTTATTGCAACAGCAATGTTTACCATTTTCAGTCCTAGGTCTCCGATATTGTATTTTGCACTTGCATGTATTCAATGGGAGACAGGTCTGGACTGCAGGCAGACCAGTCTAGCACCCACTGTCTTTTGCTACAAAGCCACACTGTTGTGCAGAATGGGCCTTGGCATTGCCTTGCTTAAGTAAACAGGGACGTCCCATTTGTAGATGCAGCGATGAACCTTATTTACTGACGATGGTTTTCCAAGCCCATGTCGATCCCATGTGGTGACATCCATCATAGAATAATGGCAGTTTTTTATTGCAGTGCTGTCTGAGGACTTGTAGATCATGAGCATTCAGTAGTTGTTCTCAGCCTTGACGTTTACGAGATTTCTGATTCTCTGAATCTTTGAATAATATTAGACTGTAGATGGGGAAATCACTTAATCTCTTGCAAACATGTGTTGAAAGACATTGTTCTTAAAATGTTAGCAATTTGCCCATACGATAATTGATGAACTGGAACTTTCCCAACTCAAAAACGACCGAACATTTCCAGTCTTACACCTGTTTAACCGTGGAAAGTCTTTTAGAACATTTCTTATCACACATCAACTAATCTCTGGACAGAATCTATATGAACTTTCATTCACTTTCTTTCCATCTTTCCAAGACATGGATTTACAACATTTTATCAGTCAAGAATAATCAGGATTCCAAATATTTTGAGTTGCTATTTGAGAGTTCTATCTATCTATAGAATAGAATAGAATAGTGTTTATTGCCATTGTACATGATATACAACGAAATATAACTAACTACATATAACACCTAACTATATCTAATCACTATCATCAAATTATTTCAATAAGACTAAGAATAGTTTTGTCTTATAACCTTAACATACTATTAATTTAGTTTGCACTTAGTAATTTGTAGTTTAGTTTCGTTCGGCTGACGAGAGTACCCTTCATAGTTAGGAAACGTGAAATAATTTAATTTCCTGTAACTCAGAGCCTGAATTACCAACCATATATGGCCTTCTGAGATCTAAAAATGCCTGCTGCTAAGGAATCCTGCCACAGTGATTCCCAACCAAGCTCTCTCAACCAACTCACCCCTGCCCCATCATTACCCTCAGCGCTCTCGAGCAGAAATCATTCTCACTGGGTGTATTTGTGTATTCAGAGATCATAGAAACAGAGAGAGAGAGAGAGAGAGAGAGAGAGAGACCTGCTGACCCCCTTACCAGTTGTGCTGTGATCAGAAGCGAAACATTCCAGCCATACAGGTTCTGCATAGGTTTTGATGGTTTCATAACTGCATCTAACTATTCCAATGAATTAATTATCTAATTTTCTTTAGCTAATTTGTTCATTCATAATTTAAATCTGCCCTAAATTCTATTACATTTGTTGATTCTGCTACACATTCATTCCGTTATTGCATTCATTCAGTGGCTAGTATAATAATTTAGTAATACATCTTCATCTAATCTAATATATTAGTAATTGTTTGTCTGTATACATTTTGTTAAAGCAGAGTGCAAAGGGTAAATGTGACAGAGAGTTCACTGCTTCTGATATGAGATTGATTTGCTTGAAGTGTCTTAATTGAATAGTATTGGGTTTAATTAATTTCCTCCCGAATTTATCAATTAATTTACCCAAAAACAAGTGTGAATACAGAAAGATAGCTTTCTTTCCCCTTTCTTTGAGTGTTTTGGGATGAGAGAGCGGCTGGTTCTGTTTATCTCATTGGCATTTAATTGGTCAGATTTAATAAGGTGTGTGTACAAAGGAGGATATTGTGTGTGGTATCACACCTCCACCTTTACTTTCTTTATCAAAATCACCTCCAAGGCCATTTGGTGGTTATTTTACATCAATCGGTGTGCGTCACAAATTTTCTAGAATCAGCTGTCTACTTTTTTTGCCTTCACCCAGATAACCATCATGCCTATGTACATCTGCTGTTTGTAATTGACCTTAAGTGATCTTTTGAGTCCCTTACCTCGGCAGAGGAAGCACTCATCTCCTTATACAAAATTTATCAGGAGATATTATTCACACTAAATTGGCTTTAGCAGTGCAAAAACCTTCCTTGAAGATTTGCAATCAAAGAAGGCTGATCTGACACTGAACACAATCCTCCAGATCTATTTGGCCATAGTAAGAATAGGACACAGTAGCCTTCAAGGTTAATTTGGACTACTTGTGCAGATGGATGACAATTCGAGTGGTTTCGGTGCTCTTAAGTTAATGAGCTCGGTGCAAATTGTCTCACTTCCATAGGTTTTCTCATTGTGGAGAATAAGTAGCAAGAACTGTGTGCTGCTTCCTGTCATAGGGTCGCAGCTGAAATAATGACTTTAACAGTAATGGTAGTAAATGTCAGAATGTCATCAATACGCACATCCTCCTCATTTAGGATTAATTCCTGCTGCACTCTAGAAAGCCCTTTGTTGCAGAATGCTTTCTTCTTTGAGCTTCTCCCAAAACTATGTTCTTGCAAAACAGCTCAAATTTGTGTTTATTTATGTCTTGGGAAATGGGGACGGTAAAATGGGCATGAATGCTGCGCTGAGTTAGCCATTGCTGTCTTTCATTCATTTTCTTCTGTGATTGGTTAAAGCCACATTTCTATGTTGTCATTGACCTGATTTGTTTGAAATCTTGGGCTCTGCGACCACTCTTAGAACAGCCAGACCTACATTTTATGATTTGTTTATTTATTTTAAGGTCTCACTTGTCTCTGCAGGCACATATCACTGTTATATCACTGTCACATCTGTACCTGACTACATACACATGTTATGTTTTCAGGCTCCAATTGTGGTTGGATTTCCGTCACAAGTAGCCAGGTGTGAATGTAATACATACAGTGGACTCATATTAGTTCATAAAATCCAGCCTTGAGTTGGGAACAATGTGCCACCTCATCTTCCTGGCTCCAATCACTCTAATTCATGAAGTTATTTTTTGTTATTTTATGAATGGATGATGCTGACAACACAGTGAATGGTTATAGATATCCCTTTGCATCACTCTGTAGTTGATCAAACTTGATTTTACTGATATAGTGTAGTTTTTGTAGTACAAAAGAGCAACACTGACCCTTGTTGGAGACGTTTCATGCGCTCTCCATTGCAATCTTCACTGAATTAACTGCATAGTTAATCGCCCAAAAGCCCTTAGCTAGTCAACCACAAACTCTGGTGTGAAAGCAGATAAAACATTTCAGTAGTTCTCTTTCTTCTGGTCTTCCTCAGGTTTGATCTTCGTTGTCTTCTGTAGTCATCATGTTTTGTTGTCTCCTTTGTCTGTCTAGTTTTGTTTCTTTGTGTTCAACTTCTTTTTCAGTCTCCGGCTTTTTCTATTGTGCCATTTGGCTCACATGTTAAGTTTTTTTTAGTAACTTATTTTTCTATGCCAAGGTAAGCACCATACTTTTTAAATTTTGTTCTTACTTCGTAACTTGAAGCGTAGTTTAGTTTGGCCGGCGAGAGTATTTTTCATAGTTATGACCTCAAACTCAGCCTTGAATTACTGACCTCACAGACCTTCTGATCTTAAAAATGCCTGATGCCTACAAATCCTGCCACAGGGATTTCCAACTGAGCCCTCTCAACCAACTCCAGATGTCAGACCAGTACAGTGGTGAACCCTAACCCTAATCACTCAGCAACCTTGCCATCATTGTCCTCAGAGCTGGATCAACGGAGAGAGGGAGAGGTGCTGAGGTGTGAATGTCTGTTGTTCATAGGTGTGAATGTGAGAGTGAGTGGTTGTGTGTGAGTATGTGTGCCCTGCGAAGTCCAGGGTGTAGCCCCCCTCGCCCGTTGACAGCTGGGATTGGCTCCAGCAACCCCGCGATTTACAGATGATGGATGGATTAATCAACTAATTTACCCATTGGGAGGAGGTGCCTGTTTACTAACATATTGTGAGATAGATGGGTAAAGAGTTGTTCCCTGGAACCTTGTTCTGAATCTGAATTGGTACCATTGACATGGAACTTGTTGATTTGCGAGCACAATGGATGGCAGGGTAACACTTCTAATGTGAACTTTCCTTAAGTTTCTTGTCTTGTGTCCCTGTTCTGGGTGGAAATTAGGTTTCAGCAGTCTTTTGATAAGCAAAACCTTTTCCCAAACTTTCCCCTGTGTCCTCCAAAAGTTTGATGATCACTTGCTTTTGGTGACAGACACATCCTTATTTCCACTCCATGGTATGTTTTTGAGACAGACACCTTGTTTTGTCTTCAGATGCTGCAGCATTACGCTACCAAACAAGGTTGATGTATTCCTCATATAGAAAATGCTTTGCCAGCAATTATGTGTACAATGACATCCTGTTATTGTTTTCAGTACAGGTTTATTATAAAGTTTGCTGCTTCCTTGCTTGAGGCTACATAATGTATTTTTTCACACAACTGCACTTGTTGTTGGTTGTTCTCCAAGTGAATGTTTATGACTCCTACTTCAAATACCGCCTTTAACACTCAAAGCGACGGCATAATCACACTTTTAGGAAACTGGTTATTGATCACCACGCCTTGTCAGACATAATGACTAGCACTAGGGTGTCAGTTAAAAGTTTCGAAACAACTTCTAATGCAAGTGATGAGTTCACTGATTAATCCCTATGTTTGTGCAAAATGTGATAAAGTCAACTGTATTTCCTCTTAAATGCAACGGCATTGATTTAATGTCTCTATGCTGTCAACACCAGGCTTTAAAATTGATTATGACTCACTGAGTTACTGTGGTGCTTGGAGTGAGTCGATGGATTTGACCCTCAAGGCGCTGCCAACTTTCTTCTCATTGGAAGCCATCACACATGCATATATCAGTTAACTGCCTCCCACCGTTTGATCCGGCCCGCAAGACAATTTTGGCTCTTTCGATGACGGCATATAAATCAGATCGCAGCCGCATGCCCATCAAATGAAACCACTTTCTGTGATGTGTTAACATGTTGTTGCTCATAGCTTTTACTACTGGAAAACTTTGAATGTGCAAGATAAGCATTAGGTGTCAGACAAGTAAAGTATTTTGATGCTTCAGGCGTTCTGGAAAAAAGGCTCCTGATTGGTCCTTTGTTTCATTCTCCGAGAGATCAGCTGGCATTTCTATATCCTAATCTTTTCTACAGCCAAATAAGCATTATGTATTTTATGTTTTATTATATAAAACCATGCAAGATGTGTTCTGTCACATGGTAGACACATGGGAGCACAGACATGTAAAAATCGAAGAATGCCAGAAAAAAACAGGAGATAAGTTGTCTAACCGCTTTCACTGGGTACCCTCACCCTCTGTCCCATAAAATGATCTTTTTCGAGTTGAATCATTTTCACAAAATCATCACTTTGAAAAAAGACTTGCCTGATTTAATGTTTAATATAAAGCATCTTATTAATTCGACCACACAAGATAGAAAAACATGCAGTGCCTCAAGGGGAATTTACTGCTATCTGTTTTATGGCCGCAATATATTTCGAGAGTTGCAATTCAAAGAAATAGCTGTTAATGTCTGTGCTACTTGGGGGTAAAAATATTGTCCACAACAAACTCCCTCTTGAGAGGAATGGAATATTGATCTGCATCTGGGGCCGCCTTGTGAGGTCTGCCTGAGCTTTGAAATGTGTGAAGCTTTGGAGAGGTGCTCTGAGATGTACATGTATATAATAGACAACAGTAGGATTGTGTGCGACTAGCTACTCAGTATGTATAGAGACAAATTGTATCTGTTTTCCTCGTGGGCCTTTCTCATGGGCCTAGTTGGCATTCAACTGGTGAGGGTAATGCTCTATTTTCTCTTGAAATGTGGACCAACAGGCTTTTTGTGTATTCTCCTATGTTCTACTCAAGATTGATGACAATCATCTGAGACTGACCAGCTCATTAATCGATTCACCAAAACCTGTGGGTCTCCCGTCGATGATTTAAAGCAATAGCTGCTTTTCCCTTTCCCTTTGAAAGCTGAACTAGAGGAGAGGTGGGACTGAAAGCAAATCATGTCAACACAACAAAGCTTACCGGTTTGTCTGACTGACCCAGCATTCAGCTGCTGTAGAGACCCTGCAGCAAATTCACTGCACAAAATCAGGAATGTTATTTTAGCAGATATGGTGAACTGTTCTGACTCATTTATATTTGATTTGACATTTAAATAGTTTAAACATGTATATGGGCTATATATAGATTTGTGAATAAATATGAATTTCTTCTAATCTGTATGTTTTTAGTAGTTGTGATCAACATCTCTGATATGAGCAAAGAAAAAATACCCCACTGAATACTGCAAGTCACATAATCACATATTATACTATGTGAAGCCCAACATAGGTGATCTCTGAACATTGGGAAACCTCAGAAAGCTAAGCACCAGTTTATCCCTATAGTCTCAGAGTCGTGGAATGGATGTGGTTGATTTTAATAATCTAAAAGTACCTGAACATCTCAACTCTAAACACACACACTTTTACCGCATATCTTTTAACTGAAGTGGTCATACTTAAGAGGCCCACTTAAGTCACCAATCTGTCCCAACATACATCATCGCAATGATATGTTCTTATATTCTTACTATCAATTAATCATTAACATCCCTAATTTATGCAATTTACAGATACTCCAATGTGTATATCTGCTTGAATTTACATACCTGTTGATGCAGACACAGTAAATGAGACCAAAAAGGTTGAGGACTTCAAATCAACTGCTCAAGCGGTTGTTCTTTTATGAATATGCCAGTGCTTTAAGTTCCAGCTCTTTTTAATTACAATGTAATCCAAAGTAAAGATTACTTCTATCTTACTGTATTTGCTAGATGATTATGAATTTTCCTTCTGTTGTAGTTATACATCGTGCGTTAACCAGTTCTTAGGTTGTATTGGAATTAACTGAACTTGTTCTTGTGGAGGGTTTATTTAGCAGTTTTGAGTTCTCTTTTCAGTTACATCCAGGTAACACCCAGTCAGTAATTCTCAATCTTTCTGACCTGCAAGGTTCCATTTCTATAGCCAGCTAAAACAACCCCATTACTGTTGTGGTATAGTATTTATAATGGCTATTGGGGAGAGGCAGTTATTACTGCCAATACAGCTGTGTTCATCTCAGTTGTTTTCTTCCCTTACAAAAACATTAACCAATATCATCTTTAATTACTCCATACAGTTTTACAGTTCAATTATTATAATAATTGACCATCTGCTATTACAGAAATTGCAGTAAGTCTTTACATAACATTGCAGTAATTTTATTCGCACAAGCATAGTGGTTTTGTTTTCTTCTGAATGACTATCTTTTTCTGTCACACAGCTCTCTGCCACCCTAACATCCAGAGCAGCCTTCATGCAAAGCCTTCGTTGGGGGGTTTGGTGCCCCTTCCAGGAGTCAGCTGATTGGAAGGGAGAAGAGATACAACTTGCTTTGCGAGGAGGTGCAGAGCCAAACCCTCATGGACTCATGGTCTACAGCACAGAAACATCTGGGAAAACTAAAAGCCCTGCACGCTCAGACACAGACCAGGTAGCTAAAGAGAACTGTGAGAATGTCTGGAAAGTTGTTTATACACTGTGACTATGTCCCACTGTGGTGTGGGAGATAGGGGCTACAGGGGGAATAGGATAAGCAGGTATAGAGCAAGGATGGATGGATGAAAATTGGAATAGGGTCACCTGTATATTGACGTATAAATGTTACATAAGATATTACTAGGGTCTATTTTTTATGGCAAGGAAGAGTTAACTGCCAAAAACATACTTCTTTACCTGCACAATATAAATATATATCACCATACTATGTGTTCACCATCAAACTACAGCAGTGTACTATTACAGAGTGTAGAAAATAGCTGTCAACAAGTCATGTCTTTTGAAGTGACAGTATCAAATTTCTTGAAGGGTGTAAAAGTGCCAGTTTGTGCTGATTTTCCTTCACACATTAGCTGTGAATTTTCACACAACTATTTGGAAAGAACTGCATGTCACCACCACAGATCTTGCTTTTAGCTTTCTCTTTTTTATTCCAGTTGTGTTCTTCCTCAATAGAGTTGTTTATGATTTTGTGTTACTGAATTATCTCAAACCTTTTCCTCTCATGGAGTTCTCAGAGGGGAAGGATGTGGTAACGTTTCGTCTGTCGTCTTGTATGGAGAAGAAGGCTTCCAGCCCAAAGGTATCGCTAAAGACAAAGCAGGAAAATGTGTCACAGCAGAGGAGATCACCTTCATCGCCTTCACAGAGTAAATATCATATATGTTATGCTGCATTTCTTTTTTCCCCGAAAGATGTTTAAACTAATAACTAAATAAGACAGAGAACTTTACCCCAACAAGAGATCTTCTTGAAGGTTCCTACTTCACATTCAAGCTACTTTAAATGAACCCAAGTGTTTCTTTCCTTTGTTTACAGAAGGGTTATTTTATTGCATCAAAGAAAGTGCGGGTTGTTTTCAGAAAGGGCTAGGGTGAGCGCATCTCCAATGCACAGCAACACCTTTGTGTAATCAGCCAAAGTTCTAAACAATAACCAACAAACCTCAGGGCATAATGCAGGCCCATGCCTTTACTGTATTATCTCAATGGCACCACCTGCCAGAGATTATTATGCTTCATGATTGGGTTCTGAGGTGATAAAGGGATAAAGTATGCCGGATGAAGACTTTGTCCATCCATTATGTTACGGCCTCTTGAACAAGCCCTGCTTTACTTTGTTATGCTCATGCTGCAGTTTTCTGGCCTGAACACATTTTTAATATGCCAAAAACGAGCTGTTTCTCTTAACGATTTGGAGGGTTTAAACAAATTACTTATTGCTGGATTTCTCTCTCTTGACGCTTTGACTATTATTGCTACCAATTAAGCATAAATATTCCCTGTTATTTTTCCAAAATTCCCTTCAACCCGAGTTTTGAAGAGGTCCTCTCCTGCAACAAAGTTTTCTTCAAATAAGCCATATCCTGCAAGCAGCAGAAGATAAATGATGTGACTCTGACTCTCTCTTATTTAATCCCAAACTGCTGATTTGCTATGTCCCTGTGAATTAATTGAAAGTGTAGTAAACACTACACGTACCCACTCAATCCCCTTGACAGGAGAAATAACTTGAGTGGACCCCAGCCATATACTTGATGATTTCCCCTTAATGATGCTGTTAACTTATCTTGGGAGAAAAGAATAGTGTTGATCAGTGCCTAATTCATGGGTGGGCAGAGAGGGCTGTTGGCAAAGTCTATTAATGACATTTTAATCAGTGCTTAAGTGTCCTCAGAGGATTGCTCAAGAAGCCTGGGTTATTTGCAATAGACGCCATGAATTTCTGCAATTCTGTCATTTTATTGGTTTAAACGCCCATGACTTTGTTTTTCTAAAATCCTCTGTGTTTGTGGGTACATAGACATGCTTGTGAGTGTGCTTCCTTCCATGGTAGATGCACATCAGTTCATTTACAACAATATTTTCTTCATAGTCAATCTGATGTATACAGTCCGTTTGTTCAATCAAGGATCAGATGTGGCATGAACGTACTCTGTTCAGTAACCTTTGAGCCAGTAATTTGTTAGTGGAAACGAAACCGTTAACAAGTCGTGCGTTCACAGACTATACCCAAATGTTATTTAAGATGAACAGCCATGTGACTCTCAATTGTGGCGGTAAAACACTCATCATTTTCAGTACTCTGTGATTTCCCGCAGCCACAAAAAAGCTTGCTGTTTACGTGACTATCATTGTGTCTGCTACTAATTATAAGATGAGATAGATTTTCCATGGCATAAATGTTACTGTTTCGACACCGATGCCTATTTATGACAGATTTTATTTTATTATATTCAACCAAAACACATTGTCATATGCCTAGTGAGTTGTCAAAATATGTCTCATTGATCACAGGTATACAGCCAGTTGCATACCAGTCCACTTAATTGGGTGAAACCCTCTTTCTGACAAGCTGAGGGGAAAATACTGAGAAAACAGAATGTCTTAAAACAAAATGGCTGCCAGGAGGATGTCGGGTATACAGTATTTGTGACAGCAAGGCTCTCAGTCCCTTTATGTGCATGTCGTTTGAGCAGATGGGTGCTACAGTAAGACACCACAGGCAACTGAAGCACAGAGAGTGAGAATGAGTGGGAGAAGGACAAAGAGATGCTGGAAACCCTTTCATTTATTCACTATTACCATGGCTACCTAACCAAAAACCTCACTGTGACAGACAAATCCAACAATCTCTCACAATCTAGGAAATTGGATAGATTTCACATTGCTGAAGTCATACTGTCTGTTTCGCAGGATGTCAAATGACTACAAAGGCAACAGTAAACCAGTTCACTACTTAAAACTCCATTGTACAGTATACCTAATCATACTTTAAATAACAGAGCCAAACCCCGTCTTAAAAAATGTGTACGGTCTAAGTAAGGTCTTCTGCATATAATGGACCAGGGCCAGCATTGGGCTTGGAATCCATGCCTGTTTTGCTGTGAGACTATAGCACTACACACTTCATCACAATGTTTTACCTTTCACTGTTTTGTTTTTTAGGTCAAAAGTACATCCCATCAACTTCTCCAGATTCACCGCTCGGACCTGCGGTAAGACACATGACACAGTGTAGCTGCATGGGGAACTGTCCCTGTGAACACACATACCCTTATTTTAATCTGTGTAGCTGTCACACTATGTCTGCACAAGCTTTTGATTTTGCTCATCTTCCCACTATAATTTTAGCACTTACCACTGTCATCTAGTGCAGACACAAGCTGATTTGTTTATTGAAAGAAAAGTGATAGATGACAGGTGTCAGTGTCCTTTTAAATAAATCACGTAGATTTTTAGCTGTAATTCTTACTTCAAAAAATATAATGATTATATGCAGTCTAAGTTACAGCACTTAGATCCTTGTTTGAAAGCAGTCACAATAGATGTATTCAACAGAATTACAGTGTGTATTCAGCATGGATTGTCTGTCATTCCGATTGGATAACATGAGCTGCCATGTAAGAAACCCTGCACTTTGCGCCATGCTAGTTACCCATCATGCATGTGAAGCTTAAATAATTTTCAGTGATTCATTGCATCTCTTTGTGCTCCATTAACTGTGTCCTCCTTAACTGCTATATTTCTGGACTGGTCTCTCTGAACGATCACAGAGCAGCATGAAGGATGGAATAATAAAATACTTTAATGTCTCTCTCACACACATAGTAAATCTGCCAAAAAAGGAGACAACTCTACAATTGCTGTGGTTATTTATCATAACCTTCAGACAATAACATGAAGTCACACATGTATTGCATTTCCAGTTTCTCCATGGTCTGATGAATGTGTGTGGCAGGAAGCAGCAGCTCATAATCTCTTGTAAACATTCAGACTTCACTCTGGATTTATAAAGCTTTTAGATTTACACAAAAGAACACACACAGACACACACATATGTGGATTGCTACCCTGTATCAATAGACCATTGCCTGTACATAAGGCCATCCTGCCCTTGGGCTCCCCACAGTGCTGTATATTTCTCCTCCTCACTGCCCTCGCCTTACTTGATTCGATCATCCTTAATATTCAAAAAGTCCTTAATTTGTATATTGACAGCTAACTTAAAAGCAAGTGCATTGTTCAGATTTTAATTAGTAATCAACTTACAGTGTCAATCATGTCTGTTATTTAGCAATTAGTTGGAATTACAACAGCCACACCTTAACACATTGAATAATACTATCAGTACAAAATGGAATTAGAGCAAATTATTGGTTATTGGTAGTGCTTCCTTATAAATGTTCTTCTCACTTGTCTAGAGCAGTCCTCCAACATAACAGCATATCAGTTATGACAATAGGTACAGGTACAGGTACACCTTTAGAAAAATGCGAGCCCTGCAGCTGCCACACCTCTGATTTCTTTGACATGTCTTCTGTGCTGTGCAGTAATTGAACAACACATGGATTTGTGGCAATAACTTATGCAGTAACCAAGGCTATGTTGCTGAATATTAATTACTTCTACATAAATCCACCGCCATTGTAGACCAACCAGTTCTCCACCAGTAACTAGACTTGTATCGTATGACCTGGATTGATCTTTGTCAGTGATGCTCAGTACAAAGATTTGTGCCACATATAGCCTCTTTTACCTCTTGACGAACAGTGTAATAAGGAAACATAATTGGCCTCATTGCAAAGAAGCCTTCAGAGGCAAGATTACATATAGTGTATATCTTATGAACACATTATGTTTGTAAGATTTGAAAAAGATTGGATCTATCAAAGTATCCTGCAGCCATGGTTTTGCTGAATATTATGTACCCAGCTGGTCTGAGAGGCTAAGGCTAAAATGGAAGTGTGTGGGTGTATTTCTGTGAAAATAATGTTACGCTCCGTGAAAGACAGAAAGAAATATATGTGTGTGCGTATGTGTGTCTGTCTGTCTGTCCGTCCACTAAAGCTTCACAGCTGAAACCAGGTACAGTAATAATATAAATAAAATTGATAATAATTTCTAAATTACATCATGTTGGATTAAAGTGTCACCTTTTGTATGAGAAACCTCCCATAGAAACCAGTTTGGTATTTGTCAGTTCTTCTATGAAACCACATGGTAATTATTATTCATCAAATCAGATGTGGGTGACACTGACTGATTCATAGGCTGCTCTTAGTAAAACATCTGCATCCACCAGATGTAACATTACAAAATGTACATGAGGTAATGTGTGTGTATTTGTTGTGTGTTGTGTATGTGTGTATTTGATGTGACTGAGCTAAGCTATGGGGTGTTAACATCATCTTTTAGCCTGAGTGGAGCTGTTACTGGAGACTGGGACCAATGATGGATGCTTTCTCTCTGACACACACAGACACACACGCGCACGCGTGCACGCGTGCACGCACACACACCCTGTAGAGCCACTGTGCAAAAGGAGGAGGAGGCAGAGGAGAGAGATCAGTTCTCGTTCACAGTTAAGCTAAAATGAGCCACAGTCTTCATTGCCAACTCTTTTTCATGAAACCACCAGAGGACTGGAGACTCAACCCTCATGTTGATTAACAAGTGAGGCTGTGTATGCCCAGAAGTAGGCACCTCCTAATGGCTAACAGTAAAAGATTGTGGTCATACTGAGCAGCTCCCCAGGGAGGACATCAGAAGTATATAACTGTAGTGTATAACTATACCAGTTAATACCTGCATACCTTCTGGGTGGTTTTATGAAATTTGAAATAGCCAGAATGTGGAACTATGCTGACAGGCTTAATAAAAAAATAAAATATGAGGCTGCATTCAAACCTGTGGTTTGTTTGCTTTGTTTGGATTTGGGGAATAGTGTTAACAAACAGTCATTGATGGGATTCGTGTTCACACAGTAACATTTACAAGTTCTCTGAGACTTGTAAACAAACGCAACGTGCTTGCAAACTGTTTTGTGATTTGCCCGGACAAAACAGAAAACGGAGCATCAGCAGTGTGTGTGCCTAATTGCTGTCCTTGTAATCGTCTAATTAATTTATCAATGTAATGGATATCAACAATAACTAAATTTTAAGCTGATCAGTCGATGTGTTCTGCATCTAATGCATCTAATTAGAAGACGCACAGCCTTAGGATCGCTCCGTTGGAGAAGACTTGCTATCGTAAACAAATAGGAAACAAATGAACAGTGTCTCACTGCCTCAGTCACCCTATAATTCACCACAGCTCTAGATTTTCTGCAAAACTTTTGCTACCAAAACTGTAAATATATACTTATTTCAATCCCAGATTGATTGTCCTTGTCCAAACAAAAGGTCTCTTTTCTCTTCAGCAATGGCTGTCTAGTGCTGTTTAATCAATGGCATCTCCTGCAATGACTGTGTAAAGAAACTGTACGCTCTGGCTCTATCTGCATTTTTGAATCTGACAAACTTTCTCTTGTATGAATCACTTATTGATCCTTGGTGTTCTGTGTTGGAGAATGCGAAGGATCCTATGTTATTTATGGTGGGTATGTTGGAGATCAGCTGAGTTTTTTTGGCTGTGGGTTTGGCAGTGTTTCATGGTCATGTTCATGCTCTATTGACACAGGTGGTCTCTTGGTCTGTGTGTCAGAGCAGAGGCCATGTTCCAGTTTGTTGTTGGCAAATGGCTCTTTGGCAGCTGCTACTGGGTCAGTCAGTGTTCATTTTTGCAGCCCTCCTACACACACAGAGCTATCGGTGTCTTATTGCTGTGTTGTTTGTTCAAAGAACAAGATCTGTGAGGATGTTTGAGCAGAACTTATTTCAAGAGTACAGTGTACATTATTGGACTCTTTCTTAATATTGAGAAGGATTGTAGATTTAGGCAAAAATGGACAACAAGCAGTTGAAGAGGCTACATTTTTGATAGGAAATAAAGCTACATATTAGCTACAGCTAAAAAAGAAAAAGGTATCACACGTTACTGTACAGATTTGTAAATCCCACTGAGGTGCTGCACACAGGAACACAATATGGACAGTAGACTGTAGTGGTGTTTATTGTGAAGCACCACAGTCGTTTTGGGGGGAAATCGAAACTGTTAAAACTGTAGTGTTGCATTTCGCACTTGCCAAATCATCATTTTGTTAACAAGGCAACGTTCACAAGGGACACAATGATACTACCTACTCACACTTTGTGGGGATTTGGAAAAGAATATATAGTAGCTCTCAGGATGATTCCTGCTAGTAAGCGATGAGGTCAATGATGCCAGGTCAGTGGATTGTCTTGATCTGGCCTGATGAACTACAAACAGCTAAACAGAAGACAACTGATCTCAGAGGAGAGTTTCCCCAGTCTTTATCTGCTTTCACACCAGGGTGTGTGATAGGCTGGACAGAGGAAGATTTTGGCTAAAAAAACATGCAGTCCTCTGTCCTGTCAGTATTCAATTTATGACGGTTGCTGTATGTTCAGATCTTTCATGTCTTCATGTTTCAATTCACCATTTACCCATTGAAATGTTTAAACAAATCAAATGGATCACTTTCTCTATATGATTCATTGTAACCAAAACTAATGTATCTACATACAAATATACAAGAGTCGATCAGTAGAGGTTGCAATGAGGAGCACATGGTATGACATCATCTCCAACAGGGGTCAGTGTTGCTCTTTTGCTCTAAATCAGTTAAAATCCCATTTTAGTCAGTTTTTGTCGTAGAAACATATTAATTTGTATGTGCATGATGACAATTTACGACATCCGAGATGGTGCTCTCTGGAGACATGTAATTTCGTTACATATCACGTGTGGTTACTTAATAATAAACATTAATTTATCAGGTATGGTTTGTCTGTGTAGATTTATTTAAAGCAGAGTGCAAAGGGTCAATGTGACAGAGAGCCCATTACTTCTGACATGAGATTGATTTAATTGAATTGTTTTAATTGAATGGAATTGGGTGTGATAAATTTCCACCCAAATTAATCAATAATACCCATCGGGATGGAGTGCCCCAACGTGTACGAATACAGAAGTATAGCTTTCTTTCTCCTACATCAATATCAGTCTGGGGTAGGGGGTCAGAAGAGACCCCATAACATGCATTCACTCATGTTTTACCTGTTGGGCTGCAACCTGGAGTATTTTCTCACGTGACACTGCCCATGGTTGTGTATGGGGCAGTGATCTGTCGATGTGTCTCGCAGCTTAGTAGACACAGATGAACAATTCTTAGCTGCTGTTGTGTTGCTTTTCCCAGGCAGTCTAGGTTGATAAGGTGTTATTGTAGGCGTTAAAGGAGTTGAGTCTCTCTCACTCTCTCTTTCTCTCTCTCCCTCTGTCTCTTCTCTGTCTCTCTCACATGCACACAGCAGCAGCTAGGAAAGAAGTGATTTATCCATTTTACCCATTCACCCTTATCGCCTCAAAGGCAGCACCCCAGTACAAACGAATACATGTACACACATACAAGTCACACGAAGACAACAGATGAACTGCTTGGTTGTCAGAGCAGAGAGGCTGAGTTCAGAACACTGGTAACCACCACACTGCCACCAGTAATTGCCTTCCTCTGCACATTCCCTTAGTGTGTGTGACTTTCTGCTATTTACATGCATGAGTCAGTCTGGTGTCTTTCACACTTTCTGTCTACAGGATATTGTGACTCAGTAGGAGATCACACACATGTGTGTGTTGGTGTGTGAAAAACATATGCTCAGGGTAAGATGTATTTGGGAGGCCTGACAAATGCTTGTATCATGAGGACATCTAGGAAATGTTGACATATGAAATGCACAACGGAAACAATAGTGACTTTTTGCCTCTGTTTTGGTTACATTTTGCGGAAACTGAGTTAGAACTTACAGTTTTATGCATACTGGATATGAAAAAAAATCATTAACTTTTCATGACTGGGCCTTTTAGCATGGGCACCGTATAACACCACAGAACAATCCCTCTATGTGTAGAGATTTATCTTTTAAGAATGGATCCACTTTGTATTTGACCTAAACACCCAATCTGTAATATCAATCATTTTGTATGTTTCGCCCACACGTAGCTAAGATGGATTCAAAACCAGTAGTCATGGCGACAGAGCACACTTAATTATCAAGGAAACCTTTAAGGTAAATATCTATATTTATGACTTATCTTCATGCTCATGGCGGTGTACTTTAATGTAAGCCTTCTTGTTACCTTACTTCAGAGTAGGTCCCTACATTCTCACACTTGTCACTGCAGCACTATTAAAAATGTCGGTATCTACATGTGCACCATACATTCATTGATATTGAAGAAAAGGTTACTGTGAATGGGAAAGTCCATTTGATCGATTGTATTGCCCAATGCCCCAAAGGAATAACTGTAAGTCAATATAATGTCCTCACACGCATAGAAGATCCTTGAATATGAATGGCCGTGTCCGCACAGATCAATGGGTGAGTGAACATCTCCCCCTTCGCTGCCCAATGTGGTTTAATGCTGTATCTTTATTGTTTCCCTGAGGGCCATTTGTTTTGACCATAGCAAATTCGCTCACAGACTGTTAGGGCCAGGTGAAAAGCACATTGGGTCATTGAGGACAAGCAATGGACCCGACTCAAGTGACTCATTGTAGCTTTGTGATTTTGTTTTCTATCAAAGTACATTTCATTTTAACTTCATTTCAAGTAATAAAACTTTCTATTGCTGATTGATCTACCCTGCAGCCAGTTTATAATGAGATTTTCTTGGCTGAACAGACAAAAGAAATTGTGCCCCCCACATAAACATTACAGAATACTGGATGTGTTTCATTGATTACAGACATATTTACTGTGAAATGCACATAGCACAGTATGATATTACAGTACTGTATGAGGCAATGGGCATGTTGCAACAAAGGTAGATTCCAAAAAGGTTTTCATGTTTTAGGTTGAATCAACGCGTGCTTCGAATATGCCGTCATCGAGAGAGCCAAAATTGTCCTGCGGGCCAGAGGTTCCCCACCCCTGGGCTAAACAAATAAAGTTGACTTGACTTAAGAGAAAGGGAAGGTTGGATATAGGCCTTATCATATCTAGCAAAGACGTGCTAATTACAGAAAAGACTTTCTTGAGCAGCCTAGTAGGGATTGGGTCTAAAAGGTTGATGATTTAGATGACAAAATCATTGACGATTGTTCAGTAAGTCCAATGGAGAAAAAAATATCAAAATATAGAACTGACGTGTTGCAATATTTGCATAAAATTACAGTACCATGCTCGACTTTAGTGGGCTCTTCAGAATGACCCATTCTTTCACAACTGTTTGTTAAGGCAGACTTCATGGCTAGGTGCTTGATTTTATACGGTGGTAATGGGACTGAAGGAAACACCTTAATTCTATGATTAAGAGGTGTGTCCCAATACTTTTGCCCATATTGTGTAACTAGTGGGATGTCAATTAAATTGTTTCCAACGACAGAGGTGAAGTCAGTAGGATTTGATAGTATCCCCTTTTTATACCAATTTTTTATACCTTTGAAGAATGTTCCAGATGACATGATATTTGGATCTTTGAGTACATAGAATAGGAAAATATCTCATTCTTTGTTTGGGGGCACAGTAGGAAGCTTAAGCCCGGGATCATTTCTGAGGTTTTTGTGCAGCTATTCACATAAAACATCACATACTGTGTACTAAAAGGCCAAAATTGGCTTCCATGGTGGGGCCTCTGGGCTCACCCACACCAACAGGTTGAGGAAAGCAGATACACAGAGGGAGCTCAGAGTACAACTACTGGTCTTTCACATTGAAAAGAGTGTACGGTGTGGTTTTGGCATGCAGGTGTCAGGGCACATCAAAGGAGAACAGCCTCTGGAGCAGACCCAGAACAAGCTACCATATATCTGTTCTGGGAAATGCCTCAGGATTCGCCAGAGGAGCTGGGCAATATCTTTTTTGCATGATGTGAGAGTAACTGATTAACCTGTGGTCCTTTTACACATCAATCCAGAGCCATAGCATTACACTGAAATATGATACAAAAGGGTGTCTGCTAGGTTGCCCATTCGATTTTGTGGTCTCTGGTTCTCTCCTGTTTCCTCCCTTTGTTCTTTCACACTTCCCTTCTTTTCCCCTCTCTTTCCATACTCTCCTTATATCATTAACATGCTAAATTACCATCCTTAGTAGAAGAACAAATTAACTAGCATCTGGAATGTCTGTCTATAGGTGTTAGCACTGTGTTGGACTGGATTGCAAACTACATTTCTTCTGGTTTTTTTTTTAGGTTGTTTCCAGCCAGTTCCCCAATTGCCTAATACGACACCGCAGTGAAGTCACATTTTGGGAGAGGATAGGGAATTTAACAATTTGTTTTACTTCTTCTAAAACTGTGTTCATTGAACCTAGCTCTGGCCCACTGGGAAATTAACACTATGGATATGCTTAGTTTGTGCCTATGAAATATGTAGACACATTTTCATTAGTTGTGACATGGAAAATCTCGGTATGACACCCCAAGCATCCTTCAGCTGTCTCCTATTCCCAGCTTGCTGGATATTTAAAAATCCTCTGGGTTTTTGATTAAAAAAAAGAAGAAGCAGGTTGTCTTTGGGCTGCATTGACTTGTGACAGGCATTATACTTTAGATTATTTTTACCATTCAACAGCCTGAACTCAAACAAACGATATATTCATTGATTGTGAAAATTATCTTCACTATTTAATTTAGGAACAGGTTCAATGATTGATAATGATTTTCTGTGACTTTGTTGCACTTTAATCTGGAGCAAACCTAACCTTGCCTCTTTCCTGCATGTTTCTTACACACATATGGGAAAACGACAGGTCATATGTGTGAATATTTACGTATATATATGTGTATGTATATATACATGTATATATATAATTATTATCGCATATTTACAGCATAATTTGCAAAGATTATTAAAGTCGTAGATGAAGATGTGGAGAAAAGCATTAGTCATTAGTCATGGAGAGGGATCAGACTGGTATGTTCATTTCTGCTCCTAAAGCTCATCAAGTCACCCCAGGGCACGTAGACAAACTGTCGGTTTGTTAAAATTGAAGTGCGGTAGTTGTGTAAGCGTGTGGATTTTACAGCACTGGGTGCTGTATAAGCAGCATAATGGTTCATTGTCAAAACTTAGGCCTGCCATCGGAGACAGCACATGTGTTTCTGTGGCGTAAAGTATAGTCTTGAGCCCTGTTGTTCATAATCCTAATACTAACAGTGAATCATTTGCATTTTTTCTCTGCAGCTCTCGCTATCTCAGCTGGCAGCTACTTCACGCTACCCAACCATCAGCCACTCCAGTTCTGTGTTGCCATGGCAACAGTCGTTTCCTTCTCTGCTCCATCCTTCCCCATTGGCATCGGCCCACCAGCTGTCACATGTCGTAAGACTTCCACCCCCATACACTCACCTACACACACACACGCCTTACAATTGAACACACATGATGAGAAAAATATACAACCTCCAAGCTCAGGGAGACATAGATGATACTCACTATGAGGGGATTGCCATGAGACTTGCACATTGAAACCCCCCCCCCACACACATACACTTGAACTACCCCCTAAGACATTTGGTCTTTGGTGCTGCTGGAGGTGTTGTAGTTGCTCCTATTTTATCTTTCTAATCAAAAGAAACAATTTTCTTTGACTTGGCTTTTCAAGTCTTTCTACAAAGGCTGCTTCAGTTTTCCTCAGGTATCCAATATCCTGCATGACCTCATGTCTTGTCTTCTGGGTAAAGTTTAGTTTAATCCTTTTTGACCAGCATATTTGCTTTTTTAAATAATTGTTTGACTCTTCTTTCATAAAGCTTCTTTCATTATCAGTCTGAATTGCACAGAGACGTGTCACACAGCAGAACCAAGGTGCGGTGGTTTTTCCCCTCAACAGGGCTGTGGTCACATAACAAGGCATTGATTGACTCAAACATTGCATCATAACCAATGACAAAGACAGAGACACCAGGTTTTAACAGAAAAGTCTTTCATTTGACAGATCAGAGGGAGCGCTGCATACTGATTGATAAGTATTGAGCTTGTTACAATACAGTGTGGTGGATTGTGGAGGTGTGTATGCTGCATGAGTGAAACATCCAGTTAAATAAAGCTATTGGTGCTGTTATATAATGCGTGATAAAGCTTTATCTGCATCAGTGTAGTCACCTCCCTTTATATGTCCCTGTCTTGAACCTATGGCTTAGGTAGGATTCACCAGCATTGGAAAAACGCCAGATGATTGTGAGCTCACAGCTCCAGAAACAATATAAGTTAGTTTTTCTTTTTCAAGACCACATGAGTGTGGTTGTCTTTTTAATATGAAGTACATTGTATAGAGCCCTTTTTGGATCCTAATTGAAACCAAGTGCATAGTAGTTGACTACAAATGGCATATTCTGTAGATGATAATTAGAGGTATTTTCATAGTCTTCCTCCACTAAAAACGAGGAAGGCAGCTGCCGTAAGGTGGTTTTAACAACTCTGCTGAGTAATTTCCTGGAATGACGTGAGGGTAACCCGTTCCCCACTGTTGTAGGTGTCTGCTGCTGAGAACCAGTAGGTGAAGCACATTTTCCTTTGAGAGCCCCCCCTTTTTTTTTTTGACTAGTTTAGACTGTATTTCACAAAGATTCACACAGCATTCTGCACAAAGGAAGACAGCACAGAAAAATTGCCCTAACCCTAACCCTAACATGTTGAAATAAGTTTAGTATATTATATTAACTGACATCTGGATATTCGATCAGATGTTTTAAGCCTGAACTCCTAACATCAGTATGGAGCAATACCCCCCCCTTACAACCTTACAACAATAATGAATTAGTAGTACAGCCTTTCATAGTTGCTAACCTGTTAATCCATGTCTAATGTCATTAATTTTATCCACCAGTAATATATACAATATATACCTTTTTTAATCTTAATGTTCTTAATGTTGTCAGAGAGTGATGATGGATCTTTTTGCCACTGATAAAGAGCAATTTATAACAGCACTTTAAATGGAAAAACTCAAATAGTATTCATGGCTCAGAGAAAAGCAAAGAGAAAAATATAGACATGAACCAACAGTTTCAGGAGTTAATGAAAACTATGATAGTGTCTTCAGCAATAAGAAATGGAAGTTTTTTTTTTTTTTATGAAAGTGACACATTTGCAGAAAGAGTGCCTGAACACCAGCATCAGGATTGGGTGCAGCCTTGACCCTATTTCTGGCGGTGCCCATGTTTTACCACTCTTTAATAAGTAGTTGGAAAAACTTCTTCCTCATCACCTTCAATGAAAACTTGCTTGACAACAATGCTGGCTCTCTTTCCCATCGAGAAGGTTGGGTAGCTCTGGGCTTGAGAGAACACAGGCTGAGGAAGGTAGATGTCATCTCGCTCATTCTCTTGACCCTGACCTTTGTTCATGTCAGCCTGACAGGGAATTGCAGCCTGACAAAGGTGAAGGGAAGCTTAACATTTCTGTCATGCTGCAGCATCTTGCCAACAGTGATTGTCATTGGAGGCGATTGTAGGACTGGTGCTCGATGCAACTCCACACATTCAGACACATGCTCTCCAGTTTTTCTTGTTGACCCTCCCATAACCTCCTCCCTCTGATATTTCACCCCCTTCACCTCAGCGACACCCATTACCCCAGTCTTTTTTGGAAATGTGTTCGTTCAAGCCAATTTATGTTCTCAAGTAGTGTGTGTGTCAACTGTGATATAATTTATGATGTCATTAAAAACTGTGACATCATTCACCATTCCATTCATGTCTCCCATCTTCCATTACTATAATTTGGTAATGCAAATAAAACATCGAATACAAATGCAGATGAAAAGAAAGCCCCCAATGCCAGACCTCTGAACAATGTTTCAGGCAGGTTTAGAGGCGATTTGGAAGAATTATGTTTTCTGTATTAATGTACATAAACACACACACACTCTCTTTTTAGTAGTATACAAAATAGCAAAGTATAGTTAGTAGTATGGTGTGTATATAGTATAGGCGGGTAGGATACGATAAGAAAGGAGAGCAAAGGAAATGATAAGATTAACAGGTTGTCCCCCCTTGTCTTCCGCACAAAAGCACTGTACATTATATGCATGATGGATTGTGTTTCTTAAGAAAGAAGTTTCCATGCTTTACTGTTAGTGACCTTCTGTAACATTCTGCTTGCAAAAATTAAACAATGAAATTTAGTTGCGGAATTTTTTTTTTTAAACCTCCATTTGTTCTTGTTCATAACCAAAACATTATTCAGTCAGTTATCACACCTCTGTAGGCTCATAGACAGCAGCTTCAAATGCAGTATAAACCCATTTATTTCATACACTCACCAAAGCATCTACGTGATATCTCTGCATACTGACCTATTAGGTAATTTGAGAAACATGGATGTGTGTGCAACTTGAATTTGGATGAGTTTATTATCCTTATGTTTCACGGAAAGCCCCATAATGCCCAGCCAATATATTTCCACTGTTGGGCCTCTGCCAAAAGGAAATTGTGGATGTAATAAAGACCAGGAAAGCTATTCCCCAGGAAAATGACACTGTTAGCTCTCCTCAACTAATTGTTTGCAATAATAGCCCCCAAGCTGCATGTACATCAATAACAGTGAATAGGGACTGGTAAATAGTTTTTGGCAACAGAAATGTAAAACTGTTGAATTGATCCATAGGCAGTTCTGTTTCTTCAGAGATAACAGAGAATGTTCTCTCACTTTTCCTAAATAGCTGGTAAAAGATACTTATATATTGTAAGTAATAGACTTCAAATTAGAAATATGTGCAAGAAATTGTCATAGGTTTGAATGAACAGGTACATTCCGAGGTACATTCCACATTTATGTTGACTTTTATGAACATGGCTTACTATATATAGCAATGATCAACTAAGACCTTTGCCTTTCTTGGCTGTCCTGTTGTTAACTACCATCATAGAAACTCCTGTCTTCAATACTGTGCATATTTCTTTAATGGTCAAAACTTTTGCCACCCTTTAGAAGTGATAATAATGAACTCCTAGTTATTTTGTCCACGTCGTGTTCATTTGTTTTATTAGTTAACATAATATGTTACATCACTAATCCAAAGCAAAGTGTCAGTTGTATTAAATATGGAAGGAAGAATATTTGATGCCAATTACATTTGTCATTGTCAACTTATTTCCAACAAAAATGTCTTGTATTCCTGTATTGGAATGATGTCAAAACCTTTAGCCACATCTATATATCAATTTTCTTTTTCTCTGATTTCTCTGATCTCTGATGTAATTAACAAATCTCACTTCAGTCAACACAAATTGCTTAATGATTCTGTCACACCCAACCTGTAAATGAAACATTGGACATCATGTCCTACTAACCACTAAGTCCCTGTTTTTTATTTGAGCATTTCAGTTTTTCAATTCACAATTTCGAATTGCAATTTTACTTTTATATTTGACTCCTAAGGCTTCAGCACTAAGTCTTTGTGCATTTCAAAGACAAACTTGGCATGTGGAAGGGAAAGAATATGACAAAGTATCTGCTAATATTTTAGTGGATGCTTGTTTAATCGTGGTAAATCAGCACAATGACCAAAATCATGAGATGTGGTGTGTGTTTTTTCTGCATGATTCTATCACCCTGAATACACACCACCCCTGTGGATGAGTCACTCCTGAAGTAGGTGTGTGACATTCAAAGATAACTATTCCCTTTTATTTGACAATGTTAAGATTCAAGGCATCTAGAAAAACAGCTTAAATTTGCAAAACTAACTGCTAAAAATGGCAAGAAGAAACCGTAAACTCTCAAGGACCTCAGCATCTCTTCGGTTTGGCTGTCAGGAATTTCTGTATATGACCATGACTGATCAGTCCAATTTGTGGATTTCTGTATCTTGCATTTTTTGGGGCCTTATCAGTCTGCAATGCCCCAGAGGTTTTAGCAGCTTTTGTGAACCAGTGTTACAATTTCCCAGGTGTTGGTGTCAACTTCAAGGGGCTGTAGCAAGGATTTCTCCTTGTCCTTGACCCTCTCCTTTTGTCCACGATGGCAGCATGTGCCTTCCTAATGATGTGACCTGCCCATCTGGGCTCTCAACATCAGCATTTATTGGCAGGCTGACCTGGAGAGAAAGAGTGTCCTACAGACAGTGTCTGGCTCTTTGTCCTACCATCTGATCTCTTTAACACACTTAAATGTTCTTTAATAGCTACAACAAAATTGCTATGTGGCAAATAGACCAACAACATAAAGATGATATGTGTGGGAGAGAAACATCTTGTTAGTACAGTATAGGAATGTTATAGTGTATTATAGTGATGCTAAAAATTGCATGAACTAGTCTACTGAATACATTTCCAGTATCACAAGTTACCAACTGGTTTACTAATTGATGGACTGGAATTTAACAATTTGGCTTTGGCTGTCGGCTATTCCATGGGGGACCTGAACATACATATTGGTCATTAAAATGACATATAATCTCACTATGACCATGATGCATCCTTTCTCATTCCTCTCCCTCCTCTCTACAGGTCCCTATTTTGTAAAGCCAAAGCTTTTTGTAAAACCACCCCTAATCAGACCCTCAACACCTTCAGGTCAATATATTGATATTTTATTATTTGTAAGTTATGGATGAGGGTGAAATTATTGGAGATGAGCACCATGTTGAGCACCCACACAGCATTTGTCACAGACTCAGACCTAATGGCTGTAGATGTACATAGACAACCCACGCAGCTCATTATTTTTAATTAGCTCCATCTTCAGAGGCTGATACTGTCTGTTGCCATAGTGATACAGCTGATGTGTGCTTGCCTGAAATGTTTAGTGGTACTTACATCAAACTTTATTACCACTGCCAATGTTTTGCCTCAGTTTGTACGTGCATACATGCACATGAGTTTACATGTATGTTTAGGTATTTATTAGCAAGATAACTCAACAGGATTTATCAATTTTTTTATGGGGTGTATGCCATTGAAGTAGATTTTGAGATGGATCTGGATCATCATGATCAGTCAAAACATTATTTTAGACCGTAGACAACCATTCAGCTTGTCTTGTGCTATTCTAGTTCTATCACTATTAGATAACTGGGTAAAGGATTAGGATGAAGCCCAGCAATTGTTTACTGATGAAAAAACACATGTTTATCTGGTGTGTAGCTGGTGAGCTACAAAGAAAAAGGATTAAAAACAACCTCAAGGAACTGGATATTAAAGTTAGAGAAAAATATGTTGTTCTGAGGAAGAGAATGCATTTGATGAGAAGTAAAAGTATTATTCCACTTTAGTTATCATATCAAATTATTTGCTCCAAACTAATATATCCACCTGAATTGCAAAAAACAATGTTGTGTGCTTGTTAGTCCGATTATAGACTATGAATTTGTGACATCTGGTTTGGATCTGCATAACAATCTGAATCAGGTGACATCCCCTAAGTAAAGATATCATTCAAGATAAAGAGATATCATTTAAATTACTGTGGGAAGGTTTTTAAGGTCATTGAGTTTAATTTTGCTGTGCATAGATAGAAACTTTATTGGGTCAAATCACACTTGCGAACACGTCACCATGCAAACACAGCAATCTGAAATGTGTCTTGCGTGCCCTCTTACACCCACACACACATGCTTTACAGAGGGGTCAGTGCAGGGCAGCCATGATACGGTGCCCATGGAGCGGTTTTTTGGGGGTTCGGTGCCTTGCTCAAGGGCCCCTCGGCAGTGCCTTGGAGGCAAACTGGCAACTCTCCAGCTGCCAGTCCACTTTCTTGGTCCATACACTGTATGGGGGTCGCCGGTTCCCAAGCTGAGTCCCCATGGACTGAGCTACTGCTGCCCATGTGTACAGAAATGTACAGCGCAGTGAAATCTATAAATTGATGGATCGACCTTCTACACACAGATGTTTTCTTATTGATCTAATGGTATTCCATGTGAGAGACTTGAAATGAGAGTATCAGAAGAGTAGGACTGCTGCTCTTTCTGAAATTTGGCCGCAGATTATTTTGATAAATTGTTACTTAGTCTAAATAAAATGTAATCAAGAAAATATACCTGCTAAACCTCCACATACTGAGAGGCTGTCTTATTGTCTTGCATATGCTTTAAACGTTTTCCACAAAATATTGCCAATATTTTGCACTTACTTGTTTATCTATTTACTTACCTACAAATCTGTTGAATGGTATGTAATCCAGAAGAGAGAGTGTGGGTTGGAAAAACCAGTGATATATTGAGAGACAAAGCTATTCAATGCCTTGTAAGTGATAGATGGACTTAACGAATCAATAAAGACTTTCCCAAGGGCCAAGTGAAACGCCAACATTGTAATCTGTAATGTTTTGTCATGGCTTTTTTAGGACCTCTCTGTGTTTTCCAGAAGTTCTGAAGTTGCAGCAGCCACATTTCTTGAATTAAATGACTTGAATGAGGAACAAGTTGAAAAAAAAGTTGATGGTCTTAGTGTCTCTCATTAAGGTCAGGTCTGTTTTGAAAATGTGTCTATGAATGTTGGGTTCAGCTAGGTTTCCATGGGTCAGTTGGATTAATGCTTACACAAAACACCTTTAGCTTTAGTGGGGAGTGGCCGCCTTTCAAAATACAATATGAGTACAAGAAGAGTCGACCGCTCTGGAAACACAATTCCACCAGCGCATTTTGAGAGGCTGGCGCTGATGGTTGCGGAACATGCAGTACCTAATTTCCAGTGAAAACAGCTCTGAAGTAGGCTCTGAACCTTGATCCTGTTTTTGTTTTCAGAATCACTGACAGTAGCTGTTGTTAGTTTTACACTTGTGGTATAGCCAACCATTGTTATATTTTTATGATTATTATTATAATTCTTTGTCTTTAGTTTTAGATATGTTCCTTACCTCCTCTAATGACTGCACATTTTCTTCATCTCTATCATCATCTTTTGTTACAGGCCTTCCCAGCAGCCAGCAACATTGCCCATCTAGAAATGGACCTTCAGCCGGAGGGTGACATGGCATCTTTTCAGGATGATGGGGACCAACTCCAGGAGTTGCCTTTCACTCCTGTCCATGCCCCTGTCATTACACTGGGAATGAATGTGCCCAGGTAAGCCTCGGCAGTCATTGGCCATAGTCAGCAGATTTTTGTTTCAATAATAATCAGGTGAGTTAGATGACATCTTTAATTGCAGAAGAAGAAGAATTGCACTGCTTTATAACCAGTTATGATTGTATGCGATGGCATAACAAAGTACGGCTAATACCAATTTATTGAATTATTTATTGAATTTATTTTATTGCAACTATAAAACTATCATGAATCTATTTGTGCCAACTTCTGGATCCTTTCTTTTAGTTGTTAAATTGTTCTTAAACCCTTTCATGAGACCGTCAAAGTCCAACATTTTGCTGTTTGAAGATATTCCTTATCTTTTGGCAAGTAAAATAGGCTTTTGTTGCTGGTATTTGCTTTGTGGCCTATTTTGTCATAATTGTAAATCTGCCAATACTGACCAGTGTAATTTAGTCTTCAAAAACATTAACTCTGTGCTGATTTGAGTGGAAAGGTTGTGTTGCACTTGAGGCTAGATGCAGTCCACACACACTCCCACATACATAGACAATGAAAAATACAGTGTTTTGGCATCCTCTCATTTCTCAAAATCTGGGTGCCATGAGTGTTACTAGATGAAAAACGCTTTTGAGTGCATTCAGTTGAAACATCTTTTTAACATGCTACTGTGTTATCTGGCTGTGTTTTTCAATACAAACCCTTGTGCAGTCTGCCATTACTACAATTGTTCACTGGCTTACTATCTGAAAAAGGATATCGATTGGTTCACTAATTGGCGGCATGTGCACTGGGTTGTATACTATTATTGTCAGTAGGTTGGACAATGCAATGAGCAACCAATTTAAAGACATCATTCTGTCAGCCTTTACATACCACTTTGGTTGATGGTCTTGCAATGGAATGAATTGGCTTGCAGTTAACATCCCATTATAGGGTTTCAAAGGGGTATCATAGCAGTAGCAGTAACAGAGCCAGGCTTGGACACCAAATGAGACAGCACACCCTGTGAATAATGGGCACAGAGTCTCATAAATGAGGCATTGCATTAGCACAGAGTCTGTAAATAAGTGGCTGGCATAGAAACTGGGTCTCAATTCTAGAGACTGGATCCAAACATGATTCTGCTCAGTTCATTAGTCTGAAACATTTCTGCCTCTTCACCTAGTGCTAAACGCTCATATTTTTAATAGTTGTTTGCTGTGGAATTGAAATTAAAAAGAACAATGAGGGCTACAGAAGCTTAATTTAAGTGACAGCACAGATCTGATTGAGCACTTTTCGAAATAGAAATAATTGCCTGGATATTAATCCAAGAGGCAAAATTAAGATACAACTGTCAGCAAGTGAGATGGGGGGGGAGGGGGTGCAGCTTTAGAAATGTGTTATTGAGGACTAATTTGTTTGCCAACTGGTCATTGTCATCCTTAGTGCTACTGTCATGCAAAGCAAAACTCGATTTTCATGTGCTTGCACTTGAGTGAACCATCTGTTCTCAGAGTATTTGGCGGAAGTAGCTTTTGAAAGTAGCTTTTTGAAAAACAGGTGGCCACTATGATTAGAGATAACTGCCAATTAAGCTACAAAATCCTGTGGGAAAATTGTGCACCCATCCTCTCCACAGTAAGCATTCTTTCTGTGAGACTGCTTGACGAATACTGCTGACAACCTCATGCTGTCTAATCATGGCTTCACCACCTTTGGGAACATCCACCCAGACGTTGAAATTCAGGTTCATTTTAAGTGAGTAAATTAAAATGATCTGTGAAAAGATAAACATCTTGGGCAACCAAATAACGGAGCCAACCTACTTTGAGCTGAAATGAAATTGTAACAGGATGGAATTCCTCTCTCATCACAATGTTTCTAATGCCTCACTTACACAAATCCCCCAAAGTGAGGCCAGTGTAGCAGGGACTAAACACATTCCTGCTGCTGCTCATATAACATTAGGAAGAAAAGGAATGATGTGTACTAATGAATCTCGAACGGTCCTCTGACTTAAGCCTTTTGATTCTCCTCTAGTTCCTGCTCAGTCACCTCCAGGAGCTCCTTGGCCCACCTCTATTCTGCTGGATTCCCAGATATTGTGGACTGGAGTGGGCAAGTGGCGGAAGTCTTGGACCCAACAGAGCCTGTACTCTTTGACCCCCAGCGTGAGGAGGCTGACCCGCTTCTTGGCAATCTGCTATTGTTCCAATTTTTAGCCTTTTCCAGGTGAGACTCGCTCAGTTTTTTATTGCCTTCTCCTTGTTCGGGTGAATTCAATGCATTGCACTAGACATTGTGTTTAGCTTTTCAGTATAGGTTTGATCCTCATGTAATGATAGATCCATAATGTTGTTTGGAGAGTAGTAAATGCCCCATACCCACAAATGGAGCTTCACAGTAAACAGAGATGGAATTCTGCTCTACTCTTGATTATAACTTCACCAGTAAAGGTTGTATTTGCTCAGAAATTAACATGAAGGCACTACACCTAAAAATAACTCTTTGTGGAGATGAGTTTGCAGTGCGTTTATGTGAAGTCATGGTACAAATAGTTTTTTATCTCAGTTTTGTCTTTATCTTTCGTTTTTGCCTGCCAAATCCAAATATACATAATGATCTTCATTGTGAATACATTTTTTAACGATGGACTCAAAATAACAATGTATCAAATGTGATGCTGACCGCCAGAATGAGCTCTATTGAGTGAGAAATATGCAGACAGTGTCAAAGTTGTATTTTTCTTTCCAGGCATATGTGGTGAAGTGTGTCAAGTGTATGACTATAAAGCTATCAGTTTTTGTGTTTAGAGACATCAGAAGCATTCTGCTATAAGTGAAAGAGTGCCGTCCCTGAGATGCCTGCAGTTTGCCCACGTTATTTTACAGTGACTGGCCATTGGCCATTATCTGCCTACAGGAATAGATATTTTGTCACTGCATTTTGACAATGCACTACTATGTGAGTTCTTGACTTAACATGCAGCCAAGTCCTGCCAGTCATTGTTCACTTACATGTCAAGTACATACCCATATGCTGCACACACATAATTGCAGAGTAACTTATAAACCAATTTTCCTCCGGAAACACACTGAAAGCGTTTCTGTCAACGACACATCACAAAAACCCCGTAGCCACCACCCCTTCTGTCAAAGCCTGACAGTGGTATGGGCTGCTGAAGAATGGGTTCAAAAACGCACACACAGCCTCTTTGTGTCCTTCTGTCTAGCCATCAGCAATGTCAGCAGTTTGATAAACCCAACTCATATCTGTCATGTTCATCAGAGACTCAACACAATCCTGCCAGGACTCTTGTGTGTACCAACAAACGTGTTCTTTAGAGCAGCCATTCTCAAACCCAAGACTGCCGCAGCCCAATTTGAAATCGGAAAATCTTCTGCGGCCCACCAAAAACAAAACAAAAATAATTAACTAACTCAGCAACGTCCTTTCCTACCTGGTGGCCCTGGAGCTGTGTTCCATGGGTTCAGGTTCGTGTCTGGGTGCGAGTGATGATTTGTTTTTCTTTCACTCAGGAAGAGATAAACCTGATCACCTAGTATGAAGTTACATAAAAGTGCATTACTCTGAGTAACGATCTGTTATGTACAGTATGCTTGGAGAATGAATTGGAGAATCCTATCGATTCTGTCGATGTACAGAGCTTAATCACTTTTTAATAGCGTTTTGTTCATCGTCACCATATCATCAGGATACCCAAGGCAATGTTAGTTGGTTAAACCATTTCAATCAAATGTAGAGCAGCCAAAAGAACCATTACCGTGAGCTTTCCATGCTTCCACGTTGTGCTAATAATAAAATAATACATATGTTGCAAAAATCAATATCAAAGTAGGAAGGTCTGTTGTTAGGTGTTGTGAATCTATAGTAATTAGAATAGAATAGCTTTTTATTGTCATTGTACATGAGAATACACAAAAATGCATTTGTGCTCTGCCTGAATCTTAGAACAACAATAAATAAACAACGCACAGTTCCATTCATACATTAAAACATAAGTAGTCCCATTGCTCAAGATGTCACAATATTGCAGTTGACTTTTGGGGTAGTAACTTGTCTAATGTTTGATTTTGTTGAGTTCACTCATAGCCCTTACAAGGAAGCAGATATAATTCATTTGATTTATAATTGCCTTTTCTTTTCTTTTTTTCATGTCATTGATGATTGATAAAAAAAATCATCCATGTCTTGAAACTTGCATAGTGTTTAATCTGTTTTCTGCTGAATGAGTTCTCCCTGCCTCACCGGGAGTTTTGGAGCCACCCACAATATGAAGAGTGTGTTTAGACCTATGCATGTGTGTGATATCACAATCAGAGGGTGGTTTTGTGAAAAGAAATACACAACACCAGGAGGTTCATAAATTACAGGCACATTTTTTTCCTCTCTATAGGAGTCCTAGTAAATAATGGCTACATGCAAACCTAGGGATTCCTAGGGTGTGAAAAGATACTTTACAATAATCTTGATTTATGCTCTCTAATAACAAGTTGTATCTTTTAATAAGAAGCCAAGCTACTTCTGAATCAATGGTGAGTTAGTACCTCCTTAATCAACTGCTTAATCAGCTTTGAAGATGTGACGTACCTAAAATTCAAATATTCATTTAGATTATTGTTTTTCCACTTTTAAGCAGCAGTAAAATGTATTTGACTTAATTGGCATGGGTAAGAAATACATATTTTCCTGATTTCCTGTCTTTTGCAGAGGTAAATCATTTGATGAAATTTGATTTACTGTCCTATGTCTTTAGTGACATTTCCAAACTTCCATTTTCTCCTCACATGGGTCGTGTAATAGAAACATCACAGTTTATAACTCGTTAATTCAGCATAATAAATTCACTCACTTCTGCATTTATTTGTGCCACAAAAGATTTACATGAAAGCTTTTATTTTTAAAAGTGTAGTGTAGTCATTACTTTGTGAATAATCATTGATCTTTGTCTTTTGTCAGGATTCATACAGCGGGTGTTAGTCCTGATTGGCCTGACAACATCTACTTCACCTTCCAGTTCTATCGCTTTCCTGCAGTCACGTCACAGAAACTCAAAATTGTGACCAATGACAAGGTTCAACAGAAAGCCAGCGATCCACTTCCCTGTGTACTGGCCTCCATCAACAGGGACGGCACCGTCGACTCTGGTGAGGATCTGCTGCTGCAAAGCATTCTGTTCATTCCTTACTGATATGGAGAATTGAGCCTTCTATTGACAGCTGTGCATTGCAAAGTATTGGGTTCGAATCTGCAGCATCTGAAGTCATAACAGTGAGCATGCAGTGATGAGACATTTTGTAGATTGTTTTTATAGAGAGGGAAAAACTATAATGATAATAAGACTATGTCATAAACTCGAGAAATGGGTGAAAAAGGAAACAAAGAAACCAGTTATGACACTAATGTGAACTTGGTGAACTCCATCCAACAATTTTTATGCAAATTCTGCCATATCTTATGGAAGTTACTATTAATAATGGTGTCCAACACATTTTTCAAAATGTACACAAAACGCTTGTGCACTTGCAAAAGGTAGATTTTGTTCAATAAAATGATATGCAGTAAAACTGATTGATGAACTGATACAGGTCATGCAATTATCATGATGTCATTTGACATTTCAGCTGTTTCTTTGTTGGACATTGATGCAACTTAGGAAACTGTGGACTGAGGACAGAATAAAACCTGTTCTGATTTTCATATATTAGAAACACCCAAATCCTAAAATTGCACAGAAAACACCAGTGGACTGCCTGCATTAACTGCGATTTAAGGGACGCTATGAGAAATAATACAACAAGCTCTGGACTATTTTAAGGAATGAATGGACTCTGAAGCAGTGTTACATAGTAGAAAAGCCCCTTTTTGTAACATTTGCCTTTATGTTGTTCAGTGTGTTCTGTGATGTTGCCAGATGTTGGTAGTGTAGTGCGGCCTGTGCAGTGTGTTTGTGTGTTTGCGCATGCAAGCGAGAGAGAGAGACACTTCTATGGTTAAGCAGAGGGGCTTTTTATGTGCCAGTGGCTGAACGTAATAACAGGGATTGACCCAGATGTCACTAAAAACCTTCTGCCCTGGAGCAGTAAAGAGAGCTCCTATATGCTTCCCGAGCACAGTTTGGAGGCTGTAGCTTAACAGGTTAACACAGTTTTATTGGCTTGTACACTTATGGACTAATAAGTAGACAGTTTTATTCACAGTTTCCTTTTTGCAATATTTGCATAACTCATTCATTTCAGACAAGAGCAAACTACTGGTTTGGACCAAAACATGAATTAAAAATGCTGAATCTGAGAGGTGGGAAGAAAGTGATGTGATTTTTTTAACGCAAACATTTCACACCAAGTCCAATTTGAAAAAGGAAAAACTGAATCCTCTAAACCTACCATTTTGTGCTTGTTTGGGGGAGATGAACTCCACATCATCTACACTATGTGTCCCTATTATTTTGGGCAGTCTTCCTTCGTCACCCTCCAACCCCTTATATACACTACATGTTGTTGCTGTCTTGCCACAATCTTAACAATTTCTACGAAAAAACGTTTTTGTAACTGCCTTTCAGGCTAAAGGTATAACTCAGAGTACCAGGTGTATCTACAGAGATAAATTACACAAACACCCTCTGTCCATATTCCTACTTAGGTTGTTTGCAGATCTCCATATGTAATTTTTCTAATTTATTTTTTTATAGCTACTGTTATATCTTTTATTGGTGAGGACACTGTCAAGTGTTAAGGCCTTCATTTGGGAAGTTTATTTCCATTGACTGAGTGACTAGTCCTGTATGTGACAGTTTGGAACATTGTCTCGTTTACCATCATTAGTTTGGAGGAATACATTTATTTGCAATTTCACATTTTTACAAATTTACAGCTAGACTGTGATGAGGGATGTAGTGTAGTTTTTATTGACTTTCACTCAGTGGATGAAAGTCTTCAAAAGCAACACCAAGATGAAAAAAAAGCCAAAACCTTGAAGAAGCACAGAGATAGCTAAAACCCACTTTGCCTCTTGTACTTATCTTCTTTCTAAAAAACAATCTCACCTGTCTATCTGTTTGTACTAGCCAACGAGTCAATCTCCCACCACATCCCATTCCTCTACCACCAAATCTTTAAACCATTTCAATCAGCTTTGCATCATGCTGTAATGCAGAAGTGTATATTGTGTTCTTGCTGAGAGATATGAGGTTGCCAATTTACAGTATTGTTTCTTGTTACCAAGCTATGTTTGAATTGGTCAGGTATCAATTCATCATCAATTCATGTGTACTGACAATAACGAGTAAGGGAACTAGTTTTAGGTTGAGTTTAATAATACACATTGCTGTTGACAGCTGACATTTGGCTACAAAGCACCTATCCTAATTATAGTGTACATGCCCTCTACTCAGCCATTGACTTCTCTTAACACTATGATTCTCCATCTGGATCTTGTGGGTCATATCCCCCCCCCCCCAAGATAGGTCAAAATCAGGGTAACAACAAGGCATACTAAATGGAAAAATGTCAGCTCATTCATTAAAACTTCATTTTTACCTAGTACAACATAAATGAGGTGAAAGCTGGCCATGGTAATGAGCTGCTCCATCCCTGTTGCACTGCTTTATACACTGTACAAGCAAAATGAACATGTCATATCAGCAAGGAAAGCCTCAGTTCTCTGCTTTTGAGCTCAGCACTTGAAGGGATGATGTCGGTGTCTCTGTCTCGTTTCTTCAACACAGGAGGGGTAGGGGTGCAGTGTGTGCTGTATTTGACATGTGGCAAAGAGACATGCAGCTCCCCTAGAGCTGTGGTAAATTTATATTTAGATAAAGTGACTAATCAACTGAAGGGCTTTGATGTCAGTTTAAAGCATCACCCCCAGATTTCACACCACAGGAATTTTCCATTACACTGAAACGGGTCTGAATGTTTCTTTGATTCATAGGAAGCTTCCTGACATGTATCTGAGGGAACACTATAGCACTGCCTCTTTCAGAGAAAGCTAGACGGTAACCAGCATTTATGGATGAAGGATGATTTACCCCCACCCTTATGCATGATAAAGGAATTGTTGTATATCTACTATAGCTTGTGCACATTAGAGAGCCTGTGATGTATTGGACTCCTCTCCAGGTTATCATTGTACATCAGTGTCCTCAAACTACATTATGCTCCTCTTAGTGCTCTGTGATGTTCTGTGAGGCTGTTGCACTTCTCTTTCAATCAGCCAAGCAGGCACTGATTGATGTCAAGTTTACAGTATTTGTGTAGCAGCTAATGAAATGGAAGAGATATTACAGATTACTTTTGGAGCGTGATATTGAACACACAAACGACCCCCTCCACTCCTACGCCTACCCGTATTCTCCATTCCCCTGACACACACCCCAGTAAGTCGATCAATATTTCCCTACGTCTGCTTCTCTCTTGCTCTATAACATTCTACTTCTAGCAAATACATACTTCATGTGTTGGGTAACAAACAGTTATGTTGGTGATAGCCCCGGGGCCTCACAATCACATCTTCACCAACTTGTTAACCTTAACAGATTAAGATGTAGGAGCTGCCGTTTCTGTAATGATGTTGCTGCTATAGCACATTTGTTTTCTTGCAGTGTTCACAGACAAGACAGCTCTAGTTCAAACTTTTAGATATATTTTCGCTTTCAAGCCATACACAACACGGTGCAATGTGTAGACTGAGCCTTAACTGTGCTATTGCAAATGTATGGCACTGAACCTGTTTCCAGGATCATCCAGACCTGAGTATCGGAACTAGCATGTTCTACTTGGCTGGAGAGCATGTCAGAGAGCACACCTGAATTTGGGACAAAAAGCCTGCGATCACAGAGAGGGAATTGGTGTAGACAGACAAAGTGATGGAACAAATAATAAATAATAATAAAATAAAACACAGACAGAGAGAGAACCTCGAACCCTAACCCCCAACTCAACAAACATTGGCAGCTTATCACCCAGGTTTGTTACTTGCTCACTGCTTGAAGTGGTTTTGCCTGTCAGATTTCAGCATCATGGATGTTGCTCAGACAGGTGGAAAAAACATCAAATTGTGTTTTAGATAAATCCCCTGTACAGAACAATGGTAATACATTCTTATATTTGGGACATTGTTCATGTCCTGCTTACAAGTCTTCAGGTAAATGTTTCAGTGACTCTTCCAAACTGCAACGGTCATTATTTATGGAGGGCTAGACAGACTTACTGCTTTGCTTTGGGTCACTGAAGCTGTGTGATGCATGCTGTTATTTTGCAGAAACAGGTAATCTGACGTTCTTCTATAAAATATCGAACTATTCATTTATACCATCTACCATCTACAGTGATTCCTTGGCAGTTTTAGGAGTAGCTGATGAATGAAGGTGGCAACCACTCACTAACTTCCCTGTCACTAGTTTTGCAACAGTGCTGAATTTTACCGTACTCCATTTTGTCTCCTAGCTGTTCACTAACTGAGGTCTGAAAGTGCTTTTGTACGCTGTCCAGCCTGGTGAGCTTTGTAAGAATGCTGTATTGTCATCCTTTATTCACCTGTGTTTATCATGTGCATTTAAAAAGATGATATGATGTGCTGGTTAACACAATGATCAGCCATTTTATGGAAAAGAAAAACAGCGGATCAGAAGCAAAATCAAATCACTTGCTCCATGACCTATAAACTGCATTTTATTGAGAGCCTGTTGTTGACAATGTCATGCAAATAAACACAATTCTTTCGATGGGTGGAGGGAGTGAATAGACAGTAGACAGATACACTAATAATGCGTTGTCAGCGGTTGTTATTAAACCCCTTCAGGGTGAACGATACTGAGACAGAGCCAAGGTATCCTGTCTGCTTTGTGAAATGAGTTCAATTCCTTTAGCAGTAATAATAGCCGTACTGTTTGAATACTTGTGGGGATTCATGTTCTCAATGCAAGCATTAAGACCAAACTCATAGTAGCACAAAGACTAGACCCAGCTAAGTACACTGCATCCCGACAGGCACAGCACAGTCAGCACACCCAGCGCACCCATCAGTGAAATGCGTGGTGCAAATTCTAATGTATGTATGTGGATAGCAGCTATTGCGTAGGATTAAACATAAAGTGTATGCGTTCACTGTGCGCTGAACTTTCTCAAACATGCTCATACATCTTTCACACATAAATATTCAGTAGTTAATAAAAGAATAAAGCTGCTACTGTTGTTTGTTTTGAACGGAGCTATCAGTATGGCAGCCTAAACAAATTGCCACATGACATTGTGATGTAGGGGAATTCTAAAAGAAGGACTAGTGAGTACTGTGGCGTAATGATGAACTCACTGCTCCCCAGAAGCCCATTGAATTCCTCAAGGATGTTAAGGCGGTGGGTGGACGACTTCTTTATGCCTCTTCACACACTCATTAGTTCTCACAAGATGGGTTTCTATCCAGCTGGTAATTCAATTTTAAAGCTATAGTGGGCCAGCTTTTGATGTAAAAACACACCGGTTTATGAGCCGAAAAAACATACTGTGGCTGTAATAGATGGGAACATCCAAACTTCACAGCAAAATAGCACAAGTATCGGCTGCAGGTCCAGATTCTTCTATACTTTGAATCACAAGATGTGTTATCTCTTGCCCCAGTTTTGGCCTGATGCACAGTTGCCAATCACAGCTGTTTGAGATGATGGGGGGGGAAAAGTACATTTCCATCATCCATTTATCCAGTCTCTAGAACCAAGTAACCTGAAACATACAGTAACCATGGACACCGAGCACAGCAATGCAAACCCACAATAATAGAATGAACCTTCTACAGTTCACTTCTCTATCTATTTGTTCCCACCAAAGCCTACATTTTGCACATTGCATTACACATTGTGCTGCTGTCATTTTGTGATGCACAGACCAGAAGACTGTGATCTTTTTCCCCACTGTGGAACTAAACTCACAAAGAGTGAGAGAGGAGCCAGTACCTGTTTGAATCCCTCTGTTTACCTTTGTTTACCTATGCAAGTCCACACAGGGATTCAAATATTTTTAATATATAACTGAATATAATGTTACAGCAAGTGTGAGTGAGATATTTTACAGAGGTGCACACAAGCAACTATTCATAACTATAACAGTTATTCATCAGAGCATGAATTATTCAGAATCTTTCACTGCTTTTGTAAACCTATATGTATATCAGAATTTTGAAATCAGTGTCCTGAGAAAGTGGAGACTCAGTATGTTTACATGCAAACATGCAAACAATTTTTCTCACCACTGCGGACAAGGGCAAATAACCATTATACATTGGATCGTGAAATACTATAAACGATCCATTGTCTTCATGTCTGTGAGGGTTTTAACTTGTGTTTTTTTCACAACCACATAATGTAAGTGAAGTTATTAATGTGTGGTAATAACATGACATTGAATATAATCTAAATCAATAGCTAATATTAATCACAGGTCAATATGTTAAAAGACTGCTAATGATTTAAAGAAATCAGTTTCAGGCTAAGTAGTAATCTTGGTGTTAAGAAAACTAATAAATTGTGTGGTTTATTGACTAAAGTTGTATATTTTGTTGGTTTAGCTCAAAGAGTAATGTATAGATGGAGGTCATTTCTGTATTTAAATAGGATCAGCAGGTGTGTGTGATCTCCCAGGCAGAGCAAAGAGAAACCTGCCTCTGCATTGTTTGGAGAGAAAAAAACTCAAATCTGCAAGCCACAGATATTGTGGCACAAAAGTTAACTTGTTTATTTGTGGTTTACCTCACTGATTTCAATGACTGAAGAAGAGAAATGTGTAGCAGCAACTTTGTTTCTTAACTCCATTAATCATTTGAACATTCAGATATTTCCTCTTCTGTCTTCCTGCAGACACACATTATGCCTTTCATCTTCATTTGAAAAGCAAAGGGCATTTCAGATAGTTGCTTTCAGGTCTCTTGGTAAAGATCATTTCATAATAAATATCTGTTCAAAGCCAATTTTCCTCATATTGCAATTGGACAACACTGAACTGCCAACATCTGACTTTTAATAAAAGAATAGTTTCTACTTGATATATTGGCACATTCCTGACTAGTCTAATATAATTCTTCAGTTCAGTCTGTGTGTCTGTGTGAACTCTCTGTCCAGCCTCTGTCTGCAGCCTTCAGTGAGTTGGAAGTTGGAGGAGAAAAGTCAGGGGCAAAGGGCAAAATCGTGCCTAAAACACTGAAAAAAGGGCAAAAAAAGGCTGCTGTGCTAGAAAAGAAGTTCTGAATGAACTTAGAATTTTGATGAATCCATATTAATTAATTAAAAACATTGCTTGTACATACAATTACAATATGCATTTTGTGTCTCTGATCATCTTCTGATAAAATAAACTTCCTCATTCCTGATAATAATGAACTAGGAGGTCGTGAAACAAATGTAGATGAGCCATTATGCAGAACAAACAAGCATTTCACTCCTTACTAGTTAAATAATGATGAGTCTACTGTAGATTTTAAACAAGTGAGTGTCACCACTGATTAAAGAATGATAGGGTTAGGGTTGGGGTTGAATGATATCCCTGGCAGAAGACACAGTCGTAACTGCGGAATCCTCAGGCAGTTCAGTTGATCACAACTCAAACCACACGCCAAAGAAATGCTGCTTCTCTACTGGTTTAGGTATCATAATGTTTTGTGTTCGACAAAGAACCCCCAAATTTTGGTCAGTGTGGGCAAAAATTTGCCCAGAAAAAATAGCTTTTATTTCCTACCTTGATATACTCACACACACACACACACACACACACACACACACGCACAGACACGCACAGACAGACAGACACAGTATAACCTTAAACAACCCTGGGGCCAAATCTGCGAGCAGCTCCCCACTTGTGAGCACAAACACTGTGCATTCTCTCACTTTCCCTCTCTTGTTCTCCCTCTGTGCAATCATTGCCACCCATCCACTGCACACAAGCCTAATGCATGCTGGGAGAATTAATGGTCCGAGCAGAGCGAGTTGGCGGGTGGTTAGGAAGATGGCAGGGAGAGGGGGAGCTGAAGTAATCTGTGTGGTGTTGGCTGAAGGAAAAGGAGTTGGGATCTGAATGCTTTGGTCTTTCACTCTCTTTCTCTTTTATTGTCTCACAATATCTATCTAACTTTGCCTAATCATCCACCTATAGAGTCGTCTAGAGTTTCTGTTTCTCTTTTATCTTATTTCAGATATCTGATCACAGAAATATATTGCAATATATCGTCGGTGGATTATGTTTGCTTCATGAAACCTGCAATGTAGCTTACCTCATCCACGCCTTAATAAGCTGCAAATCCATTCAAAATGAATTAATTTAGACTTCTTTCATCTAACAGCATTACACAGTTCATGGTACGATAATTGTTTCCATTTGAAAGCTAAGAAACAAACTGGTAGCAGTAGTGGTCTTGAAATGGGCAACACATTCTCTCAGAGGACATTCATCATGGGAATACTGCGAAAAGAAACCACAATTTTCCTGTGAGTGTATGTGAGAGAGAGCAAGGGAGAGTCTTGCTGGTCTCTTTAACACAGCAGGGCTGTCACCAAAGGTCGTCATTACTCCACTTCTATCCAGCTACTTCTCTTCACATTCAAGTTATAGGAATAAAGGAATAAAGGCGGTGTGGGGGCTTTGATATGCAGCCAGGGTGCTGATCAGGAGAGAAGTCTGGGAGTTGAGTTGCCTTACAGACCCACACACTTTGAGTGCACACATGCCAATGCCATAACTCATTAAGATTGGAGTTGTGACTCTCCTGGAGACACACACACACACACACACACACACACACACACACACACACACACACACACACACACACACACACACACACACACCTAGTTGTAGCACCCAAATTGTATCACTGATGGGGTCAATTTTATTTGAACTGCTTGAAGCCAGGGGATAAGTGCAATTTGGAGTCGGTGCATTGAGAAACCATCACCACAGAATCAGCAGGTATTCATTTTACGTTCCTAAATTGAACTTGTGCTCGTACTCAAGACATTTAATTTAATAATAATCTAATAATGAGTAAGTGACCTAGCATCGGTATCTGCATGCTTTAAAGGGGCAGGCACAATTGCAAATGGCTAACAGAAACACAAGTGGCTGTATATACTAAATATCCAATTAGAGTTATGGCCATAGCTTTACTACTCCTTGTCCTGCTATCCTCCTGTGTCCTAATCTGGAGCTTCTTCAAAAAGGGGCTTTTTTCTTTTCATTAATGAGGGAAGAAATCTTTACTTGTTAAATGGACATACTGGTAGAAGACATGCATAGACTTAAGTCTGCTATTCCTGAACTAATGCTCACTGTTATAATGCAAGACATTGAAATATGAATGCATCATAAGCATGCTTTTATTTGCCCCCTAGGGTGTTCCTCTGTGCAACGAGTACATATTCCTTGATGTGTACTACCACGCTGAGCGATCATCAGACATTATGATGAATAGTTTGTTGATGGATATAAAACCATCTGGAGAACAATCTCGAGTTGTTGGAAGACTTGGTTGTGAATATTTATGAAGGGTCATGTTAAAGGCAAATGTACCCAAAACATTTAGGGCCAGATGTACTAAACTTTTTGCGCTGGTTTGGGAAGCAGATTTGACCCAATCTGCTCTAAAAAATGTGTTATGAATCAAAAAGGTGCACAGGCCTGGAAGCACGGTTTGCATGTCTGCTTTGTAAGTCATCGTGAGATGCACTTCTCTCCTTTATGCATGTGTATCTAAGGGAGGGTCACGCAAAATATATTCAACACAAATTGCGAACGCACAATGACACTTTAAGAGCCTGCAATGAGGTGCGTGTTTCATGTGTCGACCTTCAGTTTCTCATATTTGCCATGAAGAGTTATTTTCTTGACTTTTCTTCACATGTTAATTCATTTTGTAATATTTTGATGAATTAATCTTTTTGAACCTCTTGGACCTGTGAAGACATTAAGCTCAAATGTGTTGTGTGTGTAGAGGAACTACCTAGTAAATTGGTTTTTAAGTGGGATCATACAACTAACCCAAACTGCTCATATAATCCAAGACACTTATTGTATTTGATATTTTGCACTAAATTCTGCTCTCTCCCTATACAGGTTGTCCAGGGCTTCAGGTCCAATTCAGAGTAGATGATGCTTTTCTGAAGCCAGGTGAGAAGCGCTGGTTCCTGCGCTACTTGGCTCTCCATAGCATGCGGATTGACATTTGGAACAGCAACTCACTACTCCTCATAGGTTCCACTGCCATTGAGCTCAAGGTAAAAAAACAAAACAAAGCACAGTATTTCATGAGGAGGTGTTGTGGGAAAAATTTCAAACTTGGCACAGCTGCTTTAAACTAAGATTTTGTCCTTGGTGTTGTTGATGTCCATTTACTGCTTACAAACCAAATGTCTGTCCCTGAGCCACTGACATCTGCTTCTTCTCCTACTTTTTTTTTCTTGCACATTTCTCATTCTGGGACATTAATCTGTATAGTTGTGGTTAACATGTTATACTGCATGTACTGTATATGCTCATTAGTTACCCTCCCTTGCGTCCTGTTTTGTGTCCTCAGTACATGTTGCGTCAGGGTAAAACTGCAGTACAGGCCCTTCATGAGGTGGAAGTGCTGACCACTGACTATGTGGGGGAAGACACCCTGCTGACACGTGCTGATGCAGGCCAACGCTACGCTGCGAGCCCCATGGCGGTCCACACCATTCTCAAGGGCCGGCTGCACATTCGCTCAGGCAACATAGGTAAAACATTTTTATCCCTCATGGGTTCTCAGGCCTTTCCCAAGACTATCGTGATACTCCATATTTTATCTCTCTTTATACTCCATACCTGATGAGCTAAATGAGAAACAGGATTGTGACTCATTGGGTTAAATGAATAGTTGTCTTACCAAATGTTGACAAATTTGTCAATAATTTCTTGATGCGTCTTTTATAAGATGAGATGAGATAAGATATCCTGGGGTGGAATTATTTTGCAGGTTGCATTGCAAAGTAAGAAAAGTGCAGCCTAAAGAATCAGATAAAACCGCCTGTACCAAATTTCAGCCATCTAGACCCAGTGGATCATATTTTATTGAAGTTTCACTAAATTGTGGTAATTTTCTGTGAGTTGGTGGTGTAAACTATTCAGCGAGGTTAAAAAGAGTTTTATTAGTCATATATTCTCTGAACCAAAGCTCAAAACCTTATATTATAAGTTTATTGGCACTGGAAGACCATCTGTGCTCATTCAACTGCTTTACACAGGCTACAGACCCGGACTGACTGCCCACCCTTTAAATGTACTATTGGTCAAGAGCACTCCTGGCCTCATTTCTCTGTCAAGGCTTGAGACCCAATGGCGCAAGCAAGTAGTTGCTTTGAAGCTTAGAAGCTCTACTATTGAATGAAACCGCCGTCGACCAAATTGGAGTAGGTGGGAGAGAGTAGTATTCACTCGAAGTGATTGGTCAGTTCTTCTTGCCAGCTGAATCTGGGCTGAATGATGTTGCTAGTTATTAGGATATTGAAACTTTTTGTGCAGAATTGTGGCACTAATCTGCTCATCTGGAAAGCAGTGATTCAGTGATTGTGTTTGCAGTAATAATCGTTTATTTGAAATCACTATTGAAGTGGTGCCTCAATGTGACAGGGTGAGGGGAGCACAGGGTTTCAACTCCACTTTTGTTTATAATGATATTTCTTTTCTTTCATTGCATGGAATCTATGGTCATGATGTCTAGAATAATTGTGAGCTTTGCTGTGTTTCTGTGATGTTTTTGTACGAGTTATAAGCATAATTAATAAGCCAAAAATACAGGCCAGCTTTAACATTGCTGGTTAACGGGGTAACTGCTACTGTTACTACTAGTATTAGATAGTAAAGTGACCTTTTAGTTTAGTCACATTGCTTTCTTACAGTTTGGAAAAATCGGGAAATTAAGAGAGGTTGTGAACCAAGTATTTGTTTTAAAATAAAAGTGTATTACGTATATATACCAGGAAACAGTGCCCACTGTTCTGGTGTTGATGTGTAAATGACAGACGATAGGACATGGCTTCAAACAAATATCCTGTAAATTGTTCTTTAGTGAGTAAGATGGAGGTTGTATCATTGTTGAGGCCAAAGATCTAAAGTTTGTCTTGAGGGTCATGCTTGAGAAAAGGCCAGTCTGATATGTGCTGTGTGCAATGCTGCTCTACACGTGGAAGTCATGTAGAATTTTTGGCCAGATGGTGGTGAAAGAGGACCATGAATACCTACCACACAACAAATTGTAGTTCCCGGATTAGATCATGAGTGATGGTCTGGTTATGTGTGTGAGAGAGCGAGAGAAATGCAGAATGTAGAATGTGACTCTTGAGGAAGATGCATGATGCTGCTACAATGTGTGTGGGATCAGATCATAACTTTCCTTGTAAATAAACCAATTAATCATTTGAGCACGTTTGGGTATCAGTCTTATGGATCATGAACACATGTTAGGCAGGAACAGTTTTGAAACATTTCATACAGGTTTTAATTTAGGCTACTTTATGCTCGTAATACTACTATTTTTCCTTACCCATATTTCAAAGCTGTCACTCTTGTTTGGAAAGGTTACAAATTATTTTGATAAACCAAATAGCTTTCTTGCTTTCTCTATGTGGCTATTAGCACACAGTTTTAAGGCTTGCAGGGAAAAGTTAGCTCTGCCTCCAGATTAGATGGAGGAGGTGAGGGGTGTCGTAAATCACAATATACCAATCGGATGCATTCCTGAAACACAAGGTAAAAAGCTTAAGTGTGAAGTTTGTGTGATGTTTCCCCAGATTATGAAGTAATCTTGTGTGTTCATTTTCACATAGTAGATGTCAAAATTTGGGGAACGATGTGTATCCCCAGGAATGCTGCTTTTTTTTAGGTGTGCAGGCGGCAAAGGAAACACTGTGTCAAACTGGAAAATCTTGATCCGTTGGTTCCACTCCATCTAGCAACTGAGTACCTTTCCTTTTGTCTTGCAGTCATCCATTTCTGGCCTGGCGTGCCCTTACAGTGTGATGGCAGCCGACAATGGCTTGCTCACAATTCATCAACTGTTGAAACGACACTCCCTTTCATAAACAGTGCATCATTCTCCGGGCTTCAGAGAGTGCTATTGTTGGGACTAAATATGCCAGCACTTTCTCATTGCACTTATCACTCAAAGCAGGTTGAGAGCAGAGTGGGTGGAAGAGGATGGGAGGGTGTCTGTGTTTGGCATGTAAATTCCAATCAAGACTCAGATATCCATCAGGCGCCTTGGCAGGCAGTCAGAATCAATTTGACTGGAGAAGGGGGGCTAGGAAACACTTCTATGTTTCTGTTTCCATCTGCCGCTGCCTTTCCCACATTCACACTCTCCTCTCTGGATCATCATCTTCATGTTCTGTTCATCCATTTACTTTCTTTCTCTTACATCATAAGCTCTCTTCCATGCAGCCTCTGGCTCTTCATTATCCTCTCCCTTACATCCTCTGTGTGTCGCTGTCTTACCTTCAGTCTGTCATGAAGCTGTAATTAATCAGTGTTCTTATTTGGTGGGTGGTAAGTGATGTGAAAGATGGTGATTAAGGCCTGCCAAAGAAGTGGGGGGATGGGTATAATGAATGTATGAAGGCTTTGACAGGGATTAGGTGTTGCGGACACACAGACAGATGCGCCAAAGCATGCATGCATATCAAATCACTCACACATGCCAAATATGAATGAATGCATTCATATTCAGACATATAGACAGGCAGGTGTAGCAGAGCATGGACAGGCTGTCTGGTGAGGAGACTGGATGGATGGAAGGCAGTAGAGGTAGACATGTAGAGCATATCTATTATAGTATGACAACCTTGTAACTTAAATTGTGGTGATTTTCATCTTCAATATAAGGATTACATGGCTTCTCTATGGGTTGTGAAAATTCTACTACCTCTAAATCCCCCTGGATAGATTCAAAAATCCATGCTACCCAAGCTAAAAGCTAGGCTGGGTTGACGTGTTGGAAATACAGCTTTCAGATTTCAGTTCTTGAGCTGGAGAAAGGTATGTTTCGAAAGTAGCAGCGGGTAAAAGGAAGGAAAAGAGTAAGGAACATTACAAGCACATGTTTCATTGGAGATTGAACATAAAAGACTTACATTTTTATGTAAATATTGCTAGGTCTTATTGGAGCCGTTTTGAATTTGTCCACCAAGCATTCCATAACTAATGATGATATATTTATTGCAAAACCCAACGTTGATAATAGAACATTCACGTTTGTAGCCCATCTACTACTCATATGACCCACGTCACTTGCACATCATATTTATTTCAGGTTTTTCTACATAGCAAGCAAGTCATTACTAACAGATCACCTGCATGTGCTCCAAGTATATACTCAGAAACAAATGAAGCATATGGAGTGTCATGACTGAGATGCTCTTAACATTGGTGGAAAATAGACAGGAACTGAATAAAAAAGGATATCAAGACATAGCATAACAAAAACATCATGTCCTCACAGGGATTACATAAGACAAACTGACTGACTGAGGGATCAAATACTTAAATGGATGATTTACCATTAGTGAATGAATGCATTGGGCCAGACATGCATCTGGATGCATTTGGAATGCCAGACTGAGACAGCTGTGACGTTTGTGAGATGTGAGACCACACATCTGGTAGAGACAGCAACTTCAAACAACATAATATTCAAATGATGAAGTAATTGTAGTAATTTCAGGTAATTTGTATGTCCATGACAACCCTCTATGCTCACATGGTGCTCAGTGTAGGCGCTGCTACCTGCCGCCCTCTCTCCATTTTCTAATTTTATGTGTTTCACTCATGCATGCTATTAATCATGTCTTTTCTTTGCCCCATTGGGGATTTATCAGAATTAACCTTTATTAGAAAAAGTGAGTGGCAGACTGTCATTTCAAAAGGAAAAGGAGAGAAGCACCAAATTATATCCTTTTTAATTATCAGAAGGTGGGACTGGCAAGTAATTAATTAAATGGTAATGGTATATGATGTCAGGCCTGTTCAATCATTTTATAAAGCAGCTTTCATTAATACCATTATAAAGGCCAAAAGGGAGCAGATACACATCAATAATGGAGAGTTGTGATGGTGCAGCTGTAACAATGGGAGTTTGGTTTTGCTGCAAGGGTCCTATAAAAGGAACATCAGACAGGGGTAAATGAAGAGTATATAATCTATGCATGTTTCCTGCAATTTCCATGAACATAATTGACTGGTGCAACTGCAGTTATTGATTTCATCTGCTCAATCTACATGAACTGAATGGAAAATGCACTCCATTTAAATGGTTCCTCTGGCCAAGCTCCAGGGTCAAGGCAGCATTTGAGCTACGTTGTCAAATCGATGGAAACAAACCAAATCAATTATCTTTATTACAGTTGATGTCATTATGCTATAAAGCTTCAAGATGTTTGATAGCCTGATGCTGTGGACTCATTTATTCCTTGTCTAAGCTCATGAGGTAAATGAAGGGAAATGAGTTTCTGCTAGCACATGCCGTTGCATCAAACTTTAAGCATCAGCGTCAGTTCAATTGGAAACCAAAGCATTTGTCTCCAGACTCTGTCTTGCTATGTAGTCAGAGAAATCTTCTCAGACACCTGCCCTCCACCACCGCCACCATTCCCATAGACGTGACGCAACTGATATTTACCTTTGCTGTGCTCTAGACTTGTACCTAAAGGTCACCCCAGCCAGACGCATTACGCGGTGCATGTTCTCAGCAGTTTCAGATTATTCGTTTATGGTGACAACATAGAATATGAAAAGTTTGTTGTTAAAAATAAGGTTAATGCAGATGTACGTTTGCCAATTCTAGCTGACTCCACACACACACACACACACACAGGATCTGTTGTGTGTATCTGGTCCACCATAGTAGAGAAGACAGATAAGAACGTTCTCCGGAACTCATCGTGCTCCTCATCTGCAGCAGCCTGATAAGCCCCAGAGACGTAAAAACTGTTCTGCCCAAAGCCTCCAAGTCCAACAAAATATCAGTGAAATTTACCTAACAATTAGTTGCCTTGCTTAAGGTGTGTGTATACAGTGTGTCTCAGTCATTACAAGCTTTTGCTGGTGGTGCATTTGGCCAGACTTTATCAGGCCCTCACTTAAAGCCTTGAGGTAAGAAGTAATCTGCTTATTCTAAAAGGTCGGTGCTCTGAAACGGGCAGGCTGCAGAAATCGAATATTGCAGACTGCTTTGAAACCCCCTTGCTGCTTGCTCCCATTTGTTCTGCAGGCCGGTAAATCAGTGGTTTGTTGTGACCTTAACCTTAAGAATTGCCAGCAGAGCGGAGAGGGCGGGCAGGTGGGTTGCAGAGAGAGGTTATTGTCATGCAATGGCGAGAGGCAGTCAATAAATTTGATAGAGTTCAGCCCCCTGGCACTTTGTTCACAATTACTCTCTTTTGTACAGACAGCAAGGAGCAGTAAATGCTGTGCTGGGTTTCCTCTCAACACAAACCAAGAGTATTACTTACATGTGATGGGAGAGAACCAGCTTTGTTCTAACCATCTGCCTGTGTGATTCAGGCATTAGAGAGGGATAATATGACCAAGAACAAGACATCCATGTCATCCTGGATTAGAGCTAAGGTAGGTATTTTCTGACGAGCATAATGATGGTTTCAGTGATAGCAGATTAATTAAGATGATTGAATGAGGGTTGTAATTGGGTTCATCAGCAGTCCATTAGTTTTTTTGTGGGTAAGCAGCACTGGGTGTTCATCTTATCACATCCGCGCAGGCTTGTTGAATGAATCTATCTATCACCAAAGCTTTTTTCAACTCAAAAGAGGGGGGTCTGAAAGGCTCTTAATGAGGCACTGGGATTTCCATCACTGTGGCTATATCATCGATCGGATATGCATATGCGAAGACACAAGTAACGTCTTCATGGAACTTTTTGGGGAATATAACTCAAACAAATCCCTCTGGCTGAGGTGTACGGCTAGAAACGGGTGATGGATGATGAGGGAAATGCACTACGATGGCAGACACCTCACCCATTAATCTGCAGAACTGCACCGTCTGTGTCTGTTTGCATGGCAACACCAGACCCCCATTATTCACAGAGCTGCCGCCCATTATCTGTTTGTTGATGAAGGAGTTTGCCTCTAAAAGATCTGAAGGGTACTTTTGGCTCCCCTTGTACAACTCCCACAAGCTTTCCGAGGTGTCACTTCTGGGCGGTAAAGCTACTTAATTGCTGCACTCACAATATTTTGCATGAAAGCATCCTTTATGAAATATTCCACAGCCTCGTCGAAGAAAAACTTCTTACACAATGATTACACTCATCAGTTTGTTACGTTGAGCCTTCAGAGCACTGATGGACTGTAGTCGGAGCAAGAGTGCAATGTGTCTTAAAGAGCAATGAACCTTAATTTTAATTATTGTTTCAGTCATCTGTTGGAAATTGGATCTAAGATTTGCTGAATGTTGGCCTTTGTATACCCATAAATGGCATAAAATGGTCTTTGACCTCTGGCATTTGAAAAGGCACACGCAACAATGGGTGGATGGCTGCAGGCTGGTTCAGTGGTTGTGTCTGAATGAGGAGTTGTTAACTTAACATTACCAGGTGTTTTGTGTATAAAGCACCCTTGCAAATTGTTCACAAGCCTCTCCGACTTATTCGACAAGGGCTTTGTGCTGGCCGAATTCCTAGGATTTTGGCACCACAAGAAAACTTAACATTGATTGTCATTCACACTCTTAGCACAAGTGCACCCTGGAGTATTTACTTACGGAAAGAAGCAATGATTTAGCTGTTCACAACCAGAAATAATGTTGATGGCTGAATGCTGTGTTCCTGACATGATGCAGATTTTTCAGAATAAACCTGTCTGCCCGGCCATTCAAACTGTGACACAAAGCCTTTGTTATTTCAGGATTAATCATGTGTGTGACATGTCAAAACTCAAATTAATCTTTATGAGAAGGACCTGCAGCGAGGTGCTGTCTACATCCAGATAAATTACTTTGACAATCTGTCAGGCTCACATGTGATGAGCCCTAAAACCAGACAGGAATAATGTTTGTCAGCTAGCTTGGTAATATTTAGTGTTTTGTTATTGAATTGTCTTCCTGCCTCTTTGGCACTCAGCTCTAAGCCAAACAGGCCAGAGGCCAATACCAGCCATCAGTCAGCATGACACTCTGGGTGTTGCCGGATTTCTATGTACCCTTCCTGCCTATGTCACGGTGGTAATTAAACAGTCTGACTTCCATTCAATGACCCTGCCTAAAGGATCAGCCCAGGGGTTAATAAAGACAGTGCTGACTTACTGACTGTCAACAATGAAAATGTATTGTTTCACATCCAGGCTTTAGGCTGAAGTGGTTGTGTTTTTGTTTAGTTTTGTGGCATCATGTGGCTTCAGATCTTGCTTTGGCTTGTTACTTCAGATATGGCAGACACCACTCAGACTCTACTAAAGCTACACAGGTTTGGTATTTTGGTAGAATGTGAATTCTGACATTAAAAGACAATATACTTAAGAAAGCAAGCAAGTGTTAAAACTTGTTGTAAATGTTTCAGGGGTTATCTCAGGTATGATACGTTTGAGCCAAATCTAGTTTAAAATATCACCCAGATTTCTGAAATTAATGGCAGACAGAAACACAACTTCATTTTGCATGACTAAATGTTTTACCTGAAATGCAAATGAGGAAGCTCTGTAGCAATTCAAGGCATATGCTAAATGATGCTTGTAATGGGCATTGATGAATGAGGCAACATGTGTCTTTATGACATATAAATAAATATATCTGAGCTGGGTTTTATGAATTACTCCCATAGTCCCTGGATGTGCTGTTAAAACTGCTTTTCATTCCTCCAGGATGCCCAGCAGATCCTGACCAGAGGAGGGTAGGGGACATGATGTCGTCGCATCCTCACATCATCACACTTCGCAAAGTCACTGGTGGCTTCAGAGGTGGAAGCTTGTCCTCCAGAAACATCCTCCATTTAAATGGCAAGTCACTGAATTCTGATTCTTTACATATAGTATCAGTTTACTTTGACTGTGTAGTATCTGTTTATCTGTACTTTTTAGTATTCACTCCTCAGAGTGTATGTTTAAGTACCTGCGTGCGTGTGTATCCTGCACCATGGTTTGATTAGTGTCTTTCATTTAGGTGGTGACCCCACTGCCTTAATCAACTCAACCAGATCAATTTAAAATCTGTTGGCTCCACCACTGAACCACTCAATTTCCAGCCTAATTGAGCTTGCAGAAGCATCTCTGGTGGCTTGCCACAGTCGTGCACGCGTGTGTGCGTGCGCGTGCGTGATCACAGACACACGAACACATTGGGGAAAATCATTTCGTCCTCAATTAGACAAGGAGTCACCCGTCACTAGTGTTGTATATTCCTAAATTTGCCCCCAAATGTGTATTATGACAGAAACACGCATTCAGGCAACACACACACACACACACACACACACACACACACACACACACACACACACACAGAGTGAGAGCTGTCAGCACCTGCACAAAACCCCCACAAAAGTAATTGTGGAAAACAAGCAAATAATTGCTCATAATGATATTGTTGATTTGGTTTTACTAATTGCAGAATTAAACCAAACCCCACTCAGACCAAACCTCACAAATGTGTGTGAATGCTTTTCACACTGCACAAAATCATGCTGATACAGTTTCATATGCAAGCAAAAAGAACAAACAAACAAATAAAATGCATTTACGGGGGATGTCAAATACATTTCCCAGACTAGTGCAATCATTTCTTTGCAGCCTTACAGTCAACACTGAACTCCCTCATGTCTTCCTCTTGCCTTTCCATGCCGTTTAAACATACAATGCACCTAATTGCTTTCACTGGACCCCAGTCACAATAGCAAACTATGCCGAACAGAGCCCTGTACCCTGTGTGCCTGAGTGCATGTGTATGTGCTCACAATCACACTCTTGTCCTGCTCTTGTCTGCCTGTGGCTCTGTTGGAAGCAGTGTACCAGACGCTATCTGGTTAGGTGACTGGCAGTCGACCCACTCCCTCTTTGATAAGAAGGCTTGGAAAAATGTCCAGGGATAAAGAGTGCTGCTGGGAGAAGAGACGAGGAGGGGGGTTGAGAAAGCAGGACTTTTGGGGCGAGGGATTACCCATGAGTGTGTGAACGCACAAAAATGGGAAATTTACTCAATTTTTTAGCTTTCTCTCTCTTCCTCTTCTTTTCCTCTACTCTAACTCTCTCTCCCATCATTATCTGACATACCAATTTGTTTCTCTGTTGCACGGCTCAATTCTGCCTAAAATAACGATTTTGCCAACTTTCAATTACAATGTTTGTAGTTTTATTTCCACATTGCTGTAACTGAGTTTTAGTTTTATTTAGTTTTATTTTTGGGTTTCAATAATATGATCAGATGTGTTTTGATCTTTGGATTGAAATGTGTCTCATTGCAAATTTAGTCTGGCTTTCCTGCCATAGCTTTTAGAAATGTGGGTTATTGCCAGTCCAAATGAGGGTGGGTGGTTTGGCTAATAGATTCATCTTTTTTTTTGATGAGATATATTTTTGTGCCAAGGGCCATGGGTGAGAAATATAATTCAGGAAAAAATAGAATATTTTCCATTCTCTTTTCTGCAGTGGGGCTTAGGCCCAGCTGTATTGGTGCCAGTTGTTTGACTGGACTGTTGTCTGTCTACAAGCTGTTATTTCTTGTGTTCCAACAATACTTAATCCGTCACCGCTTCTCTCTCTTGGACATTTGGAGGTTTTTTTCGAACATATGGTAGAAATGGCAACAAGATTAGATTCCACTCTGCTCAGTAAATATATTCATGATTGCAGGCTGTTTTTGTCTTTGTAGCAAGGAACACAGCACACGCACAAAGACTGCGGACGGAGATGGATGGGGATCAAGCAGCACCGTTCAAAAACAGGATCAGAGCTGGAGACCACTACCTAAATGAGTCCGATGGTGGCTGCCACAAACTCAAGCGCATGGCTGCTGTGCATCAGAGGGAAGGCAAAGAAGGTGCAGAAAGCCTAGATAAGCCATCTGAAGTCACGGTGAGGTCAAACTCTGCATTTGAGTCAACACAAATCTCTAGCTACCAAAAGCACATCTCTATCCCCAAAGCACAGCCCCAGTGGTCTGTCCCTGTGTCTTCAGTCAATTTTCAAATGAACAACAGAAGCAGGGCTGCAGCTTTCTCACTGGCTCAGTGTGCTGTGAAACACGTCATGAGAGGCCCTTCATGGTGACATTGCCAGACTGGTAGTGGTACAGTTCTCATGGCACCGTGCCCTTCAGTTCTGTTTTTGTGACTGCACATGAAAGTGTTAATTGTTGCTCTACCCAAGGGCTTATTTTATACTTTCACCCATGGCTGCACATGCTAAATGTCATTTTGGCTGTGGTACGTGTTGCTGAGAGATTTTATTTACACATTGCATTTCCTGTGCAAGGCGTGTGTTTTAGTCATTTCACACCATCGTAGCAGGCAGTTCTATATGGAATAGAACTAGAGTCCTGGAACAGGACAAAGATAAACAATCTCTGCACACTTCAATTTGGAGTTTAATTTATGGGCTGTGAGCCATGACTTAATGTGGACCAAGTTTGTTTGCTTAGTCACAATCTAAACAGAGTAATCATGTGTAGAGATGTATGCATTACTTATTCCTATTCGTTTCTTTTACTATCCTGATATTGAATCTGAAGAAAAGTGCAATCTCTACAATCTTTGCATGATTCATACTTTTTTATTTGAATTCTGCCGTTTCCAATATTAAAAGGATCCAGCAAATGAGACGACAGAAGGCTTGTGGAGTCAAATTCAGAAAATACATTGCAACATTTGTGATCATATAAAGATTCTATGATTTAGGAATAATTCCACTTTTGTGTCAAAACTGACTTCAAAATGTGTTTTTACAATTTCTTGTCTACTGCTCTGGTGTGCAGAATAAATCAAACCAAAACTCAACACATCAGACAGTGAGAGTGTTAAAAAAATCCCAACAACCAATGTGAAAAATGTTTCACAGTCAGCCTGGTTGCTTGTGGAGCATACTTGTCAATTATTCTGGACAACACCAAATATGCATTTTGAAAAACAAAATACTGGTCAAAGGAAATAAGTCAATTGTCTCAGAATAGTCATAACAATATCAGCCTTCAAAACTGAATCTATTCATTCATCTTGGTTGCTTGCAGAGTGGTGTTTTCTGCTGTTTCTGAAGACACTGACATTGTAGAAATGTTACAGCCTTTAACTCGGTTATGTCTCATTGATATTACAATTGCTTTCACATGAGAGACCTGGTCAAGGCATACATTAGAACATGTATACATGTAAAAATATCAATCATTCTATAATAGAATAAATCATAAGACATCACTTTTAATGGAGAGCCTCACAGTCACATAATTGAAGTGACAAACAGATTAGACACAAAGGCAGTGCAAGATCCTTATCTTTACATCAAAAACCCCCTACCCTATCTAAACCTGTATGTGATTGTCTAAAGCCTCCTGCAAACTGTGTGATAAGAGCAGTCTTTTAAATTCATTGCCTAATCGCACAAATGGGTACAATCTTAGTGGTAATCTCTGTCAGACTGTGTCAAATCAAGTTTGGTGAATGCCAGTTTGTGCAGTGAATGCCTGGTGACTTGTAGCGCCACCATGAGTAGGAAAAAAACAATGTAGGTAACGACTTGTCATCCATCTGCAACAATTTATAGATTTGGGTTTATTTGCAATAGGTCTGAATTGGCTGGCACCAGTGTGGATTGGTCAAATATTTTAATCAAGCTTCTCATGACTGTAAACTTCCTTTGTGCCTTTATGATATTTTGCTGGCTGATTTTACACAGGAGTGTGTTTTTCACCCTTTGTTTCTGTTTGTGGCAATTAGTATCAAGGAAACCGGGGTCCTCATCAGATGAAGCGCAAAGAGGAGCACAGCAAGGCAGAAGGCATTAGCAACATGCTAAGCCAGGCCATCACCACCCAGCACCTGCTATATGCCAGCCTGGGCTCTCCTGAGTACATGGAGTTAGTCCTGAGAAACCCCTTTAACGTACCACAGACTGTCACCATCCAAAGTGACGACGCCGAGCTCTGGTAAGGCTAATCACACTCGCTCACTGTTGTAGTGAGGTATTAGCTTTTTGCCTCTTTTTTGGTCTACTATGAGAATTGACTATTAAGAAATGTGTGTGCCTTGTGATTTGAGGAATTTTCAAAATGGATTAGGATTGGAATTGTGGCAAGTTTGTATGTCTCATGTCTAACACACCAACTGTGAGCATAGGTGTTTATGAGTGTGCCTGCTGTTTCTGCATTACCAGAACGTAAAAACCCATCCCATGCTGTGAAATGTGTTCACAGACTCTGTATGTGTCTTCGAAGATGATGGCGTGATGAAAGATACAGTTGTAAGAAGCTATTTTTGTCCTACTTATGTCAAGCAACTACCAGTAATGTGGCTTTTGATGTCTCAATATGTTATTTTATAACCGTTCCATGTAGATCTCAAGCTCCGGGAATCTAAAATTTTAATCGACAACATGTTTTTATCACAAATGAAGGAGGCAAGCTATAGAGCTACAACAAGCAACATTTTTAACCTTTTGGGGAGGATTAGAGGTCAAACACTAATGTGTCAAAATGTGTCAGAGAGCAGTCCAGAGACCCGCTCACTTACTGTGCCTCACTGAAAATGCACAGAGGACTGGTCAAAACTAAGAATAGCTGCAAGACCCCTGCCAGTTCTAAACAGGGTCAAAAGGTCGGCTTCTACTCACCATGATGAACAGCAGGAATGATGACAAAATGACAAAATCACTGCGCTGTCCTATACTGGAGTGAAATATATCACACTATGATAGCAGAACAATCAAGATGACAGAGAGGTTACATGGCCAATCTATAATATGGAATTTATCACTGCAATAAGCTTCATTTGTTAAAAGTATATAATTCTATTATAATATTTTAGATTATTATAAAAAGGATCCATTCTGAAATTTCAAGTTACAGTTTGTACCCATCTTTTCAGTTTCAGTTTGCTACATTTCAGACCTATTGCAATATTTTTCACACATTGTATAGGCTTATGAAAGCAAAACCTCTTTCAGCATTACAATCAGATGTCCTTGACACAGCTTCAGCATAATGTAGCTGAGATGCTCATACCCCTTTTAATCCACACAGAGCAGCCATTATGGCTAATGGTTCCCCGATCAGCCGTTCTAGGTATCCATGCAGTGTTTGTTTCCCTCAGTTTGCACCATTCTTAATCCTCCTTCACATAAACTTTTGTTATGGATTCTGCCCATGTCTGTGCCTTGGATTAACATATATCAAGATGATCAACAAAGGCTGGTGTGTACTGCGAATGAATCATTATGGCATTAGCTAAGGCACTCGGCCTACCAGGTCTAATTGAGAGTCATCAATCCCTGCATCTGTCCTCTTGCTGGCTTAGCTCCCTGGTGTTTTTTTCTGCTGAAGCAACATGACACTTTTACACCACACCCTCTGCTGCCTCCTCCTAGAGCCAAGACATGTGTAAATTAACAGGAAAGCTTCCCTGTTACACGTCTTTCTTTTTGACAACACTGGTGTTTTCAAGAGCCAATTTCAGGCACTCAGTTCAGATTGAGACAGGTCACACATTACCAGCCGCTTCTGCTATAAAAAAAAAAAACTTTTTCCGCCGTCTGCTTAATTAGAGGTGCCAAAAGTTGTCTTACTGTGAAATCTTTATTTTTAAAATCTGTAATATTCAACTCTACTCACGTTTTATAATCTTAAAGCATTTCACCTCTGACATTTATCCAATTGTAAAGCTGTGCAAACACCACAATTAGGGTGCATGTGCATTTTATTATTTTGCCAGTTTTGTACTATGTAATTTTATAGCTATGTGCATTATAAGGTGAACAAATGAAATGCATCCATTAAGTCACACTCATAGGTCCTAAACTGCTGGCAAAGCTTTGTTTTTGGTTTGTCTTTTCCAAAGTGTTAAGTCCAACGACAACAACCAACAAAATACAAGGCTTTAGTCAGTATGTTCCATGTCGTCACTTGCCAACCAGAACAGAAGGGTGTTTTTGGGTGGGTGCGTTAATGAGACAGTGGGGACATTTGCAGCTACATGAATCTGGCTTGCAGCCACAGATAACACTCAACAGGTTTCACATCATATGCGTAGTGGTTCAGGGGCACAGATCTATTTTGTGGTTGCTGTAGTTGTTGTCACTAGTACCTAAAATGTCACGTTTTCATTCAATATTCACAGCAGCACTACTAGAAGGTAGAGTAGGTCTCTGTGTTCATGTTTTTAATCTATAATGTGCATTTTTCCCTTTTAACAAATAGCTGGAATTTGTTAAGGGTTGTTAAGATTGATAGGGTCCAACCATAGTTTTCCCATACAAGGAAAAATATTCTGGGAAATGTCTTATATGAAGATGGCCAATTTGTTGTCCTTATGTCAATTTTTAACATAAGGACAACAAATTCATGCAGGGCAGCCGCAGCCTTCAAAGCTCATATTTGTTGAGTTGTACAGTAGATCTGAGCTGAAGTCAACTTTTGTTTACATACACACTATCCTACAAATTTTCTCAGTACACTGATTGAGACAAATAACATTGTAACATATCATATACATGGAATGGAGTTCATAGGATTCCATTATTCTCTGAATATACAGTATATATAAGACTCCCTGCTTAATGAGGGACAGCACAGCAGGTGCTTACCGTACTTGCTTACTCCAGTTGGAAGACAATGCATACATTACATGCTTGAGCAAATCAACTAACAATCATATAATAAGTCACATAAATCCACGATGATGGTGTTTACATGAAGCTTGTAAAAGTTAATTTATTCTCTTAATTGCAGTATAATGAGTTTAAACATGCATGTTAACACACAGGATGTCTTAATGTGCAGATGACATGGATATCTGTCGTCAGTATGCATTATTACTACATCTCGTGATCTAGTAGTTGTGCCAGCAGTGCTTTTGAATATGTTGTTATGGGCCTTATTCATCAACTGTGTTTACCAACGAATGACATCATATGTTAAGCAGAAGAACAAATTCACTTGACATCTCTAGGATTGATCATTAATGTTTGTAATGGAAAATGCAATGGAAATGTAAAAGTGGAAAGGGAAAGTGGAACAGAGAGGTCTGCTTGACTCACACCTGTATAGGAAGCCTTTTTTGGGGGAATATGGCCACTGTGCACCATGACATCAGAATTTAACATTATGTACGCATCCTGGATTCATAACCTACAATTCTAGGGCAGTTTAGATTACAACATACCATTCTGGTCCTGTAGTTCCAGTGGTTCTGCACTGTCCAGCCTGTATGTGCCTGTTCAATTACCTAGTGGCCTTATCTGTGTCCTGTCCCGCTCCAGTTAACCTTAAACTATGTTTGACTGATCTAGCAGCACATGCACAGTTTGAAGGACCTACCATAAGACACAGGTGATTACCTCCTGTGCCTTTGTTTACACAATACAGCGGGTGGAGTATTTTCTCATTCTTGCAAGTCTTTGGGTGGCATCCATCTATCATTTCCTGTAAGTGCTTAGTTTCAAGTCAATGCATCAGTCATCACTTGACTGGAACATGCATTCATTCAAAGATCAGATTGGAGTCATCAACAAGCGTGCCAGGGTGATGTAGCACATGCCATGAATCAAACATGGACATTTAATATTTTGTATGTATGCCTTTGGGTACACAAAATCAATAAAATAAAAAAGCCTTTATCATCATTCATGAATGGAGCCCATTGGGTTTAATAATTAAACTGCAATGAAACAGTAACTGAAAATCATGAATTCAAGGAATGAATACAAAATTATGTAATTAATTACATTTATGATTGTGTGTGCGTGCGTGTGTGTGTGTGTGTGAGAGAGAGAGAGAGAGTGTGTGACCCTCTGTTCAGTATTGCCCTTAATATGTGACCAACAGTGTAATTTCACCATTGATACTTGATGGATGCCCTTTAACGCTGCTATACTGCCTTCATGAAACACAGTTTTGTCAGTGCGCTGAGGACGCTCTGCTTTTGTTTCCTCGTCAAAGATTGGTAAAAAATATCGATAAGGGAACAAAAGCCTCCTGAGAACACAAACAAGCCTTCAGTTATCTCTTTGTTCTAGAAACAAAATGAAAGAAGGGATGACCCTCACCCTGATATTCAGAATGAGGCTTTAAAGGGAGAGTACTAAGAGAGAGACTACATTAGTTCTTTGATGTCTGCTGTGGGTTAAAGCCCAAAGGCTCCTCTTGATGTGGAGAATATGCTGGCTACCTGTTGCCATCCATTTTGCATGGCAACCTTTTACAGTTGGCCGTGCAAAGCTCATTATGAACTAACGCTGCTGGCTAGCATAGGGGAATAGGGGACGATAACTTTGTAGTTATCCAGTTACTATAGAGGTTTTGGCTTTATTTCTCCTATATCTCTCTGATCCGTGCTCCTGTGTGATTCCCAAGTCCTTCATTCACATTTCTCTCCATTGATATTCTTTTAATCATATTGTGTTCTTTACAGGTTCCCTTGCTCGTTTGTCTCATTTTGGCCCTCCTCCCCTGTGTTTTCGTTCTCTCTCAGTGACTTGCTCTCACACACATTCCTTGCCCTATTAAGTTGCATTCAAAGTGATTTGTCCCTGACACATAGCAGCACAGAATTCATAGAATTGACTATTGCAAGGTTGCGCCCTGGAAAATTAATAAGCTCTCAATCTTCCAAGAAAAAAATCTCCTTCTCTGTGTCGCTGGGTTGAAGCCTTTGATGTTTGAAGTGTCACATTGCTTTATGCATTTTACAGTCAAAGAAAGAGGAAATACTGGAGGCATGAAAAAAGCCTATCTCTGATGGGATGCGTTGTCTTTTTCTTCTGCTTTCTCCATGGATATCCATTGGTGAGGGTGATAGGAGGGTAGGAGTTAGTCTGTTATTGTGCATAGGATCTGAATGAATGCAAAATGAAATAATGGTGTAGCAGAATCAACACATGAAATGTAATGGAATTTAAGGCAGCCTCAAATTATTAATGAGCAATGATGAATGATGGAAAAGAAGAGGGTTTTCCCTTTGTTTTGAAACAGCAACAAGAATGACACCCTGGTCTCATACTATATTGAACCAAATAAGTGGTTGTTGATGTATGGATATAGATATGATATGTAAAAAGACATGTAAATTACATATTACAGTTGAATCTGCCTTCATCTTACTTTACTTGTGTTCTTTAATATTTCCACTCAGCGTTATCACAAACACAGAGGAATGGCGTTACTTCAAAGCACTAACAAAAACACCGACCCCAGTGGAGGAGAACATGTTCCACCTTGAAGAGGGTGCACCAGGTCCCAAGGTTTACATCCGACCCATGGAAAGTATCCACATTCCCTTGAAATACCAGACCTTCCTCTGCGACCACACTATGGCTCTTCAGGTACAGTGACTTGCTGAGAAAGGAATAGATGGGAGGAAACATAGCAAGTAGCTCCATGTGTTAAGCCTTATATTGTTCTCAAACACTACAAATATAGCCATAATAATTATTGCACTACATAATTCTTTGTAGTGTTCAAATCTTGTACTTTAATCATTGAAAATGTTATAAATTAGTGATACGCGTTGAAGATTCATTAAAAATTAATGTCACTATACTAACCATATCTGATCTGTTTGAAGCTATATGCATGTAATATCAAACCATGCTTAGTTTAACGAGCAGTTTTTCCTGAGGAGCAGCTCAAGATAAATGTCATTTATATGGGCCTTCACATATCTCCTCTAGATCACTGGACTTTTGCCTTTAGTTATCATTTACAGATGGCCTCCTGCTTCCTGACTGATAAACAGATGTGTTGGCATCGTTTGTTTTAGTAGATAATCTCTGTTGATAACCGTTTGGGTTCTTATCAAAACTTTACAGGGACCTAGCGTTCTTCCTACAGGCAGAATTTCTCAAGTGGCCAAGAAGAATCCATCCAATGTTGTTGTCGCCAAAACTATCAAGGTACACAATCCTAATTTTCGTTTGATATTTTCCTTTCCTAGATCATCTCCTCTCATCTTGTGGTTCTTTATCCCTTTGTTTGTTTGTCTCCAGGCTGGAATTATATTGAGTTCTTAGTTGTAGTGCAGATACAGGCAAGGCAAGGCAATTTTATTTATATGGCACATTTCAGCAGCAAGGCAATTTATCGTGCTTACAATAAAATATTAAAAGCATCAAGAGAAATTACAATTAAAAACAGGGATTTTAAAGAGAACAAGCACAACAAAAACAGAAACAAGCTTAAACAGGAACAAGCTTAAACAGGATAAAACAGGGAAAAATTACGTTTGAGTTAAATAAAGTTACAGTGCCGTGAAGGAGATGGATGATGTAGTTTATTTAAAGGCAGCGGCAAACAGAGGAATCTTCAGCCTTGATTTAAAAGAAGTGAATAGGCAACTAACCTACAGTTTTCTGGGAGTTTGTCCAAGATATGCAGAGCTTAAAAACTGCACGCTGCTTCTCCATGCTCGCTTTTGACTCAGAAAGCAGAGCTGAACCAGACGACCTGAGAGGTCTGGATGTTTCATAATCGAGCAGAAGATCAGACATGTATTTTGGCCCTAAACCATTCAGTGATTTATAAACCAGCAGTAGTATTTTGAAATCAATTCTTTGGCGGATAGGGAGCCAGTGTGAGGACCTCAGAACTGGAGTGATGTGATCCACTTTCTTGGTCTTAGTGAGGACTCGAGCAGCAGCGTTCTGGATCAGCTGCAGCTGTCTGATGGACCTTTTAGGTAGACCTGTAAAGACCCCGCTACAGTTGTCGAGTCTACTGAAGATAAATGCATGCAAGTTTTTCTAAATCCTGTTGAGACATAAATCCTTTAATCCTTGATATATTCTTAAGGTGATAGTAGGCTGACTTTGTAATTGTCTTAATGTGGCTGTTGAAATTCAGGTCTGAGTCCATGACTAGACCAATGTTTCTGGCTTGGTCTGCGGTTTTTAACATTGCTGAGTGAGGTTGAGCGCTGACTTTTAATCGCTTCTCCTTGGCTCCAAAAATAACCACCTCAGTTTTGTCTTTGTTCAATTGAAGAAAATTCTGGCACATCCAGTCATTGATCTGTTCAATGCGTTTACTTAGTGCTTGAATGGACCATAGTCTCCTGGTGACATGGGGAACTCTGCACATTACATTTGTCTGTTCAGATGTATAATTACCTATAGATACAAAGTCGTCCCTGTCCTTTAAATATGATTTAAACCAGCTTAGTACTGTGCCTGAAGGTCCTACCCAGTTTTCTAGGTGGAGTAATATGTTGTGGTCGACCGTGTCAAATGCAGTGCTGAGATCCAGTAATTCCTATACTGAAATCTGCCACTGTCTGCGTTTAAGTGGATGTCGTCGAATACCTTAACAAGAGCAGTCTCAGTGCTGTGGTGTGCTCAACACCTGACTAGAAGTCATTGAAACAATTATTTAGTGCCAGGAAGTTGTTCACCATTATTTTACTTAAAAACAGGAGGTTTGATATTGGCCTATAATTGTTCATTGACGACTTGTCTAGATTATTCTTTTTTAAGAGTGGCTTGATGATTGCAGTCTTCAGGGTCTGTGGGAAGACACCTGACAGAAGAGATGCATTTACAATTTGAAGAAGGTCTGGGGCCATGCAGATTGAGACATTTTTGAAAAGGAGGAGGATTTCAGACGTTGTATAATGTCCTCCAAGTTTTTATGGTTTATTAGAGAAAATTGTGTCATGGTATTAGAGTTGATTTTAGGTGAACACAAAGGCAACGCATGTCCTGTTCCTGATATGGAGGCACTGACTGCTTGTCTAACTTAATAATCTCGGTGTGGCGCCTCCATATAGATTTCCTCGATGGGCTGACTTGCTTTGTACTGTGATTATGTAACATGTCATCTGTACGGCAGAATCCTATTCTGTGTGTGTGTGTGTGTGTGTGTGTGTGTGTGTGTGTGTGTGTGTGTGTGTGTGTGTGTGTGTGTGTGTGTGTGTGTGTGTGTGTGTGTGTGTGTGCGCGCGTGTGTGTGCGTGCGCGCGCGCGCGCGTGTGTGTGTGTGCGCGTGTGTGTGCGTGCTAGTGTGCAGCTTCTTTACATTTTTGCCTTTAATCACCATAAGGAGTCTTAAGCGTATGTAAATGTAGTACTGAATGAGTGCCTCCATAAAGTGCATGTTCAACTTAAATCATAATGTTTGGATTTATACAGGGATTTACACTATGCTCAGTGCTGTTTTAGGTGTATTTTTCTGATATTGACATTGGTGTAGCATTTTAAAAAGAACATACAATTTTGCACAAGCACTAGATGCACTGTATTTAATTATTTATCTAATTTGTGAACACCGTTCGAATCAGGAATGCAGTGGAGTATCTCAAGTCAATATACAGTTGTATTTGGATGATAGAGTTAAGGTATGTTAACCTTGTGCTACATCCCTGGGTGGAGCAGCATACAACACACCACTCAGGCAGTCCTCTGTGGAGTGGCAGCACACTACTACCTCCTCCCCCCCTGTCGCTCTCACAATCACAGCCCAGACACGAAGACATTTTTGAATTGTCAACTACGTACGTAAAAAGTTACACTATCCAGACAAGTTTGTTGAGCAAAAATTGTCTGCGGGAAGTCCCTTTTATCTCTCTTAAAGTTGTTTATCTTCGCCAACTGCTTAAAGTCACACTGCAGAGTTTAACTATCTCAGACGGGAGGACAGCATGATGCGTTCAGCTAATCTACTTTAAATGAACCGTGCACTCTGAAGTTATTTTTTTATTTCTGCACTTGAGCATCCATACAGAATAAGTCACCGCATTGTTAGGGGGGAGGGAGAAACAATCTAAATGGGTTCTGCTCTCAAGTGACTCATATCTTAGCATGATGTAATATTGTCTACAGCTCCTGCATGTTACAAATGTCATCAATATTTTCTTCTCTTCCTCATGAATAAATGGAGGTGTGACTCTCTGGTCTCTCTGCAGACATGTGCTTGAATCTAGTCAGCCATTATTGGCAGATGGCTTTGTGTCACTAAAATCAAGCTGTCCATCACTGTTTTTGCTGACCTGCCGTACCTAATAATCCTGTTGTTCATGTAGAGTAAAGTAACCGGAAGCTTAGTGCACGCTCTGGCACATTATTTGGCACTCTGCTGAGCTAGTTTGTCGTCTATGTGTGAGCATGTGTGTGTCAGTCTCAGCACGTCTGCTTTGAGCAAAAATTCCTGTCAAAAGGTCAAAGAGGTCAGGTCTGGATCAAATCTGTTTCCCTAAAACTGACAAGCCTCAACAGTGAAGCTGACAGGATGCCAGCTTTGGCACTGCTTTGGCACTGTTCTCAACACACCTCACTGGAGCACGGTGGTGGCTACTTGTGCAGGTCAGCATGGGCCTGTAAAACTGACGTGTCAAGTATTTGGACAGCTGTGTCAGTGCTCAACCTCTGGGAGTTTGTGACACACTGACTAAAATGAAGACGTTTTCTGTACCTTCAGGTTACAGTTCATCACTCGCTGGCATCAAGCTCATGAATTTTATTTTATTTTTGCACTGTCTTGCAATCATTGAAATACAAATATCCTGCATTGCAACCTAGTTACTTTCTTTTACCATCGGATTACCTTAGTGTAATTGGTCATAGAGACTTGCAGTCAAATAGCATTTGCTAATTATTAGTAGTAGTAGCAACAGCATTGTAAGAGCCAAAGATGATGATGATTAGTAATCATTTTGTAAAAACAATATAACATTAGTACTGATGATTTCATTAGAGTTCATAGGATTCATTTAGGTCAAGAATGCATTATTTAGTAATGTATAAGTGTTACCTTAGTGTAACTGTGTTAGATTTGGTGAGCCTGCTCTTGAAAGGAAGCAGCACAGTTTATTGATGGTATCATTGACTTTGCAATTTTGTGTTTTCTAATTCAACATTTAAAGGAGAGTTACCCTGTCTTGTTATCTGCATAACAAACGCTGTTGGGCAAACTTACCCGAAGAAGTGGTGCAATTACAGTGAAGAGAAAACAAGACAGAGTGCCACTACAAGTAGAAGTAGAATTTGTGCTAAAGTGCTTTTCACTTTGACAATGGCATTACTATGGAGACCCATAGATATATGGGAGGGAGGGAGGAAGCAATATACTCTATAGTGAAAACATAATAGCAGCAATGAATATTGCATTAAATTAGGAGATGCATAGCTTAAATTCACTTTAAGTGTAAAGTATTAACCACTTGAGTGTGTGGCGTTCATTATGCCCATCAGTGCAAATATATTGAATGTAATGTTTAACATGTAGTTTTTCATTGTTTATACATTACCCCTCAAATTAGTTTGAGGGTGCTAGCCGGTGCTAGAGAGAGCTAATGAAGTGTCCAAATTACAAATATACATACTGTGGAGACAATGACAAAGTAGGGATGCCCTGAAAATGCGTGCTAATCTGGCCTAAAGACACAACATTGACATTAACCAAATCTTTTCTAAAGGGGCAATTGTCTCCTGACAGTGGCAATAACTGACAGGTCAGGGTTGGCAAATTCATGATCATTTTTCCTCTGGGACCTATTCCTTTTCATGCATATTCATGGTATATACTGACTGCAAAAATGATATCAGCAATGGAAGGTGTCATTGTATTGTGGTTTAAAAATACAACAAACCAATGAATAATCTCATTGCTGCTGTGTGTCTTCTTAAATCTGTGAGCCACACTTTTATAGGAACATTTTGACCTAATTCTCTTATCTTGTGTTGTATAAAATATCAGGTCAACAAATATCAGTTTGGGAGAGTACCTGACGTGAGAGGATTGACAACTCCAATGTGTTTACATATGCTGGTGTATGTATATGTACATGATGTGATATGTACCCGTGTAATCAGTGCATATGTATGAATACATTTGTGCTGATTTACACAGATCCTGAGGGATGTTTTAATGCAGCCAACTTCAAAGCACATTCAGCAGCTCTGTGGGGGTTTCAGCAGTCAAACTGACGGCAACTTTCAAATTCCAGCATACAATGTACTCTATCATACGCTGAATGACTTGTAAGTAAATATAGCCCCTTAAAGGTTGATATTTAGTGACAATTCTGCTAATGTAATTTGCAAGAGGATCAAGGAATTGAAATGTTGGTGTTCTCTTAATGTGCTTATTCTTTAATCTCTTGCACTCACACAAAGAAAGAGAGAGCAAATGGTGATGCAAAGTTCTGATTATAAGCAAAAGACAGCAGCACAAATGACCTTGTGGTGAATGTTATTTTAAGCAGCCTTTTCAGAAACTATAGAACGGAACAGATCTTTTATTATTGCCTCCAGCTAATAGCCTATGTTTTCAGTTTGTCTGTATGTCAAAAACTAGTAACACTTGCTCCCTGTTCTAACATTTGTTTTTTTTATGCAAGCCATACAATTTTCCTGCAATTTGCTGCCAAATTCTTGTCGTGTGACTTGCTTCAAGTCCATTTCCGTAGATTTTGCAACCACATGCTGAGGAAATGTTTGAATGTATGCTGTCGGACCTGCATCGGACTTGTAACAACACGGCTGAGTGTTACATTGCTGATGCTATGCTGTTGGTCTGCCATTGTTTCAACAGGTTACATTCAAAGCTGATGATGGTAAGCCGATAGCCATCCTCCAAGTGAATGTTGAGCCAACACCCCATGTTGTTGACCAGGCTTTTCGACTTTACCATCCCGAGCTCTGTTTCCTGAAGAAGGCCATCCGCCTGCCACCCTGGGACAACTCTGCAGGTAACGTATGAGACACCAACATCAGCCATCATTAGAGAGCTGATGTCTTGGTCTTTTAATATGTAAAACACTCGTATGTTCCTAGAGCTTTGGTATTGACCTTTGGTGACCATCCCGCCCCTGTCTGTCATTTTGTTGTCCATGGGTTAACCAGTTACCGACCCGGATTCCAGGGCTCATATTTCCGTGCGCTGCAGTGACCCAAATGTCATCTGCCAGACAAGAATGATGGTAAAAGAACTCTATTCTTTTTCTTACATGTTTGCTTTCCATCTAAAAGTCATTCAAGCTGAAACTGCCAGGGGACTAATTATGGATCTGATTGCCTCAACAGCAATTTTTCCTGCCCTGCTTACACCATGCCCCTACATGCCGTTCTGTGTTGATGGAAGGTTTATATGGGAGGTTTATATTCCCTTCTATTTACATCTCCGTCTTTATCTTTATACCATTTTTGTCTAGGTCCCAGGGGAGCCTCAGGATGTTTACTTGAAAGTGCCGGGGAGTCCCAGTCCACACGTAAAAATGTTCTTTGTGATGGTTTTCACGTATGTATTATTTACTTAACAGGCACACACACACCCTCACACACACCCTCACACACACATACCTATATCGACACATAGACAGATTAGCTTGAAGAAGCTTTCTGTTTCAGACTAACTAGATATATTTGCCAAAACACATATCCCAATTCCAAATTTTACTGAATGTTTCCTAAATGAGTGCTGTTGTCACAGAGAAGTGCTGTCAAAGTCAACATGGGCCACTAAGACAAATTTTTACCTTCGTCGCAATTCTGCTGCTGTGATAGTGATGATGATAGGTGTTTGTTATAAAGCGATACCACGTCCCCAGTGAGCGCCTCAAACTAATACCTGATGAAATTCATCTTTGCAGTGATAAATGGATGAGTGCACCCTCTCAGATCTGGCAGGTTTACGTGCATTTCCTGGAGCGGGTGGACATCAGCTGTGTGACTGGCCAGCGGACCTGCCAGTCGCTGGTTCTGAAGGGGAAGCACAACATTCGCAAGGTTCAGTGTTTCTCATCGCACCCTCAGGAGATTGAGGTACCCCCTTTAATGCAATTGTTAATGTTTGCTCCGTTAGAGAAATTGATCTACATGCTGCATTGTTTACTCATTATCTTCTTTGTTAATTATTCCCCACTATTTTTTACTTGAACAAAACAAAAACTTGAAGGTAGAGCAGATCAAATCATAACTTCCTCTGTTTCTAATAGTTTCCAATGAGCTACAGTTTGAAAGTTGAGCTTTTGTCTTGCAGTACCTTTTTATTATCAGCAATTGTGTATTCCGTAATGATTTTGTACTAATTGCTCTCTTAGTAGGATGAAACTGTGGAACTGTCATTGAGTTGTAACCTCTGGTTGCAATCCAAGTCATTATTAAAAGTGCACAAATGTGGATTGGCAGTTTAATAGATCATTTCATCTCATTTCATTTCCATTATTGGGACCCCACATTAGTTACTGCCAAGCAGTCATGTCCTAAAATGAATAAATGAAATAATGTTCCAGGACAGTCAGATGTTCTGAATAGACCTTGTTTTTATTCATAACCTGAGAAGAGGTAGGAAGGAGTTTCTTACCCACTCCAAGCACAAAGGGCATTACATATTATTCTATCAAATCCCCCCAAAAATGATAGACAGTCACAGGCGCCACAGCTGTAGACCACCCCAACCTGTTTTCCTTGAAGAATAAGCAAAGCGGCTGAAAACTCTACGGATGTATTTTTAAAATATTTCACCATATGCATTGGGGGCTGCTTTGATCTGACACTCGGTGAGTTTGCTCACTGTGGAATGCTTTGGAAGAGTCTTATAATACAGGATAAAGCTCACATCCAGTGAATAGCTATGCTTTTCTCAACAGATTGAAGAGACGCTGCACAGTAAATCTTCTATTCTCACATCCTTCTGTCTCTGTCACTCTCTTCGATTCTCTCTTTTACTCATTTTCTGGACCTTTGCTTTCTCACCCAGTCTTTCCTTCATTCTGTCCTCCTGCAATCTGTGCACCTCCTTTATATCTGTCTGACTCTTTTAACCACATTTTCCAATTAATTCTGTCCTTCTATACCTGTTTACCTCTGTTCAAGAAATGTCTTCCTTTCATTCCACACTGTCACACTCTTTCCGACTGCCCCTCTTTCCCATTTAATTCCCAAACTGCGTATGTCACCCTGCTCTCACCAATGCTAACAGCTCACTCTCCTCTCCTTATACCTCCTCTGCAGGTGGAGCCGGATGGTGTTTTTGTTTTGCCTCCAGCAGCAGTGCAGGAGCTCCAGCTGAAGGTGCAACCATGGCGGGCGGGCAGCCGTTTCCTCTACGTGAATGCAGTTGATGTGGAGCACCGGCGGCTTGTCACTGCCTGGCTGCTCTGCCTGAACGTACACCGGCCAGTGCTTTCTAAGGTACAATTAACTTGTGTGCTTTCTGAAAAGCAGCATGGCTTTGTGCTTTTATTCAGCGCCGATTCCCACACCTCACCAGAGATCATTATGCGCAAAGTAAGCTTTAATTGTTGACTTTTCAGATCATCCAAGGTGGTGGTAAAATACATCTAAATCTACCTGAAGAACAACTTATTTAACTCACAGCTGCTAAAGTGCAGCCTTTTCCAACAGATACCATTCTAACATGTACACATAATCTCGTGTTCAGATACATCAGACTGCTTGAAAATTCCCAAATTGCTTTGCACAATCTATCCTTTAATCTTGGGCCTTGACAACTTTGCGATGTGCAGACATTTACCTATCTGAAATCAATACTTACGATATCTCACACAAGAGATAAAAACTCTTGGATTGGAATTCTGCATCTCCTGCTTTGGGTATCTGCAGGTGGCGCTCATTGCATTGTTTGTTCATCAGGCAAACAAAGATTACCTCAGTTTCTTTGTGCCACAGTATTTTTCATTGGAAACACAATCACACCAACAAATGAAAAAGTGATTCTCTTAATCAGCCCCAGGGAATAGCACAACAGGCAGTGATTGCTTGAAGGACAAATTCAATTCATTTTTTCTTGAACATCACTCATTGTATAGGTGTATTTGCCAAAACTCACAATTACCTGTCAATTAAAAGAAAATGAATCATTGGTACTTTTGAAAATTGATTCATCACGAATGAATGAATGAATATTTATCAAGTAAAATCACCACAAACCGGGTGCTATGTGACGAGGTAGAGGAGGAAGGTGCAGTTGTAATCAAGAAATAAAGTTAACAATCAGTCTTGTTTGAGAGATTAGGTAAACAGTGTTTGGGTGCATTTTCTGGCGCAATTTCACTTTGCAAAAGAGGGAGCACCACCTCAAACATTACGTAATAATAATGGTTAATATGTACCAATGACGTAACATTATTTTGGTTTACATGACCAACATTGTTGTGGATGTTTTCCTGAAAAGATCATGAGAAAAAGACAACTGGTTGAGAATAAAGGATAGTAAACCTTTCATTATCTTAATGTTTTGCTCTGTGTACTGAGTTATAACTGACCAGTCTGATGAGCGCAGCAGGGCAGAAATCTGTTATTATTCAGCTGTGTGACTAATCACCTGAATGGAGAATCTCTAATGGTACTTTGACGTAGCGGTTTTCACATAAGGAACTGAAAATGGAGCTCACACGTGTCACTTCTGCCTTTAGAGAAGTGCAGGGATTTTATAAGCTTAAATGAAACATTCTTAGTGGCGAATCTCACTTTTAACCTAAAGCTCAATACAGAGTCCCCTCCGTAAGTGCTTTAAACTTGGATTATGAATAATGATTAAAGTGTGTATACTTGTTACGGTGTCTAATTAAAATGAGCTATTTTTTGTAAGATTCAAATTCTTTATATTTTGTGCACGTCTGTAGAAGTGTAGTTTGTCAAATCAATGAGGTATTGATGTTGCAGTGAAAATAGACGTGATCTCTGAAGTCTGTTTTCAGGGCAACGTCTGCTTTTACCAATGATTTGATGCTGTGCTGTCTTACCTTGACTCAGCAATGCGGTAACCATGCTTTGCTTAAAGAACACACAACAGAACATTGCAGTCTCTAGATGACAAAATGCAGTCTCACCCTTCTGCTCTAAATGATGTATTTGACTATACAAAGTAGTCATTGCTTTTTCTTTCTTTATAAGGGCGCCCTTACATTGTCACTGGACTAGTCCTTTTTATTTAAGTATGCTTCCCTCTTGTGTTATGCAATATTCTGGCTCATAGAGTTTTATGTTCCTTCATCATTAGTTTGGGACCTCCAGTGGACTTAAACCCTTCTGTGGTAATTGCCAGCATGCTTTTAGATTGAGTTCTTATAATGTCTTTCCCTTGCTTCTCTGAAGTGACAGTCATATGATGAATAGCTCCCTTAAAGCTGTGTTTAACTCACAGCTGACTGGGCCATCCTGGTGGTTCAGCAACTTTCCCCAGGTATTTCCCATGTTGGCTCTGTCCTGGGCCCACTGGAGTGTGGCCTGGACGATCTCAATGACTTTGTCATTTGGCATCTCAATACAACAACTCTTATTAATTTAATCCAGATCACATAACCACGACATGTTACAATTGTCATTAACATGCAGTCAACATGGACATTTTATCTGAACAATGAAATTGACAATTTGTACTTGGGCTTGATGTTTAAATATGACCAAAGAGTGTGTATACGTGTGTATGTGCACCCACAGGCATTTGAAGTGAGTGTGCCAGTTGGCGGTGGCCATGGCAGCTCTAGGAAAATCACCTACACCAACCCTTACACCAGCAGCCGCACATTCCTGATGCGCTCCGATCATCCAGACCTGCTGCAGTTCAAGGAAAACAAATTCCAGGTGAGCAAAGACGAGACAGGACAGTGCACACTTTCTTTAAGAGCGCAACTATCCTTTGACTTGCAATCAGAAAAATTGCTCTCATGGAATCTCTCTCCGCTTTGACAAAAGTTTATCTTCCTTGTCAAACAACATAAAAGTCCCAGATTATTCCTTGTAGTTTTATGGGATAATGAGCACAACAAACACCTTTATACTCTTATATCTGTTAATGTTCTCAGCCATCTAGGTCAGGGTATCCAAGGAAAGTTAATCTTAGGCAACTACACTCGCTACTAAAGGCTCCCAATGGATAAATTCATTAATTAATTTCAGGTGGAATTAATCAGAAAGAAAAGAAAGAAGAAACACACTTTATTAATCAGCTGGCATCCCTCCAGCTACCAGTCCATCAAACCCAATTCTTAAATCAATTCAATCAAATTAATCTCCCCTGTAGCCGTGAATTCTCTGTCTCGTTGGCCTTTAGTTCTCTACTTTAGGACATGTGCACAGACAATTATTAATTATTAATCAAATGAATGGAATGATGATCTCAGTCAGAGCCCAAATAGGACACTTGAACAATTTCACATGCAGTGAATTTTGAACCCTTAATTATAATGAAATCGGATTATGACTACCGAACTAAGAAAAAGTGCCATGTAACATCTTCTTTTTTTAAACTGTTTTTTATAAATTTGAACTTAAATTTGCATATTGAACACCAACTCCAACAGCCAACAATGAGACATGCAAACAGTGATGACTTGACGTATATTTATTTGTTTGGAGTCCTCTGGTGATGCACAGTGCCAAAAGTTTCTGTGTAAGCTCTGTTGCTCATCTAGCCATTGTCTGCTTTGAGTCAAGTGTAGGTGGAATGACAGAAATACACTTATATGCCTAGAATGGTCCGATTAAGAATCTGTAACTTGTAAAATATTTTGGTTCTTATTATAACTTTTAGAGAACTTTCATAAAATAGATAGGAGAGAGTGTAAGATGACAGCGGCCAAATGTCAGGTACAGTATGTGTGGGTGACTGTGACAGGGGATTATTATTCCGGAAGATAAGGATGAAGATAGTTGGTGTAGAATTATGTTGTTGTTGGCCTTGGTGCACTGAAAACAGGAGGTTACATGTCGCAGTCTAAGAGTCTTAGATGCAGAATTGTAAATGCCTGTTGGTTTGGTTTGTTTTCCACGTTAGTGCGTGCATCTCAAAGGTTAGAAAGAGGATGAGGGCCTGTAAAGTGTCGAATTGACACTGTAACTGCTGTGGAAGGCGAGACAGTAAGTTTCCAACCTGTGGGGATGTGACTTCTATCTAAGAGAAAGTTCACCATTTGTTTCCTGGCTGCCAATCCTGTCAATGTGATTTGAAACAGTTCAAAGGAAGAAGAAAGGGTCGATATCTGTCCAAGGCCATAAAGTAATTTGCTACATTGCACAGGAAATTATGTTCCAATTAATACTCCTACAGGACTATGAATTATTTCACTGCCTCTTTTTAACCAGCATGGATTAAACAACCACATTTGGTATTAAGTAACACAATGAAAATGTAATGATGATAGATAAAACAAAAATATTTTTGAAGTAAAACCTTTTCTTTTCCTTTTCCTTTTTAAATTCAATCATTATTCCCTCTTAAACTGCTGTAAAGTTCAGCCCAATTTTACCATGTTCTTCTTAATTTCAAGCAATTAGTTGAAAACATTGCAAAGGGTAATGTGTTTATTGTCCCTCAAAGTCTCATCATAACTACAAAACTCAAAACATAAGAAACAACACTTCCACCAGTTACAGTCGAAAGGATGAGACGATGCGTCAAGTGACAGAGCACACTTATATCACTGCATAAGACTAAGATTAATACAAGGTCAATAATGTTTAGATTAAGTGAAAAGTGCACCAGCAATGTTATCAACATTAGAAATTGATTTTTATAGATTAGAAATTTGAACTTTAAATTCCTATTACAGTGCAAATGAACAAAAGCCCCCAATCATTGTGTCTGTAGGGAAAGACTCTGTACTAACACTATCTAAAGTACTGTATGCCATCTTCAACACACGGTGCCTAAACTGGGTCTGATTCACCCCCTTGATCTTACTCGCACCTAGGCTAGGCTGGCAAGCCGGCTGTTGTGAGCCTGAGACAAGTTACCAAAAGACATTACAATGGAACAACTTACATTTAACATTTTATTTTCAGAAACTTTAGCATCAGACAATTCCTGTAAATCAGTAATCAACTGTACTTTGCAATCCAGGTAAATGTCGATACAAGAACAAATAATCTCCTTGACATTTTATTTACTTACTCCCAATACTCAAAATATATCATATCATATTTATGATATATTTCACTTACACAACCACTTCTGTATCTATATATCCATATATGTACTGTATCTATATATCGTCTGTACAATTGGCTACAGTGCAGATTTTCTTCTCTAACTTAAAACTTCTTTCCAGTGTGGTTCCACTGCTCACGTTAAGGTTTGTGATTACATTGCTGCTGTCAGACAGTTTTAGATTGTTCTCTCCTCGCTACAGACTTTGCAGTCTGCAAGTCTGTCATCTGTTTCACACTTAAATGCACCTATTGCTGGTCTGTCATAAAAGTAGACGCACAAGGCACAAAGGCATGCACAACTTACAATTTTATCAGTGGATTGTTTCAAAGTCAAACGTTACATTTTAGCCTGCCATCCATCTCAACTGTCTCTTTTTGGCCTGAAGATCCCAACTAGATTAGGGACCACGTTACATGTGACTGTGGACTTGGACTGTGGTCTATTACCCAGTGATTTGCTTGCATTCCCCTGCACTTCAAGTACAGTGAGGATTAAGGGAATGAGACAAATTGGCATCTGTAATGTAACAGCTGTAACATGTCCAGATGCACCAAAACACTGCTACACACCACAAGCAATGGATGGAATCGAGAAATTGTCAGTTCTTTTTTGAGGTTTGTTTGCAACAAAGAGAAAGGTCTAGAAGGCAAACTTGCAAACGTTCCCTATATATCTTCATTAACAGTATTTTTCATCATTTTCTAAAGTCTCTTTTTACTGTTTTGCTTTTTGAAGAAACTGTGAAGATGACCATATTACCAATCAGCAATGTTTGGTCTTAGAATCTTCACCCTCATTCTAGACTGTAGTTCCTTACTGTGAGACAAATGAAGTACCTGACTTCCTTAAAACATTCATGCTGTGTGAAAGGCGCAGTTACGTGTTATGTGTCAGTGCACCCCAGTTTGCGTTTTGAATCACAGGCTTGCTCCATCATTGATTATGCACCTCAAACACACAGTACTGTGCATGCTTTCGCTGACTGACATAATAGATACTAATGGAATGTACAAAATCAAATTGATTCCCCAACTTCACTGAGAAATCTTTAGCGTGCCTGTTTTTTTTGCCTGACGTGACCTCATCAGAAACACGGGGCATCATTTTCTTCATAATCATGTCCATCAGATATCACTCCTTTTTGTTTACCAAACAGATTCGAGGAATTTAATGAGTCAACACAGGTGGTGTTTTATTTATATGTTCTGTCATCAACCCGAGTAGGTCTAATAATCTTTTAATGCTATGAAGCCCTGCATTTCATTTTCTGAGGTGATTTAATCAGGAAGCGAATGGAAAAACCTGCATTTAAATGAACAAATTAATGAATATAATTCAGTGGGAATCTGTTTCCTCATAAACTATTAAAGCCTCTTCTTGCTCCTGTCCAGGAGACACTGAATAATTAGACAGGAGGGGGTGGGCAAAGAGAAAAACAACCCAGTATGTTTTCCATCTTGTCAGCATGGCTCCAAGTGCTCTATAAAGCATTCACAGGGTCTGCAGCATGAAGCAAGTCTGGAGACACCTTCTCCTGTTTTGATATAAACACCGTTCTATCATGAAAACCTATTGTCTGGAGGGAAAGCAAGGCAGAGATCGATACAGCTATGCTTTTTGGAAAGATTGCAGCATAAATCGCCCAAATTGGCATATTTATTCTTTGCTTGCCATTAAAGTAAATACAGGAGGAGCGTTTATTCCTGATTGAAATCCTGGTAAACTAAAAATGGCCAAATAAAGAAAGACCTTTTGCACACCATGAGCCCTGAAAGGAAACACATAGGTAGTTCCATGAAGGATTTGGTTTTGCTCTTGATTAGATTAGAGACAAGTATAATCAAAGTTGCACTATGGCTCCAGATAATTTAGATGCAAAAACAAGTGTGTGATGTCAAGAGGTTAAGCACAATTAATGAGAGTTGAAGACATCAGTAATTATCTTCTTGTTTTGGCCAGCCCTCATTACATTTGGCATAGGTGAGCCACAGTCACTGTCACTTTACCACATTGTCCATACACACCAGATCTATTACATTCAAGTATAGGAAAACACAATGAGACTACCATTGCAGCTTTGTAATATTGTAAACTGGCATTTCCATTAATCACATCTGTTCTTTAACTCTATCTGTACATAATACATTAATCTGAACAGCAGCTCAGTTATTTGGGTAGTTTTAATCTTTGATATCCATTCATCCTCTATACAAACCTAAATTTACATTATACCTCAAAAGATATCAAGCGACAAAAACAAAACAACGACGAAACGACCCTAACCCTAACCCGACGAAACAACAAATTAATGAACACAACCTAAAATGCAGTAAAGCTCTTATGAACTGGAGTTCTTTTAATGTCGACAGGTGGTGAGAATCGGTCACGTCACCTGTTCCCTGAGGTGACAAAGAAAGAGGCTGAAAGAGCCTTAAAAATGGTGGTGAGGAGTTGGTAGTGGCTATGGTTTATTAAGTGATAAAAAGAAGATGGAGTACATCTGTTCTCTAAATGAGAGAAGGAATATTGAGAGCAGTCGAAGGTATCAGAGTTAGAAAAGACAACAAGCAACATTTCACTTTGGGGGCCTTGCAGGACACCAAACACATCACTGTGTCTTAAACTTTGTAAGAGGTTTCGTTTTCCTTGAAAGTTATGATTTATTTGAAGTACACTAGGGTTCCTGCACAGGGTGAAGCCTATCTCAGCATTCACAGGGTGATAGGCAGGGTGCTCTCCAGACAGGATAGTTCACACACACAGATAGACAAACTGATTCACCCTCACAGACACAGGGAACACCTACTGCAAACTACTACAACTACTGTATTTTTGTTCTGGTGACTTCCCTTGAATGTTTGACATTACATGTCCAGATTGATTCATGTGGGTTCTGAAATTTGGCCGGGTGTCTCACAGCACGAGGGTCCTGAGTTCAAATCCAGCGGTGTCCTTCATGTATCGAGTTCACACATTCTCCCTGTGTCTGTGTGGGTTTCATCCCTTTGTCCAAAGACACACAGATTGGGTGAACTGGACATTTCCCAATCCATCATGGGTGTGTGTCGGAATGAGCCTTTTTGTGTCAGCCCGGAGAGACACCTGCAACCTATCCAGGACTGACCCTGCACAGGAGAGACATTGTGTTTTATACTAAACAAAAATATAAATGCCACACTTCATTAAAAAAGATATTATTTGGTTCATAGGTAATAGACAACTGAAATAAATGCATGAAGCACTTATCTATTGATTTCATATGACTGGACATATAGAAATGCCTTGTAAGTCACAGGTTCTGCAAAAAAACGACATACCATGAGTACTGACCAGTATCTTGTGTGACCACCATTTGCCTCATGTAATGCAACCCATTTCCTCTGCATTGAATTGATCAAGTTGGTACTGGTTACTGTATCTTGTGAAATATTCTCCCACTCTTTAACAGCTGTATGAAGTTGTTGGATACTGGTGCGAGCTAGAACACGTTATTGTATGAATTGTGTACAGATCCTTGCAACATGTGTGCATTGTCATGTTGATAGATATGGTGATGGCCGTGGCACAGCAATGGGGCTCAGGTCCTGGGCTGGTGTGGTCACACATGGTCTGCGGTTGTGAGGCCTGGATGGAATTCACAAATCTCTGAAACAATGTTTATGTGGAGAAACGAACAGCCATTACTCAGACAACAACTCTGCAGGACATCCCTGCCGTCTGCATGCCAGTTGCATGAGCTCTTAACTCATCTGTCACATGATGTTGAACAACCAAAAACTCAACATTGTAGGTTTGCCTGTTATGGAACTCATCCCAAGGAACACCTGTGTAGTGATCAGGGCTTTTTCTCACCATCTTGATATGCCACACTTGTGAAGGAGATGGATTATCATGATAAAGGAGAACAGTATAAGAAACAAATTTGTGAGGAACATTGGAAGATAAACAAGATCCTTGAGCACAAATATTTGAGGTATTATTTAAACAAATTGAAATTGGCTGCAAATTAAAAGTTTTAATCCCAATCCCGCTCCCGAATCTGAATCGGCAGGCATGAAACCGGGTCTGAATCAGTTTGAGTTCTTCTTCTCCAGAGAGAGAATTGTATTTTCTTCTGGCTGTATATGAGTGCATTCTGAATGTCAGTTTTGCTTATAGTAAATCCTTTCTGTCAGGAGACCCGTAGTTATACAGTGAGTCTTGAACATACACAGTGAGGATTGTTCATTGTGTGTCTTAATTCCGACTGAGACTGAAAACAAAACAACCTCATAACCATCATAACTTCCCAAAAAAATCTAATTTTAGGATTTGTCAACATATATTTGAGCAAACTCCAGACAGGCTTCTATATGTTTCTTCTTCATCCTGGGAGAAGACCTTTCATGGGGCCCACTTTCACTCAGAAACTGGCTGATGGTGTGACCAGACTCTGTTCTTTGATCTTGGAGGTCAACTTATATCTGTTTTGAAGTTTTCCTTGCTTCTTTTTCTGCGACCTTCGACCTTCCCTCTTTTCAATCTGGGGTCAATTGTCATCTTGCACCCACGTGAAGGGAGGTTTTGAAGCTTAAACTTCCTGATAATATTGGGAACAGTGGTCACAGGGACATCAAACTACTTGATGGTCTTGTGGCCTCTATTTATTTTCTTATTTTCCTCCTTATGTTCTCAGACAGCTCTTCTTTCCTTTCTCTTGTCCATGTTGAGTGTGGTGCACACAATAATACCGAACTGCAATATAGGCTGAATGACTATCATGAATGATTATGAGATTGAAGACACCTGTGATACCAATGAAAGAAACACCACTACAATCTAGTTATTTATTATGTGTCCATAATTTCATCCAGGCCATTTTCATTTGTTTTGTTATTTGAAATGACATGTTACATTGGAAATTGTCAGTTATATCAAATATGAAATAAAGTATGGGAAATACCAATTACTTTTCATTTTATGATTTTTTTGATTTATTTCAGAGAAAATTGGGTGTTTTCAAAAAACTGTTGTTGGAATAATACCATTAACCACCAATAACATTTTTGCCACGTCTCTAGTTCTAGAATACTCAATATAGGATAAACACAAAATGGGTTGCAATGTACTGATTGGATATGGTTGTATGTGTTTAATGTTTTGAGCTGAAACAAGATGTTTGTGGCTTTCATTTTCTCTTCAGATTGGTGGAGGAGAGAGTTACACCATCGGACTATGTTTTGTCCCCAGTCAGTGCGCCGGCTCAGTGGAGATGCTGGTCTACGTCAACAACCTGGAGGAGAAGACTGAAGAGACTTTCTGTGTCAAAGTCAACTACTCATGAATTCAGATCAAGTTTGGTACGGACATTAGATGAAGACTCTGGAAATGTTAAATGATCTACCTAATAGAAGTCCTGCGTGTGAAATTAATTGTAATGAGCACAAATGGATATTTATCTCGGTGTGTGTGTAAGTTACTTTATATCAGAATTGAGAAATTAATATGTAACTTTTTGTTTGTATCATAAGTGGTGGCGTGTGGGTTTCAGCATAATGTTGGATTATTTTCAAATAGCACAAATAAACAGGCAGAACTGCTGTCTCAAAATGATGTGAATAAGAGTCAGTATGATTAAATGTACAGCAAAATAAAGATAACAACTCATCTTCTAAGGAAACGGATGTGTAACAGATGAAATTATTATGCACAAGGAAATGAAATCAAAAAAGCAGCACAAAGACGTTTCAGCGTTGTTGGTGAAACCAGAAGTACACAAACCTTTTATTAAAGGTCCCCACATGAATATTTTACAAGGTTAGGGGTTCAGAACAATGCCAGCAAAATGCTCCGACATATAGTTTATGCAGTGTGTGTCTGTGTGTATTTATATATATATATATATGGTAGGATAATGATAATTCTTACAGCGTTATACTTCCATCCATTTCATTAAGCAGATCTGAAACGTTGCACATTTATATGATGTCTCGCAACTGCGCCCTGAAATCATTGCCTGTTCTTGCCTTTCAACTGTTGAGCAAAATCAGACAGCCAGGGATGATGTTCAGCCCTTGCATTGTCCCTGCAGGAAATCAGATTTAATCCCACAGATTTAAATACAGTATGTTAGTATGTGAATGTAAACGCTGCTTCCAAACTGTGTGCATACTAGCATATGCTTATTTAATATGTATAATCCTGAGTATGAACTGTAGGAACACTAATCATTTTTACATGCATTTGCAAAAACTGCATGCACACTGCATTCAAATCTGACTGTCTGCTGTTAATGATGTGGAAGAGGAGTATGATTTCATTTTGCTAGCTTTGCTGTAAGACATATCTACATAGAATAGTGCAGCATGACTGAGAGGAGAGAGACGATGGTGGCAGACTGACAGGTAAATCCTTAAGAGAGCTGCAAACACATGACCAGCACAGATCAACACAAAATATTTCTTTAGTAGCCATGCTAGACACTAATAGATGGGGCCACAAAAACAACACAAACTTTCACTTGTGTATTTCCCAGTCAACCCCAGAGCTCCGTGTCTCCTAAAAGCTTCTCGCCCAGAGGGATGCTGGTTGTGTTAACCTTGCAGGGCTCTGTGGATCCCTCTGCCATCTGTTTACCCCCTCTTCCCTATAACCTCTTGTCTCTGTCTCACATGTTTGTCCTACTGCATGACTGTCTGTGTTTACTGCTTTGCATGCTTTATTGTACTTTTGTATTTTCCCACTGGATGTTCCAATTGCACACCCGGCCGTTCATGGAGATGGAATCTCTCTTGGAATTTCTTAATTTTTCTGCTAGAACGATCGTTAAGCCATGATCAGTGGTTACAATGCTTTTCAGAAACACTCATTCAGTTGTGAGCTTCATGAAATAGATTTATTATCATATTATCTTTTAAATACTTTTGTCGAAACCTGGCTTCTGTCTTCTTCTGAGACATCCAGCAAATGTCTGACCGTTTCTCCCCAGCCAACCAAAGGTGGGCCGAGGGTGAAAGCAATAATATTTTATGGACTTTAATTACCCAGCAAGCCCTCTACAATGCTACTTGATGGTTGAGTTTTAATCTCAGGCAAGCCAGGGGTCTGCTCTCTACATCCCCTCACCTCCCAAACAACCCTTCCTCATCACCAGTGTTATTAGACACGCTGCAGTAATGAGGTATGAGGCACACATCTCTTCAGATGGCCATTGTTAACACCAGCATCCTTTAAACCTTCTCCCCTCGTGTTTGTATTCGCTCTCCCTCCCTCTGCAATGTGCCTCTGTCTGAGATACAGAAACACCTTTGCGCAACGTGTTATGTAATATATTGTTACACAATCCCCCCACTCTCCCTCCTTGCTCTCTCTCTCTCATTAGAATGCAGGCTGCAAAAAGCTTGAGCACAACACCAAAGGCTGATAAATAGAAGGTAGCAGCTCAGCCGGATGCCTTCTTCTCTAACATCGTTTGGTTTTGGCTTTGCTTTCTCTCTTCTCTATTGATTAATCTGTAAACTGTAAATGGAAATTATTAATCTGGTCTGTTTTGTCTATGACAGTCTCCTCAATATGTTGAAAGATGTTCTGGAGAAATCTGAAACAGTCCTGGACCTATATTTGTTGGGCCTGGTGTGATAACCTGCTAAAGTACACAATTACTCCAATTTTCGCCAAATACGATCTTTGAGGTTTTTGACAAAAACATTGACAATATATCCATATTATCAAAACATGAAGAACTCATTTTAAAATCCTTGGATTGTCCCCCTCTGCAGCAAATCAATGAAGGGAGCTGCAAACATTACTTTAGCAAAGATAATGAGAATTGTATTGTACAATATCTATTAAATACTAAATATGTGGGTACAATATCAAGAACAATTGCAAGTAATGCCCCAAAATACAGAGGATTATTGTGCTTTATTATATTAGAACTTCCATACCTATATTTTATCTTAAATAACCAACAAATGTTATATTGTGTGGCCAAAGTGTTTTGTTTGTTATAATCTAAAATGTTGTTATGGTTACTCCAAATCCCAGCATTTATTTATCAGAATCCCAGACTATGGTATTTCATCCACTCAAAAAATGCCTAAATGTAATGACGTGAGTCAGAGTGGATGTGGGGGAGATGAGGTGCTGGAGATGGTGATGGGCCATCATTGTGTGTGTACACCTATCACAACTGCTGCATTAAAATTATTTCTTCAGTTCTCCTTCGTGATTCACTGTAGGATGATAAATGGGGCGTGTTTTACATCTAAAGCATGTGCTGTTCTGTTTTAATACATGGATTGTGAGCAAATGAGCAGCCTTCAGTACAAGCTGCATGGCTATTTTCTCAGTGAGAAGCGGAGCAGCACTGACACCTTATTAGCAGTGCCAGTCTGGTTATTGTCGGTTTCTCCTGAAGGAGCACCGACACCAGACACAACAGCTCACAGTGTCTGCTCACCTTGTTAGTGTGGGTAGACGGCTGCTGTCCAGCTGCCCGGTGCACAGCAGCCTTGATATTCTGCAGGTAGAAAGGTGCCGAGCCTGAGCCTTTTGTGTGGGCGTATGTGTGTGAGAGCTTACAGGGACACAGGTATCAAAGAGCTAATCAGAGGAATATGCAACCTAGCAACCAGTCCTCCTCCTCAGGTACAGCGCAGGCCTGAGGCTACACTCATACAGTGGATGATGATGTGTGTGTGTGTTCTAGAACATCACTCAGAACATGGTGGCCCCATTTTCACCATTCATTTTTTACTCTTAAATTAAAATGCAATCATCAGATTTTGATGGAATTTTTGCAATCATCAAACATTAACTTGTTAAGTGAAGACAATACAGATGAAAGTCTCTGTTGCTACTTAATAACATGAAGTTATAACGTTGATAACGTTTTTTAAATCAGGAGCTGCAACCTGGAATGGCATCTGGAAGGCAGCAATTGACAACTCACCAAAAATCACGTAAGTTTAAATGCGGCTCAATCACAAAGCTCAGAGGAAACAAGCTTTGAAGGGGTAAATCCTGTCAGACCTCCTATTACTGCAGAATCCGCAGCACTTCTTGCTTTTGGTTGCCGTCCCAATGTCAACTGGTCGAAACTTCCACAATGCCCATTTTAGAGCCACAGAATACAAAAATTTGTCAATGAAACTTTGTTTTCCCGTGTTCTTCCTTGCTACAAGCTGAATATATAAGGGATAATGTTCTTTCAGTCAGTTTCTAATGTGGAATTGGAAGTCTGACATGGAGGGTTGAAAAGTGTCTGTAAATATTTTTTTATGGATAATATGGATAATATGTAATATATGATAATATGATAGTTTTACCTAAAGGAAGTAGATATAGAGTGAATAGTATTGGCCCAAGCACTGAACCCTGAGGAACGCTGTGGCTAACTTTCGTGTGCATGGCGGATTCAGTATTATAATGTACAAACTGAAATCGATCTGACAAAAAAGATTTTAACCAGTTTGATACAGTTCCTCTTATGCCAATTAGATGTTCTAGTCTCTGTAATATAATGGGGTGGTCAATTGTATCGAATCTATCGATCTAACACGACAAGTACAGAGAGAAGCCCTCTGTCTGATGCAATTAAAAGGATACATAGTTTGTAAAACAGCAGCTTTAAACAGTTTAAGTACCCAGATCATTATTAGAAACTTCTTCAAGTGGCCAATCAAAATGAGCATTACAGAGATCAGTATAATCAGGCATAATAACACCTTGGTACTCTGTAGATGCCAAATGTGTATACTGAAACAAAATCGCAGCTCAGACAGAATACAGATAACGAGAAGGCAAATCCCTTTAATGAATGTCATTAACCAGACACAGATACCACAGTGTTTGGCTGTAGTGCTTGACTACTGCTGTGATTGAAGGGTGATTGATCATGTGATTATTGGTTTAGTGCCTGTCACAAGTTTTGATTAAACCGGCTGAACAAATCAACCCACCAATATTGATATTTATGTAACCCCTAATGAATTTAACAACCAGGTTGTTGGTTTAAATTTAACAACCAGGTTGTTGAATTTATTGCTTGGTTAACAAGACAGTTCCTTCTTTTATCCTCAGGCTGTATGTTAACTTGCAGAAATAGATGTTAATTGCAAAGGGGGAGAAGGAAGGGGAGCAGAGACCAATGAGACAGCCTGGTGAAACTAAAAAGGAGGAAAAGTACAATACATGTTAAAAAAGTAAAACTAGTAAATGTTGTAAACTAAAGTTATTCTATAAGTATTCTATTTTCCAGGGGTCTCCAACACGTAGCTCGCCAGCTGTTTCTGAGTAGCTCGCTAAGGTTCAAAGTATACATAAATTTGACAACACAACGTCACTTGGTAAAGCTGTTTAAATTGTAATATAAATAATATATATATAATATGTAAATAATAATAAATCTATCCAATCAAATTCACAGACATCCCGCCCCCTTTTGTCCCAAAACTGTAATTCGTCAATCAGCTGTCAGTCAAACAAATGACGTGGTGGCGTGGTGGGTGGAAACGCGGAGATTGAGTCTACAAAAGTCCAGCAAGAGACACAAGCACAATGACAAAATCTGATGATCCAAAGAAGGTGCACATATACATAACCTCCAGGAGTATCGCGAACACTGGTGGGATGATACAGGGTTTAAATACTTGCAGCTGATGAATCCTGGATGGCTGATGAGCCTCAGGTGTGCGGAGTGAGATGATGGAAACAGGAGTCAGGTAACCAGGCCCAGACAGGAGTGACAACAACACAGGTAGGGAGAAAGAGACAGACAGGAAAACAGGGGAGAGGAGAAACACATAAAACATAGCGATCGCGATCAGCTCCTGACATAGTTGGATCAGCAGCCCCCAGATTAAAATTTCAAGTCATTAATATGTAAAGACCTTTACTCAAACTGAGGTATGAAGGAAAGAAGGAGGAATTCTCATTCCTCTTACATAAACAAATTTTGGTATTTTTTTGCTTAATATTCTACTTCTCTAATCTGTTATTTATTCGATCATTAGAGGAAAAATCTAAACAGCCTTTATTCAGAGCAACATTTACACGTCTTGTATAAACAAGAATATTTTGTTGACTATATTTTGTGGATATACTTTATCGTAAACAGAAATTGGCGTTCCTTGATTCCTTGATAAATGGTTAGACAACTGCCATGATTGCATGTTGTGCTTTGAGTTTTCCCATCAGTTTAGGTGGATGAGTGTGTGTATTTTTCTGTATGGTAGAAGAGATATTTTTCCATTATGTTAAAGCACTGTGTTCTGTGTAGGTGAAACTGGGTCACATCAGCCTGTGACAAACAAACTTCAGGTAGTTTATCATCCCATCAGCTGACCTCTGCACTAAAGTTTGTGTTTGCTCCTCACTGCAAACACACGGCCAGTGTGTTGGTACTCTCAGTGGATGGCAGCTTTTCCCTTAGAGCAAAACCAAGCTGTAGAACACAACATAACTGTTATAATATGACTTCAGACTGAGCTGCTTGTACATTATTTGGAACAAGATTTCTTGCTCATGTTTGACCTTGAACTGGAAGAAATGTAGGAGATGATCAGTGGAAGGTTTTCATGGTGTCTGCCTGCCCAGCTATGTGGTTTCTGCAGAACCTCCACTCGCTGGATATCTAATGGATGACACAGAACCTTCAGGAGTCACCACACACGTGCGTGCTATATATGCATTGTGACATACCAGTAGGCGAATCATCTGTGGTCATTCCTGCTTATTTATAGTTTATAGCTAAAATAATGTTGGTGTGGACTAGATGGAGACACATCATCCCATAAATGGATGTAACTGCTTCATTAACTATAACAGCTGCAAATTATGTCTGTGACTAGTGACCTGTCCTAAGCGTCCTTGAACAAGACGCCCAACCCCGTGTTCTCCCTCACTGTTAATTACTTTGAATAGGAGCATCAGCTAAATGATAGAATTGAAACTGTAAATCAACTCCAGACAAAGAATGAAGGCTGGCGTGTGCTGTAAGGCAGATAAAAAGCTGTGCCAAATACATTTTTATTATCTGTCCAAAAAAAGAAGGCTTCATCCCCAACAATCATTCCTATATCCTCGGAATGGAGAATTTGTGTGAATTTATTGGATAATAAATCTGAGCCATATTGTGAGATGGGATTGTGCAAAGGGATTTTATGACGCTCAATGCTGACACAGAAGATGAATGAAGATTCCATAACAAGGACTCTGCGATCATATTTCATCATTTTCATGCATATTCTGACTGCAGAGTAAATATGTATATTTGAAGGGACAAAGTGTATTGCATTGCAGAAGCATAGGTCAGTTTAATATACTTCATCATCATACTTAAAAAAAGAATGAAATATTGATTGAGGAGATATATCTGATGTGTAGATATGCTTGTAGGGATATTCCTCTCTGTGCTTGTTAAAGCAGAGGTCTGGATCAAAGTGAATACACTGAGATTTCATCATATTCCTTTTTGCTAACTGCACAGCCTCCAATATTAAGATATAGATGACAGGTTCACCATTGATGCTTAAGCCACCGTTCATATTTGCACCATTGTTTTTTTTTTCTCTGATGACATATTGTTTACAGGTATGAACAAAGCGTTTTTCAATGGACGATGACAAATCATTCAACAGCACATACAGTATGTAATAACCCCAAGTAACATCACTATCTAAGTAAAAGGCGAAGGAGGGAGAAGTGTGTTTCATGTCCCACGTTAAGAAAAGAGAAATCGTCATGGAAACATTGAGGCAGAGCTCGAACAATATAATAATATAAATCTGCAGCTTACACAACAGCATAAATCACAACAAAGCTGCATCACAGCGGTATTCTGCACAGTGAGTAGGAGACCGGAGACATACAGTATTTCAAAGGGGACGATGAAAATGGATTTTTAACACTAATGGAGAATTAATATGTATAAAAGCAGCCCCTATTCTCTTATACACCCCTTTTCAATTAGAGCAAAGTAGAAGGTCAGGGAAATTGAATTATAACCAGTATTACATTGTGAAGGCCTGTGGCATACCTTTTAAAGTTCTCTGACCGACAACCCTGGTGAGTGTTTCTTTCCCATCAGATTTAAATTAAATGGATTGATGCTGTTAAAGTGGAATTATTAACTCTGATGTAGATACCAGCATTAGAGGAGATTTAAATTACTTAAGTGTTAGCCTGTTGTGAATTTTAAATGGGAAATCATGTCCGATTTCCTGAATTTAATCAGGTCTCTTTGAAAATCAGCCACTAGATTTCTGGTTTAATATACTAATGTTTAGAAAGGAGAGCAGGGGGAAATTAAATATGGAGTCGTGATCGTGTCAGTGTGCACTTTGAGCCTGTCAGCAGAAAGGCCTGTTATAATTAGGGAAAGCAGCACAATGGGAGTAAGAAGTGCTTGCTGTGTTCAAGGCCCCACAGCTCTGCTCTTTTTGTTTCACACTCAGACACACTGCAGTCTGTAGGTCCTGTTTGTTAGCCAATGAATGAAGGCTGTTGTTGCACCATTCGCTTCCAACCATCTGTGCTAGTGTCTTGTTCCATTTACACAAAACATTCAGAGTCAGACGAACATGTCAGCAGATGACACAAACCTGGGATTACTTGCTTTATAAGTCTCAAATAAGAGCCAAGTCTTTTCACTCAAATCCCAAATCAAGTCCCAAGTAAAGCAGGCAATCGTAAACCATGCCAGAGTTATCATTTGTGCAGTCGATTTACACAATTTGTAGATACTTTTTTAAGATGTATACTGTGTCTGTTTAAAATACACCATATCATTTCATGCATACGTAATAGAAATGACTGTAAAAATGTAAGTGTAAGTGTGTAATCGTATTTGTTGTTATATCGGAGCAAAAGGATGTTGAGAAAAACGTCTTAGATGACACAAACTAATGTGCTGTATATATTCTATATATGTTTTGGTTACCTTAGATGTTGAGAAAAAATGTTTTGGATTTCTCAAGATCACAAGAACATTATTCCATTACTACAATAATACAGAAGGAAGGGGCCAATTAAACAATTCAGTGGTGTCAAAGTTGAGTTGCAAGCTTCTGTGTGTCAACCTGAAATTATCACATTTATGGTTTAAGCACTGAGTCATGTGACCCAAAACCCCACCACTGCCCCGCCACTACAAACAAGTTAAAAGCTCAGCTTGTCATATTGCCTCTTGTTTGTGGGCTGTGGTGTAAGCAAGATAATGTACTTCACTGAATAATAATATAGATTAACAATGAATGAATGATGGTCCTCACTTTACTTTGTGGCGATCTCTACCATACACACACTTTATTATGCATAATCCAAGCACCACATTGAGTCTAGGTCATGTGACTGAGGTCAATACCCTCATGTAAGCACAGCTCTATTCAGATTCCCTGTGATTGACGACATCCAGAAAATTCTTGTTAACCTTCCAGATTTGGCATTGATACTCACACTAGATCGCAGTTATTAACCTAGAGTGTCAATGTGCAGCCCTATTCACCCGAGTGCACCAAATAAATATTCAGAGTGAGCGGTGGGTCTCTGGGTCCTTGCCTGTGATTTATCAGGGCAAGAGGTCAAGAGCTCAGGAAATGTGTGACTGCAGTGTAAGGGGAGTTCAAAACCTCCATAACACCCAGTTTTAAATGGAATCCTCATACCTTACATCACTTCCCCATTTCCTGCTGTCAGCAACAAGTCATTAAAGCCAAAAAGGGCCCCTGGTGATTTTTCTGCTTTAATGCTGTAAAGCCTGTTCTGACGTCACCTGTCAAGTATGCCTGGATTACTAACTGCTTTTGTCAGACACCTGACCCAAGGATAATGTACAGTGATGTACTGCACAGGATTCTCTTCAAACCTGCATAATTTAGTGATTAATTACCTCCACCAAGATTTTTTCTGCATTTACTGATATGTAATAATCATTGATATGAGGTTTTGTAGATTGCGAATTTGGTTCACTTGTAGCTGTGTGTGTAAATGTAACAATTGCCACATCATCTTTTCGTGTATGTGGTCTGCAATGATTTCAACCCAATTAGTTCAGTTCACACAATGTACTGTACTGTAGCAGAACTGCGGAAGAGCAGAGAATCATATTACAGGTGTACGAAGAACATAAAGCTATAATGAACATAAAGAGTAACACCACTACTGCACATAAAGCCAGAGAGGAATGCTGGCAGAATATCACTAATCATGTCAATGCGTATGTTAATACATTTACCGTATTATTCAATGCACTCTGAAATGTCGACTGATCCACTCCTCCTTAATGCATTTAAAATTATTATAGGTTTATTCAGACTTAACTCGACAGAATTACACTCATCACTGTCCAATAACACAAGTGGATTTGAATTATGCGGGAATCAGCAACAGTGTCAACTGTGAATTTCCATTTTAAAATGAATTCAAAATGAAAAGTGTGTACTGAGAGATTCAAGTCAAATTCACTTTGAATAAAGATGGATTTGATTTGACTTCATTCACAAAATCAGTGTCATTACTGTATCTTCTTTATTGAATATCACCTGTGTTCTTGCACTCGTCTTCTGCATCCCCAACGGACTGCAAACATGTATCAGTTGAAAAGAAGCTCAATGCAATGCAAACTGTTAGTGGTACAGCGAGCACACGGCATTTGACACGGAGGGCTCCCCAAGAATAAATACTGTCTGATTTCCCTGAGGATATTATTTGCCAATGCTACAGAATCTTGGCAGGAGCCAAGCGGATTTTGTCTGTATCTAAATGTCCTTGCCTTACAGAGAGACCGTCTAATGAAACTCAGCTTAACAGGATCCTGCAGGAACGATGACATCATTTTCCAAAGGAGTTGATTTAATCTTCCACTGTTTGTTGCGAAGTCTGGATAACAAGTTTAGTAACCCATTTTGAACCGTTTTTGCATGATTGGTTGATTGTGAAAGCCATTTTAAATAAATAATTGCAGTGTTTGTGTTTCTTTATGGTGACTGATATACCAATGCACATTCAAATTCAAATACAATTTTGACCCCATATTGTACATTTATCTTGTGCTGGAGTGGTTATTATTAGGACCAGGTTAAGAGTTAGTCTTTGACTTTGTGTGGCCAAAACACTGCCCGTTTGGGAGTGGGGTAAAATAAATATTGAATAAATAAATAAACTCTTGGAACTATAGTGTGATTTACATTAATTACAAGTAAAATAATTCTACATGTCACGCAGATTTGTTTTTCTGCTTATTTTAAGAGGAATGGGCTTCAGATTAATTATCTATTTTCATGGTAATGCTGTGCAGAGAGGTAGAGAGGTTACACTCACGCTGTGTCTGTAGAGAATTTGAATGTGAATTTGCAGCGAAAACTCTAACACAAGAAAAAGCTGAGGAGCAGCAAAGGTAAATACTAGAAAGAAGACCTGTGGAGTGTTTCTAAGAACAGGAGAGGTCAGAAAGAGTAGTGGAATCTTCCAGTGCAGGACACTGTAATATGCCTCCTGGATATTCCAGCAATTGTCAGTCTACTGTCAATTGTTTTAGCAGTGCTGACCACGTACCATCAGCTGTAATTTTCCATTTGTGTTCAAATTTTGCTCTTCTCCTCCTGTCGGCAACAAGCCATTTGCTTTGAGCTCTTGACCCCTCAGTGCCTTATGATAGAACCTCCTCAACTACACTGCCATTTTTCACTTTCCTAAATAAAGACAAAGTTTAATGTTTGATCTTGTGTCTCTGTAGGCTTTGATAGCACTCTGTATTCCTTCAGGTCACCCCAGGCTCTCTGCTCTCAGACGACAGAGGATGGATGCCTGGACTCTGGGCAGAGGGCCAAACATCACCATCTACAACTCATGGTGGCCGTCTGGAGCTCAGAGCCAGCAGAGGTCCATCTTCCCTTCAGATAGAAAGTGTGTGGACAAGCTTCCAGTGCATAATACAGCAGGCTTCCCATATTCAAATTAAAAACTTACACCTTTACACATTAACTGTGACTCAGGGGAGATACACAAGGAAAAGCCATAAGAGAATGAAGCAGGACATTTGTTAGACAGCTGACATGCCCCTCAACCAGTATGTGGTCTTTCCAGTTTACTTTCTCACAAATGACATACACTGGGCAGTCCAAGCAGTTGCCGTCATGCCACCAAAAGCTGTTTCCAAAGTGGAAATGCCTTGAGATGCTGGCCTCCAACTTTCCTGAGAATACAAAATAATTCATGTTTCGAACAAGAATTCTGGCCTCAATAGTACCCCTTCTATTGAGGTATGTAGGAGCATTGTGGAGAAATTGAAAACACTTTGTTCTCTATCTTTGTTAACAAGGAATGTTTTCGGTGTAGGTGCAGCACAATGCCTCAGTTATTGGTTCTCTGACCTAGAATTATTGAACCAAACACAAACCTGTTAAGAGCGTGGTTCGACCCAACTCTACCCGACATACCACCACCATAGTTTTATCAAAGAACTTTAAGTTCAAAACCCATTCTACCCATTAGTCAAATAAAAATGAGAATCTATGTATGGTTTGTTTGTGACTTCTTTTGTTACGAGTGTGTTTATTGTTTTATTGTCATCGTTGAAGCTCACACAGATGACATTCCTTTACTGCCTGTTGAACTGGATTGATGTTCTGCCCAGAGGGCCATATGGTATTTTATCTCTGTCAACCTGCTCTCTCATGACCTTTGACCATTGAGCCATCAGCAGACCACTCAGGAATCCAAACGTTTAAGAAGAAATTTTTTTTGTGTGAAATCAGTGTAAATTATAGTGGTCATGTTTGTTGTCGTTTAAATCGTTTCACACTGACTTGTGGCACTTCAGTCTGCTATAAAACTGCCATGTGAACACACAATAAACAGGCCCCAGAGTTCTTTGGAGGTCTTGTTTTGACAGATCCACATCAAGAACATCCTGGATTTGAATGCAACTGCTGTCTTTCTGTGTGGACTTGCATGTTGTCCCCAAGTCTGGGTTGCAGGCTCCAGGCCGCTATACGTCTGCACACAGGACAAGCGGGTATAGAGAATGTACAGTATGTACTGTAGGTATGTATCTCAGACGGCTCCCTGTCCCTGTCCATGGTGCTGAAAGTCCTGCTTCGAGACAGCACTGTAGGAAATAAAGAAAACCTATATTTATTTATTTGCACTCATTGTTGGGGCACAACCTCACAATGGATAAATTAGTTGATTAATTTGGGAGGAAATTAATCAAACTCAATTCTATTCAATTAAGATAATTCAAATCAATCAATCTCTTATCAGAAGTAGTGAACTCTCTGTCACATTGACCCTTTGGACTTTGCTTGAAAGAAATGTACACAGACAAACCATTACAAATTAATGAATGTTTATTACTAAGTAAATAGATTAGCAACTGAATGAGTGCAATAATGAAATGAAGGTGGAGCAGTTTAATGTAATGGAATTTAAGGCAGCTTGAAATTATGAATGAGCAATGGTGGATGATGGAAATGAATTTATTTATTTATTAATCCAAAACATGACTTGAACATGGTTATGAAATCATCAAGCAGTCTGAATGTCTTATAAATCAGACCTAAGTGACACCAACTCTTGGTGGAATTTAATGCAGAGATCTCAAAACCTATGTTCTTGGAAGGTTGTCGTCTGACCACCGTGTGACCTGTGTCTTTCTCTCTCTATATATATAAGTTGACCCAGTGAGGGCGATTCCTGGTAGCGAGCAGTGAGGACAATGATGGCAGGCTTGCTGAGCGATAAGGAAATCCAGTTTGAGTGGATTCTTCACCACCCGACTGCTCTGAGATCTGGAGTTGGTTGAGAGGGCTCAGTTGTTAATCCCTGTGGCAGGATTTCTAGGCATCAGTACTTGATATCTAAGAAAAATACTCCTCGCCATCTAAACTAAACTAAACTTCAAGTTATTACAAAATTAGGAGTACAGTGCTTACTATGGTAACTAGAAAAAAATGTTACAACACAATCAAATAAAAGAAATGAATGGACATGAATACAGACATGAGAGATAAAAGATAACATTCCTCGAAACAATTACTTTATATAGCTGAATTAATGATAGAATGGTAACATGCATTTACCAACTGGACAATTCTTCTATGTTAAAAGGTTGAAATTCTAATAATTGACTATTGGATCCACTTACCATAAATATTCATTTTAACACAAACTAATGTATTTGATAGGAATATACAACAGTTAATCAGTGAAGGTGCCATTGAAGAAACACATGGTATGACATAAAACGTCAGTGTTGATCTTTTGTAGGTTTCACTTAAGTTTGTAAAAATCGTATTTTGGCCAACTTTTGTTGTTGAGTTGGATTCATTTTATGTGCACGACTTCCTGAATAATAATTTGTGATTTACAAGAAGGTTACATCCTTATTAACCACTATTACAAACTTGAAGAAGAAGCAGATTAACAGACGTTCAGGAATTTGGGAAAATGTATGATGTACCAGCTGGTGCTCTCTGAAGACAGATAGAGAGATAAGGCAAGCAGAGAGATGCGTGTGTGTGGGCAACAACATGACAAGACATTGGAGGAATATGATGACACGACTGTTCTTAGTCTTATTGAAATAACTTGACCTGATGACATTACTTTGTCCCATATCATCGTCTCTTTCCAAAAAGGGAAATCATTTTGGAGTCCTGGTTATTTTTATTGTTAAAATGTCTGCAAAGGTGTCCAGGTTCCAGGTTCTTGGCACAAGGAAGGAGATATCTGTCCATTGTCGCATTCTGGTGCTCAGTACTCAGTCACCAATTGCTTACCTTAGAGAATGATGTTGAACAGACCCTGTGTTACAGTCAGTCTCTGTATAGAAAATGAATAAATGAATAAGTTAGTTCTTATAATCCATAATGTCTCATTGGGTCTCCTACTAAATAGTTGAAATTACATTTTAACTGCTGTTGAAGGCGAAAATTTTCACCTGAAAATCTGAGATTTTCCACATGATTTCCTCTGAAGAGAAAGTTCTTGAGTTAACCATTTGTTTTCTGGCTGTCAATCCTATCATTGTGATTTGTAACTGTACAAAGAAAGAACTGAGGGACGATCTCTGTCCAAGGCCGTAAAGTGATTTGCAACACTCCACAGGAAATTCCATTCCAACTGATTCTCCTACAACACTGTATACCTGCACATACACACACTGAATACAAAGCAGACAGATGTAGTAACACACTCACATATTCATGTTCGCTTTCTGGGGGACTGTTCTCATACCTTTGAAGGAAAGTTATTTTTAATGTCCTCCCAGGTGGATGCTACATAAGGATGGAGAAAATAACCACTATTTGACTGCTCGTTTTTTTCTCTTCATTGCATGCCTCTGAAGCTGTTCTACATGGGAATAATTAGAAAACGTTTGGTTTGCTATATCTCATACACAAATTCCACTTTTCTGCTTTATGCCAAGCACCTATGTCTCTCCCCAGCTATTTAGGCAGTAATGTGTGCTATGATTTATGCCAGGCTGAGAGAAAGGGGATAGAGGACATCCTGCCATACAGCATCATTATAAGTGGTGTTATAAGTCATTAAAGATAGTTGTACAATTACGAGCATATGGTAAGACACCTGCTTCATAGGGTTGACATCTATAAGATGCATGTATAGACGTCTTTAACGTCTATACATATCTTTGTGATAGCAGTCTGCATACCAAAGATCAGCACTGAGCAGGTGTTTGTGGTTCAACTACAGTCAGCTGTGTTCATCTATAACATATTGCAGCTCAGTTAACTAAATGACATTTGACCATTAAGTCCTTACAGCAGTGATGCCATGGTGAAATGAGACAATTCATATCACACGGCGCCAGACTGAATGCTTCCATGAGGAGAAATAGCATCATGCAGCCATTATATCACATTTTTAAACGCCAATAAAAAAAGCTCTTTTATCTTTTTGTTTTGCATTAAAAAGAAGCATGACTACAGGATTTCCACACTCTTCATCACAAAACACACCGTAACACAAGTATTAAGCCCTGTTTCAATATGTGTGTTTTAAACTGTATATTCCTCACATTTACTTATGCCACGTGTCTCACAATCCTGCTCTAAATCAGACATTTAAGTTTTACTTTGCTTATTTGTGCATTCAGCATTTTCACCACAGGCGCAGGATAAAGATTGGCTCTAAATATGAAGCAGCTCATTCACGCAACATTTGGATTGGCTTTTACTGAAACCATCACTTACAATAATTTGATGGTAACAGGCTATTGTGCTTTAATTGACATAAGGGAAGTTCTATGATTGAACAGGATCTTTAGTTAGTGTACCTAGTATTTAGTTTAAACATGATTATAACTACTTTGGTTAACGGCGTGAACGAAATTTGCCATCGCAACACAAGTGTGACATTTATGAAATTATACATTGCATTTGAAATCATTTAAGAAATAAAGAATAGAAACAACAGCTTCTGTTATGTAACAGATAATAAAAGAAATTATAAAGGCATAGAATAAAGATGGGCACTTCCTCATCTGAGTCTCCAATTTTAAAGAGCCAAGGCAGTGAATTATACTGAAGAAACAAGTCTGCATTGATTAAAAAAGTAAAGACGGTTCACTTGATGCCAAAATAAACACAAAGTACTAAATGGGTGCTGTGCCAACTTCGATCCTTCCAGTCAAGGCAATCTCATCATGACAAACCATTTATTACAACAAATGGAAATGCAGTTAAATTTGACAGCATGGCTTTGATCCCGGAATGTGCATAGTATCAGTTCTAATGATAATATATCATATAGCAGATCCAACTTGTTATCAGATATAGAATGAATTACTGGGTGCAAATGCAGGATGAGGATGTGAGGTGCAGGGAGTTCTAGCACAGCAGTGGTGTTAGCGGGCGGCAGTGCATGCAGGACAAGGACAAGCCCGCTAGCTTTAAATAGACCACCTACTGTACCTAATGGTGTATGATCATGGTTGCATGTGATTGATGGAGGACCATACAGTAAAGATGTATGATGTCTGCGACCTCTTAATCAGAGAGAGAATACCAAGTACCTGACAGCTGTCCAAATCACTTTATTACCTCCCCCAGGGAATGATGTTTTTTGCAGCTGTTTCTGTGTCTGGCATAGCCATGGGAACATATTCTGAATGCAGGTGTACTGAAAAACGCAAATATAAGGCATGGATTTACATTCTTTTGCAGATGACAATGTATGTCTTCATTGACCCTGTCACTTTCTGCAGGACAGAGGACCCAAGTGCAGATTCAGAGGTACGGGAGTTTATTATACAAAGGCAAAAGTAACCAAGGGGGCAGGCAAAAGGCGATGTCAGGGACAGGCGGGTTAATCCGTGGGCTGGGGCGAGAGACGAGGTCGGGGGCAGGCGTAAGTCAGAGCGCTAGCGGCGAGAGAAGAAGTCAGGTTCAGGCGTAGGTCCGAGGGCTGGAGACGGAAGGCGAAGTCAGGTTCAGGCGTGGGTCGGTTAACAAGGGCTAGAGAAACAGACGTAGTTAGTTCGGGCAGGGGTCGGTACACGGACGGCTCGGGATCACGATGAGAGTACTTTCACAGGAAATAAGGAACACTGGGAAGCCACGAACGGTAGACATAAGACGGGGGAACAGACGCACGCAGGTAAGACGCGCACACAACGTAACATCAGCAACGATCCGACGAAGGACACATGTAACACAGGGGTTTATATACACACCAGACAGGGGATGAGACAAAGAGACACAGGTGAAACACATTAGGAAAGACAGGTAATCACAAAGATGGGAAACACATGGGCAGGAAGTAAAGACACCAGGGACATGGACAAGACAGAGTTTCCCAATAAAACAGGAAGTGCACAAGACAGACCCTGACAGACCCAAATTATAACTTGGGGCTCTGCAACCTGGAGTCCTGCCTTCAATATATTACAGGCTGGATGACAAAGAGCCTTCTGCTGCTTAATGTTGGTAAAACGCAAATGCTAGCTTGCAAGCTTTTCGATTGGATGTGGCCAATCCTTGACCGAGATTTGACCCATGGGAAATTTAAAGGGAAGGCTTCTAAATAAGGTTAACGGAGCAGAGACGGTCTGGCATAAAAAAAAAACGTATATAAGGTTTAGAGCTTTGTTTCGGTAAATATACAACTTATAAAATTCGTTTTAGCCATTCTGAAAAATGATATAAAAATAGTAAAATGTGTTTCACAGAGTCTGTATGGCTAACATTGCAACATTGAGAACACAAACACATTGTTTCTAGAAAGTTCTATGAATCCTGTGGAAAGATATCGATAAAAAAGTACTTTCATGTCCAGGTGGATTTTTATTTGTATTTTCATTGATAATTTTTTTTTCTTTCAACCCATCGGATTTCATGGCTTTGTTGTGTTTTTGTGATGTGTTTCTATAGAGTTATAAGCATAAATAACAGGCCAAAAATACAGATGAGATTTAACCTTGCTGCTAAAAGGGATTGCAGTCATCAGAATACAGTTGTAGGAGAAAGGAAAATAGCTTTACTTTTGCACTCGTTGTTGGCGAACCACCTCCCAATCGATAAATCAGTGGCATAATTAGGGAGGAAATTAATTGAAATATAAGTTATTAAGTGCAAACTAAATAACAAATAAAGTTTACTCCTGAGTTAAAATGATGGTGCGTAGCTTGGCAAAAAGAAAAATAACTAAATGAGAATTGTTAAATATTAAAAGTGCAAGAATACTTAAAGGAATACTTGGAAAAAGAAGAAAAAGAAAATCTAACTCAAAGCAAAAACTTGAGCCCAGAAGACAGTCTCAGCTGTTTTATCTGCTCTCACCAGATCAGAGGGTGGACTCAAGGGTGCTTTTCGTAACAAAACCATAGCTCTGCCTGCAGTCCTTTGTCTCGTCAACCCTTGATTTCCGATGGTTACGAAACCCTACATGATCAAATCTTGCATATCCAAAATTCACCATGACCCATTGAAATGATGATTTTACAATCAAATAAAGGAAATTAACAAACATGAATACATGCATTGCAAAAAAGGGCTGCATTCCTATAAAGGATAATTTAGATGTCTGAATTAAAGATAGGATCTATGCTGTTTGATTACTGCACTAGTCTCAATATTAATGGAATTCTAATAATTGACTTTTGCACGTCATTTGTAGAAGGAAAATTTCTAAACTGGGCAAGACCAAGTCAGGAACTCTTTTTCAAGACTAGTCAAAAACCCCAAAAACTTATAAAACAAAGATGATTAATCAGATGATTAATCAGGCAGAATGACGTGCAAAACATTTGAGTTTATGTTTATGTGTGTTAGCATGTGTGCTGGGCAGCTTTTCCACGGCATTCAGTACAGTCTGAGAGCACACCATTTTACTATTGGTTGTCAGATGACAAATTCTTTGTTAAAGGTGTTTCAAAGTTATCTCGATTAATGAATCTATACTACGATGTACTATTTCTGTCTTGCTGAGAAGGCAGGTGGGAGTTTTCCCACTGTGATGTGAGAATCAAAAAGGCACATTGTTTCTGAGCGTTCAAACAGTAAATTATCCTAAACTCTTCATGAAATTGACAGATTTTCTGCCACTACACATTCACTCACTTTTTACAAACAATGTCACAAACTTTGCGCAAATTTTTGCTGTAAACTTTGGATGTACTGAATAGTAATATGTGCTTTATAAGATGGTTACATACTCACTTAACAGTCTATGACGATATCCTACGTATGTAGATAGCCCTTGGGAGAAGAGAGAGAGATGTGTGTGTCTGTAAGAGGAACAGGCCAACAAATAGAGAGCATGATGACATCATCATCATCAATGTTTCGTCTGCTCAGGGAAACATTGTTGGAGCAGACGAGTAAATTCTGTCCTGTTCATCATCATCTTTCTAGCCTGTTGGCAATTGACACCCAAGAGGTCCTCGAGTTTCGTCCATGTCATAGTTGACATTATCTTGTCAAAGAGCATTTTGCTTTTTGCATAGCATCATTTTCCAAGCGGCATACATGGCCCATGTACTTTAAACATTGAACTTGGCAAAAGTCTCGAATGGAGTGAGAGCTTGTAATTTCCCGCAGTCGCTCATTAGGTATCTTGAAAGACCAGTTGATCTGTCCTTCGACTTGGGTTGCTGGGTCTATACCCTTCTTGCGCTGGCTACGGTATGGAGCATTCTTCCCAGCGTATTCTCCTGCCACCATCTTCCTTAAGAATCCATTCCAGACACTTTCAATCTTTTGGAGATCTGAAGCCAACAAATCACAAGCTTGAATTCCATGCAGCAAACGAGACCGGATGCATGATGTGAGGATCTTCACACGGGTGCTCAGATATACAGTATTTCCCTGTCAGTCAAGCAACATTTCTACTTGTCCCACTTCTTGAAAGCTGATGAAATTCTCAAATGCAGCGCTGCTGATGACTTTGCGGTATTTGTTATTAGGTGGCCAAGGTACTGGAATTCCCTGACGTTCTTACTATAAGACATATGTAGCCCAAATCTAGTAGGTGTTACCATATATAGCTACAATCTGACTTAGCCCTTCCTTACTATTCGAGAATGTAATCATGTCGTCAGCAGATAGTAACTCAGTTACTCTTCTTTGACCTGCTGCAGGGGCTCTTCTACAGAAATCACAAGGTGATACCTCATTTGGTATTTGGAACTCGACCAAGACACCGCTGTCGGGAAACTTTTTCAGCAGTTCATGTCTTGCGCACCGCATAACAAAATCCATATAGATATTGAAAATAGCTGGACTCTCGAAACCCCCTTATTGACATCCTTACTATGTCTCAAAATATTGACGAGCACCCTTTATGCATGCTTTTGTGCCTGTGTACACTGTGCCTTTAATATTGAGACAAGTTTGGGTCATCGGAATCTCTAGCACACAGACCATAGCATTGCGCTGCACCCAATCATATGCTGCTTTCAGGTCGATGAAGCATATGTACAACGGTCCTTTCTCTTTCTCCAGTATGTGTCTCGTGATGTAGATGGCGTCGCAGTTTGAACGTTTTTTTCTAAAACCAAATTGTGTTCCCATTAGAATCAATTCGTAGATCGACTGTATCCTCTCAACAACAATTACAGAGACAATTTTGGACATTGTCGTTATTGCTGATAGTAGCCAGGCACTTGGAACCTTGAGACATACCAGTCCGAGTAGGAAGACAAGATACTGGAGGAGTTGTGTGGATTTGGAGTATTTCAGCTGCTCGCCGCAGTTGCCATCCGTACCCCGGCATTTCCTATTATCGAACTTCTTAAAATCTGCTCTAGCTCGGGAGCTTCCGGAGGGCTCTCATTGACCGATTCTAGATGCTCTGGTGGTAGTATGTGAGGATACTCATCAGGGTGCAACATCTCCGGTTGCGGTTGGCTTTCTCGCGGTCCAAGGTGCTGAGAGAAGTGCTCCTCTAATTTCTCAGGCTGTATCAGCAGCATATTCGATCTCGGCATGGATGTATGGTTCTTTGCAAGACGGAATTCCTCCTCTGTGTCTCTCTGTTCACTAGCCATATTAATCATCTCTGCATTCTCCTTGAAATATTTGCCCTTGAGAGCCAAGCGTAGTTTTTAAATATGTTTAGACAACTCATTTTTCTCGGCAAGGTCAGATGAAACGCCTCATTTGCCCACGGCTTACTATTGCACTCTTTTTTTCTCTCAGGGATGGTTTCTGATGACGCTGTGACTAAAGTGTCAATAATGTGTTGATTAATGTCATCAACCAGGCCCGACGCTGGTGGCTGTTCAAGGTCTTCAAGTAGCTCATCAAGCCGTTTGCTATATAAGCTTCTGGTAGTTTCGGAATGTGATGTACTTTTGCATGTCTGTTCTTCCTAAACATTTCCCTACGTCTCCTACTGGATGGGAACATGCCATCCATGACAACCACATGGTGTTCTGACTCAAAAGGTCCGCTTACACTTGGGTATGATCTGCAATTTGTTGTGGCTCTATTAATGTATCACTCTCCTAAAAAAATGTTCTTACATTCCAGGTGCAAGGCTGATCTACCCAGGGTGCACCTGTCCTAATGATGGAGGTGGAGTATGGCTTAAGTGTGATAGGCGTTCAGACTTTAATGGGACTTACAAACTATGCCTTTTAAGTCCAGCAGATATACATCCGAGAGTTGCGCTTCCACACCCCATAAAACACAACTGTTCTTAATCTTATTAAAATGGTGACATGGCTTTATTCAATATCAGAATTTCCCTCCAAAAAAACTATTTTGGAATCCTGAATATTCTTGATTGGGGAAATGTTTGCAAGGGTATCATGAATCCAAGTCTCCCATGACTCAGATAGATTCTGTCCAGAGATGAGTTGACATTTTTATTATGGTAAGATAAAATGTCCATTATCACATTCTGGTGATGCTAAGCTCCTTCTCCCTAAAGTTAGTTTTGGAGTAGAAAATTAAGCCATGTCTCAGTAAGCTCTTAGAATGTGTGCTGCCAGTCTGCAAAATTATAAATCCACTAAAAAATTTCACAGACAATAAGAGTCGGTTTGCTCAAAAAATAATCAAACAAACTTTTGTTCTCTGATGATGAACTATCAATATAGTCATCAGCATTGGATGGATATGTGATCCACCAGCAGTCTATAGTTTCACTGATGACCATGTGCCAATTGGCGATTCCCTCTTCACAGTTTTGTACCTCGCACACAAGGATGCCAATTTTGGGGGGAGAAATACTTCCTCTGTGAAAAAACACTTTGTACTACTCTCCACTATTGCTGGGCTGCACTTTAAAGGAGGCTTGCAAGGAATAATTGATCTGAAGTTTCAACTCATGCCCCTAACACACCCACTGACATTGTATGACAATGTATTCATCCTAAACTCATCCAGTTTCTGTGTGTCCTGCCTTGAAAATAAAGTGCATTGCAACAGCCCCAGCAGGGAACGCACTGACATACTTGCTGCACTTTTGGGGCAAGGCACAGATCTACAAAAATAGAGTGTTGAAATGTTTGTGAGGCCGATTTGCTCCAATTTCCCACCCCCTGGTAATTTAGATGAAAAGGGGATTTTGCATGATGTAGTTTGTTCTTTTAAGCACAAATATTCAGTAGGTGTACAGAATCATCTGCCTGTTTTACAGCTAATAACTGTCTGTCTGTGCTGAGTCTTAGTTCTGTGTATTTTGGCTTTAGGAGAGAGATGTTCATCTTTACAGATATTGATTTTTCTGTCCTTGGGTGTAGGAATGTATTAAAGAGGCGTTTCTTGAATCCAGTGTAATTTGCTGGTGGTTAATTTGCTGGGTGTTAAAGGTGGTGCCATTGTATTGTGTATATATATATATTAAAGAGCTGGAACTCTCAAATAAAGACTGTATATTCCATCTTTCGATTCCAATGTTTTTCAAGAAGCACAAATCCCACATTGTATTCCCTTCGCATGTAGAACGGTTTCAATTGTCTGTAATAGAGGAAGGTAATGACAACAAGTTAATGCAGTTTTCCCACACCTAACGAAATGAAAGTTTGAGTCAAAGTGAAAAGTTGTTGTTTTCTGCTTGATGTTAATCAAACTGAATCTCTGAAAAATGGATGACACCAGCTCATAGGAAGAAGAAAACTTCAAAAATACTGTTTGAATTTAGTTTAGGGATAAAAAATCACACATCAGAACACACAGTGGCTGTGATATGGGTCCAATACAGCATTTACAGCCTTCTGTTCCCAGAATAGTGAAGAGCTTCTGGCATATTGGCTTGAATATTATGCAAAATGTAACTCCACTCCATGGATCCTTGTCCATTAAGGGGATTTTCACACCTACATGGTTGAGTCTGTTTCAGTTGGACTAGGGCTCACTCAGCCCTTGGGACAGTTGGTTTGGGTAGGTTTGAACACAGCTAGCTCACCAATCTCACATTGCCTGACTGACCCAACTTTACGGGAACTAGTGTTTTAATGATTTGTCTAGAACCAGAGAGGACAGGAAGCATATGGTTAAAGGATAAGTTATTTTTTTCAACTTAAACCCTATTACGACCATGTTGGTACCCCACCCTAACTGCTCGTCGCACAACAGCACCTGCTGATGCATTTTAAACCCAAGAGATATTACTTTGTGTAACAGGGAACAGCAGTTTTATGTGGTTGTTACTTTGAAAAACAAAACAATTCAGACAAAGAAGCTACCATATCAAATAAGGTTAGAAAATGTATATTGACTTTAGCATGTTTTTGTGTTTACCATACTTATGTCGTAGAAAGAATATGATTCAGCCATCCACTGTGCTCCAGTTTCCTGTTGGAACCTTTGCAGAAAAACACAAAGTCAATTACAGTAGAATCTGAGCCTCATCTCAGCCTGTTATTAGTTAGTTATTAATCCAATTTCATGAGGTCAACCAGGGGCTCACCCCAGGCTTCGGGGCATGTGATTGGCTGCCTGCATAGTAAAGCTGTCAAACTTCCTGCTGAAATCTGGAACTACCAAACAGGAGGCACAGTGTTCATCATGCCTCCTTTAATTCATCTGCAACAGCAGCACTGATTCATGGTATCATTTTTTTTTTCAGCCTGTGATTAAGCCTCTGACTTTGACGTGTGACAGCCACACACACACACACACCTGATGGCTTTGGCCCAGAGGCTAAGAAAGCTGAATCGCTCCCCAGGTAAGCACACATCTGAGGCAGACACACAAAATATTTCATCCAAGTCCACACCATCGGTTGTACTGTGAAAGAGTAATATCCCCAATAAGAACCACAGCTTTGGCTTTTGTACTTGTTTGAGCCAGTCCGTCTTCCAATGTCTTACTAGTAATTGCTCAAGGAAGCAGAGAGAAAAGCTGCAAATGAAGGCTCTATTATTGCCTTTCAATGGGTTCAAATCTCCGCAACCTCTGGGCTTTAGCTACCAATGCATTCCTCCTATAGATCCAAAGCTCAGATAAGTGCTCTTCAGCGTTCAATTATAATTTACAAGGTGGAAAGTGGGCAAATGGGTGCCTCTGCTTATGGTTTTCTGAGGTCTGCAGTTGATCAGGTTGCAGTGCTTTAAGGCAGCAGGAATGTTGCTTAAAGCTGGATTTGCTATTGAACTGTGAGCTATAGAGCTACTGTATATGATGAAGTAATGAAAACAATGATTAAAACACCATGATGGAATTGAAGGTGTTGAGTGTGTACTTATACTTATAAAGCACGTATAAAAGCACATATGAAGCCAATAATGATGATGATGATGGTGTCATAACCTTCCTCGTATTTCTGTTTTAGGTATAATATCTATTTATTGCTGTGTGCTGCATTGCAAACAAAACAAAGCATACTATGATCTCAGCAGGCCTATTATACCCGTGTGTAGCCAAGTAGGCATATTTTTTTCTGTCATAGCAATTACTTGGACAGTTTTAATCCAATTTGCATAACATTTTGGAGGTTGTTATGTTATAATGCTTGAAATATAAGTCGCAGAATAAAATTCCATTTTCCTTGAATAGCTGCACCCATCCTCAGACCATACGTAACCATGCCCCACATCACAGATGGACTTGTGGAATAATAAATGAATGTGTCTGCTCAAGTGCTTTTACAAATACACTTAAAATGAAGGGACAGCTGCAGGGGTAGGTGTTACTAAGTGCATAAATCAGGGGTCTCCAACCTTCTTTCCTCTGAGAGCTAATTTGACAAAATAAAAGTGTCCGAGAGCTACTCATGTTTTACATTATTAGTAACATTCATCCACATGGCAGATTGTCCATCCAAACCAGCTGAATAAGCGTCTTTTGTGTGAACATTTACAAAATGGCGCTATATCCGACACTCACATTTTGTGTCAGAATGCACTTCAATTCAGCAACATGAGCATGTGTTTTCTGTATATATTTTCAGTGTCAAGCTCACACTCGTAAATTCACATCAAATTAATCTCATCTTCTGTCTGTCCACATATCACTGTCATAATTTCCCTTCACATTCCCCCTAATTCTGGGAATTCCCTGTAGTTCCCATATCATCTGTACTTCACATGCATTCGGTCTGTTTTAATGTTAGTGAGAGGACAGAGAGTGTCTGGCGTCTGCTGGAGTGTATCCTCTTAAGTTCACTCTTATGGAGCTGCTTTACCTTCTCTGATTGTAGCCTGCTAGCAGCCGGAAAGTTCCATGAAAAGTTGCTGTGGACTTAAGTGAAATGGCGCTCGACAGACCCGCTTGCACTGCAAATGAGACACACACTTGTGTAATTCCTCTTGAAAATTGTATATTTTTCCCTTTTATTCGGGCTACCTCCCGCGTCAAACCCGGCGCGTGCTTGCTAGCCTGCTAACCTCGCCTAATGTTACAGTGTCAGTGACGTAAACCCAACTTGACAGCAGCTTAATTTGTTTGACTGATAGCTGATTGGCATATAATCATTAAGTGACCAAAGGGGGCGGGATGTCTCTGAATTTGATAGGAAAGAAATTTAAACAGGTTTACCAAGTAACGTTGTGATGTCAAATTTATGTATTTTTTGAACTAGACGTTCCACCACTTTTCCTAATTCTTCCCAATACAGTTTTTTTTCAGTATCCTTCAATGATTTCAGTTCATTTATCACACCTGTCTGTGCCAAGTTGGATTATAATATATATACATATAAAATAATTGAATGAGGCAATTGTAACCATATTTTTCACATGTGCAGTCTCTTCTTGTGCATAAAAAAAGAACTATCAGTCAACCCGATGGTGGCGCTATCCCACCAAGAGTGAAATTCTGTCAATAGCTTCTGAATCAGACATTGTAGAATCGAAATAATTTCCCCCTTCTACTCCTTGGGATCAGCTGCACCTATCCATGTAGACCGCACCCACTTGCACAGAGCAGGTTTTTGAATTTTGTCTGAAACACTTTATTTCAAATTTTAATCACAAGATTTTCATGTAGAATGTCTGGTCGGACTCCAGAAAAAAGGTAACACCTTAACATAAGGTCATAATCCCACAACATGAGAAACAGACTCTAGAAATCAATAGCTAATAATTTGTTTGTTGGGTATGTTTCCATAGTACATCTTAAATTCCACTATAAACTACATGCGTATCCACTGCATGATTGGTCCAGCTGTTGTTTATCCACAGACATTTCTGTAGATGATTGTATGTGTGCCTGTGTTTTCGGTTTGAGTGACATTCATGTGGGTGTGGGGTACCAATCATTTTGGTCAGAGATCTCCAACAGGTCACTTGCAAGCTACCAGTAGCTCGCCACCCGTTTCTGAGTAGCTCACTAAAGGTTCAAAGAATACATAAATTTGACACAACGTCACTTGGTAAAACTGCTTAGATTTCCATCCAATCAAATTCACAGACATCCCGCCCCCCCCTTGTCACAAAATGATAATAAGCCAAACAGCTGTCAGTTAAAAAAACTACGCTGCTGTCAAAGTTTGGTTACGTCATGGACACCGTAACGTTAGGCGATGTTAGCAGGCTAGCAAGCATGTGCTGGATTTGACAATGACCGCTGAAAATAGCCCCAAAAAAAGTAAAATAAAGTAAAAATGTACTATTTTCATGAGGAATTAAACATTGCTAAGAATTTGAATGACAAGTGTGTGTGTGTGTCTATGTGTATGTTGGATATTTCACCATTTTGTAAATGTTCACACAATTACGCTTATTCAGTTGGTTTGGGTGGCGAATCAGCCATGTGGATGAATGTTACTAATAATGTAAAACGAGTAGCTCTCAGACACTTTTGTCAAATTAGCTCTCAGAGGAAAGAAGGTTGGAGACCCCTGATTAAGGCACCTAGTAACACCCACCCCCGACCCTGCAGCTGTCCCTTAATTTGAAGTGTATTTGTAAAAGCACTTAAGCAGACACATTCATTTATTATTCCGCAAGTCCATCTGTGATGCAAGCACCGAACCCTCAATTGCTTCCCCCTCTGTAATGGGTGGTAATGTAAGTCGCTTTGGATAAAAGCATCTGCTTGTAACGATCGTTACGTGATGTACGTATGGTCTGAGGGTGCAACTGGAGCTTCCACCACCTCCCATGCCCCATATGGAGCAACCAATATGGGGCATGGGACCAACAATGAACAATGAATCACCAACTAGTTGTGACCACAACCCTTTTCCCTTTTAACAAAATCCCCGCCAATCTGCTGCTACCGACTTTTGCCCTGTGAATGTTTTTCGGAACATGATCAGTTATATCAAGTGAGTCGTTACACTCAAATCAAAACACACCACACACCTTCAGACAATCCTTAACCATGCCCCAGATTACGAAATTATGAAGTCATTTCAAATAAGTAAAGACAGCAACTGTAAACTACTATATCTCTGGTTGAAAAATGCTGAATATTGTAATTTCATTGTATATCAAAATGTGGGAAGCACTTACTGGTTACTTGAATACAACTTTGAAAAGGGGTCTGATCCCACAATGTTTGGACTTGTTAATGAATCTCATCTGATTTTAAATGTACAGTGTAATTTTTTTACTCGAACCAGCGACCCTCCGGTTCCCAAGCTGAATCACTACCGACTGAGCTACTGCCCCCCCTTCTGCATGACTTCTGCAGTCATGTAGGCTTTGTCCAAGACCTCATTGTCGAGCTTGAAGAATATCAAATAACTTGAGGAAAAAGGGTTTGAAACACATTAATGTTCACATTTTATAGTGCCCTCCACTGTGCACCATGCACTGCACTGTCCAAAATGAGCACTGAGACACACAGGAGGGCAGAACTCTCTCATCTGTTTACTCTTACAATAAAGAAAACAAATAAACCATTTTCTACTAAATTATAATATCTTCGGGTACTTTACAAAACATCAATGATTTAGCTGGTCTCTATAACAAAATTAATTAAACATTTTATGTGGTCAGTTTATATTGAAGTCAATTTATTCAGGTCGTCACCTGTCACCCAGTCAAACACACTGCATATTGATAGCGTAGCTGACACTTATTTCCACAAAAAAAAGAACAAATTCCTGTATTACAGCAGCTCATTCTGCTTCTGGCAGAGCAGTAAGCTCTCCAGGTGGAGTAAACATGCAGAGAGATACATTTTTGATCTTGGTCTTTCTCTCTTTCTTCTTCTTTTTCTGACAGAATTTGGGGTAGTGCGCGTTTTTGAAATTTGCGCCGCGATCTGCGGTCTGTCTCACGGGCCATATCGTGAGTCGGATCGCAGGCCGGGCAGGCCGGATCGGCTTGCAGACTAATTAAGTGAAGTTGGATCATTTTCCACCGCCCACCTGTCTCACTCTCTCACGCCACACTGGCGTGACGCTGCACACAGGTTGAAAAACACTGCCCTAAACATCCAAATGGGAGAACACAAATAAACATGAAAAGATAAAACATCAAAAGTTTGTTATGTATGATTACTGTAGGCAGCTTTTGCTGGACCCCATGGGAAAAGAGCCTGTGGCTGTGGAAACACACTATAACCAGTCAGCAGGGAACCAGCTGAGACCTTAAAAAAGGTAAAGAATCATTGCATACATAAAATCAGGATGTTGAGGAAATCAGATCTCTTCTCTGTCTGTCAACATACAGGAGCTCTTGTAATGTGCTACAGACTCCCCAGACAATCCTCTTTTATTCTCTGTGCCTTTCAATCATCCTCCTTATTGAGGTAGAGAAACAAATGAAGCTAGACAAAAGTTGCTTTACTTCCCTTTTTGGATGACAGAATACTAAAGAGGGGTTTTGGAACTGCTCCATCACAGCTGGGAGAGCAGGTGGTGGCAGGAAGCCCTGGGGAAACTCCAGTGGAGCGGACCTGGCCTGCAGGCAGCCTCAGGTACTGCTTCTGTGCTGCCAAACAGGTATCCGGCGTTTCTCTCTGATGACTTATGATACGTTATGATGCAATTAAACTGCTGCAGGATTTACAGTATCACTGCACATACAATGTCCTTCAAATTTTATTCCATTTACTACACATTCTTCTCCATTTTATACACAATATATTCTGTACCAGTTATTAGGTACCTAATTAAAATACAATGTACAATGTCAATTCAACTTAACTGCCAAGAAGAAGATAAAAGAAACGTGTGGACCCAAATAACAGAACCGTGACAATGTGGCTTCACTAGTATGACTCAATTATTATACAATTATTCATCACCAAGAACCAAGAACTACTATACACAACCCAACTGTATAGGTCATTAGGTCGAGTCACCGTCTCCTCGTCTCCTCATGCATTTTGTCCACATGTGTATTACTTGTTTCTTCCCTTCTCTATGTATAAAAAAGCCAAAAAAAAGTCCAATAACTGTACTATCATTGTCATGTCAAATGCTTTCTTCAATAAAAATATCTGTAATTAGTATCTAGTTATAAAAAAAGGAAAGATAGAATGAATGAAGAACAGAAAGGACGGGACAGAACTTGAGTGAATACATGCAGAAAGCAAGGAGAGAAATAATTCAAACCAAGGGAGGATACAGTGATAAAAGGAAGATAAAAGGAATGAAAGAAAAAAGTTGGGACAAAAGGAGATAAACAACGAAAATTGGGGGAAACAAAAGAAGGCAAGGAAGGCATTTGTGATCGTATCTGCCTTTGAAGTTAAATGTATTAAGGCAAACGTATAATATTTTCCTGAGTGAACCTACATCCTTGGTTCTCAAAATGTGGTACAATCTGTTGTTTATTGGGTTACACACACTTTATGCCAACACCTGCATCTCCCAGGTGCTAATGCACAGGTGCAGTTTCTTTCTCCTGCAGCAATGATGAATTAGCTCTACTGTGTATTTGAATGAATCTCCATTCAGTTCCATATTTTTCAGTCCTACATGTGAAAGCTCTAAATGCATAATGCATGAACCAAAACATTCATAGGAGTTAAAATGATCAAGACCAGTAAACATCTCTGTTAAATTAAACATCCCCATTTGGACACTTTCAGACACTAAAAATGGCAAAACCCACTCAGGACATCCACTTTTGTACCAGATGGCGCTGCTGTTACCATGGCTACACTTAGCCCTTCTAAAGGGACCAAGTCATCCTGCTCTGAGAGCAGCGTAAAGTTATTGTAACACCAGGATTCCCATCATCACAACTTATGTCTAGACACCCTACTAACAAGCTTTTGTGAATTATGTCCGTGTGTCCATGTAGTATCCGCTACATGCGCCACCCCCAAGAATTCTCCTAAACTAAAGGTAAGTCAACATGGCGGGGCCCGGATAAACCGACCGGCCCGTCTCCGTTACACTAGAGCAGCAGTGGCCGTGACCTTTTCAGCAGGAACACTGCAACCTCCTCCAGCTGAAGTCCCGTGACAGCCATCATCAATGCCTGAACACCCGGGTCTGGAACTTGATACGCCACAAAGTGGGTGCAGGATGAGAAGGTGGGTAGGTCCTGGAACTGGGAGAGGGGGCAGATAAACTCTCATGCAGCACCAGACAATGGGGGTCAGCTGTTCTTCAATAGGTCAATATACAGCGTATATTACGCACACAAGCAGACGCACACACATATACTGTATACTTTCACAACTCATGTCGACTCTGATTGATATTTCCTGTTTAATTTTGCAGTATCTTGTGTTCTTTTCATTTTTGTTAATTTACTTTTTTTTTCCGTTTTTAGTTTTTCAATTCTACTTTCCTGTTTGCTCATTACTCCCTCAGTATATACGTTCCCAGCAGTTTCACTCACTTAGTCCGATTGTCTTGTTCCTTATGTCAAGCTCTCCCGCGATTCTCTTGGTGTATGATTTCTCGTGTATTACCTCAGACTGCTAATTGGATTACCCTTTTCATTTGCCTGCCTGGATAACTTGTCAGTGTTTGATATTTTGGAGTGTTTACTGTTTTGCTCTTTGGCTGCTCCATGTCTTTTTTGGCTGTCTGACTGACTGATAACCTGTGTATGACCACTGCCTGCTTCATTAAACTTTGGACTGAGAATGTTTCCTCGACACCTGATCCTGCTTTTGGTTTTCTTCCCGTTTACTGGTTAATACACATACACGCATTCACACAGGCATTCACTCACACACTCCCACACTCAGCTGATCAACCCCGACATGTCCTCTGTTATCTATTCATGATTATTGAAAGAAATAAAAGGAGGGTATTTATCCATACATTGAATTTCCTTACATGGTTCTTGATGTTTTCAGTAGCATTATAAGAAACCTCACCAGCCAGAAGGACATACAGCAAAGTATTGTATTTTACTGAAGAGTGTACACTTATCTGGCAGTTTTCCTGGTTAAATGAATTTTCTGTAATGCCAGTGGCTCCCTGGCTGCTTTCCTTTCACAGTAATCGCTTCTTTGAGGGCATTCAATCATTCTTGACATACTGCAGAAAACAAAGCATAACTCTGGATTAAGCATTATTTTGTGCTTTTCATGATACCGTCTACTTAGTTCAGGCTTTCACTCAATCGTACAATTTAGGACAGATTGCCACGGAAAACAGTAAGATCTGCGGCACTATCTTGGTGGAGGACTTTTGATAAACTTGACCTCTGTTATCCCAGTCTAAAATTATATCATATAATGTTTCTGTTGCTAGCGACAGCTAATGTTCGGTGATACTTCAAACCAAACCAAACCGTCCGTCCTTTTGTAATAAAAGAAGCATGATCAGTTGTTAATTCATTCTGGATGCAAGGAAAGAAATGTATGTAAGACCTGAAACCATCATACACAAAATGCATAAATGGACTGAAATACATCTTCAAAGGTCTTAATTCATTTTATTTTTAGAGATTAAGGACTATTGTTTTTTGTTGCAGTTTGAGCGTGGTAAACAACGTCTGGTGGTTTGGTTCAAGGATAAATTCATAGGAATTATTTCATATAGCTAAAGCACTAAAACATTACTCTGCTGTAACAGTGTGAACTTAGCCAAGTTGCCAACAACTCTATCTTCATCATGTAACATAACAAGCCCTTTTAAAGCCTACTGTCGACATTATTCTGGCCGCGGTGGTGTTTTGAGTATGTCGCAAACATAAACTTTGCAATTAACTTTGCTTAACAACTTCAAACATGCAGTTATTTCTTATAACTACACAATCACATGCCAACATTTAACATATGTCCTTCCTTCCAAGTTATTTTGTTGACATTATCTCTTCAAACATCATATCTATGGCATATGTCGTGTTCAAAATACTTCATCAGGCTGGCAAGAAGGAGTTAAGAGAGATCTCACTTAAGCTGTTTAATAAGCAAAAGAGGATAAAGTTGTGATACAGACCAAAACTCAGCTGAGGTGTCATGGTCTCAGCTGAGGTCTCAATGAGTTTCAGTGGTCCACAGACTGCAACCCAGTCCTGTTTACACCTCCACTCAAAGAGCCCATAACTCAGGATATTCATACAATTTAAACCGTTCAAATGTGGGTGTGTCTCCTCCTTTGTGTTGGTTTCTGGTTGGTGGTCCCTGGCGAGTCCCCTCCTCTTGGCACATCCCCCTTCATGCATCCTCTGCATTGTAGATGATATCTATCATATCATGGCGTCTTCCCCATATTGATTATTCAATCACCACTTCATCCAGTGATCCGCGTCCAATGATCACATCATGCAATATCCCCGATGTGCCACATGTGATGCATTCAGTCCCTGATTCACTCATTGATCCTGAAAACCTCTGGACTTGATATAGCTGTTCTTTGATAGGCTTCCACTCAACAACACAGTGCTCTATATTGTCTTGCATTGTCCACTCATACTAACTGACTCAACATGTGAACTTCGAACCTCCCCGCTGTGGACAGAAGAAGAATCTGATCTTGTCAGTTGTATATCACCTTAGTTGGAGCTTCCTGCTGTCAGAATCTCTCTCTATCTGTGTCAGCATGCTTCTCTGTATCATAGATTACCCTTACACAGTTCTTAACGACAAGCACAGTTGAATGGAAATGAATATGATCAAACTCATCACATATATTAACTGTCCTTTAAAAATTATTACACTAAATTATTAGAGTGGAAAGAGCTGGCCTCTGTGGACATATGTGGACATATCCTCTATGATTAAATAAGAGAAGCCTCTTTGCTCTGTCTCAGTTAATTCATTACTAGAAACTTCAATAATCTAAGGGCCTTTTTGCTTATTTTGTCAAGTTATTAGCTTTTCAATTGTGAATTTTCACTTCATAATTTTACCGGAATGATTTGAGGAGAGATTGTCATATTTTTCTAATTATCTGTGATCGCTTAATTCTTGTTAACAGTGAATTATTCAGCTCTCTCTCCTATAATATGTTCTGTTCCACTTATGGGCTCAAGTAAGATTAAATATTGTAAAATATTTAAGTTTTTTTTTTGTGTTGTCAGTGTTTTCAACCACTAATCTTTTAAGAGTACATTGGGTTGAACATCGAGAAACTCAACATTTAACAGCTCTTCTTTTCCATTCTTTTTAATAATTTTTCTCAAGAACACAATTGCACTGAGATGGTTTTAAAACATGCACCATTTCCTGCTACACACAACTTGTTGAAATGTAAAGTATAGGAGTATAAGCATAAAACTTCAAGCGCTGTTCTTTGAAATCTTGATAATGAAATAACCCATTCATTATCTATCACCGCTTATCCACCAGTGGGTCGCAGGGTCCCTGGAGTCAATCCTAGCTGTCAACTAGCGAGGGCGGGGTACACCTGGACAGATCGCCAGTCCACATAGACACAAACAACTCTCACACATTCACGCCTAAGGACAATTTGGAGTCACCGAATGAACTTTCATGCCTTTGGACTGCAGAAAGCGCCGACGTACCTGGAGAGAACCCACGCAGACACAGGGAGAACATGAAATAATGAACTTTCTTTTTTATCATCATGACAATAAATTGTTCCCAGCAGTGTACACAAGCTCTCTCAGCAACACCACAAACTTGAGGTTGGGATTAAAGACGATTAAATTTGTGATGCTGCACACTTCTGATATCTTGTATATGATCCTGCTGATGCTTTTTTTTGCTGTAGCACTACCATTACCAGCATAATTGCATCTTCAAACCGGACAAGGATCCACCCTTGTTGCAAAATCCATTAGCACACCACAATGCTGCACCCCTGGGACAAGGACAGAGGTTTCCAGCCAGGCTTGATATCACTGTGTGAATGGACACTTCCTTTCTCTCAGCCTGCCCTCCATTGAATGGCTAACTGAGACAAAGAAAATGAGCCACTGGGTTTCAAAATGCTTCACACAAATTTCAATTGTGTAAAGCATTATGAAACCCAGTGAAACCCATTTATAATAATTAAAACGACCATTGGCATTTTTGACATCCTGTTAGTCAAATTTGAAAATAAAGACGGACATTCAGAAATATTCCTTATTCCAAATTCTTCATTGCATTTTTTTAAATGTGTGATATTCAAGCAAATGCTGAACCTTTCTTTGTGTTCCTATGCAGGTTTCTGGAGAAAGACACAGTTTTCTATCCTGTTCAGGTCTTTTTCCATTTTCATCCCACACTGTGCTTTATTGTCTGTTATGTAATGGTTACATACCACCTAAGGGCAACAGCGACAGGGGAGAGCTCACAAACAACCACTCATGTTTTTCTTTTGCATAAAGACAGGTTTGTAAAAACTTATACTTAACATACAATTTTTGGAAATAGGAGTGGGAAGTGTATGTACTCTAGAATGTTACACAGCTATTTTGAAATGCTTGATTAAAGCAAAATACAGGTGCAGCTCAATGATTTAGAATGTTGTGGAAAAGTTAATTTATATCAGTAATTCAATTCAAAAAGTGAAACTCTTATATATTATAGATTCATTACACACAAAGTGAAATATTTCAAGACTTTATTTGTTGATGATTATGGCTTCAAAACTCAAGACCTCACTCTATTTCATTTTAAGTTTCTGTGAGATAGTATGATAGGGATGGAAATGGAGGGGAAAGGGAGGGTGCTGTATAAAAAAGAGAACATTTCTGATTCCGCCTGTCAGGCAGGCGTCATACGGAGATTAAACAAACTAAAAGAAGATACAGAATTCCTGTTAATAATGCAACCCCTCTCCTATAGTGATCAACTGTGATATCACATGATCAGTGACATCATCTGTAATCTATAATTACAAATTACAAATTGCTTTCATGCGTTTTCCTCCACCAATGCTTGTCAAAAAGCAATGTAAAAATATGAAATTAATATTTAATGTAATCAGCCAACAGTGTGCAGGAAAATTAATTAAAAACAGAAATCACAACATGCCACCTGTTATAATGAAAAAAACAAGGCCCCACACATTCACCACGATGTCTCAACTCATTATTATCAGGCTGCCCTAATGAGTCTCGAAAGACTCTCCAGCTGGTCCAGAATGCAGCTGCACGTAACCTCACAAAAACTAGGAAAAGAGATGATATTACTCCCATCTAAGCTTCGCTGCACTGGCTTCCTGTAAAATCCAGAATAGAATTTAAAATCCTTCTCCTCCTTCGAAATTTGCAGAGCGATCTGCCGGTCGCGGGCCGGGCGGGCAGAATCGGGCGAGCCGAATTGCGGGCCAAGCGGCCGGAGGTTCCCCACCCCTGATCTACAGCCACCAAACATGGATGGATTTATTTTCTGCTATAATTTTGGGTCAACTGTCACTAGATTTAGGACCAAGCAAAGCACAAGTTCTGCTTGCCTTTCCTTTTTTTATCCTTACCATTTTGATATGATTGGCCCCCAAAATTTAGTGGGTGTGGCTTCAAAGAATCGCTCTACTGTAATCAAACTTGGTTGTATTCTGTTGAGCTCCATTGTGTTTTCTGTTCCCCGTGTAGGTCTTGTCATTTAACCATTATTTCAGTTATCCTTGTGTGGCCCTGCGATTTAATCCTCAACCTTTGTTTTACAAGTGATCCTCGACACTACCTGTGACATAGAGCAATGCAATCTTATTAAGCGCCAGGTCCTGATGGATTTCCAATAGAGTTTTTGACACTTTACTGGCACTTTTACTTTTGTTGTTTAATGAATCTTTGGAAAATTGCATGTTCCCTCCCACACTGACTCAAACTTCAATAGCTCTTCTTTGAAAGAAAAAGTAAGACGTCACCTCCTTTGGTTTTTATAGACCTCTGTCTTTACTAAATGCAAAAGTGAAAAATATAAACGTTTTGGCCTGAACTATTGCTCTTTTTTTAGACATGCCGAGGTGCCCCTGAGCAAGGCACCAAACCCTCAATTGCTCCCCCCTCTGCGAAGGGTTGTATTGTAATGTAAGTCGCTTTGGATAAAAGCGTCTGCCAAATGATCGTAATGTAATGTAATGTACTGTGTACTAAATTCTGAGAATCCTGGAATCTAATTGGATGCTGAAAACACTTGGGGATTCTTTTTTGCAGTACTTAGTTATTATATTTTTCAGATACATTTCAGTTGGCTTAATTGAGACTAAAAACATCACCACAAGCCAATGTACAAACAATATTCATTCTGAATACTGTATTTTTCACTAGAACATGGGACACATCAGGGCTGCCCTTTATCGCCATTTCTCTTTGCCTTGGCTACTGAACCACTGGCCATCTTATTAAAGTCTTACACAGGTGTTATTTGTAATGGTGTCATGTCTATTATCTCAACATTAAGGCAACAGGTTTGCCACTTCACCAAGCTGATTTGCCTTTCAACATCTCTTGCTCTGGCTTTATGTGAGAAGCCATGGACAGGCAGGTTCTCCATGAAATAAGGACAACATCCGTGGACCACGTTCTCAATCATGGCTGAGACTGGTCAAAGGGTGCAGCTGAATATTGGGAGAACTGTGTCCTCATTCATATGTACAGTAGACAGAACAGGTTGTTCAACAAAGTGCACTGTACTGTAATACTGTTCACTTCCTGGAATGTGTCATAATCCAGTATTCCGCTTGTATTTTACAGTATACAGTAAATATAAGTTATACAGATACATAATGTACATACACTGTAACACTGTAAACACACATATTAACATATTATACTGACAGGATTTGTTTCTGTTTATCTCCCTGCCTTCTGAGTGTGTGTGTGTTTCCCCTTTGTTGGCTGTTCTGTCTGTTCTTGGCTTGGCATGGTTACCTGGTCCCTGTTCCCGCCATCTCTACTACACACCTGTCACTCATCAGCCATTCACCAATCATCAGCTGCCTGTATTTCAGGACCCGTTCATCCAGCCATTCTTCGCCAGATTGTTCTGTCTACTTGTTGCATTTCGGTTTGCTGGCCTTTCAAGAGAAAGTATCTCTACTATCCGTATTGTTTGTGACTTCGTCTCAACCTGTCTTGCGTTTTGGGTCATTAGGTTAAACCCTCCAGTTTCTGCTGCAGCTGCGCCGACCAATCATCCCTCTCGTCAGCTCGAGTTTGCTGTCAGCCTTCGTTTGCCTGACAGCAGCTCCAGCTCCTGCCTTCCTCCTGGCTCTGCTGGTTTCCATTCCAGCGTTACCTCTCCTGAGACTGTTTCTTTGTTTGTGAAAATTAAAGATCCTGGATATATCTCGGTATCAATGTGAGATGTGATTTTGAGAGACTGAAAAATGTTCCTCTCTTTATTAGCAAGATTAATGTTGTTATATATTTTGCCCGGATTTGTTTCCCACTTTTCTAGTCACATCTGTGGAGTTTCCTGAACATTCTGGTCAAGGGTTCGCCAGCCCTTGTCCACGCAGTGAAACGCGGAGGGGAGGTACGCAAGCCGGCACCCTTGTTTGTCTCTGATGGCGTGGATCGCGCATCCCGCTTCCAGTGATCTTTCTCTCCAATATGCGTTCACTGTGCAACAAACTGGATGAACTCTAATCGCTGGTGGGGAGAAACAGAGACTTTTCTGCATTTAAAGTTTTGTGTTTCATGGAGACCTGGCTTGGTGGATTAATAGAGACCTGGCTTGGTGGATTAATACCGGACTCTGAGCTACAGCTGACAGGGTTCGAGCCGCTAAGAGTGGACTGAGACACAGACCTCTCGGGCAAAACGAAAGGTGGTTTTATACCAACAGTAGCTGGTGCAACAACGTGACAGTAGTCCACCAGCACTGCTCTCCTACTCCTGGAAACTTTCATCATAAACTGCAAACCTTTTTATTCCCCACGTGAGTTCGCTTCATTCATACTGGTCGGTGTTTACATACCACCGCATGCCAACGCACAGGAGGCTCAGCGTGCACTCGCCGACCAGATACTGTGTATCCCGGTCTCCTTAGTTATTGTCCTCGGCGACTTTAACAAAGGTAAATGAACTCCCTAAATACAGACAATTTAGTAAATGTCTGACCAGAGAGGAGAACACTTTAGATCACTGTTACACTACAGTCAGTGGGGCTTACCACGCCGTCCCCCGTGCTGCACTGGGACAGTCGGACCACGCCACGGTCCATCTGAATCCTGCATACAGGCAGAAACTCAAACCGTGTAAACCTGTTGTGACAACATCAAAAAAGTGGACCGGCGAGGCTCTGGAAAACCTTGAGGTGTGTCTGGACTGCACTGACTGGGACGTTTTCAGGACTGACACCGACGGTTTGTACGAGTACACAGAGGCTGTGACGTAATACATCAGCTTCTGTGAGGACAGCTGTCTACCAACAAGCACCTGGGTGAGTGACAACAGCGACAAACCCTGGTTCACAGTGAAACTCAGGCAGCTAAGGCGGCAGAAAGGGCAGGCATTTAGAAGCAGGGACAGAGATGAGTTAAAAGAGGAAGTACAGATTTAGCAATGCGTTGAGAGATGCTAACAAACTGTACTCTGAGAAACAAAACTCTGAGAAGCAGCAGTTTGCAGCTAATGATACTGCATCTGTTTGGAAGGGTCTCAGAGAAATCACAAACTACAAACCTAAACGCCCTCAGTCCAATAAATGACCTGTGCCGTGCAAACAAACGAGTTTTACTATCGCTTTGATGGTCAAGCTGCCAGTCAGGACATTGGGAGTTTGCTTTTGGCAACAGTGATACTTCTTATTTACAACCATGGATACGCACAAAGACTTCAGAAAGTCAAGGGACATGTTGTCCACTATCCATACAAAATTAACTGTTATATAATTTACACTTGCCTTTGTTGTTTATCTGATGGGGGTTCTGTTTTAGGAAGCATGGTGATGGCAGGCGCTCAAGGGGACAGTAAAACATTTCGTAGTCAATGAGCAATTCCATTGACTTAGGTGACCAATTAAAAAAAAGCTTACAGTAAAACAACCAGATTGGTGCAGGAATTGGATCCAGTCGAATGTATAAAATTGAATACTGAGAGAGTCCAATGATGCTGGCATGAAATACAATAGAGTTAAGAGAACATTGTTTCATTCACAGATTGCTAATGCTAGGAGAGAGTCCATTTATCAATGGAAATTCAATACAAAAACAAATGAATGTAAGGGTGTCCATTTGGCCTCGTGGTTACATTACTGAATACACACACATACACAGACACACAGCAACACCAGTAGCTCTGCGTCCTTGCTGGGAGAGGCGGCCGCTTCAGGAACAGCTGTTCTGTGGTGTCCCTCTGGGCCCTCTGAAATGTGCATGTCAGCTCATAACCACGTAAACCCACCATGCACGGTGAGATGTGCTCTACACAAATGAGTAAATAGATAAAATGAAGTGTATTCAATACTCAATACTCCTCCCAAGAGCAATTCAGCTACCCACTCAAAAAACATATAATGAAGGAATGTTAAGGAGGCTTCGAGAAGGGACCTTGAATTGAGCCTCTGTGAACATGGCTAAAAACAAGGGAGTATGAGGAAATGAGCTGCTGTCACGTTGACATAATTCAGGAGGCATTCTGCATTAATGGAAACTTGGGCCCATACAGAGGGCCTTATCAATCATAGAGCTCGAGCTGATATTGACTATGCACCAAACAAACAATATCTAGGATGAGGTCTAAGTGCTACTCTCAGACAGACCACACTGTAGATCATTCCACTGCCAGCGTGCCCTGGGAGCACATTGAATTATTGAGAATGCATGTTTATACTGTATGTGTTTAAGTGCAATGCATGATGATCACAAAGGCTCCCTAAAAGCTGCAGTAAACACCACTAAAGGTCACCTTAATTAATGATTTTATCTGTCACTGATAATCCTCATTTAGGCTTTTTTTTAACTATGCAAAGTGTGTGCGCAACTGCTTGCAGAAATTTAGAGAGAAAACATTTGTCAGAAAAGTGATGACAAGACACACTTGTTCACATAGAACTAAAGTGACTATGTGTTAGCTTGTATAAAAAAATACGAATGTCCACCACGTTCATGAAATCACTGTTTTTTGCAGCAACATGGAGATATTTGAAACATGGGGTTTTTGGTAATGGAGCAGGTTGTTGGAGCAGTACATCACAAATATTCCAATGATGGCATTACATTACATTACATTACGATCATTTGGCAGACGCTTTTATCCAAATCGACTTACATTACATTATATTACCACCCTTCGCAGAGGGGGGAGCAATTGAGGGTTTGGTGCCTTGCTCAGGGGCACCTCGGCAGGGACTCGAACCGGCAACCCCCCGGTTCTTAAGCGGAAGCTCTACCCACTCGACTACTGCCTCCCATGGCAGCGCCATATGGAATATTCTATCTATAATAACACACGATAGGTTGTTTTTGCTTTACACAGTCAAAGTAAAGACAGGCTCCAGCATGAACCTGGACCCCAGCTCTGACCAATCACAGCATTTCATAAACTTAACTAAATACTGCTATTGGGCCATAAGGTTAATGATTTTGTGCTTCGTCAAATCAGATTTATTATCAGAGCATGGAACAATTTGTCATCATTGTGTGGTCTATTAAGGCACTCCCGAGAAAAGCCTTCATTAGCATGGTGTTACGTAATTGCAGTGATTATTGGCCTCCATTTGAGGGGTTGAAAATTGGTGGAGGAGCAGAAATCACAGCCAGCTTTTGGGAGTGACACAAATTAACCTCTACACTACGGCAGCATCTGCAGCCTCACACACTCTTCATGTTTCCTCTAAGATAAGGGAGGCAGTGGCTCAGTGGGTAGTGCTTCCGCTTGGGAACCGGAGGGCTGCCGGTTCGAGCCCCTGCCGAGGTGCCCCTGAGCAAGGCACCGAACCCTCAATTGCTCCCCCCTCTGCGTAGGGTGGTAATGTAATGTAAGTCGCTTTGGATAAAAGCGTCTGCCAAATGCTCGTAATGTAATGATCATTTTCTTAATCTCCTTGGATAGCTTGTACAAAATAACTGAGGAATTGCTCAAGTGTTCACATAGATAACGTTCTGTGTGTAAAATTGTAACAAATTCAATGATTTCAGCTGAGGGAGTATTGTTTTGTAAAGCTGGAAGCAAGCACAGCTGCAAATCTTATGGAGGAGACATCAGACAACAAAAAGCCCACCAGGCAGCAGGAGTGTTTGTTTGTCTGCAACACTGATATGCATATGGAGTACAGCTGCTTTAGGACTTTACATCATAGTTCACACACAGCAGCCTGAAGCATGTTACCTTATCTCAACCTCTGCACAATTCCCAGGCTGCTTCTCTGCCCTCACAGACTGCAGCCACAGCTCAAGCTGGGAGAAGTCTCAGTTACTCCATTTATGGTAGTGCTGTTATGAAAGGTTATGTTTCCTCTACAAATTATACTGCTTTATAGCGCCATTTAGAGACTTTTGTCAAGTACTTTACACCTCAAAATAATAATTCTACTCTGGGAAAATACATGATTGTATGTATGTATAATCAAGTAGAGAACTTTTGCTGTAAGTTTAAGGAATATCCTTCTTGTCAGTTTAGAAAAGCAAGATATAGACCAAATAAATTAACAAAACAAAAAACTGATTGTACAAAGGGCAGAAGTTTAGTTACAATGTTGCATAAGCTCTTCGCTGCACAATTTGGAGGATATGCACATTTCATTTTCAAATCACAAAAAGGAAGAACCAATTAAATTTACGCTAGGGTTCCACAGTTAACATTGAATGATAGCAATTTTTACGTGTGTTAAGTTATGTATGTTATGTTTAGCTTCAGTTAAATTACTTTGACAACTACAGCTACAAAATCACAATATCGCTAGTATTAATAGTATTTTGTATAGTTGGATTAAACAGATGGTGCAGGAATTAAAGTTTAATTTAATTTTTAGATTACTTTGGAGATTTTGTGGTTTTCCATAGATATTAATTCCTGTTAAACACATTTCGCAATACTGTTGAAGCTCAATCAAGCTGCAGTAAATAACCAATTCTAGCAATTCTGTGCAATTCAATTCAGGATTCAAGAGTTTGCGGGCCGGATCGCGGGTCGGATCTTAGGCCGGGCAGGCCGGATCCCGGGTCGGATCTTAGGCCAGGCAGGCCGGATCGCCGGATCGGCTCGAGGATTAATTAAGTGAAGTTGGATAATTTCCCACGGCAGATCTGACAATCTCTCACAGCACACAGGTTGAAAAACACTGCATTAGACTATAACTCCATTACTCTTTGGATATCTGAATCCCTACGATTCACATAATACCCTTGGGCAAGGCACAGCTGGGTCTTTTATATGCCAGAGACAACGACATGGAAATTTTTTATATGTGTTAATAATAATCTTGTGATTTAGAAATCTAATAGGTTTGTTATAAATAACTTCTCTTTTGTTCTTGGTGGATGGAGCTGTGGGCTGCTGCCTGACCAAAGTGCTACAAACAGAATCTTCGCATTTTGATGAGACCAGCTTTGTAACTCTATTCTCCACGTGTGTGATCATATTGATTCAGAAAGTGTGAAACCATCCATCTCACACCTCTGAACATGCTGCTTGTATTTAGTTGATAGCTATCACATGAGATATAACCAATCAATTGTGGACACTGTTATGGAATATAATTTATGGCTTTGGGTGCAGCTAATAGTTAGCTATAATTACGCAGGCTTGTAGATTGACGGCTGCTGATCCTGGGATCCCCTGAGATAGGGGGAGATGGATGTGTGTGGGTGGTGGAGGGCAGATAGAGGACTGCAAGGTCAGGTTATTTTCTCAGTGGAAATCACGTCAGCAACATTTAATTGACAGGGTGTATGTATGAGCACAGATTTGCAGTTGCATTCCCTTCAGACATGCTATGTTTGTGTATATCTCGTCTTCAGCTGTCATTGTCAAAACTGATGTTTTTGGACCTTTGGAGTGATATCTTTGAGGAGACACTTGAGCATTCTCAGCCCTTTTCGCTGTCTGTCATTTCTTTAATTATGGGTTGGGTTAAGGATCAAGAATGTAAACAGGCAGGTCAAGCAAACATGAGGTTGAAGTCATGGTTTCGAAATGTATGTAAATGGATCTAGTCTTTTACATTTCTACAACTGGAAACATGGGTGCATGCACTCAAGTCTCATCTTTGGCTGAATTCTTTGGACTTCTTTTCTGCCACAACGTAGTCATCACGATTTACACAAAAATGGACACACAAGCTTTAAACACAAACAGAGCTTTTTGTGTTAAAAGTGGTTTGGCCCCAGGTAAGTTTGAACTTTGAGTAGAAAAAAGAAGGATTTCATTCATTTGCATTATTACACCAATAAAAGCTTCTAACCAACCTCGTAGGAGGATAATGGTAATTTACTGTTTTACCCTCATGCTAAAACACAAAAAAGACGTGCCAACACCTTGGGTATGATGCCCCCCACTTCATTCATTCCATGTCAACTTGCCTGACATCAGTAAATCGTCTGCATTAATGAATGTTCTCCAGTGTCTATGTGTATGGTCACTAGGCACCACAGCATTACAGCTGAAAACAGAGGCTGGATGTTGCAACATATAGAAGCTTATTACCCTTAACTTTGAAATGTCGAGGACAGCTGGAAGAAGCCATGGTGTTTTATACAAATGATTTAAAAACAAAATTATTTACAGAATTTATTTTTGAAAGGTTTGAAATGGCAATAGAACTTCTTATTACTTTTTAAACCATTCTATTTTAAATCATTGTGGTACATGTGACGATGGCTATGATGGTTTTATCATGACTTTATAGACACTTTGTGAGGCGTTAGTTTCAGATGGTCATCTTATTTGGACTCCATTTGTCTTTAAGGACAGACAAACAAAAACAATTAGTCAGTTATTACTGTACTACTCATGTAGGTCCACAAGTGTAAGAAAAATGCTGTAGGACACCTGCAATTTGCTACAATGTATGTAGCTGTGCACATGGTGATACTTTTCCTGGTGGCTTGTTTTTTCCTGCAAGGCTATGGGCTGATGTTGTCCAGATAATGTCCAAAACCACTGCAAACACCAACACCTACTGGTAGTTTTTGGCAAAGGATTCAAATGGATGGACAGAAATGAGTTAAAGACATGGTAATCAAAACAACTGCAGTGGGACAATAAATGATTTGAGTTTTGTATATGGCCCCAGTGCAAAGGGATAGTACCTTTCCTTTACCCACTCAGTCACAAAGGACAACATGAGTCATGGTAAATACTGGCTGCACAATGTGATGATCATGGCTAATGAATTGCACTTGGCTTAATTGAGTATCAAAACAATTTTTAGTAGCAATCAAAAGCCAAGATGTCTGAATGGCTATCTGTCTAAAGCTATGACACATGTAACTACATGCTCCCACTGAACTTGAATTAGCTGTGTGTGCATATGTGTGTGTCTGTGTGTGTCTGTATTTATCAAGCTCACCTTGACTTATCAGCCAACAGGCTGTCATTGTTCTGATAAGAGCAGAGGATTGTTTCTAGAAATGAGCAAATGGCCTCCCTTGTCTTCTTTAAATCCCTTACTTGATTGTTGCCACAAGGCCAAGAGGTTTACCCTGCAAAGGTCACCTCAGATTAATGCTTACAGTATGACAGCAGAGGCTGCATGAGGAGAAGCACCCATTTCATTTCTAAGTGGATACAAGCTGCATACAAGCTGGAGGCAGATAAGTGGCGGTGCATTTCCATATGTCATGACAAAGGTTAATAGAAGCTGAAGTAATCAACCCCATACATATCTACTGCTGTCATTAACATTGCTTCTCAGTTAATCGAGTAGAGGGAATGGTAATGTTTCACAGGCCAAACTGGATCTGTATTGGGTTTGTTGTTGTATCTGCAATGAGCAACAGATTTCCCAAAGCTTGATGTTTGATTTTGACTGTGAAATTCCATCTCAAGTTAGGCAGTAGAGTGATGAGATTGTACTGTAGAAACCTTTGTCTCCTGAAATATCACCACGATATTGTGGCAAGCTTGGCATTAGGAGAATAACTTGAGAGGTATCTAAAATGTTTAGCAGCTTTCCTTGTGTTACATAAACAACCCCAGGGGTCACTAGCTTGTTGAAATGCATGCACACAAACAGCTATTGAACCCCTGTACACAAAAAACAAACCCGTGTCTGACAGGAATGTCACTCACAGGCATACATATACGTTTACAATAAATGGACATCAATGATAATCAGCTCTAATGCATATGAGCATGATCAGACATTTGATAAAATACAGTTAAAACACCACTGTGTATGAAAGGCACATTTAAAACCATTTAAGTCTTTGTTCTGGAAAACTCTGGAATTAGGAAAACTCCTAATTTCAACAATTGTGTACATTTCAGTACATCATTTTCTAAATGCTGCTTTAAATTGCATTTTTAGGCTTTTTTGATTTGTCCCAATGTTGTTATATTTTTGCTATACCGCTATAATTGAATTGCCATTCTTTTAATAAACAATAATAATAATAATTAGACTTGCAAGCAATCTTGAAAGCTCCAAGCCCCCTGACATGAATTGTTAACCATGGCATGTCAGCGTAGGTGCAACACGGTGAACATGGAAGCTGGACGCAGACAAAGGCGAGAGAGAGAGTGGATCTGGGAGTCCAGGAAAAATGGTAACAATGATAATCCAACCACAAAAACACGAGTTGCTCATATCCTGCAAAGAGCCTAGCACAAGTACCCAATAAACTGACGGAACAATCTGGTGAAGAATGGTTGGATGACCAAGCACTTACTGTACATAGGTAGTCCAGCTAATACACAATGGATGGCTCATGGGCATCAGATGTGTGGATGAGATGGCAGGAACAGGAACTAGGTAACCACGCCCAGCCAGGAACAATAACACAGCTGGGGAGACAGACAAGGAACCAAGGGGGAGGAGAAACATACACGTATAAAAGACAGAGCAAAGACCCGAGACAGCTTTCAAGGTGGGAGACAGAGAGCGGTACAGCGCAGCCAGGCACAACCTGAAGATGGGCATCAAGCAGGCCAAGTCCACGTACAGGAATAAAATTGAGGACCACTTCTCCAACAGAGAAACAGCACTTATGTGGCAAGGCATCCAGCAAATAACCAACTACAAGGGAAATCAACAACCACTGCCCGAAAGCGATACACACCTTGCAGAGGAGCTTAACCACTTTTTTGCTCGCTTTGAAACGGCAGAGAGTGGAACTGACTCAGCAACACCCCTACTGGATGCTGCTCACCCTCCTCTGACTCTGCAGACACATGAGCTAAGGAGGATCTTTAGCCCAGTGAATGTAAAGAAAGCAGGGGGCCCAGAATAATTCCAGGGAGAGTGATGAGAGACTGCGCCCACCAGTTTGCAGAGGTATTCACAGACATTTTTAATCTGTCACTGTCCCAGGCCACCATACCCACCTGCCTCACGTCTGCCGTAATCATCCCAGTGCCCAGAGTGACATCACCTGTTTAAATGATTACAGACTGGTAGCACTCACTGCCATCATCACAAAATGTTTTGAAAAATTGGTCTTAAAACACATTTAATCCAGTCTCCCTGCCAACTTCGACCAGCAGCAATACGCCTACAGAGCACACCAATCCACAGAGGACGACATTGCCACTACTCCCTACACAACACTCACGCAACTTGACAGAATGGGACATTTGTGAGAATGCTTTTCATCGACTACAGCTCGGCCTTTAATACCATCATTCCCAGCAGGCTGGTCAACAAACTGCTTGGCCTGGGTTTTGACTTTCTTTCCAACCGCACACAGACAGTCAAATTCGGTACACAGCTCTCTCCCAGTCTTACCACCAGCACTGGGGCCGCAGGGCTGTGTCATCAGTCCAATGCTGTATTCACTCTACACCTTTGACTGTATTTCCACACACCCAACTAACACAATAATCAAATTTGCCGACGACACAACGGTGGTGGGACTCATTTCAAAGAACAATGAAACCCACTACCGTGAGGAAATAGACAAGCTGACAGGCTGGTGCATGGACAACAACCTCACACTCAACATTACAAAAACAAAAGATCTCATCATCGACTTGTCACGCCCGGCTTTGCTGTGCTGGGTGTGCCTCTCTACCTGGCTTGCCTGGCGTGTTATTATTATCTGTTGTTCCTCCTCCCCGCCACTAGGGGAGCTGTCGCTATGGGCCGTGCCAGGCTGATGACTGGGCTGATTGAGAGGGAGATAAAAGATCGCCTGCCCATCGGCTCGGTCTCTCTCATTGTGGCTCCGGCCAGACGCTGAAAGGCTGGCTGCAGCTTCGCTCCTCATTTTGACCCCTTTTGCTTTTGCACTATACCTGCCGATATGCACTGCTCTTTTGGTTTGGCTTCCCATTATTGATTACATTTGTTTAAAGTTACTTTAATAAATAGGCTCATTCTACTTTTACAATCAGCCTAGTCTCTCTGTTTTATGTCAGCTCTACTTGAGCCAAGTGGTCCTGACAGACTTCAGGAGACATCATGAGGACAACACTCCTCTTGTCATCAGGGGAGAGGAGGTGGAGAGGGTTCGCTGCTTCAAGTTCCTGGGGACTTACATTGGTGAAGACCTCAAATGGACTGTCAACACCCACGCCCCTTGTCAAAAAGGCGCAGCAGCGACTCTATTTCCTATGCACACTGAAGAAGAAGCAACTATCTGCAGAGCTGCTCAGAGCCTTCTACCAATGCTGTATAGAAAGCGTCCTAACATACTGTCTGACAGCTTGGTATGCAAACTGCACTGAGGCAGATCGCAAAACACTCAAAAGGACGGTTAAAACAGCAGGAAAAAGAATTGGACTTCCACAGCCCTCTCTGGAGGACATTTTTAAGACTTGTTGTAAACGTAGGGCCAACACCATCCTGGAAGATGCATCCCACCCTTGTTATCCCCTGTTCTGTCTGTTACCCTCTGGAAGGCGATACAGATCACTGAACACGTTCACCACCAGACTGAAAAACAGCTTCTTTGTAAGGGCTATAAGTGAACTAAACAATATCAAACAATAGACAAGTTACTACCTCAAAAGTCAACATCTTGTGCAATTGGATTACTTTTTTTTAAATGTATGAATGGAACTGTGTGTTTATTAATTGCTGTTCATTTATTTTTTTTACTGTCCTGAGATTCAGGCACAGCACAAATGCATTTTGTTGTATTCTCATGTACAATGACAACAGCTATTCTAATCTATTCTATTCTATATACATTTAATAATTAAAACATCAACCTGAAACATACCTTCTTTCCGTTTTTTGTTTTCTGCATTGTACCTCGCTGATACTATTTCCCTGTTAGAGTTCTGTTGTATTGTCGTTCATTTCTGTTGTGTTGTGGCTGGTTTCTGTTGTGTTTCTTGTATTTGCGTCTTGCAAGTTAAATGTTGTGTGGGTCATCAACCATGAGCATGTGGTGTTTGTTTTGGCTAGATCTATGACTCCATCACATGCCCTGCAAATTTTAGTCATTTAGTTTGGGCTGCATAATCAGTTTCGGGTTATCTCTGGAAAAAAGAAGAGCAAAAACAACAGGGTTCAAGCACTTTGTGGTTGGACCCTCAATAATAATAAAATCTCCAAAATATCCCACAACTGTATGTGCAATGTCATGAATAATGTTTACTTCAAAAAAAATGAATTGCAAAAAAAAAATATAATAATAATAACAAAATAAATCCTATCTTAATTACATTTGTATTTTCAAAAATTGGCATCCGACCCATAAATCAGTCAACTGTGTAGGTTACAAAAGAGAATGCATTGATAAAAGTCCAGGAGATTAATTCAGTAGCATTATATGCAAGGCTTCTGCACACATAAGCATAAATAATGCAGTATTTATGTATGGCTGACTGTATGGAATATCTCACAGTTAATGAGATGTCAGTGATTTTCCGAGCGAGGGAAGAAAGGTTTAACTGTTTCAAGTCTGAGAAAAGTTTCCAAACACTGATTGTAGGGGATATTGATTTCCTAATGAGAAATATCTAAATGATGGGAAAAGCATTCACGATGCTTTATGGGATGGATGACTTTCACAAGTGTGAAATGCAATTAATGTAGCAAAAATAAATCTCCCCCTCATGAGTTTCAATTAAGCATGTTTTCCTCAGAAATTGAGTGAGCATCAGTGGGTGTTAGCACCACAATGTTACATCTGACTCCAACTCCATTTTCAATTAAAGTTGCTAAAATGCAGACTTACCTGCAAAGTGTGTTGGCAGTCAAGCCTCCTTCCATCTGTTTCACAGTTAATATGCCTGCAAAATGATAGCTGCTCAGTTTGTTTCATTGCCAAACCATTTGTTTTAATGTAAAACCCAGTCACACACAAGTAACAGCCATGCCAGCTTCTGTCTCTACATATTTGTGTTGACATTCAAAATATTCCACAAATGCAAATAATTCACACTTAAAAAAACTCAGATCGGGCCCCTGGTGTGGTTTCTGTTGCTTACAAAATGCCAGTGTAAATGCTGACACTGAAAGTGAAGTTTAGGGTGCAGTATAAAAGGAGTACGTGTGTGAGTCAAGCAGAGATCAGTGATGACTTTTCCATTGGCTCTATGCAATTCCTTTGAATGAACATGATAAGAATCAGCTGAACTGAAGATAATAAATAGACTGTGCTGAAAAAGTCAATATAATGTCAATCTTTCATTTGTATCCCCAATAAAACAATAACCCTGAAAAAACACTCACAAACACAAATACACAAAAGCATTTTGCATAAGCTGTATACACTCTGCGAAACAGCAGGAAAAGTGGAGTGTCTGTCAGCCTTCTCGCATTGGGGCCCAATGTGAAATCTGAAAATCTTTTGTTGCCCACCCAAACCTTAGTATTTCCCTATATATTTTTTGTTCAGACAGCAATCATGAGGTATTCCACAACTTACGATTCCCCAACAATGATGAGATATTAGTGAGTGATATTATGAGTAATTTATATCACCTGGCTTTGTTCTGATTACAAAATTAACTTTTTATTATCTATTGTAAATTATCTCTCCTGGGTCACCTGCAGTGCCCTCATGGTGTACACTTTGGGAGACACTGGTTCTGTTTTTTCCCTTTGGGCACTTTCCCTAACCCCAGCCTCCCCTGATGTTCCTTCCTCCTCCCTGCCCCTCATGACCCTGTTTGTTCTTATCTTTATTTCTGTTTGCTTTAGTGGGTTTGTTTCCTGTTGGTTCTTGTTCCCTACATGTGCCATGCACACACTTGTCTCGTGTTAACTAATTGTAATTGCAATTGTCCTCACCTGTTCCACATTCTCATTAGCCCCATGTGTATATAGTCGGTGTCTTTCCCTCACCTCTTGTTGGCTGATCCTGCTTTTGCGCTTGCTTCTGTTTCTGGTCCCTGTTTCTGTTCCATGTGTCTCAATGTTACTCTGTCCTCCTTGTTGTATTGTAAGTCAGCCTTTTGCCCCTTTTGCCCTGGGGCGGCAGTAGCTCAGTCCATAGGGATTCAGCTTGGGAACCGCAGGGTCGCCGGTTCGAGTCCCGTATGGACCAAGTAAGTGGACTGGTAGCTGGTGAGTTGCCAGTTTGCCTCCAGGGCACTACCGAGGTGCACGTGAGCAAGGCACCTAACCCCCAACTGCTCCATATTTGTGTTGTTTGCGCCGTATAATGGCTGCCCTGCTCCCCCTCTGTAATGCATGTGTTTGTGTGTGATATGTAAGGGGGGGTGCAAGACAAATTTCAATTGCGGGTGATTTGATTGTGAATTGCATGTGATATGACAATAAAAAGTATCTTAATCTTATCTTGTTTCCAGTTGCTTTGTGTTCTATTTGCTCCAGTGTTCCCCCTTCTTATCCCCATTGTACTTGTTTGTTTTCTGTCTTTTAGCTCTGTTCTGCCTCACATTGAGTAGATTTAGTTTTCCCCATGTTACCTGAGACTCATGTGCCATATTTGAGTTTTACCAATTTTCCAGTAGCCATATGCTTGTATTGACTTTACTCCTTAGTGCCCTGTGGATTGTATGCTGTTTCTTGGTTATGTTTTCTCTGTGGATTGTTTTCTGTTATTATAGTCTGCTTTGTCGTTTAATCCTGTCGCCCTGCATTTTGGTTCCGTCTCCCCTTACACTCAATCTATCTCAATCTCTGTTTTCTTGACTCCAAGCTGGAAGAAGAAGAAACACTTTTATTGATCCCCAAGGGGAAATTCTTTTCCTCACTCAGATGTATGCACATTGTTGTTGTACACAGACATAAACACACACACATGCAACACCCCCATGCAAACCCAGTCTGTATACAGCAAATTGTGGAGAGATGCCGAATGATCGTCCTTGCAGGCGCCTGGGAGCAATTTGGGGGTTAGGTGCCTTGCTCAAGGGCACCTCGGCAGAGACTCGAACCGACGACCCTTCGGCTACCAGCCAAGTGACTCTGCAGACTGAGCTACTGCCGGCCCCCGACAACACAACATCCAAAAAAGGCTTCCCTAAAATGTAATGTTTTGTTGTTCAACATCATGCCATAAATGCCTTATGAGATTGTGCAATTGGTATGCTGACTGCAGGAGTGTCCTGAAGAGCTCTTGCCAGAGTAATGACTTTCTCCACCATAAGCCACCTCCAGTGTGGTTTCAGAGAATTTGGAAGAATTTCTGCTCAAAACTCTGCAGCCCGTCTGCTCACAATTCCCACACGAGACTACACCACATCTGTTCAAAACCTCGACTGCCTCCCTGTCTGACAAAGAGTCATCTTCAAACTTCTACTCACCATCTGCAAAGTCCTCTACAACCTGGTTCCCTCTTATCTCCTTCAATTGACACACACTTCCTACACCCTTTGCTCTGCTGGCACAAACCTCAATCCCCCCAACAGGACCAAGCAGGGCCTTCTCCATTGCAGCCACCAGTTTACAGTAATCACACTATTAGTTGCTAACTATCCTATGTAATTTGATTTTAATATGTGCATGTAAAGTGTCTAAGTATCTGGAAACGCACTACAAAAATCCAGGCAGAAGTTAAGTTGCATCTGTTAAAGAGGTAACAGAATAATAGACATTATTTGACAATTCTCAGTGACAGAGGCAGCTATTAGTCATGATTCTACCCAATGCTTTAAAAATTAGGCCCCAGACATGTCACCCATTGAGCATGTTTGGGGAGCATGTGATTTTCAGTGCAGCAGCAAGAGGATGTACACAGTTTGAGTAAAACAAGCACAGTCCTCTGTCTAAAGATTACTTTCCAAATCACACATAAGAAGTGATTGTCAGTATTAATACTGACAATAATACGCAAAATACAGATGCGACCGAATAAGGACAAGATGGTAGATTATTTTCTAACTTCTACATACATTAAGGTAAATAATTCTACCCTGCCCGAGTTACATAAAATATTTTCGTGTATGTGATTAATAGAATACAACTCTCACTCCTGAACACATCATCAGTGATGTAACCTGGAGTCGTTGGGTGTTTTGGTCGTCACATCATCCTTAACCAGGCAATCCAGCCATGGTTGATCAGACCAGACTTCTGTCCAGGTAGACTGCCTACATCCCATGGCTCCTGTGATACTTGGCAGCTGCTCTCCAGCCTTCACAAGTATGAAGTATTCACTTGCTTACAGTGTGTGTGTGTGCAAGTGAGAGAGAAGCACAGAGTGTGAAAGGGAGCCTTGTGTCTTTAAGACCTATTGCAAACACAAAAGTATATTAAACTTTTAAGTTTGAGGCTGAGAATTGTAGGAAATGTATAACTAGGTAAAAATATCATAAAATAGCTGTCAGAGTTTGATGGTTGTTTCAGAGACAGAGAAACAACTGATGTCACTAGGCACTGCAGGAATATGTCCAAATCTGGTGGGAGTTCAAATCTCAGGAAACATTGAGCTAGACAGCTACAAAGCCTCCTCTGTCCAATACAAAGAGTCAACTCCCAAAGCATTGCAATAGAGAGAGAAATAAGGAAATTGTGGAGAAATATTTTTTTTGCAGAGAGAATCCAGGCTCTAAAAGAAAGGGAAGGAGGAGAGTCATATTGGTTGGAGCTTGGTCAAATAGGTGAAAAAAACAAAAAAACACACCAGGTATCAAGAGATAGTAGAAGCGGGTAAAGAAAGGGGGGACAGAGATAATGTGAAGGTTGAAGAGCAAACACAGTATGTAAAAGAGCAGGACAAAATAGGAATTTATGCTCAAATAAACTACACTGTTGGGCCACAGGAAGTAGAGCACAGAGATATTTTGGTCTTACATTCGCTGCAGGAGGCAAATGGGGAGGGGAGCCAAAAAGAAGGAAAAAGACTATGATCTTAGGTACATACCTGCAATTTGGCCTCCAGACAGATATGACCCTGGCCAATTTGTAATATTGATAGAGAGGACACAGGGACAGTATATACCTTGGCAAACACTCAACCTTGAGGGTCTGATTGCCCGACTCGCCAATATCCATGAGGGGGCCAGCAAATGGATTAAAGCATTTGAGGAAGAGACAGGGTCTGACCCAATACCTAGTGAGCTGGCTACATAGTTGGCTGCCTAAGTCAGGGGTGTCCAAACTTTTTTCATCAAACACATACTGAAAAATATATGAAGTACTGGGTCACTCACTAGGGGCAGAGCATATTGCCTCACCTCTAGTGTAATAAAGTTAGCAAAATCAATCAAATTAAGGTAAATTATGCCTGAGAATTGAATATGCTTAAAGAAAAAACTGCCTCCATCACAGCTTTCCAATAATGATTTTATTTATTTTGTCACAAATTCGGTTGGCAGCACGTTCTCATAACAGCGGCCTCAGATTGCTCCTTAGTCAGAATGGTGATCCCCTTCACAGTGCTCTATAAAGGGGGAAAAATAAGCGGGGAAGCAGATGGGAATATTTCAAGCATTCCACTCAGTGGGATCAGTGATGCTGTGCTTTGGACTGAAGGATGGCTGGCAAGCCAGGAGTAATTTTGGTGGTTGTGGTGCGAATGACTTCACAGAGATGGCTTTCTGTCATTTCGGTTGTCAATCTACTTTTGTTGACTTAACAGAGAAAAGGTTTGCTCACATGTATGTTCAGCCAAACATCTCATCATTCTTTTTGCGTGGCGTCTCAACAGAGGAAACTTGTCATTTTCCAAGCTCCGCAGAAGTCGGGTAGGGAGAGAATTGTCACACTGTATTTCTATAAGTTGTTATTGCAGACTCGCTTCCACTTCATCTGGATCCATCGGAAGGGAGACGAGAACTGTGTCTCAACTGAATTCTGTCATGAGAGATGTGATCACAGACGCATATTTTCTCGTTTTAGCAGAAAGCTTGGCCTTTGGAAAAGCAAATTTGATTTCGGGCAGCGCATGGAAGTGCGTGACATTGAGGTTGCGTAGTTTTCTCTCATACAGAATGCTTTCATGTGCTCATAAAGTTGTGGTCCAAGCTGGTCTTTGCCTTGTAGGCCCTTGTTCAGTGTGTTAAGATGATCAGGAAGATCAACTAGAAATGGCCACGTCTGCCATGAAGAGGTCGATCCTACTCGTTCAAAAAACGGTTGATTTCCGATCTCGGGGCATAAAACCGCTGCAGCACAGAGCCCCGACTTATCGAGCGCACATCAAAATGGTAGAGTAGCTCCCCGTATTCAGCATAGAGCCCTCATGCTGGAATTATGTTGACAGTTTTCACAACAGTGCTGAACAGATCACTTAGCTGGACTGTCGTGGCACAGAGGTCTTCTTGGCCAGAATGTCGGTGTCAGACCTGAAAACGTCCCAGTCAGTACAGTCCAAGCAAGCCTGAAGCCGGCAAATAGCCGCATGCATATTATACAATGTCAGCTCAGAACTGTCTGCAAGCTGTAGGCGGTCATCGAAAGGGCCATATATGGCTCGCTAGCCATAGGTTCCCGACCCCTGATCTAGAGGGTATCTGAGGGTATATAGCCCTCTCCTTGAGCAGTTGCAAATAGAGTTGAAGGAATATATGAAGCAATTAACTGATATACATAAAATCATCTATTTACAGAAAAAACGCAGGATTCTGGATTCTACTTCAGTAGCAGAGATCATAGTGGTGCCATGGGACCAGGTCTATATAAAGGTCTTCCAGCCTTAGGTAAGACAGGAATTAAAAGATAATGCTGGCAGCAAAGGAAGGTCATGGGACCATAAAGCACTGTAAATGGGGTGCCGTTTTGGCTAAAATAGGCTAACATTATAACTAACTAATAACTAACCGCCTTGATAATTTCAGTTATAGTCTCTAGACTCTATTTTCCTGTTGCATCATACCCATTGTGAGACACGTTCTTACAAAGACTCTCCTCAACCAGATGAATGTGATGGCAGTTCCAAGGTTGGCAGAGATTCAGCTGGCACAGATGGTAATTGGACAAGCAGACTTGTTCCCTATTCCTGACTATAATTCGGTTAAATTTATTGATACAGCACCAAATCACAACAAACATTATCTCAAAACACTTTACATACAGAGCAGGAAACCCTGCACTCCCCTATGAGCAATCACTTGGCATCAGCGGCAAGAGAAAACAACCCTTTTAATGGGGAAAAACCTCGCTGACCTCAGAGAACAGGGCACTAAATGGGCAGCCATCTGCCTTGATGGGTTATGTCTACAGAGATAGAGAGACAGACAGACAGAAAAAGGTTAGCACAGCAACAATAACGAGTAAGTGTAAATATGACTAATGATATTATTATGGTCGGCCGTTACTATAAGCTTTATCAAAAAGGAAAGTTTAAAACCTACTCTTAAACATAGAAATGGTGACTACCCCCTTACTGAATCTGGAAGATGGTTAAGTCAAGTCAATTTTATTTGTATAGCCCAATATCACATACAATGTCTCAAAGGGCTTTAGAAACCCACAACATCAGTAAAATTCCCAACCCCGTCCAAAGCTCTCTAGGAGGATGCAGAGTTTTTCATCCTGTGTGCTCACGGCTTGTGTGTCGTGAGAGACACAGGTGTGCCGTGGGAAATTGTCCAACTTCACATAATTAGTCTCCAAAAATATTATCTACCTCTGGTTCGCGAGCCGATGCGGCAATCCGGCCCGCAATCTGGCCCGTGAGACAAACCGGCAGATCGCAGCAAATTTCGAGGCGCGCGCACACCCCCGGTTGGACTGTGACACCAAATAAACAAAGAATTAAACAAACACTGCTTTATTGATCCCGAGGGAAATTCTTTTCCCTACTCAGTTGTATGCTTTAACACCCCATGCTAACAAGATCTGTATACTTAAATTTTGCGGAGAGATGCCGAGTGAGGGGGGCTGCCCCTTGTCGGCGCCCGGGAGCAATTTGGGGCACAGGAGATGTGCCAGCATCCCTCCAGCCACCAGTCCATCGTCCATTTTCATGTTGGTCTTCCTGAGACTCGAACCGGTGACCCTCTGCACCGCCCGGAGATGTCGTCCTGAATAAGCAGGAGCCTGCCTGCTCGGCCGACGCTTATGGCGGCTACTGAGAGCCGGCCGCCGTGTTTCCCGACCTGCCGAAACTGCACGGGGAATGGCACCGCGTGGCCCTGGATCCAAACCTCGCTAATAGTAGCACATGCCGGTGGGCCACTGCCGTTGAGGTGGCGACGACTGCCGTCTCCCTCGGCCGCCATGGACCGGCTTGGACTAGGTCCAGAGCGGCCACGCAGTGCTGCTGTCCGGCCAGGAAGAACTTATCGGCCCCCTCGGCCAGAGCCCGGCAGTCAGTAATGGTGGTGCAGGCCAACGCGGCGCATACCCGGGAAGGCAGTTTCTGCTTAAACAGCTCAACAAACAGAAAGTCTGGCTTGTAGCTTACCAGGAGAGCTAGCATTTTGTCCATTAACTCCGACAGCTTGCTATTGCAGAGGCCATGCTGAGAAAGGAGCCGGCGAGCCCGCTCAGAGTCTGACAGCCCAAAAGTCTTGAAAAAGGTGAGCTTTCAACATACCATATTTGTCCTGCTCCGTGGGGTGTTCATCACTCTGCCTGCTGAAGAAATGCCGAGGGCCGCGACAACATAATAATACCTCGTAGTATCCGCGATGTCCCTGAGTGCACATTGTGCCTCAGCCTGAGCAAACAAGGCGGATGCTTGTGTTACAGGTATCTTGTCAACACCGTGTAAAGAGATTATTTGTTCTGTGACGCAAACAAACAATTGAGACACTTCACGTCTGCATCGTTCAGCATTACTCAGCAGAATCAATCTTTATTTACCAGTAGAATACACCAAACACATTTTATAGTTCTCGTTATCAAACCGATACTAACCTGCGAAGCAAACAAACAATTTGGACACTTCATGTCTGCATCGTTCAGCATCGCTCAGCAGAATGAGGGTAAAATGACACAGGTGCGTACAAGCCGCAAAATGAATGCCGCAAACACACTGCTGCAAACAGTTGCTCAACTAACGGGGAGCGCCTCCTGCTGGCTTCAACAAGCACTGCACACACAGCAAACAACGAAATCAAAATGAAATGTGGACTCACACATGCAAAATGAATATACATATATAAAAAAACGTACAAAACACTTCACTACTGTGATCACACAAAAGTGGGCGTCACACTTGCGCCTCCCAAAACTCCGGCAGTTTAAGCAAACTGCATTCGTCGCCATGTTCATCTATGGAAACATCCAATAGAATATCAGGGTCACCACTGTAGGAGTCGCGGAGATCAACAAGACGAGTACACTTCTCTTTTTGGCTGCACACCTCTGTGGCTATTTATTCATCCATTCAAGCTGCCGAAAACAAACCAAAACATTAGCTTTAACTCAAACAGCCCCTTCCACCATGGTTACACCACGCCCCTTAAAGGAGGCGAGTCCTAATAACACCCGGTGTCTGTGCAATACATACTCACCACTGGTTGTGCTGAATTATGCCCTAATGTCCTGTAATGTCTGCTACAATACTGCAATATTGTTAAGGATCTAGCGATCCTTGGTTTGAAGAGGCGGACCCACAGATATAAACTGCCAGCTCGGGTCAGGCTGGGTGAGTATCGGAGCCGAGGTAAACAGCTTCTTCAGTTTGTCAAACGCAGTACTGGCCTGCGGGGTCGAGCTGAAGGGGATAGCAGTGGAGGTAAGTTTAGTGAGGGGTGTCGCCACGTGGCTGAAATTGCGAATAAACCTACGGTAAAAGTTGGAAAAACCTAGGAACCGCTGTAGCTCTTTACGTGAAGATGGAACAGGCCAGTTCGTCACCGCTCCGACCTTGTCTGGATCTGTCCTTATCCGCCCACTCTGCAAAATAAATCCCAGAAAACTGATGGTGTCAACATGAAACTCACACTTCTCCACTTTAAAAAATAATTTGTTCTCCAACAGTCTCTGGAGGACCAGGCGGACATAACGCACATGTTCATAAAGGGAACTTGAGAAAATAAGAATGTCGTCTAAGTAAACAAAAATAAAACGGTGCAAAAAGTCTCTCAAAATGTCGTTAAGTTCTGAAAAACTGCGGGAGCATTTGTGAGTCCAAACGGCATAACCAAGTATTCAAGGTGGCCCAAGGAAGTGTTGAATGCCGTCTTCCACCCATCTCCCTCCCGGATGCGCACCAGATTGTAGGCAGTACGAAGGTCCAGTTTCGAGGAAATGGTTGCTCCCTGCAGGGACTCAAAAGCAGAATTCATTAGCGGCAGAGGTTATCTATTTTTGACAGTGATATTATGAAGAGCCTGGAAATCAATACAAGGTTGGAGGGAACCATCCTTCTTTGCCACAAGAAAGAAACCTGCACCAAGTTGAGAAGAGGATGGACGAATAATTCCAGCCGTGAAAGACTCGTGGATGTACTTTTCCATGGCCTCCCGCTCCGGACAAGAGAGACTAAATAATCGACTAGAAGGCAGTGGAGCTCCCGAAAAATAAGGTCTATGGTGCAGTCATATGGTCTGTGAGGGGGCAAGGCTAGTGCGGAGTCCTTGTCAAAAACTTCCTTTCAATAGGGATAATCCAGCGGAACAGATCAGGTCCTGATTCCCAGAGTTGAGGTTGTGAGGAGGAACACCCCCTCCTGGAGACAAGGCAGAGTGAAGACAACCCGCATGGCACGTGTCACTCCACCCCACTATTCTGGGGCTTGGCTAGTTGAGTAATGGAAAAGGTACTATGTTTTCTCAGCAGAAGCTTGATATTCGTAATACAATAAAAATTAATACACTTTGTAAAATTATTAATTGCGTTGGTAAGTTGCCACATGACATGGAGTATAAAGTATTGTCAGCCGAAGAAAGCGTTACTTGTAGAAAACACATTTTTCTTTGTGAGCTCTGCATGAAGAATACAGAAGTCTCAATCATTGTGCCTTTACTTTAGCCTTGCTAACCCTTTACCCTAATTTGACCCTGAAATTTGTATTTCTTATACATTAGGGTCTTCAGCATGAGTGAATGTGGTGGTGAGATCTTACTTAGACTGTTATACACTAGTTCTAAATTAAACAGGCTGTTGTTTCATGCTGCCTCATGGCTCGATCTGCATAATGAATGGGGTCAATAAAAAAAACAACATTTTACTGATGTGTTTCAAAGGATAAAATAAAATATTAAATGGCTTTTTTTTCACGCCAGTGGGATACCATGCTGGATAAACAAGCAGCCCGTCCCAGTTAGAAGCTTTCGCTGAAAATATTTAGTTGTTCCCATGATTTAACAAGGAACGAAAGCAGTACAGCACAGATGTTGTGATCAAAGTGGATTGTGTTCTCCTTTTGACATACACTAAACTTTTGTTCTTGAGGGCCTCAAAGAATCTGATGTACATCATAAGTAGCCGAAGCAGCCTGGAGCAAAGATGTGGTGTAAGAAAAAGTTTGAAGGTGCCATAAACCCTTTTACTTGATAGTATAGCTGACTATAGGACAATTCATGCTGCAATCAAGTGTGCTACTCTGAAATACCTGCAACATTTGCATAGAGTGGGACTCATCAGGTTTAAGTTGATGTGTTTGTTCTGAGGGAACATTTCCACAGATTCATGACTGTGGCTGATGAGGGGCAAAGAAAAAAGCTGGGATATGAGATATTCCAATAACAGATTATTAAGTATTGATACCAAGATATCAGTCAAGATGTTAAAGGGGAGGTAAAGAGCAGACTAACGTTTGGATTGCAGGAGGCACATACATTCCTTGACATTCAGAAAGTAATTGATTTTATTGAGGCATATTATTGCAGTGTTAATATATTATTGCATGCTAATAAACTCTACAGGATGCCGCATGATTGCATGTTGGCATCACGGGGGCGGCAGTAGCTCAGTCCATAGGGATTCAGCTTGGGAACCGGAGGGTAGCCGGTTCGAATCCCGTATGGACCAAGTAAGTGGACTGGTAGCTGGTGAGTTGCCAGTTTGCCTCCAGGGCACTGCCGAGGGGCACGTGAGCAAGGCACCAAACCCCCAACTGCTCCATGGGCGCCGTATAATGGCTGCCCTGAACCCCCTCTGTAATGCATTGCGTAGGTTTGTGTGTGATATGTAAGAGGGGGTGAAAGACAAATTTCAATTGCGTGTGATTTGGTTGTGAATTGCATGTAATATGACAATAAAAAAGTATCTTATGTTATCTTATCTTATACCAAGAAGGCCCTGCAATGGAGAGTATATTTCTGAAATACAATCACCATTGTAGATCTACAATATGTCTGAGGCTGTCACAATGAAGCAGAAGAGCAGCTAGTAATGGACACAATTTTATACTGGTGACTCCCAAAGGAGGCGCAACACCTGAAAAATATTTAGCCTAATTAATCTTTATAGCGATGATAAAGTCATTGATCCAGCCTGCTGCTACACAGTAACAACTTTATTTCACCATGTTTTTGGCAAGTTACTTTTCACAGCACATCTGATAAACAAATAAACAAATAAAATAAATAATAAGCATTTTGATAAATTGATACGGTCACACAAATTTAAATGGTTTGCATTACCAAACAGTGTGCATCCGTCTGTCCCACAGTGTCCATTTATCGGTTTATTCGGTCAATTATTTCTTCAATCATAGCTAGTCTGACAAACTGACAAGTCTCAATGACTTATTCACCTTTTAAAATGCCTCATTACATAACACACATAGATGATGATCATCAGTTAATGCAAACACAACAGGGAAATCTTCTTTTACTATTTACTTATCTTCAAAACATGTTTACCTTTCCATGGAGTTCTACCTGGATCCTCCTGTAGCCAGACACATACCACTGCCTGATGACTCTCTCTTCATCCAGTTTGATCCTACAGTCAACATACATTAATATTAGAGGCCATATGAGACATTATTCATATTTGCTCACACACACACTCCAGATCACACACACACACTATCAAGAACACACACATCCATCATCAAGATCACACACACACATCATCAAGATTACAGTCATGTACTATCAAGATCAACACACACTATCAAGATCACATACATGCACCCTCAAGATCACACACACCATCAAGATCACACACGCACTATCAAGTTCACACACATCATTTTACGAAAGGAAGGTAGTTTGATTTGACAGGAAGACGTTTTAATTCCTGATTTGCTAACCTTTTTAAAAAAAACAAAACTGTCAAGGCTCAGGCTACAAGGTGTCTTTGTCTCTTCTCTTTTAATTTGAGTCAGCGTGAAATGTCTTCCATTTTGCTCTTAATAAAATACATTGTGGTGTGATTGAACTTATTCAAGTCATTCCTTTTATTTTAATCAAATCCTTGTAAATCCACTGCTAATGATAAATGGAGAAATACAATACAGCTCTCAACACACATCAGCCTCTTAGTCAATTTAATTAAATGGTGAAAGAAAATCCTTACCTTACCTCTTACCTCTGATTTTCATCACGACAAAACCACACTCTTTATTGATCTAATTTGCACAGGGCAAGAATGGATAATAAATGATTTCACAAAAATGTTTTTGTGGTCGACACGCTGCCTCCATATGTAAGATTGGGTTTCAAACCTAGTTTCAGAAAGGGGGGGCATCGAGTTGTGACTTTTGTTGAAGAATGTCATTTAAAACATACATAAAGCACAATTATTCAAATGAGGATAGAGAGATACGGAAAATGAGAATGTTGTGGTTAAAGTTAGGGGAACACAGCCCACGGATCAAAGAACTATCCAGCACTGCATAAGGGTTGAATACCCCTGCCTGGTACTGCAGGTTGACTCAAACAATCTCAAGCAGCACTCGGCTATATCCATTGGGCTGATCCAGGTAGTGAGCCTCTGCTGTTGAAGCAATGGTGGGCCCATTATCCCTCCCCTGATTGAGCTAATGTATAAAAGGAGAGGTGTTTGGACTTACAAATCCGACATGGCTTCTTCAGGTCATGGGCGGAGGCTGGGTGAGAACGACCGCATCTCCAGTACCTTCTCTTGACTTTGATCCAGTCTGCGATTTCTTCTTTGGTCAGCCCAGCAGAACTCTCACACTGGCTGAGGTAATGTTCTGACTCACAATAAGGGCATTATACCTAACCCTTACCTTGGGTCTGGACAGGGGGAGCTGCTTTATAGGATTTGTCAGATGGAGGATATTTGAAGTTGTCTGTCCCATGCATTAGTCCTTATCACTGTGAGCTGAAATGAAGGGCTCAATGTTAAGGCATCTGACTTCTGCTTCAGCCACTCTGAGAAGTTCATCTTGTCCGGGTCCTTCTGGTACTGTTGACGATGGAACCTCCTTTGCTGGTGCTTGGGGAGCCTATTGGGAGATCCTCATGACAGTCTCCTTGTAGCCTAATGGTGAACTCATCGAGAGCCCTGTTGTCACAGATGGGCGGTAGATATTCCATGTACTCGATCTCTCTCAGCATAAACTGATTTGGGTGCTCAAAGCGCTCATCCAGTGTCTTAGGAGCTTCAGAATAAGGCCATCTCGTCTCTGCTTGAGCTAGCACTTGGCGATGGGCATAAGACACCTTAACATACTTCAGCAGGATGAAAATTTTTGAATGCTCAGACATTGGAAGGATGCAGGAGGGTGGTTAGGGACAGCTGTAGCTTGACCTACTGAGCTCTATTCTCCTTGATAAAGTCTGGGATTGATGGACCTTCTATATTCAGGGGTGATAAAAGTATCGGTCTGGCTGGGTTCCCTTGGAAATGGGGGTAGGGCACATAAGGAGGTTGATGCATTGACTGGGGTCCTGACAGAAATGCAAAAAAGTGCTCAGAGAAAACTGATTTTACAAGGCATATCATTGAGTGGTGGCAGCAAGAGATGAGATCAGGCGCAGGCGTAGGACCGAGGGCTGGAGGTAGGAGACGAGGTCAGGTTCAGGCGTAGGGCTGGATGCAAGAGACGAGGTAGAGGACGGGCTTAGGAGGTCGGTACACAGGAAAACATAGGTAATCAAGAGGGAGATACTGCCACGGAGGACGCGAGAAACACTAGGGAACATACGGGAAGCCAGGAAATGGTAACAAGAACATGAACGGTAATAGTAGTAAAGATCTGACAAAGAACACATCGGCCTGGACTGGAGCAGGAGCGGATGCTGACACTGCAGCAGGAACAGAAGCTGCTGACACAGGAGCATGAGTGGAAACGGCTGCTGACGACACTGGGACAGGGACATCGCGGGCTGCTGACTACACTGGAACAGGGGCATCGCCGGCTGCTGATGACACTGGAAGAGAGGCATTGCTGGCTGCTGACGACACTGGATTAGGAGCCGGAAATGGCTGCTGAAGACACCGTAACGGGAGTGACGGGCTGCAGTGCTGCAGGGGCTGGAACAGCTGCAGGCCCTGGGTCGGCTACAGGCACTGGGGTGTCTGCAGGCACTCGAACTGCAAACACTGGAGACAAGGAAGCTGCAGACACGCGGGCAGGGGGCACGGAAAACGCAACTACTGGAGCAGGAGGCATGGGATCTGCAGATATGGAAGCTGCAGACACTGGAGAGGGGAGCATCGAAGCTACGGACACTGGAGCAGGAAGCACAGAAGCAACAGACACTGGAGCAGGGAGCACAGAAGCTACCGACAAGAAGCTGCAGGCACTGGATCAGCAGGGCTGAAGGCAGGAGACAATTCGACCATGTCCAAATCCAATTTGTAGTACCTGGGAAATATGTAAAAGAATGACAAATATAGCATTTTGACCCATGGAGACTTAAGCATTCAAGCATTCAAAGTAGTTGCTCAAAGGTCATGGATCAATCTGTCACAGCTTTAGTTTGAATCAATAGCTGACAGTGAACATCCATATTTGACTGTTTAGTAGAAGGTGGTCCGAAGATCTGACAATTTCTCAGCAGATTTTTTTGGGGGCTCAATGTGAATAGGTAAATAATTAACCACACAGCCGTTTAGCTGTGGGTGTAGTTCACTCATGGCTCATCCACTCAATAATTCAGGTTGTTATGCCTTTTATTCAAATCTCCATTAAATATTTATATCACATAGGGACCTTTAACAACTTTCCTTCTTTTATGATAGTGCCTCTGGACAGCTATGTTAACTGACAACTGTTATTATAATCCTTGTGGAATATTTGGCACTGACAAGTTTATCTTGTCAGGTAAATGGATCCAACACCTCTGAAAATAGAACAATGCTTGGATCAGATCAAATATGTACTTTGAGGTGGCACCTGTTCTCATAGCTCTGAAAATGTCAGTGCTGAATTGAATTATACAAGCGGTACATAAACTTGAATTAAGAGCAATAAAGTAATAAGTAAATCAGCTTGTCTGAATGTTCAAAGAGTAGATGAATAAGAGTGATGGTGTTTAATGTGGAGTTAGCAGTGGAGCAGCCACCATAAGGTACTATAAGGGTTGAGACTCTGATGAGGATTGCCAGTCACAGGCCAAACATTTCACTTACGCAAATGCTAAGTGGAGCATTAGAGTTTTTAGTGGTCTTTCCAGGGAAATGGCCTAAATGGGAACACTTTTACCCAGTGGACCACTATGTTTGCTCTTAAAAGCAATTCAAGTATGAGATAATGAGTAACTTCAGTTTTTCACATCTGGAGTTTACACCAGTTTGACCTTTTGTTACATTGTGCCTTTTTAAATTTGGTTTCATTGGTTGTTGCTTTTCACAAGAGTGTTTTCTGATCTCATTCGTTTTTTTAGTCACTAATTTCCTCAAGCAGACAGTGTTGAGATGTTGTTGCTCCTCTTTTGTCATTACAAACAGCTGCTGCAATTGCACAAATGTTCATACAGATGTCGCAGTATGGAAATTTGCCTTTTTCTCCACTCAAACTACCACTGAACTTGAGGGCAATACAGTCTTTAATGTAAACTTAAGTTAAGTTTAGTCTAAGTTTTTCTTTTACCTTCAAATGGCGTTCCTTGACAGCTTTCTGAAAGCTTTTCTCACTCATGCTTTCTTTTCAGTTGTTCCTTCATGTAATCATTAGCCCTTTATTTCTTCCTCATTTCAAGTGAAAGTTCACAGCTCAGCAGGGCTGATAGACAACTGTATATTTCCTGTTTACAATACACAAAATGCATAGCCTACTCACTTTGATTGGTCTGGGTAATACTTTGGTCCAGGCTATGGTAAAAATGTGTTCCCACTTGCCACAAACTGAATCAGGGTTCACTTGTGTGGTGTGCATCTGAGTGCAAGTCCGTTTTCATACCTGCCAACCTTTAACCAATATGGCAATAATATTAACCTTTATGGAGAGGACATGGTGTAGTTCTCAAACTACCACTTGTGTGACCATTAAAATGATATTAGATTAGATACAATTAGATTAGATTCAACTTTATTGTCATTGCCTGTCAAAAGTACAAGTAATGAAATGCAGATAGCCTCTAACCAGAAGTGCAAACATGATAATTGTTGCTGCTCCACTTGCGCACCTGAGGGCACTGGAGGTAATTATTCATGTAGTCTATAAGGGAGAGGCACAGGTGAATGGTGATTGGGGAATTAGGAACTGGGAAGCCACACAGTTTTTCAACCGTAAACGTAACGTAGCCTGTTGTTTGGTAGTGTTTTTGTTTGTTTTATATTACGGGCTAGGTTCTATATTCAGTGCACCCGGTATTTTGGGGAAAAGCTTTCTTCAATCTAAATCAAATTAAAATGTGAAACGCATATCAAAGGGAGGACCTCATTCTTGCATCGTGACACGTTGGAAATGACTTCAAATTTCCTCAAGTGGCCTTTTTTTGTTGTTTGATTGCCACTACAATAATTAAATACTAAATACTAAATACTAAATACTATACAAGGCACCTTGCAAAATTCATATTGATGCACAACAGATTAGACTGCCGTTTATCATAGCAACATTACCTCTACCCAGTACTGCTGCGTCACCATTGAAATTGACTTAGCCATTAGCCAATGTCGTTCGCTGTTTTAGGTTAACGATGGGAGCTTTTTCTGCAACTTAATACAAGGCAGAATGATAGGATGGTCTTCTCCGTGCCATGGACATGGCGAAGACTGAAACGATGTTGTGCCGTTGGACCAATCACGTGAAAACAAAGGGATGGGCGTGCTGAAGGTCTACTACAGGTTCAGAGCAGGACAGGATAGAGAGAAGCAGAGACAAAGAGAGAGAGAAATGCGATGAGAACTGTGTGCGAAAGCATGAGGTACAGCCGGGAAAATCATTTGGATGCATTTTAACAATTGTAACAACATAAAGGCAGAATACAGAATTAAATGCTAAATGAAGCTTTCGTATCGAGCAGGGTCCACAATCAACCTTCACAGACATGAAAACTGCATCCGACAGTTGCTAGCCTGCCTTTTTTCTTCCACCACTGTTAGGATTTAGAAGCAATACCCAGGCTCTCAATCCAGTGTATGTTTTTCCAAGCAGGAAATCAGTCTGTGAAAAAAATATTCCAAAACTGTATGAAAGAGAATGTGCTTCAATGCAAGAAACAGTTAAAGAGGCTACTGCAGTTTGCCTGACAACTGATTGCCCGACATCAATAACAATCACTTCCGACATGTCATTTTATAGAAAAATTATCAAATGGGGTCCTGTCATCTGGACTATTTCAAGTTTAGTGACAGACACACTTCAGAGAACTTGGCAGTGGAAGTGCTAAGAGTGGCAAGTTGAAAATGTGAAAAATGTGGTTTGCTGTGTTGGTGACAAAGCAGGTAACATAATCAAAAGTAATAAAAATAAATATTAATAAAAATAAGGTATTCTGGAACGTTTAGTATAATTACGTTGAATAATTTCAGTGATAGATGTGCACACATACTAATCATAGGTCAAATCAGCACTAAATTTGGCTGTATTATTAAAGGCAGAAATGCGGAATTTACAAATAAAGATCCATTTGGGAGCCAAAAGAGCCAGCTCTTCTTGGTGAGCTGAGCCACACAAGATCCAGAATTCAGATCACTAGTAGCATAGGTTAAAATGATTCCAAACAAAGTTTAAAAAATGATGAAAATTGGAAATAAAACACTCACAAATGTCCTGATGTAGAAATTTTTAAACTCAGACCTAACAATATTTAACTTGATGTTCTTAACCTCTACCTTATTTTTATTTAGGAAATGCTATGTATTGTGTGTTTAGATATGCAAAACATGTAAAATCATATACACATACATCAGTATATATGTTTCTCATCTTTACCACATAACAAATTTGTACTACACAAACACATGTATACATCAGTTGCAAAGAAATATTGCAAGCATAATTTTAGCATATATGGTCTACACGCAAAACAACAAACTATAAATAAACCATTATATCCATATTGATATACAGGGTTTACACACATTTACCATATATGGCCACCATATGATATATGGTCAACATACAGTATGTAATGTCAATATGACTGGTGGTCTCACAACTGTCACTTTTAGAGGAAGATTTAGTTCCCAAAGGAGGATGTCACTGGATAACACTGATTATCAGACACTGACCAGTTGGCAAAGCCTATTAGGAAGAATGTTTCTTTCCCAGTGTGCTCTTTTAAAAGGAGCAGCACTGCAAGCCTGTGGCAGAAATATTTGAAAAGATACAGACGCTGTGTCTTATTTCTCAGCTCTCTTTATTCTCCTTATTTCAGCTCACACAGGGGAGTGGAGTATTACCAAACAAATCACAGGAGGACCTTGAAAGGACCTCCCACGAGTAAAAAAGAAAGGGGGAAAAAAAGCGTAACTCTTCACCTTTCATCCAAGGAAAAAAATAATGATAATGCCAATTTAACAGACCCAGAGGACAATTGCTTCTTCCTCCATATTTGAGATTCAGTGGTGGATAGAAGACTGCACTTTATACATTACAGCTGCCGATAGTCAAATGTGTTATTTTTCTGAAAGTTGTCTGAACATTAATATATTGCAAAATATTGTTTGCATGTTGCAGAAGATTCATCCAACCAGCTGAGGCTGTGATCTTTGCGCCGTGGGAAGAATCATCTCAGGGTAACATCAGAATCAGAATCAGAATAGCTTTATTGGCCAATGAAGTTTACACTTGAAAGGAATTTGCTCTTGTCCTTGGTGCGTTTAACATATAAAAAGACAACAAAAAACAACATTTAAAACAACATATAAAAACAGCAGCTAGGCAAATAATGGAATTAAAAACACACTAAATTAAATAAATCAACTGAATTGAATACTATTGAATAAAGTGTTGAAAAACGTGCAGGGGTTTATTTTAATAAATTAACTAAATTGAATACTGTTAAATAAAGTACATTGAGAAACATTGAGAGATCATGCAACGTGCTCATAGAAAGAACCATAAATTGGATCCACACCCTCACCACTGTGAAGCCTTGGAGTCCCAGTATCATATACCTTTCAGTACTTACTAGCAGTAAAATATTACAGCAACTCTCTCATCAGCTGCACTTTCTTTTATTGCAACTAGTAATTAACTGAGGAAGTTCCTGTCTCGGTGACATTTGCATCATTTACACAAAACATTCAATAGGAAATCTTGAGCTGAGCGAGTTGGGCAGTATGTGTTATCCAGCAAATGTGTTTGACTTCCTTCCCTGCCCTTCCAGCTGCTTTGTGAGTGACCCTGAACTTGGGCAATTTCTTTCTGCTGAGGTTTAGTGTGTTAGTTTTGTATGACATGCAGCATCACAGTGAGAAATAGAGGCCAAGACAATTATCTCTGTATGGTTTCTATTGCAAACATGCCAATTAGTAGCACAGCCACCTGCACACAAATGAAGTCCCACGGGAAAGCAGTACACCATGTCTGAAAACCTTTCATAAACTACACTTGTCTGTGTATTTAGGCCTACTTTTACAGGCTTCTATGATTTAATGCTGTGCTATGAATAAACAACTACATTTCCAACCCATTTTCTATCTACACAATCTGGATCTGGAGCTACAGTTATGTGTCATAATGTTTTATTACTAATATTCTAAGGGGTAATTCTTAAGAAATCATGCTTAGTATACAACACCACACTAAATAAGCACTCTAATTGAGACATTCATGAAACTTCTCTTACATGAATTAGTGCGCCAAGTGAAAAGTACCAAGTGAAAACTGGCATCCGTATGCCATCAAAGGCATACCTTATGCTGCTTCCTCTGATATCAAAGCAAAATGGGCATAAATAACCTACAAAACTCCTTATTGTCTTTGGGCTGTGCATTTTAAAAGAGGAGGTAATGTACAGTGGAATTCTTGGCTTCTTCTAAACACTATGACGTAAAATATAAACAAAATGAAATACCAATCATTACACCAGTAATTCTAGTTAACAAAAATAGAAGGAGTGCAGATGCTGACAGAATAGGCACAGAATATGTGAAAGATCAGTAGAACTCATTGGAGAGAAAATCTCCTTTTTAATACGTTGTTCAAAGAATGACTCAACATTACTCCTATTTTTTCAATTAAGGGTAAACAGATACAGGCTTGAGCATGATTTTTAATCATATCTACAGTAATATGCAAAATATGACAGGGTTATGGCAACCAGCTCACCTTTACAGGTACTGCCGTTTGTGAGCCAGTGGCATAACTCCATCTTTCCCACCCTCAAGACAAGTTGTGTGGACGGTGGAACAGGCACTTCCCGGTCCTGGCTCTATAAAGATCCACTGGGATGCCTCCTCTGCCTGCTCAGTGATGTTGGCTACCAGCTGCTTCCAAGCTGATTCTTCAATCCCATGCTGTCCAAAAGCTCTCCAGAGTGACTTACTTCTCCCTACAGCCGACTTCAACCTGCAGGTTCCAGGCCTTTCATCCATTCTGTTGGCTCTCGAAGATGATGGCCTGATATTTCTTTAGCTTGTGCTCATGAACCTCCTCGATGGTCTCTTCTCAGAGTACCGTAAGCTCGATAAAAAACACCTGTTTTGTGCCTTTAGACCAGAGGACACGAGTGGCTGTGGCACTAGTGTGGGTTATCTCCACTGGGAATTTGAGCTGCCTCTTCAGGTCTGCCCACATTTCCCAGTTACTTGCTGTGGCAAGGACCCCTTTGCTCCTCGTGTCTGCTGTTGAAGACTTTCCCTGACTTGAGTAAGTGAATGGGTCATGAGAGAGTTGTTGCAGCTTCTTTCTTGCTTGTTCCACAACAGCAGCCAATTCTGTTAGAAAAACAATTTTATGAAACACAGCTATTAGAAATAAAATAAAAATAGTAATGAGAATACAGTAAGCACAGTTCAAACATACTGAGGCAGTCACCCCTAACCTTTGGTTATCTTTTAGATCAGGGGTTTTTCAGGCCAAGGACCCCCAATGTGATGGAGAGACGGAGCGGGGACCAGCTACTATATATATATTGTATAAAATTGTCTTTTATATCAAACCGGGCCTAGTGCCATTTATAAACATAGATTTTCATAGATCAAATGACACACATTGGTAATAGATGGAAGATAACATCTTCTGCCTCCATTCATCTGTTCACTAGAATATGTTGGATTCATGTAATTGTTTGTTTAAAGCAGTGGTCTTTAACCTTTTTGCCTCTGAGAGCTACTTTGACAAAATAAAAGTGTCCGAGAGCTCCTAATGTCTAATATTATTAGTAACATTTATCACATGGCTGATTCTCCACCCAAACCAGCTGAATAAGAGTCTTCTGTGTGAACATTACAAAATGTCGATATCCAACACTCAACTCTCACATTTTGTATTAAAATGCACTTGAATTCAGCAACATGAGCATGTTTTTTTCTATATACATTTTCGGTGTCAAACTCATAGTAATGAATTCACATCATATTAATCTCAAAGAAAACAAAACAATGTTATTACTGATTTTACCATTTTACCAAAACTATACCTTTCATATTTCGCATTTTCTGTCCACATATCACTGTCACAATTTCCCTTCACATTCCCTGTAATTCAAAGAATTCCCTGTAGTTCCCATATCATCTGTACTTCACATGCATTCAGTCTGTTCTGATGTTAGTGAGATGACAGAGATTGTGGTACTGTTTTCATGAGGAAACAAAATAGTTCTGGAATGTTCTTGCAGTGAAGCACGTTTTCTGTTGTTCAGTTTTGGAATGTTTTCCTGTTTAGAAGAACATACACTGGATTGAGTGGACATGATGTGTTATTTCTGCAAATTCTGCATTCATTTGAGCTGATTCGTTCGCTAATGACACATGACGCCCTGCCAGCAGCCGGAAAGTCCTGTGAAAAGTTGCTGTGGACTTTGGTGAAGTGGCGCTCCACAGACGCGTTGGCACCGCAAACGAGACATGCACACATTTGTCATTCACATTCATACATTTTTTAAATTCCTTATGAAAATAGTATATTTGTTGCCTTTCATCGGGACTATTTTCCACGGTCATCTTCGAATCCCGCGTGCGCTGGCAGGTCGTATGTTACGGTGTCACATAACCAAACATGGCAGCAGTATCATTTGTTGGACTGACAGCTGATTGGCTTATAATCGTATTGTGACAAAAGGGGGGGGTGTCTGCATTTGGTTGGATAGAAATTCAAACAGCTTTACCAAGTGACGTGCTGCTCAGAAATGGCCAGGGAGCGACCTATTGGAGACCACTGATTTAAAGACATTAACATTTGTGGGAAAAAAATTGTTTTGAAAAAAATAACATAAAAAATGTCTACTCAACCGCAAATTTCGAGACCCCCCTGCAGTATGTCCGGGGACCCCCTGTTTTAGACCCCTGTTTTAGACATTTATTTAGTTTTTCTATTTGATTAAAACAAATTTGGGTGACCCCCATAATTCGGTTTTTAGTATTACCTTTTAGGAAAGAAAGAAATAGACCCCCAGAAGTTTGCAACAGACTAAGCCACTTCCTTGCGTATGAGGCAATTAGCCTATCCAGTTTGCCCGCTTTTGAGATTGGAGATTCATTTATAGTTAATGGCCACATAAGACATGAAAGCTTGAAGCTTGAACTGCATGCCCCAGAGCTTGAACTTGCCAGATAGTATGGACCCCTCGATGCTCTTAAAGGGCACAACCGACATCCTTTCTGAGTTGGGCTACTTGCTTTATGTCCTTAAGGGATGCATTGTACCACTGACCTAGGCTCTTCAGAGGCTTCTCAGAGACTGTTGGTATCGTCTCGTCACCAATGTAGAGGTGTAAGTCTGCCAGCTTCCCTTTGACAATGGAAATGGTGGCTTCCCTAACAGCCCGTACAGTACAAGCCTTAGTTGTGATGAGTGTTGTGAGGTTGTTCATGTATGCTGTGACAGGCGACAACCTCAAGCTAGGCCTTAACCGCTGTCCTCAAACCACTGACCAAGGTTCCCTAATGATCACTGCCATGGCTACAGTAAAGGCTAGCAAGGAGATGGTACAGCCGGCAAAGCTTTAACCCCTGCTTTTTGGATTGATGTGTCAATCGGATAGTTTCTCTCCAGGTATTCTGAGCTACTACACTAAAGCAGATTTTTTTCTCAAAGTTTAGGAGGCTGATTTGTCAGAATCGGCAAATTTCAAAGTAGAGTCTCTTTCCTTCTGCACACAGCTCTCTCTACTTTGCTCAAGACTGACTGTCTAGGCGTTGTTTCTCGATTGGTGGCTGGATGTAAGGTGAAAGGGTGATCTCTTCATCATTCGTCCGTTATCCATAGAGGACATCTTCAGGTGATGAGAATAATGTGTAGTCTATGGTACTTCTTACATGTGATATTTGATCAAAAAGATACAGTAATGACATTGATGACTTGTATTCAGCAAATAAAGTCAAATATAATCCAGCTTTATAGTAATTGCATTTTACATGAATGTCGTCGTCGACGTGAATTACGTATCTGCAAGTGGTGGGAACCATCTTGTTCCTAGAGGCTACCTTTTGTGTGCAAGCCCATTTCTCTGGAGTAATAAGGTTGATAGTAACAAATCTTGCTGATTAGTGGCGTTGTGACACTTTGTGATAAGCCTGATTGCAGGGTTTTGGTCAAGCTAGCAAATAAGGATGAGATCTGTTGAGCTTCCTTCATAGTACAGGCCTCATAATAGGCCTCATAATAGAAGTTAATTTTTATTGTTATTATTGTATTATTATTGTTATTGATGTTTGCCTGTTATGCACTTATTGTGACCGTAAGCCAGAGTTGATTTGTCACATCTGAGCTTGTGTACTCCACTACAATTTCTGGACCCTCACAGTGTGCAACACCAACCCAAAGCAAAGCTGCTGGGTGAGGAGACAGAGAGAGGAAATATTGATCGTCATAAGCATGGCAAATGACCTCTGGGTATTTTTAGATTAGAGCCATATGACTTGGGATGAAACTGGCCATTTACATGAATGAGGAATGAGGGAGGCAGTTGTTTCTCTCTCCGTGATCCTGAAGAGTATGCAAAGACCTCCCATGAGGCACACATAATTATTCAGCCCCAGTACTCATCTGTCCCCCAACCCCCACTCGTTATCCCCTGTGCCCTCTACAAGAAACCAGGACAGAGTGATTGAATTGTTTGCGGATGGAACAATCCCCACAATCTTAAACTTAAAAGCCACTCGTCATAAATCACAGCAAAAATATCTGTTATGTGAATGCATTGGTTAATGCAATGTAATATCCTTATGTAAATGCATGTTTGCCTCATGCACCACACTCATGTGAAAATGGCAAGCTTAGACAGGGTGAACATACAGGATAAAATTGGATTAAGAACTGTGTGCTCCAATTCATCAAGTATTGGATTTAGGTCCCATGTCCTTGTCAGTCTGGTCACATATTGTTCCATTAATTTCCTCTCTCATGAATTGAGCAACTGATTCTGTCTCCAATGTGTCTAAATGACATTTGAAGCCAAGAATGTAGAATTAAGTTTAGTGGCGACCTTACACAGCAAACACACTAGGCAATCCATCAATCTTTGCACAAGACAACATATGTGCACTTGATAGATGTTTCTCATCTGCGTATGCAGCTCATACTTTTAGATAATGCAAGATGGCTAAAATAAAATCTTTGATGTAATCTATATAAATCAAGTTTCATTTATCTCAGATTGTGTGATTAATTTCTGGTGACATGCTGCCCTTTGACAAACAGGCAAAAAGGCAGACACACTTAAAGATCACCCATCTGGATGGTTAATACACACGGGTCACAGCAGTGGTTAAATGAGATATGGATACTCCTGACTAGTCCTGGTTGTAACGAATCAGGAATAGCAATGAACCTGACGACTCCACAGAGGTTAAATCCTGGGAATCCCTACCTGTCTGTCAGAACAGAAGAAGACTTTCAGATGAGAAGTGACAAGCCTTTACTTAAGCCTTCACTAGCAAGTCCAGTTGCCTAAGATTATCTTTCCTTGGATACCATGACCTGGAAGACTGAGAACCTTCACAGACAGCTTTTATCACTACAACTTTGACACCACAGTAATGTAGCCAATCACTGAATGAAATGAATGTTTGCCTATCGATTTGGCATATTTTGTTGGGCAAAGACCCAAATTTAAATGCTGCCAACATAAGAACCATAGTGTTGAAGATTCAGGTATTTGTTGTTTTTGAAGATTTTAAATAACATGTTTCTGCCTGTTGAATAAAAAAATAAAATTCAGTTACATCTCAGTTTCTGATTGCAACTACAAAGCATTGGTGTTTACCAATCCCGGGTGCATTCTATTGAAACCTATGCAGCATTACAGGGAGAGTCTTTTTAGAATCATCACAATGGAGGAGTACTTTTCCTCTTCAGTTGACAGTTCTCTTTCTTCAGCACCACAGTTGCACTTCAGCACGTTTCATCTTCCCTGACATGTGACGTGGGCGTTCACACATTCACAAGCGCTGCATCTTCACAGCTAATTCGTCCAGACTAAAATAGGTTTGCCTCCCTCCTCCAGGGTTCGTCCAGCTCTCCAATCCCACCAGCGACTCCACACATCACTCTGATTACTGACATCAGAGATCCAAACCATGACATATTAGCCCAGATAGGGATTTAATTCCTGCACTGAGCAATGGAAGTTAAGGTCTAATCTTGAAGCTTCAAGCTCTCAGGTCTCAAAGTGAGTCTTGTAAATCCATCAGTGTCACAGTGGTGTTTGGCAATTTGTGATGCAACATTTGCGCGGCAGGGAAGAGTTGTGGAGAGTTATTGCCATAGGGAAGCATATTGGTCTAAAACACGCGTGCAGCAAATCTCTACTGTAATGCCATGTCATATTGTCCACTTTATCTGTATGTTGTTACATGACATATACGGTACAATATATATGTAACAATAATAAGCTGAATGTTGACAACATTTTGGGTATAAATATTTATATATTCCTTTGTGCTAAGATTAGAGCTCTTCATCATCTTTAAGAAGAGCCTCCTACTGAGTCCATGAATCAAAAATCAAGTTATGTCACCAATTATTGCCTCAAATTAACCTTACATGTTCTTCTTAATAGAATTATTTACAGATTTCTATGATGTGTTTGTTGCAGATTCATCAGTTCCCCACCACTTGCAATTTGTGTTAATGCAATCACTGCCAGAAGTGATTAGTCATGAATAATGTATTTCATTTTTAAACTAATCACTCAGGATATTTTTTCCCTCAACCTTTCACGTATGCCTGATATCATCCTCCACCTTCCACCAACTACCACCACCTCCGCCCAATCTAGCATTCATTTGCAATAATCAAATGGAATGGATACTGCAGCAAATGTATTCACTTTTTTTTATCTGAGGCAACGCACCTCACTCTTTCTCCCCGGTAGGATGCAACACCAGCAAGTAAACGCGAATGCAGAGCAGCAGAACAAACCAATTCCTCCTGGCAATCCCTGACACAGCCATGCAAGAATAAGACTTTCGTGTTATCAAACCACTTATGTTGAGGAGGAAAACGGGGAAATGGGTGGGTGGAGGAGACTGGGAGGCTCTGATGGGATCCCCCCAAACACTGCTGCATTCACTGCTTGCATCAATAAAGCCAGTTTAAACTGCTTAATTATGTTATGTAAGCTGAGAGCTCAAGGACCATATTGAAAGCTTATTGAAGGCTCACTGGGACATCTGTTTGTGCTTTTTGCACAGTGCTGCACGGCATGTTTTGTCTCTAAAATGCAGATGGGACAGGAATTCAAGATCTGGAAATTTTTTGCTGCACTGAAGAGACGTTTAAACTGTACAGATCATTGGACATCTCAATCCTGTGTTACATCAGTAGTTTTAACATATCTTCCCTCTTAACCTACAGGGATCTAACTCAATACTCAATACTGTATATACACAAACTGGAACAGTAAAATTCTTTCTGCAATAGTAAACAAACCTTAAACCCTACAATGACAATGTCCTTATGCTTTTATCCAGTCAATCAGAACATCTATTTCAATCTGATTAAATTATTTTGTGAATGCAGCGTTGTATTAAGGGTAACACATAAATTTATATACATTTTTGTACTTTTGCTGAGGTTACAATCCAACAGACCAGAGTTGACAGAATAGGAGCTATTCCTAGGCAGCTTAATGACATGCAAATGCATTTTTTCGATAACTCCTTTCAGGGGAATATTGATGTGACCCACTGACGTTTGTTACTGAGATTAATAGAGAGAGCTGTATTCAGTATAATAGTTTGTCTTTTCCCCTTTGTTTGTTCTTCTCTGGTAGTGTCCTTTGCAATGTTAACTGATCTGTTCTGAACATTTTGAACATAATACAGTGAAATAAATGTTGAAAGTGTACACTGTACATACTGTATTTCTGGATAAGGACTTTAAAAGCTGTACCACTCTTCAGCACCCAGATGTCATGAGTACTAACAATTATTTGTATGAATTTTCAAAAATATTATTAAAAAAATAATCACCTTGGAAAATGTTTATTTTCTACTAGCATATTGTAACAGCCTACATAATTTATAAAGTAGCCTGTAACATTGAAATGCAGACTACTGTAAATGTTTGTTTCTAGATTTTTCTTCATGGCTTGTATCAGAATCAGAATCGGAATAGCTTTATTCCCCAATTAAGTGTAGACTTAAAAGGAATTTGCTCTGGTCCTTGGTGCGTTTAACATATAACATATAAAAGTATGTATGCATAAATCCAGGAGTGTATGATTACATCATCAATGATCAATCAGTCAGCAGTTTGCAAATCTCCCACAATGAATTCAATCACATTCTATCACACTAAATTCTATCCATCATACAAAATAAACAAACAAGAACATGCACAAATAATTTTGGTTGTGCAATTTTCTGTCTGTAAAATGTTTGTAAGATACACAGGACCCCCAACCCCAAGAGAAATCTCCCTGTGAATTGTGAGTTCATAGACTCACGATTCACAGGGATCTCTGAATACACATCTCTGTGTATGTGTTCAGGATCCCCAATTGTTTTCTGAATACAGCAGATGAAAGAAGGGAAAGATCTGGAATGAACAACAGCCTTCATGGTTTTTCTTATTTCTAATTTGCAGAGGCCAGAATGATAATTTTCCACTGTAGCCATAAGGCTCAGTAAATAATGAAACTCAATATGAAACCAATGAGCTGTGGAAAGGCCTGAATGATTGGGAAGTCACGACTGTATTGACTGCAGCACTATTAAAGAGATTGTGTCAACTCCTTCTCATTAAACGAAAATGAAAGTTGGTGGTAATGTGAAATTATAATTTCTCATTCATCAATACTGGTAGAAGAAGTGTTCGAGGCCTCAATGCAGTAGAGTCCATTTTGGTCCCACAGGGGGGAAATTGTCTCGCAACAGGGCAACAACTCAAAAAACAACACATACAATACCTAAATGAATAGCTCTAAAATAATGTTTTTGATGGTGCAATCCCAGCGGTCATCCATCATCCAGGATTAAGATACATTAAACAAATTTAACTGAGCTAAACTTAAAATAGTCAGTCAACTTATCAGTTAGTTTTGATTGATGCAGAATGCAGAAGAAAATAATGACTCATGATTATATGACTCTTCAAATGCAAAATTAAAAAAAAATGGAATTAAGTACAAGTAAACAAAAAGTTACTTAATAAACCATAATAAAAGGAATCATAGCGAAGTATAGAGTTTAATTTTAGATTACATTTAAATCTCAGTGAGGGGAACATTTAGTTCTTTAATTTGTAGAAAAAGCTACAGTCCCCACATGCGAGTGATGTATTTGATAGCCAACTGCAACAAAGACATTTCGCAAGCTGAATATTTGAACAGTAATTCCAAAAACACAGCAAATGCCTGAATCCTTAAAATGGTTTTCATTTGACACAAAACAAATCCAGAATAATGAAGCATACTGCCGGGCACACCAATACCGTACCAGTGTTACATGCACCACGATTTTAGATTCACTGTCATGATATGTTCGGATCTTATGTCAGTATATAGTGAAATAACAGTTCATACACTAAATTAAATAGTGGAGTAAAAAGTGTCATATAATGTTTTAGACAAAAAGGAGAAAGTGTTACATTAAAGAAATAATTAAAGTGATAAATATATGAATAAATAAATGAATACTCCAGTATATTATAATGCTTTTATTTGACTGTCTGTCTGATATTACACATTATGTTGTAAAGCCTGAGTCTAGATAAAATAAATACACAATTAATTGTGTAGGTAAATTAATATCTTGTGCTCTCTGCCATGACAGGATGCAATACAAGTTATTAATTTTAACAAAGTAAAACTGCACAACAGCCATTTTCTGATGTGAGCTGTTAAAAATAAAAGCCAGAAATGGTCGATGAGGGAGACACTTTCCCCAGGACTGTGGGTCTTTTGAGTTGACTTCACAGTAATTACATCTCCCGAGGATTGAGGGAAGGAAAGTTTTCAAACAGGGGAAAAGCTGGCGAGGCAGGAAAACCTTGTGCTCTGCAGGTATTGCCAACCTCTCCTCCGTCAGAAACAAGGTATGAATGCTAATGTTTCATCAGCAAACAGACAGGGAACACTACAGACGGGTTTTTTTTTCTGCGCGTTCCTCCCTAGGACCTCATGGTACTTTTCTCTGAATGAAATTAAATATTTATTTCTTGATGGACACTCATGCCATTTATGTTGCTGAAGACTCATAGGAAATCTGAAATTATAATATAATTGAATTTTTTTACTTGGACTGTAGGTCTACAGTTGCAATGCTAACAACTGTTGCAAAGGTAGGTGGTGAGGTAGATTGGTGACTCAAGGTACTTTTGCAGCTGCTGTATATGGTGCATATGTATATGGTATGTAGACAGGGTCATTAGCTGCCAAAGTACTCAGTATGCTTTCTTCATGTATTTACAAGCTTCCCTTTAATAAATGCTTCCAGGTCCTTGGTCCCTAAGTGAAAAGAACCGAGTTACTGCCGAGCCAGTTACTGAGAGATAAGTGCCAGTAACCACGGTGGTAGATTACTTTAATTACCTGGTTGCTATTAATTAATTTGTTCTATTTCTATGTTAGCATTAAGTTAGGGCTAGCTAACCCATTACAACACAACTAGCTAATATGCTAATCCGAGAAAAATATTGGTGTTCAGAAATGTCAAAATATGCATTTATACAGCTCATGTACAAATTATTTTGTGTAATTTTTTATGATAAAACGTGGCCAAAAACTCCACAGTCGTTTAGATAACTTACCTTTGAAAATGACTTGGCAGTCACTCCGCTCTCTCTCTTAAAACATGGCATTAATAAGACTTAATAAGATTAAGATGCAAAAATAAATGTTTCACTAAATGTTTAATTAAATTAATTAATTAATTAAAAGCCACTTTAAACATGTGAAAACAATAATATAATGAGGACAATTAAGAGTATGCATCCAGAAAAAAGTCACGTGACTACCCCTTTAAGAAACTAGCCTCAGCACCTGAGTGATGCTGGGAAAGCACAGACGTGAGAAACATAGCAAGCTGGAAAGCAGAGACAAGAAGCGGAGATTAGCAAGTGATATATTATTTTAAAAAGTTGAATCAGGATCTGAAAAAACGACACCTACCATGGCGGGAATTGACGAAGAGCATATAGAAAAAATAAGCCACACAGCTTTTTTTGTTTATTTATCCCGGTTGGGGGCAGGAGTAGCTCAGTCCGCTGGGCCGGACAGCTGGGAACCGGAGGGTCGCCGGTTCAAGTCCCCAGTGTGGGACCAAGTAAGCAGACTGGTAGCTGGTGAGTTGCCAGTCTGCCTCCAGAGCACTGCCGAGGTGAACGTGAGCAAGGCACCGAAGCCCCAACTGCTCCACGGGCGCCAAAGAATGGCTGCCCTGCACCCCCTCTGTAGTGCATGTGTTTGTGTGTATGATATATAGGGGGTGCAAGACAAATTTCAATTGTGTGTGATTGCTGTCAATTGCATGCAAATGACTTGAATAAACTATCTCTTAATCTTAAATCTTGGAAACTCGGTCAGCGCGAAGATTCCTCTGTGGTGTGCAGGCGGCACACACACAGGCTAGACATAGAATGGCGAGCCAGACCCAGTGATCTTGTTTCACATCTTCCTCCTCTTCATTGTGCCAGTAAGGTGATCCCCTGCGTACGGTTAGGCCAGGGGTGTCCAAACTTTTTTCACTGAGGGCCACATACAGAAAAATATATGTATGAGTATATTGCCTCACCTCTAGTGTATTAAAGTTAGCAAAATCAATAAAATGTAGGTAAATTATGCCTGGGAATTGAATATGCTTGAAGAAAAAACAGCCTCCTTCACAGCTTTCCGTGAATGCGTTTTTTGTTACAAAATTGGTTGGCAGCACATTATCAAAACAGCAGTCTCAGATTGCTTCTTAGTCAGGATGGTGATCCCCCTTCTGATGTTGATCCTGCAGAGAAATATCACACTGCATTTCTATAAGTTGTAATTGCAGACTCGCCTCCACTTCTGGATCAATCAGGAAGGGAGTCGAGAACAGCGTGATTTCTTTCTCAAAAATCTTGGAATTGCTGACTGAATTCTGTCATGAGAGATGTGATCATGGACACATATTTCCCTTTTTAGCAGAAAGCTTGGCCTGTGGAAAAGCAAATTTGATTTCGGGCAGCACGGGGAAGTGCACAACATTAAAGTTGCTTAGTTGCGTCTCAAAGAGAGGGGCTTCACACAGAATGCTTCCATGTGTGCATAATGTTGTGGTCCAAGCTGGTCTTTGCCTTGTAGGCTCTTCTTTAGTGTGTTAAGATGATCAGGATGATCAACTAAAATAGCTAAATCTGCCACCCATAGAGGGTCACTCAGCTCATGAAGAGGTTGGCCCCTCTCTTTCAAATCCGATCTTGGGGAATAAAACCACTGCAGCAGGGACCCCCGACTTATCCAGCCCACATCATAATGGTAGAGTAGCTCCCCGTATTCAGCATCGACATCAGATGGGAAAGCTTGAAACTCTCTGTGGTAGAGCCCTTGTGCTCGAATTATGTTGACAGTTTACACAACAGTGTTCATCACTTCCCAAAAATGGGCTGTAATGGCACAGAGGGCTTCTTGTTGGATGATACAGTGCATTTGAACAGCCTCACCTCCACTCTTAGCTCACTCACTGTGCAGTGTCTGCGGCATCTGTGATCGTGGCATTGACTTCTATAAAGTAATATTCATTTTCCCGTGTCGGAAATTTTCTGCACTCACTTGCTATTTTGCGTTTCTTTGGTTTTGCGTTTTGGTCACCCATAGTAAAGATTTTGTTTGATTGCCCTTGTTTTATTGAGAAGTTGCCTTGTTCAACAGTAGCTCCAAATAGCTGTAAGACTAGGAAATACAATACAGTCAAGTGCAAGTTTCATGTGCGGGCCATATTTTATTATATTTTTAGGATTTGCTGTGGGCCAATTAAAAATGGATCACGGGCCGCAGTTTGGACACCCCTGGCTTAGACAAAATTAAATTAAAGCATGCAATGCCCTCTGAAAAAGCAGAACAGAATGTCCCATATTATGACATCAGTACAGATGCTATATCCTCGTCAGTTTGTTGTAATACCATTAAATGACATAATCATATTGCAACACAGTGAGCTTACGGTCACTGTGTTATTGAAAATGTTAATGAGTTCAGTGCCCTTGTAGTTCCAGCAAATGTAATGTGAAACAAAACAAAGAAAACAAAAGAGATATGTTAACAAAACAGTGGGAAAAGTTTCTTTATAAGAAAAATTGGCGTTTTTGGTTGTGTTTTCCCTGTCAAACCGAATGGTTTTTTATAGGAGAATAATTAAGTCAGTATGAGACTGCACCATATGGGCATATCTTATTAAATACGCTCATTGAACAAGCATGGCTGAGGTTAAGTGCTATACTTGCCATCCCAATTGTAATGACATTGTCTCTGTGATTACACTGAGTCCACTTGTGCATTTGATGCGGTTTGCTTGATGCTGTAATTAAGCATTTTGTTTTATATTTAAAATTTTCATCAAACAAATCACCTTGGCCAGGACCTGGCCAGTGCCTGTTACTTAATTTGCATTTGAATAGAAAAGCACTAACCAATGTATTTCACTAGTGGGTGGGATGACTTTCTGTCAGCTCGGGTGATATGGTTTGATTTACTACTTTTGAAATGTTTTGATTTGTGTGTGTAATGATCACTCACCTCTTGTATCTTGTTGTGATGAAATGTCTGATTGCATTTGTTAGGTAGGCTATACTTGCATTGGAGATAAATAAATTCAGCTTGAAATGGACACATAGCCTCATTTTTAATACACCCAGGCTAGTGAAGTGGAACATTCATTTCATCAAATGAATTTCAGGATAACAACCCCTAAATTGTTTTGATTTAGACCTCTGTTGTTTTCCATATCAGTATTCCATAAACATTGGCTTGGAAATGGTAGCCTCATTTTTTATACACCCAGGCTAGTGAAGTGGAACATTCATTTCATCAAATGAATTTCAGGATAAAAACCCCTAAATTGTTTTGATTTAGACCTCTGTTGTTTTCCATATCAGTATTCCATAAACATTGGCTTGGAAATGGTATTTAGCTCTGGTTAATTTATTTTTACAGCTGTGATTGTTGTGACATGAACACGCTCAACACATTAAGGGCAGCCATACGGGAGGCTGTATGAGACATTAATCATACTATACTATACAATCAAATTCTCACACATGCAGTATCAAAGTCTTGCAAGTTAACCATCAAACTCTCACGCATGCACTATCACACTCACTCATGCTTTACCAAACTCGCACATTTACTAACAGACTTTCTCTTGCACATTTACTATCAAACGCACACCGTCACTCAATGCGCTCACTGTATGTGATAGTTTGATGGTGAGAGTTTGTTAGTAAATGTGCAAGAGCTAATAATAAACGTGCAAGAGGTGGTTTGTTTGTTTGTTTGTTTTTATTTAGATCCCCATTAGCTTTTGCAAAGCAGCAGCTATTCTTCCTGGGGTCTATCATATTTCAACGTGACAAATACAATATAGAAATACACAGATGACAACGGGCATGACATGCATTACATGGATACATACATACATGGACAACACACAGACAATACGTAATTACATTTCACATAAAAACATGGTTAACATCACAAGACAAAACAAAACAACGTAAAAGACTTGTCAGCAGCATCAATCTAAGTTGATATATTTAGATAATGACTTTTAAGTTGTTTTTTAAAGCCATGAAGATTTAATTGAGTAAAAGGATAAGGGAGTGAGTTCCACTGTTGCATTGCCCTATATATACTTGTACGTTGAATCGTTGGATCTTGGTAAAGTGAAACAACCGCATGCCTTGTTGAATATTTATGTGCCACTGAACTGAAAGACAAATTTCTATAATTAATAAAAGGTGATTTGGTTATTATGACATTCTTAATAAAAACCATCAATAATTACAAAATCTAGTTTTTAAATCTAACCAACCTATTGATTCGTGCATCATAATAACATCAGTTCTCCATCCACAAGAAAGAGCTACACTTGTTGCTTTATTCTGGACGAGTTGCAATTTCCTTATATTGCTCAATGAAGTAGTGGACTAGACTATAGAGCAGTAGTCCAAATTAGACAAAACCAAAGCCTGTATCACTTGCTTAACAAGTTGGTGCGGTAAATATTTCATCTTTTAATCATTTTGTTTCCCATTTTAGTCACAACCTTTTGTACATGTTTATCCCATGATAATTTATTGTCAATAATGACTCCTAGAAGTTTTACTTCTTCAAGTTGCTTTATCACTGTTTTATTTATTGTGAGATTAAGCTTTGGTTTTAAACTTAAGGAATGATTTGTACCGATTACTATACAATTTGTTTTAGACACATTCAAGATTAGTTTATTGTCATTGATCCAGTCTACCACCTTAGTCATCTCACTGGCTAAATTTGCATTTAAATCATCAATTGTCGCTGCTGCTAAATATAAAGTCGAGTCATCAGCATACATTGAGATATGAGCTTTGCTTAATACAAGTGGAAGGTCATTAGTAAATATGGAATAAAGGAGTGGCCCCAGGCAACTACCCTGAGGCACCTATAATGTGTTTCTGTACCATTTCCCGAAACCAGTCATCAACCATCTGTGTTAGAGCCGTAGCAGTTGAATGTTTACCTCTATATGCATGCTGAAAATTGGTCATTGTATTATTTTGGGCAAAGTAAGACTGAATCTGTTCATGCACAATTTTCTCTATTATTTTACTTAGAATAGGCAGTAGGCTAATGGGTTGGCTGTTGGTTTCAGAAAACGGTAGTCTATTATTTTTTGGCAAAGGCACTACTTTGGATATCTTCCATGGTTGTGGACACTTGTTTTCCTTGAAACAATGATTGATAATGTGTGCGACCATAGGTGCAATTAGTGCAGTAATAGGTTTGAGGAGTTTGCCGTCAAAATCATCAACTCCTGGAGGTTTATCCTTGCATGTCATTAACATCAGTTCAATTTTAGCAACACTAACTTGATTGAATTCAAAACTACACTCTTTGCCTTCCATAATCTCTGTTATCAACCGAAGAGATAAGTCTTTATTATTGGACTGTAAGCTGACACTACTTTCCAATTTGTCTATTTTTGTCATGAAGTAGCTCAGGGGTGCCCAATACGTCGATAGCGATCGACCGGTCGACCGCGAAGGCAATGTGTTTTTTTTCTGTTTTTTTTAAGCATATCGTTAAAAGTTAGCCGACACCTGCAAGTACGCCTTTGCACACCCGGCCGAGTCGGCACCCTCATCTAATGGTCTATGAGAATAAAGTAGAGAGTGCACAAGACAGTGTTGTTATATGTTGTAAAGTAATACAACCGATCAGAACAACCCCCCCCCACACACACACACGTTTACTGTATGTCACTTCAATTCCGATAGATATTCGATAGAATTCGATAGTCGTGACAGCAACCATCCACCCTCGCCTATTTTCACTCCAAAGATAATTTATTTTATTTTTTTGACCTGACAGCAGAACAAGTGAACCTTTTCATTCCAAAAGATGATCTCAATCCTCCTATATAAGTATGTATATAAATAGCCACTGTTGGTTTATCAGCCTAAAATGTAAGCACGCACATCCACATGCGCGCATAGCCTACAATTACATCAGTCAACGTATGCACGCACAACAGGCACACACACAGTCGCATGCGCACGCAGACCAACACGTGAGCTCAGTAGGCCATTGTTTACATACAGAAATAAGCTCCGATCATGTTTAGCATCAACAAAATGAGATTTGCTACTTGTGGGATTACATAGCGAGGATCTTCATGTTGCAATAGAGAACAGACTGTAAGTAAGTTAAATTTGCGATAGGCAGTTGTAATGTCCGCCTGCAGTTCATGTATAGCCTACTGTGGGTTCAAGTTCAGAAAATCAGTATCCAGGGGTATACACCGTAGTTAGAGTAGGTTTGATCTTTGTGTTGTAGAAAGCCATCACTTCCTCAGCCTTCGTGAAGGAATATTTCACGACGTTGAAGGTGATCAGCAGCTTCGCCGGGTAAGCAACTCCATATGTCACTCCAGTATTGCTCAACGGGTTGCGGACTGGGTCAAACGCTGCAGATGCAGCTCTTTGGGGATGTCCGGGTAGATGCTCAGCATCTGATCTTGATAGGTTAGCTTCCCTTTCTTTTGGGCTGCAAGACGCTGAATCTTCGTTTTAGTTTCCATGCTGATCATCTTGACTGTCAAACAGCGATCACCTTCATCATTTATCTTGCCCGTGCAGTAGGCCACACTGACCAGAGGAGGAAGGGCCAATTGAATCCTCACCAAACAATTTGTAGAGGAGATGTTGAACAACATTGTTGTTTTTACCACAAGGATGGAAAACTATATTGAAAATTTAAGTGGAAGTGAAATTAATAGTGTCAAAATAAACTCACTTCAAAAGGATTTAGTAGCAAGTGAATTTATAATATATACATTTAGACAGATGCTGTTTTCCAAAGGGGGGCACAGTGACAATAATGTAATAAGCACAGTAAGGATTGAAAATTGTAGCATATTATTATTATTATTTTGTAATTCATTTGCTGTAATGCCCAGCTTGCGTTATTTTAGTCAAATTTGTATTGAACTGTACATATTTATTAAAAATACATTAAATATTTTAAATATTCTCTTGTTAAAAACTAAATGAGTATTGCCCACCCATAGGGAGTTGATGGAAAACAGACAGCAAGCCAACAGCAAAGATTAAAGAGAGAAGAATAAAGAAAATACTGGTTGCCTTCAACAAATTCTGGTAGATGTTCACATTTTTCACTGTATTTCCCAACCCCTTACGATTCCTACGACATTCTTGATTATTGTGCCTCACTTGAAATCGTCTCAAACCATGTTCCCTCTAAGCTGCGCGCATGCGCAATCGCGCACTACTCGCACAAGAAAATCTATGCTGGGCATAAAATAAAATTCAACATAAACTGTAAATGAATTAGACCAATAACCTTTTTTTCTGTACCATTTTGCAATGTAACTCAGTGAGTGACAGGTGTCACTTATGCTACGCGGACAGCACCCCCCCCCCCCCCGCCGCCGACAATCGCGGACAGCAAACCCCCCCTCAGATGTTGCTCACAGTGGTCCTCAGTGTGCTCAAGGAGCTTGTGTGTATGTCCAGACACATGAAAAATTTGAGGAAACATTGGTCTCAAACGTCCTTGTGCACGACACTGAATTCAAGCCAGTGCCAGGGTTTCTATTCTGTACTTCAGTCTGACTTCTGACCTCCCAGGAAGGTGAATTTCCTTACATGTATTAATAATTTATCAAATCTGCCTATTACTGCAAGAGGCCATAATTGACAGAGTGACTGCAGTTCAAGTGTCGTGAGGAGTGAAATGAAAGAATGAATGAAGCCTCTATTCTGCTCCATTCTATTCATTGCAGTGATAAGTGTTACAAAAAAAGAAACAGCGGAAAGGACTTGAGGCATGGAAATACAATTATTGCAGAATTTGATGGAATGTACATGTTGTACTAATGACACCTCGAATTAAATATAGTGACAGGCCAGTCTATGACTAAAATGTGGGCACCTCAATGGCTTATCACTCAACAACAAATATTGTTATTGAAGAAAGGATTTGACAGAACAATGAGCATGCAGTTATGAGACATTTTGGAGACATGGAAATCATATCAGTGAGACCTAGGAAATGTGATACACATGTGGCATCATACCACCGTATAAGCAATTTCAAAATGCATTGTGAGCTGCCATGTAAGGAAAAAAGGGGAAGGAGACAGGGGGAAAACCCTCCCACACCCCAGCAGGCACACAACCCCACAGGCACACAACCCCACACTCAAACTCCCAACCTGGACTGCCAGTGTTGGTGATATTACTTTATCAAAGATTGCTATCAAAAATGAAATAAAAGAAAAAAAAAAAAAAAAAAAAATTAATAACTTTAATAAATTAAAGTCCTCGGGGCACCACCCTGTTTGTTGGCACAGGGAACCAAGATAGCAGATAATTGACATAACCTTAAAGATTCACCATAAGTCTTAATTATCAATTAAAATTATCAGATTAATTAATAAATTAATAAAACGGGAATAATTAAAGATTAGTTTTGCGCTCGAAATCAATCTAGAAGGGTGAGACTTGACGCGCGTAGAGGCTTATTAGCCCACCCATTAGGGAAAGGATAGCAGATAATTGACCTAAACCTAAAGGATTCACTATAAATTATCAATTAAAATTATCAAATTAATTAATTTAATGGTAACAAATAAAGAATTAGTTTATGCACTTGAAATCAGTCTGGAAGGGTGAGGACTTGACGTGGCAGAGGTTGAATCATACAAATATGCAAAACCAGACACTTCTGCTATAATATGGAAAGATTTATTAACTCACAATAATAATTAAGAGTCATCACCATAAATATAATGAATCAGAAAGCCATAAACAATAACAAAGACTTTGAATAATAAGGGATTCAATCCCAAGGGAATTTGGTAATTAAGCTTGAGTATGTGTGTGTGCATGACGAGTACAGGAAGTGGCCAAGTTGCTGACACTCCCACAAGGGCGGGGTCCTAACTTGCTAGGCCAAAGTGGGGAATTAAGTTCCAGTATCCGAATGGATAGAGCGGTCTGCTGAGCTGAGGGTCCAGTGAGTAGAGGATTTGCTCCAAGTCTTCGGTCCTGGGTTTGAAGAAGTTGGAAAATGGTCGTCTTGATGTGGAGAAAAAGGGGGAAGTAAGTCGCTCCTTGGTCCACAAGTTGAGTCACGGTCAGACAAAAGATGAAAGCAAACGGATGTGCAGGCCTTGGAGGTTCTGGGTTCACTGGGCTGGAAAGTCCAGGGCAGGATTTTGTCTCCGATCCACGTCAGTTGTTCCGCAGGGAAAGGAAATACTCAAAGTTGTCTTGGCTTATATAACAAGGATGACATCACAGGCTGTAGGTCATCATTTGACCAATGCAGCCCCAGCGGAGTCTTTGACATCTTCACATCAAGGTGTGAAGAGGGGGTTGGTCCTCTACAACTCTGAGGATTGTAGTGTTTTTGTCTGTTTGAACAAAGGAAGCACATGGCAACAGGCTTGGGGCCTACTCTGTAGGCCCAACAGGATCATCAAATCAAATCCTATCAAATGTATGTTTATAGCAAAATATCACATATGATAAAGGGCTTTACAGACCCACAATATCAGACAGTTCCTTACTCAACCAAGAGGTAAAGCAATGCTAAGCTAAGGCTATCTAAACCTAAACTACTCCAATTCTCCTGCAAAAAAAAAGCCTGTGTTCACGCAAAAAAGATTGCAAGAGAGTTTGCCTCTTTCACTAGTGCAGGAAGTTTGTTCCAAAGAAAAGCTGCACAGAATGAGAATGCTGTATTTCTGAAAGATTTTATGTCGTTTTTGGGATAGCAATCAGACATGCCTGCTCATATCTTAGGGCACCATAGGAACATTAGAATATAGGATAAGTTAGATATAATGGAGCGAGGCATGTAATATTTTCAAAGTCAAAAGTAAGACCTCAAAAAAACAAAAGTAAGTCCTTAAAATCAACCCTGGCATTAACAGGAAGCCAGTGTAGCGAAGCAAGAGCTAAAGGAATATCATCAAATTTACATGTTTTTGTTAGGAGTCATGCTTGAAGAAGCTTGTTGTTTAAACAGCTCAAGCTGGAAAATAGAACATTACAAGAGCACAGTCTAGAAGAAATGTTTGCATGGACTAGAGTTTCAGCATCTTCCATGCTGAAGAATGGCTATATTGCAGAGATAAGTTATGTTTAATAATATGGGTTGAAGGTCAGGTCTTTCGTTGAATGTTTTGCCTAGATTTTGTATATGTTGTTTGTTGTAGGACAGTTAGCAAAATGTAACAAACATATTTACAATTTTAACCTGGTTACATGAGCTATATCTGAAGTGTCAATCTGTGCTTCTTTGAACCTCAGATTAGACTGTTTAAGAAGCAAAAAGTTCTTTGTCATCCAGCCTTCAACAGCTAGAAGGCAGGACTCTAGATTGGAGAGCCCTGAATTATCTTTTGGGTTTGAGGAGACATACAACTGAGGGTCATCCACATAAGAATGAAAATCTAATGGGGATTGTAAGGTTTTTTGGATCCTCCTTGAGAGTCTGTCGAAGTGTTGTTGAGCAAGACACTAAATCCCTAACTGCTTCTCATGTCAAGGTCCATGATATTCCCCTGTCATCACTGTGTGAATGTAAGGTGGAAGTGGAGTCATTGAAAAGCACTTTGGATAATAGCGCTATATAAGTACAAAACATTTACCACCACTTAACCAGTTCAGTGGTATGAAATGGCTTACATTTTAGAGGGAAGATAGTTTGTCAACTGGTTGGCGACGGGAAGTTCAAGGATTTTGGCAAGGAATGGAAGGTTTAAAATAAGCCTGTAGTTGATTAGGATTACAACTGTTATGCAGCAGGCACAGCCCTCGTGGTGAGTGACTTAATAATATTATGCAAGCAATAAGTGCTGGGCATAGATCTTTAGCAGGCAGATATTTTAACAAGCAAGTAGTAGGTTTAGAGGAGGCAACTAACTTAATGCTTTGCTTCTTTTAACGTGAAATATGCTTCACATGACAGTTCCATGGTATAAGGCTCATCTTTGCAGACACTGCCTCATTTTTAGGGTGAAGTGTGGATATCAGGTGGTGTGAAAGCAAATCTCAGAAAACTGAGTGTTCCTCTCCCACAAGGCTGACACCAGACATCATCAAGGCAAGAGTAACTCAATGGATCCCTCAGCTTTGTTTCTATAGCAACCATATGACAAAATTGGAGCACAATACAAAAGAGAGCAGCAACATAAATTATAGTTTAAATATAAATCAACCTAAGCCTGAGTGACAGCTACAAACCTATCACACCACCTTCTAAGGTATAATTATTTTAACCTTGAGAATTTCAATGTTGCCCATGACAGTTCTACACAGCAAATTAGACAATTTTAAAGTACCACATGCATACAAGCTGGGAGATTTGCGCTAATAATATTCAGAACAGTTGCTTCACTATAAACAGACAAGCGCATAACCATCAAAGTGATTTGTCAAGGGAGGCAATCGGACGTGTTTGTCTGAAACTCCTGCTTCTGAGCAAGCACAGAGCTGTACTTTTCTCAGAAACCTGCACAAATGCTCTGTACTCTGCTTTAAATCTGTTGTCACAACATAGCATCTGTGTCAAGACTTGGTCAAAGTCAAGATGGGGTCTCAATTAGTCAACGATACATGTATACATACAGAGAATATGATTTTTAAACCATTACAGATCAACCGGTTGCATGTAAGCAAATGCAGAAAGGCAGCTTCATATGGTAAATAAACTGGAAATACTGCCATAGTACCAAACCTTTCAAAACCCTGGTAGGGATTTCTTCCTTGCTGCAGCTTTTTTGTCCCACTGTGTCTTTCCTTCTGAGCCAAAGCCAAAAACTCCCTTGCTCCGCCATCCTCAGCCAGCTCCTTGAGAGCCTTCCACTATCTGGACCCCGTAATTCTGAGAACCTTCAGGTAATGTTGGATTAATCTTCCAGTGAATCCTCTGCACTTCCACCGGGTAGATGGACGCTTTCCACACAGCTTCTGTGCATGCTGCTGTTAGCTCACTGTTATTCTCCTTCTTTCTCTCGTATGCTGTCTCCATGTCTTCCTCCCATAGCACAGTGAGTTTGCCCATGATCACTGACTTCGCAGAGGTTGACCACAGAACAATGTCTAGCTTAAGGGATGTTATAGTGATCTTGCGAGGGAACTGGAGCTGCCAGGCCAAATCGATGCTCTTGTTCCACTCCCAGGTGTCAGGGAAGACCACTCCCACTTGTCCACCTCCCTTGTCGCTGGCTTACAGCTTTGATCGAGTAGGTCTTATCCTTATCCTATTCTGGTCACTTCCGAGACCACATCTTGGGGGGAGATCCTCAGCCAAGCTTTCCCTTGGTGGATTTGCAGAAATATGAACACAGATAGCTTACATTGTTTCATCTGACTCCATTAAATAATAAGAATGGCACTGTGATTTAGTGTTGCTGATTTAGCTTTGCAGAGAGGCATGGCACAACAGAAGTTACATAAATGGTGAATAATCGACAATTCCTGGCAATCTTATTGATCCTGTTGGCGTCTGCTGACCTCGCCCTACTGCCCAAACACAACCTCGAAGAAGATGGCACTGGCAACCACAGACTGGTAAAACATCCTCAGCATGGTGTTACATACATTGAAGGATCAGAGCCTCCTCAGGAAGTAGAGTCCACTCTGTCCTTTCTTGTACACTGCCTCAGCGGGACTTATGCCAGTTATTAAAAAGACACATTCTTCCTTTGTACCCTGACAACAAATCAGCCTCATATGCTGGACTTTGCAGGGAATTTTTGAAGGGAATATGTTAATTCAGCTAACATCTGTGTGATTTGGCAGTTCAACAATCGGCAAGACTGGAGGCTTTCTTAAAAAGCCACTGTGATGTGATGAACATTCGAAAGGAAGTAACATAGCACTTTGAATTTCAGCCAAGTGGTCACTTGAGAGTTAGACACGCTCTCTTCAGTAAGAAAATCACTACTTCTGACATCTGGGGATGTATTAAAGAGTCACTGGTAAGAGCACTTTTTTCATCCAGTTGTTTTTTTTTCATCTTCAATGAAAGCAAATCAAACAGCCATAGAGCGAACAGGAGATGTATCTTAGTGACGAGATGAGTGCTGGGGAATACTCAAGCACAGCTGCAGTTGTCATCACATATCCCCTTTGGGGCAAAGAAGAAAGTAAATATTATCTCATCTGACAGAGAGATGACAGATAAATCTGTGGTCGACCTGTTAAAACTCTAGGCCTTAGAGATGGGGATGACCTATCAACTAATAGATTGTACAGCAAAAGACATTCAAACCAAGTAAGGATTCTTTGGCTCTCAACAGATATAAACAAGCTATAAATAATACAAGATATCTTTGATCTGCCGTGACCCATGCATTGTTATGCCTGCCTAGGTCTGAGTCGTGAAGGTGGCACGCTAAGCAACATAGCCTAGACGTTCCTCTCCCTAGTCATGTTCTTCTGCTCTTCCCAGACAATCCCAAGACATTTTTCTTTTTGAAATATAGCATTCCTCCAGAGTATTCAAGGTGTGCTCCAAGGTCTCCTCCCACTGACATATCTGGAATCCTTCCCAGGAATGTGCTCAGGTGTCGTTATGTTTGGATGTTGCAACCATTAACAGGCTCCATGCAGTGATTTTAGCAGATTTTTTATTGCAGATATTTAATTCAATTCAATTGCTTGTACATGTAATATAATTATTTTACTCACAATCCAGACCTCATGACTATGAATAGGTGGAGGTTGGAAGAGAGATCGACAACTAAATCTGGCAGCACCAACACGCCTATCATCTTTACACATTACATGTAGGATGGGGCAGAATGGAGTGAAATTGTATCTCACAAATACAATTTTCTGTATTTGTGAGATAGCAAAATTTGCTCTGGGGAACCCTGCCATACAGGTGGGCGGCCACCTGCCATCTGCCGATGGAACCTGGGAGATGGTACCAAAAGAGAGGAGGCTGATAACTGAAGGCTCTTCCCCCCCGTTTTACTTTTTGGAGATACTTGTAACCACAAGTAAGCCTGCATTCTGGGAGAGCAGCATTCTAGGTGGCAATATGGTACTATGAGCTCTTTAAGGTAAGATAGTGCCTGACCTCTGGGAAGCTTTGAAAATGAGCAGGAGGATTTTAAATTACAGTATATTCTGGATTTTACAGGAAGCCAGTGCAGCAAAGCTAAAATGAGAGAAATATGATTTCCTAGCTTTGGTCCGGCTCTTTAGACCAGGGGTGGGGAACCTCCGGCCCACGAACGGTTCTGGTGATTCGCAATTTGGTTCGGCCTGCCCGGCCTGCGTTTCAGCACCCAGATCGCTCTGCAAATGTCGACGCGCGCGCATCCCCCTCAAACAAAAGTTTGCAACCGGCAGATCGCTCCGCAAATTCCGACCCCCCAAAAGTTTGGTCCGATAATTTAGTATGGCCCCTGCGGGCTGATGGCAACATCAAAATGGCCCGTGATAGCAAAAAGGTTCCCCACCCCTGCTTTAGAGGATCAATAGGGCAGCCTGATAATAATGATTTGCACAAAATGCATAAAATGCACAGATAAGATTTTCTGCATCTTGCATTTTTGCAATGTTGAGTAAGTGAAAGAATGCACTCTTTGAAAAGTGTTAAATGACAAATCCTGATCAAAGATAACTCCTAGATTTGTTAAGGTGGCACTCAAGGCCAAGGCAATGTCATCCATGATGGCTACCTGATTAGATAATGTATATCTAGGGTGTTTAGGGCCAAGCACAATAACCTTAGTTTTGTCAGAGTTAAGCAGGACAAAATTACAGGACATCCAGGTACATGTCTCAAAGGCATGCTTGGAGTTTATTTATTCGTCTGGCTTTATTGATAGTTAAAGTTGGGTGTGTTTCTGAATAATTTTCCCTAAAGGAAGTAGATATAGAGTGAACAGTATTGGTCCAAGCACTAAACCTTGAGGAATGTCTAACTTCTGTGTGTGTGTAGGATTCATTATTGACATGTACAAACGGAAATCAATCTGACAAATAAGATTTAAACCAGTTAAAAGCATCATCCAGCACTAAGATCTAATAAAACAAGCACAGAGGGAAGTAATTTGTCCGATGCAATTAGAAGGCCATTTGAGACTTTCACAAGTGCTGTCTTTGTGCTATGGTGGGCTCTAAATCCGGAGTGAAAAACCTTGAATAAACTATTGTCAAGTAGAAATTCACATAACCGATTCAAGGATCTTGGAGAGAAAGGGAAGGTTAGATATAGGCCTGTAGTTGGCCAGGATGCCAATTCAATAGGATGTTTAATTACAGCTACTTTAAAGGACTGTTGTACATAGGCTTTCACCAAAGAAAGATTGATCATATTTAGTAGAGAAGTGCTAATTGAATGAAAGATGTGCACTGCCTAGTTGGAATTGGGTCAAGGACAGATTGCTGATTGAGATGAGGAAATCAGGGTCAATTAGAGAGAAACAATCTAAATATACTGTATATCGAGTTTTACAGCTGTTTCCAAGGGGCCTGTGATTGAGGATAAACGAGTGCCTATTGAGGGTAAGAGGTGATGAATTTTAGTTGTAATTGTTCTTATTTCATTGTCAAAAAAGCTCATGAAGTCCTTACTACTGATCCATATATATACATGGGCGAAAGAGTTATGGTTCTTAGTCAGCTTGGCCAAACTGCTGAAAAGTGGGTTGAAACGGGTGGCTGTTTTTGTTCTCTTCAATTAGTGATGAGTAGTAGGCAGCTGTTTCATTACAGAGGGTCTTCCTATATGCTTTAAAGCTGTCTTGCCAAATTGAGTGTGATACCTCCTCTTTTGTGGAATGCCATATTCCTTCGAGTTTCCGTTTATGCACAACCATCTGACCACCGCCCTTAGACCAGATATCGCTCTCCTGTCCAAGCCCACCAAAGAAGCAGTCCTGCTTCGGCTTACGGCCCCACTGTCTGGCCAATTACTAAAGCTGATAAATACAAGGGACTAGACTCACTAGAGCAGGGATACTGCGGTGGATCGCCGGATTTAACAGGAAAAAATACCAGCCTGCTTCAACAGATCCAGGATAAGGCGAAAAGAGGAAAACTCTGAGCTGGATGTAATTTTACCCTACGTTGCATAATCCAGTGGTTCCCAAACTTTTTCTGCAGGGAGACGCAGGTATCGCGTCTCGGTGTGTGTGTGGACGGGCGAGAGAGAGAGTTTGTGTTACCTAGATCGTTGGCGGGAGCAATGTTACGGTTACGGGTTACGTATTCAGAAATGAATGTACAGTGTGCCAGAGACTGGTGAAAATAAAGCACCAAGAACGACCGAGTTTCCTCTGCGTCATTCTGCCGCTGATTGATTACATGCCCTCCCTGATGTCATTCACCTGTGTCTCATCTCCTCCCCTGTCATTTATGTATAGTATACCCATGTGTTCTTTGTCAGATCATTACAACTCATACCATTCCTGTAAAGTTAATTTTCCAGTTTCCTGGCTTCCTTTATGTTCCCTTGTGTTTCTCGAGTCCTCCGTGGCAGCATCTCCCTCTTGATTTCCAGTGTTTACCAGTGTACCCGCTTACGCCTGTATCCAACCTCGTCTCTTGCCTCCAGCCCTCTGCCTGTCCCCGATGCCGCCTCTCACCCGCTCTGGATACCCCTGCCCGGTTTAATAAACGCTTTTGGTTCTATTGAATCTGTGCTTGGGTCTGTCTGTTTCAGCAGAACGATCTGACCAATATGGACCCAGCAGATTCAGTTCTTGTCCAATTTGTTCTCACCTCAGCCCGGTCACCACCTTGATCTTTGCCCCAGATCTGCACTTCACTGCCGCAGTTTTTCAGTGAAGCATACACGGCTAACCTGGAGCCGTTCAGGGGTGAGTTGAACAGATGTCGGGGTAATTGTGAAGGATCAAGGAAGGTCTCTCGCCACCCGGTTTTGGGTAGGTCGGCCGGGAGCCGCCTCCTGAATGTCCAGCAATGGAGCTGCCACCTGCATACCCAGCAGGGGAGCAGACACGTGTCTGAATATTTCGGGGAGTTTTGCACGCTTGCCTTGGGCTATAGTTGGAACGATTTTTTTCAGAAGACTCAATAAGCAGATTCAGGACAACTGGGATTCACCACCGCATCTGCCGCCTATGGCCTCTTTGGCTCTGCAAATTGGCAAGGAACTGCAGTTCTGCCGTTGGGACCGCTTGGCGGGCTGCACAGAGAGACGTCCTCACCTCCCAGTCAACAGTCCCACTCACACAGTGTCGCACTGCCTGTCCCCTAGCATCGCTTCTTGCCCGCTTTTCTGGATACCTCTGCTCAGTTTTAATGCTTGGTTCTATTGAATCTGCGCTTGGGTCCATCTGTTTAAGCAAACCGTGATAGTTATATCATATAACTATCATATATATAACAAGAAGTCTCCAGTTTTGCTTGTTTGAATGTTGTTGGATCCATCGCTGTAATTAGATTACTGTTGAATTTGTACCCTATTCCTTTAAGTCCCTTATCTGAATTAGAATATTCAAAATTTATGGTAAACCCTTGAGGTCACTCTCTGTGCTTTCCCCTTGTAAAAAAGGGTGGTTCCCGAGGAACTTAAACTAATTCGATGAAAGATAGGAAAACTGATCTCTATAGCCTGATGCACCTACAATAGTGACCTAAAAACATCTGTCATTTTACCAGCTGTTGCCCTCAGACAGCTGTTAAGGCTTGTTAAAAGAGGAAAGGCTAAACGATACCGAGATTGGAAATTTCAAAGTACTGTTTTGGCTGGACAGCACAGGGGACCTGCAGCTTCATCTCATATCCTGCTCGCTATGATCTTTTATCCCAGTACTCAGTCATTTGCAAAATGGTTTTGGTGCTGTATTTGATGGTGAAATGTCACTTTGATATGTATTGCTACTAGAAATATGAGTCATCATTTTTGATGCGCACAACTTTCTGACGAGCCAACTGTGAGGTTTAACACAACTTTCTGACGAGCCAACTGTGAGGTTTAACACACACACACACACACCTATTCACACATATAGCTTTACCTTTACACATGTTTATACAGGATCCATTCCCTTCACACTGAGTGCATAACAATTAGAGTATCATACAAGCAAAACACATTTTTCCTTACTATTAACATAAGGGATTTTCCATGACCACCTCCTGCTTACATTACCTTTGGGCTGTTTATTTTCACTGGATTATGAAATGATCGTTTTCTAAGCACCACACTGCTGTGATCACCTCAAGTGGGGGACTTGGTAAATGACGCGCGCACCTGCTACTGTTGGTGTGTACAGCAGTTATGCAAACCATCATGCCACCATTGCTCTCCTTTCTCCTGCTTACCCCCATTTTACACAATATCATAAATGTATATACGCTCTGATCATTTGCTGCTGCACGTCTGCAATAACAGATTCTCTGTTGCCCTGGCAACCAAATTCACCCACCAGTATTAAGTGCCTAGGGCCTGAAGCTTGCACAATATTGCTTAACTTTTATCTGCTACTCTTCTTTCATTTAGTGATATTGTTCTCTGGGTATGCACAGCCAGTAACACAAGGGTGGTAATATATGCTGCTTTTATTTCATTAATAAGTCATAGTTACAAACAAAAAGTTTATTGGTATGGTGCATTATGGCTATGCACAGACAATATGTGGATTCTTTGCAATATATGGATGATTTGCACACAGTGCCTGCACCCCTGGGTGGTGGAGAGGTTATGGCAGTTATGGTTGAAACTATAAGGTCACAGCTTTCAATCCTCAGAGCAGCTGTAAAAATGTGAGTGGGTAAAGTGAATAACACACTCCCTTGTCTCAGCAGTTATCACAGAGGTGTTCCTGAGGCACTTAACCCCCCCTCCCATCACAGAACACAGGTTCTATTGAGGCACTTAACCCTGCCAGTTTCCAATAGCTGTTGGAAGAAGACAGATGTCTTATATTAAGCTGCTTTGAGGCGTGAATATGAATATGAAGTAGGGAGTTCTAAAGTGTCAAAGGGGGAACAAAATGCCTCCACTTATGCCTCCACTAAAGGTCTCCCACGTAACATTGGTATTTGCATGTGTACATAGAGTACTGAGTCTTAGTTGTGTAGCAGACGACACACACACAATGTCTGTGAATATGATCTTTTTGTATATATTTTTGTGAAGTTTATAACATAAACATACAAAATAAACCTGTACAGAACAAACAATAAAAGTCCACAAGCCATTAACTAAACACTACACATACAAGCATGTATATAATCCAATATTCTTTACGAATGTGTATACAATAACCTGTTTTCATTGAACATTTCTCTTCATTGTTCACTCCACCTCTTCGGTTCATGGTGTATTGAAAGGACATAAAATAAGACAGATAGACACACATAAGAGACGATCATCAGTTAGTGCAAAAGAAACATGGAAATCTTGGTTTACTTATCTTCAAGACACGTATGACCTTCCCATGGCTGTCTGGCTGGATCCTCCTGTGGCCAGATGCATCCCACCGCCTAAGAACTCTTTATGAGGTTTCATTTTCCAGTGAACATGCATTACCATCAGTCCTGAGAGTCCTTCATTAGGAGCTCGTTGGATGTTCGTTTGGGGTTCTCCCTGGCTTTATAACAGAAGCCCCACCTCCAAGACATGCCATCTTTAGTAATAGTCAATAAACAAATGCAATATTTACATATCAAACATACATGTGTACAATAAGAAATGTGCATCAATACATGTTGCCATATATTCGATCACAGGCAATCTAACAGCATTTCTGCAGTACAAATAGAACCCCCCCCCCCCCCAGTGCCTGTGTAGGAGGGTGGCATGAGCAGTAAAATTAATGCTACATACCTCCAACCCAGATAGAGAAGGGGTGAGGCAAGAGCTTTGGGTAAACAGGACATCAGGTGACCCAAGTGGCAGAACAATAGTTGCACAGTTATATAGAGTCACAGGTGATCACTAATGGTTCACAAGCAAAGGAATACCATGCACCTCTGCAACTCTCTCATTATCCTTGAAATCAATAGTGGGCTGTCCTACCTGTCACACAGACAAATGTGTCGAAAAACACAACCTTAATGTTAATGAAGAGGTCAAATTCGGCTGAGACACCATCTTGCATGATTACCCACTATGCTCTTATGCCTTAATGGAGGACAGCATGTCACTGTGGAGAGGGAAAAAAAGGCACACACACTCAACCCCCGCACAGCCCTACAGCTATCAGCACAACATGCAATCTCACTCTACTTTTACAGAACACCTAACACATGCAGCAGAATCTAAATGGCCTCTGACAATCTGAATGCCAAATGGAAGGACAGATGAAAAAGTTTTCGCTACAACTCAGGTGGACGGTGATTGACATTTCCTGTTTTATTTTGTAGTATCTTTTTACGGTTTTTGTAAATGTTCTTCCTTTTGTTTTCCGCCAGTTTTTGAATTGACATCTAATCCTGCTTTTCTAATTCTCCTTGGTTACTAGCTATTACAGTTTTGGCCTTTTAGTGATAAGCTGTTCCACTGGAGCGGCCAGTTTTTACACATAAGACAGTTTTATTTTTGAAAAATTGTTCAGTTGTCCTCTGTACTGCTCAATTCCTTTAAGATGTTAGCTTCACAATTTTGAGAAAAGAGCATTATTAAATATGCATAAGTGGAGCTGGAAGGGCTTTGTCCAGTGTGTTGGCGTAAGTGCTTTTTGACTGTCAAGGCTGATCACAACATTAGCTATTGCCTGAATCTTTTATTTTGGAAAGGAAATGTGAGACAAAGCTGTGTGGGAGTGAAAGCCTCACTCATTTCCTCACAGCAGAATCTCTGTTTCCATGGAGTCTGGGGTAATGTTTTTATTCTGCACCACATTCATAGAATTTTACACATCAAAAGCCTCCCTCAATGAGATTAAGTTTTATTTGCTTTTATATGCTATTTTTGCATATCAGAATAAGTTTACATTAATGAGGACTACAACGTTAATTGATACTTAACAGACCAATGTAAAGGCCTATACAGGTATGTTGCTTTGCTTCTCATCCTTTGTTTTAAAAAATGTTATTATTACATTTCATTTAAAAATTATTCAGTTTCAACATTTTATATTGATTCAATATTCAATAATTCAAATTAAGGGAATTTTGGTGCACTGTATTCATTTGGCAGGGGGGTGGGTCTGTGTCCCAAAGAAAGGTGTGATTTCAGAATCCACCTAACAGCTACATTTCTGTCTCAAGTTCTCAGATAATACCCTGATAATACTTCCTCCCCTCCCCGAAACTGAACATTTGTGCGTTTTGTGATTAATCACATTGAAAATACTGAACAAAGGCATTCACACACACACACACACACAGACGAACACCGCACCAATCAGGATCGACATTTTTTTTCTTCCAAAGAGCATAAGTGCATACAGACCTTAACACAATGGAAATTTATCAAAATGTGACTACATTGTAGTTATTTTCCCCTCTAAGTATAAAAATCTCAAATTGTTTATCACAGCATACTCATTGTTATGTGTTCAGATGCATTCTTCAATAAAAAACGTTCATCAAATAATATATTTTGACTTAATAAAGGGATATGAGGAGACATTTACAAGAGAAATTATTTAGTTATTTAAATACAAAAAGGACACTAGGTTTTAAATTAACGTTCAACTGTATGGCATAGTATGCATTGTCAAGAGCCATGTTTCCTTAGGCCATTGGTAACTCCAACAACAGATGAGATTGAAAAAAAGATACTGTGCACCTTCCAAGGATTAATTCTAACCAAGCAGATTATTCGTTCTTCTTTTAATATTATAATTATTAGAATGATTAACATATTCAATATTTAAAATTAGGTATTATTATATTATTCCACGAGGGCAATCATCATATGCATGACTTACTCAAAAAAACAAAGTCAACTGTGGATCAGTGTTGCCAGATCTCGCGATAGAAACAAGCGACCAGGTTTAAAGAAACAAGCGCAAAAGAAGCCCAACAGGTGACCTACCACCAATGATCCCTCTAACCGTCGACGGGGGGGGGGGGAGTGCTGTCCGCGATCGTCGCGTAGCCTAAGTGAACCCTATCAGTGGCTGGACACCTGTCACTCACTGAGTTACATTGCTAAATGGTCTGGCCGGTAACCAGTAAACGGGGGTGTGGACGGGTCTTGGAATAGGACAAACTATAGCGGTGTCGTGTTTGTGTCTCTCCTTAACATAGACCGTGGTGGAGTCGAGAGCTGGGAGAGGCGGGGATCATGCAGGCAGCAAAACAAGCCCAAATAAGCGACTACAGTTTAGAAAACAAGCCCAAAAACCCGCAACCCGCGGCTGACGAAATTTGCAAGCGACTTTACAAAAAAACAAGCCCAAAGTCGCTTATAATAAGCGGACTTGGCAACACTGCTGTGGATCATGATGACGAGTGGCTCACATGATTTTTTCAATGGACATTTGATGAGTGCAGTGACCCTTTCTTTGTTCATCATCGTTACCAACCTTTAAGTTGAAAAAAGAGAGGTTGCTTGGTCTGGTTTAATACTTTTTATTCACACAAGTGCTCTTTAATTCATTTCACAGTTTGCACAAAGGTATTTTTAGTCACAAATGTGAGAGAATTGCTGGCACTGTCAAGCCCCCCACTCTATGATGGACTATTTTTCAGTTCAGTTTGGCTGAAGCTGTGGCCTTTGGTCTCCCACATTTCCATGCCTTGCTGCCCACTTGATTAGATTTTGAGGTCCGAGACGAAGAGATTTTAGATTATTTTCAACGCTAATGGATAAAGATACAGAGGGTGGTGATAACTTGGTGAAGGTTTTTTTATTATTATTATTATTATTTCATGTCAGCAAGAAAAGAAATTGGAGTCTTTAGGGCCTGTATGAGCTCTCTAGGTAACCCCTGGTTTAAACTGAATATATTATGACTACTGAGCAATTTATGAAAATGTTCAAGACCGTAATATGTAGTGCTGGAAAGTTACAGCAGTTATCCACTAGTGGCTTGTAATAATTTCATGCTGAAGTCTAAATCCTCATTCAGAGCAGTGCTGAGCATGTTATTAGGTGTAACACCACACTGGAGTCCATTACCCTCTTCTCTCATCTCTCCATTGAGGAAGAATTGTCTTGATTTTTTTATTTTGGATTTATATTTTCCATGACATGGAATCAATAATCCCCTTGTGTACTGTTTGGAGATGCTGGGCCTCAGGGATTATTTTCATGTGTTTTTTCTCATTTTAAGAGAGACTGCTGCAGAGTCAGAGAGAGATGCCTTTTGAAAAAAGCCCTTTTGTTTACACAAAATAAAAATAACAGGATACACAGTATTTTAGTTACATAGAATACAAAATAATGCAGTTCACTAAAAATAAAGTGTAAACTCATACAGTGTATAAGACTATGAGGGGTGAACTGATGTATGATCAGGGCATGATCTGAGTGCATTTGCGCAAGTATTTCTATTCTATTGAGCATGACTTTATGTTTTTCCTCTTTTGTTTTTTATCCTCTACTCTACATTTACTCTACACTTTTCCTTACCTTCACAAAGTTACCACCATATTTAGGAACTAACTTTAATACTGTAATATTTTATAACCCAACACCCAGGTGAATTTAGACCAAAGGTTCACAAGGTAAATTAAGGACTACTTTACGTGGATATTCATGGTTCCATGGGGGATTATCAATTTGAGCCTCTTCAGTTCTTCTGATCTTTTTGTTTCTGCAGTCTTTTCGAGACTTTTTGTTCTCTGTAATGCTTCACATTGAATTTTCAGAGGATGACTCAATCTCACCCTCTGTCTTAATCTGTGAGACTTCATGTTCAGAAGTCTCACAAAATCTTGCTAGCTTCCCCAAAACGTTCCAACATTTGAAGATGGCAGTCGTCTACCTTTATGGTTTGGGGGGAGCCTGCATCCGACCAATCAGTGATGTTTGGGCTTGCAAAAAAAAGCAGTACAGTCACGACTGCATATTCCATATAGCAGAATGAGTCCTCGTTCCTTTGTTTAAAAGAAAGCATAGCTCCTGAGTTCCTCCTGTGTATAGACAACTTTGTCTATGAAAAAAAAAGGCAAATCGTCAAGACATTCTACACATGTGCTACAGTTGGTATCAATATCTTGCATATATTATCTGTATGAGTTTAGTTTTGACATATTCTCAATAACAATGTTTTGGCACATATTGGATTTATAAGGTGGAATATGTTTCCTAGTTGTATAAGGTGGCATTTACTAAGTGATATAGCTGATTTTAATTTCACCTTTTTCTTTCTAATCCTCTCATGTATCTTTCCTTACACAGCCTCCTTTCCTTCATTCTTTATTTTTGCCTAGTCAACCATTATCACATACAATGTCTCAAAGGGCTTTTCAGGCCCACAACTTCAGGAAATTTCGCGACTCCGCTCAAAGTTTTGTAGGAAGACGAGGAAAAACTCCAGAGAAAACCTTAATGTATAAGTAACAAAGGAATAAATCTTAGGAAAGGCAATTCCAAGAGAGATTCCCCCTCCACAAATGACTTGTTGTGCAATTGGAACCTTCAGTGGGATAATTCAAAGGTACAAAAAAGCATGCAATGCAGTAAACACTAACAGGCATGCATTAGGAAATATCATGCAAGACAGAGACAAGGGAGAGAAAGACAGTCAGAAAGAGAGAGATCGAGAGAGAGAGAGAGAGAGATAATGACATTAGCCCAATACAGTGCAGTCCTATCAGTGAGAGTCTCTCTCCTGGAGGAGGAGGTGGCAAAGAGGGGTCTTCCATGGAAGATGGGACCTGTAGGTGGACACACCCCCCGGTGCCCCTCTGGGCGAGAAGTTGAGCTGAGCTCAGTCTATCGCTGAGACAGCTCAGGAGCCACACAGCTGAAACATAGATGACCTGTGGACATCACACTCAAGGGTGTTGAGCCCATAGGCCAGATAAGTCAGTCAATCGAGTCGCAGGATGTAATCTGAGCGGTCAAAGAAGGATTGAGAGAGAAAATCAGCTGATCTGCCCCATCCTCTCAAGACACGCACAGACTCTCACTAACCAAGAGTGGACAGAGTCTATCTAAGCCCTGAACTAAACCTGGGTTCTTGCTGCAGTGTCATGAACAAGATGCATTTTTTCAGAGCAGAGGCGCTCAAGCCAGAGCAGAGGAAATTACAGGCAGGACTCCAGGTTGGAGATCCCAGAGTGATTGTTGGGATTTATGGAAACATACAATTGAGTATCCGTATACGAATGAAAAATATTTTTTTATACACTCAAAATGGTCCCTTCTATTATCAGTAGCTTCTTCTATATGTACATCCATTTTTATTTCTACAGATCATTATTGCGTAAATTCTATTCTAATCAATCTCATCGGAAGCAGTGAATTTAATTTACTATTAGCTCAGTATTTTAAGAAATGTGAACAGACAAGTTATTACAAATAAAAGGGACATTTACTAATCAAATGAATGGAGCAATGATCCCAGTCAGAACATAATGTACGATATTTTAACAATTTAACATGCAGTGAACTTCGAAAATAGTGACGGTAGATGATGGAAGCTTAGGATCTATGAAATCATGACTACTTAATTAACAAAGTGCGGAAAACATTTTATGAACTTTATTTTTTCTAAATTTTAACTCAAATTTGCTTATTGAACACCAACTCCAACTGACAAAAATGGGACGTGCAACCAGTGATGACTTGACCTACATTTGCTAATTTGGAGTCCTATGGTAATGTACAGTGTCAAAAGTTGCTGTGTAAGCTCGGTACTCACCCAGCCATTGTCTGCCTTGAGTTTGGTGTAGGTGGAAGGAAGTGAGCCACTAACAGACTTCAGCCATGATGAGATGTTGTTAGAGTCAAGCACATTGAGTCATACATATTGGGATATTCCCAATGTGTGTGTGTGAGTTAGATTCTGTAGCTAAGGCAAACCTCAGTCTGCACAACAGTGTACGTGATTGCCATAGCATGGATGAGTGAAGATTTAATGTCGGGTGCTGAGAAGTATGGTCTGACAAGTTACTAGGAGTAGCAGGTCAGTTCCAAAATTAATTTCATTGTACCTGTTTTTATTTTACATTATGAAAAGAAATGTGAACTGTGGCCATGCACTGAAGAGTTTGGCTATTTTGGCTGTGGTTGTTCATGACTGGGGAGGTTATACAGAGGACTCATCCACGTCAAAATTAGGAGGTTTGTGAAGTGGGTACACAGATTTCTGTATATAATGTTTAAACTGGTTGCGTATTAATGCTTATTTCTCTCATGTAACAGTTATTCATATTTGCACCATGGTTTACTTTGTATTGTTTATTCTGGTTAAGTTGTGACTACTTGAAGCTGAAGTCCCCAGGTTGATGTAGGAACTGGGTAAATTTAGGTTGGTTTATTCACTGAAGAAGGACAGTGCAATTTTGACTGCACTTTATTTTACTTATGATTATATAGCTTATGACCCTTTATTTTATTTATGTTATAAATTTGGATCCATAAATTGAATTTGCTGTCAATATTATGTTAAACCTGGCCAGTTTGTTTTGGTCACTAAGTAGAAAATGAAACATTAATTATTCCCTTTAGAATTCCACAAAAATGTAACATTGGGTTCCCTACAGCAGTGTTTTGTCAACCTGTGTGCCGCAACACACTAGAGATCGTCAGGTGTGCCGTGGGAAATTATCCAACTTCACTTAATTAGTCCGCGAGACAGACTGGCAGATCGCAAATTTCTAGGTGCGCCTAGACACATTGCATACTGGCACATTAAAATGATCAGAATTAAGAATAGATCAGAATGTCTTCAAATATTGGCATTTATTGGTAAAAAAAAAAATCTTTTAAGCTTTGCATCTATGACATTGTTTAAAGGAAAGGAAAACATTGATGGATACCAAAACAACAATCAACAATAGCTTGAAAAGTGTTTGAATTTAAATACAAGGATTTGAGCACTTTTGCCATCACAGTAGGATGGAATAGAAACTGCCCTATTAGTGAATACCTGAGTTATCTGGGTTATTATTGACCAATGATGCTACTGCTGGAACCAGATGACAGCCTCCAGGCTACAACAGTGACAGACCTTTATTTCTCTCTTGCTCTTGGAATCTACTTGGCAATGCTTTGCATGCATGCATTTTTGTGCTACTTCATAAAACAACCTCTTTCTTACATTTTGTTCCTCATCCAACCTCAGACAAAATGATGATTTTTTTCCGAAAGGCATTAAGTAAACAACAGTGTTGTTTAATCTAAATAAATTAGCCCCAGTTGGAGGCAGTAATAATGGAACACAATAAGCAATAAGCTGCTGTCTCAAAACAAAATGAAAGCAGTAAATATCCTGTCTGCTCTTAGCTGCTCTCCTTTGGTGTAGGGCGAGAAACCAGGTTCCTTATCTCCAACCAGAAGTATTAAACAAATTTCCCAGCTACTAATTTGTATTCGAGAGGAAAACAGCTGATATCCGATTCCGGTACCTTTTGCTATTTCTTGGCATCTGATTTCACACATGGTTTTGTTTTCTCATATGACCAGCTTAATGGCTGTCTCTTTTCTCAGTGGACCACAATATCATGCCAGCAACTACAGATGACAATATCTTGTTATCTAGGAAAAAAGTCTTCTTCTTTAATTATGATTGCTGCTATACACAGCAGTGCCCTCATTCTCCCCATCCAGGGGATAGACAGGATTGGGCTGCTCTCGCTATGCTTTCAGCCATTAATCAGGTTGTCCAGGAGTGTTTCTCTGCTTTTCAAATCCACCACCAGTCATTCAATGTAAAACCAACAGAACCAAAAAGAAACAATACAACATAACAAAAGGTCGAACACCTCTCAAAGCATGTTCATTAACCTTTTAGAGTCACACTTGTAACGACAGAGAGGCCTCAACCGTGACAACTCACCTCCCTAAAACCTATTGACGAGTGGGTGTGCAAAAGCCAACTCATCTCAGGTGAGTGCACAGGTCAGTGCACACTGTGAAATGTAGTTTAGTTATGAACAGATATGCAGTATACTCCTGTAGCCCATAAGGAACTTTTAAACATACTTTCATACTGTTTCTGTTACTGTTTCATACAGATCTTTGTGCAAATTTGACCTTTATTGGTGAGGTTATAGTTGTTTCTAGAAGCCTTGTCCAGAGACAAGCAAACCTCCAGCACTGTTTGCTGACCTTCTTTCCTGCTCATACTGGGTGAGGAGCATTATTTGTGGGTAAAGGGAGCTTGATACTCTGTAAAAGGCTTCATGGAGCTACCTCCACCAAGCATCAGCAGCATTTTGTGTTCACAGGGACCTCTGGGACTTCTTATCACTTCCAATTCCACAAGGGCTACAGCACCACTCAGTTGACACTCTGATTAATGGTCTAAATTTATGGCAGCCCAATTTTCTTTTTCTTTTTTTTTGCTATTTGTTTATTGAAGAATTGCCCTTTAAAGAAACATCTCCTGACATAAAGTTTATTTGCCGAAGTAGCCATTTCACTAATCAGTTATGTGTATTCACATAGACTCCTCAGACCTTCAGCACTGAGACTATAAAGTTCAACCTTAAATTTGTCTCCTACAACATTAGGCCATACAGAGCACTTGCCGAAGTGCTGTGTTGCCCTGCTGAAGTTATTATAAATGTTTTGCTCTCCTGGCACGCTTCATGCAGGGCAAACACAATTATTCTGCGGTGTTCTGCACAGGGTTATTTAGCTTGGATCGTTACAATTTGAGAAATGTTTGGACATGGCTGGTCTGCAGGGTTTGTGTACAGTTTGTCCTGAGGGCAGCTGGATGCTCCTGTTAAAACAATGATTTGGGGTATGCACTTACACCTAGCCACAAGTTGATACACGGTGTGCCTTGTAGGCCATTCTGCTCCCCTTCACGCTCCTGCACACACAAACAGGCCAACACAAGCTTATACCCACATACACAATTTGAATCCAGCTGTATCCTCTTGAAGAAGTTTTGAGTCATTTTTTTAAATAGCATTGTGAAACCAGTGTGACCTTCTCCTTAAACAGCCATTGTCTTCTCCATGCCATTACAACAAAACTATCTAAAGCTATCTTCAAGCTATCTTCATCTTATCTTGGCAGCGCTGTCTCATTCTGCAAACAAGAAACTGCACTAGATGTCTTGTTTAAAGGACATCCTCTCACAATTGTGAAAAAACATACTTATACGTATGATATCCAGAGCTTTGCATGATTTACCTGAATCTGACCAGAAGGCATCTAGAGAAAACTCTTCAATTTTCAGCCTCTGTTTAATCATAATCAGTAAACAAAATCAAAATTCATTTCACTACAGTCATCGTCATCATCTACTTTCAACATCCCATAAATGTGATGCAGTAACTGTAACAATGCTTTATTACAGAACAGAACAGAGGTGTGTGGTTGAGAAAGCAAGCATACCTACTTCTACACCTGAACATGTTTCACTGAAACATGCTAAATACATTAACAATTACACTTCACACCTGTGTTCTTGAGAGGGGCAGAAAAACCCAACACTATTAGGCTGATGACAGAGCTTAAAACTAGCATATCAAATTTTTTCAGATGGGCCAATCACAGTGCCCGATCATAACTTCGAACTGCCAGTCACTCTGGAGTTGCATGCTGAAAATGTCACATTTTATGTAAACTCACATTGGAGCCATACCAGTGGCAGTGGAAGATTTGGTAGTGCATCTGAGGATGACATTTGTGCTCTACATTGGCCAAAACAGACAGGCTGGCAGGTGACCTAACAACGTTTTTCAACATGCAAAAACATATTGGAAGTCATTTCATGTCAATTACTTCACTGATTCCTCTGATGTCTGGTCCTATAAACAGCCAGAATACATGACCGCCCACTTACAGACAGTTTGCTCACACACACATGCTCACTGTTGCACAAAGCAAAGAACATTTATCCTTGGCCACTTTCAGGTGGATCCGTTAACAGTTTGGTATGTGTGTATGTCCAGTATGAAAATTATGACAATTATCCATAATTATCTAAAATTGAATAAATAAATATGAACCAAAATTGTTTTGTTTGGATGACAACTTGTGTGAAGATGATAATGTTATGAAAAATCTCCAAACTCCACTACTGCTGCTAGATGCTCAGGAGTTAGTACGGTGCTTTGACCATGTCTAAGTTTATTCAAAATATTACTGAAATCTGTAAGTTGTTTTTGAGGTCTCCTACAAAACAAAGGTTCAGACAGACCGATATTAAACATAACCCCCTGGTGGAGGCAATGAAAATGTCTAAAGTAACTGAAGATACATGCACAAGTAAAATAGAATCAGTCATTCACATTACGTCTTGGCAGGGTGAGAGCAAATAATCAGAGCAAGTTGTAACATCATTTTACATTACTGTGCTTCAACGGAATACCATTCTGTCCCTCTGTGCTTTAATATCGCCCCTACTAACCCAGAACATCATTGAAGATTTGCTGAGCATTGGCAGAATTTTAATACCCCCTTTTAAGCACTTGCTGCAATGTTGTTCAACTGCTGACCATTTTACAACTTCGCCAAAGAAGTTGGAAACTCTAAAGCATTATTTTTTTACATTGCAGAGATCATTGCAAGCTGTCACACCATTTTCCTCAATATAGAACAAATTTTGCTGCTTAAAACAACCTAATTCACAGGACAATAGTATCCAAATGATTGTGGAGTAGCAAATGGGTTCTGTGACATTCTTTAGGATCCAAACATTGGTCAATGAGGCTGGGAGCGCTTTAGAAACCAGAACCTTTAAGGGTTAGCCTGGGGTTTTTGTGGTGGAGGCTGCTATTGGTGCGGTAGTTGTGTTTGGAGACCATAATCACGGAGGCTGATTTCAGGCAAACAGTGGATCTATCTCAAAAGAGTAGTTTGCTTTGTACTGCCAGCCATTTATATTTTATAGATTAGATCAGATTCTACTTTATTGTCATTGAGCAGAGTACAGGTACAAACCACTGAAACGCAGTTAGCATTCAACCAGAAGTGCAAAAATGTATTATATTATATACAGAATAAACTATATAGCCAGGATATACAGGTAATAATTTAATAAATAGTGTGTAAAATAGTGCAAAGGCTTTTTGCGCAAAACTGAAATGAATTGATGCAAATACAGAAACAGTTGTGCAAATGGCAGTAGAGTGCAAAATGATTCTAGTGGGGGGATGGATTACCCCACAAACTAGCACCGTCAATTCAGTAGAGGAAGTTTCAGACAGAGGCAACACCCCTTTCAAAATAACAGATTAAACGGCTGCACAGTCCCTCAACATAAAAGTTCATTCAATAGTTTTTGTGCTCAATAGTAAGCAGGTTGTAGAGTTTCGACTTCATTTTTCTGCCTGCACTGAACAATTTTTACACCAACGGAGTCAATGCTTCACATGATGCAGTGAGCTCTCTGTCTGTATAAAGATGATCACATCATGCTTTCATTACTCTTTGTAAATCATCTAACTTCTTCCTCTGGAGATATTTAGTATTTTCCTGTTCTTTTTAGAAGCTCCTGACTCAATTTTCACTTCCAGCAGATTCATGTTTCTAGAGTGACAGGCTCCGATGTTAACTAAGAGAATTATGTTTCTTTTAATCAAAGAAACAGTGAATACAAGAATCTGAAGAAGTGGAGAAGCAACCAAACAAACTTGGTGTAAATTTAGATGTCCATTAGATTTTTTTTGTCACAAGCATTGAACCGCAGAATGGTTCATGCATAGATGGTGCACTTTGGAGAGCGTAAGCAACAATCACCATTAGCAACAAGACACCATTTTAGCTTTTGACCTGCTTGTAAGTATGGCTCTTCCATCCTCTCCCTCCTGCTCTTACTCTTGTTCTTGCTGCTCTAAGCTCTTTGAGTTAGAAATACTGATTTGCCTGCCCCAAGAAAGACAGGGCAGCCAGGTTAGCCAGTTGCTAGCAGCAGCTGGTCCTTCAGAGATAGCCGTCAACTAACGATACTAGGATGAGGCAGTCGGAGGACACCAAATTGAGTTTGGCTAGGGTGTGTGACCTCATTAGAAAGGTGTGTCAGCATCGAGTATATGGCCCTCTCCCTGCAAAGGGTAACAATGAGTGATCGGAAAGGAGCAGAACTTGGTGTTTGTGGACTATTGGTCCTCCTTCTGGGGTTGCTGCTGAAAAGGCATGGCCTACACCCTAATGCTGCTGGAGCCCACCTATTGTCAAAAAACAGATTGTGCTTAACTTAATTGACTCGCTAGCGTAGAGCTTGCCAGGTCACAGGCTCTTAGAGAAACTTTTAGGCACTCGCTCGCTGTGGCTGGAGAATCTCCCAACAGTGTATGGTAGACACATTCAAATATCTGCTGCTCTCCACTGGGAACAAGTTGCTGTTCTGTTGTTTGAGATAAGCCTTTTATGAGTTCCAAAAACACATATCTACAAGAAGCTAACCTGATTTGTCACATTCTTGTTATCTTTTTTCATACCCTTAATCCTTGATTTATTCTTATCTTCAGTGTCATGTTGGGCGCAGCATGCGAGAAGAAGTAAACTGTAACCTGTAAACCCTTACTGGCCCACACAGGGATCTTCCTGCTCATTCAGTATTCACATGAATACACTTCCAGGGAATTTGCTTCATTGCGCCTCCTGTGGTATCATCTTTGTGGGGGACACATAGGACTGAATTAAGATTGGAAGTTGCCTTGAGAAGCTATCTCATCCTCAGCCCTTGTCATTTATTCCACATTTACATAAGAAAAGATTTAAGGCTGGCAGCAGAATTGCACTGGTACCTCAACTGATTATACATTTGGCTATATAGATTTTCTGTCAGCAATAATTCTGCGGCACTGTATAAATTCGATAATGACACACTTCGCGCAGTTATATTAAGCAAAGTTTTGAGTAGTATAAGATGACTTTTTCACAAAATAAATTGCTTTGCAGCTAAAGTCTGAACTTTACCTGAAGCCAAGTGGTTAAGACATGCTGTTTTACAATGCACTGACCAGGTTCAGACTGTGTTACTTCAACATCACATGCAGTCATTGATAAGTTTGGAGTTTGAGCACATACGTAAGACAAAATGAACATCCAATTGTTGCAAACACGACAGAAGTTGACCTGTTGGCCTAAAACTATGTCCACACTGGCCAGTTGTCTCCACTCTAATGATGATTTTAAAGGACAGTTAATAAATGCCATAGATATAGATACTTTTTGTAAATATCCCTAGTCACACAAGCACAGCTTGCTATACTCTGTTTGCTGTTTACATGAGGGTGGAAAATGAACTTCATCTATATGCATATGCCTATCAGACCAATGAATAAGGATTCTCGCCAGTAGGCCTGTCGGTCTCAGACAGCAGAAATTAAATGAAAATGGGAACTGAGAAGAAAATGTACTCGTACTTGACAAAAACAAAGAACGTAAAAGGTATGAGACAAAATGGCGACGGCAGCAAAACACAAATGCCAGGAAACGAGAAAAGGTAAGTCAAATTGTTAAGATATTGGGGTTTTTTTTACTTTGGTAATCATATATTTTCTTGTTTATGAACATGGCAGGAATCATAAATTGGAGTCAGAGTTCAGTTAAACTTTTTGTTAGAAAATAATAGCAATTTTATGAATGTCAACTGTAATGGACATGAGGATGATTTAATGGGGTTAGCTAAACAGCTAACTAGATTGCTTGTTCTTTGTTTACATTCAAATCTTGGCCCCACAACACATTTCCTTTTATGGAGTAATAAACAAGTTGAATGTATTTTCTATGTAAAGTAATAGATGTAATAAATAAATAGTTGTTTATAACTATATTTCATTCAACCTCTTTCATTTTGACACTATTGTAGGAGGCAGAACCGAGGCAGAGATAATTTTGTACCGAATAGTTGATGGAGATTCAAATCTTGAATTGTCAATGAGGAAAATGATAACAATGAGCTTGCTACTGCAGAGGGAAAGCTCAGAAGAAGAGGCAGGAGGCTCATCAGATGCGCTGACGAACAGATGATGAACAGCAAAACCATCGTCCTCTGTGGGCCAAGACCAGCACGTGTGATAGATCAATAGACAGATAAGATAGGTTAGATATTGTGTTCATCACCTCATTGATTGTTTGTGTCCCCATCATAGATTCCAACCTGTGCTACCCAGGCCTCCTGACTGCAAAGATGACCCCACCATTCATAGAAACTGGAGTCCTTTTCAGTACATTTCACTGTACATTGACGACAAAGTCTTTGAAGACTTGGCAGCATTCACAAATCAGAGAGAGCTACAGATGAGGGGCGTCTCCCTTAACACCACCGCTGAACAAATGAGGATCTTATTTGGCACGTCAATCCACATGGCCTGCCTTGGCTTTCCCAGAATCAAAATGTTTAGGGCCAGCAAAACCAAAGTGCCAATAATAAGCCGGAAAATGACAAGGAACAGGTTCTTCAAGTTGAGAAACTCACTGAAGATTGTCAATGACCTGGATGTAACAGAGGAAGCTATGAAGAAAGACATTCTTTGGAGAGTCAGGCCTCTTCTGGACAAGCAGGGTAGATCCGAGGGCTGGCGGCAAGAGACAGACTTTTCCCAAAAGTTTTGAGGATCATCAAGATGTTTTTTGGCAAATGTGAGACGGGCCTTTGTGTTCTTTTTGGTCAGCAGTGGTTTTCACCTTGGAACTCTCCCATGGTTACCATTTTTGCCCAGACTCTTTCTTATTGTAGAATCATGAACACTGACCTTAAATGAGGCGAGTGACGCCTGTAGTGCTTTAGCTGTTGTTCCGGGTTCTTTTGTGACCTCCTGGATGAGTCGTCGATGCGCTCTTGGAGTATGGGGGCATGATGTGTTGCTTTGAGCCTACTTCATGTTGTCAGACAGGTTCTATTCAAGTTATTTCTTGATTCTTCAGGTCTGGCAGTAATCAGGCCTGGGTGTGGCTAGTGAAATTGAACTCAACTTTCCTAAAAATTGGTAAATCACAGTTAATTTATGATCTAACAAGGGGGAGGCAAATACTTGTTCACATAGGGCGGCAGTAGCTCAGTCGGTAGGGATTCCGCTTGGGAACCGGAGGGATGCTGGTTCGAGTCCCGTATGGACCAAGTAAGTGGACTGGTAGCTGGTGAGTTGCTAGTTTGCCTCCAGGGCAATGCCGAGGTGCCCCTGAGCAAGGCACCAAACCCCCAACTGCTCCAGGGCGCCGAATAATGGCTGCCCTGCATTAATTGGAAGTCGCTTTGGATAAAAGCGCCTGCTAAATGACCGTAATATAATATATAATACATAGGGCAGGGGTTGGGAACCTATGGCTCACGAGCCATATATGGCTCTTTTGATGACCGCATATGGCTCGCACTACGAACGTCACCACATACATCACCAACACACTTCAATAAGCACTTCGCAAAAATCTTCCTGGATTACTCGGCACAGGCTTCAAAGCCTCGACACGAAAGGACACATCACTAGCTCACAGACAGTTCTGAGCTGACATTGTTGAACACGCAGGCGGCTCTTTGCCAGCTGAAGACCGGCTGACGACCCCCCCCGCCCCTCTACCACACCAACTGATCGCGGCACATATTGCTGAAAGGAAATACATGTAAAAGTATTTCACTTTTTTGGCTCACCCAGTTCAAAAGGTTCCCGACCCTTGACATAGGGTCAGGTTGGTTTGGATAGCTTTTTTCCCTTAATAAATGAAATTATCATTTAAAAACAGCTTTTTGTATTTACTCATGTTATCTTTGTCTGATATTACAATTTGTTTGATAATCTGAAACATTTAAGTGTGACAAAAAAGCAAAAACAGAATTAATATGTAAGAGTGGCAACACTTTTTCACAGCACTGTATATATACAAGACAGGGGAGGAGACAACGAGACAGAGGTGAATGACATTAGGGAAGGCAGGTAATCACACTGTCGCGAAGCACAGGAGGATCAGAAGTGAAGAGGCCTGAAACAGAGACTACACAGAGAGTTTCCCAATAAAACAGGAAGGGTAAATCATATGAGGACCACATGATATGGAGACTTGAACTTTCTGGAACAGCTGTATGTATACATGCACACTGAGTTAGACTTATGGATCAAAATAATCAAATCATGGACAGCACCGAATGTACAAGAAGCATTGAGTATTTTGAGCATGAGAAAATGCATAAGGAAGTGGTTTTTGCCAACTTAACCATTAACATGAATAAGTAAATTTCAATTTTCAATTAAAATTCAATCACACAAGATGTTTGTTACTAGTAAGTTAGAGAGACAATGCACAATACATATATTATTAGATTTATTTATTTATATTTTGAAGTATTGTTAATACCTTCTTTGTTACTGCTAATTATTTATTCCTGTTCTTTTCAAGCTGGAGCACTGTGGGTTTAGAAGAGTGTATAGCTAAAACACATAAATATTATTGCTAAATTAAGCAAAGTAGCCCAGATGTATCTCTTTAATCTACATTCCCCAGCTCTTTCTGGGCAGATAGGTTGGATAGTGTACATTATCTCTGTAGTGTATGCTGGATCTACCTAATTTACACCCTATACACTCATAGCCATAGAGTACATACTCCATACTCCAATCTCCATAGACTCTCCATAGACCCATTCATCTGTACAATTATTAATTGTATTTATACTTTCTGTAAATAACGGTGTATGTTTTATTTCAAGATATATTGCTCTTAATATGTTGATTGCAGCAACTACCAAGACAAATTCCTTGCAAGTGAAAACCTACTCGGCAATAAAGTTCTTCTGATTGTGATTGTAAAAGCCACCTTGCAGCTGGACATGCCTGGAACACCTCCCAATAGAATCAAGAGGCATCTTGATTTGGCATTATAGATATTACATCATCTGCAAAAGCAGAGATACAACCCTGAGGTCTAAATGAATATACACCAATACAAGCCGACAGAAATCAATATTGAGGGGCTTGGTAAAAGTAATGTCTTAAGTTCTGAGCACATTGTGAGGCAGTGACACTGTCCTTGGTACCACAATCGGTGCTATTCACAATTCTTCCGCATACATCTTCTGCATTCCATTTCCTGCTATCACTCTTTCTTTTCTGCTATCACTCCCCTCTGACACAAAAACACACAATGAGGGCAAGAGAGAGAAAGAGCGATAAAGGAAAAGTATACAAAAAAAAGAAAAAACACAAATGGAATATGAATGTTGTATTTAATTGATCTTGGTTAGGTATACATTTTAACCACTAGCAGTAACAAACAGAGACAGCGCCTCATAAAGCTCTCACTCAAAAAATGTAGGCCAAGTTACTTCGTTCCATGTGGCAGTCATTAAGAGAACCTATTTTGAATAATACCTCACTTTTTCATATATGCAATGGTTTGTGCTGATGGTTGTCGTAGTGTTTGGCGCGTGAAAGAAAGGAGTGCAAGTATCGCTTTAGGGGTGAGCAGAAAGTGGGAAATGAAGGCATCAATCAAAAAGCTGGGATTGGTTATGAGTCCCAACGGACAAATGAAGCCCACAGAGGGGTCTAAAAAAAGAAGGCATACAACTGCACAATAATACAACAATACACAGCAAATGATCAAATACATTTGATAAAGATGGCAATCTCCAAAGACTCCTCAGGCCATGATAGAGCAAGCTTTTCAATAGCAGAAAACAGAACTTGGAAAAGGAGGCGAGGTAATAGGACAATAAACCTTAGCGACACAGCAGAACAACAAAGCCAACAAACAACTTTTGTGAAGTTGTGCTATATAAATACTAATTATATATTGTAACTGTAGTAAGGTTGCTGTGCATTTTTGAGTTATAAGATTCCTTCTTGATCCCAAAGGATATGTATATGTAGTTCTTGGCTTCATTTACATGTGAAAACATTGGATTGTAATCGTCCTTGAACCGCTTTGTGAGTATTATTAGCGGTCCAAGCCACAGGTGCTGGAACCCTATTGTTTTTGGTCTGAATTCTATATGTTTCTTTTTCTTCCAGAATTGACCTAAAATGGGTTCTGCAGCCCAACCGTAGCAACGTGAAAATATGAAATTTTATAAGACTTTATTTAAAATCACTAAGATCACTTATCACACTGAAGAGAATTTCCTGTTTTGCTGATAGTCTATGATTGCACCTGTTAGGACGGCCTTTAGCAGTTGGCTTTGAAACAGGACGATATTCCTGTATAATCTAGGACCCCACGTGACTGTGGATGAATGTCTGGTTGCATTTCGTGGGCGTTGTCCCTTCAGACAATACATACCGAGCAAACCGCCCAAATACGGTTATAAAATATGGGCAGCATGTGATGCAAAGTCCAGCTATGCCTGGAATATGCAGGTGTACATTGGAAATCCCCTGGGGAAGCACCCGAAAAAAATCAGGGCATGAGGGTGGTACCAGACAAGGCTGAAGGACTGAGGGGTCATAACATTACGTCTGATAATTTTTACACATCATATGCCCTGGGTGAGGAACTGCTGAAAAGGAAGATGACTGAAGACTGTCTTCTTCCATTGTACTGCAAACAAGAGGTCCACCTTTATACACCATCAACTTTAACCCAACTATTTGAGAAAACTTCTTTTGACAAAATAATTTCAAGCGTTTGATTATTGATTATTGGTGAAGGTTTCCCAGGGATAGGCAATTGTCATCTGATGCCTTTAAGCAAGTGATTTGGTTATGTTTTTGAAATTTTTAAGAGAATCTTTAAACAGCTTGTGCTTGGCTGCAAACCTCAGACACCACATATGTAACAAGGGGCCAATTTTCCTTATAGAAGATGGATAATAAAATCATAAAATGATGCTTGGTATCAAGTTTCTATGTGGATATAAGTGTTTGTTGAATAGTTTGTGGTGGTCAACAATCAAATGCTTTAAAAATAGTCATTCCTACACTGAGAGAAGGTGAAAAAACTATGTTCATTATTCAAAGTATCAATACTAACAAATTCCAGTTTTTGTTCCCTGCAGGAATAATGTCACCAAACAGTGGGATGTTTTTCACAAGACACAATGTCAGAATAGACCAATGCCATTGCCAGCACTTTCCAAAATGATCTTTGTCAAATCAAACAAAGGCGACTAAAATGATGGCTACTAAATGAATCATTAAAACCAAGAATTGTATGTATCCCTACATTATCTCCAGTGATCTGTGATATTGTACCATATATGTAGTCATCAGAAAAATATTTTTTTCATGTAACAAAAATAACTCCACATACTCAGCGCCGAGTTTACCTGGTGATTTGTCCACTTTGAAGCCCAGAAATGTAAGTTTGGACTGCATAGTAATCAGTTTGCAGTTGACGTGGAACGCGCACCAACCAACATCCAAATGGAGCTGATTGAACTCCAGTGAAACTTTGACTCCAAAGTCAAAGTATGACTCTGTTTTCTCGTTTCGTCCCCAACACAATTCCCCATCTCCGTCCACAAGCTGCTCAAATGCTCTCTATATTCGGCAGCACATATCTATGTGCATCAGAGTAAATCAGAGTGTAGCACTCTGAGCCTTTCTTTATGCACTTTTGTCTTACTACTCCAAGGCATGGACTGTGAATAGTTGAATTGTTGGATTTTCATTGAAGGAAATTTTTATTTAATTTTGGTTGTTTTGTCGTCTGTGAAAAAAAGGTTCCCATTGAAAATTAACTTGAAAGGTTACAGATAGAAAGAGGCATAAAGTATTCTTTTATTTATCTAAATAAAAAGAAGAAACGTATGCCACTCTTTTTTGAAAATCCATTTCTCATGTGTTTAAGATAAGAGATAAGATAAGATAATCCTTTATTCGGGGGAAATGCACATGTTGCAACAGCAAAGTGGATAGTGCAAAGCAATAAAGGGCATCAAGATAAAATAAGAGCCTTTTTTCTAATATTAAGCTGTGCTTGTTCCAGACTTAATGTTTAAGCTAAACTTAAGTATGTTTCCATATGAAAAAGTTGATCATCGTATATCTGGAAAGAAGGGAAAACATGCACAATTGTAGTCCATTTATCAAGAAATATGGAGTCTGGCTTAGATTTAGTCCCAGTATTTTATTTTGGCCCACTGTGTATTTGAGTTTGACACCCTTGCTCTATAGGAAAAAGGTTCCCCACCTCTGGATTAGACTGTGTGGGCATATTGAAACTGAAATAGGAAGGCAAATCTGAGTCGTGGGTCAGTGGTGGAAATGAACCAAGCTCTGAGCATTACATTTACTCTGATTTAAGGCCCAGGATACTGCATATTTCAAGTTTTATAACTGTTTTTAACTGTATCAATTTGCAGTGTCATGACTCTACAAGTCAGTGCTTACTCCAGGATTTAGTTTGTCTCTGTATTGCTGCCTGTTACTTTGTTATGCATCAGCCTCCCTTTGTATATATTCTAGGAAAAAAATGGAGCTTTACGGTAGCAGCTGTTGAGAGCCTATACTCTTTGAAGGGTTGAATAATATTAAGGATTCATGTTTATGTTCACAGTGATTAATTCAAGATATATTTAAATTATGCTCTTAAAAATCTATAGGTGACCGTTAACTATGATATTTGATTATTATTTCATCTGTTTGTACTTTATGTTGCTTTAATCATATATAAATGTTTCCTACCATGTGCTGTCTCACCTTTTATTGTGTTTTAATATCCAGTTTCCCTTTCATTTAAAGGGGACACATTCTGCTTTTTGTTATTTCCCTCATTTAAATAGTGTGGAAAGTAGATGTATGTGCTGAACATTGTCAGTTGCAAATCTGTTGGTGCCAATAGAAATTAATTCAGTAAGACAAACCCATAAATCCTGGACTGCTCTGAAAGCTTTGTTTTGAGTGGCCCTTAAATTTTGTACTATGTTGATGTGTAAAAATGAAGGTTGCCCAATTAGAGCTGCTTTTTCTGCTCTGAAGGTTGGACGTCTTTTGATTTATAAGCAGACTGACTGTAAATCTTTACCTAAATGAGCTGTCTTTAAATTAAATGATCACAAAATGAAATATAACAAACAACATTAAAAAGAATCTTGAAATCCATTAATCGTTAATTTGTTCAATTAATCAATTACATGCAGAATCATGAACTGAGATATTTTTATCACCATGGTGACTTCTGTGTTCTATGATTTTCTACAGTCATTATTTTACATTAATCAGGTTACAAATTGTATTTTATCTGTACCAATAAACTACCTATTGCCTAATTAACCAATACAAAAGGTTGAATTAATCCTGTGGCCCATTGCAGACTTCATCCTGTATATCTCTTTCTCTCTCTTGCACACGCACACACACACACACATACACACACACACACACACACACACACATTGAAACACCAGAAGACATTACACATTATCTTTGACTTTGCTATTTTCTTACAGGCTGGGATGGTGGAAGGGAAGAGGGGTGACAGGTTCCCTGACCAGCCGAGCTTTGCTGGCCATAATTAGAGTTCAGGAGGTAGCTGCGGCTGCCGGTTATAATTGGACAGTATAGAAGAACTTGTGTCGATGGTTGGTTAAGCCTCACTACCCTTTTCACAGGCCATCTCAATTATTCCCATGGCGCAAGGCTCCTTGCTGATGGCCCCCAGACACGACATTCTCCATTCCTCCAAAAATGTGTGCGTATTGGTTTGTGTGGGTGGGAGTCATGGTCCTGGAGAGGTAACTGTAATTAAATCTATTTGGAATTACATTGGCTGATAGTGACTGTGGATGATTGAAGAGAAGTCCCAACCTGCAACTATAACAAATGACCTAGCAATCTATTTGTGGTGGCTCAGTGTTATGTACGGTGGCCGAGAACCGCCACCGCTGCAAATAAAAGAAGCGCTGCAAAAATAAAAAAGCTGGTGTGCAAAAATAAAAAGCTGGTGCAAAAATAAAAAAGGCGATGCAAATAAAAGAAAGTCTGCAAAAAAGAAACGCTACTGCAAATAAAAGAAAGTCTGCAAAAATAAAAAAGTCGGTGCAAAAATAAAAACGGTGATGCAAATAAAAAAGCCACAACGGAAGAGGGTTACCGGGGACTGTTTTTGCCGATGCACCTGTGTGAGTAGAAGACGACGCCGACGCACCTGTGTGAGGAGAAGAAGACGGCGACGACGACGAGAAGAAACTACGAATAGGAAAACGAACTAGAAAGTAAGTGAACATGATAGTGTTTAATGTCGCTACGTGTACTTTTTAATGTGTTATTTGGTTAGGCCAGGTAACCCCAGGTTTGAAGTTGAACTGGAGAATGCCGGTGTATTGTTAGCTTCGGCTAACACGGGGAGACCACTAACGAGAGTGGAAGCAACTGACGGCTACAGCTTATTACTATCGTTGTTGTTGTTGCTTGTATCATTAATAGTCATGCTAACAATAATCTAAGGCGTGGGTAACAATAGTTATTTGGATGAATGTGAAGTTTAAGCTGTGTGAGGTGGCCAGGGACTTTTGTGAAAATACCATGACCATAATGTCAGATTGAGGTATTGAACTGACGGCTAAAATGTTCATGCAATTTAAGTCCAAAGCAACCTAATGATACTTGTTTTTTTTGTTTGTTTTTTGCAGATCATAATGAATTGTCCTTTTTGTGGACACCAGCAGCCTCCGAAACTACTTTGTCGGATTCAGAGGTGATCATCATGAGTCCAAGCTCTGCAGAATTCAGTGCAGCTGATACATTGGTGAGTGCCACATTTGTTGTGTCTTACATTGATTATATTGTAAGTTCTGTCTGAAAATGAAAATGTTTCTAGATTTTACATAGAAGCCATGTTTCTGATGAAACGTGCCAAAATAGCATTTTAAATTACAGTAAATGTTGCAGTGTCCTGGCCTACACATATTTTACAAACTTCAATATTTATGTTCAAATTTGTTCAGCTCTAGTTCTGTCAATCAAATTTGAAGTGCTCACTGATATATTGTTTTTTACTTCCAGATATGGGAACCTGCAGATGGAGAGTCAAGCACTGATTCAGCAGCTCTGGTAATTGTAGCTCCGAAACATAGTCTATCGTTCACACTTAGCCTTGTCTGAAAATATTGTCACACAATCAAGGCTTAAACTACTTAAAAGAATGTGTCACGCTCTGACCTAGAGATCCATGTTTGTGTACATTATATTAAACATTTCATTTTTAGACTGTTGTCAAGACCGCACATTTTTATTGTATTTGATATCAGGAATGTGCTTGCAGCTTCAGCTTGTTTCTTTAAATAAAAAATAAATAAAAAAACTACAGACTGTTCTTTTTTTTTTTTTTTAAGATTTTTTCAGGCATAGACAACTTTATTACAGACATTTGTACGTTGCTTTGGACAAAAGCCTCTGCCAAATGACAGGGGAGAGAAGAAAATGACAGCAGCAATATACAGCAGCAGCAAATACAACACATAAAAAGAAGTTTGTTTTGGTGTTGTCACAACACAAATATGTCCCTAAAATTTTTACAGACCAGCCATGTTTTTCAGGGTGATGTAGTTCTCTACAGCTGATTCCCACTGCAAAGGAGCTCTTACACCACTCTGTCGTTGCAGTTCTCCAAAAAGAGTTTCATGCTCATCCCCAGCAGGAGTTGCTGGCACTGGCATGATGCTGGTGATGTGGTTCAGGGTTTGGGCAGATGCTGGGAAACCACAATTGCTAGGAGCAAGTACAGGAAAGTGTTCACACTGAGCAACACATCAATTAAGTTTCACTTTCATGGTCATTACAATTATCTCCAGAGTTTCTTACAGGACAAGGATGCAGAGACCCAAAGACAAGCAATGATCTTAGGTTAAACTAAGTATCAAATATTAGAGAAAGCATTGCACATGAGGGAAAACTTTATTGTGAATCTTAAATTTTATAATCAAAATGTTACAAAATATTTTCAAGTGCAGTTAAGTACCCACATTTTAGAGCACCACATTATTTCAGTTTTTACGTAATTAATAATAAATAAGGTGACTCCAGGAGGTGAACTTTGTGTTTGCAGGGCTGCCATTGAAGAGATGCCTCTCCCTCAAGTCACTGAACAGATCCATCCAAAATTGGCTCCTAGATAGAAAACACAAATTCATCCAGGTCATCGTTCTTCAAGAGGTTTAGATTAATGTACAAGTCCACTTACTACTGACTCATGCCTTTTGGAGATTTCACTACAATATACCCTTTCCTTTAAAAAGCACAGCAATATACATTAAACTGAGAAATAATATAAATGCATACAGCAAATACAATAATCCAGGGTCAAGTAAAACATAAATGAATTAAAAGTGACAGAAACCTTTGTTTCCGGAACCAGCTTTCAATCCGCTGGTTGGATGTTGAAGTGCCATACATGTGGCTTTAAGCTCCTGCAAACTCGTCTGCATGCTCTGATCTCATGGTACATTGAATGGCGGCCATTATTCCATTTTCAGTGCCGCAATCTGTGCGGAGCCGCTTTGGAAAAACTCCATGCTCAACTACACAGTTGATGTAGTTTTGAGCAATTACTGAAGGGTCGTTGTTCGTCTTTCCACAATTCAGCCACATAATTTTTCTGGAGAAGCCATCAATGCAGCCACTTATGCCAATTCCAAAAGGTTTTAATTTATTATACCCATCAACGTGCCAGGTTTCGTTTGGTCCCATTGAATGATATGCCCTTCGAACAAATCTACGTCTGCAGCGATTCTCTGTTCCACATGGATCCAGCTCTGCCATTAGGTGCATCGTCTTGTCTGACGACAAGAGAGTGTTTCCGTTTCAGAATCTGCAACATCGCTCTATACCCTAAAAGCTGGCCTGATCCCTTTAGCTCCTCGGAAATAGCTGCCTGCACAGTAGCAATTGGAGTGTAGTTGATCCTTCTGGTCAGGCTTGCATGTTTTAGTCTTTTTTGTAGATTGCGAAAACTGACTGATGTGTTGTGTTTGGTTTTCAGTAAGTCCACTATTATTTCATAACTATGGCCCTCTGTGAAATATTTTTGGATAAGTTCATCCACTGGAGTACTAGCTTCAGGACCTGAGGGGTAGGACGGAGGACACTATATTAGAGGCTAAATGATGAACTGCATAATGAACATTTTCAATTTTTACAGAGGTGAATAAATGAGATTGTTAAGATTATCATGTGTGGGTGACATGGTAGTTAGTGATTAGTTATTGAGGAATCAAGCTATTCAATGCACTCGTTAAAGTTAATTAATTGAAAATGTCTTTATATAAAAGTAGCATAGTGCAAAACACTCAAAATTGTTGCATAGGATTTTTTTACAGGGATCAGTAGCCTACTAGACTAAGAAACTTTCTTAATTTTTCATGTCTTCAAATTCATTGTATTCCACATGCCTCTGTTATGGATTTCACCATATGAAGTGGTATATTCATGACTAACAGACAGTATATTCTCTGAAAAAGCATAGCAATCCATCATGTTTAAGAACCTCATTAACTGTCAGAAAGAAATGTACCTTCATCTTGAAGACTCCTTAGGAACCTGACATTTCTACAGCATGAGCCACAATATACCAGGACGGATGGAAGGTTCACCCCACAGAATGGACAAAACATGACCTGGTAAATGACAAAGCAAAAACAGTCAAGTTTAGGATTCAATCTGACATTATGGTCATGGTTCTTTCTCAAAGGTCCCTGGCCACCCCACACAGCTTAAACTTCACATTCATCCACATAACTTCTGTTACCCACGCCTTAGATTATTGTTAGCATGATTATTAATGATACAAACAACAACAACGACAGTAATAAGCTGTCTTCACTGTAGATAGTCACCACAAAACGAGCTCACTCACAGAGTCACAGTCAGATGTTGGTCCAGAAAGTGTGTCTCCAATGCTGCTGAAGCTGTTTGAATCTGAAGCTACTTAAATAAATGAGTGTGATGGCATCACGCTAACAAAACGATGTCATCCAATAACTCAAACTCCAGCTATGATGTCAAACTGACATCTGGTTAGTGGTCTCCCCGTGTTAGCCGAAGCTAACAATACACCGGCATTCTCCAGTTCACCTTCAAACCTGGGGTTACCTGGCCTAACCAAATAACACATTAAAAAGTACACGTAGCGACATTAAACACTATCATGTTCACTTACTTTCTAGTTCGTTTTCCTACTCGTAGTTTCTTCTCGTCGTCGTCGTCGCCGTCTTCTTCTCCTCACACAGGTGCGTCGGCGTCGTCTTCTACTCACACAGGTGCATCGGCAAAAACAGTCCCCGGTAACCCACTTCCGTTGTGGCTTTTTTATTTGCATCACCGTTTTTATTTTTGCACCGACTTTTTTATTTTTGCAGACTTTCTTTTATTTGCAGTAGCGTTTCTTTTTTGCAGACTTTCTTTTATTTGCATCGCCTTTTTTATTTTTGCACCAGCTTTTTATTTTTGCAGCGCTTCTTTTATTTGCAGCGGTGGCGGTTCTCGGCCACCGTAGTTATGGCTGTGGAAAGTAATTGTGGATTTCGACATGTTATATTGTAGGACAATTTAAAAAAAAAAGTTTAATTAGTGTAGTTAAACTGATTTTGAGCACAAATGATGTGGACAGATATTATATTCATTTAGCAGATCCAAAAAAAAGCAAATCCTTCCCTTTGACCCAGACCAGCCCAATAAACCCCAGCCAGACATAATTTAATACAGCTTAATGTCATATTTCATATTTTACAATAAACAAATACATATGACACATACCTTTCACAATACAATGAAACCAAATTCCAAACACAAACCTTGTCTTAATGTGCAAGCGTCTTTATACAAATTCCATTCCAATCTCCACAAAAATGTTTCCCCTATGTCATCAACCTCCTGCACAGATGTGGTATATCAAGATGAGGAAGAGAAGCCATGATCACTACACAGATGAATTGTGGTTTCAGTTGAACATTGCCAATGGCAGGCAGCGCGTATGGTGCTGGGCGGGTGATAGGTTTCCTGTTGTCAACGAATGTCAATGAACAGAGTGGCCCATTCTGGTGCTGGGGTTATGGTCTGTGCAGGCATATCCTATGGGCAGTGAATTCCACTGCATTTCATCCATGGCAATGTGAATGCATATAAATTATATTGTGCTAAAGGCCTATTGCCCTTTGGCTGAGTTTCATTCACAAAGCTGCAAATGTCACTATCTATGGCACTGTTTTTCAACCAACTCATTTTGTACTCCCTGGGCAGATTTAAGGCCCTCCTTGGCCCCCCCTTGAACAAATCAGATCATATTTCAGTTCTGCTCCTGTCTGTCTATGGGCAGCAATGCAAACACGACTGTTGAGAAGAAGACCCTGTCCTGCTTGAGACCCATGCATTCTATTTGTATTAATGTCCTTAGTCATATTAACATAGGTACCATTGTTGTTGCTGTGTCTCTCTGTGTTGTCTATCTTTCTCTCTAAACCCGACTGGTCAGGGCACAATTTTCCTGTTAAAGGGGAGTTTTTACTTGCTGCTGTTGCCAAGTGCTTGCTCATGGGGGTATGCCTTGAAAACAACTCTAATAAAATAGTAATTTGGTGCTATATGAATAAAGTTTGATTTTATTGCATCCTTTTTTGTCCCACTAACAAAACATAAACCTGCCTATGTTTGTATTTTGGCCAGCTGCTACTCCTGTACATTTTTTACCAAGTTTCAGTTTATTTCACATTTTATCATCTCGAGTTAGGCTTACGCTATTGCCTTGTCGCACTGTTGCCTTGTCACAACAAGAACAGCAAGAAACAGTTCCACAAGACCTCAAAGATGCTTCCATCATTCAAACACAAAAGGGAACGTCTGGCCTGTGACAACCATCAAGATATAGCTATGCTCTCAATTTCAGGAAAAAACAGGATTCTCTTCAACTGTCTTCAAAATCACCTTGTGCTTAGTCCTCTGACAGAAAGTCTATTTGGATTCAGGAAAGAGTGGAAAACAATTGACATAGTGTTTCAGCTTCGGAGAAGTGTCAAGAAACATGATTCTGACCTGTTCTCCACCTTTGTTGACCTGACCAAAGACTTTGACACAGTCAGCAGAGTTCAAGGCAAGCCCTACCATTGTTAGTTGATTCCTATGGTATAAAGTAGGAGTGTGTCCTTGCTCAAACTCTCTTCAACCTTATGTTCTCGGCAATGCATATTGATGTATTCAGAAAAAATGATGTTGGCATCCCTATCAGTTTTCTGCACTGATAGCAAGCCGTTAAACCTAACCAAGGGACTTTCTGTTTACTGATGATCGTGTGTGTGAAATGCTGGCACACAACATACAGCATTGAGAAGTTATCCCATGAATGCCCTGCATGGTCTCACCATTAGCACCAAAAAGAAATAATGAATCAGCCAGACAGCCACATCAACACCAGCCCCAGAACGACAAAATGGTCTTTTTTTAATTTCATCGGGTGTGCATGATGATGCAGGACTCCAACCTGAAAAACAAGAAAGCAGGCGGGATTTGTAATGCATCAACATGCAGACAACAAATGTGAAGAACTGCTGTCCTCTTTTTCCGCATCATTTTCACCAGGCATGCTCCATTGCATATATTTCTAAATAAAGCATGAACCTGACATCTTCACAACATATGGTTATTTATGTGCATGGTCGTAGCCAGCTATGAGGTCTGGATCTTAGTAATTATTTCGGAGTGAAAAATAAAAATTTGGCTATCTAACTGTGTACAGAGTCGAGGGTTGAAAATGTCTCCTATGAGTATCTACCTGGCAGCTATGTGTGTGTGGTGATTGAGCACACTGGTGCGGCACTTCCTACCTAGCTGGTCATGAAACTTACATACAGTATATCAAGCAGCTAGTGTTATCGCAAGCAGTCAGATGTTAACTTAAGTAAAAGGTTTATTTACATATAATAACATTTTTGCTAAGAAACCTTTATAGGTACAGTATCTAGTGCATCACTGTAGCCAGGAAAGTAAAAACCTTGGGTTGATATGACCAGTGTCATAATGCCACTAATGCTGCAGAAAGTTAACATAGTTGTCCCTTGCTGATACACCTGAGTGCATGAACGATATATTGTAAAATGGAGCCATTATGCATGTTCACTGTAAAATTAAACTGGACAAGGAGAGAGTTCTTAAGCGGTGGGATAAGTCTAGTCACAAGAGGATTCAGTCAGCCCTCCATGGAAAGTAAATACATGTTTTGAAGATTCGTAAAATAAGATTTCCATGTTGCTTTTGCACAAAATGATGATCATAACTTGTGTGTTAGTATCTGTCTTATTTTATGTCATTTCAGTGAGCCACAGAGTGAGGAAGTGGAGGGAAAGACCAAGGGAAATGTTCAGTCAACAGAGCTTCATGTGGACACACATTTATAAAATAATTGGATATATTAGATAATGGGTGTATCTGTAGAATATATTTCATAGGGTGCAGTGTTGGTATTGTTGGTACTGTAGAGTTTTATTTTGTACATTTATTCTATAAAGATTTTTTTTTTTTTTTTCATGCTCACGAAAAAGCCAACGGGTTGTGTTTGTATGTGCCTTACACTATGTGGGTAATAACTTTCCCATTTAATGGTGCTTTAACTTGTAAGAGACTGCATAATAAGTTATGCTTGCTAGTGAGGAAAATAGATTTCCTAGAAGTCAGACCTTGTGACAGCCAATTGGTGAGTTGGAGGCCAACTATATACTGAAATAATAATGAAAGAAAAATGTGAAGCACTATAGTGACAGTTGTGTGAGAAGAAGGGGGAGAATAAAGTCAGATCCAACCCTTGTTTCAGATAACAGTTGAAGAATACATTGCATCAGTTCACACACTCAAATGTCAGAGAACCAAGGGGCTTTTGTTTATGTAGGAGCTTGTTTGTGCAGTGAAAATATTTTAATTTAAACTCTGAAGTCAGAGCTCAGTTGGTGCAGAAGGGTTTATTTGTCTCTGCCTCCTAAGCCTTTATCCCTTTTGCTCCACACACAACTGTCAAGCTAAATGCTTTGCTCTTTTTGCAGCCACCATTGCTTCTTTTAGGGGATCAGAGAGTGTGCAAACACTGGTCTGATGGGAGACACAATCAATCCTTTAAGCACAGAAGTTGCAGTGAGGAAAAAAGAAATACCCCACCGCTCCCTTTAACATCTATTTACCTCGCAGCGACTCAATATTCCTTTGGCCCTTTGGGGGGAAGATTTCTTGTGGGAGACACTGCAGAAGATTCCCTAATAAGGAGATGTTTGGAATTGTCGAGGGTTGGGAACATTTAACCCCAGTGGAAATACTCGCTGGTTAACCTGTGTTAACCCAGCCTTGCATGGGGGGGCTATTACACAGAGACAGACCATCTGGGTCTAGGATTGGAGAGGTGTTGTGGCTCTTCTATTTCATCAACTGTTTTTTATTTGTCTTTGTTCAGGCCAGAGAAGCACTACTGTTTTATTCTTCACTCTATTCTAAAGTTCACAGCACAAAGATAACTCTGCATAGTTTCTTGGGCTTTTCATGGTGTTGTAAAATGCAGAACATTTATCCTCAGATTTGCCATAGATGCAGATGCTTTTTGTTGCAAAGAAGACAACATTTTGTCTACGCTCTTGTTTGTTTCCACTCACTACCATTTATTTCCTGAAGCAACATATAGGAAAGAATTGAGAAGCATACAAATGATTCACGTAAATTAAACGAACAGGGAAAGTGAAATTTCAGGAAAACTTCCCAAGAATCTCTTTCCAATAGCAAATCACAAAAGGCTGTACAAACCTGGATGTCATTTACTTCACTTCTCACAAGGTGGCATGTTATTCAGTTAGACGGTAGAGTTTTTGGTAAGTTTTTGTGGTATGATATGTATGTTAAAATACGTATGGTAAAAGTATGGTAAAATACACAGGGTTGTATTGTGAAGGCAAACCTACACCAAAACACCCCCTTCCCTCCTTTGATGCTTCATTCAAACTCTCTTTTATAGCCCCATCCCTTGAAGTAAATCACTTTGTTCCAGTGTAAACAAGTCTTTCCAACAAGTTGTCTATCTGATGAATCTGGTGAAGACTAAATCACAGCTGTATTAGTACAGAACAATTAAAGTAATTAAGAAAACTTTGATTCATGAAAATGAGTGCCAATACAACCCTGGTAAGGAAAATGCAAGAGTATTACATGCCTAATTGCTGCAGTGCATAGAAAAAAGGAAATCTATAATCCTAGGAGATGGAATGATCTCCAAAAAGTCAATAACTTCATGTCTACAGAGAAATATCTGGCAGTCTGTTTTGACACATGTAAGGCCTGTGTCCCTAGGCTGCTTTGTCAATACTATAATAATGTAACAATAGTATAATAATTGTAACCCACGATAGGACGAGCAGGCATAGAGAACTGATGGATGGGTAGGTGGGTGGATTTGTGTATGTATGTGTGATGTGTCTCATAATATTACAAGTTAATTCTCGTAATATTGCTTTTATGGCAAATGCATTGAAAACTGAACATGGTGAAATTTAGTGCAAGGATTCACATCCCTTTTTTCTTCACATTGAACCCACGCCAGATATACACTGTTGCCCATAATGTTGGGACACAGATAGACACAGAGAGGGTCATGATAGTCACAAAACCACTTAACCATTAATGATAATGATAATGATGTGCTCTTACATAAAAGTTAATAAAGTTGATCATGCTTTTGGTGCAACATTAGACAACTAAAACCACTGATACACTGAATATAAACAACCCCCCAAGAAATAACAGAGGTTGGGGTTGCCGAGAGGTCATAATAAATGGGGAATGATTTCTGTTTTCACAGCTGATGTAGTTCGAAGGTTGTTATGTATAGCCCATATTGTGGAATCAATAGGAACACATTTTGGACAGGTTTGTGCCTCCTGTGGCAACTTTCAGTTAAATGTACAATGTATTAAAGTAATGATCTCATGTAGTGATGACTGCATATTTAACTACAACAGACTCCAAATGCAAATTCCAAATTTGAAATAAGCACTTCAACTTATATGCGATTGTAAGATGTAAAATATACATCTATCTTTTATAAATACTATAAGAATTATATGGTCAACATAAGGTTACATTCCCAATCAGAATACTGGCTCCAACAATCTCAGCCTAATATACAAGCCCCAGAAGACTGATAGCTCGTCACCATGGGAGACCCAGAAAACATACATATGAGTAGAAGAACTACCTGAGCTTCAAGACAAAGGCTTTTAACACTTCATCCCTTCACCCACCAAAGGGCTCACACACACGCACACAGACACACAGACACACAGACACACACACACACACACAAACACACACACACAGACATTCAGACACACAGACTGAACGCACACACATGCACGCACACGTCCAAATAACTGTGGGTCTTACTGTACTACACATACATGACCAGGATGCAGTTTATCTCATTATATGTGTTCTTAACGACCGCTTTCTCATCCTTCTTCAGGCCCACGAGCAGTACCAGATGATCAGAATAACCTTCACAGAGAGAACACGCAAGAAGAAATTCTCCTATTCAGCAGACACATTATGCCCTTATAACATGTTTCTTTAAAGATTAAACCCACACAGAGTAAATAAAATGGTATCCAATACCAAAATGCAGCCAATCACTGAATATACTCCCACAGTATAGATCATGTGATGTGCCTCTATGCCATGCGGCTCTTTCCCGGCTGACGTGCGGCTCAGCCCCAACTCGAGCTCACATATTTTTCTGTTGGTGTACAGAATTTTCATATTGTAGAATTTACATCTAACATGCATATGCTATATTTGGCAATACAGAGAAAAAGGTGTCTGATTTTAATATATGTATATACATATTTTGTCATCATGCAATCTTGAGTGATGTCATACACTACTATGACAACTGACCTATGGAGTACAAAGTGCATACAGTTTTATACTGCCACAGCCACATCCATACCTGAACTTTACGTATTTCATAATAAACAAACTTCATCACCAGCCGAGAGAGCCTTTACTCTCAGAAGTGATACACTTCCAATTGAGAGGATGCAAAATGAAAACAGAAAGATTATTGTGTGCTTTGAAAGAATGGCTGTACATTTGTAGAGCTTTGATTGACCTCACTGAGGGCTGTGCAGCTCGTGGTCTCTCTCATATTTATAAGATGAAAGCGTCAAAGAAAAAGCAAAAAAAAAAAAAACAGCTTCATCATTAGAAACAACCAGGGAACAAAAGGAACATATAGGATGACAGGGTCCTCAGTTATGATTTTGAAGTACGACTCACCTGTGATATGCAGTTATCTCTCTTTGGAGTTGCTTTTCTCTCTTAAATCAGCAAACACCTCTGAAATAAATACAAAAGTTACACTGATGAGATAACATATGGACAGATGTTTTTAGTTGCTACAGTCAAAGAAGAATTTAGTCTGGCAACCACAGAACATGAACATCTCAACATCTCACATGAAAAATACCCAGACGTACCGTTCCCGATTAAGTCACTATCAGCCAATTGCAGATTGGTTGAATTACATGAAATATGTTCATACCACTGTAAAAATTGTATAATAGAACATAGCATATTGGAACACATCCCATTATGATAATTGGATTACTCACAAATAGAGATTCCAAGTTTTTTCCACGACAATCACCTGCTGACAACACATCTTGACTACCTTACCATTTCACTGACTGACTTTGACATCCAAATCACGAGCCTGGCTAAAAACAGCTCTAGGTATTTTTCATAACTTTACTTACCATCATGCTGTCAAAAGTCAACCTCAGTGAGGAGCTGAGGAGAGCCAGACTACCAGAGTCTAATCTTGATTCAGGGTATTTCGAATGTATGCCAAAGTACATGTAGCATGACTATATAAAACACTGTCTCTGTTCTACTTCTGGGAAGTAGAGCAGAGACAGCTTAAGGGGAAATATCAACTTTTTAATTGAACAATTTATCATTGAGGCAATGTTTTCTTCACAATGGCTCGGTAAACAAAATTTAAACACGTTTTTGAAAACTTTTTCAACTTTTTAATGCATGTGCAGCAAGCAAGACGTGTTCCCTGATATCCTGTTTTGGCCAGCTGCCACTGAACAGGCTTTCTAGCGAGCCAGTGGGCTAGCAGCCCCAGACAAGCTCTCCATTTGTACTCCACAAGCCACAAGACTTGACTGCTGCTACAAGCATGAACCCAAGTTCTAAATATATTTGGAGGATACAGCAGAGAGAGCGGCACTGCAAAAGACATCTGTAAAGGAGATGAAACAGGACAAATTTCCAGATCCATGACAGGGCTGATGTGTGGACAGGTGTCATACCAAACAGGCCACAGCCTGGTGACAATAATAGTGGTTATCCACACTTTGAATTTATTTCCTCTCGCTCTGTCTTTTCAGAACACATTCTTGAGCTGTCTCATCAGGGATGTGCCACAAGGATATCTGAGTGATGAATAGGTCTGGTTGCATGCCAGTAGAAATTGTCTTACAAGGGCCCATCATCATCATCATCATCATCATCAGAAATGGCCATTGGACCAACCAGACTGTTCACATAACCAAAAGTATTAGTAAATACCAATAAATTGTTTATATGTTATCCACCTCTGTGTATATGATGCATTGTGCTTGCATATTCATTCCAGAAAATTATCAATACCACACCACAATATTTCCCTTGGTATTTCCTCCCACTTCAATTCATGGGTCACAAATACAGGCACGCAAAGGTTTTAATGTATTATCTTTCCATAGTTGGCTAGCTGGATCCTCCTGTGGCCACACACATCCTATTGCCTGAGGCTGGATCCTCCTGTGGCCACACGCATCACATTGCCTTAGAACTTTTTTTGATTTTGAGTTTGATTTTCCAGCTCGGTGAACAGGACTAAATGTTGAAGTTGCAGTGTGCAAGGAGGATGTCTTTCCCAGGTTTGCCTGACACTGGACATTGCCACACTTGGTGGAATTTCCACTTATATATATATAAATGATTGCATGGTGGCATGGGGCAGATTGTAAGGGAATGGCATTTCAGGCGAACAGGAGAACTTTTCTTGCATGTACTCACTGTGAAGGAAATTAGTAAATCAATCTGATATTGTTATTTTCATATCAGCACCCATGATAACCAATGTGACTGCCCGACAACAAACCACAACAGTGAGAAACTGTTGAAGAAGAATGACAAAAAGTTGATCCTAGAAGTAGAGAAGTACAGGGAGTCTATATGTGGACCCGTGGGTCAAACTAGAGAAAACTTGAAAAGCCCATATCTCGGACAAGGAAGGAGATAGAGAGCTAAAATTTCAGATGCAGCATCCAGGCAGAAATGGCATCAATTTGGAGCAAATTGGGGAATATTGAAAAAATTTGAAAAAACGTTGACCCGCGGGTCATCGATTGTTGAAACTAGAGAAAACTTGAAAAGCCCATATCTGACTACACATGACTACATTTTGTACAAGTTTAGAAAAGTAGAAACAATGTGATATGTGAGTGCCTCCTCATGTGCAAATGACTTGACTCCACCCCTCCTTTAAAAAGGATCTCTCAGTAGTAACATTTTTCATCAGTAGGGAGGCAGTAGCTCAGTGGGTAGAGCTTCCGCTTGGGAACCAGAGGGTCGCCGGTTCGAGTACCTGCCGCTGAGCAAGACACCGAACCCTCAGTTGCTCCCCCCTCTGCGAAGGGTGGTAATGTAATGTAAGTCGCTTTGGATAAAATGATCGTAATGAGCTTCTTTGAAGATAAAGTTATAACAATAAGAAACACAATTCATCACCTCCTGCCCTGAATAGGCACTGATTTATCCAAAAACACAGGCATGTTAGAAACAGCTATACTGGGAAAACCTAATTTATCTCTTCTCAGGTTGCATTTTGTCTTGCTGTGAATATGTTGTGACCTCTGATGTCTGTATTTCATACAACATGCATTACTTATTGGTCACAAGGTTCTCATATGATCTCTGGGTATGTCAGCATTTGTCTAGATATTCAGTGAATCCCACGAATGTGTTTTTAATTAAGTCAAAGCATTATTTGATTTGTCTATCTGTCTCAGTCAGATACGACCTCGCCTGTATCTATCCAATGGATAAAATACTATGCAGCTCAGGGCTCAGTCAGATATTTTTTTAGCATTAAGCTCAGATATTTGCTCTACTTGAGTCTGCTTACATGAAAGCGTGAATTAAACCTTCTCAAATCACAAATTGTGCCTTTGCTTAATCATTTCTAACAGACTGCACCAAAATGCTGTCGAGCAGCTCATTTGAGAGGGGGTTGCTTACCGCTGTGATCTAACGAACCAGGTGGCTGTGGGAAGTAGCAATATTTGGTGAGTGTGCAAAAAGATGCTCAATCACCTGACGGTGGATTGTATCAGATATTGTCAACAGGGCAGGTTCTGGGAACCGCTGTAGAATCTAAACATCGAACAAAAACAATTTGTGGAAATTTGGAAATTTGTGTTTGATTGATTATTTCTCTATTGTAACAATGCTTCTTGGCGATACATTTTATACCATTGGAAAGACTGTTTAGTCCCCTTTTAAATGGTGCCTCATTTGTAAGGAACATGCATTTGTGGGATTAGCAGCACAGCTGAGTATGTGGGTTGCGCTCATGAAAAATTTGCCAAATCTTCTCTGCCAATGCCAAACAGCTTATTCTGCTGTTGCCATTGACTCTTGTTTGGTGTTGTTTGGTGGATTGGATGATTGAAGTCTATCAGTAACAAGGAAGAAACAAGACATATTGGCAATTTTACAATTGATTCATTTACTTCAATCATCCAATCCACCATACACCACCAAACAAGAGATTTGTTGTGGAAAAATAACTTTCTGCATATGGAGCAATTTATGTGTTTAATGTGTTAAAATTGAGCATTCTAAAGAACCAACCTCTACAGTATGATTATATAACATATGACGCCCGGGGAGCCTCAGAGGTGTCTTTCTATCTCTTTGCTACGAATACACAGTCTGTCTCTGCCTACATCTCTTAGTGCATCAATGATGTCGTTCCGAATGTCAGTGTCAGGTGTTTCCCCAACCAGAAACCCTGGGTAAAGGGCGAAGTCCGTGCTTAGCTCTTGGCACGGTCGTCTGCCTACAACTCAGGGGACCTGGAGGCCTTGAGGAGATCCAGATACAACCTCCAGAGGGCCATCAGAGACACCAAAAGATCCTACAGGGACAAGCCGGAGTCTGTTTACCACAGCCCTGACCCCAGACGCATGTGGAATGTACTACGTTCCATCACAGGCTACAATAGTAGTGATGCCCCACCCGCCGCCTCTCTCCCAGATGAACTCAACACCTTCTATGCACAGGCCCCACCAGTGTCTACCAGGGGGATCTTGGATTGCCTCCACGACAGGCACCAATGGTCTTCTGGCCGCAGCAACTACCAGCCGCCTCTCCAATGGAGGCTCTGAATATGGTCCACTTGGATTCCGTGTCCCCAATCTCCCCCGGAATGCTCGTGGAGATCTTCCGTAGGTGGGAGTTGAGGACCATGCAGATCCATGCTAGGGTTTGCTGGGTCTGTCCGGCTGCCTTCCCTGCCACCTGATCCAACTCACCTCCACACAGCAAAAATTGGAGTGTTGAAATTTCAGAGTTAAACATTTCAGAGTTGAATTCAACTCTGGAAGTGTGATTTTAACATATTATGAGTTAAATGGTGCTCAGTGTTTTACATGGTAAGTGGAATTAAGTCAAACTTACTGAAAAATTATAAACTGATGCTGTGAACTGCACTACGTGCAACCAAACAGCTTTGGAGGATATATGCTATACAAAGCCTTTGTTTGTGGCTCGGACTGAACAGTGAATGTGTCTCGGTGATTAGCTCATTTTAGCTAGCTGGCGATAGCAGCTGCTTCAGACTTTATCAATGATTTAACAAATCATATGAAAGCACAAGGCGATGAAAAACAAAGCCTGAATTTTTAATGTATGAACTGTTGATTGGCGCTGGCGCTAATGTGCGTTTTTTTCCCTTGTGTTGCGCAAAAAATCAGTGGAAGTGATGCAGTTGACAGGCTTGTAACCTTTCAGAAGATAATTATAATATTATGGTTATTTTAATAATTTTGCAAGTCACCTTCTTAGCTACAAGTGTAAATGAGTAACGTGTAAATAGCCAGTCAGAAGATATTTGAACAATCATTTCTACTTTTTAGTTTTCTCTATGGCTGCAGATCATTCTTGTGAATAACTTTTTCTTGTTCCTTATCTCAACACCAGTCATGCTGCAGTCTGGAGGAGCATCTCCGTAACCATGAAGGTCAGCAGCATACCTCCTCGCTGTTGGGCGTCAGAAGAGCAAGATTGACAACTTCTACATCGCCATGGATAAGCATCTCATTCCATGCCAGGCAAACCGCTCACTCGGGGCATTTGATGAACTTTTCAAAGCACATTTTGTGTTTCAGATGAGAAATTGTAATTGTGACCCTCTAATTCCCCGGGGTGAAATCCAACAGCCCAGCACTCAGCCGGAGGCTTGTGAGTTGTTTTGAGGATTCCATAGACTACATGCACTCTTTTGAAATTATAAATGGTGTCAATCTAGATATTTGCTTTGATTGTGAAACTGCACACATATTTGATGCCTGTTGGAGTAACTGCAATGTGGTTAGCTATCCTTTCTCACCAGCCTGTCGTGTGTTAGGGAATAGCTTGGCAACAGCTGAACTACTGTAGACAAAACTTTAAATTACAGCACAAGTAGCACATACATTGAAAAGCTGCATTTTCAAAGTAGCTGGACGAACACTGGTCACTTAAGATATGTATGTTATCTGCAAAATATCAACAGCAACAACTGCAAGAATTTAGCTCAGAGCAAGAAAACCGAGCTTGATCAAGAGCTAGGAGGAGGACCCACATGCAGGACAAAAAAGAGTCAAGAAAGGATACAGCAGAAAAGCAGGTTTAATGTTTGTGCCTGCATCCTTCTTTATTCGGTGGAATTCGGAGGAGGAGCAGGTGGATGAAGCTTTGTGTGTAAATATCAGTCAATATGAGTCGCTTCAACTCTTTGTTTTGGCAACATTGTTTGGAATTGTGGGTTTTTATTTGTTATGATTTCTTATTTTCTCATCTTGTCTGAAACAGACAAGATGTAGTGTTTTGTCAACGTGTGTGGACTGATTCGAGGACTTCAACTGTAAAAGCAAATTTGGGATTGTTCTGTTTAAAATTCTGGATTTTTTAAATTCAGAATTTAAAGTGTACATTTACATGTGCAGTCCACTGTTCACGGTGAATGAATTAATCATGACTGTGTGATGAGCTCTTTGACAGATGATATGAGATTGAGCCTTCGACTCGCTAGAGCAGTTAGGATGTTTGTGAAAAGTATACACCCACTTTTCTCATAACTTTGCAGACTTTTGACAAGATCTTGAATGTGGCTTTATAACATATGTGGAAGTCTCAATCCTTGAAACTTAACTCAGTTAGCAGTCAAAGAGGCCTTAATTCTTTGCAGATAAACTATATAATCTGATCAAAAACTAGAAATATTATAACTTAACATTTGTAGAATTGTATGATTTCTAATGTTCAAGTCTTTTTTGTTATGTCCAGTAGAGTTACACATTTGTGATTTGTAATCTGGGTCATGTGGCTGGAGTTTATATGACATCACAATGGATGTGGCAGAAAGTACAACATTATAGACAATATCAAAACAAAATCAGCAAAGCCATATGATTTATGACACAAGGGTTATACAATGAATAGAAAAACAGTTTTACTAACAAACATGACAAGCACAATTGCATACATAATCATTCTAATATGTCAAACCAAAGCTCATAATCTTTAAAACTCCACAAGAACATCGTACTAAACTGAATTTGAGCAGTAAAAATGGAAATGCATAGAAAAACTAAAAATGTTAACAAAGCATTTTCATACCTGAGATGGAAAAGGTGGAAACCTAGTTAATGTGTTTGTAATGGTTGTTTCCTTTTTTTAAAGGCACAACAGGGAAACAGCAGTAACTCAAAGTGCTCAATTATGCATTTTGTGGTCTCAGCAGCACCTGCTGTTATTTTACATCCAGTCGCTGTGGCTATGTGGGTGTGCATTTATACTTACACTGGGGCACTACAACATTTATATTCTGTTACCCCTCACTGGCTGGTGTTCCCCACAATCAATGCAACTGTGTAATTATGTGACTAGTGTATAATGTACCCAGTGTTACGTGTACACGGTGAACCTGCACAAAACCTTAGGAAGCTTAGCTTGCCATGCACAGACGAGAGGTGAAACCAGGTCACTGTCTTGCAAGTCATAAGCAATTCTCAAATGAAGAAGTGGGGTGGCAGGGAGGCTCAGTGGCTAGTGATTCATGCTTTGTCAGACTGTTATTTAAAAGAAACTAAACTGCCCCTCCATGGACATGGGCAAATCAAATGAAGTGGTTGATGTCACATGGCAAACAGGCTTCCCTGTGAGTTGCTGCTGTCAAAGTCCCCATTAGGAATGGGTGGATGAGCTGGGCTAGCAACACAATATCATAGAACTTAAGGTCCGAGCGAAAGCCAGTATCACTGCAATTCGTCATCATGGCAATTAGTTATACTGGAGATAAATGGAGAAATACTGTAAATTCAATGATAAAATCATCTGCAGTGTGAACATTCATACAGGCATTATAGTGAACATGACATAATGTGGCGCTCTGTGAAATGAAATGACAATGTAAACCAGCTGCAGATCCTAATTAGCTGTCCAATGGGAATCTAAACTGGGACAAACCTCATCATCAATGATGGGAGGCAGCCTTTGAAGTAATTCCCTAGTGATGGTCCTCAAATTAACACATGCATACACACACACACACACACACGCACACAAACTGGAGGTGGTCATAGCACTTAGAATTTAAATGAAAAATCAAATAATTCCATCATTGTCTTACTCACAAACTGTCTTTGTTACCACAGTATCTAACAAAGTACACTTTATAAATCATTTCAAAGTTGTAATCACATCTGTTATTAAGGACAGCAGTTTTTACTAATTACAACATTTACCAATTACTTATCGATTGGTATTGCGCTATTATAACAACAACTTGTTGTTATCTCTTGTTCTGGGGTGTCCTGGTCAAGATGGCAGATAAAACAGATTATTTGTACTTCTTAATGTTTGTAATGGTAAGCTGACACTACTTTTTGAGTAATCGTGTCTCTTTGAAATTTGAATCCCCTCTTCTGAGCAACCAAAGCATGATTTGCTCACATTAGGTCCCAACACTATACATTTTTTACAATTTACCGTTGGCCACTTTTAATGTATTTAAAAAGCATGTCTTCTCTAAGATTTTAGAAACACTGCTTATGAGATTTCTTTAAATGTCAGAGAGTTGACAAATTGATAATCAATCAATCAAATCACTGAAACATATGAAGATCCTTTGGACAATGGTTTGGACAATATTTTCAACGGTTTAACAGTCTCGCTGCAGGACGCTGCTACAGTAGCTCCTCCGTTGTGTTTACAAGATAAGCAATAATAATCAAACAAATAATAATACTAAATTTGTCATTTGCATAATAAAACAAACATGGAGTGTCCAGTGTGTGAAGTGTCTCTCATGATGTTGGAGGCCAGGGACCCAACAACGATTCAAGTGGATGTCACACTTGCGAAAGTGAGGAGCCGATGATCCACTGAGCCGTTTGGACAACCCGCTGCAAGTCCTTCCTCTTTGCTGCAGTACAGCTGGAGTGCCAGGATGGGATAGTGTTTTCAATTGTGCAGTGATGGAAATTGATTAGCAACTTTTGAGGGAGTAATTTTCGTTTCGAGGTCCTCAGGAAGAACAGATGCTTCTTGGCCTATTTGCACAGGCAGGAGGTGTTCAGGTCTTTATCCTACATCACGTTGAAAGTGTTTCTCCTCCCTGTACACCTTTCCATTATTGTTGGGTATCAGACACCCTATGATTGTGAAATTTGATCAGTGTGTTGCAGCTGTGCAATTGCACTTTCACCCAGGACTGAGAATGCAGCCTTGGGGAGGGCCTGTGTTTAGAATGACAGTGGAGGAGGTCTGACTGGGGTTTATAATTAGCTTGTTACCTTAATTTACTCAATGGGAGACTGGTTCAGCTGTGGTTAATGATTTTGTATGCATCATGTTTCTACTTGTGTTGTAGTAATATTATAAAGTAACTAGTACTGTGATGATGTTAGCTTAGCAAAGCATGGAAGCTTACTCTTTACTACGTAGTATTTAATGTCCCCAAATATTGTCACAGAGTAGCCAAAGTTCAAACGGTAGTCCTCCCTATGGCATCTAGGGCTCCAAGTTACCTGCGACCACTACTGCCAATATAGCACATTCGGGATGTGGTATAAGAATGTGCAGCTGACAAATCCTCAGGAGTCATGCAATGCAGTGATGTCAACATGGAGCAGAATCTGAAAGGAGTGTTTCCAACACAGCTACATCTTGCATTATACAACAGGGAATAAAGTAGTGCTAAGCATACAGAACAACATTATTAAATTACCTGTGATGCCACATGAAAAAAGTCTATAATCAATATATGTAAAGAATGAAGCCAAAACCAGCCAAATGAAAATTTCTCAACCTGTCAAACCAAACAGTTCTCATGATTATAACCAATTTATAAAGCATTAATAAAATATTATTTAATCCTAAAATATATGAACGATAGCACTTTTCTATTACAACACATTTTACACAAGCACACCTGATGAGAAAGGAATACTCTCTCTCTCTTACATTCACACACACTCCTCCGATCCCACTAAAGCAGCAAAAACTAACCTGTCAAACGACTCAAGCTGAAGCGAACACATCGCCACACTTGGAAGTCGTATTCTGATTTTGTAGAAGGACTCTGCAACATAGTTAGTTAGTTTGAAGCTTGACTGACCGCAGTTACTGTACTTAGCAAGGGGAAGTGAGAAAAAAAGACTTTGAGCTTTTAAAAGGCTTACCCCAAGTGCCAAACAGGTTGATGGGGCCCAGAAGATCAAAAATGAATGAAACCTGATAGAGTGGATAAAGTGGAAAACACACTTAAAAGAGGCGGAGATGCAGAGGCAGCTTGGCGGGGGCGAGCTTTGAGACAAAAACACCACAACGGCTTCGCCTCTGCTGCTGGTGGAAGCAGCAGCCATTCTCATTTGCCAGTCTAATGGCTGTAAGGTGGAGATGAGAGCTAATGCATGCTGTCACAGGAAATTAGAGGGAGTGAGGCCATTTTGGAGGCATAATTCCTCCGGTGCCCACCCCTTTTTTCCAAAGTGTCACTTGATTGATAGTCCTCTAAATGTTGCTCTACATTTAGATGTAATCAGGATGGCCTTATCTGAAAAGATGAAAGAGCTCTCTATTCTGGGGTTCATTCCATTTATACTCTGCAAATGACAAAGCCACTTAATTCATCAGTGCTATATCTCACCCCTCCACAAAGAGAAAGTGGCATAATCCACATTGCCAAAACTGGCAAGGTTGAGAATTATAACATTTATTAATAATGCATTGGAAGGCTGAATATGGCAGTGATCTCAACGTCATACAGCAGCTCTAATTATATTTCTACCATTTGGACATATGGTCATCACACTGACTGTGTTGCTTTCAGAGACTCTCTTGATCAAATGTTTCATTTTACAGCCTTTACATCACATTTGCAGCCCAACCACACATTTCTCTTGATGATGATGAATGCAAAGTCTGGTTTGAAACAGTCACAATGACCGAATGAAGAAAGATGAGCCCAATGAACTAATTAAGTAAGTAGGGCCCCAGTGGCCCTGAATGAAGGAGACCACTATCCACAGTCCACACTGGCATCACACTGTTTCAGCAGTCCACAGACAATAAGATTAAGATAAAGATTAAGAGATTAAGATACTTTTATTGTCATATTACATGCAATTCACGATCAAATCACACGCATATGCACCCCCCCTTACATATCACACACACTAACACATGCATTACAGAGAGGGTGCAGGGCAGCCATTATACGGCGGCCATGGAGCAGTTGGAGGTTTGGTGCCTTGCTCACGTGCACCTCGGCAGTGCCCTGGAGGCAAACTGGCAGCTCACCACCTACCGGTCCACTTACTTGGTCCATACGGGATTCGAACAAGCGACCCTCCGGTTCCCAAGCTGAATCCCTATGGACTGAGCTACTGCCAACAGGGTCCTTACCGGTGCATATGGTTTCTCTGAAACAACATCCGACATAGAACACTAGAAATTAGGTCAGGTCAAAACAATAGTGATTCTCATTGAGTAAGGTCAAATCCTGTGCTATTGCCTGAGGTTTGCCTTGGGAAGTGAATCCAAACAGGCATCAGCTCTAATCATGTAGTGCAGAGGTCAGCAACCTTTATCAAAATAGACATTTATGACCATTTTGGCCCAAAACAAAATCTGTCTGGAGCTGTGAAACATATTTGAACCTTATTTTGAAGGAAACACAGCCTATTAAGTCTAAATTAGCCCTTCAACTTTAATATTCATTGTAAATGAGCATTCAATCAAATGTTTCAATGTTTTTCTTTATATGATTATTTGGTACCTTAACTTTGCAAATCCATGTGTTCTTTGTATAATGGAATTGTCTGATGAGCCTCACAGTCTGCATGGCCAGAGAGGCAGAGCACTAAACAGAGCTGCTCTAAGATGAGGCTAATAGAAACTGCTGAAACCTCACCAATGAAGGTTGATTTGCACAACACAAAAAAACCCTCAAAGGAAAATTGGTAAATCAAGATGTACTGAAAATGTTTAACTGTGAATGTGACCTTTTTTATGTTATGTGATCGTCTTTGGCTTTCTGCTTTGACCAGGCAGAAACATTGTTCTAAGACATCAAAGAGCAGAGTTTGTCACCATCTCACTCCACAAATGTATGTGCATTATCATAACTTAAGTTATAAACATACTGATATATTGTTTAGAAAATTGTGATTAATTGGATGATTCAGATTCAGCCCCATAAAAAGCTGTCATTAAATTCTAATTAGTTCTACATGAATTAACAAAAGACCTGCTTACTTTAATGATACATATTTATTGGGCTCAACTTAGAGAAACAGTGAGCTAAATAAACACTGGAGAGATAATTGCCTGAGGAAAAAAACTGCACTCACTGTTGAACACGGACTCACACAAACAATACTACAAATTAATTAGAAGGAACATGTTGCCTCCATGGTGATAAACAACTCTGAGGTCGTATATCTGATTAAAGAATTTAATTAACTTAAAAGTCTGCCAATGAGTGGCTTCCTGTATTAAAAGTACTTTTTCTGGCACCTCATCAGATCTGTCAGGAGCAATTTTGTTATATCTACCAAGGAGGATTTACCTTGTAAGTTACCAGCACATGTGAAGAGCTTTTCTTGGGGACAGTACATTTAATGGTAACATTAATCAAATGGATACTGAGTTAAATTATATCTAAATACAAAAGTAACAAAAACAACCACATCAGGTTTTTCATTGAGTCTACCATAGCATTTATTTTTCGTCCCTAGTACCATCAATCAAACTGATGCTGGGTAAAAAAAAAAGAAGTAAATATTTGAATAAACTGCTGAAAAAGTAAAATAAATAAAAAGTAAGACAATCTTGAAATGATGTGACCTGCAATGCAGCATAAAAATATGACCAAACATTTTATACAATTGGTGTTTGTCTGAACCAACCAATGAGTGCAAACTTTACTACACCTATGGGAAAGGAAGCTTCCTCTCTCACTACAGTCTCAGGTAAGTCTAGAGAACTATGTTTGGTATGTACTTGATTAAATTGTGTCACAAGGATCTGGTGTGAAGGAGTTTTCTTCATGGCCTCACTGTTGTGTGTCCTTAATAAAGACTATAGCCAATGTCTGCTATCTTGCTGAAAAAAGCAAGTAAGCAGTTAAAGTTGTGTTTATTGTCGTGTTTACAGCACTGTGGAAGTGTGGTGCTTGTTTAAGTCTATCTAAATAAAGGTTATAAACCTAAGGCTGATTTGTTTATAGTGGATATGAATGTTGTATGTTTGGGTAATCACAATTAACTCCACTGTTTTCAGCAGACATGCTTTTCTATGTGCACTTGGACATGGAAAATGGACATCTCACTGTTGGCAAAGCTTGGTATGGTCATGACAGTTCAAATTCTCACCTGCAATCACTCACAGGCATTAGTCTCCCATCTGTCTCACACTATCCCAACTCCTTGCCAGATTGTTATGTGCCTCTTAGCCATAGTACTGAAGCCATCTACAGTAGTTGCTTGTGCTCATTACTGTGATTATTGTAGGCATGCTTATTAGTTTTCTTGTGTACATTTTTTAGCACTTAAGTAACTTCTCCCGCATACTTCAACCTTTACACACTGTTCACACTTTAAAATGTTCTGCGTATTCCAGTGATTATTGCTATGACTTTTGGTGCTCATATCTGTTATTATGCCCACTTTAATCTGGTTTTACTTCAGCATCCTTTCAGCCAGAGAAACCATTCATACATGTTTCAGGCCTTCAAACTTTTTGTGGTTTTTTTCTTAACATTTTACATCGGTAGAATGTTAAGATCTTTCAGCCTTTACCATTGTTGTGTGTGGCTGATTGGCTCCCCGCTCTAAGATAAGGATTGGAGTTTCTTAACACCAAAACAATTAAACAACAACCTTCAACTCGTCTTTTTTTTATTGTTTCAAGTTTTCACACTTTAAAAACATGACATAGATCAAAATATAGAAAATTTGTGTCATCTTTCACAAAATGTAATCCTTAAAACTTCTAACATGGACAGATTTCACTCTTTTTGCCTTTAAGCAACAAGTGGTTTTCCCATGAAGACTAATGTTAAAATCTTCACATGAGAAAAGCATCTTTGACTGTTTGAACATATCCAATCGTCCTTATTTTCCTTCCACTGTTCCACAATGCAAAGACATACAGTTCAGACATGATTTTGTGAAAACTGCAACAACAACAAAAAAAGAAACCAAGAAAAAACATAGACACAACAACAAATAAAATAAAAAGATAAAAAGAAAGGTTTAGCAATAGCAGTAGTCACAGACAAGTGAGTTTACAAAAGGTGGTTTATACTGTATGTATTCTGTTATATGTGTTGCCCCCTGTCAGGACCACTTGGCTCAAGTAGACATAAAACGGAGAGACCACGCTAATTGTAAAAGTAGAACGAGCCTATTTATTAAAGTTACTGTAAACAAAGGTAATCAGTAATGGGAAGCCAAACCAAAAGTGTAGTGCATATCAGTAGGTGTAGTGCAAAAGCAAAAGGGGTCAAAATGAGGAGCGAAGCTGCAGCCAGCCTTTCTTCATCCGGCCGGAGCTGCAATGAGAGAGCCCGAGCCGACGGGCCACGTTTTATCTCCCACTCAATCAGCCCAGTCATCAGCCTGGCACGGCCCATAGCGACAGCTCCCCTAGTGGCGGGGAGGAGGAACAAAAGATAATAATAACACGCCAGGCAAGCCAGGTAGAGGGGCACACCCAGCATGCAAAGCCGGGCGTGACACCCCCGTACTTATCACTCGTGACCGTTCCTTTTTCAGGAATATTGCTATTGGGGACCAGGCTGCATAGATCCGTATCCATCGATCCATATCCAGGGGTCAGGTATCCACGTCCAGACAGGAACGATAACAATACAGGTAGGGAGAAACAGAAAACACATGGGAGAGGAGAAACACATAACAAAACAGAGCGATCTCAATCAGCTCCTGACACAAAGTGAAATATTTCGAGCCTTTATATGTTTTCATTTTTATGATTATGGCTTACAGCTCATGAAACCCCAAGTTCAGTATCTCAGAAAATTGTAATATTGTGAAAATGTTCAATATTGTAGACTCACATTGTCACACTCAATCAGCTAATTAACTCAAATCCCCTGCAATGGTTTCCTGAGCCTTTAAATTGATTATGAGTCTGGTTCAGTAGGCTACACAACATGGGGAAGACTACCATATTCTAATTCAGGGGTCTTCAACGTTTTTCAGGACAAGGACCCCCAAACTGACGGAGGGATGGAGCAGGGACCCCTACTATGTATCTTGTATAAAATTGTGTTTTATATCAAACTGGGCCGAGTGCCATGTATAAACGTAGCTACCCTGTTATTGTGCGTTCAATTCTAAGCTCGAACCTCACAATGGTACAGTAGCACAGTGTGTTCTTCTCCCTCCGCAAAGAGATAAGAGAAGAGACGCGTTTGCAAAGCACTCTTCTTGACTATATAGACAACTTTTAACGACCTAGTCCATAACGTCTGACAATTCTGCACTCATGTCTTTGGCAACAAGTGACTCCCTGTGTAGCATGCAGTGCATCCAAATCACTTGCGGAGCCACATCCCTTACAAGCGCGATTAGTCAACTTTTTAAACTAGCCATTGCTCTTGCAACGTCGGTGCACAGCGCAATACATTTTGCCCATGGAATGTCATTTCCTCAGTACTGGCTGTTGTGGATAGGGGCTGCGGTGTTTTAGACCAGGAATATCTTGGAAAAAAGATTTGAAAAGTAAAAAAAAACTAAATGTTTTTTTATGGGTATTGAATAGGTTTGACCAATCACGGGGAACCTTAAAGAGCCAGCCTGTAACATCCGGCCTCGTGATTGACACAGCAGCAATACGGGCGGGTCGTCCTCTTTGTGTACAGGAGGCTTGGAGGGACAGGTCAAGGCTAGTCTCGTGCTGTGAGTGAACAGGTGCCCAGCCTTAGAGAGCTCCTGTGTTTCCCGAATGTCTGCATTGCTGACTGAAGGACAACATCTTCTGCCTCCATTTATGCATCCACTGCAATATGTTGGATTCATGTTAATGTGTATTTAAAGACATTTAAATTTGTGGGGGGAAAAAATTGGTTTGAAAATCTCAGCCATAAATCTCAGTGTTTTACAATTTACGCCTTTAGGCCTTCTGCCTTAGAAGACATTGGCAGCTGACTATTTAGGCAACTCAGTAGGTATTGGGACCAACTATGGAGCGCTGTTGAGGATCAAATCCATGTTACATATATGCACCTATAAATACACCTCTCACACAAATGAGAAACCTCCTGCATATACACGAGTGAATTTGCTCACACATACTGCTAAAAGCACACACACATACTGGTAAAAGCGCACACAAGAGTGAATGTTTTGGATAAATATCATGAAATAAGTCTTAAAAACAATTCAAAACAACTTGGAATTTTTTTTTTTAAACAAGACATTCCGAAGAATCGTTTGATGCCAATTTACATGTCTCTAAGTCAAGAATCAAGGAACTAGTTAAAAAAAGGGCTTGTCTTTGCAAATTTGTGGAAAAAAGTATTTGGCAGAAATGAGCGTAGTCTGTCCAAATTGATAACGCTCTATTGACCGAATGCCCTGGTTTATATAAATGGGAGCCTTCCAGTTTGAAAGTTATAAAGCATTACGTGTTTTGCTCCATTATAGTGCCCCCTCATGGTTTTAAGTGTGATTTTTGTCACATGGATATATTATATACTCTGAATTTCCGCCTCGGCTGCAGAATCAATAAGATTGGGTTTCCTGCAATTCATGGGCAGAAGGGAGAGGGGCAAGCAACCAATTGACTGCATGTGTGGGGTGCTGTGCTGTCTCCCCTTACCCAGCCGAACGACAAAACTAGGGGAGTCTGCTGAGGAAATCCTAAAACAATGAGCAAAGAGAAGCAGCTGAAAGGCTTTATAGGGCAACAAGCATAATAAATACATTGTATATTAACTACATAAATGGAAGGCAATTTCACTTCTGAGGAAACCCCATAATAACGTAGGATGTGACATACCTTTAATGTCTGTATAACGCAGCTCACACGTCACCATTTAGTACACTATTAGTTCCACAGCCAAAGACTTGCCAAAAGGAAGCCTAAAATGTTTAAAACACATAGATGAAGATAAACCTAAATGGGGGTTTGGTGCCTTGCTCATGTATACACTTGGTCCACATAGGGGACTCGAAACCGGCGACCCTCCGGTTCCCAGCTGCCGACCCAGCGGACTGAGCTACTGCCGCCTCAATAGAAGGAAAGAATATAATAGAGAACATGAGAACATTGGTGAGTTGATATAACATATTAGTACATAAGTCAAGTCATACATGACAGAAATGTGGAGTAATAACTAAAACAGTTCCCTCTGAAATGTATTAAAGGGTACAAAAGTACAAAGTCTACAAAATAAAAAAAGTACTGAAGTGAAAGTACCTCACAACTTTCTCAGTTAGCGCTATTAAAGGTCAGTTATCAGCTTGCTGTTACACATTTGTGTCATAGAGAGCAGTGTGTTGTTCCTCAACAGCATACAGAGCAAGTTTTTCCTCTAACTGTGATGTGACCCGTGCTACTTGTCTCTGGGCATCAGAAAACAGACCACTCATTGGAAACAAAGCACACACAGACGCTGCAGGCACACGGTACATGCTTTGCTCTGCTCTGCTCTCTCTCTCTCATGCATATTCACCACATGCAGATGGTGGAGGAGCTCTAATGCAGCCTGGCACATTAGTCAGGCAATATAGGGAGCGTGTACATACAGCTCTGTCACAGCGTAAAAGCATTTTGCTGTACCTGAGAGGCAGGGTTTGTATTTCTGCTTCTGCACTTAGCTGACCATCACTGTTGACAGCATTTTGATGGCTACATCTATGCTGAAGGTCATACAATAATTATAATTCACTGAACAGAGGAGAGTGTACGTTTCTGACAGAAATGGAGGGGTGCCTGCTGTAGGAGACCCAATGTGACATTATGGGATATAAAACAAAATAAATAATTAAGGTTTAATTTTCCACACTGAGACTGACTGTAATACAGGATCTGTTCAACATCATTCACTGAGGAAAGCAATTGGTGACTCGAACTGAGTTGCACCGGAATGCAATAATGGACCGCTATCTCCTTGCAGTAATAAAAGCTTCAACTCATCTTTGTACAGTGTCCATCTAAACTTACCTTCACCTCCATTGTGCCACGAGATGTTTAGTCAGTTTAGTATATATAGATATATAGCGCCAAATCACAACAAACTTGAGGCACTTTACATTGAGACCACTTAAAGAAGCCCAATATTCCCTCATAAGCAAGCACTTGGCAACAGTGGCAATGGAAAAACTCCTCCTTAATGGGAAGAAACCTCAGGCAGGAGAATGACAATAAACTTGAAACTTGAAATATGACTAATAATACAAGAACAAATGGCAGGACAGGATTCAACAAGAATCTGTGAGACGAGAGCAAAGAAGACTTTGAGGAAGAAGTAAAATTTGTGAAATTCAGTGATAATGCAATGACATGGATATGCACAGATAGGGAGGAGGGGAGGAGAGCTCAGTGCTTCATGGCAAGTTCCTGAACAGTCTAGGCATATAGCAGCATAACTAGGGTTGGTCCACAGCAAGCCTGGCCAGCCCTAACTATAAGCTATATCAAAAGGGAAAGTTTTAGGTCTTCTCTTAAACGTAGAGAGGGTGTCAGTCCCTAGTTCTGCAAGAAAGGAGCCTGATAACTGAAGGCTCTGCCTCCCATTCTACTTTTGGCGATACTAGGAACCACAAGTAAGCCTGAATTCTGGGAGCCTGGCATTCCAGGGGAATAATAGAGTACTACGAGTGCTTTAAAGAATAATCTATTTTGCTATTTTTTGTCAGTACACATGCAGCAGCATTCCAAAAAATGTGCAGTCAGAAAAATGCAGTCAAATCCTGATCCCTGACCCCTAGATTATTTACCATGGCGAGGCCTGCGAGGCTCTTGGCCTGTAGTTGGCCAGAATGCATGGGTCAAGAATGGGTTTTTAATAAGAGGTTAAAGTACAGCTACTGACAGTACATAGCCTGTTACTAAAGAAAGACTTAGCAGTGCTAGAGAAGTGCTAGTTGAAGAAAAGACTTCCTTGAGCAGCCTAGTTGGAAATGGGTCTAGGCAACAGGTGGCTGATTTGGATGAGGAAATCATTGAAGATAATTCAGTCAGGTCAACTGGAGAGAAAGGGAGGGATATGATGTTTTTCCTAAACTCGAGAAAGAGGTACACTGATAAGTTATATCAAAGATGGCATCCATTTCTTTCTTACTTCACAGATCTACAGGCTATGCAAGACCAATGACCATAAACCTGAACAACGAATAGTCCTCTCTATTTTTTAAATGTCCCAGACGGGCCAGGACGGGGTTGTGTAAATGTGGGGCTGTGTGACTGCTGTGTTGGGTCAGGTCTTTGGGTGAGATAGCTTCTCTTTGTTTCTTCTTCTTTTCTTCACCACAGCCTATGATGCCATCTGTAGTTGCCTTACTGCTGTTTGACATCATCCTGTAAAAGCTGTACCTATAAGATCACAATGATTTTGGCCAACGACAGGCCTATATCTAACCTTCCCTTTCTCTCTAAGATCCTCGGGATCTTATTTTATTAGTATTAGTATTGTTGATATCTTATTGTTGTTTAACTTTTTGCGCTTCTACTGCTGAGCTGACCCAGTCCCTCCTCATCATAAGCATTTTGTTGTTTTATGAACCTTGTGTGAACTATACATATGATAAATAAACTTGAAACTTAACTATTTATCAGATTGATGTCAGTTTGTACTGAAATCAATAAACTCCAAGCATGCCTCTTGGACATCAAGACCTAAAAGAGCTTTGACTTATTTTTACTTCAACAGACAAAACCAAAGTTTAAATGCTTGGGCCTTAACACCTTAGAGACGCAATACTTGATGATATAGCCACCATGAATGACATTACTGTAGGGGTGATAATCAATACTTCTGTATTTGCACTCTTTGTTGGGGCGTCGCCTCCCATTGGATAAATTAATTCATTAATTTGGGAGCAAATTAATCAAACCAAATGTATTCACTTAAGACAATTCAATCAAATCAATCTCACATCAGAAGTAGTGAATTAGGTAGAACATTAGACTGAAGATCTAAATGTCCCTGGTTCAATCCCAGGTTTTGGCAGAAATCACCCTTGTCACAAAAATGTCAGTTCAAATTCGGCAAAAAACCTCAAAGCAACCATGGACCAAATGGGTCATTTTTGTGAATGGCTCATATCTTGGACAAGGAAATAGCTAGCGCTCCAGAATTTCAACCACATCATCCCGATGGCACTAGAATCATTTGCTGCAAGATTGGGGCAAAATTAAATTTTGGTCAAATTCGGGAAAAATGGCATAGTACAAAAACGTTGAAGACCCCTGCACTTGTGGGTCGCGGGGTCACAGGAGCCAATCCCAGCTGTCAACAGGCGAGGGCGGGGTACACCCTGGACAGGTCGCTAGTCCATCACAGGGCACACATAGACACAAATAAAAGCTTAAATTTTAATGAAAATGTGGTTAATCAAATTTGTAAAATCACAGTTTGTGCCCATTTTGTGCTGATACTGAGATATTTAGGTCTTTAGGATTGTGTGACTGACAAAGTGAGCAACAGCCAATTAGAGCAATAACACAGGGATAAATTCTGCAGGTGGTCCATCGCCAGCTCTATCGATGATAAAACGTAAGCAGAGTTTAGAGTGAACACCATGTCAGGTGAATTGTACAATATACGTGGATAAACTATCCACCAACTTTGAAAGCGAAGCAAGTGTATAAGGAAGAATTAGATGCAGATAGAATCTGTTGTGTTGACATTTTCAGTCCAGAAAATCAACAGGATTGCTAAATGATTGAAACGATAGGAGAAGAGTATGAACAAATTGATGTGCTCCTAATCTGCATATTGATTGGGAACTTCATCAGGCATCCTTAATGAGCACAGAAAGAAATGGCTTTGAGATCAGTGATTATGATGATGCTGCCATTCAGAATCGTATGTGGTCCTCTAAATCAAGATCCACACACATTTAAACATAATCCATTATGTTTTTTACTACATGCCTACAAAGGGGAGACGTGTGCACAGATGTTTACCACATTTATGTTTTGAAGTTGATTGAAAGCATCTCAAAACATCATGTCACGGTGAAACTGCTTTAACTTGTATCACAGTTTGCTACGAATTCTGTTTTTTTTTGTCACAGGCTTCCTCTCTGCAACAACATAAAACAACCAAGCAAAAAATTAAAACAAACAGACAACAGACACTGACAAATTACTGCGCTCTGGGAGATTCCTCTAGAGATATACTCTTTTGGGGGGGAAATGAAATAATTCTAGTCATGCATTGGTGTTCATTGTCCTCATTCCCTGGGGTGTTGTGATGCTGCACCTAAGAAACGCTTTTCTCCCTGGGCATGTGTGTCCCCTGTTGTTTCTGAATAAACTGTGGCTGCAGCAAACCAATTAAATGCTGCTTTGGAGTCCCAGTCCCACCTGTCTGTCAGCCAGTACTTTCCTGTGCTTACCTCCTCTGTCCCCTAAAAACAGGACTGTTCTCAGACAGTGTGCTTACACTGCAGGCCTGTTAGAGCCACAGTCTGATGCTGTTAATGACCTGTACAATCTGTCCTTGCTTTACAAATTCTTACCCCTAAACAGTGCAACACACTCACGATAAAAGCTGTTTCAGCGGATGACTTGTCCTTTTAAAATAGCACACAACGTGAGTGAGGGCACGTTCGGAATCATTACACTTTTATCATGTAACACAAGTACACTTCGATAAATTTCACTCCTTGACTATGACTGTATTTGGAATATTGTCGGCTTCTTCATCTGTTTGTTGTTTAGCTATGAATTTGTCTGTACTATGATTACGGCTAAACTGTAAGTAAGCCATATGCCTGTACTTAGCCATTTGCTGATATTTGATCACTTGTATCTGAGACCAAATTCCAACTAGGCTGCTGAAGGAAGTCTTTCCTTCAATTAGCACTTATTTGCTAAACATGATCAATCATTCTCTAATAACTATGGCTATACTGTGGCTATGTACCACAGTCCTTTAAAGTACAGTAGCTGTACCTCTTATTAAAAAAAGCTACTCTTGATCCAGGCATTCTTGCCAACCACAGGCCTAAATCTAACCTCTAAGATCCTCAAAGAAGCATACGCCAATCATTTGTGTGACTTTCTACATGACGGTAGTTTAGGTTTTTCTTCGTTTTTTTAGAGCCTACAGTAGCACAGAGACAGCACTGGTGAAAGTCACAAATTACCTTCTAATTGCATCAGACAATGGACTTCTCTCCGTGCTTGTCCTGTTAGATCTTAGTGCTGCATTCGATACCATTGACAGCTACATATTATTACAGAAACTAGAACATCTAATTGGCATTAGAGGAACAGATTCAATCTGGTTTAAGTCGTATTTGTCAGATCGATTTCAGTTTGCTAATGTTTATAATAAATCTAATAATCATGCACTGAGCTCCTCTCTCCTCCACCACTCTCTATCTGTATATCCATGGCATTGCATCATTACTGCATTTCACCAACTTTACTTCTTCCCCAGAGTTTTCTGTGCTCTATCATCTCACAGGTTTTTGTGGAAACCTGTCCTGTAGAGATGAAGTTACTGTCCCTGTTATGGTCGACAGGCGATCAAATTATTTTAATGTCGGACCCAGTTATGCAGAACACAGGAACATGGAATCAGGTAGCAAACATAATTTTAATGAGCACAGTACACAAACCAGGATGAAGATGGGGACCCGGAGGCTGGGCGATGCTGCTGGAGATGCTGAAACGGAACGCTGACTAGCGAGAGTGAGTGGATCCCGACAAACAGAATCCTACAGCGCAGGGAACAACAAAACATGCACTCACTTAAAAAAAACAGACTAGCATGCAATGTCCAACTAAAGGTCCCCTGAACAAAAACGGATTTACGACTGGACTGACTCAGCTGAAACAGGACTGAATAGTACTCTCCGGCAAGGCATGACTGGCTGACCTGGGACCTAAATACCACCCCTGATTAGCACTGAAATGGTGATTAGCTGTGTGGAATCAGATGGTGGGAAAAGGGATCAGGTAGCGACGCCCAATACACCAATACAAAAACAGATCGCGCACAGATCCCAACAGTCCCACCATTTGTATTGACATCATGAGGCATATTCATATTGATATTATCATCGTTGCTCTCTCTCACTTTTCTCTATCATTCTCTCTCTCTCTTTCTCCCTAAACATAACCAGTCAAGGCAGATGGTCACCCACCTAGTGAGAAGTTTATCCTTATCCAGCTGTTGCCAACTACTTGCTCATGGGAGTATGAGAAAGGCTCAATGCCTTGATATATCATTTGTTGTAATTTGGTGCTATATAAATAGAGTTGAATTTAATTGCATTTAATCAGAGGAAGCACACCATCTTCTCTTGTCTTGTGCATATTTTACATCAAGGTAATCCAAAAGTGATGCAACGTGGCATTTTTAACAGCTCATTGGTAACTGTACCAGAATATTAAAGTAAACCTCACAACCCAGTTAATCATGCTTGTACATGTGCACCACCAACTCAGATTTAACAGTTTTCCCATATCAGCAGAGAAACGTGCAACTCTGCACGTTATAATACAAATCAGATATCTACGCGAAGCAACTGTGGGTTATCGCATTTTTGAGTGGGGGGACTCCTAAAGCTCATATTTCACATAGTATTTCCCCAGAGTTAACCTACATTTACTGGCTGAAAAGCCTCTATTCAAATTGCCCTACTTAGCGAGGAATCTGTTTTATCTGCTTGTAGAAGCTAAACTTCTGATAATATACAAACGACTCACTGATGACCTCTTAGCGGTCAGGAGAATCCTGTCCTCAGGAGAATCCTGTCCTTTGATGTCTGCGGTGAGATGCTCCACATGTTCTACCATGCTGTGGTGGCATGCATCCTTCTCTATGCTGCAGTTTGCTTGCGGGGCGACATAAAAGACTGAAGGACAAAGACAGCAGGAGGCTGGACAGGATGGTGAGAAAGGCTGCATCACCAACTGGGCAGTGGTTGGACTCACTGGACATTGTGTTTAAGAGATGCACACTCTGTAAGGTGCAGGCCATCTTTAGGGGTCACGTCCCTGAAATCTTTCTCTCCCTGCTGACCAACTGACACAGATAGGGGACAAAATCCTGCCCTGGACTTTCCAGTCCAGTGAACCGAGAACCTCTAAGACCTGCACATCTGTTTGCTTTCATCTTTTTGTCTGACCATGACTCAAATTGTGGATCAAGAAATGACTGATTCTCCTTTTTCCTCAACATCACGAAGACAACTCGTCAACTCACCCAGGCCCAGGACCGAAGTCTTGGAGCTAAGCTCACCACAACGGAACAAATCATTGACAAATGGACCCATCAGCACAGCACAGCCGGCAACCTGATTTGACGCTACAGTGAATCAAAACGGATGTGATTCTATTAAGTTAGGCTTTGATGTTTGGGCAGATAAGATTCAGACCGAGTTTTAGATAAAAACATTGTATGACTACTGTGTTTTCTATGATTAGTGCTTCTGCTATTGTGTTTTCTTAGCACAGTTAGCCCTCCTTGGTATCTGTTCCCTTTAACAAGGGTGGTTCCCCGAGGAAGTTATTATTATTTTTATGTTTATTTTTATTTGATAGCGATACTTGATAAAAAGAGAAAACACCTACACTATCTATAAGTTCATTATATGGCACAAAGAATGTGCATTACGAGGCTGCATCATGTGACTCAGTCGATGTCCTTGATACAATTACACTATGATTTTTATTTTTGGATTGCAGAGACAAACATTGAGGTGACCCGATATCCCCATTTTTGCTGTGCCCCTGTCTCTGGTTGCAATTGTGGTTGTTTCATTCTTTGCATGCCCCGCTATGAAAACAAGAGGGAGGACTCATTAACAATTTGATTTTTACTCTCTACTGTCAATTGACATGTGTGGAACCGGTGGGAATCAGATCATTTGTAGAAGTTATTTTAAACTTACATTAATTAATTTGTATGCTAAGGATAAAAAAGCATGTTGCCAAAATCACAGACTAAACTTCAACATGTTAATCTGAATACACAACTACGTAAGGAATCCCTAATATTGATGAAAAACAGAAAAATTGACGTCAAAAAGCTGAACTAACAGATTCAACCATTTTGAGTGTCACTGGGAGCCACAACAGCCTGGTCATGATGAATACATTCATTGAAGTTCTCAAAGTTTAAATATGCAGTCTCTTTAGGACATGGCCTTGGTGAAATCTAATTGCCTTTCAGTTTAGCATTTTTATTGCTTGGTTGTAGATCAACTTGAAAGTTTTGATTTGCATGGGTCCATGAGCTTCAGCAATACACTAATTTAATTATGAAAAGATCACTGAATGCATAAAAATATCCACAGCCGCAGTTTGCGTTAGTTGTTTGCTTTCGCTCCTCAGCTTACAATCTCTGCTGTGTGTTCTTAGAGTAGGTGTAAATCTAAAAGGAAATCAATATACCTGAAATTTGTGACATCAGTGTGATGGATTGTTCTTTGATCGTATGGCGAATGAGAGCTTTCCTCAGACTGAAAGCATCTAAGAGAATAGGATAAATGACACTCTCAAAGTTTACTAACTGAATAATTTCCCCATGGCAGCACTATAGCAGCAACGAGGGAGGCTTACTTGTTTGGCTAAACAGTGCCAGCATAGCTGGTAGCCTGTCATTGCCGTCACTGCAGTGTCACCAATCAATAGCCTCGTCAGCCCACAAACTCATTTCCTGCTAATCACATTATTAAAATGTGCTCGCACATGTCAATGACTTTTCACACTTCACATAAGTGTGTACTGATAAAATGAATGATGACATATTGTAATACATAATTCGTGTTACTTTGTTATCCATATATTACATCAGAATATGTGTTTAATCTGTGCCTTCATGTTTTTTGCTAACCATGACCCAGTTTACACCTTGCATTAACCCTGCATACTCTTGAGAGATGCACACTGTGTAAGGTGCAGGCCATCTTTCGGGGTCACGTCCCTCAACGTTTTTTTACCAGTTCTTACCGATACCGAAGATTCCCCAATAAATTCTGCACTAGTAGGTCGTTAAAGTAAACAATATGAGCCTGAAAAAATCCCTGAAAGGTAAACAGCACCAGCTGCTACTTGCCACCGCGACTCCCCACTGCGACGACCACCGTGACTACCACTGCTTTCGCTCTGGCTTCCCTGACTCGAGAGTCTCCCTCCCCGGAGACTTCCGCGCAACCCGCGGATGGAGATCGCATTGATCATCTGGCGAAGCTATTCCAAACACTGAATAACCAAACGATAACGGAGTTGAAACAAGAAATCGCAAACTCCCAAACGGCGCTGAGACACGAAATCGTAAACTCCCAAACGGTGTTGAGACAAGAAATCGCAACTCCCAAACAGTGCTGAGACAAGAAATTGCAAACTCCCAAGTGGCGCTGAGACATGAAATAGAGGCACACTTCCAAACGATACCGATGATGATTAACACTGCGATCGGAGCCGCTCTGGCCCCGGTCCAAGCCAAGCAACAAGCGATAAAAAGTCAACAGGCTTCCTTTGAATCCCGTCTGACTGCCTCCGAATCTGCTGACCAAGTTAGAGAACAAGTGCAAAGAATTCGCAGCCTACACGCGTCGCAATAACATAAGAATCATCGGCATTTAAGCATTTGGGGGTTTGGTGCCTTGCTCACGGGCACCTCAGTGCCCTGGAGGCTTACCCGCGGTTCCCAGCTGAGTCTCACTACGGACTGAGCTACTGCCTCCCCTGCTGAGTTATTGCCTCCCCCACTATAACGTCAGCAAAATCTAAGTCATCAAGTGAACTTCCATCTTATACCCTTTTCACCTAGACCAACTGTTCTTCTTAATTTGCAGTCCATGACCATCAAGAACAAAAACCCTGACATATTGCAACCTTGATTGACTTCGGTCTTGATGCCAAACCACTTGCCAGTTTCACCCTTCTCTTTAACAGTACACTGGAAATCTTCATAGAATAGCTTTACGATGTGTACAATCTCCTCTGGAATTCCATACTTCTGCATGATGACCCACAATCTTTCACGTTGAACAGAATCAAAGGCCTTCTCAAAGTCTATGAAATTTACTTGCCATTCATTAACCTGTTCTATGATATTCCTCAGTATAAAGACTTGTCTGTTGTTCCCCATCCTCTCCTGTAGCCTGTTTGTTCTTTCGTCAATCTCTTGTCAACTCTGTTCCGTATCCTGTCAATCACAATCCTTCCTAGTATCTTTCCTACAATAGACAGCAATGTTATCCCCTCAAGTTCTTGCAGTCTTTCAGGTTTCCCTTCTTTGGTAGTTTTCGAACACTCCTCGCTTCCAAATCCTCTGGGATGGTTTCCGATCTCCACACTTTTCCCAGCAGTTCATGTATTCTCTTGCCTGAAAACTCTACGTCAGTCTTTAGTAACACAGCCATGATGTTATCGATTTGTGACACCTTCTAGAGATTGGTCGTTCGCAAACGAGGCGGCTCTAAGAGGCGGCTCTTTGAAGTGAACGGCTGGAGTCGACTCCTGATTGGGAGCCGGTGCCTTTCTTTTTAATCGGTTAAAGCCGCGCGTGATTGGTCAAGATATGTGTGGGAGGGGAGGTGTGAAGCGCCACTCATCCCAGGCTATATGACAGAGAACGTGGTTCACTCCTAGAAAGGGTAAAAAAAGCCACATGTGTTTGTCTAACAACTGACTGCTGGACATCCCTAACTACCACATCCTACAAGTCAGTTACATGCCATTTTGTTGAAAATTACCAAATGGTGTCCTGTCTACTGGATTGCTTCACTTGCGATGTTCTCCAACCATTTCTTCTTGTCTGCTTTTAAACTTTGTTTCACCTCCCTGTCTTCCTCTCTGTATTTTGTTCTCAGCTGCCCTTTTACAAGACCGCTTCTCGCAACATCTATGTACGCCTTCTTCATAACCCCAAGAATCTCACTCTCTAGGAACTCCCGAAAACCTCCAATAACTACATAGCACATTTGTATTATTGTAACAAGGCATTGGTGCAATGTGCCTTTTGCAGAATGCTGCAGTATCATTTGTTAAGTACAGAAAGACAGGCAGAGGAAGGAAGGAAACCCACGCAGACATAGGGAGAACATTCAAACTCCACTCAGAAAGTTCCTGCCCGGCAGGGAATTGCCCCAGGACCTTCTTGCTAGCAACCCTGATAGCCACTGAGCCACTAAATACTGTCAACTAAGTGGAGCAAGGGAACAAACGAGTTGTATGAAGAGTGTTGTTCACTAAAATGTTTTCGTTTTGCAAGCTGAAGTCTGTTAACCACAGCCCTAACCCCAGACGCATGTGGAATGGACCATGTTCCATCACAGGCTACAAGGGGAGGAATAGCACGGAAAATCACCAAAGACCACAGCCACCCATCACATGGACTGTTTACCCTTCTGCCATCTGGTAGATGCTACCGGAGCATCCAGGCACGGACTACCAGACTGAAAAACAGCTTCTTCCCCCAGGCCATCAGGCTCCTTAACCAGTGACTTTGCACTCTGTTATCATTGGCACTCATGACCCTTTAGATTTATTTATTTGTAATAGTCTGTATATATATATTTGTTAATCTGTTGTTATTCAGTCTGGTCTGCACTTTTATTCCATTTTCTTTAATGCTTAGTACTTTGCCACGTCACAAAGAATTTCAATGTACAGTATGACCCTGTGTTTTACTGTGCAAATGACAATAAACTTGAAACTTGAAACACAATAAAAAGGTCAATTGTGTTAAATAGCTGTAGATGCACACTAGTTTCAGCTTAGGCACACAACAGGAAAAGGTTAGATCTTGGCATTTCTGTGCAAACCCGACAGGACCCAAATATTCAAGCAGGGCTGGGCTTGATTTGGGCATCATTTCTAAGGTACACGTCGGGCCTCAGTCAGGCTCAAAATTTCACTTTGGGCTCAGCTGGTCAGATCACTACTTTACATGTTCCCAGCCACGAGCAGCAGTGTGTATTCGGTAAAATATAAGTATTCTGTACTGACATTGAGTGAGTTCTTGTAAAATAAATCTAATCTGCAGCATCTGTGTCTCCATCATTGGAGTAAGAAGTTAAAACAGATAATTTTTTAGTGCTGCTGGTTTTGATTTGATTTGATTGGAGGAAAATGTCACTGAAGCCGTCACTACAAACTCTCATCTACTGTCTCATTGACAGAAAGAGTTATTATAGGATGTTATTAACACTAAAGGCTCATGTCAGTTGATCATGATGAATGGAGTCAATTTTAATGGAAGCAAATAATTTAAAGCATAAAGGATCAGTGGCTTTTTAGTGATATGAAATTATCTTTTTTTTATTGATTGCTGATTACAGACACTGTTTGGAGAATGTTTACTCGTCTCTTCTGGTCGTGTTTGGTCAGTTTAAAGTCTGGCTTAAAATTATCTGCTGTGCGTCAGACCCTGCCTGCCACAAACAGATGTTATAGTATGCATCAGGCCAGACTGGGACAAGACTCTTCAATTTCTAGGCCTTCAATCTAAAAAAGAATGAATTGATTGAGACAAACAAACATATGCTGTAAAAAGGTGGTTATTACTATCAACCAAAGGATGATTATGAGAAGGAAAGTGTTCTATTTTGCAATTGTCCCATTGTTTAGTTTTCCTGAAAGGGAAAACCTCAACATGTCTGACCAATGAGTAGAGTTCTGAACAAAGGGAGTTCTTACATGTCAATTGCTAATATATTAGGAATGCCTTAATGTTTTTATGTTCCAATCATTCAGTCGACATATGTAATCAATCAAGCATTTGATTTATCATCTGAACTGTGTTGGGCCTACACTAACATTCCACATTCCCTTTGTTCACAAGACCAGAAAACTACAATCCCGGGAGTTGTAGTGGACCAAGCCTCTTCACACCTTTACGTGAAGATGTCACAGACTTCGCTGGAGCTGCATTGGTTGAATGATGACCCTTGCCCATGAGGTTATTTGCAGTATAAAAGCCCCTGAATCTCTGACCTCTATCTCTCCGTGCTCGACCGACGCGGTTAGGAAGAGGAAAAAACCCAACCCTGGATCCTCCGGTCCAATGAACACAGAACCTCCAAGGCCTGCACCTCCGTCAGCTTTCATCTTTTATCTGACCGTAACTCAACTTGTGGACCCAGGAGCGATTCACTTCGCCTTTTCCCCTACATCACGAAGACAATTTTCCAACTTCTTCAAGCCCAGGACTAATTATTTGGAGCAAAGCTCACCACAAAGGACAAATCATCAACTCACTGGACCCTCAGCGCAGCAGAACTCTCTGTCCAGTAAATGCTACAGAGAATCACAAACGGACGTGATTCTAATAAGTAAGGCCTTGATGTTTGGGCAGATTTAGAGTCAGATTAAGATCGAAGTAGATAAATACACTGTATGGAACACTGTATTTTTTGTGTTCCTTAAGTTTTCAGCACAAATTCTGCATGCTGCATGCTTTCTTCTGTCTCTCTCTGTCCCTCTTGGGTGATAAACCCCCTGTGGTGTTAAGACACACACACATGCTCCCTCACTGGCCAAAGTTTATTGACCTAGAACTGAATCGGCCATTTTGGCTGTAAACCTTAGCTCCAAGGCCTCCGCCCTCGTAGGTGTGTTCACAGCCCCTTCCTGTACATGTTACGCACTCACACACACACATACACAAACACGCTCAAGCTTCACTTCCCTTGTGATTGAATCCATTATTATTTGAACTTTCTGTCGTTGTTTTATGTCTTTCTGGTTTATTATATTTATGGTGATGACTCTTAGTTATTATTGTGAGTTAATAAATCTTTTCATGTTGTGACAGAAGTATCTGATTTTAATTATTTTAAATATTTGTATGTTTCAACCTCTGCCACGTCAAGTCTCACCATTCAAGACTGATTTCGAGCGCAAAACTAATCCTAAAGTTGTTCCCATTTAATTAATTAATTCATGCGATCATTTTAATTGAAAGAGAGCCTCAAAGATTTATGGTAAATCTTTGAGGCTTAGGTCAATTATCTGCTATCTTTTAAATAAGGGGTGGCCCCCCCGAGGACTTTAATTTATTCAAGTTATTATTTTTTATTTTATTTTGATTGCAATATTTGATCAAGTGAAAACACCTACAATTGGATTTCCCACCGAACTACAGCGAACAAAGACAATATCAACAGTGAAGGGTATCACCAAAATAAAAGCATACACTGACCGAAATCTGCCAGGCATCCTAACTTACATTCACAATAAGTTCTCCACTTTCTTTTAATAGAGCATTTTACAAAGCTTAAGTCTTCACTACCTGAGGCTGTGAGAACAAATGATTGAATGAACAAATTATCAGTGGAAAGGGGGCATCAAACCTCTTGAGGAGCCAATTTACTTCACAAATTAGTTTCTTCACAGGATTGTATAATTACAGAATTTAAAGGCACAGGAACAGAAAGGTCAGGAGGGCTTGACAGATACTCACTCAGTTGCTTTTCTTTTTAAGGTTCATTCAATACTTTTGTGACTCCTCTAACCTCTTCTTGACCCCAATACTGTAAAGGTTGATTAATTATGCTGAGAGCTAACTTGAAGAGTTCAGACCATAATTGGGGGCTAGTGTCTTTTCTCACCCTGCTGTGCTTTGGATGTCTAACAAAATGACACCTTTATGCAGAATGTTATAGATTACGTATGATATTGTATGGAAGTGTGAATGCAGATCAATTAAGATCAATTAACGCCTGGTAAATATTATGCTCTGTTTGCACTTTATACACAGTGTCGCCGGTTCGAGCCCCTGCTGCGGTGCCCCTGAGCAAGGCACCGAACCCGCAATTGTTCCCCTCTCTGCGAAGGGTGGTAATGTTATGTAAGTCACTTTGGATAAAAGCGTCTGCCAAATGATCGTAATGTAATGTACTGGATAAACAGCGGAGCTCCTTCTCTAAGAGACTGATCCAGCTGTCGCTGTCACAAGGACAGATACAGGAGATCCTTCCTGCCTGCTGCTATGTCCCTTTACAACTCCTCACCACTGTCTGGAAGAGAACACTCTGCCCCATAGTCATACATAGTGTTTGTTTAGGTCACATCCATTCTTTCTGCCCTTTAATCAATATTTTGCATTTTTACTACTTTATTTTATTTATTTTGGCTGTCTTTATTACTACTGTGTGTGTTGTGTTTTCATTTATTCTAGCGTGTTTTAATGTAATGCTGCTGTGTCAGAATAATTTCCTAGTTTGGGATCAATAAAGTATATCTCTATATCTATATGAGACTCTGAAAATCTTTAAAATTGTATCTTAAAGGTGTTTCTCTTTGTGTCCATGTCAGTCATTTTCAGTAATGGGGAAGTCATATTTCATAGCCTTCAAATATCAGAAAGCAAGCCATTTCAAGGTAAGATTTATTGTTATCAGTCTATTTTGAAAAACAGAGGTAGTCACTTGTCTATCCTTGCGCTAACTTCTCCAGGTTCTGTTTCAATGCATTTACCATAAAGGCAAAAATACCTGTACGCTCTTAATGTAGGTGCAGCTGATATGACCACAGAGTTTCAAATGATGACTGGCTTGACCACAGCAATTTAGAGGGTAGGTAAATGTCTTGCTTACAATGATTTATTGTTTCGATCATTATTCATTTGTAAAGGATCTGTTTCCCGCTACTGTTATCTTGCTGAATGTTCATCTGTATTTATATCTTAAAAGGCTCATGTGTTTCCAATTTCCTTCATACCATTGCCATTCCCTTACAACTGGCCCCATGCAACCACATTTTGTTTTTGGGGACCTTATTGATTTCCAGTCCTGCTTGACTTCCCCCCTTTTCCCCCGCATATCCCTGTGGGAGAGATGGATAAAATGATGTTCTTTGAAATTGCATTTAATCTTACAGTTATGATATGCCAAAGTGCACAATTGTTAAGCGAATCATTTTGAATGATTTGATTGTACCTTCCTTAGTTTATTTAAGTAATAACCTCCTAAATTGTGATTTATGATCGAGTAGCAACTGCCCTTTTTACTGAATATCTCTTTGGTAGAAGAGTTAGTTGCCAGCTAATGTGGAGGGATTATATATTGTTGTCTAACGCTTCAGCAATAAATGGAGGTTCAGAAAAGGCCAGAACCCCATCTGTCTCATCAAGAGAAGAGGGGCATAAACGGAGGCATAAAATCCACCAGTTACATAAAGGTTGTGTGCTCATCTCTGGGAGCGCTCTTAAAGCAACCATGGTGTACACTGACGCTGAAGTGTGATTCCACGGGTGGTGGGGTTTAAACTTAGTGAATATAAATAAAAAGTGTAAACGTTTTGATTAATGCAAAAAATAAAATAGTCTTAAGATTTGCCACACAATTCAGTAAATGCAAAAATAAAAATAAAAGGTTAAATCCTGAGTGGATGCCAATTTTAATCTCCTAATTCTATGGAGTCACATTTACATATTGCCGTGGTGCTGTATTCCATCGTTGGGCCAGGAGTGATCATGACCACCGTTTATGGTGTGCACAAAAGCAGGGCTTGATCAAATCATGAAAAAAAAAAATTCATGAAAAAATCATGACATTTTTAACTAACATTTGTTGACAAAAGCAGATTTGTTTCTCTCAATGTTTCAATGACAAACAAATTTCCCTCTTGAACATTACATGTTAACCCCGACTGTCAAGTCATATGAGGTCCCACTGAGTTCAACAACAGTTTATGTTGGAAATCAGTAAGTGCCAGATGTGAGCAATGGACCGAGACCTCAGAGCTAACTAAGTCAGTCACTAAACACCCCTCCCCCCACCCACCTACAAAACACAAACATGGAATCAGATTACATCTGTGCAGCATCTACAGCACCATCAACAAAAATGGTCTAATGAATTTTCTTGTTACAGGCTTCTCATGCTCATCCCTGATGCTGGTGCATCCTTTCTTTCTCCGCCTTGCTGCTGTGACTCCACTGCAATAAGGCAATGGAGTCTTTGGCAGGATCAGTACATTTGGGAAATCCATTGAGCCACTAGTGATTGAGTGTCAGTGCCAGAGCTAAAACCTTCCACCGAAGTAGGAATCATGGCTGATGGGTAACCAATTTGATAGAGGGCAATGTTGCTGTGTTGTTTGATAAAAGATCAGTGTGAAGTACTATTGGTGGCGGGCATTCTGTCCCACAAAGTTCAACTCAATATATTTTCTTACCCCTGTTTGGCAAAGGGCAATTTGGCCTTTACTTGCATTGTTTCTCAGTCAATGTGTTGAATGTAGAGCAGTGGTTCTCAACTTGTCAGGCTTCGGGACCCACCGTCACCCCTTGATGACAAGCTGTGACCCAAATCGAGAATAATTTTCAATTTCTCAAATTTATTGAATGAAAAGATAGTGCAGTTTGAACCTGAGATAGTAGAATAGAACATTACAAGATGCCAACACAAAACATTGTTTAATGATAAACCAAAACAACCAGCAAGTGGTGATGTTAGAGAGGGAAATATTCCCTTTTACGCTCAAATAATAAATACGCTGCGTTTTAATTAAAACCATAACTCTTCAATGTATATTTTTTTGACTCAACAGTGCTTTCATTCATGCACAAAAATTAAATACATTAAATCCAACTACTAAGTAGTTTCAAAAAGAGTCAAAATATATAGCTTTAGTTGAGTACCCACTCATTGAATATATAACTAACAATGTCCTATTAAAACTATTCACTATTAGTCATAATGCAGAGTTAACAATCTCAACATTTCAGTATCAGCCATTTTTAACAGACTCAGTCGGTCAAATTTAGTAGTGTTAGCCAACACTATGAAAATAAATTCTATCCTTTATTTCTTCAGTAGCAGTTTTTATCCACAAACTCAAAATGAATTAAACAATGCAATACAAAAGGATTCAAGCATACACAATTAACTTTTCTGCTGATTACCTTATGAGTAGGTAAATACTGAAAATCACTGTGCTTTGAAGAAAATTACGCATCACTTACTTCAACCTTTGGTGTAACACTGAGTTTGGAGGAATTAATGGGAAAACTGGGCATGTTTTCGCTTCTGACATGAGTCTCAAAGTCTGGAGTTATTGTAGACAAAGCAACTCTGAGGTCATGCTCAATGTCCAGTCTGTTTCTGTGTTTTGTCTTCAGCTGAACCAGAGCCGAGAAGCCACACTCGCAGAGATAGGTAGTGCTGCATGGGAGGAGGATCTTTACTGCTCGAGTGGCAAGGGAAGGATACTTACCTCCATGAATTTGTTTTTGAGCGTGCGGTCACAGGACAGCTCCTACTCCTTTGTCCTCAATAAAAGGAAATCCATATCTCAAATAGTCTGCGTCGTACCTGCGTTTCGCCATGTTAATTAGCATATGTAATCAAACTTTGCGGGTCTTCTTCTATGGTGTGAAATGGCGGGTGTCAACTCGCATTACAGGGCATTGTAGCCCCCTAAGGATTGTGAATAGACAACACTCTGTTGATTTTTTTTCTTAACTTCTTTTTGCCCAGGCAATGGGTCGCGACCCACCAGTTGAGAAGGATTGATCTAGAGCATGCTGTAGAAGGTGGGGGCTTGCTGCTGCTACAGGGAATCCTAAAAGCCCATCATCATCATCATCATCATCACTACAGTGCATAAGTGCATGGGTCAATTAATAATTAACAAATTGCCTTTCTGAGAGCTTTTTCTTTCAAAACATCATAGGTAATGAGGATGATATGGGAAGTGCACCCTGCATATGTTTAAAGGACCTTCATGAATATGCAAAGGAAAATGAATGGGATGCTCATTTCTGAGTGAAAGAGTAAGTGACTTTGGAAAGCATCTTGGAGGATTCGCCCTTTCCATCTGTGGGCTCTTTGGCCATCAGCACACGATGACAGATCTGTGTTACTCAATAGATAGTACAACATGGAATACACATATAAAAACTTTCTTTCTAGTATAGTAGTAGTAGTAAGTATTTTTTTAAATCAATTGAAGTTCAACTGAAACTTGAATCTTTCTTGGAAACTTTCCTTACAAGTCAGTTTATTTGAGAAATGTTATACTGATTTTCCTAAATTTGGATTAATAATAATAATAAACTTGTGAACTTAATAATGAATAATAACTTTATTTCATGCATAATTACAGTCGCCCGGCCAACAACATTAGTTGTTGGTTGTTAATTTTGAGGAACTTTGTTAGTTAGTCCCGTCGGACTTCAACTTGTACAGAGCAAAATCCATTCTCAACCACCGTCAGCGCCACCGCCTGTCAATTGCTTCTGATCTGCGTGAAAGATCTTTTGTTCCGGTTCTGGGACGCCCAGAACCACCAGCTCAGTGAGACCGACCAGTGCTTCAGCTGGAACCCATTAACTGGGAGAGCCGCAAGACAGGAACAGATCACCACAATCGTTGGGAGCTGCCTGAAAAGAGACAAGTAAACTGGTATCTGCAATAATGCTCAGCAGTGTTTGATCATAGTTGATGTTGAATGGTTACATTCAGAGTTAAGGAAATCTGTCCACCCTTTGCCGTTCATTTATTCCCACGTGTTTATGTTTGCGGTGTGTTTAAATAAAGACTGTTCATTGTTACGGATTTAACTGAGAGAGCAAGGGTGAAGACTCAAAAGCAGGTCATAAAGTTTAGGCAGACAGCCCAAATTAACAGGCGCTGAGGCTGGAACTGATGCAGGTGCTGACCCGGTGGACTTGAATACGATCATTACCAGTTGTACCAGATTGTGCAAGAGAACCATTTGGCCCTGTTTGTTGAAAGCTTGAACAGAGTCTTTTGGCTCTTACAGACAAAAGTAACCATCATGAGAGAATCGTGGTGAAATTAAATGTATTAATTTGAAATAGGGGTCATGGATGACAATATGAAACACCGATCAAATTCTGACATGGGAAGAACTTTGGCACCAAACTTCACAATTTCATTGCTGCTGTGACTCACATGTATGATTCATCCAACAGAAATACAGCATTAAACAAAATCGGTCCCTGATTTTGCCGACGCAATTGTTTAAATTTTGAGGCACATTTTGCAATTTATTTCAATAAATCACAAATTTTTCATGTTTTACTTATACTCACAAAGGTTAAACAATGCCAGAGTTGCTTTGTAAAACGTGCAGCCCATTACACCATCATTAAACTGCTTTTACACTGTTGTTCTCCACTCCACTCTGCCGGTATGTAATATAAAAATGAAGAGATATATAGAGAAACTAAACATAAACATCCATTATGTCCCTGTCCTTTGCCTTTAGCATGTTTCTTATTCATTAATTAATTCAAATATTTATCAGTGAAACGTAGCATCACACGTTGCAGTGGCTACACATCACCCCTTTCACGTTCCTTAGACAGGTTTGTGTAGGTGCCCCGCCAGTCGGTTCCATGATGAATTTGTCTCTCCACTTCCCCTCAAAATATTTATATAATTTTGCAAATTATGCAAAAAACTGACACATAAGCATGAGCATTTAAGAAAATTGCTGCATTTTGTTGAATTTGCATAAAACCCTGTAATTGTGGAATCACAAATATAAACCTAAACATAACCAGTGCATACTCATATTTTCCATGTTTTCCCTGCACCTCCAATTCACCAAGCATTCAACACACAGTCTGACATGCATCAGACTTGATATCATTCAGTATGACACACATCACAGAGATGATTCCATCACATCAACATACAGTATGACATGCAATGAACTTACAACATCCCTACTATTGCAGTAGACATTATTGCAGTGGGTTTGGGAAGCCATGAAATTATTTGTGTGTACCTTAATACAAAGAGAACTATAGCTGTATGCATGATTATTTCCAATCATCGCACTGTGAATAGCACTATTACAAACCACTGCTAAATGAAAAAAAATCTAACTTATCTCATCCAACATGTATCACTCTCTGTCTCAGCAGTTGGTGAAGGCTAAATGGAGTTAAAACAGATAGAATACTGTCCCGACAGGATCTTATGCCTTATTTACAAACTCATACAGCGGTTATGTAATTGAACATTTGTTATGTACCCACCTTAACTGAGTTCTTATAAAGTGAATGACCTGCACTGTATTATCATAATGTTTTGATACAGATTGAGGGTAATTCTGTAACCCCATGGATACAGATTACTATTCATAATACACAATGAGCAACAATGAATTAATGCAGCTCCGTGGCTGCTGAATACATAAATAGGTGCTTAACAAATGCATGATGACAAATGTGCAATGGTGAATATGTGGGAAAATATTTCAATACTCACTCAACTTGTTTTGAACTTCTGCTTAATTCACATTCAAATAAAAAATGCCTCAAAATGGAGATGTGTCCCTTTTGTAAATCCGGTATGCACATTTTGAGGAAGTTCTCTAAAACTGTTTTTATGCTTTATGAATAATCTTGCACTCTGAGACTAATGATGTGAAAATTCCTTTGAAAAAACACATTATGGAAATCCATGCATCCCTGAAGCAATGATGTCCCCCTACTTTTGGGGAGAAAAGTGTCAAGAGCAGTCGTAATATATAAAAGCTGCTAAATGCACTTTATGTACCGTCAATCCAGGGAAGTGGGCTAATTTTCATGACCCAGTGGGTTCTGTACAGCAGCAAGCAGTATTTCTTTGTTGTGTGCAAAATGCCTTCATTATATCATAAAGATCCTCTTATTGGAGACACAAGATTAGGATAATGTTTCCCTAAATGATGTAAATGTAGTGGAGGAAAGGAACAATGTCTTTCTAAATGGAATTAGTTTACAAAAAATACCACCTACCCATCTATTATCTGTGCATTATGCATTGTGCAAGACACAGGGAAGAACCTTGGAAGTGCATCAGTCTATTACAGCCAAAGGAAACACCACCACCTCAAAATCCTACTTACAATACAATACTTACGGTAGATACCTCACACCACTGCAGGGTGGAATTGTAGAGAAAGAAGTAGCCACTGCTCTCTCTGGAAAGAAGCAGGTCAATACAACCCCTTTCACAATGAAAATGGAACAAATGACCAAACGAAAAGAGCGGCATCAGAGAGTTTGTTCCGCTCATATAATAATAAGTCAGCAGTACATGCAGTTGCTGACCGTCATGGCTATTTATGCTGCATTAGAGCTTTTTGCGGAATAAGAATAACAGTATTGTAAGGTATATTAAAAGGTATTACAAGACACAAGGGATCTGATTTCTTTAATAGAGTCCCACTGACTGTAACAATCAATAGAGTACTGACCTGGAACTCATGAGGGCAAAAACACTGTGTGTGTTGACCCTGTAGACCGTTAAGTCAAGTAAAGTTTATTTGTATAGCCTAATATCACATACAATGTCTCAAAGGGCTTTACAGACCCACAACATCAGGAAAATTCCCGACCTCAAGGAAGACGAGGAAAACCTGGATGGATAAGGAAAAAAGGAAGAACCCTCGGGAGAGGCAATTCCATGAGAGATTCCCTCTCCACGAATGGCTGGGTGTGCATTAGGAACTTCCAGTGGGATTATACAGAGGTACAAAGGCATGCAGGGCAAAACACATAAAAGTCATGCATTGGAGAATAGCATGCAGGACAGGGATAAGGCGGGGAGAAAGAAAGAGAGAGGGAGAGAGAGAGATGACAAGAAAGGTAAAGCACAGTAAAAATGTAGTTCTAAATAGAGTAAGTGGCATTTAAAAGCTTCTAGAGAGCCTGTCTGTTTAATGGGTGCAGGAAGTGCGTTCCAGAGCAAAGGAGCGCAATACGAAAATGCTGCTGAAAAAATGTATTGAAAGATTAATACTATTTTACTACTATATACTACTATATAATACTACTAAAAAAAGAATTTAGCAGTAGGTAGTGCTATATTACAGGGAATGTATTTATTTTGGTTGTTAATTGTATGTGTTCACCTGTTGTAATTGGCTGGGTATGAAAAACGGAACGGGGTAGGATGGATGGGAGGAGAGAGAGAGAAGAGTGGAAGATGCAAAGAGAAGAGCAGAGTGTTAAGCGGACTCTACTTCAGCAGAGGCTCCTGTCCTTCAATGTCTGCAACATCATGCTGAGAATGTTCTACCAGTCTGTGGTGGCCAGTGCCATCTTCTATGCTGTGGTGTGCTTGGGCAGCAGGGTGAGGTCAGCAGACGCCAGCAGAATCAATAAGATTGTCAGGAGGGCTGGCTCTGTCCAGGCAGTTGATCATGATTTGTTGGTGCTGGTGACAGAAAGGAGGATGCTGCGCAAGCTGCGTAGCATTATTGATAATGACTCACCCTCTCCACCATGTGCTGGCCTCATACAGGAGAACCTTCAGCAGCAGATTCATTCCTCTCAGATGCGCACCAGAACACAATTGACTTTTTAATGCATCTACTTTAGCACGTCAGATGGAAAGTGGGGGCAAAGTGACCTGAGGTCCACATCCCCTTCAGCCCCACTTCTCCCTCACACATAGATAGAGCTTATTATATATTTAATACAATCTCAGCATTTATTTGTCTTAGTAATTATGCAAGGCCAATCAATTTGAATTGATTTATTAATGAATTAAACAGGATTAAATTTTGTAATTTCATCAAATTTGGCCCTACTCTCCTGCTAGAAATCATTAGTAATCATCCCCTGGTGATCATGGGCAAATTAGCCTAAGAAAGATGTCAGGGTAAAGGGTAGGGGTCATCAGAATTGTTAAGAGTCATGAACAGAATAGAAATGAATCATGATAACTAATTATCTTGCAGTGGAAGAAAACCGACCATTCAACATCACCAGCCTTTGACCCTACCTCTACCGAACCATAAAGCACAGATCAGCACGACTCCTGAACAGTCTCTGTGCCCAGTGAGCAGAAAAAAACACGGAATCAAAAAGTTGTGCGTTGATTTCAACAAATAAGGATTATGGCAGAAAATAAAGACACAAAGAGGATCCTGACTGTAAGCTGGTATTGCTTCTTTCTCTGATGCCACGGTGGTGGTTACCTGCCAATATCCCATAGAGCAATGCACTGCTCCCCATGTCCCTACAGCATTCATCACACTTACACATCACCAGATACAGTGTGTGTGTGTGTGTGTGTGTAGGGGGGGGGGGGGTCAAATGTCATGACCTGAAAATAGGCTGGATCACAGTGTCATAGCAATTGGTAGTGCTATTTGTTTAGTTTGAAAATGCTGCAGATTTTTAAGAAGCTGACTGGTATCTCATCGTTCCCGCTTGCACTGGTGTTAAACCAGGCTACTGACAATGACAGGCTGTGCTGACTCATTTCTCCTTTCTTCTCATTTCATTTCACTTCACTGGCTTAATTTTGGAGTAATTCCACTGTGGTGTCAGACTCCTGTTCGCTGTCACCATAGCCTGGCTACCTTGAAGTTACAAGCAGTTCTGTCTCTGTGAAGAATGTGTGTGTACAAGTGTGTGTGTGTGTGTGTGTGTGTGTGTGTGTGTGGCAACGAGTGGGGGTGTGGGATCACAGGTCTGAATCATGAGCCTGATTGAAATGGAGTGTCCTAACTACACTAGGAGGTCTTTGTTAGCCCCTCATCTGACGGGAGTAGAAGCCATGATTGGAGGGCGACAGATCATAACAGTGATGATAGTGGTTTTCCTATGATAGCATTGGGGGAAACAGGGGGGCATGCAAAGCAAGTCAATAAAGACTTCATTCAAGCTTCTGGCAAGACCCTCCATACCCCCCATGTGCACCTGTGGCCACTTAGGGGACCCACAAAGTACCAGAGAGGGAGGCATGGAGAGGGAAAGAAGACAGAATTGCGGGGAGGGGGGGAAGCTGAGGGAGATGGATGAGGACATAGCATGTGGCTAGTCCTGTGAGCAGAAGGGGCCGTCCTTTGGGTTTTCCAATCCATCAGTAAAGCTGAAAAGAGCAATGGACAGTAATTCAAGTAGAGTGAATTATCATGCAACTGAATGTCCTCATATCCATAAGGGAAATACCTTGACCTGAAACATCCTTCTCTAGGAGCCATGAGGCATATGTTCACAGACAAGAGTTATTCAGATGTGGCTGACAACTTGAACAGGACAGTCTGTTCTCTCTTTCAAAGTTCCTTATGACGATGAACAAAGAGGAGAATTAAACTGTGCAGCGTAGATGTTGAGATTTGTTATGAGTAACTTAAAACCTAAAGATGATAACTGAAGAAATGTCAGAGATTACTAAAGATTATTACGATTAGTCTTTTAGACATGAATATCCAACAAATCCAACAAATGGCAATGACAATGCAGACATTATCTTATGTTCAAACATAAATCACATGCAGGGTTCATCCTCTGAAAAAGGATGACTGTACTAAGCAAGGTGCTGCACATTACAGGGCTGAAACGCAGAAACAGACAAATTCACTCATGCCCACATTCACACCTACAGGCAATTTAGTTTCCAGTTAACCTAACATGCATGGCCGGGGCGAGGAAAATGGAGCGGCTGGAGGAAGCTCACATAAACATGGTAAGGCCCCAGCCAGGTTTAAATCCAGGACGGAGCCACCATGCTGCCAACTTTGTCGTTAATCGGATGAAAACCTTTGTTCAGAACATCAACAGTAAATGTCAGGGTGTCGATTTCTTCAGAATCCATGTACCTCAAAAACTCAATGGAATATGATGGAACATACAGCGTGCAGCAGAGGAAACCCACGGGTATCGACAAGAAAACTCAGGTGTAAAACTTTCAATTGAATCCTGATGCTTCTCTCTTCCTCATCACAGCTCCAAAAGACTATATTTCTACTATTAAGATGTCTCTTTGTAGCATATAACCAAGGAAACCTGAAATAGGAAGGGAAGGGTCATGAGATGCTTTTTGAGCTTTTGACCTTCCAGATACCAGACATGAATAAGAAAAGACATGATTGAGATTACAAACTGGAAATAACAACAAATTTTCCAATAATTCTTAATATTTGACTTGCTATCAAAAGTAACTTTAAACTAATTAATGTTATTAATGTTAGCTCAATTCCAACACAATGGCCTGGGTCAAATCCATTGTATCTAATAAATTGTATGCAATCAGTTGTGTTAACCCCCTGGCATTGTAAATGATGACTAAAATACATACACAATTTAAACATATTGCAGCAATTCATAAACCCCAGCACAGATTTGAGATGGTGGTGATAAATAATAAATAATTGCGATACCTCATTCACAAACACCTGTTTTAGCTTTTAGCATTTGTTTTGAAAGAACCACCAATATGGGATTTCCTCATTTACACTTTGGGTAAGTTTTCATGAAACTTGAGACTTTGACATTAGGGGAAACGATGTACAGGGTTAAAAATATGTAGCAGCTCATTAACTTGAGACTCCAACCAAGCAAATGTCATGATTTTCAGGTCATTAACATCTAAATTAGGTCACTGATGTTGTTCAGCATTCTGGAGAAATATGACATTTTGATCCATCACCAGATCCATAGGTCTTTGTATGCACTCCAGAAATCTAATCTAAATGGCCTCCAAAATAGATCTGTGTTATGCTATGCTATGCTGTATGGTATGCTATGCTGTAATGACGGTAACAACTTGTCAAATCAAATTTCTTTTGGTATTTCTCCTCACAATAACTTACATTGAGAGTATGTCTCTTCAACATCCTTTCATTAAAATACAAATGTTTCAAGGTAAAATTAATCACTTTCTAAGGCAAGATTAGAAGGGATATATGTATCGAGCTAAATTTAATGAACAGTAGCTTTTAGAGGCTTCTCAATGTGTTAAGCAGAGGGATCTGTAACGGTCCAACGTCCAGGTTTATGGAGGTCTATGGACTTGGTAAATGAACAGCAACTATCTCCAGACTGCTGCAACATACACATCCGTCTAAATACCCATACAAAATTGCTCATATACTTTATTCCTTATGTATCTTTTCTAAAAGCAGTGCGTCTTCTAATTAGATGCATCAACACATTGTATTCCAATCTTAGCCTTAACGCACACTCCAAAGTATAGTCGATATACTTTACATTCAAAAATAATGGGAGGACTTGATATTTTGTGATTTTGTCCAGACAGAAAAGACAGAAACAGAAACTTTCTTTTGGTCAATTCTGACCAATCACAAAACAGTTTGCAAGCGCGTGGCATTTGTTTACAAGCTTCTGAACGCTTGGAAATATTACTGTGAACTTGAATACAAGCAATGATTGTTTGTAAACATTATTCCCCGAATCGGAACAAAGCAAATCAACCACAGGTCTGGATACAGCAAGAAGCTAATAAGATCAATTTATCGTGCCTCAAAAGTCACATGGAATCTAAAGACTGAATGAAGGAATCACTTGACTTTCAGGTCATTCAGTAATTATCTTGATCCTTCAAAATCTTTCCTTATCAACCAATTATAATGTCTGTAATACTTACAAAATATTAAAAGAGATCATATGCAATAACTGTTAAAGAGCAATTTTAAGGTGCTTTCAGAAGTGAGATAAGACAATGAATTCAGCCCTGATTACCTATGCGCCTATTAGTTTTCTCAGTAATGATTGCCCCTAGGATTAGGCGGCAGTGTGTCAGCCTGTAGATAACAGTAATATCCTTTCATTTGGCTCTACGACTAAGACTTCTGCTCCCACTCGTCCACACATGGTCTTTATCTATTCCATTATTATAAAAGAGAAAGGGCTGTTGGGCACAGCTCTGGTTATACTCTAACTCTCTAACTTACATTTGTTATGTCATCCAGTTTGCCTATAAGGAGTAACTATACTTATTGATACAGGTGAGGAAAGCCACATTGCTCTACTATAGTAACTATATTGAACTCTGTCTCATGCTTGATCATCAGATAAATACTCCTCTCCTGAACACTGATTTGCCCAATTGTAGCCCAGCAACTGTAATGAAACACAGCAGGTCTGTCAAGATGATCGAGTTAACAACAATTTAGCCACTAGGAACCTGGTTTGGCAAGCTGTTTGATCTTCTGTTGTTTCCAGAATAACTAGGCAGAACACTACACATTTGCACTGGTAAAACAAATCAGTTCTTACTTGTAAGAATACAATAGCCGAGGCATATTACAAGATCTCTCACCATCACAGTTCTCTGAACTTTCCTGTAGTAATGTGTTTGGTGAATTTCATCACAAGCTGTGAAAATGAGCTTACAAAAAAACTTGTGAACATTTTTTTAAACACTGCATCATCCCCTTCTCTATGTTACAGTACCAAATTTTATTTTATCATTTTATTTTGCATTTCAGGCAGTCCGGCAGTCAGACGGGGGGGGGGGGGGGGGGGTTGACATCATCCTGTAAGTTCTGTATGTACCCTATGACTTCATTGCAAATCCAGCCCACTAAGGTTCAACAACAATAGTAGGGATATCACAACCTGCCTCCCTTCTCTCTATCTCTCTCTCTCTCCTCTTTCCCCTTTTTCTATATAAAAAAATATCTCCAAAATTTCCTTTAACCTGTATGCACAATGTCATGTAGAATATCTGCTTCAATAAAAACAAATTGCAAAAAAAAAGTACCAAATATCAAAGTGCATTATAGATGGACAATGAAGAAGTAAAGGACCTTTACATTTAGATTTTTTTTTTCTAAACTAGCTACCACAGTATTTTAGTCTGTGTTCTGTTGTTGTTGACACATTTTTACTGTATAATATACTGTATAAAAGCCTTGCATTTGACTAAATCCTTTAGCCTTAAATGACAAAGGTATAGGAGATGATAAGATCAACAAGTTAGGTACCCTTTCTCTCTTGGTTACACAGCTCTGTGTCCTCTTTTCAAATACTCCAACACACATCAAACTTACATTCCACCTGCTTGAATACAAAAATGGCACTGCTGTTCCTATGGTTACGTTAGGCTCTTTTAAAGGGAGAGCGTTCACATTTACTGTGGGCAGTGTGAATGCAATACACCTCGGGAATCCCATAACCCCAGAGTTTATGCACAACCCACCCACCAACAACTTTCCGTGAATTATGTCCTCATGTGTCCATGAAGTGCTACAAAGGGAAATTGCAATCAGGTCAAATAATTTTAGTGATTGATGAAACTTAATTAAGGAGTTATGAGAGTTATGGCCTTTTGCAGCTGAAATAAAGTGCTGTTCTCCTCTGTTAAAATTCCCTTAAACCACCATTGACTGGTACTTTTTGAGAACTGTGAAGTAACTTAATAGAAGGTGTTTGCATCACGGTTGACCTAAATTATCAACCTCCAGTCGACCAAATGATTAATACATGTGGATATGTCGGTTCAGTATGATCATACTAATAGCTGACTTTTGCAGCAACCTTTGGGTTCAAAGCGTTCTCCCTGTCTGTTTGTGTGAGTTCAACTGATGACCCCAACATCTCCATCCCCAACCCTCACTGTGTTGCTACACACACACAAACACAGGCAAACAAACCCCATCCATCCCTCTCATCCCTCCTTGCTGCATCTCTGGCACTTGCTCCTAAAAGTAAAGTGCTATTCTAGGAGCAAGGTAACAATCAACATGGCCAAGATCGTTAGCTTCAGTTTTCCCTGCGGGCCAGACACAGAAAATAACTTTCCCTTTTCTCTGGCATCTGCAGATACTGGGGTAAATGAAGACATACAGCCCCCAGGTCCAGTGGCCTGCTCAAGGTAACCTCTGCTGTCAGCACACATTTACCAATGCTGCAACCGAGGGGAGGGGGGTACAGAGAAAGGGGAAAATAATATGGCACCAAGGTAATGCCCCTGCGCATTATATTAATAAATAAATACCTCTGCCTCATCCCATCTCATTTCTATACAAATCCACATGGCAGAGATCCACACTGCATTTTTCCATACAAACATTTTGCAAATCTAGGTTTATTTAGTTAGATTTTTCTGCACACTGAGGCAGTTACGACTTTTTTTTAACCAATCCAACATGTATTTGGTAAACACAGTATATACATATATATATATGGAATATCAACAAAAACATTATATATTCTATATAATCATTTTCTAAATAATCAGGATGGCAAGAAATCTGCCGATGATGATGATGTTTAATCTTTATAACAAAATTATGAATCCCACCTATAGTTTTGGTATAAATTAATATTTTTATTATGTGTATGTTAAGATTTGAGATGGTTGGGTATGGTCAGAGTAAAAATCATACTATTGGCTCTGTCTAGATCTGTGGTTGAGTCATGAGCCAAGGAATCCAGGATATTACATTTTTTTGTTGTTTGTGTCAGAGTTTACGAGTTATGTTTGTAATATGCTTTAAAATGGCTATATGGGCTAAACGAACAGCATACTGTATTTGCCATCCAAGCAATAAATAATCATTGGATCACATGTACCTATACAGGTATAATGACTATCAACATAGGCTGCTTTTTCCTTGACTCGATTTTATGATCAAAGTAATGCATTGTGTTCTGTAAGGAGCCATCATTTAAGAAATGATAAGGGCATTTTGTCTAAATCAGCATTTCATTAACAGTGATTAGCAGATATTATCCTATCACTGTTACATTATTTGTACTATACCTAAAACATCCTCTTGCTTAATGTGGTCAGCAAAGTGTCCCTGCTGGGGCAAAGAAATCCCTCCTCAAATATGATTCATTGATCATTCGCTGTAATTGTAGCACTTCACAGGCATAGTCAGCATATCACAGTTATCCTGTCAGTGTGGTGGTGTGCCTTTTTATATCCCTCTATAAGCCCTGTTCACACTGAATGAAATTCCTGAGATATTCTGTCCACTGTGATAACTGTGGAAACAATTGATAAATTTAATCCAGAGAGAATCTGCAGTGTCTCATCAGTCAAGACTTGCTGTGAATTCTGAACCTGTGCAATTTATCTTAGTTGTGTACTTATTATTGCCCTGTACCTGAAAATACTTTGGATATTCAGGAATTCTTTGCATTTCGTTGCTTGTACTTGTGACAGGCGATTACAATAAAGTTGAATCCAATCTAATATAATCTAAATTTATCGCCACGATTTCTGAACATTTTAGGATTCCATAGATTGATCAAACGCAGCACCAGATCAAAATATATTGGTCAAGGCAAAGAGCGACTCAAACAACCATGGTTCCTCCTTCATAGATGTCTGTTACTGCCCTCTTTCGTTGCTCGTGTTCAAACAAGACAATATTATGATCTTCCACTTTTGCTTGTCAAGTAAACACTTCATAAAACACACAGTCATGCAAACATTAAGTGAATTTCTTCAATGTGAAACCTGGACAATGTTTTCAACTGAATTTGGCTGTAATGTGTTTCTCAGTCAATAAATTTGATACATAACCCTACTCAATTGATCCGTTTATTTGAATTGAAAGGTTGAATCTTGCTCACATTGTTGTGTTAGGGGTAGGGTTAGGGTTTTGTTTTTATGCTTCTAACTCTCCATGAACACATCACAGAAACAAAGCTTGCTGTTCATTCTTCCAGCACATTTTTGCACATTTGCACATTTATTACATATTTTGGCGGTGTTATTCATCTGAATGTCTGGCGTGTTGAGGTTTGAGACAGCACTGCCTTCAACCCTAACCCTTACAGACTTAACAGGCGTCCTTGAAAGTTTCATTTCATATATCAGACATCTAAAATAAAGGCAGCATTTTTATATAACAATTATTTTGACTTTGGATGTCTAAATTAATGATAGCAATCGGTTAGCCCACATTTGCCAACTGGACTATTCTCTACTCTACTATGAAATCATTGACTATTGGATGTCATCCACTCACTTTCTATTCAATTCATTGTAGCACAAACTAATTTATCTAAATGTGAATATGCAAAGAGTTAATCAGTGAAGATGGCAATGATGAACACATGGTGTGAAAATAACCTTATGAGACAATTTATTACTTATTCTAATGATTTACTTACTAACTAACTACTACTTATAAATCTCTAAATTCCACTTTCCACACCCTACCTATGCTGTGTCTGTTAAACCGTTCCTACTGCAACATCCCTGTCTGTCAATGTAAATTAATGTGCTTCTACAAACATCGTGCTTACCCAGTGGATCTGTCTGCTTTCACATGGCAGACCTGAAAAGTCATGCTATTCTCGTGCTATTAGCTTGTCACCATAGATATACATATACGATGGGATAGCAGGATGACTCGAAGACATGATGAAACAGTTATTCTTCACTTTATGTTGTAGTCCTGTGGTTTCATTCATTCATTTATAAAGCAGCCTGTGCAGGAGATGGGATCGTCCTGTGTTTTGCAGAGCAGAACTGACAGTCAACATGACTAAATGGGAAGCAGCATGCAGACCTTTCCTATGTGCCTCTACCCTATGTGTGTTATTGGTCTCTTCTTGTTCCTCTCGTCTTTCTTCTCAACTATTCCCGGCATTGTCTCTCTATCCGTCTCTCTCACCTTCCTCTCTTCCTGTCTACCAGCACTCCGGCTCCTTTGGGAGGTCATTATGGAAAAACTCAACAGAGACACCCAGCAGCTGCTGAAAACAAGGCTTTCAATATTTTCTACAACCTACATTACAAAAGCAAATGCTGGGAGCCAGGCGAGGGTGGTTAAGGTGGGGGGTGGGGGAACTACTAGGACATCTTTAGGGAAGAGAATGTTGCTTTGGTGAGCCAAACTTTAATATGTTGATATACCTACATATAAACCTGTACTTGATGCAGTGAAGGTGAGTCTGAGTCTTGTCTAACAAATGTGTACAGGCTGCAAAAGAAGCGCTCAAAGTACAAAAACTGTGGATAATGTGAATCAGGGGAGATACATTTCAGCAATCTAGGACAAAGACAAACTTGTATTTCTTCCTTCAAGTAGTTTGTTCACTTGGTTGCACAAAGCTGCATGCTTTTGGCTCCTTGCCTGTTGCTCAGTCGGCTAGTAAACAAAAGCCTGGGATAAATCCTCAGTAGATGCACTGATGGTTCTTTTCAACGAACATATCTCTTTCCCCCAGGCTGATTTCAAGTGTTCTTGATCAAGCTCAGGAAGTGACTGGCCAAGAGGACTTCATCACACTTCAGAGGAAAAGCAAAGTCTTTCCATTCTATTTTGGTGTACCAGTATATTTTAATAGAATTTATGATAACATCAGTATTTTCAGAAATCAATGTCTTATTAAAGACTGTAAATGTTGTGGAAGCACATTAAAAACGGGTGCGCTCGTCAAGATCTTCTGTCAGATAATTTCTGATGAATCTGTCAGATTATCTTCAGTTTTGTTCTAAGGATCGAACACATTAAAGGCTCATCTATAGCTCGAGAACTCACTCAACTAAGATACTGACATATCTATAGCTTTACAATTAAAGGATAACAATGCCAAGACTTTGGGAAACATGAGAATAACAGAGAATAACATACATTAGACTCCCCAATTCTTACAAGAACCAAAGGATGAAAGTATAATCCAAAGCACATCCCAAATAATAAACAGGACTACTTTATGTCAAACAAGCTTTCCAACCAGAAAACTCCTCATGGTCACCAGTATAGCAAATGTATCAATGTGTATGTCTGTACAAGATGATCATTTGGGAAAGCTGAAGTACTGTATATTGTGTATTAGATCAGAAATAGTATCCCTGGTTCAGGGGGCTATTTCAATACTGTTTGGCCCGAACAGTTTGGTCACTCAACATCCAAAACATGTCTTTGAGTCAAGGGGTGTTTGGCTAATGTTAGCAAAGCTGCTGTCTACTGTTCTATGTAAGAAGAAGCAATACCATACTTTTTTTCATTTAGAGAAAATGAAGCTGGATGCAACATTATCATCACCTTTAGACAATAAGTTAATGAGGAAAAAACTGTTATATTTGGCAACAGCGAAATGTCAGGCAGGGGCAATGACACACAAAGCTCCTTTGTCAAAATAAAGACATGGGAGTCAGTCAGGGAGACACAAAGCAAGAGCTCAAGTCAGTCTGATAAACCTGCTTATTCACACTAGATAGTGGAAATTTCATTTACAGCAAATAGAACATTTGCATTTGAGTCTACATGCTTACGTTGTTTTGACATTTTACATATATTTGATGGCTGGGGTTGGTTGCTGTCACTCTGTTTGTTATCCATTTGCCTTTATTCACTTATACATCATACAGTCACAACACATAGTATTTTTTGTAGTATTTTATTATCTTAAATTTCTACAGACTCTGGGTGCAGCAGCTCATGGTGTCAGGAGGAGAAACTGCCATTCTATACGTTTACTCACCAGCCACATAAGATACATATTCGATCAGCTAGAGAAAAAAATGGTTAAGATCATGTAGATCACGAGATTCAGTTGATGTTCACATCAAACATCAGAATGGTAATAAATGAGATCTCTTGAGTATTTGTTTTTGGTATGGTTGTTGGTGCCTGACATGCTGTTGTCAGTACTTTAGAAACTGGCTCCCAATGGCTTTGGAACCGGAGGGTCACAGGTTCAAGTCCCCGTATGGACCAAGACGAAGGGTGGACTGGCAGCTGGAGAGTTGCCAGTTTGCCTCTGGGACACTGCCGATGTGCCCTTGACCAAATAAAGTATCTTCTTAACATCTTCTTCTTCATTGAGGGACATAATTGGAAGAATGCCTTAGGGGAGGTCTGCCCTGTCCACTTCTCATGGTATTACTATCAAGATCCCGTCATCTCACTCCACACACCTGACGCTCATCTACCATCCAGGATTCATCAGCTGCAGTATAAAGTTCTATCTAAATTCTTCGCTGCTCTGTACGGTAAAGGCTTTGTTTATGTGCGTTGCATCGATAAATAGCTTTTGGTGAACATTTTAATAAAGCGTGAATGATGGATGACCACTGATAAATACAGCACATTATTAAGTCAAGAAGAAAGGAAAGTAAAACTGTGTAAATGGAGCATATTGTGCACTTGTCATTGCCCTTATTTGCATTATGTAACACTGTGCATGCAAAGTTGCAAATCTTTGAGTGTGTGTTTGGCTAGCATCTGTGTTTTCCTTGTGTGTTGTCACTACAGGCCTCAAGTAGCTGGAATAAGAACAGAGTGGGCTGTTTGGTAGGGGGAATTTAAAGAGACTCAGTGTGCACAGCAAAGCAGCAGCGTTCGATCAATATATTATTTACAAAACCTTTAAAATAGACCTGAAAGAAAGGAGCGTGGGAGTATTTTTTTTGCAATTTCTTTTTATTGAAGCAAACATTGTACATGACATTGTGCATACAGTTGTAGGATTAGGATTGCAATGATGTCATAGGGTACATACAGTTCTTACAGGATTATGTCAAGCAGCAATGTAGGCTACTACCAATCGCATCATAGGTTGTGATAGAGAGAGAGAGGGAGGAGAGGAACAGAAAGAGAAAAAATAAACAGAAAGAGGGCATCCCACCCAGAAACCCCACACAACCCCGCATTCACACAACCCCGTCCTGGATATAAAATAAAATGAAAAAATAAAATAAAAAAGAACTGATCAGTGTTCTGATATTCAGTCACTGGTCTGGCATAGCCTGTAAATCTGTGAGGTAAGAGAGAAAAGGTTGCCATCTCTGATAGAACTTATCAGTGTGGCCCCTCAAAGTGTACTTGATTTTCTCGATTCCAAGAAAGTACATTGTATCCTTAAGCCATTGCGAAATAGAGGGAAGGGTGAGGGATTTCCAATGCAGGAGCAAGCGTCGTCTAGCAAGCAAAGAGGTGAACATAATCATTTCCTTTTGTGGGCTGTTAAACTGGCGTAGGTAATACAAAGTGCCGAAGATGGCAATATAAGGGGAGGGTTGAACTTGCATTCCCAATATGGTGGACAGTGTGTTGAAGTAACCCGCCCAGTAGTAGGGCAGAGAAAAAACATGTGGCTAAGGTTGCAGTGAGGCCTCGAACATCTATTACATTTGTCATCTGCGTCTGTGTACATTTCAGCCAACTGGATTTAGAAAAGTGGACCCTGTGCACGACTTTGAACTGGATGAGAGCGAGACGAGCACAGGATGAGGCAGTATGCAGATTTCGTATGATTCCGTCCCACCCGTCTATATCCAGATGGAGTTCGACTTCAGTCTCCCAGGCAGCCCGTGTTTTCGAGTTAGATAGGTCCCCAAGGTTCAGAATGCGGGTGTAAATCTCAGATATGGTCCCTCTTGGTGGAGTCCTAAACGATAGCAGGTCTTCCCACATGAGTTGAGGGGGAGGGGAAGTTTTGGAATTTGCTGCAGGCAAAGTGTCTGATTTGGAAGTACTTAAATAATTGGTTAGCGGGAAGTCCGTGTTGAGTTGGAGAAGCTGTTGAAACTGCCATCGGAGTACAGGTCAAGGAAGCATTGTATGCCTTGGTGGTGCCATGCTGAGAAGGAAGAGTCCAGAAATGAGGGTGGGAACAGGTGGTTTGTTGCGTACTGGAACCAGGGGGGAGTCGTTTACGAATTTAAAATGTTTCCTGAATTGTTACCAAATCATTAGAGTATTAAGAACAACAGGGTTCTTGGTGAATTGAGAAGTCTTGGTTGGGAGAGACAGGTACATCAGGGCAGTGGCGGAGGAAGGGAAGGAGCACGATTGGGCTTCAAGCCTGCACAAGGGTAGTTCAGGGGAATTCACCCGGTAGCGAAGTTTGTCAATGTGGAATGCCCAGTAGTAGGATTGGAGGTTTGGCAGGGCGAGACCCTCACTGAACTTACCTCTTTGTAATAGTGGTCTGCGGATACTTGGAGGCCTCGCACCCCAAATGAAGTCAAAGAAACATTTCGGAAGGAATAGAGGAAGAGATTGAAACAGGTAAAGGAATCTGTGCAGGACATTCATTTTGATCACGTTTATTTTCCCAATTAAGGAGAGCGGTAAACTGTTCCATCTATGAAAGTCAGTTTTCAGGGTTGTAGTGAGCGCAGTGTAGCTGGGGGGCAGGAGGTCTGAGAATGAACGAGCGTTGGAGTATTGACACTGCATGTTTTACCTCGAAGATATTGAATTGCACATTCAGAAATGTATATGATTTCTGAAGCTTTTTCCAAAGCACATGATATGTTGATTTCCAACTTTCCAGGTTTGATTTCTGGGTTCAGTTTCAGTTGATTCCAGAATTAGTTGTGGTAAAAAATATAAACCTTGCAGAGACATTGATTTTCCCGAAACTACTATTGTGATAGTAATTATCATTTATTTTATTATTTCATGGTATTTTACTTGTTTTACACAAAAATGCAGTTGGACTGTTATTCTGCTTGCTGCTGCATTTAAAGACAGTCAGACAATTAACTGTCTGACCATTTGACAATTTAAGATCTGGAAAAATCCCAATTTCCTTCAGGACAATTACGTACAGTGTATCTTAAAAAGCATTACATTTATGGAATAAGTTTTCAATGATGCACAAAAATGAGCATAAGGAAATCAACACTGTAGATTTGGTTGGTGTTGTTGTAGGAGACCAAATTTGAGATTATGAAATATAAAAACCAAAGAAAGAATTGTTGTTGAATTGAACGTTGAAAGGGGTCCAAGCTTTCTGATGTTAACAGTAAACCATGGCATGTCGGCAGGGGGACAGCTGTGAGGGAATGGCATTTCAGACGAACAGGAGAATAATTTGTTTTCTCAACAACATTTCTTCATGTTAGTAAGTCAATCTTAAATACTGGACTAATGTTTTTCAAGTTTAGGGGTGGGCGTGGCTCAGGAGGGTAGAGTGGTCATCTTGGAATCAGGAGTTGATTCTGGACTCCTCCCAGAGAGCGTGTTGTTAAGCAAGACATTGAACCCTTAACTGGTCCTGATGTGAATGTTGGCTCTAAGCAGTATGTTCCTGCCATTAGTGTATGTAAAGCATTTTGATAGAAGTGCTACACAGGTACAGAATTATTTAGTCTATTTGAGATATATGACACACATTCAATACTGTTTATCATATACTATGAATCTTTAACACAAGTCACACATGTATTGCAATGTAAACAAGGTGCTAAATACATCTCTATTAATATAACAAAACAGATTCACCAGTAAGTAATATGGACGCTGCTTTCCAGATGAAGCATCTTTTGGAAAACACCAATGCATTTCTCACAAAACATTTTCATAAGGACAAGCAGCAGTGATTGGATGCAACGATAAAAACTGTATGCTCCCTCACACCAAGAAGGTCATGGGATTGAAGCAATGTTCTTAAGTTTGTATGGGTTTCTTCTACATGTGCTGGTTTTCCTGCCATTGCTCTTGTGAAATAAGAGCATTTATTGCTTCATTATAGGACAGATGCATTGTTTGACTGAACAGAACAGTACTGTACAGAGTGTGGCCTTTACAGGCTGATTGGCAGCTAAATAAATCTTTCTTCAGATGAGTGCTGCTTATAATGATGGTGTCTCTCCAGTACTTATATATATATACAATTATACATAATTTATCTTTAATGAACTGTACTGTCCTTACTTTAATGATCCACAATTTTTTGTTTTCCTTGTGAGCTGTAACAAAAGGCAGTTAGCAGTGAGAACAGTCGAGTGCTGCTTTAAGTGTGAACTCAGTGGGTCACTGCGGACAAGGTAGTAGTCATTTTATCACCAATCCATAAAGCTTGGTGATGTTTCTATCTAATTTGGTGCCACAGATCCTCTGGGCAGTGGTCCCTAAAGTGGGGCCGCAGAGCTATTGCGCGGCGCGTGATCAGAAGAGGAGCAATATGAAGTACCTCCTCAGGTGAATGAATGAGGTGATACATCTTTGTCTCACTGCAGGAGAATGAGCGTCCAGATAACGATATTCCTCCATGTATCTGTATCCTCTGTTATCAGGTTCGTCTGTCTGTTTTTACTGCAACTCTTCGACCTGGTTGTTTTTTATCGGTGCCGCTTCACAGTTTGCGCTGTGATCAGCCGGTCTGATGCATCGTTAGCTTGGCTAGCCGCTAGTTTAGCATTACAAGCCCAGTTGTGAGGGATTTAAATAATAATTATTAACAACTTATTCGTATCGCAGCAGGAGAATGAGCAATTATCCACTGCAAGGTAGGAGAGCCACGGTCACATCCTACCTATATGAGTAGCCTCAATGAAAAACAAATACAGGTCAAAGATGGACATTTAAAATGAACTAAGAGTGTCAGTCGGACAGCTGCAACCCCGATTTGAAAAGATCTGCAGCACAAAGCGAGCCCACACCAGTCACTGAAAAGATGTGGGGATTAAAGGTGTGATTTTTGCAAAGAGTAACTTAATTTTAAACTTCTTTTACAAGGCATTACACAGTTGGACTTCCAGTCTTTAATAATTCCACTCTAAAGGTGATTTGTCAGTGTATTTTTTATTTTGTTTTGTTAAATAATAAGTTGCAGTTTTATGAATAACAATGTTTAAAATGAATACCAGTTGAGTTTGGAGGCTAAAGATGTGTACATGTGTGTGTGTGAGTGTCTGTGTGTGTGTTTGTGTTGGTGGGGGTGGAGGGGGGACGTATGGAGGGGCGCGAAAATACTTTCATCTATAAAAGAGGGTCCCTGCAAAAATAGGGGAATGCAGGTGAATCAAAAGGATCACAGTATTACAACAATGACTGGGGATGGAGTCAATGCTGAGCAAATTAGTGAGTTATAAAACCTTTCATAGTCGAAATCTAAGAAAACAATATTCTTTGTTTTTTCCTCTAATGTTATCACTGAGGTGCTGACATCTGTTGTCCATAGCAACTACAGAGACTTACAACATCCTGTGTTTGGCTTGTGTGTCCAAGATGAGGAGGCTGATACACCTCTGCTCCGCCGGTGGTGATTTGTATAATACGTGCAAGGAGTTGCTTCATTGAAGCTGAGCTATTGAGGGAAAGTGCAAAATCATTAACTTATTGAATAGTTCATTGAGTTTCTACAGTTGACTGATAATTAAACAACATTCAATCAATGTGAGAAGGGAGATGCAGCTGCATTAAGCAGATGAGATGGTCTTAACCTCTGCAAAGTGCTTGGATCAATGTTGTGTACTAAATGATAATGTTATGTTACCTTACATGCTAAATTCAATCATTTAATACTACTATTTGTGTTACAATCACATATTGTTGATTTTTGAGTATAACCGATGTTATGACAATTGTAAGTTAAAACCCTTTTTTTTTACACAAGGGATATAGGCCAAAGCTAAGGGTGGCAAAGTTTCAGTATAGATAAGTTCAATATATACAAGTTTCACATATATAGTAACTCATGCACGCAAAAACATTGTGGTTCCCTTTGCTGTGGAAAAGGGTGCTACTATTTTTGAGTTTTGAGTTTTCAGTGACAGCTGTACTTCTACAACAGTTTGATAGCTATGCTCAAGTCTGCTTTCACATAGCTCCATCAGTCACATGTCTTAAAAGTCTCAGTGGACTATCAAGAGTTTGCCGACTACAGGAGTTCAAGGTGGCCATAATGGATTGGGCATTGGGTGATGCTCAGGACCCTTTTACTTGAGAATATTATCTTGGTATCCTTATTTGTTATATGCGTCATAATCTACTCTCATTACTTGGGTGGTGCTTTCATTGTGAACAAATCGTTGTAGGTGGGCTGTTGATGAAGTCAATCCTTCCTCCCTGCTCACCTAGTGTATGATATACATCCATTTTAAATGTAGCTAATAACTTTTTTGAGTGGGTTACTGAAGTCCACATTCCATGTGTAGTTACTCGTTTACAATCAATCATTAACACCGATTGAAAATAACTTCAACTTCAAATTGTGCATACATTTTGGCTCATGATGTCTCATCTGGATGTATTGCATTTATACCTACACAATGTGAGCCTGACCACGTAAGTATGTGGCCCAGCAGGCATTCTAATCACATATATCATATTCAGATACACAAGATCTCAAGATCTATTAAGTACAATCAACCCTTTCCCATCACTGTAGAATCCACAGCATGTGCTCTGCACAAATAAAAGTAAATGCACTGAAAACACTGGAAGTCTGATCTGAATCTAATATTAATTCCCAAATCAAACAGTATAACAGATTGTAGGGCCAGGCACACTGATGGTTTTGCTGTAATGATAGCAGCAGTTGGATTTAACACTGTAAATAAAGGACACAGAGCAAAGTCCCCTCATCCTCAGCAGCGCCAGTGCTGTATTGATCACACACAGGCAGGTCCCATGAAATCAGCTGAAAGGTCAAGCCGGCGGGGCTCTGTCTGCAAATTATGAAAATCTCCGACTTATCTGTGATTATAATCGCAGTCCACCACCTTCATGTTTTTTCCTGGAGACAATTAGCATCTGGAAGGGAACATGTCAGACTGAGTGGATTCATTTCATTCATTTGGAAGATTGTACATGGCATGTATAAGAAAAAGAATTCACACAGGGAAAATGATGTTCTTATTTTATCCTCTGGTCGTGATCATGACATGGACATTCTCTTAACTGCAAAGCCTGTTTTGTAGATTCAGGCTCTGCTTGGAAGATAACGCATTTCATACTCTGCACACACTTGAAATCTGAAGTACATCAGAGTGCAGAAGATCACTTTGTTCGAATACTTGCTCCTGTTATGAAGCCAAAGGGAGATACAAACATGAAACTAGGGACAGGACAGGAGGGGAAAGATTTTGTCTCATAGAAGAGTGCAATTTCTAAAACAGCTTTGATCACATTTATTCCTTTATGGTGAAACTGGGGTTAACTATGTATTTGTAATTGAACAACCTAGTCATTGTGTTTACATTACATTACATTACGATCATTTGGCAGACGCTTTTATCCAAAGCGACTTACATTACATTACCACCCTTCGCAGAGGGGGGAGCAATTGAGGGTTCGGTGCCTTGCGAACCTCGAACCGGCGACCCTCCGGTTCCCAAGCGGAAGCACTACCCACTGAGCCACTGCCTCCTGTTTGTTGGTTTGAAAGTAGAATTAGTTTTAGGGATAACATTTCCGATATACACAAAGTTCATAATGTAACAAACTGCTTTTGCTAATTAACTAAGATTTATGCTACAATGATTTTTCTTCGGGTAATGGCATCATCACACTCACCATGGGAATGAGCTGGAGCAGCAAAATCCACAATCTTCCACAAACAAAAATGTGTAGGGAAACTTAACTACTGGCTTCTTTCAGTCTCTGCCTGAAAAGGCACTCAGCCAGAGGGAAAGAAGTCATCTTCTATCATTCAAAAGAAGTAACACATGAGGGACCGCGGTATAGTCAGTCCTATTCTTCCTTCCTCTACGTATTGTTTGTTGTAGTCCTGACCCTGGTGGTCTGGCCATTCAGAAGCAGTGGGCTGAAAGAATGTAATCAAAGTTTTCTTTTTGGACGACAGATGAGGACACAAGGGAGCACGACGACAGCGGTTTGTGCCCTGGGGACAGATAGGAAAAAGGCAGATCTCAGCTGTCCTTTAGTCAATCTGTGCTTGCTCAAAGGAAGAGAATGAGGTAGCAGTAGTGGTGCTTAGGATGGGGGTGGCAGGGTGGGGGTTGAGTAGGAGGGTGAGAGGATTTTGCCTGAGGGCACCCATTCCTGCTGCAGAATCTCTTTTAATAAACTTTTAACATTCACAGGGAAGAAAAATCCATACTCACAGGAGGTGACTTCTTCTCTGTGTCTCTATGAGCTGCAGCTAACTAAAAGCCAACATGTTTGACATGTTAGTGTGTACAGGTAGCAGTACAGGCACAACACAGACACCATCTCCAAACTGCCAACTCTTTCACGGTAAACTGCCTTTTTTAAGGGGAAAATGTTATATTCTGATGTTGATGATCCCAAATAACACTAGAGCCTAAGGGGTCTGACATTGTGGTTCATTAATTTCAATGATTTTTTTGGACCTCATGACCTTTATGATCATGCTGTCAGCAGGACAAACTGTAGATGTCTGGGTGCCTGTGGTGGCCAAGGTGCTGATCCAGCTGATCCAGCTGGCAGAAGAAAGGGAGCTGTCCAAGGGAGAGAGAGCACTGCAAAACAGTGTAACAGTTGTTCAGTCCGATGTGATGGATTAGTAATGCAAATGACCGAATTGATAGTGCAAATAACAGTAAAGAGTGCAATGATCCTAGTGAAGTGATGACGTAGAGTTCAGCAGGGTCACAGCCTCATGAAAAAAGCCCTTCCTGAGACTGCTGGTATGGGAGCGGGGCTTCTGTATTGCCTGCTGGATGGGAGGAGGGTGAAAAGTTTGTTGTTAGAGTGGGAGGAGTCCTTGATGATGTTTCTGGTTTTACCCAGACAGCATCTTTGGTAGTTGTTTTCGATGCTCTCCCAACTGTCTGCTAGTGATCCTGTGGGCAGTTTCACCACCCACTTGAGTGCTTTTCGGTCATGATGAGGAGCAGTTGCCGTACCATACTGTGATGCAGTTTGTGAGAATGCTCTCAATGGTACAGCGTTCAAATTTCACCAGGATCATGGGACAAAGTGAGCTTTCTTAAGGCTCTGAAGGGTGGAGGAGTTTAGAGATCAGGTTGGATTATCGAAGATACAGATGCCAAGGAACTTGAGACTGGACACAAGCTCCACTACAGCTCCTTTGATGGAGATGGGGGTGTGTGCATGGCTCCTAGTCCGCCTGAAGTCCACCATGGTCTCCTTGGTCTTCTGGAACAGATATGAAATGGTTCTCTGTTGTTGATTTGGCAAACCTGTTTTTTTAAGCATTCCAGTTGATCCAGACAGCCAATTTTGAGTTGGATTTCAATTTGAGGGCAAAATGTTACATTCACACGATTTTGTCAAGGTTACTGTGAGTCACCAACAGTCTTTAATGCTGCATTAAAGGTAAACCTTGAGTCACTTGTACTGCCGGCAGGTAGAGCTCTGTGAGAGCATGTGTAACAAAAATTGTAGCTGATAACAGACACAGAAGCTGAATTATCTAAACTGCAGTTTTCTTCTCAGAAGGTCACTTTCTTTGTTCATGAGTGCAAAATCCTCCCACCCAAACGAATTATGCCAGTCACACAGACAGTTGACAAAGGTGGGTCCATGACTACAGACTAAGACCTGTTCCCTACTTTCCACTCAGTGGCAGCGAGTGAGTAAGTAAAGTTAAAGGGAAAGCCACCTGGATCCATGCCAGACACTGCAAAGAAAATTCCAGTTGCCAAAGTAAGACGAAGGGGGCAACAAGCGCCCTCCACCAGTAGTGTGCCAAGCTCCAATTGAGTGATGTGCAGAGTGAAGCTCTGTGTCATCAACACACATCTAATTGGTTCAAGCCAAATCATTTCTGTAGCGATGAAGACCCCTCATGAAAACACATACATTATGTTTTTTTATTATCTCCCTCACAGTCAGCTCCATATGGCTTTCTTCCATGGGGAGAAACAATTTACAATGCACTCAAAATAGAAAGCGTTGGATATGATACTTGCCAGCCAAGGAAGAGTTTGTAACATAACTTTGTTAAACTTTGTTTGTAATATGAATGATTGTACTTACATTGCAGATAACATGTCGATATTGACTCCCACTTGAATCATCTGTTGCATGAAGAGAAAAGCCAGGACTCTCTGGCCCCTGACGGATGGAGCTGGTGGATTTGGCTGACTGACGGTTGGAAAGCTGTGTTGACAAAGATGTTATTGATTTGCTCTGTTATAATTCATGCTAATGCTTCGATTGCTTCTCTCATTAGGTCTACTGTTGGACTGATGAAAGTGCCTAATGACATTGTAGTCCTGAATCTTGGTTCACCCCCAGGGTGGACCTACCCCTACTGAGTTGTCAATTTTCTGATCTAGATGACATGAATTATTGAGTTTATTTGAACTAATATCTAATAATAACTCTTCTGATTGTTCATATGCATCACAGCAATAATGAATATGATAGCAATGATAACTGAATTTTTTTCCCTTTCCCTCACAATCCAACTAGTCGGTTTCTCCAGTAAAAGTTTTCCCCCACCAGTGTTGCCTGGTGCCTGCTCACGGGGGAAATGTTGGGCCATATTTAAATTATTTTTTTTTGGTTTTGTCTTTAAATGTTGTTCTTTTAAATTATTAATCATTATTCTTTTTAGATGATTACACTGTTGAGTTGCTATTTTGATTGACTGATAAAATTCTTCTTGTTTGATGTTTTAGGTTGAATACCAATTTTGATTATTCCATAAGATTTGCCTTTAATGTTATTGTGAGCTTCAGTATGCTCAAAAGGGTGCTATGGTCATGGATATTGTAAGGGCAAATTAGCTGTAACTGTTATGTGACCATTTGATAGCTGTATCTAGTATACCATGTAATACTGACCAGTCATCAGGTTTTTACACAATCTTTAAGTATGTCATTGTGCATGGTGGCACTCTAACCTGTAATATTCATCATATCTATCAAATGCATGTACTATTCTTTTGGTGCTTAGACCAAAAGAATAGTACATGCAGTATGTGATTTTTTCTGTCTTGAACAGGAGTGGTCTGTCTTGTCTTTATCAATGTTGTGAGTAAAACTACTGGTCAGCTAGGCGACTCTTACAAGACTTGGAGCCACTTCATGATGCGCTGAATTAAACCTACCAAATCACAAGTTTGTGCTTTTCTCATATTTTCTAACAGATTGGCACAACAGGTCCTTCTACAACCTGTGTCTTTGTGTAGCAGGAAACACCACAATTTTAGATGCATTTGGTCATAAATTCCAGGTGGAAATACATTTCGACTGACTTTTTGTTGCTTTAAGTCGAGTATATTTCTGCAAATATCCTTAAAAATTAAAACATTCTGAACCAGACATGTGTGCCTCTCTTTCCTGGTGAATCTTACCCATGGCCCATATTTGGTCTAAAAACATTAGAAGTAGCGCAGTTTCACAGAGAAACTGTGCTGGATTGCTTTCCCACATGTTCTCTCTGGAATCTAATTGCACGTCAATAAGAAATGAATGCATTCATTTGTTTATACATTGATTCATATATTGAATCACTTTGGCCAAGAAGTGTCTCAGGTTGTTAACAGCCAAGAGCCGAGTCACCTTCAGATCAAACAGGAGGCCGAGCAGCTGCTGTGATGTGTTCAACGTCAGCAGCTATTACCAGTAACAGAGCACACACACACACACACACACACACACACTTCATTGGTGCAGATTTAACATTAAATGTAATACATCTGATCTGTATTTGAAATGATTGCGGCAAACAATGGCATTTCATTGTAGTATTTCTGTCTCCTTTTCTATGTGTGTACCTGCAAGAGGGGGTACTGCAGTTCAACAGTGCAAGTAGTGTGTGATAAAGCTAACGAGTTGGCAGTTATTGCATCCGTTTTGCATCTTTGCGCTCCCTGCTTAAACTCTGCAAAGAAGCTCTTGGAGGAATCCATTTGCAAGGAATTTAATCATTCTTTTGAACAGCAACCTCAGTTTCTGCATGTACCTACTGCCAGGCTGTATCATACACAGGTAGCCCTTGAAAGGCAGAGACAGAGAATGAATGAGCTCATGAATGTTTAATCAACATTTTCGACACGCAGTAACAACAGCCATTTATATTCCTTGAGATGACATCCAGTGTGGATGTGCGGGTGGCTGATCTATGTTTAGCCATGCAAATGTGGGGATTAAAACTTCCGGCTAGGCTGGAGAGAAGCAAAGCACTCGCTGATAAATTAGTAATTCCTGGAGAATCATACACACACTTCCATGTGTGAGACCTCATTTTTTGTCGCTGGTTTCTGCCCAAATATAATGTAAAATCATTTCAGAAAAGTGTTTGATGTCAAGAATAAACTGTGAATGTACTGACTTCCCCATGTGTTGGTGACAAGTAAGCAAGTACAATGAGTGATGGCTTCTGGATGCAAGAAACACCCAGAAATTACGCCCATCCACTTTAGCATCAATCAGCCTGAGGCGCAAAAATTGGCCAAAAAAAGCTCATTTGGGTCTTGCATTGATGTGTTTCTCTCAAAGGTGAGTCATTTGTTCCACACGCAGACACTCTCTAATTGGATTGTAAATCTTTGGTGATGATTAATCATACGACCTGCTTCAGAGGTGCTAATGAGGAACTATTTTAGCTTGATGACATCGCCACAACCCACTGCCGGTAACTATGGGCTCTAAGTTTTAACCCGCGTTAGAGGGAACTGCCATTTGTTGCTTTCCTGGGACAAACTAAGAAATGCTCAAAACTTTGCTCCCAAATGTGTGGTGGGCCCTCTGCAGTGGCAGATTACAGTTAGTAACAGCCACTAATGGAGCCATGAGCAAATCTGTTTTGTCTTCCAATTTGAAAAAAATCCAATAGCTTGCTTAACCAGCAATGAGTAAGAATGTGTAGCCAATTATTACAATGGGTGCTTGGACACCACATTCCTGCAAGAATAATTTCCAGCCTGTCCATTGTAGCCAGCAACAATTTAGAGACAACCAATCAGAGCTGCAGCATGTTTGCATACTGTTGCACGTCCATCCAAAACAGCTTGTTCTGTAAATGAAAAAAAGACAGGAAAGGGCTGCAAATTTGTTGCAAAAACAACAAACTCCACAGGCTAACAGGAAGTATACTAACATGCTAAAATGAAGACAAATATAGGTCCTTTAAATGTATCTGACACTTTCAAAGACAACTTTTTTCTATAGACTGATCTGATTAATGGAGGTAATGAGAAGAAGCACAGGTTCATATTTTTGCTGCTCCTTGTGCCTCTTTTTGGTATGTACACCTGCAGGTACCCAATTTCACTTTTCCTACCATAAATCTTGTATGTATTGCATGTCTGCCAGTACAGCTGTACAATCATTGCTAAACACAGCCAAGCTGCAAAAAGTACCCCCAATCCTTCTTCCTCACCTTTACAGATCATTTAGTAATTACAGATAATTGAAGATGCTTTCAAAAATCATTCTGTGTGACAAGGTTTTGAGAAAAATGTCACTGTATGACAACATGGATTCTATTCTGGTACTCATGTGCGCCCATTGGTAGTAGAGGTTCTGTGTGATGTCTTTGTGCAGTCCTTCAGGATGAGATGTTGGCCACCAGAATGTAAATTGTGTCTGAAATTATGTGGCTTTCGTCGTCCACTTCCTTTGCGATACTTGAAGATGCAGTTTGGCTTAAGTTACCAACTTTTGGTCTCACAGCACCACAAGACTAACAAATCCTATTCCTGGTCTTGTATCAATTCAGATAAGTACAAATTCATGATAGAAACAGGATATTTGCATAGAGTCCTTAGCCTCCTGTTGTGATCTCATTTGCCTGCCAGGGGTGCTGTGATCCCGCCACTTCACGAGGGACAACCAGGAAGCTAATCAACTTGGACTGGACTGTAGCGGCTTAGTTGTTTCTGACAGGTGCAGTTTTGCAGCATGTACTTAAGTCTCATCACACTGTATCTCCCTGGCAGCTTTTAGCATCTGCTGTCCACCCCCATCGATTGAGGCCGTCTGTGCAGGACTGGCTGCATAATTCTGTTTAATATATGAGGAGCAGGGGGACTCGAGGCTTGTCAAAGGCAATACTGACTGATCCAACTGGCCTCATGTTAATGTGGCCCGTCAGGGCTCCATCAGGACAGAGCACAGAAGAGCGCTCTTTCTGCTGAATCGTCAAACATCAGAGGTGGACTGAATCTACAGGTGATCTAAGAATACAAAGACAGCGTGAGAAGCAAAGAAACAGAGAGGGAACATGTAAATGTGACCAAGGTGCCCCAACAACAGCTGTTAAATGGAATTTTACTGAGAAAAGTGTCTGTGTGTTGTAAGATTCACTAGTTTGCATCAGGTATACAAGTTCCCGCAAAAAGCTTGTAATCATTTCACAAATGCATAATTTCTGACATATTTCAGTTGGTCAAACACAATTTTCTGCCTTTTGTATAGCCGCAGAGCTCTCTGTCTGTGCATGTATCCAAAATGTTCTGGCCAGCATAATGTTTTTTGTTTACATGCCACATTTTGGACATGCTTTACATGTTAGGAGTACATCAATAAAAAGGCCTGTTTTGCGAAAATGTAATAATTGAAGTTATATTTTTATTTGCAAAGAAACACAGGTCAAATTTAGAACAACTGAGATGCTAAATAGAAGGAGACAAATGTTTTGGGGGTTTTCTTGTAATCACTGTCAGAAATGAGTAAAAGTAGTATTTCAATAATTTATCATTGAAATAAGCCCCCCCTAAACCCCCCAACTAGCATTTAGCTTCAGCAAACTACAGAGTGGCCAGCCAGAGCCCAGAAATCAGCTGCCCAGCGGCGGTGCATTTAAATTTTCACATGCCATCCTATCAGCTGTCAGCTGTAACTCCGCTAAAATATGTAATAAAGTTGCACTGTAATGTTCTGAAACGATCACCATGTCTCAGACAATACAGACAGTTTTCTTGTGAAAATTAATTTATAATATAAATTTAGATTTTTGTTTCCGTAAATAAATAAAAACTCACTTTTCTTCCTTTAAAACCACTTAAGCCAGTGGTTCCAAAACTTTTCTCCAGGGCCCCTGAATATTTTCGTGCCCTCCCCTTTGCTAAGATCACAACTTAATCGGCACATCTTTTCAGTGACTGGTGTGGTCCTCACTTTTTTGCTGCAGATCTTTTCAAATCGGGGTTGCAGATGTCAGACACATAGTTCACTTTGACCTGTATTTTGTTTTTATTGAAGCTCACATAGGTAGGCTGTGGAAAAAGGAAGGAGTGTGGCCATGGCTCTCCTGCCTAGCAGCGGGTAATCACTCATTCTCCTGCTGCGATACGAATGAATTAATAATAATAATTACTTAAATCCCTCACAACCGTGCATGTAACTGTGTGCGATTCCTATTTTAGGAAGAGAGACGCAGGTATTGCGTCACAGTGGGTATGTGGACAGGCGCGAGAGAGGGCGCTTCAAAATTTGCGCTGCGATTGAACACAACACGCGCGCTTCGAAATTTGCGTTTTAACCATTAATGTATGTGTGAAACCCTTACCTGGAAAATCAATGCCCTTTAAAGTACAACTTAGGAAGCGGTTTTATGTTGTCTTGTAAATTGTGTGAGCCCTCCTCACCTACAGCCTCATAGTCCATTATCCACCTTTAAAACAAGCCTGAATATACAGTATATGTATGTATGTGTATATTTATATATATATCAATTGATTGATTAATATATCAAATTTGGATTAAACTGAACTTTAAGGGAGCTCAATACCACAACAATGCTGTAAACCAAAAACGTTTTGCTCAACCTGGGACTGCAATCTACGAAATATGATGAAATATTCTGTAATTTCTTCAAAATTAAAAAAGGGCACGACTGCCAAACTTTTCAATGTTGTCTTTTACCAGCTGGGAGTCCACAATTCGACCACAGCGACGATATGAGCACAAACTGGTGGAACAGAATCAAATTCAGTCATCTCTGGTTGTGGAAATGTGTTTGTTACAGGAGGCTGTCCTGATCCCGTCATCCTGTCTGCTCCTCCCTGCCCTCCTCTGCTATTGTGGGTTCCTTTGTTTGTCTGTTCCCGTTTTCACTTGCTTGTCTGTCACGTGTCTATCTCTGCTCAACTCCCTGCTCCCTGTTTCCCATTTTCCACAATCAGCCCCAGAGCATTAACAGGACATTTCCTCACAACTCTTATCCTCTGTATTTGATGATGTTGTCCCAAATGTGAGTTTTCTCGCACTCTTGGACAATGGCTAAGGGAAGGAACCCGACCCTCCTTAATAATTTATCTCACATAAATATAAATACCGCAAACAAACAGTGTGTTTTAAGCAATAATGTGTTTTGAGCAATAATGTGCACAGGGCTAAGGGCTTTGAGCAAAAGTTTGCTTCAGTGCTGAGCAGTTGCAGCTTTCAAAATTGCAGCCAAAATAAAACAAAAGGAGCAATTTTTTGTCTCCTTCCTTCTAAATATCAAGCTGGGTGATCTGCAAGACATAGTTAGCTCCCTAACAGAGCTATGAGTAAGAACTGTGGATTATTTACTTAGAAATGTATTTGGCACAGTTGCTTTGGATAAACAATAGATATAAAGGACTCATCACAGTAGTTTTCAGAGTTTTTTTTGCCAGGTTGCATATCACAAAGCTGACTGGAATACAGGCAATGTTATTTACAAATTTAGGAAATATGGTATTGTACAGTAAGACACTGTGTGAGTATTAATTATTATGTTGTTTATTATCAAGCTATCAGGATGAGGCTCTCTGTGGATGTGGAGCATAAGTACAAGCAAAAAGTTTTTATCTGTATTTATTTTGAAGTCATGGTAGGTGTGATGAACTATAGCTGTGGGATTGAGTTTGTTATTGTGCGATGGTACTGGTGGGACACAGTAGTGCTCAGTGCCACAGATCAGAGTAATAAATGTCATTGTAATGTTATATAATGTGTTAACACACTCGTCACCCAGGTCTCTTGTTTCCTACTTCATGTTCACTACTGTGGTAAATTATGTCTCTGTTTGCCTGATATCCTCGATGTGAAAGTAAGTTTACTTTAAAACAGAGAACTCCCTGGCTTTATTTGGACACTGTTTTTGCTCTTTCTGACCTTCCTGATTTGTAGGCTAGCCTTCACTACGGAACCTGCCCTGTTTGCTTTGGACTTTTATATTGTTAGGCTTTATCTATAGAGCCATGCCTGCCCTGACTTTGTTTGTATTTTTTTGTAGGTACTGTATTTGAGTTGTTGTTGCTATTAAAGCTGAGAACCTTCACAGACTTGCTATTGAAGACTAGCTTCTTGCCCTCAGGACCCCCAGTCCACACTTCCCTTTTTATGAAAGAACATGGACTCAGGACACTTTGCTTCTTCCACAATAGGAGCATAGAGTGGAGCAAAGGGAGTCCCACATGGCCATCCTCACTAATGGACTTTTGAACCTTTTGAAATGAGGAGCCTGATTATATTCTGTGAGTGTTGTCCCTTTTCAAAAATGACCCTGATGCGATTGAATATGCAGCAATTTACATAAAAATGTCAAGGGATTTAAGAGTAAGACTCACACAGTTGACATTTTTTATTGCTATTTTTGCCCCCCCAAAGGTTAAACAGATTGGGATTAAAATGTATAGGGGCAGAGTGTACAGGTTTACGTTTCGCATTCCCTCCTCATCCATTTATTCTGGGAGACAGTAAAGTCTTAGCTACAGTATGCTGCCTGAATCACTTGACTGGACTCGCCAGATGTACAATAAATATATTTGTACAACAATCTATCCTTTAGTGCAATATACATTCACTACTTAAAAACACAGAATATACGATTAATATATATATATATATATATATATATATATAAAGCTTGATTTCTGGTTTTATTTTTCCAATTGTAAAATGATACAGGGCTAATCTGGAACCAGTGTGATCTTTTATTTTGAACCTGTGACCTATTTCCTGTTTGCTTACATGCCAGGATGGTTAGTGTGTGTAATTAAGGAGGGTAATCAATGAGACTCAGGCTGGGAAGATTAGTATAGCACGTCACTCAATGTAACATATGTAGGCATAGTAATTATGCTGGCCTGTGGTCAGAGTGAGAGTTTCAGTCATCTTGGTGGCGCTGGTGAAACATTACATTCCTGTACTTTACTTTGCAAACACAATTCTGGCTTCACTGTAGTCTGTATTTTATAACTGTACAATAGATAGATAGATAGATAGATAGATAGATAGATAGATAGATAGATAGATAGATAGATAGATAGATAGATAGATAGATAGATAGATAGATAGATAGATAGATAGATAGATAGATAACCCTTGCTTTGGTCGACACCACCGTGCATTTGAGTTCTGATGGGGCAGCAAAGCGTTTTATGACTGCAAGGGTATTGATTTTCTCGGTCAATGGGAGCACAATAAACAACACACACATGAAACAATATACATGGTATACAGTATCCACACAATAAGCTTGATGTTCGTTCACCGGTGCGTGTAGGGATCTTTTCCAACGGAAGTCGATCACCATCTCCCCAGTCTTACTGGTGTTGATCTGCAGGTGATTCCGATCACACCAGCCGACAAAGTTGTTAATGAGTTCCCTGTACTCCAGATCGTTCCCCTCACACACGCCCGATGATGGCTATATCATCAGAGAATTCTGGAGGTGGCAGCTGTCTGTGCTGTCGGAGAAGTCTGATGTGTAGAGGTAGAAGAGGCTCCCGTACAGCAGAACGGTTCTGGAATGTTTTGTAATCAATAACATTCCGGGCATCAAGCAAATGCTCAGATGTCAGAAATTACAGGGTGGCAAATAATTCTCAGGAATTGGAAGATGGCATCCGTAAAGCAAAGATGTACAATTAAATAGGAATGCACAATTGTTTTACAGTCATATTGTGTATTTTCAAATGAATAAGTATTACAGAATTTTTTTTTACAAATCTAAAGACTTACTTTGGTATTAAAAAGAGCACATTAAAAACAGTTTAAGATCTTGAAACTCAATCATCAGGACTGTCAGGCTTGACTGGTGACCTTCCTGTCTCAGCTTGGGACTTACTTATGACTTGCAAAAGAGTGACTCGGTCCTGCCTCTGGTGATTGGCATCTGTCAGCTCTATTTTATACCATATAGCAAGAAAACAGTAAAGTAAGGTATGAGGTTATGCTCTAATAAAACACGCACACATAGAAAGAAACATTGAAACTGCATAATTTGTAGAACAACCATTGCAGTCTTGTACATGTGCAGCAGGTTTGGTAATTTCAGACATTTGAATGCAGTTACAATCTAGTCACTGAGAAAAGATCACAAAATATAAAACATATACAATTGTGTTTCATGAGAAACAAGACACTTCAGAAAATAAGAGAACAATCAGTTGCAGGTCACTGTTAGTGATATCAGACACTCTTGTAAAGCTGTGGAAAGCTGCTTTAATCAAGCTGTAACCTCAGGGGGTCCATTAAACAAGATTCTTCACCACCCTGCAAACGATTGTGAAGTGAATACTAAAACAAGCAGAGGTTGTCACAAAACTTAATCAATGCTATTATAATGGCTGACTGCTTTAGATGAGAAGAAAAGCCTCTCAAGGAGACGTTTCACACCCCAATCAGATACAAAAATGGCTGCTGCTGCTGCATTTATGGTGCTTCCGGCCAATACGTCACTGCGCAAATATACTTTTTTTTTTCTCAATTGAAAAAGCTAAATTGTACTCGAATCACAAGCCAATGTAGCCCAATTCTATTATTAAATGCTTGGTGCAAAAAATGCTCCAAAACAGATTCCGCTTCAACTTATTCTGCTTCTTTTTGTGATATTTGTTTAACAATAATAGCATTAATGTCCTGGTTTTTGTTTTATAATTCGTCTCATTATTTATAATTGTATTATATGCATCGATTGTGTGAGTAAATATCACTGATCATATATATATATATTAAATTGTATATTCTGTGTTTTTAAGTAGTGAATGTATATTGCACAAAAGGATAGTCGTTGTACAAATATATTTATTGTACATCTGGCGAGTCCAGTCATCACAACTAACCAGGAAAATTACATGACAAATCAGGGGAGAAGGGAAGGGAAGAAGAGACCAAACGAAGGATGAGGAGGACCATACGATGGACGAGGAGACATGACAATGCAACATGACGACAACGAACTGGCAGTGTGCAACAAAAAACAAGGAGTATAAATACACGATTATGGATTTGTCTAGCTCAAATTTATATTTTTACATTGTTATCCTTATCTTCCTCATAATGATAATATTGGGCCCCCTAATTTTGTTCTCCTGAAATGTTGCTCCCTCTCTTGTCTGCTGCCAGTAGAGTGGATTGACTCCATGATACATAATATTTAAAAGCCTTTGATCAAAAAATAATGAGACAAGCTCTTATCTCCAGGAAAATGTACCATAGCTGCACTGAACTTCTTATGGAAGTCTGTTTTTCCACCATATGAAAAATATGAAAGGATGCATTTTATCTCACAATAGTGATAATTTTTCTCACGGTTGCAAACCGAGTTTCCATCTCGCAATGTCAAACCTATTTGCAGATTATGTTTTTAGATCTTCTCTGAGAGGTGATTGGAAACTGTTTGCATTGCTTCTCTTTTTGTAGACTCATTCATGTAATCCCTGAAATCAGTATATTCATTGTGAGATTCATGATGGCTTTGCCTAAATATGCTGTTTATCTTAGAGAATATGATCACACTTTCTATTTACACATATCCAGTCAATTGTGAGGAATGTTGGACCCTGTGTGCTTTGTTTGACCTGAAACCATTGTGTATTAAGTTTAATTCTGTAATTTCTGCTGCGAGCCCTTGTTGTTTCTCTAAATTGTGCTGTGAGGTGGCAGTGCTAACCACCAAGCTGCTGTGCTGCTTGCAATCCAGTCACATATGAAATACAGTATAGTATATACAGTGGTTCACCACTAAGAGGGACCGTTTCTGAGATGTATCACCACATCCTGGATCTAGGGGACCAATCTAATTCGAAAATAATGGCCGCCTGGGAGAGTGAGCTTGGACTCCTACTCCAGACAGATTTGTGGGAGGAAATCATACGCAAACTACACAGTGTCCCGTCCTGTGCTCGTCTTGCACTCATCCATTTTAAAGTTGTACACAGGGTCCTATTTACTATTCACCACCTGCAAAATGCGACTGTACAACGACTGTCACATTTCCTGGGTCTCATAAGTATTTATTTCCTTTCTTTTTGTTTTTTCCCCCTCTCTGTGTATGATGCCTTAATGATGGTTCCCTAGTCATAATATCAATGTAAACAAGGGATTGATTTGTTGATTAAAATCCTAAATACTGTAGTGCCATGGCAGCTTTGAAATTAGCATGCCATTTAAACTGATAAATGCATACAAAACCCAAGTTATATTTGTATTCAAACACTTTATTTTGTGCTGTTTGTTCCTGACCACCCCCCAGAATAATCCCCACAAACTGCCTTTAGCACAATCTCATGTTGTTTTACATTTTATTAATAGCAACATCAGAGTACTAAATGTACAGATGACGAATCCAATGAGAATCGCATTTACAGTGCTTGCAAATACAGAGCTTAGTAGTACAAGAGTAACCAAATCAAATTCACCTGGAAATCCAAACATTTACCAATAACTACAAAAGGAAGAAATGTGGTTCATAAGACACAAAATAAAAATTATACAACATTTAGCCGTCACAGAGACAGAATGAGTCCCTTTTTGGATGTGTGTCATGTGAACATATTTGTATATTATATATTCATAGGTCTTATACAAAAGTAACAGAGGTACTCATTGATATATTAAACACAAATATAAAAAGTTTAAGTCACAAAGTACAAATTTTTCATTTTTATGGCAACAACACGACTCCAGTCAGGTTTCTGCATGTACGTATGAGTTGTGATTGTAAGTCAGCTATAATGAGCAAAACACTGTGCACTGTGTGCGAAACGACAAAAACGAAGAATCTTACACATATTTCTTCCCCAAAAATCGAAACTGTATGTATATTTTCGTTCGGATACTATACCAAGAAGCTGTGTTTCTGTGTACACACTGATTTTGATGAACCATCTGGGAAGAAGCAATCATATCAACGTTTCCAGTTATCCCAAATTTCTTTTTGAATTCTCAACAAACACTTTGCTGTGGAGGCATGGCAAACTCTGTGGGCCTCTCTGTAACGTTTAATTCAAGTCTGTATTGATAAGCACTGACAGTGACGTAGCTCTTGTGAATAGAAAAGTGAAGACCCACGAGGAGAGTCAGAGCCCTCTGCTTTAGATACAGTAAGCACACAGCACATGATTTAAGACAATTTGTATGTTTATATGCGTGTTCAAACTTTGATTGTTATCAGATTACGGCAATAAATCAATTTATTTAAATGTCATATAAATGCCATAATCAGATTAAAATCAGTCTATTCTGGTATACGGACCTACATTGTGTGGCTGCAAGTCGATATTCCTTAGCATGTACACTCTCCATGTGTAAGGATCCTGCATTCCTCACCTGATGCACTTCCTTTAATAACCAAGCAACCACTCAAACCAAAATGCTTTTAATTCCATTTATGTATACGGCTTCCTGCATATTCTAGAATTGATCACAGCAAAGACAATGATCTTTGTGCAAAAGTGTGCACGTAAATGTACTGAATAAGGGGAAATAAGGCAGACAGCATATTGGGGTATCACTTTCTAATAAGCCAGACTTTATTTAGGGTTTATAGACTGTAACTAAGTCTTTACTAATATCAAATCACTTATCATGCTTTAAAGATCAATAATATCCCATTAATAAGAAAAACTCTTGGGTTGCCAAGCCCTGAAAATCAATCTGACTCTGACTTTTCCCCTCAGTATCTTTACTAAGACTCTCTAATAGACAGTGGTTGCCACACATTCTAATTTGTAAATGTTAGAGACGACCAATCCGCCTGCAGTTATAAATACTATTCAGTAGAATGTCAGAAAGAGATTTACTTCTAGAAACTACAGTTTGTCATTAATAAATTATAGTTTGGATGCTCTCAACTAAAGTTGATCTTTAGTTATTTTTTTAATTTATTAATTAAAAGATTTAATATTGATCTAAAAATTGTGATCTGAGATCTATTAGCCAACAATAAAGACATTAATTACAACTTCCTTTATAAAGCTACCTTATAAGAAAATGGCCCCTGGTGATTCTAATAGTTGAAAGATAAACCTTCCTTTCCTCGAACTGACACATGGCTTTTCCCTGTTTTCATTTTGGTCCATTGGAATTCCCCATTATTCTCCAAGATGGCTGAGTCCAACTTGCTGTGAACAACTTCTACCTCCTTGCAGCTCCCAGCAATTTATTATGAAAATAAGCCTCTTTCCAAGATGTTGAGATACCCAAAAGCCATGATTAAACAATGTCAGGACATCGATTTCCCTTCTCTTGTGTGAATCAATCTAATGACAGGGCAAGAATAAACCCTGGCCTGCAATGCCCAGCAAACATCTAGTTCAAACAACAAATATCTCAATAAGTTGTAATCAGTGCGTGTGATGTGCAACCAGGAGTCACAGTCCCTCCAGATGAGTGTGTGGTACATCTTTCATTATGACAGGTAAAGCCTGGCTAATGACAGTGTGTTTGTGCTGAAAGGGACTAAAAGACAAATTTAAGATGTTTGTTGGTTGTGGTGTTGTTTAAGACTTTTCTACGAGCACACAATCGACCTACTTTTGTCTGCTTGCTCTCATGTATGACCACCAATGTCTCCTGAATCAAACCTGACCAGCTGTGGATTAATTGTCCTCCAACACCCATTTTATGCACCATACACCATATCCATCAACTGTCCTGAAATATAAACTGAAACAGTGAGAAAGCAGTACGTCATTTCCTTCCAGATCATTTTGATGGCTGGCAATATTTGTCTGTTTCAATATCAGAGCTTTCGGTTACAGCCTTGAAGTAGAGCGTGGAGAGAATTGCTTTAAGTGAGTGTTGCCTAGTTTGCCCAGTTGATCAGACCAATGACTCTTGAATGTCAAAAAACAATAGCCAATGACAGCGTGAGAGGAGGTGGAAGGGACAGGAATCCACTCTAACTCTAGAGCTCCATCTTGTTTGTTCTTTATTTCCACATGGCGTAACAATGCCACACTACTACTGTGATAGGCAGGTCTCAGCGTTTAGTCTATAGTTGCTTTGGGATTTCAATGATTGTTGCCTTATGTTATTCAAAGTGACATGGTTCTGCCCATGGTAAATTATTTCTATACAATCATATAGACTACTTTTGTTGCAAATCGATTATATTGCATTAACTGTAGTGTGCTCAAAGTTTAGTCTATAGACCTCACCTTACTCAGTTGTGTGCACAACACAATATCATCTACACATAAGATTACAGGAGATGTTGTGTAAATTGAGTGATTAAGCAATTTCTGAAGTTGTATCATTAGACTTAAGAGTTAGGCTTTGTATACTTAAAAGATCATTCCCTGATCACATGTCCATAAATGCTCATACTGGCTAGTTTACTATCTGACCAACCACACATTGTCAGAGGATGGGGAAGTTATGAGATTAAAAATGAGATCCAAACAAACTAATTCAAAACAGTCTACAGCAAGTTGTTTTCTTGGCAACTTCTGTGGGAATTACAATGTTTTATCCATGTGATGAATCTAATGAGCAGATGATGTCATTGGATTCCCAGCCAATCGTGAGCATAGCAGAAACCAGGATCTAAAGCCCACACCTCTGGAAATCACGCAGGACTGTTTAAGACCGTCCACCTTCAAATCACTCTTCCGTTTGTGAACTATTGCAGCGTCTACTGAAGTATTATACTGGTTAGCTAAAGTTATAATACATGTACTGCTTCAAAGTGCAGGTAGGAAGCTTGGCACAAGGTTAGTTTGTGTTTTGAAAGAAATACTGTAGTTACACATGTAAACAAGGACACTATCCCCGACCTAGCTGAAACCTTCCCAAAAATGGGAGAGGTCTGGAAAAATAGAACACACCTGTACACAAATAGAAGCAAATATATATAAAATACATTTACACGTGTATAATATACAGTAAGATTTCATCACCTTCTGGCTATTAAGATAACTCTCTTCATCCAAAAAAATATATGTTATGTCAAATATGCAACTTCAGAGCCTGATACGCATGTGAGGCTGACTTGGTATGGTGTGTCATGTTGTGAATGGGTAAACGTAGTTGTTTTTCACCACAGTGTTTATCCCAGGCCTTCTGATGGCTCACACTGACAGAATGGCAGTGGGACGACCATTTCACTGATCGTGAAGTACACGCCTAAAACCACCAAAGTGACCTATTGGAGACCCATGTCAACACACAATAAAATCCATCTTTTCATCAGTAAGTATTGCTGTCTGCAGCCAAAAACATTTACAATTACAGAGTCGTGTTTGTGCTTTGTACAAACCCACAGCACATCAAAAGGTAGATTAACAGGTGGCTTCTTGAAAAGCTTCATAGCACAAAGGTAAGCTGTCTTTCAGTGATTGAGGTTAAAAATTAAAGTACTTGGTGCAAGAAAGCTCTCAGGAGACCACAGAGGTCCCTCACCTTCACTTTAAGAGAGAGTTTAAACCAATTTGGCAGCGGCTTGATTGAGTTGGTATAATCCCCTTACTTCAACAATACACTGATGGAGTATTATAGGGTCTTAGAAGAGTAGAAATGCAGTGGTCTTCCCTCTAAGAAGTCTGCTTCTTTCTTGTTGTTCACAACCTCTAAAATCCTTGGCTGTGCTGAAATTCTGATAACTCTTGAACTCATACAACAGAGTCTAGACTTTAGTGGATCTGGAAAAAGATAACTGGTATAGTTGGAGATCCACACCCTAAAGTGAGGGACACGATGTGGATCATCTTGGTCCTGAGAGACACCCTTTGCAGCACTTCTTCCATATGTTCATCATTCCTATTTGCTCATTTTATTTATAGTATTGTTCATCTTAAACTAAGTGTTTCATGTTTTCATGTTTATGCAAATTATCAACTTCAAATTTAATCTTTTTCAGCCTTTAGTGATCCACTCAGATAGGAAACACATCATAGATCTAATTTATCAGTAACAGCTGCTGCTGAGACAAGGACCAACATTAAAAACGGGAGACAGACCTGAGGCAGAATGAGCGCCCTGCTGTCCATGCTGTCTCCTCACTCATAACCACTGCTGAAGGATTCAGTACACCACTGAGCCTCCAACGCAGGGGCCTTTTCTTTCTTTTTTCATTTTAAGCCAATAGACTTACAACATTCACATATGGAGCAGTTGAAATGGCCTTGACATTGTCTTGTACTGATTGTATTCCGATTTTTTCCTTTGATGGATGGGAGAATTTAATTAACAGTGCAGAAACCCAGCAGCTTTGGAACTGGGTGCCAGGGCTGTGGCAGACATTTCTGTATAAAAAATAGATGCTATTAGTTTTAGATAACTATTTAGTTTTTAAAATGGGATCTATAGAAACAATGTTTAAAATCAATAAAGCATACAGTGTTTCTTTTGTCCATCTTCTCTTTTCCCTACTCAACAGAATAATGCTCCATAAAATATCTCTTAGACACAGTTCTTAAACTATTTGAAAACATATTCAAATACTTTGTTTCATTTTTTTTCTTTAAAAAACAATGTCACTGGAGTCAGTACAGTGTGAATATAGCTCTCTGCCTGTTGTCCATTGGTTGTTGAGTCTTCCTTCTGTCCAGGTTGTGGCACATAGTGGCATTATTGGCACATAGTTCAGAAATACAGTTCATCTTCCACTCACAGCAGCTCCTTGAATTCCTTTGTCAAAAATCACATTTATTCCTGCTTTCTTTAACATATCCGTTATGTCCATTACTCTCCCACAGATAGTGTGAATATTCCTACATGTGATCTACGCACATCTAAATAACTGTACGTCGCTGGAAATATAAGGAGGCAGCGTTCTGGAGTGGCCACTCTGCTTGTCATCTCTAGAAAAATAAATATCTTGACAAATGTCCAAAGATTGATCACACTATTTTACAAAAGAAGCCATTTTGTTTTGGTGTGTCTCTTGTTCAGCTGAATCCTGTGGAGATGAGAACAAAAATCAACCATTACCCTTAATATCAACTCGCAAAATAAAACATTGTATGGTTTCAGTATGCTTCACCCACATCCTCCAATCTGCCAATCATGCTACAATCATTAGCCAGCTGTGTTGAGAGTTTTAATTTATGAATGTTCTGTTACTCAGTATGTTAACATGCACTTTAAAACTTTGATTATACTGTATTTAAGGAAATTAATATTAATATTTTTTTCAAATGTCATGTACACCTTAATGTGATTGAAATTGGTACAAATAGAAGTATGCTCGAAGATTATGCAATTGTAAGTGAGGCTTGCCAACATCTTAATCAGAGAATGCCACCTCTGCATGCACTTCCTCAATGGGCCTCATACTGTGAACACACATTCAGTCATGTATACTGAGAGAATGGCGGAATGCTGTTGATTCTGTGCCTGTATGTGGCTCCCGTGTTGCTTTAAGAGTGTTCCCGTGTTTTAATGACAGTTTGTGTAGGTGCCTTAAGGTTGGGGACATGATAGGCTGAATAGGCTTCAGAAGCCACAAAAGATTTTGATGATCGATGCAAAATATGGGGCAAATATGCAGTAAACTGGGAATTTTTGGCAGCATTTTGTTAAATTTGTATATAATGCTGTGATATTTAGATTGTGAAAAGGAACTGACTTATGAATACTGACACTTCATACATTTTTATTGTAATGATTATGTTATGGTTAGGTGTATGGGTAGGTTCATGCATGCTGAATGTGCAATGATACAGCAATAATCTTACAAAACCAAGAAAAAAGTACATTTCGATGTCAGGTGATAGAGACTGACCAATCACATCCAGCATAAAAAGCAGGTCCCACCACACATCTTAAACCAGGCAAAAGCTTAAAGCTGCATCAAAATGCTGTGTTGTTCCAGCAGATGAAAGCCTTGTGATGTATAGATTTACAGTAATAATAAGGAATATCATGTCTTCAGTCTGCGGCATTGGGAGAGGACTGTAGAGAATTGAGCCGGTTTAGACCAATGTGTGTCCAGACAAAGACTGGGCACTGTCCTCTCACTATACTACCTGCAGGCAATCTGTTCCTTTTAAAATCTGGGTCAATAGCAGTCGTTACAGTTCCCTCAGGGCTTCCGGCAACACTGTGTTACCAGAGCATGTGTTTAACTTTCAAGCTTTACATTTCTAATGCAGGACTTTCAAGCTGAAATTATCCAAAAAATGTCCCAGGTCAAGAGAAAGTGCCTCTTTAATCCACTAAGATGTTCAAAACAGAATGCAGTTGAGGTAAGAAGAAGGTCACTGGTATAAATATCCATGAACATTTTCCAAAACGGACAAGAAATCATCAACTGCCACCATATACATTGGCATATAAATAGAGTATTTATATAATAAATTCTTTGAGATCAATTCACCAAAACACCACACAGAAGATGGACTGAACTGTGACCATGTCACAATGACAAACATATGCCAAGCTTCCCTCTGTTTCCAAACTGGGGCAGCGTCACAATAGGGATCTTGGTGGCCAAGGCTCACATGTTAATTTGTGTTACAGTACCCACCAGAGCGTAAATTCAGGAAGTCTGTTCCACACACAGGAAGTGAACAAGGCCTTCAGCTTGTCAACAGGAGATCTCAAACCACTTCTCTGACACAAAGGCCACAGGAATCAGTTGCCGTTCAGTGGGAGAGGGCCTGTCAACCAAACATATGCAATTAGATGTGTAATGTGTCCTCATACCACTGACTTGGTCAATTTATCACCTCTTTTATATGATATGATGTTGATTGATTAGCGTATCAGATTAATGCTGCGTTGGTTTCAATAGGCCTTCATCTTGAATCTCCCTGATCTCATAATATTAAGACTTAATAACTGGTTATTTTGAATGTTAAAATAAAAAATCAGTTATGCAAAAATTCAAAACACTATCATTATAAAACATTTAAGTGCAGTGCAAACCCTCAGTATTTTAACTGGTTATTGCTTATTGGTTATTTACTTTGAGGGACTCTGGTGCTTCTTCTTCTTCTTCTGGTCTTTTATCAGAACAGCATTCTGAGCTGTCTTCACTGTAAGAGCACCTTGTTCACAATAAATTACAAGAAGCAGCAAATAGCTTTTGGGTGTATGGGGACATGCAATTCAGTCGAGAATTGCATTAAAAATAATCTGCTGCTTTTAAGGTATCTAGGTATTTTGCTGTATAAATTGGTCAACACTTTCAGCATTAAGGTTTACATAATACTCTACCTCAATGTCTCTGCAGAGGGAATAATACATTCGATGTAATAGTTTTAGAGATGTTAAAGCTCCACTCTATACTGCAGTGACTACATGAGTAGCCATTAGTATTTGAGCCTTAAATGCTGACTTATAAGTAAATCTCTTCTGACAACTTCAACTAGATGGAAAAGACCCTTAGATAGCTTCAAATAGGAAAGACTAGCAAATACAAGGTTGTCATGCCCCTTCATTCATCAAGTTCAGGTAATTACGCCATAGATATAATTACCATATCTGCAGTAGGCAAAAGACATCAGAACATCAAGGACTCTACAGTCAAGTCGGTCAGTGAAATGTGTTAGCGTATCCACCTTTCACACTGAAATGACGTGCTGGGGCAACTCACCTGTTTCCATTGTAAGCACTCTTGTAGACAGGTGTCTGCTGGATCATCTCATCAGTGTAAATGGGCACAGCAGTCCGAACGCATTCATGTGAGCACTGCAGGCTGTCATTGTAGGCAGTGAAGATATCCACCTTGCTGGGCACCCGGGCAGGGGTGAAGTCTGTCAGGTTCTGGCAGCTTTCCTCCTGCTGGTGGATTTTACGCTGATGACTACTGTGGCGGCCATTTCCTGACTGTGCACAGCTACAAAAACACGCACCAAAGACAAGAAGCAAACATAAAATCATACCTTGTACCTTCTGTTAGGTTCAAGGGTTTGAAGGAAAATGAGTGAGTGAGCTTATGTACTCTCTTAATTGGATAAAGTAAAGGAAACTTCCCTACCAGTTTTTAAGGACGAGAGTTGTGATCAAGGCTGCGATAACCATAATGAGAGACACAGTGATTGTGATTATCTGGTGAACTGCCAAACCTGTAAAAAGGAAACATAAGAACAGGGAATTATAAATATTTATGGAGAAAACAAGTTCCACTCCTGTCGTCCACAGCACAGAGTCATGTACTCATCCTTTTATTTAGTTTTCTGTACCAACTCACCACACAAAACAAACAACACAAAACTCTAAGAGCAGCTCTATCACAATATAGAGGTCGACAGCCCAGAACAATTTGTTCCCTTCTAAGTCCTGATGATACTATCACCTGCTGCTATTCATAATATGGTGTTTTGTAAACATAAATGTTTCACCTCATCGTTTCTGCCTGAAGCCTCTTGCTAAACATTACACAGTTCAAGTTTATTGATGCAGCAGTGTTCTGAGAGGTAATGTCTGAGTCAGGCAGAGCAACATCTAAATCCAAGGTAATGAGATTATTTACTTATTTTTTTCAATGCTGGGACAAAGTTTTAAGTCTGTGTTGTTGGCCCTACTCAATGAACCTGTTGTCCTTGGGGTCAATATTAAAAAACTAAAACCAACACGGCTACTGCAACTGTAAACTATTTTAGGAAATACTGTTCAGTCTGCAGGGGACTTGGCTGACAACCGAAGGGTCGCCAGTTCAAGTCACAGGAGGACCAAAAGAAACGAAGATGGGCTGGTAGGGATGCCAGCGCATCTCCTGGGCACTGCCGAGGTTCCCTTGAGCAAGGCACCTAACCCCCAAATTGCTCTTGGGTGCCTGCAAGGGGCAGCCCCCCTCACTCTCGCCTTTTTCCATCTAATTGTATACGGACTGTGTGTTTGCATGAGGGTGTTTGCATTAAAAAGTGTGTTTCCAAGTCTGTGTACATTTGATGTTTTTAAAAACAACTGAGGGATGAAAAATAATTTCCCCTTGGGGATCAATAAAGTGTTTTTCTTTCTTCCTGACAACACAACAAAATTCACTTGTAACATTTCTGCTAGATATTTTAAAACTTTCATTTTATGAATGTGTAAATGTTTATGTTTTATGTCAATAAGTCCTCATTTACAGTAACTCTGTTTCTAAACCAAATACCAAAACAGCTATTAATCTCTCTGACAGCAGAAAAATGTGTCTCTTTACAGTCAGATTGTTTACTTTCAAACGTTCTTACATTTAGAAGTACCAGACAGTACAGACTGGATAATCAAGATATTATTAATACTGAATTAAACTGATGACTCTCATGCATATTATTTGATTCAAAATGGATTATAAAACTCATCTATCTTTATGTGATCACAGGTCTACCAGAGCAATGAAAACGATGTAATCTTGAGACCATACAATTAGTTGACATCTCAGAAGCCTCTGCATTATGTCATGGTCTTATTGAGCTGTCTGTGGTGACAAATAACACCTGGCCATAATATTATTAACGCACTTTAAATGATGCATTACACATTCTTGTGCAACCAACTTGGTTTTCTGCTTGCTCGCTTTCTTCCGTTTGACAGCTACAAAATCATTGCATTGTTCTTATTGAAACCCTCCAAACCCCTGGGGAGGGTTGAGCTCTTGGTTTGGCCCACAGTGTAATAGAAAAAAACTGTGCAGTACACATCTGAAGTGAGGATTAGTCCATGGATATAGCAGTGTACTGGATGCTGTGTGCTGTGTGTGTATGCTGTGTTGTGTAAGTGTGTGGGTGAGTGATACAGCATGAGAGCAGCTCAGGCACAATGACACACTGCAGCAGGTGACATGCTGCAGGAGAAAAAAAAGGGAAAAGAAAAGCCTTCATGATGAAAATGCCCACGTGGGCCTCATACATCTCACCTCTCCATCAGCAAGCTGCCTAGCTGCTGATCCAAGCCAATTTGTCTCCTGGAATGCTCAAAAGGAACTGCTGCTCCATGATTTTAGCTTTCATCTCCTCTGCCTGCAGCCTGGACATGCTCGTGTTCTTCTCATTTTACATATGCACTTGGATAATTAACTTCTGTGGGCAAGGCCACAAAAAACCAATCCAGGTCAGTCTTGGATTAATGATACAGTATTTAGGCTCAGGGAAGTCTTAGCTTCCCAACACAATCTGAGTCCTGAGCCACGGTACAGGCACATTAAGTTATGGCTCTGGCTTCCCCTCGGTGACGTCAAGGCTTTAAGTTCAAAGTGTATAAATTAACATTTGTCCAAGTTCAAATAGAACTTTCCCGTGCCCTTGAACAAAAGCCGAGGTCTGTGGTGAGAATTGTTTGATTTTTCCACTGATGAGGAGGTGCTTGTCAGCTACATTTCAAATCCAAATCTGCAGATTGCAAATTTATGTCCAACCACACCTGGCTGAAACACATTATGGGGCTCAATTAGAAACAAATCTGTACAAGAAACATTCTTCCTTAAATAAAGGAATCTAATCTTTTTTTTTTATGCAAACAAATGTGAACAAATAGCATTGTTAACATATAAGGAATTGCCATAGGTAGTCATTGTTAAGAATTTTCCCTCTCAGTAAAAAGTCATCTTCTATTTCTATTCTATCTTTAAGTTTCACATGCTTCAGATCTGATCGAAGTATAATATTTATAATAAAACTTAATTTGTAGAGTAACAATCCAGACTCTTTGGTCTTTACATAAGAGCCTGACAGAGAACTTATCCTTTCAAAATCATAACCTGCCCCTGCGTTGAAACTGGTGATGCATTAAATCACGTGACATTTGGACCAAGTACAGATAAGGTGGACTATCAGAAGTAGATAAGACAAAAGACAGTCCTACACTGCATGCTGCTCCTAGCGGCTTTTACATGCCTTGCCTATAGTTTGAGTACATTCTTTGAATACCTCAATGTGCCATTGAGTTTAAATATGGCTGGATTTCTGAGTTCTACAGTTGCTGCTGAAACACTTTGGGTTCTCTGCAGTACCTCTCTATAAATAAATTTTGGCGTCAATTATGGACACGTTTGTCCCCGTAGGGAGATGACAACTGGGAAGTTATAGGTAAAATGCAAACTGATCCAAAGAACACACAGATACTGAGTGCTGAATTCTGCAATATGATATGAATAAATGCAACACTTGAGCTTATGATCATTACATATTAGAGGGAACCCATCACCATGCTGTTTGCAGTTTACTGACACAATGTTACATGTATTCTGGGTACTTACCTATATTTTGTCTAGCTGCCATTTAGAAGCACCAGTATATGTACTTGGCCAAATGCAATACTTAAATCATTCGGCTCAAATCGAGCCCACAACTTGAGGCTAAACAAGCAACATGCTCAGTCCATATAATACAGCTCATAATGTCATAGGTGACAAATGGTAACATAGGAACTAATTCTGTTTTAGAATTGCCAGTTGGAGGGAGGGAAATTTGGCTTGGCTCTCTAAAACTCATTGTGCCCTGGCAGCCAGACTGAAAAATCACCTTTGGCAGTCACCTCGCTTTAGAAATACTCAGTTAGGTTTGTTTAGTGAGATCACTGCCAAACAAAGAAGGGCTGTCATTGCAATAGAAATAGGACAGAAAGGGACCCAGGGTGGAGGGGGCAGAGAACGTGACCTCCTGACAGCAGGATTTGAGTCCCATCAAGTCTCCCAGCAAGGAATAAATGAGATTTTTCACTTCTTGGCAACAACAGTTGATTGAACAAGCCAAAAAACATGGTAGTTCAATAAAATCTCTGCTGGCCATCTACTTCAAATAGAAGCTGAAGTATAAAAAAATCTAATTTACTGATTTTTCCCGCTGTCTTGTGAAAAAACAGCAAACATAATGTAAACGTGACACTGGGGATTTAACTATCAACCAACAGAACTCAGGGAGTATTTTTGCTTGTGTCTTAATTGTTTCTGCATTTTGAGAGCCCATGCCTCCACGAAGGACCATGGTCATCTGATTTCAAATGTTTTCGCTAAGACAGACTTATGTAAATTCATTGTATAGTGGACTTGTGGACGTAATATGTGAAAACCATTTCCTGCTAAATCAACATTGTCTCAGCTACAGTACAAATGGGTGAATGACTGCAACAGCACACATGTTAAGCCTGTCATAGCATTTATTTTAATCTATATCTGGAATAAATTTGACAATGGCAAATCCTACATTTGAATGGCAGCTGCCTAAAACGTGCATCAACGTTCTTCACCCACGTCCTGCCTATCAAATTTTTTTTAGTAAAAATAGTGTTTGTCTTTTGCTTTTCCAAGACACATTGGGTTCGTGGGGAGTTCTTCCTGGTATTCCAAGAGAGCTTTGGGTTGGGTCGGATAGCATTTTATGAATGTTTGTAAAGTGTTTTAAATAAAACATTAATGCTGACACACGACACAAAATCAATCTAGTCATACATGGTTTGCTTCAGTAATATTTGAAATGTCTCAATGAAAAACATGAAACATGAAGGTGAAGAGAACAGCTGAAAATACAACTAAATCTACTATTCAGCGAAAGTGGATTGTAAAATCCGTCAAATGTAGTAAGTGTCCTCCACCACAAAGGACATAGAATTAGGTTTATATTAAGTACACAACTGAATCCTAAGATGTGACCCAGAGTACACACATGGATACATACATACATGAATACAAATCAGGACAATAAACTCTAGTAGCCAAAGACAATAGAGCAGGGGTCTCCAACCTTTTTTCCTCTGAGAGCTACTTTGACAAAATAATAGTGCCTGAGAGCTTCTCATGTTTTATATTATAAGTAACATTTATTCACATTGCTGATTCTCCCCCCAAACCAGCTGAATAAGCATATTTTGTGTGAACAGTTACAAAATGTTGATATCTGACACTCACAATAAACAAACTTGACAGCAGCTTCATGTGTTGGACTGACAACTGATTGGCTTATAATCATTTTGTGACAGAAGAATGACTGGTAGCTCCCGAGCGACGTGTTGGAGACCCCTGCAATAGAGAGTTGGTGTGCTTATCTCTGTTCCCAGCCTCTCTCACCTAAATTCACTCAGTCACATTCCCAGTCATCGGAAAATCTCAGTTTTGTTGTCTTGACACAAAAAATAAAGAACATCCACTATAACCTTATTCTCAGTGACACATAACAAGACAAATGCAGGAAAAATTAAGAATTTGAAGTAAATTGATTTATTCAGACAGACGTCGTTACTTGTGTGTATTTCTGTAAGGACAGCTAAGTGCTATTCTACCTCGACACATTGCAATACACATGCATCATAAACATTCCTGACACACGCATCCACACTCATACACTCTTTGACCCCTTTGAGATGTCTCTCCCACGTTCAGGGACCAGAGCAGTACAGCTTCAATCGAAGGCAGCCTGCTGATAGTTAACAATTGGCAATTAATAGATGTGTCAAAGTGTCAGTCTAGGCTGATTTCCGCTGAGTTGCCTGGCAATCTATTACTGAAAAAAATGGACAAGAGAGAAACTCAGAGAGAAAGATCAGAAACATTGATTGTACATTCCTTTTCTCCCAATGTCAAAGGCTGTGTTGCATAATTCAATCAGTCTAGATGGCAAAAGCTGATTGGGGGATCAGAGGTGGCCAGAGTACATTGCTTTTATGATAACATAATTTACAAAAGGATATGCTTGTCACTCTTGTGTGTGTCTGTATTAGGAAGACTGTAATACACTGGCTAATCATGTTATCAAATTATCAAGAGGGTATGAAAGGGCATTACAATGAACGCAATTTCCATCAGCCATTTTGAAATCTCTACATTGCCTTATGTGTGACGGAAGTTGTTATTAAATCAAATTGTTATAATAGCTCAGTAACGGTATGATACTGGGAAAAAATCACATCACAATATCTTAAAAATCACTGATGTTATGTATTTTGGAAAATACATGATGTTGTTGAATGTGTACAGGGCATGGGTTGCTGCTGTGAGATAGAAAAGTAACAATGGTCAAGATTCTTACATTTATCCAATGCACGGTTGATTCTGACACGTCAATACAGCCAATTTGTGTTTACAAGACTCGGTTTCTTAAATGCCTGAATGCTCCATTAATGATGACAAACTAAGCTAAGCTAAGTACACTTAATTCCTCACAACTTGAGTCTGTAGTGAGATTTTCCTGCAGAGTGATCCGCTTCATTGCATACCTGCCCCAGGTTGGCAATTTAGTGACTCACCTCATGCATTTGTGGGAGGTGAGACACACTTTGGGGTTAGTTACCAATCCAGCGGCACAGTTATTTTGGTTACAGAGATGACCGCGTTTTGCACTGTGCGACGTAAACCTCAAGTCTATAGGAATTGCAGGCCACACTGGTATTTTCATTGATTCACCCTTGAAGGCACACCCACATTTATCTCCTAAACCAGTGGTTCTCAAACTGTGGTACCTGTAGTGGTACGCAGACGAACCAAAAAGAATATCGGAAATGCGACTTAAAATAAGTTTAGCACATTTGTCTTGTGTATGTTTGTGAACATGCTGGGTGTAAGAGGGACTGCCCCATATAGGAGAGTTGTTTAGATGAGAGAGTTCTAGTACCACTTTGTACAATGTGGCTGTGACTGACAAAGGTCAGAATAAATAATATTCTTATGAGGAATAAATGTGCTTCCTTCTTGCATTATAATTTATTCTGTATATATTATAGTACATTTTTGGATGCTTGGATGGTTGGATGCTAACTGCATTTTATTGGCTTGTACCTGTACTTTGCTCAATGACAATAAAGTTGAATCTAATCTAATCCAATCTAATTTTGCACAGCAGCTGAATAGGGTAGGCCTACGCTACTGTATTTTAACATCGGCCATAGTGGTGGTACTTGGAGAGCAACATTTTTCTGAGGTGGTACCTGATGTAAAAAGTTTGAGAGCCACTGTCCTAAACCATACACACGTACTCAATTCATAGAACTCTTTAGTCCGTTTTACTTTAAGTATAGATTCTTTAAACGGACACACGTATAAGCACACAGTAGTAACACAGTTTATTCTACATGTGGAATTCATGGAACAAAGAGTAAAGACCAATATGTGATTCACAACAGAATCTCTTATCACCAACATCCTGTTTTCATGAAGACCATCTCTTTCTCATCATTAATATAGTCATCTGACAGCCAGGGCGTTATTATGCACCGCCATGTCAAATCATTAATCCACTCTAATAAACACACCCTGGGCCAGATAAATTATTAAATCAATTAATTGAATAAGCCTTTTGTGCTGGTTTGGGGTGCAGATTTGAAGTATTCGGCTCAAAAAAATCTATGCGTGTTATGTATCAAACGCATGGCCTGGAAGCTTTGTGATCATCACAAGGTGCGCTTAATCTCCTTTATGGATATGTATTTAAAGGAGGATTGCACAAATAACAGGGGGGGGGCGATATTATAAGAGCAGTTAATTAGGTACTCTTTCGAATTTGAGTTGAATTAGTCAGGTGTCAAGCAATTTGCGGGGGTCAATTCTGTGTGACATTACTCCGCCTCCGTGCAAATTCACTAATGTGAATTAAAGCGCTGTTAAATCACAGTCCGCAGTTTTACGCACACTGTCCCTGGTAAACTAAATACACTGTTAAGGCCCACAATCATATACCGTAATTTTCGGACTATAAGACGCACCTGACTATAAGCCGCAGAAGCTAAATTGAATGATGTGTACATATATAAGCCGCACTGGACTATAAGCTGCCGGTTTTTTAATGTTTAATTACCATATGTAAGGGTTCGTGCACAGAGGGGATTGTCGGGAAAGAGGCGGCTGTTTGAGGAAGCTCCCATTTATTAACATTTCAACAAACAAGTTGCATATTTGCATAAAGTTTTCAAGTGTTACCATTTAGTGCAATAGTAGCTACAGAACATGTGCTATGCTGTGTAAACTGTACTGTATCACATAGCGTTTCAGACACACAAACTTTTCAACTTTCAAACTTAAACGGTGCGCTCCCAGCGCACGTACCGGCAGTGATCTACAGCAGTGGTCCTTGGCATGAAAAAGATTGAAAACCACTGATCTACATTATAGCCTACAGTAGAACCATAACAAAAAACAAAGCTTACAGCGCTTGACGAGGCAATATCAATGGCTAAATTAAATGTTTATTTAAAAGTGCAAAATAAAGTGCCTGTAACACGACAGTAAGCGCGTAAGCCTAAAGTTGCTGTAACACGGCTGCTTAAAATATACAGTAATCAGCCTACCAGAAAAGTCATTAATCCTCGTCTTCATCTTTTAGGCTAAGGTGCAGTACACGGCCGCCTTCCGGAGGACTGTAACCTGTAAAATCCATAGATTTAGGAATTCCCCTAGTGGCCGCTAGCTGTAAAAATCCATAGATTAGCCGCACCGTTATATAAGCCTCAGGGTCGAAAAATGGGGAAAAAGGCGCGGCTTATAGTCCGAAAATTACGGAACATCAATTTCCCCACATCCAAACAATATACTCAACGCACTAAATAGGAGTTTTGTGACATTTCCCAGTGTTACTGGAGCCATAGATTGCACTCACGTATTGCTTGTCCCCCCTTCTGTCAGTGAACACATTTATATAAAAAAATTAGAAACACACTTATTCCATGAATGTGCAAGTAGTCTGTCTTAATTAAAATTTCCTGAATAGTTTTTCGGTGACTGCTGTACTATGGATTTTATGATTAATAGACATCCAATTCGTTATTTAGCTGCTGTCGTTGCGTCCCAGTAAAATGTATTGGTAATTTTTTTCTTCATTTAATTTTCACTGCATTTAGATATGATTTAATTTTCCAGGCTTGTTGAGGGCTCCATGTCGGACAGACCATTCAAATGCGCCTTTTAAACTTGTGTTCACACTGCAAATGCACTAAAGAGGCGGCCATGTTTGCTGATTGTGCAATTAGCTGCAACCTTACTAAATTAGATGTTCATTTCACGCTAATTCAACAGTTTGTGCTGTGTGTTTCATGTATGTATATCTGACCCTCAGTATATCAACTGTCCATACTTTCAGCTCATTTATCCAATGCAATCAAACAGTAGGGGAGAAAAATGTAATTCCTGTTCTCTCATGCATACCAAACAGCCTGATTTTTTTGAGTTTTTTAGTTTCCCTGCTTTTGTGCATGATAATAAATATCTCTATGTTGGAGATAGGAGGACACACTTTCTTGTATTGAAAAACTGGTAAGACCATAGCTACACATGACTTTCTATACTTTATTTTAAGTATACATTCTTTAACCAGCACATGCAGCTAAATGTAAAGTATATAACATAAGATAAAAGTTCATTATCCCGAGGGAAATTACTTTGCAACAGTTACAGTACAGTGCAATGAATGAAACGAGAACGAGAAATCGCCAATACTAGTGCAATAAAAAAAAAAGTGCAAGAATGCATGCAGATCATAAAGAACACACAATAAGGGTTACAAAGTACATACAGTAGGGGAACAAAGTACATAAGAGTACAAGTACATAAGGAGGACAAGGGTACAAAGTGCAAAATATGCATCTGGCTGGGAGGTAAAGGGAATTACAATTTATACAACTTGTACAGCCTACATGTTTGTACATATGATATACAGCAACGTGTTGTGCGATATGCTATAAAGTGACAGTGAAACAGTTTGAGGGGGGGGGGGGGGGCAAGGCCTCAGATCCCTATGTCCCGACTGTCCATCCTCGACCAAAGGTAGATTTATTATAAAGATGACCACTGGGAGGAAGGATTTCCTGTGGCGTTCAGTAGTACTCCACTCCAGATCCAACCGATCAAGTTCAAATCCCAGGTCAGAACCAGCCTTCCTGACGATCTTATTGATCCTGTTGGCTTCTGCTGACCTCACCCCACTGCCCCAGCACACACAGAAGATGGCACTGGCTACCACAGACTAGTAGAACATCCTCAGCATGGTGTTGCATACATTGAAGGATCGGAGCCTCCTCAGGAAGTAGAGTCGACTCTGTCCCTTCTTGTACACTGCCTCAGCGTTCTTAGACCAGTCCAGTTTGTTGTCCAAATAGTAGTATTTGTACAGTATCCCTGCGCTGAGTCCACAGTCACCCCATTGATGGACACAGGTGTGGGGGGTGACTTCTTCTTGCGGAGGTCCACAGCCAGCTCCTTCGTTTTGTCAGTGTTGAGCTGCAGGTGATTCAGCTCACACCACTCGATGAAGGAGTCCACAACGCCCCTGTATTCCTCATCCTTCCCCTCGGTGATACAGCCCACTATTGCAGTCATCTGAGAACTGTTTATGTTTCATTTATTTTTCATTATACTTTCTGAAAACTATAATGAAAAATCTGTCCCATTGACTGTAGATGTAGTTTTTTTGGGTGTGGCTTATGTATCTTTATTTCCCAATTGTTGGTCATAAAAATAACTATTGGACAGAGGAGGGCACACTATAATTCATAAAATGAATACCAAAACATACTTAAAGAAAGCCTTGCTCTTCAAACTCCCTTAGGAAAGTCCGAGCAAATATTTGTCTCTGTAATTAATTCTCCAGCAAGAATATAAACACCATTACCCATGTGGAATCCTTGGACATAATTTCCTCAAACCAAAGCGTGAGTGTTTGGTTGTTAATGTAGTTTTTGTCTCTCTCTCTCTCTCTCTCTCTCTCTCTCTCTCTCTCTCTCTCTCTCTCTCTCTCTCCATGTCTCTATTATTAAATCCTTTTGTACACAGGGGCATTGACCTGGTCGGACCAGAGCATTTGTTAACCATCTCAGTTATTTCTGTATCTGATTTAATGTCATCACACTACGGTATTGTATTTGAGGCACCATGTATCTGCTCTTGACACTTTTGTATTGTCACTTCTGATAAATGTAGCTGCCATATTACTGAATGTAAATGTATTTCCATGCACAAGTGAGAGCCGCTCCTGACTGCTGATCTTTCCACACACACCCAGTTGCTAAGAAATACTAAGAAATAATAACTGCTGGGCTTGACTGCGCAGGTGGGTCAGCATACTGATGTACAAAAATCGAGCGCTTGGTGTTCACTTACCAGGGGCCTGTACTACAAAGGAAGCTCAACAGACCTCGGCTTCCTTGTTAATGCTGGCTAGATCAACGTGGCAGCCACAAAATGGGGTCTTCAAATACAAGCCTACAGGAACAAGATGGACCGGTCACATGCCGCAAACATACTTCACGTCTATCACAAGATCTAAAAGAAGAACTTAAAGAACCCAAAATCTAAAGGAAGAACCCAAAAACAGATCTGGGGAACAACCGTTTCTAAACTTGTATCCAGTCAAATACACAGGGCAGGCAAAACATGATATATACACAGCAGCCACCACCAACACCAACTAAAAGCGTTTTGACCAAGGACAGGAAAGAGACACAAAAGGCTGGAAACAAAATCGCAGCATCAGAGTGACCCTCCTAATTACAGGTAAGTATACACAGGGAACAATATTCGTAATCAGATACATTGTAAACCAGAACAAAAACGACAAAGGTAGCAGATAAACAAGTGAGAAGAATAAGCTTTAAAAGAAAACAACTTTGTCTTCAGTGTCATTACTGTATGTTGTCGATTGAATATCATCTGTGATCGATAAGCATTATTCTCATCATTGTTGTGTTAGTTGCAATCTCAGCAGCTTGAAACGCACAGCAAAGCAAGTAAGGAGCGTACGTCTTCCTTCCATCCATAACCTGTAGCATTGGTGAATAATATCTTCAAGGAAATCAAGCGGACTTTGCCAGGATCTAAATTTCCTGCTCCCGCCTTATATGGGGATTCCCTAAAGATATGACAAGGGCCTCCTGCCTTAACAGTGACGCTATTTAACATAAAAAATATGCTGCTCCAGACTCGACTTGCTGTGGAGCATAAGTTACTGTGGCAACAGAGTGTGATTAGAAGTGAGTCAGTTTTATGACGTTGAAAAATCTGACTTAAACTTCTATTTAGCTGACAAACCCCTTAATCTCGATTCTCAGTACAGGTCTCTGGTTCATGGCGGTTGTCCATTCTGCTGCTCGTAAAGAACGCAGAGCGCACCCATAGCGTAACAGTTTTATTTGGGAATCAACAAGATAACGTGCATAATTTCTGTCTTTGCAAATACTCCACATAATCAAACCATACCAAATGTGATGGAACCAGTGATTCATTTAATTCATGCTTTTTGATTTGAAAGTCTGAATCTGCTAAAGAAATTATATAATACTTCTAAAGAATTATATAAGTATACAGACTCATATACTTCTTTTCATACTGGAATAACATGACAAGAATCAGAAACAAGTCACAGTCAAGATTGGGGTTTCAGCACATTATTCCTTTCACTTTCTAGTCTATCACAATTGAACCATCATCAAAACTGAACTTCTCTGTACAATCATATGGAGTTAACATGAAAATGTGCCTCTGTCCCTTTCTCCCTTTTCAACAGAACAGTCTTCTTTATTTGAATAATTCCTCATTAACATCTGCACTCTTCCTTCAGTCCTTTGTGCTAAGCCATGAAATAAGAGCTTATCAGAGAAGAGAGAGAGTGTAGTAGCATCTACTTGTCCAGCCCCTTTGCCTCCTCTTGGCTGAGTTCTCTGTAAATCAGGGACAGAGGGCTCAACTCTGGGGTAACTGTCACCAGTCAGGACATTCATTTTTGCCAATTCTACTAAGAGATGATACAAAGAGTAATGGTAAGATCCTTGGGTTGCCATGGTAACTGTTTGAGAAAGTGTATTCTCTGTTTCTCTCTGGCTGTTGAAGAGGCTGTACTGTACGCCTCCACAGGTCCACCATGGGTCATAACGCTGCATCGCGATGTTCCCTGAACTTGCTACTTTAAAAAATAGATTCAAGGGATACATGAACACTTAACATACATTTTACATGTGCTCTCTTTGCTCTAAAGTGCATGTGGTATTCACGTCTTCACTCCACTCATTTAACCCTCCATCCCCCTCTCAAATTTAATAATGTGATGTGAATTACTGCCAGATAGATTTTCAACATGTGGCCCCATGCCTGGGTGCTATCTTTCACTTAGGTTTAAAATATTGACTGAATGTTTCTGTTTCAGGAGCCCAATGGACAATCCACACTTTACTTCCGCTTACTTAGGCGTAACACCAGTTATATCTAACCTTATGACTTTCAGACTCCTTAATAAGACTCACAATATCTGTACAATCTCTAAAGTTTTAATCATCTCATATTCATAATGGAGCTGGCAGCTCCATCTGTTTAGTGAAGAGGGGGGTGGCAGTTACTGCAGCACAATCACTGGAAACAATCAGTGAGCATCTGGACACACCAGCAGCCATAACCTACACGAGCCCACCAACATCACCTCCTCCCACCTCATGTATGATAGCCATGGACAATCAACAGAAGCTATCTGCTCAGGGCCGCAGCACCCACAGGAATTTCCTGTTCACACTAACAATGTATCTGATATTTGGTCATTTCTGGAAATCCCAGCTTTGCAAGAATGGTTGTTACTTGACAAAGAAATGGATTGATTGTAATGGAGTTAATCACTTCAACAGCCAACAAAGCCGATGTTCCTGATTTAACAGAAAATTCGAATACATTTTTTTCAAAATCTGACCATAGCCAATGATCATAAATCTATCAACCACCCACTTAACAAATAAAACATGACAGGCTGCACTGCAATCATAAAACACCCTCCAAAGTTGGATTACAAGGATCTTTATCTTTGGCCACACCCAAATCACCAAACCAAACAACAATAATTTGATAAAATGTTCTGTGTGTGCTTGCTGGTTTAAAGCTTGTGTGATTATTTTACATGTGAAGTATGTTAAACACAGTTTTGACGTGTGCTCTTATACTGTTGTTACCATACATTTTCTATACAGAAAATTAGGCTACAGTCAGGTTAGTTATCATTGCTTTCATGTGTCAAAAACTTAATTGTTAATGGTTGTCAAGCTGAAAATAATTGAACAAAACTCGAAAACTTAAATCACAATTTACTTGAGAACTGAGTCAGAACCCTTGCTATAATTACTGACTTGTGTCTTGGGTCTCTGTGTGTCACGAGTGGAGCTGAAAGGACTCTGATCATGTGGTGCCTCATAACTGCAGGAGGAAACCAGCTTTTTGAAGTGAGATGGACAGCATGAAATGGAATGCATAAAAAAGGGGGGCATTCTTAATCTACATGTAAAATCATTATAATTCCAGCATTTGATCATAATTAAATGTTAAAAAAGTGCACCAAGGAACTGCATCCTACTGTATATAAAGTACCCTTATAATGTAATCTCAAAACAATTTTTTCAAGTTCATTTTGTATGTATTGAGGAACCCTTTCTTCCTTCATTTTCTACCGTAGGGGTCTCCAACATGTTGCCCGCGAGCTACTAGTAGCTGGCCACCCGTTTCTGAGTAGCTTGTTAAAGGTTAAAAGAATACATACATTTGACAATACAACATCAATTGGTAAACCTTTTCTATTCATTCAAATTCACAGACATACTTATGTCACAAAACTGTCGTAAACTCTAAATTGTGACTGAGTTGTCTGTCTCTGTATGCCCTGCAGTAGACTGGCAACCATCCAGGGTGTACCCTGTCCCTAGCCCAGGGGTGGGTAAACTTACTACATAAATTACCTGTAAAAGTTATTGCATATTCCCCAAAGGTTTACCGAATGCACTTTATGTCCTTTCTTCCTTTTATTTTTATGTAATGTCTGTATTGCCAACATGCAAACGTGTTCAACATGCTGTTATTATTAGAGAGGAATACGGAGAGGTTGTTAATGTCAACAGAATGGCCCGGGTTGGGCCATTCTTCAAGTGTTCTCTTTCAGGTTCTCCATAATATGTTTTGTAAAAAGATAGGTCAATGTAAACATTTTCAATATGTACTTGTACCTCTATGCACTAAAACAAAGGGAAAACTTGGAGTTGTCCATTTACATCCCATTATAGGTTATTATGCTGTGATTTTACTTTTAAATTGGGCTGAATGTGGTCCCCGGACTGTAACGAGTTTGACACCCCTGCTTTAAGGCTTAATTGTTAAATTGTCTTGGTTAAGAAAAAAAGTACTTCTTAATATTTAGAATATTTCTTCGCAGCCCCACATTCAAAACAGACATAATAGGTGAAAAGTGTCATTTCTAGTGTGCTTAATGTTCTCCTAGTTGTCTTTGTGCTTTGAGATTTCAACTAGTTGGGCATTGGGGTTATGGGAGCTGGCTGTGGTTGTTTCTGCCTCTGGTGTGTCTGTGATGGACGGGTGCGTGAGTGACAGAAACAAAACTCTTTTTGTCTCTATGCAGACGGATTATGCCGACTCCGATCCAAGTTAATCTGATTACTGGGAGGAATTGTCAGTCATTAATTACAACAGTATTTCTATTCTATTTCTATCTATGTACTAAATGGTGTAAACTACAGTACATTAACACTACAGGGTTTTCCCTTCACATTTAACACAGATGTGTTTTTGAGCATTACATGAAAGCAGAAGATCTTACATCATTCACCGGTGTCTGCATCTGCACTGGCCTAACTCCCACTACCAAAATAGGGCTGCTGGTTCACTTTCTTTGGGCATGAACCATGTATGTTTAACAGGCGTTTTTTACAGCACCAATACAGGCATAACAGTTTATTGGCAGATAACTTCTGCATCATTCTTATTTTTAAATTGCAGTGGACCAATCGTGTAAAGCAATTTACTCACACTGTATGAAGGATGTTGATTTTGCGTCTTTAAACATCTTTATGTTACTATATGAGACTCTTACCTAGGACGCTACTGTAGAATATTGAGGATAATTTTGCTTCACCACTGCTTGTGTTGGTTTACATTGAAACTAAAAAGGGCTGACTGCTCTGATTGATGTTATAAGGTTCTGGGTGTGTTCTGGATTGAAATTACAAAGGAACAACGGAAAAAAATACCACCCCACAACTTACATTCTTTCTGGATCTCACTATGCAGGTGTTAACACTTTATTTAATGGGTCTGTCATTGGCGATCAACAGATCACCTTGACATAAAAACAATTCACACATACAGTGTCTTTGACATTTGACTAAAATCGATCTGACGAATACGACTTAAACCAGTTTAATGCAGTTCCTCTAATGTCAATTAGATGTTTTAATGTAGGAGTTATAAAATGGTATCAAACGCAGTACTAAGTTGTAATAGGATAAGCACAGAGAAAAGTCATTTGTTGCAATTATGAGGACTTTCACCTGTGCTGTCTCTTTGCATGGTGGGCTCGAAATCAAGACTGAAAAACCTCAAATAAACTATTGCCTCATAGAATGTCACACAACTGATTAGTGGCTGCTTTCTCTAGGATTTTCACGACTACTGTATATTGACCTTAATAATCCCAAATCATAATAGCAGAAATCAAGTGAATATCAAGTGAATTGATATTTCGGTGTGTGTACTGACCTTACACTGATTAGATCATAATTTAAAGGTGTTTACGTGACAGTTTTACATTAATTAGGTTTAATAAATAAATGCACTCCAAGATAAAACAGGAGAGATAAGAGAAAGAGACAAAGAGAAACACCTCTCCTTGAGCAATGGTTTTATCAGTAAAGCAGTAGTGATAATTATATTTTGCCTTGGGGCCAATAGGAGACATGGGTTAATGTTTTGAGAAGACAAGGAACATTTCAGCACTGAGGGTTTGCTTTGGAAAATCCCTCCATTCACCTGCTCTGATGAGACTTGGTCATATTGTTGCTACACTACTGACAGAAAAATCTGAGCTTTTCCCTCATCAACTCTCTATGAGCCATGTGGTGACTGATTTAGGACATAATATCAAGCAATCATTTTGAAACACAGGTGGTCTCACACTCACCTGTCATTCAAGAGGAAATGAAGAGATCACATTAAAGCTGACAAACCAATTGTAAAAGCCAATTCACAATCAGTACAGTTTATGCATTTGAGTCACAATCCTAAAATATATACAGTATCTATGCCAATATCAGTTTATAGCTTCAGAACCTAGTGCAAATGTATATTAATCATTGATTTATATTATATATATTATAAGACAATTTTGACAAAACATGGTGAAAGGACGGTGCATGGACCAGTGAAGAACCTCATCATTTTGAAGCAGATTTGGCTGCAGTGGGTAAATCTTTACACTCAAAAATTGGGTGTTTTTCAATACACACACACCAATCTCTATGAAATTAATCCTGTAAAATAACCTCACCTCTGTGTCAATTCTACCTAGGAGCTATTAAAAATATAGAAATGTAAAGTTTGTAGCTTTACCTTCACATCCTCGAATATTACCAGTATATTGCTTTGGTAGCAGTGAAGCCTATTTCCAGTCAGCAAGAGTTAAGCATACAGTTTCATACCTCCATGTCTTCAGACATTTGTCAATGCAATTGCATCATCAAAGTCCAACAACTTTTGATCTCCTTTAGCGTTTGGCGCCTAATTTTAGGACATTTATATTAATTTACCAAATGTGAAAGAGTCAATTAACATAGTGCTTGTTCGTAAGTTGTTAAACATGACTTACGTTTTATGGCTACCGGTATGGTCCATTTAAAAAGCCGTCTTTCTCATGGACTTAATGAAATGGTAAATCTAATATTCCTTCCTGGGAGGATTGTGTGTCTACAGCAGTAAGTTTCTGCCCATTAATTACACATGGATTTTTTGAGCAGGCGGGGCACTGGCAGGGATAGCACTGAGAGCCACAGCATGGTCAAGGACATTTTCTCAGGTGTCACAGATTTTCCTGGCATATTCTAAATGAAAAGCAGTGGACTGACAAACAGCAAGAGACAGTAAACACTTATGAAATAGCATATTTTCACATACTAACACATCTGAGATTGTCTTTTCTCTTCCAGTTTATCATTCAAACGTTCCCATTCTAGCCTTGTCGCGATTTCGGGAACTACATGCCCTGGAAAAGAATTTCCCTTCTGGGGATCAATAAAAGTGTTCTTTCTTTCTTTCTTTCTTTCCAGGCACATATTTGGTTTATGTTATTTTGGCAGATATATGTCATCATTTTCCTCCAGCTCGTCCTGCAATGAAAAATTATCATTTATTAATTTAATGTTTCTGATCCAGTCCAATTGATCTGAGCTTAGCGCATTGCTCTGTGGATACATGTAGTCTATTGACATTTGCGGATTAAAGGCCGTGGAATACATTTGTTCATATATGTTTTGGGTATATTTAAACAGATTTCAAACGTCTTGACATGGTTTCATAATTTCCAGACCTTGTAGATGTAAACAAACCGACTACTGCATTTAAGACTGAAAGAAATGTCTGAGTCAGCTGTCAAAGCTTTGTTTATGTTTGTGGTGGCTCAAAGAGATGTAAGACCTGAATACATCTGAAACCCATTTCTTTATTGTTTGAAATACAACCATACCAGTTATCCTTCAACCAAACTTAGAACATATGCGTATATTTCTGGTACTGACACTGCATAAACTTCTAATCATGGTACTTCACTCTCTTTGTATGTACACAGTAGCAACCTGTTAGGGGTAGCGGCCCCTCAGTGCTGCTACTTGTTTCCTCAAATCAAACATAGACCATTCCAGACAGCACACAGGAGAAATTGCTTGTGAACACTGCTTTAGATGCCTCATCACAGGACAAACTTCTGTACTGTTCTGTATGTATGTATGTATGTAGCTGAATACTGTATGTAGGTATAGTGGATAAATCACAATGAAGACCAAGGTTTTTTCTAACCCAAGGAATGATGTAATGTTGAATGGTACTCAAATTGAAAATCATGATCTTTGGTACAGCACTGGATATCGCTGTCTTAAAGGAAGCATTTAGAGACCATCTGCATTAAGGAGAAGTTTAGGAAATGATATATGTGTATGTGTCTTACCTGGTGTGTCCCCATATGGCTTTGGTGGTTTGACAGTCTCCCCGAAGCTGATAGTGGCCCTTGTGGTACTTAGCCTCTTGGGCTGTGGTGTTGTCACCACAGTCAACGTCCTTTGGAGAACCCTGGTGGTAGTGCTAGTGGTTGTGGCCACTGTGGTAGTTGAGACCCTGGTGGACAGTGTAGTATTGGGCACTGGAGTGTTGTACTCGTCTATGTTGTCCTCTGTCCCTGTGGGTCCCCAGTCGATAAATCCTGCCACTGTGGTAGTCCGGCCCTCATGAGGCTTGTCACTGTTGTCCCATTTGAGCTGCCTCCTCTCTCTCAGTAACAGCCCCCTTCCTCTAGGTAAAGCTCCTGGAGCTTCCGCTACCACAGCCAAAGGATCACCTGACTCCCTTTGAGAGTATTTTAATCGGCACTCCTTACACGCTGCTTTCCCTTTATGCACTGGTTTCTTATGCTGTTGACCCTTGGCCATTGGCCATAGCCCTGCCCTGTTGTCTTGGGGTGGAGGGATAGCGTTGAGGAGTCGGTGGGCCAAGGGGCTCAGAGTTCTCCAGTGAAGCTTGTTGGATGTGTCCCAGGCAGGCTGCAAGCGGGGCCTCGAGCGAGACACAGATTTAGCTGTGAGCTTTAGCCCCAAACCCTGACTTAGGGGGCTACACACAGAGAAGTCCAGGGTGAGGTGGGTCATGGCCAGGAGGATCCACACCCGGTGCCCAACACAACTGCCTGGCCTCAGAGCAGACGGACTACAGGAAAAGAGACAATGAGAGAGAAAAGAGAACAGTTTTGATTCAAACACAGGACACTGAATATTCAAAATCATATTCATTCAGGATCCTGCTTTCAGTCTTTAAGGTAATGAAGTCAAATGAAGATTCACATTTGTATTCAAGATCAATTTGCACACTTAGCAAAGTTCTACTTCATGACTTCTTGAGAACCCATCCTCACTTCCATCATGTATACTTCCTCAAGGAGCCTATTGAATAACAAAGGTAAAACACAAAGTAAATGTAAGAAATAATGAATTTGAACTCTCTCACTCGGAGCTGTCAAAACCTTTAAGTTCTTACCCTTGATGTTACAGATTCATATCAATCCAGAGATGATTGCACTGACACAAGGACAGGCCTGGTTTAGCTGATCATATTCAGCATTATCTGCCCCACAACCAAAGTCATCTGATTCCCAAAGGGCAATTTGGTTATGAAGCAAAATGATTGGATCAGGGAGATCACGCATCATACCAGGGGGAGACAAAGCCTGACAAATACATCACTCAATTCTCCAGTGATATGCCAATGGTATTAATTAATTAATTAACAAAGCAAGTAGTCCCAAAATAGCTGAATTCTGTTCATCAACGTAACCTAACGAGCTAATAGTCTGTTCAGGCTCAGTCGATTGATTTTACAGACAACCTTCAGTGGCTCTTGGGACAAAGCACCACATTGATTCCTGAGGGAGAAACCTCATCATGTCTGATCTTTCATCTCTGCTGTCCTTGTCCAAAAGTCACCACTCAGGATTCACTGTGAATGCATCACAGCATGGATGTTACATTGAAAATCACTTGGTGTAGTATCAAGATTGATGTATTTTGATTAAAGTGATACTCTGGTGAGGTCAATGATTTTCAGTTAAATTAAGTCTGAACTTTTTTGCCAATATGTGGTGTTCTGTAGAATCGATCCACATCAAAAAACAGAATGCAATCCATTGAACATGTGGAATAACCGTTAAATGCCACTCTACGTGACATTTTCAGTCATGTATATACAAAACGCCATATAAAACGAAAGTGTTTCCTATGATACACTGTCGCCTATAAAGTTGGAATGTTTTTTTATTCCAACTTAATGGGTGACCATGTATTTGGATACCTGGAGATGATTGTATTTTGTGTTGTTTACTATCCTATAGAAACTTTGTGGGGCCATCTCACATCATTTTGCTGCTGGGGTCAATTTAAAACCCTGTGTTCCTATACATAGGCAAAAGGGTACCTTGGTAATAGATAATGTGATGCAGGGGGTTTGACAATGCATAACTGAGGCCATGGTTACACTATGCCATTTCATGTGACTTGTATCCATTTTCTAGTATCCAATCACAGTAAACTGCATAAAGTGGCAAAATGTAACCAAGGGCAAATCAGATTTTGGTCGCATTGGGTTAGGAGCTGCCAAACCACTTGAGAAGATGGCATACCTCACAGTCATATTAGCTCATGGTGTAACAACAAGTTGGAAACGGGATATGTTTTATTGTGGCATGCATGTAGTGGCATGCATAACTTCTATCTTTGTGCTGTTAAAGAAATTTTAGATTCATTTATGCTGATTGCAATCTGATTATATGGTAAAATGATATCTCAACTATCTTTGTTTATTTCTGCAGCTGCTGGGGAATAATATACACAAATATATTGCCCATAGCCTTAGTCAATATGTAACACATTTTACCCTTTGTTGTTTGTTCTATTCAAAGCCTATCATTACCTAGCTCATGTGTATCCAATTGGCCATGTAACATTCTAGTAACAGAGACAGTATTATTGTATGGTTTGTTTTAGTTGTTAACCTTTTTGGAAACATTGGAATTTTACTGATTAATGAAGGGCAAAAAACCTCATGTGTCAAATTTCCTCTTCTGAGGAATGTTACATGGCCAATTGGCTGCTTGGTTATGCATGAGCTCTATTAATAGAACCAACAAAGGGAAAAATGGTTTACACACTAAAGAAGGTTATGGCTAAAACTTTTGTGTATATTATCCCTCTGCTGCTAGACATTTATTTGTGTGAGAGTGGACATCTTTTGGCCATGTGGTCTACATACCTGATTTAAGAGACAGGGGAAGGGAGCTGTGACTACCAACACCACATTTCAAAAAATAGATTTGTGTATATATACTCAAAGTTTTAACATGCATGTAAATATACTGAAAGTGTGTAGTGCCATGCAAGTCTGCATTATAACATTCAGATAGCTTTTTCTGTTATTTTCCATGTAAAGAGAGACTTAGAAAACAAATATTATTTATTGCAAAATGCAAATTTGTTTAATAGTATTCCTATATCAATGATATGTGGCCATCAGAATGATTGAGAGTCTGAGTTATGAGGGACCAACAAACCACTGAATAATAAATGATAATTTGGAATGGCATTTTAACTGAGCCATAAACAGGGATTGATGTGGTCATGGAATAGCAGCGACAAGGTCAAAGTAGTATTGACACTTAAAAATATGGGTACTAATTTGTTTTATGAGTGCTTGGCCATGGTCTAAGGTCAGGTCTTTTTCTGTTGAATATTTTGAGTGAAGAAATCTTTTGACAATGAGCATGCAGTTATGAGACATTTTGAAGACTGAGAAAAGAATAAGAAAAAGAAAATAAATCTCAATGAGACCTAGGAAATGAGATACACATGTGGACTAGATGCATAAGGAGAAGAAGCAATGGTGACTTCAGCTAGTGACTTGTACAGTCGGGTTGTACAGGTGGTGAATGACAATGTTACTGCTGATGAATAATTCCAATGAATTCTAATGTAAAATGATATTTCTGTACCAGAGTGATAATGGTGAAGCCAAATTATCATGGTTCTGTCACATGGGTGTAAAACATTGCCATAAGCAGATTATTTGTATCTAATGTTATTTAAACAAAGGGATGACAAGCAGAGAGACAGCAACTAACCACAGCCAGCAAAGGATATGTTGAAATAACATAATGTAACCACAAAGTTTCAGATGACATTCAATCTTTTTTCTTTAAAAGATTCATGCAATCTCTCATTGGTAAAGGAGTTATTCACCATGAGCAACATCACGAGGAGCGGGAAGATGACAGAACACAAACCTGGACTTTGTGAAAAGAACTGTGGGATACACAATGATTATGTAAACATGAACAAAACATTCATCTTCATTTAACAGATCCAGAAAGGGGAGAAGAAAGCAGAGATGCAGCAGAAGTTATACCAGTTGTGTAACCAGAGAAAAAACACCAATAGTACAGGATTGCCATAACTAGTCCAGTGATAGTCCAGTGGTCTGAATTACTTCATAGTCATGTTTTTGTTTTATCATGGCCTCCATTATTTCTCTTTTACAGTCTTGTATTTTTTTGATGTCAGCAATCAACATTACTTGCAAAAAAATAATGCTGCTCAAAGTGAAGCCTCCAATATGGCAATCAATTCTCTGGCTGTTTCAAAATGTATCAATACACAGCAAATCAATACATTGCCCAGCCCTAAAACACACTGAGGTATTTGGTGTGCTTTCAATGTTTACGGCATCAATTGGAAGACATCTTATAAATGACACAGACAGCATATTGACATGTTTAGTCAGTGAGTATTTTATATAAAAGAGGTTCTGACGTTGAAAAATCATTCCCAGAAAACTGAACACCCAATGATCCTGGGCTAAGCATTGGCTCCTAAAAATCCCTGTTACTACAGTTCAGGCTAAAGTATCCATCAAAGATGTGTATAAAGAGTAGGAGTAAAGTACTGTATAGTTGTCAACAAAATTTCACATTTGAGACTGAGAGAGACAGGCAGCACAAGATGAGGCAGAAGCACTATACTGCACAGGAGGCTCCTGAGCTAATATTTAACCATGTTGTGGAAAAGAAGGACCAGTAGGACAATGCTGAACATGAAGAGGAGGAAGAATCAATTGATGAGGAGGAAATAACGATGAGTTGATAGATCCAACATACAGACCACAGATGTATGGGGCAAGTGGATGTCTCTCCTGTCGCTGATGCACGATCCAGGCACTGTGGATGAGCGCCTGGTCACCTTCAAAAGGTTGCTGTCCATTCAAACAGTACATCCTGAGTCAACCTGGGCAATATTGGATAAAGATATGCCATGCCAGGTCCATGGAACATGCAGGGATTTGGGGCGGCAGAAGCCCAAATCCCTGCCCTACATTACCTACTTTTATGTAAACAAGGTCTAAATGTCTATTGGCCCTAAATTCTAAAATTAAGGGATTTTTTTGTGGTAATGGGTTGGACTGGAGTCAAAGGTGTAACACGAAATGTATTGAAAATGTATACTTTATGCTTTAAATTACAGTCAAACCATTTTGGGGTCAATTTGACCCCAGAGGACAATAGGTGTTGGGCTGCGATTCAAAAAATTCAAAAAATAGCACCCTCACCAAACTTTGACATATTCCACTCCGGTATATGTCAGATAGTTAGGATTACATCAAATATAAAAAAAAATAAGTTTGTTTTTATTTCTTATACTCAAAAATAGGGTATATTTTAGGTATGCAAGGCCTTTTGGCCCTAAATTCTAAAATGAATGGGAAAAAAATATGTGGTAGTGGGTTGGACTGAAGTCAGACTAAAGGTGTGACACAAAAATAATTGAAAATGTATTCTATATGCTTTAAATAACAGTCAAACAGTCAAACTGCTCTGCTGAGGACCGCAAGGCCCTCCAGAGGGTGGTAAAGACAGCGGAGTGCATCGTTGGCTCCAACCGCCCTCCCATGCAAGGAAATCACCAAGGACCAAAGCCATCCATCACATGGACTGTTTACCCTTCTGCCATCTGGTAGACGCTACCGGAGCATTCGGGCACCGACTACCAGACTCAAAAGCTTCTTCCCCCAGGCCATTAGGCTCCTTGGCCGTTGACTTTGCACTCCGTTATCATTGGCACTCATGCTCCTTTAGATTTATTTATTGGTAATAGTACGATATACATATTTTATTCTGTTGTTATTTAGTCTGGTCTGCTTATTCCATTTCCTTTATGCTTAGTACTTTTGCACAAATTGCACAATTTGCACTAAATTCAATTTCTATATGCTGCTGTCGATAACCCAAACTGAAACTGAATTGTTATACTAAAAGCAAATAACCAGTAAAATGTTGAAAACAATGCTAAACAAAGTAACATGGATATCTGTATTTCTTTCTGCCATTTGTGATTTCAAAAAGCAATCACAGTCATGGAAATAGTCTTTTAGCATTTCAATATCAAGGGAAAAATGATGTGGCATTTGAATGAACATTTTTGTATTAACTACTTTTCTCATATGCGAGGTGACCTGCAAGAGTGATGAATGCTGGCATATGTACAAGGGTTGCTGGTTGCTGGTAGCTGTATGTTCAATGAGTGTTCTAAAGAAAGTTTGGCAACAGTGACTCTCCCTCTCACAACTGTTTGCCAAGCTACACATGGAAATAATTAGTTGTGCTACTGTCAAGCTACTGAAAAAATTGTTAACTTGGTATTGTGTCCACTTGTAACTACCTAATGCCTGACACTGTCTATAGTTATATCAAGGCAGTTCTGCTGCCCTAACTTTCTTTATCATTGTCAAATGTCCTATCAATCTATATTCATGACCTCTTATATTTCAGGAAGCTTGTCTCCCAATTGGTTATCGATCTTTCCCACTAACATTGCACAGTCTGTGCCCGCAGGTTCCCTGAAATAGCAGTATTTCAGATTCGGCTGAATTGTAAACATTATGCTTAGTTCATTTTTGTGAGTTCTAAGCAGGACAAAGGAGGTAGAATACACTCTAAATAGACCTCACACATCTGTGTATTACACTGTGTGTATTATTATGATAACAATCATCAGAAGGAGGGAATCTGATCCAATCCAAATTAAATTAAATGAGATAATTATTTATGAATGTTCTTCTTGGCTCCTCTACATAATACAGTATAAATTATTTAAAAATTGTAAAAAATGCCAGTTTTGTTAACCACTACAAATTAGTCGAGTAGTAGAGTAAGACCTGTGATATTGTAACACTCATAACTGCAAAGGCTATTTATAAAATTGCCTTTTTTGAACATGGTGCCAATCTAATATATATTGACATGCAACATAATGAAAACATAATTGTGTAATACACTGCACAGATGGTAGATAAAGTGCAATAATCACAGTGTGAACATACAGTATCAGATCGCCTGTGGGAATGTCTGTCTAGTGTCCTATTCTATAAGCACAAACAATATGTGGCAGGAAACCTTTTAGTGGACTCTCACTTCATCTCCCCTCTACTCTATTGTGTGTTGTCATTAAACATACAGGGCCTGTGAGGCATGACTCACATTTTCATACCAACACACTGATTTTTTTAAATTCAGTGTGTGAGCTCATTCCTACGCACATTTATTCAATACAGGAAATATAAAGTTGACTAAGCATTATTTCTAACAAATGCATGTATCTGAGGTTAATTTCAGGAGCTTAGTATGGGAGGCCTATAACAGAGCTGCAACCATACACCAAATGACATATTAATTAGCAGACCAGTCAGTCACTTTGGAGGGTTTGAAGTTCAGCAGAAGACTTGATGGAAGTAACAGCTGTGTATGTATCAGAGAGAGAGAGAGAGAGAGAGAGAGAGAGAGAGAGAGAGAGAGAGCGTAACCTCTGCTGTCATCATACCACTGCAATGGAAATTTACACAATTTACACAAATCCAGTGATGTAACATTATACTCAAAGCTAACTGTGATATTTCTGTGCAACATATTTGGATTATCCTTCACCAAGGGTTCACCAAGCTTGACTTCTCCCCCTCAGTAACACTTTAAGCTGTACTGTATTCCATAAATCTACTTCCAACTTATTCTGCTGATTTCTACAAATGTCAGTGTCAGTGGAGCGAGGATTAAGCCCTGACAGCCACTCGAAATTAAAGGCATCCTTGAGAATGACACACATAATTACAGTTTCCCATTTTATGGGAATATCACTGGCATATGACTCAAGTTCTGATGCATACAGCTAAATTGCATTTTAATTCAAGATGTATATAAATAACATTCTGCAACTATATTTAAACCTACAGCAAAAACAGCTGTCTTAAATGTGCATGCTTTAACACTATAAAAACCTGACTTACTAAACACATTGTCAGTGGTTTTACAGCAGAGCGTTGGAAGATCTAGGTTGCTTTGAATAAGAGGTTAAGTTGTCCACACCCCACATGTCAAACTGTTAACAAGTGAACTGCTCTATTAAGGAGTGTTGCGTGTTGGCTGATTCTCTTGTGTGCTCAATGGAACAAAGACTCTCCTGACAAAGTAATTACATTTCCCTCCAAGATTCATTTCTGACAGAGCACTAATGTTTCTGGCACCTTAGCATCAACTCAAATGAGTTAAAGAATCTCAATATTACTTCAATGTGTGAAGGATGGTTGCATCTGTGGAATTATGTGATTCATAGATTTGTCATAATGCCTGTGGTCTTCTACAGAATTCTTAGTCTGTAGATTTGAGACCACACAGAACTTTAGAAAATTCCACAAACAGAGCACAGATCTTCTATGTGCTGTGTCTGGACTCTAGAGACTGTATGTTGGCCCTTGTAATCTCCCTCAATTAGTATCTCACTTCCTCAGTTCACTGTGTAACTTGTACTTTACTGTCAACACTGTTTTCCTTTCACTTTATACTCCCAATACAACTACTGTATGTTTATGAGCTCTCCTGTGTGACTGATATTTTGTGTTGGTATGAACAGCAGTGATAAGGCTGCATTGAGCATTCCTTGCTGGAAAACTGGCTAACCTTTATAAATGGAGGAAAAATGATGAGTCATGCATGTATGGTGAGCATTATTTCCCATAAAATGTTCCCCACCCCTGATTTAAATACCGGTCCAACTAACTTACCATGAAAGACAAAAAGCACTTAACAGCATATAATATTATTCTGTCCTAGCATAGACTACAATCTAATATTCTATACAACATATTTATGGAGCACAACGTTTCAAATTCCCAAATCTAGTCTGAGGAATAACTAATTGTACAAAAGTACAGGACTTGAGAAATACACCAAAGCCACTTTCAATGTGTGAGTGTAAGTCTGACCAAGGCTACAGACTTGAAGCTTAGCATTAATATTGTGATCCCAGAGCTAGACCATGAGGGCCCATAAGTGAATGAAGGATGTGACATGCAATACCAACCATGAAACCATGAACCATGAAAAGATGTGGTACCTCAAAAACCCCACCAAGAGAATATGAGGTGACTACCAAAAACTTGTGAAGCAGAAGGCAAAATAACAGAGCAAGCTACAAATGCAGAAAACCAGGCCAAACAAGGTAATGCAATAGAAAAGACAAGAGAGATTTAGATTAAAAGAAGACACAGCAGTGAGTCTAGACACCAGAGCCTATCATCATAGCACAGCAGCATCAAGGATAGAACAGATCCACAATGGAGGATATTGGAAAGTATGAAGAAACCACATTGTTTCAGGATGCAGAACAAGGTAGCGGCATACCTGCACGAGAAGATTAACAGGAGTGACATGATCTATACATCTGAGAAGTGTTCAGAGAGCATCAGCTCAAAACAGTTACTGAGAATGACAATTTCACTGTTCTCTGGGATATGCCCTTTGACTCCCACAGAGAGATGAAAGCCAACAAGCCTGATATAATTATGAAAGACAAAGACACGCAGGTCACTTCCTTTTACTTATACTGTATATTTGGGGAGTTGTCTTCAAAGTGAGCCCTGGGCTGGGTCGGGAACCAACTGTTGTTGGACCAAAACCTCATGCCACAAATCAGTTTCTTTACTTCTGCAGTAGTGACATAGCTCAAATATACTGGTCAAAGCGTGCACACATCCTCAACAAATCTAAGCTGAATTTCAGCTTAATATCCATGCACCGCTTTATACGTGGAAAACCCCTAAAGATACACCAAGAGGACCCTGTAGGTCAAATTCTGCTGTGGCCATAGAGTGCATTTGGAAGTGAGTCAGCTTCGTGATACAGAAAGTCCGACTTGAGCTTCAACAGAGCCATGCTTCGTAGGACAGGCCCACAGTCAGACAGCGGAAGAGCAGAGAGTAAAAATATGTCAATTGTATATTATTAAAGCTACAGACTAAACTACACCATGCAGGTAACAAACACACCTCAATAATGTGGCCTTTCATTCAGCTTTTGCATGAAAAAATACTCATCACTTTAGCCGCCCAAGAAGTGACATACATACACAGTTGTTAGGAACACATTACGTTATAAATGAGCTTCAACAGAGCCAACTAAGTCCTTAATCGTGCTTCATAGTACAGGCCAAAAGTCTCTGTGCATTATAAATGATATCTGAAGATATCACATCTATTATGCTATTTCAAAAAGCAGCAGCTTGGCCAATGCTTCCTGCGTCGGTTCGGTAACGCGTATCCATGGATGCATGTGTCAGGAACACATCACGTTGTAAATGTATGAGGTTATTTATGATAAAATTCGGGAACAGAGAACTGCTGAGAACTGAATTTCTGCTGCTCAACGCCACAGTGGCCGGTGTGTCCCAAGCTCCGCCTCTTCTGTGGCAGGATAAATACCTCTCACACAGACAGGTACAAGCTTGAACACAGACAGGTATTACCACGCACACACGCTACAATCCCCCCGCTTTCAGACAAGTATGGTACATAGTTATATATACATAGTGATACATGTGCATTTTATCAGTATGTGTGCAATTTTTCTAATGTATATGCAAGCGGTTTCTCATTTGTGTGTGTGAGTGTGTGTGGTTTCACTAGCATGTAGCATGGATTCAAAACTAAACGGCAATTCATAGTTTTTTTGTAATTCAGGGTAGCTATAATGATTCACAGCATTTAAACACTGAACTGTAATACCTGTATATCTCCCACACATTTCTAAAAACAGCATTTGGTAAAAAAGGAAAAAGAAAATCTCTGAGGAGAGGGTTGGACAGCTAGAGTTCATGAAGTTGCAGGTTGCAGTGGGTTTTTTTTCTCTGCTGGGTCCAAACACATACAGCAGTGGTTGGGCCTGTAAGAACAGAGGGACTGCATCATAACAATCACTGACTCGATTTTTTTTAATTACTTCAAATTTTTTTGACTTTTTAAATGTTGTCTCATATGGAACCTAGCAGAAAAAATATTCATATTTGCTGCATCTTGTGGGCATAATGTAACCTCCAAGTTTTGCCTAAAAGTGTTTCACTTAGGCTCTCTAATTAAGACCATTATCATAGAACTCCTTGACTTGACTCCATTACTCAAAAGTTGGGATAGTCAATAATTATCCAAACCATTTTTGGGAGAAAATAAAGATTTTCAAATTCCATTATTTTTCCAGGATTTTTATGACCTTAGAAACTTTTTTACGGTCAGATTTTACTTACCTGTTAAGTATTAAGCACCCTGTTAACACTGAATCAATATTTTGTATTGGCAGATTTTCACTGAAAGCAGGGTAGCAATACTTGCTTCTGACAATATGATGTTCATCTTTTCCTTGACTGTCAATTTGCACAATCAGATCTGTTTCCAGTTGGCTAGTGAGGGCTGTGAAGACTATGACCTATGTCACTCTGTGTTTGCGTGGATCACTGCATGGATTTATTATTTATTTTTTAATCATATAGGACTTGCATTGAGATTACACTTAAAATGCTAGCATGGTGGTGAGAGCTAATACAATGTATTTCAATTCATTGCACTTTCCCTGATTCTGCTCGCCTCAAGAACCGTGCATTCACACTGGGGAGAAGAAGCTCAAAATAGACACTGTGTATGTGTGGAGGGTGGGGGGTTTACATTTGCATGACTCTAAGAGTGACAGAGATGGAGAAAGAAAAGAGGCAGCAGGGGAGGAGCTGTGTAGCAGTCTCATCCCTCTGGGGGGTAAAAACTCTGTGATAACATCCAGACCAAAGAACAAGGACACTTCCCTCTTTCAGATGACTCAGTGTGCATACAGCGCACACACAGTTGCAGATTGGACCCAGTGGCAAAGCCAGCGAATTTGACTGCTTCATCAAATTACAACAATGGCCCTGTGAGTGTATTAAAGAAGAAACTGGGAAGAAAAAAAGCCTATACATAGATAGCTCCATGCAAGATGCTGAGTTTACAAAACATCTGAAGGTGTGTGTGTATGTGTGTGTGTGTGTGTGTGTGTGTGTGTCTGGTTTGTCACTTTTAGATTAGGTTTGTAGGACTATCTACATTTCTGTGATTCTTACAGTTCTGTAATATGTATACGATTAAGTAGTAGTCCGTGCTCATTGACCGACTGTACTGTTGGTGTGAAAGTCAGATGTATTTGGTTCATTTCACATTTTCAAGATCAGTAGCAACATGAGCAAGTACAAGTAGCTATTTTACTATGTAAAAAATGCAACACTTTTATTTTTATTTGTCCATCCAACAAACTTCACAACCGCAGACCCAGGACCCCCACATCTGGCTTCCTCACCTGCTGTCCACTGTCTCTCGGGTTTGCTGATGTCAACATCGTGAACAGCGTTATGCATGGCAATTTGAATGCACAGGGATATTGTGACGAGATCCTTAGGCCCATTGCTGTGCCATCCACCCACTGCCATCACCTTATGTTTCAGCATGTCAATAAACGGCCCCATGTTCCTCAAAGCTGAAAATGTTCAGTGTAGATTGCACATGGTGCTGCAGCACAGCTTCTTGCATGGGAGGGTTTTCTTATCACAGTAAACTGTGAAGTTTTTATTTATTTATAAAGGTTCAGACAGAACAGTCACCTCAAGGCATCACTGTGACCATTAGAAAAGAGTGTATCATCCTCGTGATTCATCCAAAATAATGTTTAAATTAAATGACCGATAATGAAATCTCTTGTTATATATATCATTAGATTATTTCCAATTAATATATTCTCAAGTACATATGAATGATGGTTAGCACTATTGCCTCACAACAAGAAGCTCCAGAAAGGTTTGAAGGCTCCAGATGCTCCAGTTTCTTCCAATCTCCAAATGCTGGTTATGTAACCTGGAAACTCTCAATTGCTGGTAGGAGTGAGTGTGAATGGGTTTGTCCCTCTCATCTGTGACAAAATAAGCTGTTATAGCAATATGGATGGAATCAAGAATGATGTTGTTATGTGGCTGTCCCATTAAGCACCTGCCTACAATGCCTACAGCGTCTGCTTACAATTTTGGAATACTGCCACTGTATTACTGCCGCAGCGCTGAAAAAGACTTAGTTGCGTGAGCCCGGAAAACAAACATGTGCATGAACAGGAGTCTATCCAGAAAACACATCAATCTTCCACTTGCTTCCCTAAAACTGGTCAACATCACACACGGTTATAGAACAAAGCTTTCAGTAATTGTGATAACACCAGCGCACAACGGTAGCACAGTGAGTTCATAAGTCAGCAGTCATAGGGAGCAGAAAATTCTGCTCAATTTCCTCAAAGATTTAACTGGCTTCTAAAAAACAACAATGTCACTGACACGCCTAAATTAAAAAAGCTTGGAGGCAGTGAATTTTTGCATCACCGTTATTTATTGGCAAACCCTGCAATATACTGGTAACGTCTATGCATTCACCATAATTCTGCCTCCTTGAAATTACTGTGGAAAACAAGATGTTACAGATACTTTTTGCTTCACCTGAGGGGTACTGAGAAAACAATGCCATGACAGTCAGTCCTTCTCTGCCCTTTGCAGTTCTTTTAATTCCAGTGTGTATAGCTTTAAGAGAACCTGGCCCAGAATACACACAGTTTCCAAGAAGAGGTCAGCAACGATTGACAGTAGGTATGGTAAAGCAGACATAGCCTCAAGAAGTGAAGCTCCAAATAACGGAATTTAAATTTAGGCATGAAGACACTGCAGAGACATTTACAGTACACAATCAAGTTACAAAGGTTTCTCATAACAGCCTTTGTACATCACATGCTTTGACTGAGCATTACATCAGTATGGACTTGCATTGTGCATTGTTAAAAACTAAGCCAGAGTGTCAGTTAAGAGTTCTGTGAAATAGGAAAAGACATTTTGTATTTGTATTTCTACATTTATCATTTAAATGCCTTGTTTTCCCAGTAACAGAATAGAAAGGGTTGATATTCCTTCTCTAGGGAGTTAACAACGCAAGCGAGTTTCATGTTTCCAAGTTTTCAGATTAACTGATTCAAAAGAATAAATTGGACCAATGGTGGCACTTTACACCTCTACCGTTTCCTTATTCACTGAAATAGCTTCAGCTGCAGCCTGTAGCTCAGGGGAGCACGACATGACAGTTTAAAAGGCCCTACGTCAGTCCTATATTGAATGCTAACCTTATCCCAAGCATCCAAAACCAACTGAACTACTATTATAACAAAACATCACTATCCCAAAATTACAACCCACACGCCTCATGCAAACAACAGGGTTTTATCATTTGTTGAATATATTGCATATGAGGCAAGAATGTCCACCAAATTAATAGATGGATTTACAGTGATATAGGCTAGGTCTGGTACTGAGAGTAAGGATACTTTGATAAATGGAAAGTTCATTCTAATTATGTTGTTTATAATATACGAAAAAAACGATTAATTTGTTGAATCCAGGGGTCAAGAAGCTATGGCTCTTTGGATGACGGCATGTGGCTCGCAGACAGTTCTGAGCTGACATTGTTTAACGCGACTAAAAACTAACTTGTTAATTACTTTAAAAAAAATAAAGCATAAAGTTGCATCCAATTTTATTAAATATATGGCTAACAAGGTAATACATTTAGAAATGTTTGGCTTCCCGACCCCTGGTTTAATCAATTTCAAGCAGTGTATTCGAAGTCTTAACCTGCAGGTAAACATACTCATTCTGTTTCCAGAGGAAGGTGTGTCTAATAAGAGATATCTAACTAGTTGCAGAGAGACATTAAGACATAATCAACTCTATTTATAATGGGAAATAGAAACTTACAAACAATTCTAAGGGTGAAATACTCTACACTGCTATAATTCATAGTTTTTTTTTCCATTTATCCTATTAACCCTAATAGTATTCACACAGGACACATTGGTCACAAGTTAACCCAAGTTCTTCTGATCTAATTTCTCTACTTGTAACTCATTACTCTTCCTCGCCCAAATACAGTGATCAGTCAAACCTGACTGTAAGATTGGAGCTTCAAACTAGTACACTCTAAATGTATCTTAAGAGGTAAAGCTTTAACTGAGTGAAATAATCTCTCATTTGCCAAAGAGATAAAATCCATATAAAAGAGTGTAATCGTTTGTACAATTTGTAAAACCGGAGAACTACTGTATACATCCATTTACAAAGGCAGATTTTTTTTCAGACAAATGTGGTGCTCATATGAAGAATATGGCAGTGCTGCCTTTCTGGTCCAATAAACTGTTAATGATAAAGCAAATTGAAAATGTCAGAAGGTATACAAAGAGCTGAGAGGAATTATCTGCCACGGTGACGGATGGTGCTGCATCGCATATTTATGTGTTATAAGGCTACATTGGCTTCTTCCATTATTCTAGTTAAAGCTCATTGTAACTGGCACCTGGCCCACAGTCCTGGACAGTCTGGTTACAATAGACTCTGTCATTACAGTGTAGGCAAATTTCAACACATTGTTGGAAAGGTGCTCCACATTTCTCACAATCTCAAGTTCATTCCTCCAAAACGAAATGCCGAATTCATGTGTTCATTCAAGTTTTAAAGAAAAAAAAGTGAATACATTTGAAATTAAGAATGAAACGAGACAAATGATCCATTCAGGATGACCAATCAGAGCAATTTCACAAAATTCAACATTCTACAGCACGCAAAACGTTCCAATTTGTAATAATTCTTACAGGCAATATCTCATTTAGAATAGCAGTTTAAAAAGGACTATTAGCACAATGGTCTGTTGTTATTTTAATCCTGTTTTGCTCAGTTTTTCCAATGCTTTGCACTTTTTTCTTGCACTATCATCTCCCACTGTGCCACAAATTTGAAGGGAGAGACTCTAATCCTCTCTATGTTCAAGGGAATATCAGGGAGACGAAGCCTCACTCTGAAAAAAAGAAGAGATTTTTAAATCCTGTGGGCCGTTATGCCTATTTGTATTTTAGAGAGCTGAGGCAAAGCTGTCAATTTACTGATCAATCTACAGTCCTATTCTTACCTATGGTCATGAACTCTTTAATGAGTTTGTGGATATAAGCAGCTGAAAAGAGTTTTCTCTGCAAGGTGTCATGACGAACCCATAGGGACAAGGTGAGGGGCTCAGTTATCAGGAGGGAGCTCAGAGCAGAACTGCTGCTCCTTTGCATTAAAAGGGCACCTTTAATGCTGTCCGACTGTCCGATGCTGTTATGACTGTCCGATACCTAATCAAGATGCCTACTGGATGCCTCCCTAGGGAGGTGTTCAAGGCAGATCAAACTGGGAGGAGACCGTAGAGAAGACATGAATAAAATGGAGGCGATATATAGCCCATCTGACCTAGGAGAATCTTGGGATCGCCCAAGAAGAGCTAGAGATTGTAGATGGGTGTGGGACATCACGGCTACAATGCTAAGAATGCTGTCTAGAAATAAACATTGATTTGTTCGGATAATTGCCCTTTTCTTCAAAATCAAAGCAAATTACAGCATAATATTACTCATTTGCAGAAGCACTTCAAAAATAAGTACGTCGCTTTGGATAAAAGTGTCTGCCAAATGAGTGACAAATGGAATGTCAGAATACACTGCATACTGTACATCACAGTGACAGCATGCTGACAATCGTGATTTTTTGGTTTTTTTGATGGGTTGACTGTTGAGGTAGTTTAAAAAAAAGCATTTACCAATATAATGTATCAGGGCTGTTATTATTATCATTATAATTATGGTATACGTGTTCATTTTTGTCTTGTATTACAGGGTTTCTGCACCTACTTTACTTAACAATGACATTATGACTTGAGTTAGATAGCTCTAGTCTGGACAAAAACTTGGAAAAATCAGTAATTGTTTGAGAGTAGAGAATCACAAGACAACGTCTCATAGCAACTGCCACTGGCAGGATTGCTCATATGAAACCAAAACGTATTTCAAGGAAATCAAAGTATCTCATAATATAATTGCTTTCTCGTCTTGTTAAGATTACAGTCATTATTTAAATTGTCAATGTGTGAATGTGAAAAGGTTCAGCATATTTCACAATTTTCCGAAATATTCCTGGACCTTGAAAAACATTATTAAATTCCAGGATTTTCATTGCTGCTCAAAACCTTTCTGACCATAGTCATTTTATTGCATGCACTGCATGGTCAAGTAAATGACATAAGAATTGTCGTTGTAATTGTGGAGATATTTCATACAATATTGCTAAGGGAGTCAGAATCAGAATCAGAATCAGAAGAGCTTTATTGCCAAGTAAGTTTTCACTTACAAGGAATTTGTTCTGGCCTTTGGTGCGATCAACATATAAGAGCAACAACTGTGCAAAAAATGTAATTCAAACACACAAAATTAAATCAATTAATTAAATTAAAATAATTAATAATTAATTATAAGGACAGCAGTGAAATATGTGTATCTGTATTTGTAGCCTGTTGAATATGCAATCGTGTATTTGTTGGAACTGAGGAGGGCTGTGTGCTCAAGCTCTCGGACTAAGCGTCAGGGCAAATATAACTCAGCATGTATACACACACGCACGCACACACAGGTGCAAATTGCTCTGTGGTACCAAGTGCTATTTCCAATTCACAGAGGATCCTAATCATTTAATCCCACTATGTCATGTTTCTAATTTGTTGATTGGATAAATCCTGCTGCATTCTCACCCAGACAAGCCACATGACACTGACAGCAAAAGATATGAGGAGCACTATCGCTGTGTAGGTGTTTAAAATCCATGATTTGACTACTTTATCCCACTGATCATAAGAAGGACACACAACACACAAACCTCATTTCACATTGAAGTCGGCAAATGTATTTTCCCCTTCACAGTGACCAATTTAGTCGTCCAAAAGCATTGGAAGGCGAATCACAATAATATATACAGATATGATTAATAACAGTCTACTTTGCCCTTCTTCTTTGCACGAGAAATGTCAATGCATTGCAAAGTACCTCAATACCTTTGGACTTCAATAAATGACACAGTACCTAGCCAGATCTTTTCATCATGAATCAAAATACACTATTTGGAATTATGTCCAAGCAATGTCTGTGTTTTTGAAAGTATCAGCTACATGTGGTTGTGAAGCTTTAAAATTAAGACTCTGGGGTGTAAGAGTTACACTCTCCACAGCAGCTATCCAGTATTAGGGAGATAAATACCACAGTTGGCTCTCCAAAGACTTTAAGAGATTTATAGATTGCTTCTGTGAGGCAGGCCTCTGGGAGACAAATATTCAAGGTTTTTTTTCAAGTGTCTTTGCAGCATGCAACACACACACACATCCACAGATGCAACAACCATTTCTGTATGACTTTGTAGCAGCTGCTACAACAGTTTTGATGCAAAAGGCACTGTTGCTGTGCAATGCTGATATACATACATGACATGTGTCGGTATGTGTGGGGGACAATGTCACAATGTCCTCGACTATAGTGCATGACCCAGTCAATTAAAGTGCATATGAACCACATGCTCAAAAAGATAAACAAGCCTCTAAAGAGCGCGGCGATAGGCTGAAGAAAATTAAGCTTTCTGATCAAACAAACAGGATAAACACTCCAATCAAGTCAGCCACTTGCATTTTTTATTTCACTCTAAGCTTCAATCCACATCCATTAGGCCAGAGCAGCAGAAGAGGGAAGAGAGTGTAAAAAGGGGGATTCTTCTGAGAAAATCCTTGTTTTCGTGTATGATGAATTTTACTGGAAAGTGGTCTGTTGAGAGGCGCACCCGTGCCGTGAGAGGCCAGTAAGTGGGGAGGGCCATGATGGATAAATCCCATCCTTAGAGGCAGTATTGATTCAGCAAAAGCTCACTACATGAATCAAGTAGGAGGCATGTGCTGTTGGCATATTCACTCCATAGGATAGATGTGCTCCAGCAGCATGGAAACACATTGGTCAAGATGGACATTAGAGCCAATCAGAACTAAGAGTGCTAGCATAACAGTGGGTGTTTCTACATTAATTTATTCTTTCATCTTACTGACTTCACGTGTAGACAACGGAAGCCAGAGCAACTGAACTGATCACAATACAAAAACATAAATTACTATAGTTGAAGCATGTGCTCCTAAACATTATCATAGAGGGTGATGTGTCATTATGTGTATGCCATGGAGGAAGAGAATCTGCAGATTTCCAACCCAATCATAAAATAGTCCAACTGAATTAATTGATGAGTCATTCTCTCTGGTCAGAGGGGTGCTCATCCTGACATAGGTGTATAACATGTTCTGCTGCATGGCTGTAAAAAGGGTCCACATCCTGAATCCTGTAGAGAAGCCTCTAATTCTCTTAAAAGCTTCAGTATAACTATTTAATTTTTATGTTTTTCAGCCGAGGGTTTCAGTCACCCGTGCTGGTAAGAATCATGTTTCACAGACTTTTCCACCCCAACCAGAAAAAAAATATGTTTGAAAGATTCACTAAGTCAGCAGCTTCAATGAAATATAAATATATTTCAAAGGCTACAAAGTGAGTATAACTCATTTCAACCAGCCACTGACAGGTTATTAGTTATGGTCGGCAAGTATAAAAATAGACATTAAAACATGGACATTAAAATTCTGCAATCGTCCCTCTTCTGTACCACATGTTGTCCCATGTAAATGAAAGTCCTTTCTGGTTCACCCTGTGGTTGGCAAAGCCAGTTGAGATTTCTCCCTTGGTGGTGTTATCACAATGGTCAGATGAGGCAGCAGCCATGTCTGAATCTTCTCATTTCACAGGGACAACCTGATCTGGTCCTCCTGGATTTAACAGACTGCTGAACCCAGGGTGTTTATGATACATGTACATGTGCGTATAGACACACACACACTCATATCTCCAGAGGACTGGATCTCAGAAGCAACACAGCCTATTTCACTGCAAATTAGCTTAATCACGCTCCAGAGAGGCCCAGTTAATAACCCTCATAGAGGCTATTAAGATGGCACCTAAATCACATGAATATCTGAATATCTGATGGCCCCTTACATAGTAATACTTCGTTTAGCACTGGAGTTCTTGGCTGTAGGGACAATGACTGGCCATATAAAACCTCAACAGCCTCAGACTGATGTCATGCAATTGTTTCACTCTGGAGAAAACATCTCTGTGTCCAGTGAAATATATTAGCAGCCCTGGTTCATTAAGCTTCTGATATTAATCAGAATAAGGCTATTAGTCGGATACAAACTGTTTTTTTATACATGGATAACACACAGAATAATAGGCACATGATCACCATGAATATCAATGAGGCCCAGCTACTATTGCTCCATTTTTAGCCCCCTTCTTTTTTCTAATTATAAAAGATTATAAAACCATTCAAACCAAAAATCAATCACTTTACCTATACTCTCTATACTGTCAATCTTAAAGTCAACTGGTGTCTCAGACAGTTAGTCTTTACAGTAATGGCCTGTCTGATAACGTCTCTAGTTCCTGAGCGCTCAACGTGGGGATCCAAAAACTGTGACAGCTATGAAAGATCAGGCCTGGAGATGCCAAGCCTGGGCTTGATGAATTCCTGCTGATTAACTCTCAGTTGGGTCTCTCTCTGCTTTATGCTACTTATTATTCAATACTTTTACACCCATAATGTAAAAAAGAGTAATGGCAATATAGCACACCTTTATGTTAGGTAGCAATGTATTAGAGCATTCATATCACACAGTCATCTTCTTTGAAAAGATACTTTTATGATATGTGACAAACCCCCAAAAACCTACCAGTCAAACTTTATGTAGTGGTATGGCCCATTACATAACATTTTGTTGCATCTCTCTATGAGCAGGATATTTCTTACCATTTGCATACTGAGCAATACTTTTGCACTTGGGTGGTCGGTGCTTTACGGAGCATTTACCCCCAGCCACTTTTCAATCACATGAACAAGCCTGTCATATAGTCGGGTGGTATATTTACAATTGAGATCTGTTCTACAGTTGCCTGTAATTCGATATTTTTGACTGTGGTCCAAAACGCTTCAGCAGCTATCCACACGTAACAGGGGACATTGTGAAAATAAATACAGCCAAACACACATCACCATAAATCAAAGTGTAAATAATGATACAAAAAATAATACAAAATATAAAATGAATTTCAAAAGAAACATATGCACTGCACTGACTTGACATATCCTGTTACAATCAAAGGGTTTATCAAATGGTCTTGCCCTGATTGTAGAGACAGTAAATTACATTTTTACCAACAAAATGTGAAAAAGAAATGTTTTTAGTTAATTGTTGGTTATCTGTCAAGCCACACATACAAGTTTCTCTCCATCTTTGGTGAAGCTTTACTGTGTTTTGTACTGCACTACCCACAGATCTCTAATTAGTTTGTGCAACTGTATATCTTCAGAAAGAAAGTTTGAATCAGTGACAGCAAGTATAACTGTAAAAAATTGAGAATTATTACAAATGTGATTCTATGACAGCAGCAACATGGATTACTCACCCTGCATTATATTCTGACATTCCAGATTGTTCCAGCAGGTGACAGAGAAATTCCTGAACATGAAAATTTGTTTCACTGAGGCTCTGACAGATCCATCTGGAAATCCAGGACCTACATGCTTTTCATTTCTTCATCTGTACAACTGTTCTGTGTATGACGTATGTTGCTATTAACCTGTGAGATCAACTCTAAGATGTTCAGTGTGTGTTATGCATAAGAAATGCATGGCTGCAGATGAGCATGAATTAGACCTACTGGTTGGGAATGAGTTCCAGCAGGTGGCCAGAGTTTATCTCTGCTGACAGGTCATTACTCATTTTACAGCATGTCATTACCTTTAAACTATTTATTTATTTATTTCTAGAATAGAAAGAATAGATTTCTAGCTTTTGTTCGCAGACCTCCTATCTTTGTAATCATCAGCAAAGTAACCATCTCCCATTTGCTGAATTATCACTTTATCCCGCTTTTATTAATGAAGATATATATCCAAGTCATTGTTCTGTGACTATATTTAAATGCTGACAAAAGCAGGAGGTGAGGGGTAAAATTGAGTGTTGGATGTCAGTGAAAAGAGGTGGAGGTTTCCCCTCCACCCACAGGAGTTATTGCCCGTTTCCTCTATCTGCCTAAGCACATAAACAGCAACAACTTTCATATTTTGTCAAAGGACTTGAATTGTAGCTCAGTAAAATCTGAAAAATTCACAATATACACATGTAAATAACTTTCCAAACTATTCAGGACAGACCTGAAATGAGATGAAACACCCCTCATTGTCTATCTTGTAATCCTTTATAGACTATTTCATTAGGCGTGTCTTTGTGAAAGCGCACGCGCGTGTGTGTGTTGAGAGCTGAGAGATCTCGCCTTCAGGTTGTGTGCGCGTGGGCCGCACGCGCGTGTTTGGTGTGTGTTTGTGTGCGCGCGCGCGTGTCGCATGCGCTGGACGTCGGGCGACCCCCAGCGTACAGGACGAGAAGTTTTTGATCGTTTTTTATCTGAAACATTAAAAGACACGTCCATGTGCAGGCTCCACCTTGACATTTTTAAGTGTTCACACTCCAAAGCGAAAATCTTCGTGCTTATCAGAAGCATTTCAGCGAAACAAAACGTCCACGCACGTCTTTAAAGGAATATTGATACATGCATTCCAAAAATCAATTCCAGCAAACACTCATAACTTGCTGTGTCGTAGATTAAAGGCGAAGGCAGCTTGTTTTTATGTACCAGCGAGATGTAAACACAATGAAACAATTTCCAGATAGCTTAACACAAATCAGAAAAAAGCCTGCTGTAGATGGAACAAAAGGAGTCTTACCTGCGCGCAACACCCCGTTTTATCCACATTTTCTCTAGACTGCTGAATCCGTCTCAGTCCTCCAGGTATCCTCCCATTGAGCTGGATTTCCACCTAAATCGACGATGGTTGATAGAAACACTCAAGTGACGCACCTTACTCCATCTGTCAGTAACGCAACCATTATTTAAGCCATATCCTCAACGTTGCGTACATGAAAATTCCTCCACTCGCCCCCAAATTCCAAACACAGCACAAAAGAAAGAGGAGAAACTATCAAGTCGTTTGTTAAGTTGTTTGTCAATTGTTCTGATTCGCGTCGAATCCGAAACAGAGGAGACGGACGCGCGTGCAGCGGACAGGTGAGAGGGAAACAGGAAGATGTCCTCAAACTTTGCCTCCGTTCATTTCCCCTGCTGGAAACACGAACATAAAATGCCGCGGAGGGAAACACAACAAGGCAGCGTCTGTCGTTGGCATCCTGAGATGACAGCGCACTCTCTCCTAAATTGTTGAAAGGCAGCGTCAACGTCCAAAAAAATCTGAGGAAGATCAGGATGCTCGCTCGTCTGAAGCGCGGAGGAAGAAGTGTCACCGCTGGCCGGGAGTCCTCATTATCTGTGTGGAGGTGTAGGGAGGGTGGGTGTGCGGGGGTTGAGGCAAAGTAATAAATATTGAGGTTGAACTGGAAAAAACGAAGAGGAGCGACGGAGGAGAAGGCTGGCGGCAGAGAGTAGTTTCAAAGGAGTTCCAGAGAGAGAGACTGCGCGTCTGTCAGCACAGAAGAGATGAGGCTGCTCCGTCTCCTCCCGCTGCTCCTCTTCTCTCACACTGACGAACGACCTGCCTGCTGAGCCCCACGGTGCCGTGACGTCGTTTTAAAGCCAAATATGTCATACGCTTGAGTCTTCTCACATTGGTGCACGTTTGGAAGTGTCAAAGGGATGGCATGGCGCGAGCCGTTGGCTGATGTATAGTGAGATGTACAACATTATTAGTGCCACTTTTGGGGAAAAAAAGGGATATTTCAGAATTAACTCAATATTTCATGAACAAAAGTCAAAATGTATATTCATATTATAGGCATAATATATTAAAAAAAATATTACTACTTTACACAACGAACATTGCAGCTTTTCTCTTTAAAAAGAAAGATTTTATTATAACATTTTGACTTTTTTCTGTGAATATTGTGCAATTCTTGTGTAAAATGGTTCCATAATGGACAATTTTGGGTCAATTTGAAGACCCTCTATAAACAAGTGGTTTTGAAACCAAATATGTACATATATGGTACTGTTTGATCAGATAATCGGGTAATTCTTCAAATATTATCAGAGAAGATCAAATGGGGTTCCACAAAGCACATTTTCACTACAGTGCCAACACTTTTGCACTTTGGCCCTATTTAGAACTGATGAGTTCCTGCGCCACCAATCAAATGGAAATTATTCCCATAAAATATTAAAAATCCCTTGTAGGAGTTAAACTTGCACGAGAAGTGACCGACTGGCCTCTCAATACAAGATGCATCCTGTTGCAGCAACACATCACCAGTATTAGTGGCCTCCACTTTGGATGGCTCATCCACTATGGCCCATCTCCAGCACACACAGAGCGGAAGGAGTGGTCCCTCTACGTCCAAAGTCAGATAGTGGCAGGAATGACCAGCAGGAAAACATGACATAAGTAGGTTGTCTTCGATGGCAGCGTGGTTATGGAGCAGGTTAAGCAGACACACACACACCTCTCTATCACATCATTATCCATCTGCACCACGTTCTTATATGTGACATATATAATATCTAACACACATTTCAAAAGAGTTACACAAAACAGTATTCACATGTCCTTAACGTGTGAAAAGTACCATCTGAACCTCGTTTGCCTTCTACAAAATTCTACAAATTTGAATGCCTGCTTAGCATGGAAGCTAAACCGTGGTAAGCATCTGCTCACTTCACGACATTAATGCGTAAAACTCAACAGAATCTACCCATGTAATAACACATGTGTTCACCTAGCAGGAAAACATGACATTCTGTAAGTAGGTTGTCTTTGATGGCCGTGTGGTTACAGAGCAGGTTAAGCATTCACACACTTCTCTGTCACAGCATCACCCATCTGCACCTGCGTTCTTTCCCCACCAGTGAATTTACGTGTATGAGAATTGACTACTGTAAAGCAGTCAGATATGTAATACTGTCCTCACTGAAAACTCGTAAATAAATCCATTAACGCAAATGACAGGAGTGATAATAAGACAAATGACAAGGCAGCCGGTATGTTATAGCCAACAGTGCCCTGATGTAAGATAAGATACTTTATTTCTGTATTAAATGCAACTCACAATCAAATCAAATGCAATTGAAATCTGTCTTGCACCCGCTCTTACATATCACACACACAAACACGTGCATTACAGAGGGGGTGCGGGACTGCTGTTAGGTACCAGGATGATGAGGATTACATCCTGTTAACATTATCCAGCAGGTTAATTGGGGATCGGGTACCTTTCAATTCTCCTGTAGCATTGCCAGTGAGCGTCTGAAATGATGTCCAAAAACCAGGTAGTTTGGGCTGAGACCTGTATAGGACTGGATTACTTTCCTGGCATCAAACAACTGCCAAGGTAGACCTTCTTTCCAGTCATGATTCAAGTCACTACAGTATGACTAAAACATTTTAGTGTTTTAGGGTTTGATGAAACCTCAGAGCCCCCTGTCTTTGTGGAAGGTAAGCACTAGCGGTGGCTTGTTTTGCATGGAGTTGTTTCAGAATCCTCCCAAATCCGCCAGTTTGAATAACTTTAGGAATACCAAAGACAGAACATAAACTTATACATACATTTTATTACATAAACTCAAAACCTTCACCACAGACTTAGCTGTGATGTTTTGCAAATGATATGTGGCAGGATACCATGTGGATTGACACATCACTGTCAGCAGGTAAGAACTTCTAGAGACTTCTGCAGCATGCTGACACAGTCAATCAGCGAATGCTCGGGAACAGATTTATTAGTTTGGTCAGGTTTACTTTTCTACATGTCTAGATGTATGCAGAACTATCCCTTTTCATCCAAGACCTGTAGAAATACTGCAGCACTTGGTTGTAAGTCTTCTGCACTCACAAGTGGCCTGCAACCTTATCATAACCTTTTCTCAACTGACATCAATTGCATACCCATTCTGGTGTTTGTTTAGGAGTTTCCAGGAGTTACCTGGATCACATTCTTCAAAGATTAGGGGGGACTAAGGCTGCAACTCTGGTTGATCTGAGTTGACATCAGAACAGTTAGGATTAGTATGGAGTTTGACAGTAGCTACAACCTAATTTCTGTGAAAAATGATGGCCAGGAACAGCAAGTGCAGCAGGATTTGGTTATTTTGGGGTACTTTTTGCTTCAAGTACTTTTTGCTTTCCAGTTACCTATACCAAAAGTTACAAGTTCAATTCACATCCCCTTTACCCATACAGCCAGGTAAGGACATGGCACTGGACTTTCAACCTCACTACCCACTTCAAAGCTGACAGCTAGTAGACAGGTTAGCCCTGTGCCCTTAACCTATTGCTCATTCAGGTATGTAGTAACACATTCAGGGAGGTTGTCTTTGGATAGTTCTAAAATAACAAGTTCCTTCAACTCACCCATGCTCTCCACTTCAGAAGCTACAGCCCAGTTAATTGAACTGTATGATCAGCCCACAGACCAGTTGTACATATGTCTACCATTCTTGACCCCCTTAGCATCCTGAACAGCTGATGATTTAAAAACAAGAGCTTCACTCTGCTCGAATCGCTATTAGAATGCTAGCTCTGTGGCTCTTGAGCTGTCTCAACATTAGATGGCTTCTCGCCCACAGGGATGCCAGGTATGTCGACTTGTAGAATAGAATAGAATAGATGGAAACTTTATTGTGTCAAATCCCACATGCGAACACGTCACCATGCAAACACGGCAGTCCACACACACACACATGCTTTACAGAGGGGTCAGCGCAGGGCAGCCATGATACAGCGCCCGTGGAGCAGTGTTGGGGGCTCGGTGCCTTGCTCAAGAGCACCTCAGCAGTGCCCTAGAGGCAAACTGGCAACTCTCCAGCTGCCAGTCCACTTTCTCTTCACCCTGGAACACACAAAACACACCCACACCCAAACAAAGTGCAAGTGGTTTAAAATGGTACAAATGCTAATGACAATGTATTTTGTTCGTGAATTAAATACAAATGTCCACGAGGCATCATCAGATTAAGGAATTATTTTTTGGGGGTTTCTGGAGGCAGAATGTCCTTACCCCTAGAAGTCTGCCATTGTCACTGGCACCTGGACCCTTGACCTGCATAAATCTTTGTTACACGGAGGTTACTGTCACTTTGCATCAAACCCAATTGGTAATTTCTTCCATGAAAACCTAAGCTTTCAGTGATATAAGTCACAATTCACTTTTGACATGAGCAAGCTAAACCTGCATCATTTGTATTTTGTACTTTTAATTCAAACTGTACCACATGGTTTAAAGATGTCCAGTTTCATCGAGGTGTATAGAGCTTCTGTGTGTAAATTACACATTTTAATATAAGATTAGAGCAACTATTGTCCTTTCAATATCGTGCCTCAATGAAAGCTGGCTATGCCTCAATGGAAGTTGTAAGACAGTTTTGAAATTGGAAATTCATTACTGAATCACTTTAGTTGCTCATACAATTGAATGTGATAAATGTATGTGTTTAAAATCGTATCTTTATTCTGTAATGAATGAATAATTACTCAGAAAACTCTAGAGGTATAATACGTAATTGTTAGGGATGTTAGAAGTCAGTAAGTAACCATCACCCTGTGCTTGTATTGTAAGTAAAGTGATAACTCACAAAGCTGAACTTCACTGTATTTTTTATAAATATATTCCCCAGCTGCCTGCTGATGTGAACAGTACATTCTAGCGGGAGACTTATTTCTACCATCTTTCCCAAATGACATGAATCCAGCATTTAACTGTCAACCTAGATTCTTTTAGCACACAGATACAACAAGATGTCAGCAGAAGGCAAAATCCCATTACATTAGAATCAATGTACTCAAGCGACCGCACAGCGAGATGGGTGAAAATATTACCTATGACAAGATGAATGCTTGCATGAGAAAGAAAGAGAATGTGGCAGCTCTTCTCTTACACCTCAGGGTCAAATTGTCAACGCGATGAACACAGCTGCTGACATCACACCTGTTTTAGCCTTTGCCACTGTTTTCGCTTCTCCTGGGAAGGCCAGTGTTTTTATGCTTGCAGTATTTGGACTCCTTTTGTGCATAATTCTTATAATCTAAGATTAATACTTTGACCATGCAAAAACTTTGCTTACCTCAGCCTCAAAAGTAGATCTGTAGCTCCACTGGGCTTTTTCGTACTCTCTAAGCAATTGCTTTGATCAGTGTTTGGTAATGAACACGTTCATTCTTCTCCCACAATCAGGTGAAGTTCAGCTGTTTATAAAGTTTGCTATTCTACACAGGCAACTTTGCATAAAGGACATGCTGTTGAATATCCTCATTATTGTATTAGTGAGTGTAGATACACACTGATCCAAGTGGATACCTCTCTCTGTGGAGAGCATTTGTAGCTCCCCAGCAGATGGAGGCTGTCATCTCTCACTTCTCTGTCACTCTCTCCATCTCTTCCCATGTTTTTTCTCACTCACTCCCACACACTCACTCTTTGTCTGTCTGGGTTGCATGAAACAATGCATGTCCCTAGACTACACAGATCACACTGTATGTCGTTTTTTTTCTGTTCACAACATCTTTTTGATACAGTGTGAAGAGGAAGAAGCCTTATCCTATTTGGCCCAAAGATGGAGGCATCGTTGTCATGTATGTCTAAGACCACTGGTGGTTTTAGTTCACATGGACCTAAACGCAGCATACTAAACACCCTGTAACACCCTGCTACAAGAGCACAAATTAAAAGACGAGAGATTTTAATATATTGCTGATCTGCTAAACTGGATTGAGTCACTGTGAACTGTAGTCGAGGATACCGTTTGTGGAGTCTGTGAGGCTGAATTAGATGCTGCACCGACGGTTTATGGCTGTGGTCTTGTTATGGTTGGAAACAGAGCATTGGTGTTGGTTGAACATAATTTGTCATCCAACTATCCCTCTTGCTTTTAAAGTCAGCAATAGCTGTTTGCATACTTTGTATACTTTCCCTTAAAAGATTTAGAATAGAATATAAGAATAATAGTAACAATGATACGGAATAATGATATGATTGAACACTGAAATAGATAAGTTTATCATCACAACACAGCTTTTTTCCATTGATAGAAAACATAAAAGAAACTGATTCATAGCTCCATTTCAACCCTGAAGCATTTTGGATCTTTTATTTGATTTGATGTGATTTATATCCAAGAAACATGTAATTTATGCAGACATGACATTATCAAAACACTTTTGATCTAATAATTTATATTTAATTAATATTTTTCCTCGAAAAACAAGACAATTTGAGGCATGAACAACAATGATTAAACTGTGATAAAAACAGAAGGGAACAGTCCCCATAACTACCTCCTAACAAAAAGCTAAATAAATGGCATAATTACTTGAGTCAAGTCACGTCAATTTTATTTGTTTAGCCCCATATCCCATACAATGTGTCAAAGAGCTTGACAGTGTTAGCATGATGCACAACAACATGTAGCACAGAGCCTCTTGTCAGTGTTATTCAAATTAAACCCAACAGCCCATAATTAACAGATCAATTAGGAAATTCCTAATTTGTTAATTACACAAATAAAATCATGCTTCTTTTCTTAATTTGCAGTTATACAACTGCAGCACTATCACACACTGTAATGTGCAATACAAGCATACAATTAGTCACCAGGTTGTGCCAGTGTGACTAAAGCCTGAGTGTAAACATTAATCTGTTATTTAATTTTTTTAATATAATGTTGATATTGAGCACCAGTGTATATTATGTTGCCATTATTTTATGATATTACTGTAAAATCAAAGTAGAGAACTGATGCAGTGTTTGACATTTTATGCTTGACCCCTGTTAAATTACTGAGTTAATTGAGCATAGTGAGACTATAAAATTATATTGTAATTGAGCTAATTCTAATTGAGTGAAAGCACTTTTAGAGCAATGTCCATATGCTTCCATGAAAAAAAAACCCAACAACTTTCATGTAGCTTTTAATCCAATGCTTTGGCACCGTATCAGCTTTGTCAATTCATCCATTGTATGCAAATGTTTAATAGGCCATTAATATGTGGTTGGGTTAGACGTTTTATGACACCTTAAGCCTCGAGTGTCATTGGTCAAAAGACAAAACCCTATACCAACTACCAGACTTGTGTGATACAATTGTACAGTTAATGCTTTCAGAATTTAACAACAGCCAGTCAAATCCATCAGTGTGCAGGTTTCCTGTGTGAAAAAGTGTCTGATTTTCCTTTATATCGCTCTGGACAGTGGCCATGATTTTACATTAGTTTAATATTTTGACATGACAGTGAGCATACAGTTATGGGACATTTCTGATGCTTTTACATTCAAAGGGGAAAGCCACCTTTTCCTTTAGACAGGTTACTATGTCATTTGAAACATTTACTTGTGGCTCTCAAAGTACGTGGCACAACATCTTTGTAGTAGCTGTGGTAGATGAACATAAAATGCATGTTATAATTGGATATAAAACCAGTGTATAATTGTAATTCTTGGAGAAGCTCCAGCTTTCAGAATGTCCCATATTGACGATATGTGTCTTACAGTGATGGTGTGACAACTTTACAAAATACTAGTTGGAACATTTTAGGAAATATTTGGCATTATGATCAGTTCTAAAGTAATCCTGTTGTCTGCTTTCACCTAGCCTCATCTTCCCAGCTCCACTTGCTCTGATTATAACAGTTGCCTAAATGGGAGTTGCAACTGTTACAACTGGGTAGCTTTTAGCTTTTTACTTTCATACTTTGTATAATAAAGGAGATTGAAGATTGCTGTAAATCAGCAACTGCACTGTTGAAAATGACATCCCATGGAAAGAAGATTGCAGAGAAAGGAGGAAGTAGTCTGCTTGACTACGGAGGTGTGATCACAATGCAAACGCAACCAGGCAATATCACGAAAACATGATAACACAGAAACATATTTATTAAAGGTTGAAATAGGGCCTGCAAGTTGTTTCATGACCATTTCTTTTTCCAAATAATGTATCTGAATGATCACATTTTAATATATGGAAAAACACTTAGGTGACCAGGTGGGAATTATGCATATAATGTTTGTTTAATAATGAAATGTTGTTTACATATAAATGTAGAAACTGATGAGCTGGAACGTTTGTTGTAGGTCTGTTGTGTATTATTATGATTCCAGTGAAGGCCATTTGCATTTTATGCTTACCTTTGGATTCCTCCAAAGCAAAGTGCTGATGGAAACAAATACATCATGAAAAAAGTTGTTGCAAGTGGAACAGATGACCTTTCTTGGTTTCCATTTAATTTGATTTACCATATTATTTTATAGGACGTGTCGTGCTGAAAAATGGCCCTTATTGATTTGTGTTGGCTTTCACACCTTCAGTATTTGAGGGGGACGACAAGGGAGGGCTGGAGGCTTAGTTTCCATTAGTCTACTTCAGACCAAACATGGATCGAAGGCTACAGGAGGGCTTGAACCAGTTTTTGCTATCCAACAAGGTCATTAAATACTGTGTATTTACACAGTATGCATTCGAAGGTTTGGAAGTTTGTGTCACATCTTCTCAGAATTATTCTCTCTTTACGCATGGATCTACTGTGGTAAGAACATTGCGAGCAATGCTTTCCTAAAAAAATAATATGCATATGTTAATAACTAGTGGTCAGTGCTTAGTTCTTTCTCTGTGGTGTAGCATCATAATCCCGTGTATAAATCTCAAAAAGGCTTTTTTCACAGAGCAACACTATTGTGAGTTCTGCAAATGACATGCAGAGCAGCGTGGGCCTCACATAGTTAGTCCAGTGGTGATGACCCAGTTCAATGCTCTTACATCGCAAGCCCAGTGTTGCACAGCCCGAGGGCCCCAAGCCAGCCCTGGGCAGACTGCTGCTGTTCAGCCTGTTCACCAACTCCCACACAGGGAGCATCATATCATTGCAATCAGAAGCCAGAGTACAGCCAGCTTCACAGGTAAGTAACCTTTGGAAAAAACGTTTTTTTAATTTTGTTGACAATTACAGGGTCATGAGATTGTGAAACGGGTGGTGATCATTTTTCTTTAGATTAGATTAGATGCAACTATATTGTCATGGGCTAACTAGTACTGCAGTTGTGTATGGTATCTTAGTTGGTTGTTAGTTATGAGTACATAATAATGGTGGCAATTGGGGCAAACATTTTGGAGTCTATTGGTCTACTTTTACCCTAGGGCCTGCTAGAATGTTAACCTCGCTGAGGAAAAATAAATATTCTGTTTCCACTGAAAAATAGCAGAATTTTTAAAAGAAACAGTTCCTTTTAAACTGTCACTTAGATGTTATCTTTGCAAGCTCCCAAAGTTGTGTTCCTTGCAATAGAATGGTGTTCAATAATGCAATTTAAAGAAAACAAAGTCATCTAGCAGTTTGGATTAAATCACTTATATACTTCCACTGATTAAACCGGAGAGGAAAAATTTATAGAAAACACAATCAAACTGCTAATAATGCTTAAGTGTTAGAAAATAAAAGGAAGTAGGAAATGCAATAAATATGTTCCTGACATCTAGTGTCATCACAGATTTTTCCATATTTAATCAAAACACTGAAACGTGAATTTGTTGAACAACCAAAAATGCATATTGATTTCCAGACATCAAAAAGATTGATGTTCGTAAATTGTGTGGTTTGATCCTGCCCTGCACTAAATAAATGGGATGGATTGATCGATGTCTGGAAGGCTGTCAATTTATTAATTGAGATCAGAGTTCCTTTATTTTCACATCAATTGAACCCTATAAGTATTGGTAACTTTACACTGTGCTCCACTCTTACACAACTATTCAGCCAGTAAATTAAATTACAATTTAAATTGTTTTAAGTACAGTATTTGGCAGAGTGAATGTTGTCATGGGAATCAGTCCCATTGTTGCTTTTCATCCCACATGGTATCAACACTGCATTAGTGTGGGGTACACCACAAAACATTTCATTATTGTTTTAGAACAGGAGGCTTGGGAATCATGCTGCATGTCTGCTACTGGGGTAGTTCAGATGACCACTGTGGACTACTGGGATCCCTTGAGTCAACCAGAGACTTCCATCTCTGACGGAAAAAGAACAGCCAACTGTTTGAGATTCATATTTAACAAAACAGCTTTCAGCCTCTGTGACATGAAAGCAGACATCTCCCTTTGCGTTTGAAATAAAATGCACACGCTCTACACACTTACATGTTTCCTTTCTCAAGCTCTCAAGTTTTCCTTTATAGCACTACATGGCCACATAAGGACATCATTCAAAAGGTGTTGGTAGGTGGGTTATGCATGAACTGTGGGGTTATGGGACTCCCGGGGTATACTACACTCATGCTGCTCACAGTAAACATGAATGTGCTCCCTTTAAGAGGGCATAGCGTAGCTACGGAAACAGCAGCGCCATTTTAGTATTCAAGCAGGTGTTGTGGCAATGAAAATGATGTCTGTTGAAGTCAATGGGCACAGAATTGTGTAACCAAGCGAAAAAGCTTACCTGTGCTTACAGACATTTCCTCCGACACAGCAAAAAGTTATTAAGCTGTTCCGCCCCTTAGCAGGTCAACAGCTAGTAAAGTGGTGAGCATCCTGGAACATTGACGGGAGAAGGATTACACTGCCCTCCCCCCGAAAGCTGTGAGGGACAGCCCCATCTGCAGCTGTGTTTCGAGGGGCAACGTTTCAACAGGGAAAATGGCCGCTCTCGATGTGGATTTCTTGTGTGCTTGTGTGCTTGCGAACTGCTGGTGGACGCAAAGGGCCACCGCTTCTTTGGAGTGTACAATCAGCAGACCAGACGTGATCATCGTATACATCATATTGGATATGGCTGCACACAGGACAGCATACGTTTATTAAACACATGATTAATAACTGGATGTATACAGAGAATCAGAATGCACTTGTTATGTGATTCCTTTATGTGGTATAACAACAAGCAACAAGCTTTCCCTAATGCTGAAATGGAGCGAGGGTGTCTTTTATATCTAAGCTGCGTACAGTTAAAAGCCCATTTTAAACTGTGTGTCTCTGTATTGACCACAATTTATGCATCTACCACATGAAGATTTAAGTTTAAAGCCACTTTGGTATGTTGAATGTTAAAACCTGAGCCTTACAAATCAGTATCAATGGAAATTTATCGGAGTACACTTAAGGACAATTGATTTACTGCTAGAATACATCTTTTTAGTCTAGCAGAGGAGCTCTAATGATGAGAAATTCAGGCATTGTCACCCTGGCAGATCTTACCTGGAAGGAGAGAGTGTGGGAGCACTGAAGTCATTGCTATGGAAACAAGCAGAATGCTGTCAGAAAAGAGGCATAAGTTAAAGCAGAAACTATGCCTTGGAGGAAAGGATGCTCTAATTAATTGGTCGATAGAACCGGTGCGGTGCCAAGAAATACCTTGCTCCATTTTCCCAGGTCACAAATGGACAGTTCATTTTCTCTTTTGTCTAAAAAGTTGTTCTAACAAATGGCAACACCAGCCATACAGAGACGATGGATGAAGGCTGAAAATGAGAACGCCACCGACTCAAATTCAACTCTGAGGGCTTTTTTTCCCCAACTGACAGATCCTTCTCTAACCACGAAGAACATGAAAAATGTACCTAGGAAAATGTCAACAATCATTGAGAACTTTAACATGAATTCTTTTCATGACCTTGTTCTAAATATACCATTACATGTATTGCATAAAGATGCATTCCTCTCCAAGACCAAACAAGCCACGACAAAATGTGCCTCTTCTCATAAAAGTGGAGTTCTCTGGATAAAACATTTTTGTTTTATTTGTCATGACAAACAGTTTTGTTTTTGTTTTTTTAAAGTCACCACATCTGGAAAAAAAAAAACTAAACTCTGATCCTCCATCTTGACATTCAGTGGATAGCGACCAAAAGAAAACATTGATTTAGTTAAAACAAAAACTGTGTCCCCATCACCCAGAATATGCAGTCCACCTTTTGGGTAGTTTGAGAGAAATCACTTTTGTGAAGCAAAATTCTTTACATTTGAAGAGAAGAGGGTACATTGTGGCCACTGGAAAGCCGTTGTAACCAATATCACATATGGTTGGCTTAAGCATTAAGTAGATTGAGATATCTATGGGCAGAGAGGGAGCCAGCGTAAGTGGACAGAGCAGTGGTTGGCAAGTAATAAAGGATGAGCATTAACTTGCCCAGCCAGAAAAATGGATTGACTATAAAGAACTATTGTCTTTGAAAATATAATTTTGTACTTTTTTTTCAAACTAGGAAAGCTTTTACAACAACTTTAGCCACATGACCATTCATTCTGTGGTCTGTCCAATCACATGTACTGTATGCACCTTCCACTAATGTTTACCTCAGCTGCTTTCAGTGTGCTCATTGATGTGTTTTTCATCACCCCTTCTCCCCACACCACCTGTTTGGTCCCTATACTGTTGTTAAGTGTAGATGTAATAGGTTATTTGGATCCATTTTGCTACCAGGGATTTCAAAATTGATATTAAAAGTAACTTTAATCAAATTATTTTTTTCCCAGGGCACCACCCCTTCTTACAGCTGAATGAAAACTTGCAGAACACAAAGGTACTGTTTCGTGTGGCCATGCTGTGTGTGTGTGTGTGTGTGTGTGTGTTAGCCGTCTCCTCTCTGCCCCGCCCTGCCATCAGGTGATGACCCTCACCTGTGCATATAAAAGGAGGCAGTAGCAGGCGTATCTCTCTCTCTCTCTCAGATTACAGGTGTGTGGCTGGAGGAAGGTACAACCAATCTAAACACAGAATCCTTAACTACATCTGCCCATTACTTGAAGGGAATCACATCTGTGGTGTGATTCACCATGGATCGAGCCTGTCGGGTCTGAGGCTGAGCTGAGCGGGTCTGCACTGCGGGTTTGTTTGTTGCCGTCAAGAGGGAGATGCACCCGGCTCCAAATATTCTGTCCCGTCAAGAAAGCCTAAAGCAGGAGGTATACAGACGTGGTGTGGGGAAGGAGAAGGCAAGCCAGTCGCCTTCTCAAACAATCAGACGTCAGTTGGTAAAATTAGGATAGGTCAACGAACAAACTACCTCTTTCCGATCAAAGGGCTGCATCGTCTCAGTTGCCATGTGAGGGCCCACACCAGGGTTAGGCTACCCGACCCCACCATCTACACCAGCAGGATCTGTGGCGGTGTTAAGGAATTGTAAACGTTGCTCCATGGAATAAAGCCCATGTCAAATCGACCTTTATTGTCTTTTTTTTCTTTCCTGTTGCTGGTAATCAATATTTGTGTTTCTATCCAGGTCTTGAATTGTTCAAAATCCCTCAATTATGTTCAAGCAAACTCACTCCAGAAATGGAACAGTATTTGTTGGATTACAAAACATGATTCACTTATTTGAGTTAATGTTGAAGACAGCAATTTCACAATTTACAATTCTTTTGATTTTGTCCATGTACTAAAATGTCTAAAGTAAATGAAACAAGTATCTAGTCCATGTCACTTTTTAAAGATATCCTTCTACCTCAAAGAAAATAAAAACTGAAAAAGATAATTGGTCCATTGAGATTATATTGCAAGATCTCTGAGAAATACAGAGTTACCTGTGACAGGCAATGTATTGAAATAGTTCAAAGTTCCCAGCAGTGCTTTGATGGTTATTGGACTTTCTGTCACAGTGCCAATGTGGGACTTTGTGGTACAGCTCACACTGTGGCCACTGTTCCAGCGAGGTAATCAGAGGTGTGAGAGGTTTGTCACCGAAACTGAATTAAGGCAACCGATGGTATTACTCTTCAGGCTGTGCTACTGGGGATGGTGTAGATCATCTTGCTGCTGTGCAATAAATAGTGTCAGAACACAGATTGAAGACACCCTGCTTATCAATGTTCGACTTTTCAAGAAACGCAAATATGGCATTTGGAAAGAACAGGACCCCTTAAGCAAGTGCAGCAATCATTCCTGTAACATATACAGCCACATAATACCACCGCTGTTGGCTTCCCGGAGGTGACTAAGAGCATAGTTTGATAAGAGCTTTGTGTGCCACCACTGTGTTATGAACCAATTAAAATGATTTATTTGCTTTCATCTGAAATTAAAAGGATTTTGCAATATGTACAGATTAATTTGCCTTCCCCGCCCTACTGCCCACAGGTAAATGAAGATTTAGCACACATTTAGTAATTCTGGATTTCAGGTGCATTCAAGGTTACCTTCTTTGTATGATCTCATCCTGACACTCATTTCCACACTTCCTTCCACTGTTCACCAATCACCCTCATCTATGTCAGGGGTGGCGAACCCGCATGCGACTCTTTGCCGGCTGACGTGCGGCTCGGCTTCAGCTTGAGTGCTCACAGATTTTACTCTTGGTCAGCAGAATTTTCATATACATCTAAAATGCATATTACAAAAAATGACAAAAAGCTGTCCCATTTTAATATTTATTCGTATATATTTTGTCAACATGCCATCTTCCAAGATGTCTTTCAGTAACGTTATGAGAGCGCATGGCTCCTTTAAGAAGAGAGACGCAGGTATCGTGTCTCAGTGTGTGTGGACAAGCAAGAGAGTGAGAGAGACCGGTGGTACGTAGAGCGTTGGCGAGAGCGATGAATGTTACGGGTTACAGAATGAAGATATGAATGTACAGTATGCCAGGGACTGGTGAAAATAAAGCTGCAGAGGTTAAAGTTGTGATGCAGATTATTTGACTCAGCTGAGATCTCATGGTCTCAGCTGAGGTCTCAGGAGCTTCAATTGTCCACAGACTGCACGCAGTAAACTCTCTACATTTCCACAACATGAGCCCCGCTTGCGCTCGTACCGCCGGTCTGTCTCGCGGGCCAGATCGCCGGATCAGCTTGCAGGCCAGAGGTAAATAATATTTTTTAGGAGTGACCCAGTAAAGCCTGACCCATCAAATAATGGTCAGAAAATTCACATTTTTCGAAATTGAAGTGTTTATTGCACCTTTAACAAAATACAAAATAATAATATTTGAAAATTATTTACATACTGTATATGATTTTTCTTTTGTATCAAATGCGATTCTTCAGGCGTTTATAGAAAATCAATGAACAAAATATTTCCTCTTTCAGAAACAAAAGCAAATATTTATTATTATTTGGAACATTTTGAACGGATAAAATGATTTTGTTATTCTTTTTTTTAAAAACAAGAGCCCTTTTACAAGCTCTCTATTCTGCAATATTTGCACTATTGCACTATTTTGCTACTTTTCAATTCCCACAGTATACATGTGAGAAATGATTGCTTGTGCAGTGCTTGCATCTCTTTAGGGTGTCCCGTGTTGGGGAATGACCAATACAATCCTTTTTTCACAAAATGGATTTCTCTATCTTTCAGGTGTTCAACCAGTTTTTTTTTCTGTACACTGTACACTATACTGTATGCTAAGACCTGCAGTAGCACTTATGCTACACACATTTTCAACAGGATCTTTCTATGAAATCAGCTACAAAATATAAACTGATTATAACTTGCTTCAATACAGTAAATATTCATATTAAAATATAGGTAACAATATAAAAGTTATTCTTACAGTAACTTTTGCTATATTAGCAAAGATGTCCCTGCCAAAAACTGTCAGAGCTGCTCCGTCACGATAGCCATTTTGGATTTGGCTTTTAGTTAATTTTTGCTGCCTGCAGTGCCCGGGAAATCCACAAGATGGCCGAAGACACTAACACTCAGAAACTGCTGTATCAGTGATGATACACTTGCTGTTTAAGTGAAGTTGGATAATTTCCCACAGCACAACTGACGATCTCTCACGGCACACTAGTGTGCCACGGCACACAGGTTGAAAAACACTGGATTAAATGCATAAGAGTAAGTATTAAGCCAAATGTGTTTCTTTCTGCTATGCTACTGATACACAATGATATTAGACTTTGAAGACCATTTCATGCTATTGATTGTCTGGTAACAGTCAGCACTTCGAAATGTTGTTGGGTTTTATTATGGCTCTTTGAGCTGGACTGGTAAGCCTCTCCTGATCTATGTTGTGCTATGCTAGTAAAATCATGTTCACAACCACAATAAGATTATTCTCAAGGTCGAAATCTGAAAAATGTAATTCAAAGTGATTTGGGAGCATTGGAATCCTCACACAACAATGATTTTGCTTCACAACTGTTTGGCGTGCTGAGAAATAAGCCGTATGCAGACAGCATTAGTTTAATATGGGGAGGTAGGCAATTTAATTATTATGTAAGTTAATGTTAAAACTCAAATTTCTTGTGAATTTCCATTCTCTGAAATGCTGACCTCAGCACATTATTTATTACAATACACAGTGTATTTTATATATATTTAATATTTGCATGATGGCATTATGTCTTTTTTAATCAATAGGATCAAATCCAAGTAAACGTTCTGACATGGATTCTTGCTGTGAATCCTGCCATGTCAAGTGTCAACTCAGGAAAGTTGGTAACTTGAGCCCAAGTTAAGTCATGCAACTAAAGTCCATGCCCCTGCCTATTTGTCAGCTCTGCAGGATTGTCATGAGGCTGAAATAAATGGATAAATGCCTAAAATGTTTTACAGCATTATGTTGAAAGGAACTGGTTTGGGTCGAAATAATACTGACTTAGGTCTTTATTAATGGTAAAATATAAAAGCTCTCCTGCTTCCTCCTTGACCATTCATGGCAAAAAGATGCCCTCCTTTAATTTCCCTTGCACCCATGTTCCTCATTGTGCCTTAGTCTTCCAGGGCCGCAATTCGCATTTACTTGTTTTTAATCACCTTGTAATGCTGCCTCACTTACTTCCTCCTTTCTGTGCTCACTCCGTCCCTCTCTGTGGCATTTAATTTATCCCCAATGCATTGATTTAAGATCAGAGTGCAGGCTGCTCTTAATGACTCTCTCAAAATTATTCATATGTTTATCAAGAGGCTTGTAACACTCTCTCATTCACCCCACCAACAGTGCCTACACCTTCCCTTTCCACACTTAGCAATAAATTCCTTTGAGGTTTCAAGACAGGCGATTTGAATGATTTATTTCCCCGTTCTTGCACATTTATTTAGCTTCCTTGTTAATGTAAACACTGTGGTGTACCCTGGCACTTTGCTGATTAGAGATCCACTTCTGCCCAATACCTATGCTGTCACTGTTTGTGTGGGTGATATTTTACCATTTGTTAATTGGCAGCTGAATATTTCAGCTAACTCTAGGAGGCTGTGTAACTCTGTAGGTGTTCTGTTTGCATAACGATGCATTTGATCATCAATACAAGAAAATTATTTTTTTAAAACATTTGGTTATGACTTAAATGTCACACTGTATAAATGAAATGACACTATTGTTGAATTACATCAGCACAGCAGTACAGTATAAGTAAGCCTGGCGGACACAAACATCAGTTTTGTCCTTTTGTCTTACTTCGACAACCTCAAGGCTCCCTTTGTATTTGCCTCACACAGGGTCCACTTGTCAGAAGGGCAGTGAACATACGGTAATGATGCCCATACAGGGTTTGGTAAGTGGTCAAACAGCCGCGAACTGCAAAGCAGATGGACTGATGTACCCTTTACTGAGCTGAATGTCATTGGCTGGCATTTCCCCCCATGCCTGTTGGATAAGAGCGCTCAGGGGAAACGGCCCAGAGAGAGAAGAAGACTGTCTCGCTCTGAAGATGTGCAGAGAGAGAAATTCTTGGCTTGTGGTTAGGTTCTAGGGAGATTCTTGTTTGATATTTTGTTTATATTGACAGCATTAGGAATTGCCTAAGCATTCCAAAAGCATTTAGAAATAAGCTGCTGGATATGGTTGTTGAAGAAGGTTTCTAGAAACATACATGTAGAACCAATGAATTACTACAGTGCGCATTTGCACTCTGCACTTAAGACATATAATATTACAGAGCGAATACTTGTATATTAATCTCCCAAGGGTGTTCTCTTTGCTCAGTCGACTCAGCGTGCAGGGTCAGCCAGCTAGTTCAAACCACTGTGGAGCAACCAGGGGTATGATGTGTGTGAGAGTACATTTTGTAATAAAGACTTAAAAACAGAATAATCTCTTCCTATAAGAACAACGATAGCATAAATCACAAAACAATTTCACCGTAAATTTAAGTATATATTTATTCGCAGAGATTTCAACTACTGGTCTAACTAAAATAAACACAGAACATCAACACAAGAAGAAACACACAGGAAATGCAGGGAATAAGTGAAGATGGACTGAAAGTGACCAGGAATTTGGGTTATGAAATTGAAAGACGTGAAAATATATTGTGAAATCAAACAGACGGAGAGCAGGAGGCAAAAAGGTCAGTAGTGAAGAAAGATGCTGTACTTGCAAGTCCGTGGCAGTAGAGAAGATCATTGGAATGGTGTCGTGGAGATGTGACAGTCTTATGGGAGTTGGTCTGAGTTGTTGGAGGAGTCAGGGTTAGATGATGGAGGATCTCATACTGGTCAGCACGAAGACTCTCTTAACTGCTTCTGATAAACTGAACAGTATAGATATATACTCAATACTCAATCATGATATTTACAGTTAAGGGACAACAACCAAGTTAACCTTCCTGTCTCAGGAGTCTGTGGAGGCATGACTCCGGAAACTAAGCATGACTGCATCTTAATGACTTTATTATAGATTAATATGTTATTCTTTCCTTAAACTTCACCAAAATAGCAGCATCAATGTCAATGATGTCATGAAGATCTCTTTCTTTCTGACTTCCTATTCCTTCTGACTTCATGTTCCTTCTGATGCCGAGCTCCTCTGACTCAGCATCTAAGTCAGTCAGATCACGTCTCCTTACTCAAAAATCTTAAACCAGAAAATGACACCTGCAAGGATTCTCTAAAACACAGGAAAAGCTATTGTAAAGCGTTGTATCAAGGTGTTGTGGAGAGAAGATAAGCTTTAAGTGATTTCTTTTTTACCCCCCTCCCTTCTTTAATTTGGAGACTGCCTTCGGCACTAGCAATAACTGTAGATTAGCAGTAGGGGGATTTCTCTGGGGAGAGAGACTACGGTGGAAAGCGTTCCAAGCCGTACCTCTGCAAATGTTTTTCTTTCCAAAGGCCAGATCTCTCTGCTTCATTGTCCTTTGCAGCCCCTGTATTTCCCCCAGTTTTACGGCTCTTCTGAGGGACAATTTGTGTGTTGGGCCCTGGTTTTATTTGTTGGTGTTCGGCGAAGGGTAGGAGAGGATGTCAAATGAAACCCATTAATCACCTCACAGGCTATAAGAGATAATTGTGAAGGGAGAGCAAGAAAGACATTGCGGGAGGAAGAAAGAGAGAGAGACAGAGAGAGGCAAGAGAAGTAAGCGGAGCAAGAAAGCCCAGGGAGAGAAAACAAAATAAATCAGGAAGAGTGGTATCGGTATTCTTACGTATAACAGCCTTTGCCTTCACTTTCCTCTCTCACTCTTTTTCCCAGAGCTCCGTGAAAGGATTGATTGAGTGCAGCAGAAAAGTGAAATATTAGAGTAAATGCATGACTTTTGCAGCTCCCATGTTGCTCAATTGTAACTTTTGTTTCAATTAAAAGCCAAGATTCAACTGAAGACTCCCTTACATGTATTAAATGAATATGTTGTGGAGGTCTCAACTTCGTCTGCATCAAAGAAAAATTTATTTTGTCTCCTTTTTCATGTGTATGGCCTGTGCTGAATTTACAGTATATCCTTTAAACCCTTCCCAAAGAATTGAATGTGGAATAAATTAATTATACAGTCACATTACATTCACATCACAACTATGAAGTTATAGTCATAGTTGAAGTCAAAAAGCATTTAAACCATTTGCATAATTCATATGCAGCCAAGCTTAATCTGTCAGTCAGCAGCACGTATAATACATACAGGGTTATTTTTCAGGAGACCCACTAATAAATGTGGAATAGTTAGTGGCTCTAGTTAGTGTGTTGATTGAGACTGAAAACAAAACTGAAACTAAAACAACCATGTATTTGTGTCATAACTCCACACTCAATAACGCCACTTTAGGCATTTTTAGTGCACATCCAATCTTTATTGGTGACGTTAGTTGTTTCCATCAGCCTTGTACAGAGAAGTGCAGCTATGTTTACCAGTCTTCCTCTCTGCTCACTCATGCTGTGAAGCTCCATTTCTAGATAATGGTTTAACACTCTTTTCAAGGCTTTACAGTGCTACCTTTAAAATGATGGTTTTTAGTTTTGTTCTGTTTAAAGTGATCATTTTTGTTTAAGAATGAACCATGTCCACTCAAGCTTAAGTGGTGAATTAGTGCACCAGTGTGTGTGTGCGTAGTGTGCTTGGGGCTGGTAGGGGAGGCACAGTGGCACAAGAATACGTTAGCCAAATACAGTTTAAAACATCATCATCATTAATAGTTTACCCAACATGCAAATGCGGAAATACTTTATTAATGGCTCTTTCAAGGCAAAGCTAAAAAACTCTGGTACCAGGCGTCTATGAATAATGGTGTTTGGTTGCATGATACAATTTGCCTTTACCAATACTTGTGCTGTGTTTTATGAATTCCCCCTATTGTATTAGCATATAGAGACGCGGATGTGGCTTGCTTCCTTTCAGACTTCTTCAAAATGTCTGAAATACAGCATTTATCATAAAAAAGAAAGGCTGAATGAATCTGAGACCGATCTGACAGCAGGGGATGTTATCCTGGAAAGGCATGAATCATGATTTATTCCAGTTAAGGGATTGTGAATGGGTCACATTGGAGACCTTACATGAAATGCAAATTGCTCAAAAAATTAATGATTTCTAAAATTATCTCATCCTCCTCTGCCAACTCTCCCTGAACTTCTAATAAACAAAAAAATGTAATTTACATAATTAGTCAACACAGCAGACAGAAACATCCTGTACATGACCACACAGTTTACTCGATCAATTACAGATGTGCTATTCATATGCACCAGAAACAGTTGATTCATATTCAAACTATTAGTATGAGTTCAATTCAGCTGAGTGAAATTATTTTAATTCAATGCAATTAAATTAAAACTGATGAATTCCAAGAGGCCTGGAAAGACTGAATGCAGATAGTGACGTTTTAGATGGGGGCATTTTAGTAACATGGAGTAGCAGTCATAGGACATTGTCAGTAAACGCCATTTACTCCACAAACCTCAACATGACTCAAGGGTGGTAACACTGCTTTACCTCCATGTATGTTTGTGTAAGTCAAAGTCAGCACAACTAATGAAGCCGGGAGAAACCACACATAACACTTCAAATAAACTGGAGTATTTTTCACTGTGCTCCACATGACAGAAATCATTTGACTTGTTCTTGCTGCATTACCAGCATTGCAACACAAGTTCACATCATGCCATGGTGAAGCAATCTTTGAAAAACCTGTGCACATATCATCTGTAGTAGCTACATAGGCCCAGGAAGGACTGAAGGCATTTTTCAATTATTTTTGCTTTTAGCTTACTCATTGCTGTCTTCAATAAAAGTATTAATTATTATTATTATTATGATTTATAAAGTTTATTTTTAAAAATAAAATAAAACAAAAAGCGTGTCGACTTCTCCTTCTTTAGACCCACTGTCCTGATCGGAGTCTTTATTATTTACAACAAGAAAGGATACATTTGCAGGAGCACAAATTCCACCGACAATCTTTGTGAATGCCGTGTGCCGTCCTCAGCATTCAGTCTCAGTCCTCGCATCCTCTAGCAGTCATCCCTGTGTCATCCTATGAACTTTGGCGATGTCCTCCCCCAATCTCAAGCACCTCTTCTGTAAGGCTGATGTTATGAGAATGTCCTGCCAACTATTTTTGTGACAAATTAAATGAAAGCGCATAAATGGAAAGCTGTGATGGAGGCTGTTTTTTCTTTAAGCGTATTCAATTCTCAGGCATAATTTACCTACATTTGATTGATTTTGCTAACTTTATTACACGAGAGGTGAGGCAATATACTCCGCCTCTAGCGAGTGGCCCAGTCCTTCATATATTTTTCTGTATGTGGCAAACTGTAAAAGTTTGGAAACCCCTGCATTATACAGTATCTTAGGCTTGTAAAAGTATGTGAATCTTCTGTTATGCACCAACTAGAACCTGCTTTGCTACTATTAACTGCCACCAAATGTTTCCTGTAGCTGCTGATCAGACTTGCACAACATGGATGATGAATTTCCTCTATATAAACTTCTTAAATTCTTCAATACTTCAGGGCTTTTGTGATATGAACAGCCCCCTTAAGATAACACTGCAGCAATTAAGTTGGGTAAAGATCAACATAAATTGCTTCCTTCTTAAGGAATCTGTTTGTTTACTTGTACATCTGAGTCATTGTCTTGTTGCATCATTCATTTGATATTGTGCTTCAATTCATTGACAACGACTATTACAACATTGTGCAGACAAAGTTCTCGATGCAGCTTTCAATTCATTGTTCCTGTACTGACTGTAGACCAGTGTGTCCAGGCCCCCCTCCACCATGCTTCACCGCTGCATGAGGATTTGTTTCTTTAAGCGTGCAAATGGTCTTTTGTCACTCTGAGACGTATTATTTTGGAGAGTAGTAATTTGTCATAGTAATACTATGTTCTTGGTGTGATTTTGATTTATGATTAAGGCACAAGGCCACACCTCCATCAGTTTATTTTACCGCAAATATGGGTAAAAATCAAAAACAGCTTAACTGAAAAATATGTGCAGTGAGTCATATATATCAGATTGCACATTTGAGATTGGTCGGTTTGTCGAGCTTTTCATGATTCCGTGACTGCAGGGTTTTATGGAAATTCAACAAAATGCTCTAATTTTCTGGCATGCTAAATAATTATCCCAGTTCACCAAATAATTACAGCACAATTTCCAAAAGTTGTATGTGAGAAAGCCTAGAAACGCAGTAGTCATGGAGAAGAAGGCATGAAAGCATGTTTGCGGCTATAGTCAAATCTACATAACGTGGAATTGGTGATGTGTAGGCAGTATTGATTGAAATGTGAAATTGAAAGACAATCGGATGAACAAAGCCATCTATTCACTCACACATCCAAATCTGGACATCAAAATTGACCTGTGCTGTGCAATAAATGCACCTTAAAAGCCACAAGTTTGTACCTGTCGTGGTTGTTTTGTAATATAACAATAACAATAATAACAGTCTGTGTCACCTCTGTGTAAGCAGGAACTGACACAAAGCAGCCCAGGTCCCAAACAATAGCCATTTAAAAAAACTTCATAATAATACTGTACCCTATAATACTGTTTGAACATGTTATTTCACCACTAAGATAATATTTGCAAGCTGGGCGATAACAGCAAACAGCAAAAGCCACCAACACATTGTGATAACACAATAAACAGGCTACTTACAAAAAACAAAAGTGGGCATTTGATTTTTGTCATAGAGTTATTACGTTCTCTCAGTCACAACACCACTAAAATATGGAATCAATTTGCAATCTTACCCACACTTTAAAGATCTAACTGCTCCAACAAAGAATCCTAGAACCCAGATAAAACCAAACTTTGTTTGATCTGGGCTGAAAGATCTTTCTAGCTTTCAGCTGTTTCTCTATGAATGTTATGTGTTTTTTGTTACATAATCAGTTAAGTTAGGGTTGAGTTGTGATTCCCTATGATCACATCACTATGCTGTGGAAAGTGGTCTCCGTTTTCCTCATTTTTGGGACACTTGTCCTCAACCGCGTTGCTATCTTTGTTTATCTTAGGTGTGATTTATGAAGAAAAAACATTTTTTGCAATTGAAAGTGATTTTCAATTGAAAGTGGTTTTCTTGTGTGTTTTGCTGGCTGTGCAAATCACAGACAGCCTGCACTGATCTGCTCTTTAATTGAGAATAAGACCATTTATTGACCACTTGCAAACTTTCTAAATGACCCCCTATTCATTGACATATTGATCATTGGCTCCTTGATCATTATGGATACAGTATAAGTCAGTGACAGTGTTTTAATCATGTATCTCGATGCATCTGTGTTATGGTGCATTAAGAGAGAAAACTCATTTGATGCAGACTCAGATGTTCTAGGAGTCTGTTACTAGCTGCCAAATTTAGGCAACAAATGCAAATATACAGATGAGCTGAAGGCAGAATGTCGAAATTAAAATGAAATACAACACTCAAAAAATTACTGCCATGACTACTCCTAGCCACTTTTCACATGTTCCCCTTATCATTCAAACAGGCTGGAATCAACCAGTTTTCTGCCATTTTTCTGCTATCTATTTATTGTTTAATTCGATTGTACATCTTTTCAATAAACCACCTCCTTGATATGTAGTTTTTATTTCTCACAGACTTTTCCTTTAAAGTACAGTATAATTAACAAAAAGGCACCATAATTGGTAATTCAAAACGCTCTGTTATGCATTTACTTCAAGGACCGTGGGACTTTACAGTTTCATAGTTTCATAAGATATAATTCTGCAACACTTTCTGTATGTATAGTATACTCTATGTATAGCTCAAATATAAATGTAAACTTTATTACACTGGCAACTAAAATTTTGCGATTGACATTCTCATAAAAGACTTCAGACAGATCACCTCTCTGGCCCATGGGCCCCACACCCTTAAGTGTGGGGTCCACGGGTCAACTGTTTTTCAGCTCCGTGGTTGCCTCAGCGATAGACGGCTGCTTTCCCAGAGGGATGCAGGGGTGCTCCACCATCAGGACTCTGCTGCTCCATCTGCCACCTTGCCCCACGTCCCTTTTTTGTACCTCTGTATAATCCCACTGGAAGTTCCTACTGCACACCCAGCCATTTGTGGAGAGGGAATCTCTCTTGGAACTGCCTCTCCCAAGGTTTGTTCCTTTTTTCCTTTTACATTAAGGTTTTCTCTGAAGTTTTCCCTCGTCTTACTAGAGAGCTTTGGGCTGGGTCGGAAATTTTCCTGGGCCTGGAGAGCCCTTTGAGACATTGTATGTGATATCGGGCGATACAAATAAAACTGACTTCACAGTAAGGCTTGAGATCTCCTTAAACCAAAGGCTAAAAATTATCCAGTGTCCATTGAGACTGCTGAATATAGAAAAACTGCAATGAGCTCACTGTTGAAGGATCTATTTAAGTGACACACTGTGCTTTTGCAATATTGTTGCCGTGTTGTTCTTAATTGGCATTTTTATTGCAAAGAAAAGAGGACCATATGGAGACTTAAAGTTGTCACCAAGTGATATTACTTGTGTAGTTTCCATACAAATTAATTGGATGAACAGTGTTGTTTGCTCCTATTAACAAAAGAACAAGAAATACTTCTTACTTCTTTCTTCATATGTTTTGACTTTGGACCTCCCTTTCACTCTGGCTCCTGCGAAAAATGATGAAGAAGATAGACTTGCTTGTTTCTTTCAAAACAATCACTTGGTCCCACTTCTGCTAAATATATAAATCTATTTCTGTTAAAGGAACAGCAGCAAACATTACACAAGCATGACATAACATCTTTTGGATTGGTCTCCATATTTTCTGTCTCTGTGGGAGTCATCCCAGTCATGTTTTACAAATACTGAATGAGCTTTCAGAGGCCATGGGGATGACACTTAGTCTTCATGCCATGTCTCCTCCAAAACTGTAGCAATGCCTCTTTTTTGAATTTACATCACGTGTGTTGTGATAGGCCGTAAGCTGTAATTAGATTTGCTCATTACCATCACTCTATGACTGAGTGCCACCATGTTATTTTGCACAGGTCATGCAGCCCAAGAGCAATATTCATGTGAGAATAATGTCTGTGGTGCGCTCATTAAGGAAAGGACACACATAGCCATTTACTCACATTTAGAATTGTTAAGCCTTTCTCAAGGGGCACAGAATCAAAAGCTTATTAAAGGAACATTCTGCTTGTGCCAAGCTTTTAAGTAATGGCCAGGATTTTTAGGGAAGCCAGCCACTGGCCTCCTAAAAGAATGATGTTACCGTATTGTGCTTGCACCCACTGGCTGCTCTTTTATTGACGTTAGCTTTAGTTTAAATTCACTGGGGCAAAGTGAAGCACTTGTTATCTATATTGTGGTTACTGCTTAGTGTCAATTTAGTTTGTTTTTACCTCTCACTGGTTTTTCATGCAATTATAATATTTTTTCATCATGTCTTCATCATGAATTTTTAAAGCTGTTGAGCTATATATATACAGTATATATATATAATATATATAATATATATATATATTTTATTTTTTTTAAGTTAAGAACGCATTTGGTATTCTAAAAGCCAGTAGTGTATCGGACGAGCAAAGTCAGAATGGAGAAGAAAAAAAAAAAGAAAAAAAGAAAATGGAAAATCAACTCATCCCTGTAACGTCAGAGACACCATTCCATATTACATCACTTCATGTTTGAACATACATTTACATAAAGAATTTAAATGTTGAGTTTATGCAGTGGTTTTGATTTATATGAGGTTATTTAGTCTTCATGCTCACAACATTGTTTGGCACTCTCATGAAGGCATGTTGAAGCTAATATGTGTATCTGGTGATAATTTAATGATCTAGCCCTCTAACTTAAGGCCATTTTTGCAGAAAATCCATGTGCCTGGGCTTTGGAACTTTTTCCTGGACAACAAACAATTAGTTGATTCACCATTTTTTTAGCTGCAGCTGTTGTAATATGCAATTTCAGTAGTGTTTAGACTCTGAAGGTGCCCCATGATAAAAGAATAGTTATGCTCACCTATCAAGCTATCCTCTAGTGCCACGATAAGGCCAACAATTCACCTGCTATACTAGAAACACAAATTCTAATGAGAAATTATATTTTGACTATTGATCCGTCTGCTTCATTCAAATTACTTTGCCGCATCAGTGCTCATCATCGGTGTTAGCAAATAGTCCACACACAGTCCAACTGAAGAATCCACAGCAGTGATTTCCAGTGGATTTAGAAATTACGTCATAAGAGTCATGAGTTTTATGTTCTGACACTGGGGTGTAATGGGCACTGCTGTCTGTCAAAGCTAGTAGAGATAATCAATTCTTTCATAGCCCTTGATTCAAAAGAGTGTGAGGAAAAATATATTTTTCCACGATAGACAACTTTATCAAAGAGGACATCTCTCATTTAAACAACCAAAACATCCAAGATATTGTGATTGCCTTTTTTATCTTATAGCTGTTTGGGAGCTCAACTCAGAATGATGATATGAACAAGATCCTCTTGGCAGTAAACGGATAAAGCCGGCTGGCAGATATATCACCACCACAACCTTGTGAGACTGCAAATCACCAGTATGGAGGGTGCTGGGATATTTCATCATGGCAAGAGGTCATTTGATCTATTACATGCCATCAAAATCTGACCTAGTCTATGGGTGACAGGGAAAGCCCCCTTTCACTGTCACAACCGCACACTCTACTAAATTCTCATCCATATCCAGTAATCATTCACCTCATTCCCCCTTCAATCTCTGTCTCTATTTGACACTGTCTCCCTCTCTCACTTCTCCACTGACACAGAGGTTAAAACCATTAGCAGAGAGTGTAAGCCTTACCGCAGAGTCATGTGGCAAGAGCTTGGTTCAATAATCAATCTCTCATGTTATCGGGGTAAGATGTGTGCTGGTCTCAGGTGCAATTATTTGGCATGCTGTTGGTTTACTGGCAGTGCAAACTAGTATGAAGCTCAGCCACACGGAAGAAAGCATTCGGCCTCTGTGGAATAGAAGGTTTCTGACTGAATATTCCCACGTACGGAAGTGTTGGTTGTTGAGCCAGCTCTGCTCTCTGTTTCTCTCCAGTAAATCAAAAAACAACAGAAATCTTTACTCAAACCATGAAATGCTTCTTTAGTATATAATACTTACACTTCAGTGTGCACACTGTATATTGGTCTTAAACATTTTTTTATATATATATTTCTTTAAAACTGCGTTCTAAAACATTGGATTTCGCAAGTCACATTCACAATTCCTGAATTTAGAAATAGGCACTTGCAAAAGGACTCCAATGCTGAAAAGTGTTCCAATGCTGAAAACCCACTTTATCGTTACCTTTACAATTTACCAACTGATTCATATCATCTCATTGGACTTGGATACAAGTTCCTCTAAACTTTGCGTGTGAGTTGCTTGTGAGAATAGTTGCTAAACTTCGAAATGTATCTAGAGGATTACAGAGTTCAACATCTTAAGAGCATCTTGAAGCTTTTAAGCAAGTGGAAATTAAGTATGAATTGAATTTGAGCATTTTTGGACATGGATTGTATCGTCGACACAGGGTGGCAGACGAGGTAGCTGATGCTGTGTCATGTGTACTGCTGATGTTCCTTGGAACAGCCATCTAATACAACTAACTTTCATTTTCTCGGAGTTGGTGACTTGTTGGTGAGGTGGCAGGTACAGATTGTTAGCTTGCTCAGAGGCTGTACTTAGATGAAAACTTTGGGAACCACTCACATAGTTGTTTGCAGTAAATTGGCATATGTTTTTTTCCACATGAACATCTCCCAGTTCACATTTGGACAGATGTAATCAAACAATTACACTAAGCTCGTCATGTTCCAGTGTTTTGATTCTGGTGTTTTTTCCTGTTTTATTTTGTAGTATTTTCACCTCATCAGTTTCCCATTGTGATCTGCCCAGTGTGAATTTAGTCTGCGTCTTCACGTTGGTTCGTCCTGATTCTGTCTCTAATTATGTTCCTGGTTCTGTGCAAGTCTGGCTTCATCACTGTATTCCATGTTTCTCTGCTTCCCATCCTGATTCTGTTCCTGTATCTGTTCCTGGCTTTCCTGTGTACTCTTATACATTCTTGTTTTGTCCGTTTTCCTTGTTTCTCTGGTTTTGTCAGTTGTTTCCTTTTCTGTTATTCAGCTCGGCCTTGTAGTTTGTTAGTTGATTTAGTTATTTCCCCTGTTTCCTTGTGCCTCTTATGCGCCTGTATTTGAGTTTAGCTTTTTCCATTTGCAGGGTGCTGTTTCCTTTGTTTTTCCCTGTTTGCCCTGAGTCTGTTCGCTCCTGTATTGGTGTTTGCATTCTTTTGCCCAGAAGCTTATTGCCTGGCATTTTGGTTATTCTCCTTGTTTTCATCCTGAGGCTTGTATGCCTGTATGTTTGAGTTCTCCCAGTTTATCCGTCTCCCCTTTGCTTGCACTTCTTATATCCTTTTGTTACTGTTTCCGTGTTTGTGTCTGTTACTTTGTGTGTTTATTTTGTCATTTAAAACTTTCATTTCGTTATCCCAGAGTCGCCTTGCAATTGAGTCCTCACCCTTGCACTTCCCAATAAAACGAAACACAGTTATAGTCTTATTATGCAGCAGTATTGCATGCTGCAATGCCCCAAAATCAAATGGGTGCAGCCAGACAAAAAAAAAATGCTTACCTGGTTCCTTATGCACCAGACAAGAGTAGTAATTAACTATCATTTGCATTTTCATCATTTGAGATGGCACAAACGGAGTCCAAAAATGTATTTCTTACTAATTCTGCCATTGAATTTAATTGGGCACAGTCTAGATCAATATGTGAGCTAATTTAAAATATGAAAAAAATGGTAGAAGTTTGTACAATAGACATTTTCAAACTATTGGAAAGACAAATTTTTCAAATATGGAAGTTTGTCTTTCCAATAGTTTATGGTGCAGGTTTGTGCAGGTGTTACTGCATTATAATAAAAAACATTATCACATTAAAGTTATGACCTATTTCATTCTGGCAGCAAATTTAATCTGTATGAAATTGCTGTTATGTTTTGTATAAACTGTATTCGTCTCACGTATGTTTGTAAGTTGTAAGTACATCTGATACATGAGCCCATACTTTGTTTAAACCTTAAATGTTCATCTGTTCTCGCACACATTCTTGCAGCCCTGTGCTGTTCCTCAGGCTCAACCTTTGTGTGTAAGAGGGTTTCCTTGTAGGCTAACACCTTTCTGCTCAAAGTCAATTCATACTTTCAAATGGGCAAGGACATGGACAGCACCATCCATTCTCTATGGCCGCTGTAGTTGCCGCTGTGAGGTCAGCTTTGAGTTAGCCCCAATATCTCACAATATAATACAAATTGCCATGACAGTTGCTGAGCACATTCATGCGCACAATAGGATGACCCTGCTAGCACCTCCTTCAGGACAGGTTCTCAAGGTTCTAAGAATAGCAAAATCAGGGCATCAGCATATCCTGCAAATTTGTCGCTGTGATCACTAAACGTTTTTCCATATCTACTTTTTACCATTCATATGTAAATGTATCTCACAGCACTCTGGGAAATCTCCCATGTGCATGGTGTAAGGGACTCTTCTCATTATCACAATGGTAGAAACCTTTTTTTAATTTCCCAATTGGAGACAAAGCCACACAGAACAAGAGACTACCCATGGCTTGGATTGCTGCTGTGCGAAGAAAAAGCATTGGACAATGGATTTTTGTGAACACTTGCCCCTGGCACTTTCTTTAAATAACTTTCAGTTTATAAGGTAGGATTGTACCCACTCTAACATCAATGTTGTCACAGTCTGTTGGTATATAGTCTCCGACACGTCACCATTGTCTGCTCCTGCTGTGTCCAGAAGTCCAGCCTACTGGTCTGCCAGCTTGCTTGTATTTCTGATATCTTTGCCTGATGGTGTCTGCTGTGTGCTCAGCTGGATCCTCCTCTCAAATGTACTCGATGCAGTGGGTGTCCCCATGTCGCTGATCAGTCATATACTCTACATGACGCCTCATGACACACTTAAATACTGTAAATTGCAAAGCAATCTAACGACTTGGAAAGTGTGTAGGAGCATCAGAATGAAATACTGTGTTATAGTTCAAAGTTGTGGTTATAATTGTTAAGGTGAGATTCACATTTTGATGAAAACTTACCCTGGTTAATGTTCATTGTAAGAAAAAAAAAAAAGAAAGTAAAAGAAAATTATTTGTGTTTTTCAGTGATCCGAGTTAAACATTTTGGTTTCACTGCTGGTCAAAACATTTAAATAAGAACACTTTCTCCACTCAGTCTCTGGAGAGACATTTCTGTGATGCCCTTACAGTATATCACATCACCTGCACTCTACAATTCCCCACATTTTTGTTCTTGTGCAGTGTTTTGTCTACATTGACTTTGACCTCTTTTGGCATCAGAGGATAAATTATTTCACCCTAACAACAATGGGACAAGCCAGACCTGTGTACATAGTGTTAACCTGCCACAAGCGTCAGAGGAAACACAAGGTCATGATGATAAATCTCAAAACTTAGCTTCTCATTTTCTGCTGACTTGATACTCGTTGTTTGCAGCGACATCTGGTCATGTTGACAGGCTGTGAAACAACTTTTGTCCAGTTTGTGCCAGCTTTATGGTTGTTTTGGTTGATTTCTTGACAATGGACAAAGGACAGACCTAAGGGTGGCAAAAGTTTATGTCTCAACAGGGCTATATGGACACCTGGGCTAACACCTGGACAGCTTAAAAATATTTTAATAGTGTAACATTGTCAGGAAGAGGGATAAACATGATGATCTGTAGAAATTAAAAAAACGGTGTACATTTAGAAATGTTTGCAATATCCTAGAAGGGACCGGGAGGGAGTGTATTAAGTCGATGTACGGAGAGGTTGAGATTTTTCTTAAATGTTGGCAGAGAGCTCAAGAACTTTCTAGGTGTGATCGGGGACTTTTTACTCAACACCACACTTCTTTTTGTGATTTGCTGAGGCTCCGAAACCAGTCTGATAATTATTTATTAATTATTATTTTGGTGGAAGGGCTAGTGGTGGAAATAACCACATTTGCTAAAAAAGTCTCATGCTATGTTGTTGAGTTAGTAGTAATTATACACAGTATTACATGTATGCTTACTCTGAAATCACCTAATAAATATTCTCTTGACTGAATTTATATTTACTTAAAAACATTTTCTCACCCACCAATGACTCACTGCTCAACTCAGACCAAGCAGTTTTCACGACATCAACTGCTGTATGTTGCCCTGAAAGAACTTTTTGTGGTGGAGTGGAAGTGACAGGTGTTCTTTCAATAAAAATACCAGAAAATAGAAATTTTGCTAAATATAATGTAATTCACCAATATGTGTCTTTTGTATTTGAAAGTTATATGTCAACATTTGATTAACACAAGGTTGAATCTTCAAAGTATGCTTCATGTTCTGAGAATACAAAGACTCTGAAGGCTGCTCTTCTTCTCTGCTAAGAATGACATTTTGAAAAATTGAAACTACTGTGGAAAACTGACACATAATACGGAGAAGTCTGTGGAGTAAGTTAAGGCTTCAAACATAAGATTTCGCTCTGACGGTGTTGATTGCAAATTCATTTTCATTTATGAAATAATGAAATCATTATTAAACTTAAAAGTTATTTGGATGTTATATTTCTTTCTATTATATATTTGTAAAATATCATTTTTATAACACACCACTCTCCGGGAGGAAAGAAACTTTAAGTGTGTGGCTTAGAGGGCAGTTTTAGGTAGTTTTAGAGAGAGCGAGAGAGAGAGCGAGAGAGAGAGAGAGAGAGAGAGAGAGAGAGAGAGAGAGAGTGAGAGAGAGAGAGAGCTGAGCTGAGCTGAGCTCAAACCAATATTTATGATATTTTAAAAAAACATAAATAAACAATAAAATGAATAAGGCACATGAACTGACAGGTGATTTCTGATCAGATGTAATAGAGCTGGCAATAAATCTCTCCAGTTTCCCTTGACCTTTGACTGGAGCTCCAATTGAAAATGCTATCAGATGTCTTAGGCGACTCTACATCATAAACACAAACAGTCACAAACAGTGGACCATTTTCATAAAACATACTGTCAACTTTAATGACCCCTTAGGATGCATAAATGAGTTATCTCATTGGTAAACATTAGTTACTGGCCTATTTACCATCTAGTTTTCTGTTTGTGTGATATGTGGCTCTACCACCACTTTCCACGCATTTCTCTCATTTGCATGTCCGTTGAGTGATTCATAAAGTATAAATCCATGTTAAAAATAAGACCTACATTACATTGACGCTTAGTTTTCAGCTGATTCTTTGATGGAACCCCCAATATGTTGAGATTCCCGGTAGTGTCTCCATGTTTTTTCTTTACTGTTCGTCTCTTCTCTTGCAATTGCTTTTGGCAGTCAAGAGCTGCTAAAATGATATCACAGAGAAGACTTGAAACAAAGATTCTTGCTCTGACGGTAACTGTTGTAAAACTGTAAACTGTAATTTTTGTTCATGAAATGAATTAGTAAAAGTTAAAGAAAACAACCTTTTTTAAAACTCACCTCTCACAGGGGTAAAAAAAAAAGCTTATATGTGTCTCGTTTCAAAAATAGCCATGTGACTTTTTAGCTAATTCCTGTAAGGACGATCGCCATTTAAGGGGGCTAATTAAGTCACTGGAGCTGCCTGTGTCTTTCGACAGTTATATTGTCCTTTTAAACTATGGCAATTTTTTTCACATTAGTATTATTATACTACTACGAAAGCAGTTGTGTCTGTTTTTTCAAAGTTGTCTCCCACACAGGGAACATTTACGCAGTGGGGTAAATATCACGAAGGGTGTTTGCTCTAGAAATAATAATAATGGATAATGGGTGTATGTAAACCCTGGCACACTTTCTGTAATTGGGCTGAATCAGGGTCTAATCTCTTTCTCACTACAGTCATACTGGACTAGGGTACAATTTGAACATCTGCAGGGCTTGGAAGAGGTGGTCTCTGACTGGTTGTTTTGGCCGACCAGAATGTAGTTGCTGCTTTCTGTCGAAACTACCCATATCAAGGCAGTAAATCCACCCAGATGTGGTGTAAACTGACTAAACACTGCATATGTGATAGCAACCTTAGAGGGTCAGTGCTTAATATTAGCCTGAAGCATCATTTCCACTTTTGCTCAGTGTAACATACTGTAGGTTGTTGTGGGTGGTGAGGAATTGAAACCATCAGTGTATCTTAGCGAGCTTCTGTAAGTATCATGTACATCTTAAAATAGGCCCACATGTGCCATCTTGTTTAGTATAGCACCACAGACAGCGTGCAAGCACTACACATTGTCATTCATAAATGTTAGTTATGAAATAGCCTTAGGGTGAAAGCATGAGTACATGTGACTCTAAGAAGCTCCAATGACCTGGTCAGCTTCCTTCTCCGGTGATCGTCCTTGTGGCACCTAACCGAAAAGTCAGATGGTTGTTTGAAGTGAGACACAAATGGACACCAATCTTTAATAATAAAGTATTTGCCCATAGTGGACACAATGCATGAAAAGGCTTATTGCCTCATCATTCCTACATTCTTATAATGGCATCTCTGGTAGATCCAGTAGATCATTTGTGAAAAATACAGTTGAAGCTGAGTTATATTGCATAAACTCCTCTTGAACAGGCTGATCAAGGATTGTGTGCAGTGATGGGTGCGTACGTTAAAACTATGCAATTCACAATGAGCAGATAAAGCACAGAAACACCACTATTAGCTGAAGATTGTCTTCAAACAGACATGATCCAAATGCAACTTTCACTGGCTATGCTCAAAGTGATGCAACAACAACCACAGGCAAGTCATTAACACACTCATACACGGTTTAGCTCCACAAATGCTACCAGGCTGGGACACAGGAAATTCATTTTCTACTTATTGCAAAATTATTCAAATGAGAAAAGCATCAATAATAACATTCCCACAGAGAAAATCCCTGCATAACAGGTCTGATGGGAAGGCAGATTTGATAAGAGGCTGTGCCCTGCTGGCAAAACATAATAAAGGGCTTTGGGGGGCCCATCAGTTGAAACTTCATGGATTGTCAAGTCCATGATGCATCCAGAGGGTCTAACCTTTCTCTATGTACATCCATGTTTTTTTATGCAAGTATTTATAATGACACAGCACCAGTGACGTGCTACTCTAACCCATGCTAATTTTTTCCTCACCTCTTCAGGCCACTGTGACAACCCAATTTCCATTAAATATAATCTGTCAGTTTAACAGCGACTATAAAAGCCAATGGGCCAGAGAGAGGTACTGTGCAGCTTTTAATTATCTCACCGATAGACTTCAACAGCTGCTGTCTGTTTATTTCTCCTCTCACTTCAAGGAATGGTTTGCTCAATGCCTGGCTGAAAAACAGTCTGATTGCAGCAGAAAGTCAAGAAGAACATTTACTTTCCATGATTTAAGATACTGGAACTGAGCTTGAGTATTACCAATTTTTGGGACTGGGTGTTTTTTTTACTCCAGAAAGAGTGTTGTAGATTTCGAGAAGTTAAATTTGAAATATCTCCTCACCTAGTTTCTTACTTATTTTTTCAATTATTTTTTAAGCAGGATTACTTTATGGGATCAGGTTATGACATTACAACTAAAGTTGGTAGAGTGGTGGATGGCAGAAACCATTTAATTTTGGTGCAGATCCAGGGATTATCAAAATAGGATTTCTTAATAGTTTTAATTGTGTGTCAATGCTGTGACTTGGTGCTTCTGGGTCAAAATCCAACCGTGCCCTTCCATTTGTATGTTCCCCTGTGTCTGCGGGAGTTACCTTTAAATTAGGACTAACTGTGCATGCTAACTTTGTGATAGACCGGTGCGTTATTCAATGACCCCTGGGATTGCATCACAAACAGGACCACTGGGTATTGAGAATGGATTGATGGGTAACTCAATTTTCGTGAATGAAATAAACCAAACTCACTGAAAAACAGTCATATGAATCCCATGAGGCATTATCAATATTTACAATATGGTTCATATCCAGCTAAGGATCTGGATCCCCCAGACTCCTTCACTACACTTTCACTATGAGTATATAATCTGTGCACATAATGCATGTGCATATATTGTAAATGGTTTTTAAAATCAGTTTGCTCAGTTTAATCAGTCCCCTTCAGCTTTTCACAATTCTGCGATTGCAGAATTGACTGAAACAAAACGCATTTTTCCACAATGCTGCATAATTTCTCAGCATATTTATAGCATTACTTTCCATTTCACTACATAAATTCACAAAAAAATGCAAATGGTTACCAAAATGGTGTGTGAGGAAGCAGAGAAACTAATTCAACACAGAGCAGACATGCTCCAGTGCATTCACAGCTTCTTGCTGTGCATGTGTGTGTGTGTCCCAATAGGATCTAATGTAGATAAGACTTGCATCTTATTTATGAATTAAAAAAACTGTTTTGATGTCGACCAAAATTGTCCATTTCCCTACACTTTGCCCTACAGTCTGTAAAAATGAGTGAACAGAATTTTTTGTGTACAGATTATTTAAATGAGCAAGCGGATTCTGAAAATCTTTATAATCTGTTTGCAAAGATTATAACTCAGAATCTGAATCTGAAAAGGTTTATTGCCAAGTAAGTTTACACCTACAAGGAATTTGTTCTGGTCATTGGTGCGATCAACATATAAGAGCAACACCTCTGCAAAAAATTAAAAATTAAAAAATTAAAACACACAAAATTAAATAAATAAACCATTTAAATTGATTAAATAAAAAAAAAAATTAAATTAAATGAATTAAATGTGTAAGTTTCAGGGTACAAATGTGCAAGAACCAATTGTTCTGATTATATGGTCAGTGGAAGACCCGGGCCTTGTTGATGAGGCCCACTGCAGAGGGAGAGAAGCTATATTTGTGGCTTGGGGGTTTGGTCCTGATGGACCTAAGCCTCCTCCCAGAGGAGAGGGTTACAAACAGATTGTGTCCAGGGTGGGAGGGGTCGGCCACAATCTTGCCTGCCCGTCTCAGGGTACGGGAGGCGTACAGGTCCCGGAGGGACGGCAGGTTGCAGCCGATCACCTTCTCTACACAGCGGAACCAGATGGTGATGGAGGAGATGAGGATGGACTCAATGATGGCAGAGTAGAAGTACTTCTTCAGCTGCTGCAGGAAGAACATCCTCTGCTGGGCTTTTTTGGTGAGGGAGCTGAGCTCCCACTTGAGGTCCTCGGAGATGATGGCACCCAGGAGTCACACAGAATGATGGGGCGGGTGGGGCTGCGTTCAATCGGAAATCCACAACCATTTCCTTTGTCTTCAGAGCATTAAGCTCCACATTGTTCTGACTGCACTAATTCACCAGACGGTCAATCTCCCGCCTGTAGGCGGACTCGTCCCCATCAGAGATGAGTCCAATGAGGGTGGTGTCGTCCACAAACTTCAGGAGCTGGACCGACTGATGACTGGTGGTGCAGTCATTGGTGTATAAGGAGAGGAGCAGAGGGGAAAGAACACAGCCCTCAGGGGAACCGGTGCTGATGGTGCGTGAATAAGAGACCTGTTTCCCCAGCTTCACGTGCTGCTTCCTGTCAGTCAGGAAGTCTGTGATCCACCTGCAGGTGAAGTCGGGCACGTGAAGCTGGGTAAGCTTGTCCTGTAGCAGTGACGGGATGATGGTGTTGAAGGCAGAGCTGAAGTCGACAAACAGGATCCTGGCGTAGGTTCCTGCGGAATCTAGGTGCTGGAGGGTGAAGTGGAGTCTACAGACCTAAAGAGGTCAGAGATACAGGTCTGTAGTTGTTAAATCCTGTTGTCTTGGCTTCTTGGGGATGGGGATGATAGTTGAAGCTTTGAAGCAGGCTGGTACGTGGCATGTCTCCAGTGAGGTGTTAAAGATGTCGGTGAACACCGGAGACAGTTGATCAGCGCAGTGCTTCAGTGTGGAGGGGGAGACAGAATCCAGCAGCTTTGCAGGGGTTCTGTCTCTTGAACAGCCTGTTAATGTCCCTCTCTAGAAGTGAACTTGAACTCTGTACACAGTTTATAAACTGAGGACCCAGATTAGAAAGACACCTACTCTCTCTTCAATTCATCAACTCAAGATATATTTACTTTTACTCCCCAAAATGTTTTAATGCATACATGCCACAATGAAATATTTTTGTTTGAGTCGAGCATTTCTTCCACTGCTATATAGAAGATATGATTAGTTTTCCTTACAGACTCTACGCTTTCATGCATTGTGTTTTTTTTTGCCATTTTGTTAAACTGAAAAAGTCCTTTTGTGAAAAAAGACAAGGCCATAATGTTCATTGTGCTCAGTTTGCAACTGACCTCATTGTATCACATTGTCAGGGCTGCAGGCAGGATTGAAGGGCACCAGGATACCAGATTGCAGATTCTGTTGTTGCCACTTGTAATTGGTGTGAAATTACTTTTTTTTGGTAGAGAAATAAGAAGCTGACTTGGAATACTTTAGTTTGATAGGGTTGACAGATACTACTTGCTGCAATGGTACGTGAGCACAATTTGCAATGTTAGCCCGACATAAACAAAGACATGACAATGGATTCCAGCAGTGGAGCCATGAGGAGATGGGGCGGCCATTGCTCATCGAGATGAGCAGCTGTCAGCTTTGTGTGTGTCATTACATGTAGAGCTAATGAGCCAACACAGTCATAAATACTTTACCACATGTTCACCTTTGATGTAGAATTGCTTGACTATATTGTATTTATACAACCTCGAAGTCCTTTGGTACAGTTTTTGATCACAGGTGGCTTCTAAAATATAAATGTTACAAACTAATTTATTTATTTTTATTGAGGCAGCCTGCTGAAATAAAGACCAAAATACACACCATCCACTGAGTGGTGCTGTGGCACTGGGAAAGTGGAAGGGATAGGGGGGATGATAATAACTGTCCTTACCCACATGCTTAATAGAATGCATTACCAGAGAGGAAGACCAGTAAACCGTAAGCTGAAGGTAGGAAGTGAAGTGTAAAGTGAAGATGCACATTTATTTATTTACTTTCAGTGTCAGCTTTGTCAGTGTCATTCACCCACTGAGAAAATTATGCGTTTTACGGTGAGAAAGACAGAATCGCAAAGATAGGCCATATGTGATTGAATGTCACTTGTACCTTGTCTCTAAATGTGGAATATGTAGACCTAAAAAAAGCAGTGTTATTGTCGAATAACGAACATACAGAGATAGAGAGATTTGTCTTCACACGTGATACATATCAGTTTTGTTTCTGTGAAAATGTTAACATTGAAAGTCTGGATCAGAGGGCTGAGGGCATATTTTACCTCGGGGGCAAATAAATATGTTAGAGGCACAAGGAGAATATAAATTAAGCTATTCAAACATTGTGAACATTAATACAAAGTGTAAAAGCTATGATTAATGGGGGATGTGATTAACAAATGGCTGCAAAAATCACGAAATGTCTGCAGCAACATCAGTGATTTTGATCTGATCTGATCATTTAATTTCACTTACGTATACCTATCAGTGTATGAATTTTACTTTTATTTTTCCAATGTAGTATTAGTTCATTACTTTAAGTAACAGATCTGGGCACATCTTTCACCAGTGCAGAACAATAAAGAAAACCAGAATTAAACACTATGAGTCACTCATAATACCAGCAGGTACATTTTTTCATGTTTACAGCAGTGGACAAATGAGGAACATCTTTTGGATTTTTCCCATTTCAGTTTCTGGAACATCATTGCCAGTGTTTCCCTATCAATAAACACTCAATACCAAGCCAATACCAAGCCTGTTGCTGCATATCACACATCATATCAGAGTGACAATTAAACAACCCGTCCAGCTGCACAATTACAATGTTGTATATCTTTTGACACTTTTAAATAGCGCAAAAAATTGTCACGTACAGGAAATCAACTTTAATTTTTAAAGGAATCCCAATCCCAGTTTTAGCAGTAATTTCTCGACCCCTCTCTCTGGCAGTTGTCTGAACGAACTGTTTGAATGGGTTGGATGGTATGCAAATGATATTTAACTACTCCACAGCTATAATTTGTTACGCTCAAGACAGAAAGCAGTTGAAGAAGCAAAAGGTTTTAATCCCAACTGTAGACATTCTTCATTCTCCACAACGTTGTACCGCCTGACATCTTTGCAAATGAAATAAACTGATTTTCTTTGTGCACTCTGATCCTGCTGGTAGTTTACAATCATCAATATATTCTATGCAAAGTTGCGTTGGCTCAATAGGTTTAGGGGCCATCTTGTCAAAAGTGCCCATAGGTTTGTTTTCTTTGTAGAACATCTTATTCCGGTAATGCACAGTTGGTAAAATGTGTTGGTCATGTTAAAATGACTGACTGTCTAATTTATTTTTTAAATATGAATGAGGCCACACATTTGCCTTGCATTTGCCTCGCCGTGCATCTTAAATTTCCCCTGCCATGTTGCAGATTGACACTAAGCGAACAAGCGGTGCCTAGAAAGAGGAAATGGCGAAATCTATGATAGAGTATCACTTTGTTTGCATGCTTACTGCCATCAGAACACTGAGGCAGTGTACAAGAAGGGACAGAGTTAACTCTACTTCCTGAGGAAGCTCCAGTCCTTCAACGTATGCAACACCATGCTGAAGATGTTCTAGCAGTCTGTGGTAGCCAGTGCCATTTTCTTTGCTGTTGCGTGCTGGGGCAGCAGGGTGAGGTCAGCAGACGGGACAGGATCAATAAGATCGGCTGGTTCCAACCTGGGGGTTGATCTGGATTTGTTGGTGCTGGTGTCAGAGAAGAGGAGGAAAAACACTACATGGAGATAATGAAGTTCTGAAAATATTTATGCAAGCATGCTGTTTTGTTTTTGGTTTCCCACCTGTGATTCTGTCAAGAAGGCAGGGAGTCCAGAGAGGTCTGGAGCACAGGACTTCTGTATAGAAAAATAAGGAGGAACCACATCACCGAGACCCCGAAAGTGGAGAAATCTGACAAATACCAAAGGTTTTATGGTAAGGGGTAATAAAAAGCCTGAATTTACAATTGAACTTTTCATACAGAACCAAGACAGCAGGTCAACAGTTTGGTGTCACATGATACTGATTGACCAATCACATATTTGCGATCAGCCTGTCATGGTTGCTGTCATGAAGTCATATATGTTTTCATATTTCTGTTATCTTAAATCCTGTTGTCATTTTAATCCAGTTTTGCCACCATTTCAGCACACTTTATGTGCCGAACAGATCTGGCAGGTAGTCATTTTGCAAAGCCTTTTATCTGTGTCCAATAAAAAATAATTGCCACCTTTTTCCCTGATTCAGCCACCTATATAAGAAGGAGAGCCTTCAAACACCCCAGTGGCTGGAAGCACATAGCTAAATTTGAATATATTGATGTTAAATAGCTGCTAGAGATTAAACACAAACAAAACAGTTCCACCTCCTCACACCCACTCTTGCATGGTTTCCTTATAAACAACATGAGTCACTCGGGTTGGCTTTTTATCACTGTTCTAGCTTTCCACATAGCTGTCCTTGGACCAGACTCAGTCAATCAGGCTTGTGTATGTGTGTGCGTGCGTGCGTGCGTGCGTGCGTGCGTGCGTGCGTGCGTGCGTGCGTGCGTGCGTGCGCGCGTGCGTGCGTAGGGTTGGGTGGGGAGAGAGAGAGAAGAGAGCTGCAGTCATCAACAGCTGACCAGAAAAAAATAGAGGACAGACTAACCAGAGGCTGTTTCTCACTGGTAATTGGCTGGGTTTTAGATCCTGATATATTCAACAGATGTTTGCCTAAGCCCTGAGCTATTTAACAGCCAAAGGAATTCGCCCTCTGTGCTGTTGTGTCCTTGTTTTCAGCTGCTCTTGTGACTATCTCTGCTCAGCTCAGTCTTAATGTATAGACATCTCTGTAAATTTCAGCTACAAATTAGTTGGACTTAAATGATCATTTTCATCTACAAGCAGAGCCTTCTTTTCATTGTGGAATAATGCAACTTTCATGAAAGCATTTTGTGATGCCAAGGACTTATCAGCTTACCACTACAAAAAGATGTATTGTGATAAATTGTTCCCATGCACTGCGAACATTGACATCCCATCCACAGCAGGAATGTCAATGGGGTTCAGTTCCCAACCGCAACAGATTGCAAAACTCCTGGAAAAGAGGGGGTGCACGGCAGCCATTATAAGGCGCCACTGGAGCAGTTGGGGGTTCAGTGCCTTGCTCGCGGGCACCTCGGCAGTGCCCTGGAAGCAAACTCGCAACTCTCCAGCTGCCAGTCCACTTTCTTGGTCCAGATGGGGTCTTTTCCATTGTTGTTTCATCTTATATCTTTATAGGAGTAGGGCCTTTGCCGTAGTCTATCAAAGGGGTTCGCTCTGAAAATAATACCTTTTTAATATCAGGTAATTTAGTCATTGGAAATGTTTGCAAACAGAGCACAGAATCATTATTTAACTTTTTTACTATTTCACTTATCTCTCTGTACAATTTGATGTTAAAATAACAAGTAAAACATTTGAAATGGGACTACATATTATTAAACTGGGTTCCATCGCTGAAATGTGCTGTAGTTTTGTCTGTGCATCATTGATATAAAAAATGTATCAGAATGTCTGTCAGTGATTCTAGTGCTGATCTATATGATTGATATTGACCCAATTCAGGATCAAGGACAGATGGAATCAAAATTATACATGTTTGATCAGGTTGGGTTTAGTCCGATGCTATTGCCTTGGCTCTGTGGACTTTCTGTTGAGATACTGAAGTGGATCAGAGTCCACCCAAGGAAAAACTTATATTTTGTGAGAAGAAAAAAATATTATTGCGGGAAGACAGTGTCTTGTGCAGTTTGGGGGAAATGGACAGAAAATCACCCATAATTGGCAGGGCATCACGTTGCTGCGAATCTATCATTGGGTCTGGTCAATATTCTCTGGTCTGTTTCTGGTTTGGTCAATTTATGTACATTATGGTGAGTTTTCCACAGGTCTCTTTTAGGCTGGGTCTTAGATCCATGAAGAGCAAGACCTCTACAATCAATAGTAAAAGAGACCTAAGGGTGTGTTCATTTACTACATTTTTTAAGTTTACTATATCACAATTTGGCTACAGCTTTTTTCTTGTGTATTTTCAGCCACTGTATAAGCACAACAACATTGTGAGGTTGACTGGTTTTGTATATTCTGAAAACTGCTGTGTGCCACTACACAATATCAAGTGATGTTTTCAAACGATGTATTGCATAAGAGACTGTTTGTATCAAATATTAGTGAAATAGGAGAAGTGTTAGAAGGACTTTTTAAGAGCAACATGTGATATTTCTATATGATTTACCATGTCAGAGTTAGTCAATATATTAATAAGTTTGTTAAACAAAGAGGAACCTTCCTCTTTCTTTTTGTAGGACTGAAAATGAAGTGACACGTCTTACATTAGGGTAGTTTGAACAAAAGCTTTTCAGCTGTGGGTGGTAACTAAACCTTTATAAACAACACACGTTTTTATCACAGCACAAGTTCCATTAATCAGGGCCCCAAAATGGATATGTTATCAAGAACACTTTCCTATTGCTTTCCTGTATTTCATATGTAAATAAAGAGCTATTCTGTGGCACTCCCTGCAGAGTGCCTGATTTCTTTGAAATATAGTGGTACATTTCCTTTCATTCTTTCCTCAGTCTTTTGCCAAATGTTCTTGTGTAACCTTGAAAAAGTGTTTCCTATCATATCAGCATATTCCACATCTCCTTATCGCATGATGATGCTCAGGTATAACAGTTGCAATTGTGTTTCCTTATAATTGCTTCAAGGACAGGAACCTCTTCGACTAATGGTGAACCAGTTTCATTGAGGCCAGTCCCTAAGGGTCAGCTTCATTGAATTGTGCGTTTCAATCTCAGTCTGTTCAAAATGGAAATGGATTGAGCATATTTCATTTAACATAAACCTATAATCCGTGTCTGCTGTTCCCTCTTTTATCTCATAAAGAACTGAGCAAATCATTTTATCCACAGTAGAATTGTGTTACCAGGCACAGTTTGTCTGCATTATTAAAGACACAATTAAATTGTTCGATCACATTGCAGACAATATTTAGGACATCTTCACAGCAAACTGTGCTAAAGGAAAGTTCACTAGGCTGTTTTAGATGCTACCCATAATGTGTACTAATCCAACATATTCAGGGACATAAACACTGGGTCATTATGTTTGTCTCATTGTCTAGGAGTTTCAACTACAAACCCAAAGTTAAGACAATCTGCAAAATAGAAATAAAAACGGAAAACAGTATTTTGATACTTTATTTGAATTTTTTTTTCTCAATATACACTCTTTCTAAATTTGATAACTGCAACATGTTCCTCAAAAGTTGAGACAGGTTCAATGTATGGGGGGGGGGGGGATCAGAAGAGGAGCGATATGAATAGGTACCGGGCTTCGACATTTGCGCTGCGATTGAACGCAACACTTCAGTTGAGGGGGCCGGGAGGGTGTGCGCGCTTCGAAATTAGCGATCTTCCGGTCTGTCTCGCGGGCCGGATCACCGGATCGGCTCGCGGACTAATTAAGTGAAGTTGGATAATTTCCCACGGCTCACCTGACGATCTCTCACGGCACACTAATGTGGTTGAAAAACACTGATCTAGGAGGTACAGCGTGGATTCATATTACTCTTTTTGTTTATCAGACTATATGACAGTTAACAGCCATGGCATTAATTGTGAAATGTATTACCCAAATAGTATAGAATTTATTACATGAAAACCTCCACTGAGAAAAATAGTCCCATTGCCATTGCTCTGTGCTAGTCTGCATTGATATGTGAACAATAAGATTAGATTCAAACCTACTGGCTGACTGCATAGCAGGATGTTGATGCTGAAAACCTTACACTGACTTGTCATGTAACGACAAGAGGACAGTGGTAATTTGTACCTGGGTAGAATTACTGGCAGCTCTAGCCTTACAAAGTAGCTAGGCTATATGTGAAACAGCAGTGAACACTGTAGATGCCTCAATGACGGGCGATTTCGTGATCAATATCACAAGATAATTGACCTTAGAATGCTGCAATTGACAAATCACAAAACAGAGAGCCATATACAGTATAGGCTCAAATGTCTGGTATTTTGTCTGTCTGTCAGAAAGGCTCTCAAATCACTGGGCGTCAGGAGGCTGTCAAATCACTGGGAGTCATTCTCTGGGGGTAGTTGCGCTTTAAAGTTTTAGTTAAATGGACAGATTAGCTGACAGTGCCGTCTTTAAGCCCCAATGTTGGCAGAGCAAACAGCTATAAAGGGGCAGCTAGAGGAAGTTCCTAGAAAGCAAGAGCACTCTTTCTCAGTCAGAATGCATCTAGTGAACCTGAAAACATAATCTCTTACATATGTTGAAGTCTGGTCAAGGGGGAAAAAAATAATAGGAGCGTATGCAATCCCCTTTAAAGCAAATCCATGTTCTCCACTCAGGTGCAGGTTACATAGAGGTGAATGCTTCCCAGCTGAATTCTGGTCCAGGATTCATCACAGTACCACGTTAACCGGTATTTAACCATCCATTTCACGTTGGTACTGATGAGCACTATGTCGTTGAGTGGAACGTCTATCAAAGGACAGCTATACCAAGTCCAGAGGTTCTCAGGATCAATGAGTGAATCAAAGGACTGAATGCATCACATGTTATACATCGGGGATATTGCACAATGTGATTATTGGACGGGGTTCACTGGAAGAAGTGTGGATTGAATAATCAATATGGGGATTCAGCTGCACTGTACAGGATGCATGAAGAGGAATGTGCCGTGTGGAGTGGACTCGCCAGTGACCACCAGCCAGAAACCAACACAAAGGAGGAGACACATTGAGTGGAGGTGTAGACAGTTTACTGGATGGCAGACTGTGGACCACTGAAACTCATTGAGACCTCGGCTGAGACCATGAGATCTCAGCTGAGTTATGCTCTGTATCACAACTTTTACCTCTTTTGCTTAATAACCAGCTTAAGAGAGATCTCTCTCAACTTGAAGTCCTTCTTGCCAGCCTGATGAAGTATTTTGAACACGACAGCACATTACTGCATTAAGATCAGAGAATGACTACAAACCCTTCGTGGAAAATGAAACTTTGACAGTATGTGAGAGTGAAGCCACAATTTTCTCCAACCTCTTATGCCATCAGTTGTACTAAAGGTAGTAATTTTGATACAAATTTTAATTATCATTTGTGTTCATGATTTACATCTTGCAGACTACAATTAATGATATACAGGTTTGTGCATCCAAATTTAGTTTAACGCTTATTTTGCCACAAAAAAAAAAATTCATGTCAATCAATCAATCAATTGTGTTTCAATTTTGAATTGCACAAGGTGGAAATAAAACCAAAACATTTTCTGATATAAGAAGGAAACAGCCTTAGTGTGGTTGTGGTTCCTTAGTAGGAGGATGCTACAACAATCTACTACACTTATGTGTAGATTGAGAATTATCACAAAAAAACAACTTAGTTTCACTTGTCATGCTGTTTCTGTGTTCATGTTTATAGTACATGTTTTAGGACAGAAGGTACAACTTTAAAACTTAAAAAGTACTTTAGAAAGCTTTATTTATCAAACGCAATGATCACTACCACATGTGAGGCAAATATAATTTGAGCCATTACTCAGAGTTCATACCACCTGAACTTAAATTAACATTAACTCCAACCATTTTAACCTTTCACCTTGGCATCATTCAACTGACAATGAAAAGCATGTCTTTAAGGACCACAAAATGACAAATATGCATTTATTCTGAGTGAAATGTTGGGCCAGAACACATATTGTGCCACTTGGTTAAAAAACAAGGATGTAACTTCTTTGAAGACCAATATGCCTTTTCTGGACATAGTTTGTTTGGAACAAAAAAGGCACTCTTTCCATCCATTCTGCGCATGGAACTTTGTGGACCCCGAGGATTTTAAGTTCTTATGTGGATGATATTTTGTCAGCAGTTAGATATTGGTCATGACATCAGCTTTGACAAGAAAAGCTAACATCAACATTGTAATTTTTTACCTAAAACCTTGGATATATCATGGATATGAAATGCCAAGGGAAATAAGACAGACAGTTTTAAGACTTTCCCTGCAGCATATTGTTAGGTTTCTTTTGTTGTGTTCGACTCCAAACTAATTTTGTAATTATATCCCATTATGTTTCCTGTGCTGTACTTCCTTCCCTCATGTTTTCTGACTTCTGTTTGCCTGCTTACTTTCACCTGTTGTCCGCACCTGCTTCACCTTGTCATCAGTGTCTTGCGCCATGTTCTCCTCTTTGTTAACCTGCTTTTTTGTTGTTTGTCTTCATGCATGTTTGTGAGCCCTGTGTGTTTCCTCTTACGTTTCATTTTCTGGTACCTGAGAAGTGTTGGTCTCTGTTTCCCCACATTCACTTTATAATCTGTTCAGTGTTTTATGTAGTTTTGCCCCGCCTCTTACTTTTTCGATTTAGCATTAGTTATCCCGGTCCTATGCCCTGAGATTTATGTCCCCATATTTGTGTACTCCTTCTACCTGGTAGCTGTGTGCTGGTAATTTCAGTTATCCGCCTTCTTATATTATGGCTTGTATCACTAATATTTGACTTCCCCTGGTTATCTGTTTCTTCTGGTCAAGGAAACTTGACTTTAGCCAACTGGTCCCCCTCCCTTGCTCCGAGTTGGGGTTTCATTCCTCACTTAGCTAGGTATAACACACATTATCAACATAAAGATGAAATTCCATGCAAGTGCAACATTACATTTAAAATAAATTTAGTAAACATAGATCTGATCTAGAGTTTGGCTGCAGATGAATTTTTTTATTCCATTTACTCCACCATTTAAAAACATGTGTTGTGTGTATTCAAGCTCCTGCCAGTGACCATTGACTGAAGTGCAAGGCTGGACCTGGATGTCATATTGGGTATGCCCACTGCTCCTAATAGCTATGCAGGGTCAAATGCTAGTTTGCCCATGGGATAACTACATTGTAAACGTTTCAACTTCCAAAATGTTGCAGCTTCCACAAGAGCTCATATTTCTTGGCAAAAGTTGCAGAAAAGTTAAAGCGTGACACCCATACAGGTATCGATTGTATTTAGTATATGGAATGACAAGTGCCATGCCACCTGCTATGTCAGTATCCACAGATATAACTGTGTTTTGTGTGTGTGGGTCTGAACCTTTTCACACTGTGTGGGTGGGAATTGAATGAGATAAATAGATCCGCACCAGATAAATTCCTTTCGTCTCACACTCACTAAAGCCCTAACAGATGAAGATGTTGTAGGATGAAACACGCCTTCTCCATCAGTATGTTTGGACATTTTCTTCCGTTAAGAGCATCGAGCAAACAACAAATTGTGTTCATCTTGTCAGGTATGGTATTATAAAGTAGAACGGGACGGCGATCAGACTAAATAAAGTCATTGCAGCTAGGGTTTAATTACTGATGTGAAACATGACTGGGCTTTGTTCACTTGAGAGTTGTTTTGGTTGTTTCTAAACCAAAAACTAGCTTCATTATCTACAACTGCTGAACTGAATGTGGAAACAGGTCATTATGCCCTGGAATGATCCTTGGTGCCCTCACCAGGGCAGCAGCAAGCTATGAGGGCACTGAGTTCCTGACCTGTATTTTTTGCAGTCACTTTCTTTTCATATTCATTGCACTTGTGATGCAGGACATCTCTCTTAATTGCTGTACTGTACTGGAAGGTAGTAGATGCTAACTGAAATAAATCATCAGTCTAAGGCCATTTGGGTACTGAAATCCAATGACATTGTGTTTAGGCTGGTCACCTTCTGCAGGCTCTTGTTATAGCTGAAGTAGGTCACAAGTGAGGAGACATGTGATGCTGATGTGTGGCTGAGAACACCTTTTTCCTTTAGTCTGGACCAAATTGATTCCAACACCAATCACAGAAATTGTGCTATGGATTATGTTGTGTATTACAGGAAATACACAGCAGTCTAGGAGCCCTGATGAGCCGTGGCTCCAAACAGAATGATGATAAGAAAAAAAATGATGAACTGTAAATATGGGTTGATTACTACATTAAGGAACAATTGGAATGAATGCACAAAAATGTAGACACATTTGAAATATTTTGTCAAAAAATCAACGAGAATACATTTCACAGAACCACCAAATAAATGCTGCATCAAACTTAAAAGGCCTGCATGGTTGAAATATTATAAAAGAAGTAATAACGCAGTGAGCTTGAGCAATTTATTCATGAAAAAAATGACCACCCACATCAAACACATTAAAGTTTGGTGTGCTTCCATTAATAGATGGATTGGTTTCATCCAAGCCAACCAATTACTAAAGATATAATGATGACTCTCCAATGCTCTTATTTCTACTCTGAGGCTTGAGGAGCTAGGGGGTTTCCAGAAGGAAACATGATCAAGGGAAAACAGTGTGATGTGACAGCCCTTCACTGGAAACCTTTTTCTGATTGGACAGATCCGCTACAGCTGATCTGATACAGAAGACTGCACTGACACCACCATAATAACACAACTCAGGTATAGCATTAGTCATCATCTAGTTAAATGGCTGGATATGTTGTGCCAACATGTCTTGTAAGAAATTATAAAGGTATATTGCTTCAACTCACTGAAATAATCTGGGATTAGGGTACATCCTGTTTGGAAATCTCATTAATGAATGGCTGCAGCTGATGCTATATAGTTTAAATCTCTAAACATGTGAAATACACCTTTGCCAGGTTAGAAATAAAAACAACAGAGCAGCTCCAAACACTGACAGCCAAACTAGCAGTGCTGCTGTTATCAGTAATTTATGTTCTTTCAAAAGGGGTTTAAAGCATGAGGATGTTCCTCGGTTCTTCTGTCCTTCTGTCGTCATGCTTTTTCTTTTCACCTTTTCCTGATCTTTTAATCTGACACAAGGAAAAGGTGCAAGAGATGGGAAGGTGGGAACAAAAAGGATCTTTGAAATGCATCTATCGTCTTTACATTCAAATTCAATGACAAATGCAATAATCTACACTTTGGGGCGACCAGACAACTGCTACAAGAGTGGCCGTCCCAACATAGAGGGGACAAACCATCTGACAAGTCTCTAATGGCGATGTATGTGTTCTTTTCAGTTGCGTAAACAATGTCCAGCATATTCTTGCCCCTTACTGCAAAGTTCACATGTTGGTGAAACCTTGGTTAAAGTGGTCTTTAGGTTGGCATTGTTGAAATTCTCACCAACAATAAATAATCTGTCAGGATGGGCCGTTTGTTGCTCACTGATAGTGTTGTAAATCTCACTCAGTGCCCCTTTAGCATTAGCGCTTGGGGGATATAAACAGCTACAATAGCCATAAATTCCCTCGGCTGGTTGTGTCGCTGGCACTTCATCATCCTGAAGTCCACTGTTGAGCAATGTTTAGAGACTATCACAGCATATTCACACCATGTATAATGACAGCACCCCTGTTGCCCTATAAAAGTCAAGTGGAAAAGGAAACTTCTTTGTTGCTGTTCCATGTTGTCATGCAGGTAGGTCTGCTTGTGCTGCTAATTGTTTGTTTGGTGGTTGTGTTGTTATTGCCAGCTGTGTCTATAACGTGTACTATAAATTTGCTATAAGGCATAATCCACCAGAAAGCCTTCAGGTAGGTTCAGTTAGGAGGGCAGAGTCCTTCATGTGGATTTTCTTTAGGTGTCTATCTGGCAGCATGACCTAACCTGGGCTGATGATAGTAAAACCCTGAACACAACTCTCTTTGGTGGGTGTGCATGGGTTGGTGCGATATTGTACCTTTTTGCAAACTAGGTGGTGAAATAGCTCTCTTTCAGGTTGCACTATATGTTGGAACTAGGCCCTTCATTGACAGCTTACAAAAAATATTTTTAGTATACAGAGTGTTTTTCAAACAAAGACAAATCTTTACTAGACTTGTAATCAAGAATGAAGCAAACGTCATGTCGGCATGGGGTTATTTGAAAGAGAATGATGCACAGGAGAATATTTCGTGTTGAAATACTTGATCTACTCATAACTTCAATTGGATTATTTTGAGTTGGATTAATTTCAGAAAGGAGATAAGAAAGGACACCACATACGTCACCAACACAAGCCTCGATACAACAAAACACAACACAACACAAGCCAACACAAGCCTCGATACAAGCTTCGCAAAAATCTTCAAAGCCTCGACGCCTCAACACCTCGACACATCACTAAAAATTATACATTTCATCAAAGTCATAGAGTCGGATACCATATTTTCCCATGGTCCCCAAGCTAGATGGAGCCCTTTCGGGCTCTTGTTTATTTTTCAATTGTCGCTCTTTCATCACTTCAGCAGAGAAAACTTTTTCATTGTGTTTCATTGAACAGACAGTTTTGTACAACTTTCACTATGAGGAAGATGTGCGAAACTGTGGCTGTGAGACTGTCTCAGTCGCTCCCTCAGAGGAAAGGATCGGTTGACGATGTGGAAATAAACTGAGTGGCTGGATTTGCTTCTATATCAATGATCTAGTGATCTTCGACGAATGTGTGTTGCTGCCAGAGTCCAGTGACTTTCTATCATTAAACATTTGATAAAAGTGATTTTTCTTGTTGAAGAAATCCGTTTTGTGTGAGATGTGTTCTCGTAATATTGCCTTAATGGTTAATGCATTGGTAACGGAACTTGGCGACGTTAGCGGGAGGATACACAAGTGACTACATTGTTTACAAAATAAACTAGACCTGTGTCCCCACCAGTACTACCTCATCATTTCCACATTCCACAGTAATAAAATATGGACAACAAACATCAGACACCACAATGGTTTCAAGACAAAAATGTAATATTTCATGGGATGTCATCCTATAGTCTGGTGTCAAACTAGCTTTTGTTGGGGCAGCAGTAGCTCAATCGATAGGGATTCAGCTTGGGAACCGGAGGGTCGCCGGTTCGAGTCCCGTATGGGCCAAGTGAGTGAACTGGTAGCTGGTGAGTTGCCAGTTTGCCTCCAGGGCACTGCCGAGGTGCACGTGAGCAAGGCACCGAACCCCCAACTGCTACATGGGCGCCGTACAATGGCTGCCCTGCACCCCCCTGTAATGCATGTGTTTGTGTCTGTGATATGTAACGGGGGTGCAAGACAAATTTCAATTGTGTGTGATTTGATCGTGAATTGCATGTAATACGACAATAAAAGTATCTTATCTTATCTCTTGTCTTTTGTTTTCACCCCAAAGCATATGGGGAAACTTTCTGCAGGTCTATAGTTAGTTTTTTCATTAGTATTTACTTAGCCGTTGCATGGGAAAATTGAAAGCACCTTAGCATTAAGGCTGTGGGTGGTGAGAATAAACAGTGTATTGAGTAGGATGACACAACTGCAGCTCCATAGGCCCACACAGTCTAACCAGACAGAGTGGTACTCAAGCAAAGAGCCATTTATCTGTTAAACACACCCTCTGGATTATTTATCACTCTTGTACATGGCACCCATCAGCAGGAATTTCAATGTCCTCCCAGCCGCCTGGGCCACTCAGGTAAATCAAAGTGACTGTTTCACTGAATGAGATATGTAAAACCATTAGGGCAAATTGCAGGCACGACAGGACTCACTGCTTCTCCACCCTGTGCTGAGAAGCTGTGGGTGTTGTGTATCAAACGAGACACATAAGCTTTCAGAGGGGACTCAATGCTGCTGAGGTCACATACACAGCTTAGCGTTTAAGACAGAATTTTCAGGAGAAGCCTCAGTAATGGCTCTTTATGTGTCAATGCACACTCACACGTCTCATCTCTTTTTGACCTTTCAATATTAATACTGTATGTCATGGCTTGTTGGTGCATCATGCATACTTAACATTTTAATAAGTCATGCCTTTTTTACGTGCATTATGTATAGCTCATCTGCAGCACAACACAAAATGCCGTTTGGTTGAATTTTCATCTAAGAGATGTGATTCAGGGTGTACTTGGCCAGGTTGAGCCTGGCCAAGTTACTTTTTAATTCTGTTCCATTCTGTTCTTCTGAGACATTTCAAACCTACACTTCCTGAGATAACCTCTGCCTCAAAAACAGTGAACAGAACATAAAAGTGTTCATAATTAAACAGCAATAATAAAAGGCAATACATAGTCCCCATTCTATACCCCATTATGTACTGATTAGGCAGCCCATGGAAAACATGTATTAAAGCCTAAGGTCTCCAGAGGAAACACTGCATAAAACTTGAGAAATGACCCAATTTTGACAATAGTCACCAAACACTTGTAGCAGATAAGTGATGTGAAATAATAACCATTCAAGGCTAAATCCTGACCAATTTTATAGAAAGCTTTTATTTACTGTATACATATACATTTAGAAAACTTCACAGCCACTCACTATATAGGTGCCACGGTAATTGAAGCTCATACAATTACTGGACACCCCTTACACCTTCTTGTGAAGTATGTCTGAGGTACACCGATGACAAAAACCAAAATGAGTCTCAGTGTCACAGTATTGGCAAATAAAAAATAATTACCTGTGTGTGTGTGTGTGTTTGTTTAGGTTTTAAAAGCCTTTTGTCGTTAAGCAGCCGTGGTCATTCCAAAAGCACACATCCAGAGTATGTCAACAATGTAGGATGGACCAGTATCTGTAGAATAGAACGTTTCCCCACTGTTAGAGAGTGAACATTACAGTAAGTGTGCAACATCAGCCCAGAGAAGTGGATGATATTACTATTATTATTATGAAACAGTCAAGTCATAATACAAAGAGTGCTGTTTTATGCAGTTATACAAAGCAGTTTTCGTGAGTGGTTCACTGGGTTGCAAGAACATCACCAGTCCTATGGTGGCTGACTTGAGTCCATAATGTAAAATGGTGAACAATTCTCAGCTTTTGGATGCAAAAAGAATGATGATAATGATTGCTGTTATGCTGGGATTTTAGAGACATTGTAAACTCTCGCAAAAACAATCCAAGTCCACTGAGTGTCATCAATGGATATGTCAAGTGTCTGGAACTTGGTGATGGTGATTGCAGTTGGTGATTGAGTTGGAGTAGGATGTGGGCCATTCAGTGCTTTATGTCTCAAAGGCAAGATACAAGGGAGGGAGTTAAGGTGATGGCAAGCTTGATGAATTTATAGAGCTGAGTGTCATAAGCGTAGCAGTGGAAAAGAATGCTTGGTTGTGGCATCTCATTGTGGCATCTCATGTGATAGACTTGCGGAGGTGGTTTGTTCTGACAGACATCTTTAGTAGTGTTAATGGAGGGATTATAAGAGAGCTCAACCGTACTGGGCCAAGGTACAAGTATAGTATATGGAGAGTAATGGCAGAGGTGTCAAATGCAGCACTGAGGTCAAGGAGGATAAGAATGGAGAGGAGGCTTAAGTCAACAGAGTAGATTATTTGTGATTTTAACCATATGATGCTCTTTTTACAGACCAGAAGCAACTATACACTGTTGCTAATATTGAACATAATATGGGACATTGTGTTACGGTGGTAGTTAGCAGACACAACAGGATGAGCAGCGCGATTATAGCCAATGTGTTTATTGAAGAGCGAGAGTGAAACAGTGGCGGGAGTTCCCAGGGGTCGCTGGCTCAGGGACGGAGGCAGAGGGGGCAGACTGATGAGGGGAGGGATCCAGGACATAAGAGGTGATTGCTGACAGTTGAGGATGCTGGTAATTCGATACAATCTGTGTGCAGACGAGTTACCTAAATGAGACAAAGCTAGATATGGCTATTGTTCGTTGCTCCAAGGTCTGTGTGAAAGCTAAAGCCACTGGCCACTGACCTTACATTAAAGAAGCGGGGGATGAAGGAAGACATAGAGAGACGTATGACGCTGTCAGTGATTTTCACCGGCAAGTGCGCCGGCACTGGCACCGGCACCGGCAAGTGTGCGATAGGAGCCTGCAGTATTACATTTCCATCGCACAAGTTTTATTTCTCACTTGAATGGTTTGTCCATTTGCACCTTACTACTTATTTCAGTATTTCCAACATACCTTGTAGGCAGATGTTATTTAACTCACAAAGATATGAAAAGGTTAAAGAGATAGAAGACTGTAATGGAATAAACAAGTAAAGTGATGTTACTCAAAGTGAAGCAGTAATACAATACTTTGTAATAACTCCATTACAGAGAAGCAACATGATTACAGTATCTTATTCATTTTGTTCTTAATTTGAAAATGTAGGGTGAGTTGTGTATTGATTAATGTTAACTGCTTTAGTCTACCACAGCATGTTCTTAGCATTAAACATATATGTCTGCATTCTGTCCTTTGAAGCTTTTCTGTGATTTATGACACCAGCAAAGTCCTCTCTAGACATTAAAGCGATAGCTGTGAATGCGGCTCTGCTTTCATCCTTCTATATCTGTGAGACTAATGCAGACCCGGCTTTGACAGACAGTGTGGCTCTGTCCTAGAAATGACCTCTCCTTTGGGAATTCTGTTTTCTCTTTCCAGTTGTGATATGTCCCAGTAGGAACTTACAAATCCAGCCACATTTTAACAAAAGCAGTGATCAGACATTCACTCCACTGTTTCCTTTTCACTGTCTTTCATAGCCAGGGGAACATTTAACATTATAAACCTTAACAAAATGTACTTTTTCCAGGTGTCTCCACAACTGCCTGGCCCTAATTTGATACATTATTCTAAATTGAGGCTAATTTTAACAGCAGAAGTAGGTTAATGAGTAAGTCATCAATAATTATACACCAGTTTTATGTTCCATTCTGCTTGCTTGCCACATCTTTAGAAAAAAAAGTGAATACTCTTGAGTACGATCTCTGAGTTCCACTGAATTCTAATCCCAAATTTGCAGTTGCAAACAAATTCTCAGTCGGGTCTCATTTCACACAGATGGCTGTTGTTTGCAGTGAGTAGGTCTGTGATGCCGTAGTAATTGAGAGATCAGATAAAGGGAAAGAAAAGGAGGTTTTTCAGTTCTGCTATTTTTTTAATCTGTTCCTTTATGTATGTGAGTAAGTGAGAGACGGGAACAAAACTGTCACGGTAACCTACCCCTGACTGCTTGCAAGTCACACATCTCTATCCTGCCTTGTTCCAACAGGGGCAAAAGTTCAAATGGCAGCACAGGGAGGGCTGATTGGGTGGTCGGTCCGAATTCCAGGGGAAGCACAAGGACACCGGATTGGGCGGCTGGCCCGGAATTCAGGGCAAGCACAGGGAAACTCTTTAGGGATAAGCCTGCTGGATCAGCAACTGCAGACCTGGAAGCTGACTCAGAAACTACAGACTCGGAGGCTGTCTCAGTAACTGTAACGGCAGAGGTGTCAAAGGCAGCACTGAGGTCAAGAAGGGAAAGGATGGAGAGGAGGCCTAAATCAACAGAGTAGATTATTTGTGATTTTAACCATATGATGCTCTTTTTACAGACCAGAAGCAACTATGCATAGACCAAACTGTGTGCATCTTCCCAGCCATCTCCATGACTATATGCATTTTGTTGTACCTTATCCTGTTTTCTGTGCAGAGACTTGGGCACAAAGTAAAGCTCCCTTTTTCTTTATTGTGTCGCAGTGCCTGCCCAGCTTTGTGATTCTTCATTGATTCCTTTATGTGTTTTATAAAACATTTTTCACCAAACTTGATGTTTCACACTGTTACCTATCCCTAGAGTATTTTTTAGAGTTGAGGTAAATGGAAATTATCACGATGAACAAAAGTGGAACAGTTACTACTCTTTCTGGTTGGATGTTCTCCACTTGAAAACTGTGTACAGGGTAGGAGAAGTGCTTGGGGAGGCAAACATTTCCATGTTAGTAATTTCATTGTTGTGTCTGTGTTGCATTTCTGCTGTTTTCCATGGCTACATGTCACATCCACTTAGACTGATGGGGGGTGGGGTGCTTTCTGAACCACAGTGCCCTTCAGTTCGCTTGGCCAAGTCTTCCCTGGGATTAAAACCAAACCCTAGACTTCCACCCCATGAAACAATTCTCTCTGCTGCTTCTCAGAGATTTGCTACTACAATCTATTGAATTTCAAAACAAAGTTGCGAGACAGAAAAAAATCAAACCCTGTATCAATGTGGTTGTACTAGGTAACAAAATCCGGATGTGGCTAGACCTTTGTTCCGTCTGACTTTGTACGGGTCTGTCAGAAAGGCCCATGACATGTGAAGGGAATGCCAATTGTCACAACTTGACGTTTGGCCATTTTGGGGCATCGGGTCTTCTCACGCTGCCAAAATAAAGCACTTTCATTTTTAGTGGCAAAAAGACAATGGACAAAGCCGCATATGAACAAAATGTTGAAATATATAACATCATTACTACAAAACTCCAACCAATAACATACTAATGTTAGTCTAATGATTTAGCTTCAGCTCATATGAAATGCCTGTAATGAAAGAAGGGGAATCACTGATTTAAGTAAAAACTAAAAGCAGAAAACCATTGAAAACCTTTGGAAAAAAATAAGAAATAGCAACTGTCAGGGTGTGGAAGACAGCCAACAAGGTAAAAATAAAAATGAAAATAAAAATAAATAAAATTGGGGGAATGTGGAATCCATTCACCTGTTGACTTTGAGTTGAAAATACTTGTACTGTAAACACTGTAAAAGACACAACTTGATAAGTATGTCTAAACACACATACCAATAACAGCTATTTTCAACCTCTTGATGAGATGAACGAAACCTTGTTAAATGTTACACACTAGCTATGCAGAACAAGGACATATATTACTCTTATACATCTTCCATCTGGACATTGATTGATACCTAATCATCAGTGCCAACCCACAGGGAACGGCTGAATTTGGAGTTCCATGATGCAGAAATCTTCATACTATCCCTAGGTCCACATTGTGAGGCATTGTTTTTGGACTGTTCAAAGCTCGGAGCTGCCAGCATAAAATAAGTTGTTGTGGGTGTTGATTTTTAGACTTGAAATCATAAATATATCTTTGAGAATATGTATATTACACTTCAAATAGGCCCATGTGACATGTTGTTTACAGTTGTCATGGTGTTCTTTTCCACAGACAGTGTGCAAACAGTCAAAATGCCATTGCCATTCCATCCCAGCACCATACCCCATGGTTTTATGCTTTCAGTTCACAAAGATAAGGCAGGACAAAAAGGAAGGAAGAAAAGAAGCAAAGGAAGGACGGTCACAAATCGGAATGAAAAAAATGGAAGAGAGAAAAGGGGACAACCTGAAATACAAAAATAATGACGGAAAGACAGCAGGAAGGGGAGAAAGAAAGAAGGGTTATCAAAAGGGAAGAAGAACTTGTGACAGATCACAATAGTAATACTTATGAGCTTCTCTCAGCTTGAACTTGGACCTAGTCACTGACTAGTTACCCTATCAATTAGATAATAGTTAAAAGTACAATAGTTCCTCCTAAATGTATGAAAAAGTGGGGTACTTGAGTACTCTACTATTTAAACACTTTCTCCTCTATGAAAAGATAACACTTCAAATATAATGTCAAATCATCATTATCAAATCATGTGCAAATAACCCGAGGTTGTAGGGAGCATTGTGAAGCACAAATGAGACATGGAGTCTCTCTAACAAACGTGGCGCACGCAGGCAAGCTATGTGAGCCACATCTGAGTGGAGGAGAGAGCGAAAGGAGTGAATCCTCACCGTCGCTTCTTAGTGCTGCAGTGTCTCTAGCTGTCTAATGAGGCCTTATTAATTCAGATCAGGGTGAATGATTACCTCATCATTCCCATTCTCCAGAGACCTCTCGCTCCCTCTGTACTCTGCCAAGTACATTTACAGCACGGTAATCCAGAGTACGTCTTCGCTCTGAGACTCTTTAATATTCTGAGTTGGAGGAGTGTTGAATGATAGCAGCCGGGACAGAGCTTTAATGTGTACTAGTCATACATGTATCGGTGGGATTTGTTTAATCACTAAGAATTTTTTAAGTCTGAACGAATGACTGGTTTCTGTGTTATCTATTCTCTTTTTGGAGAGGCTGCACACCCACAAGCAGCAGCAGATCTCTGACAGCAAACACAGAACACCCCCTTCCTCCCATCTCATCTATGTGCAGAAACTAGTTGCCTAGCAATGAAGTCTCTGATTTTATGGTCCGTGAGGCCTACATACACATGAAAAGGAAAAAAACCCCATCAGGATTAGACCAGTACTGTAATAGCCAGAGTCATCTTTTGTTTCTGTATGCATTATGTGGATGACATCAAGCCAATGGTTGTTGGACAGTGACTGCACAAAGAGCAATGCCAAACATAGCTGCATCATCAAACTGGGACATTGATGGCCAGAGAGTTACAAATTACCCAGTGATTGAACACTATAGCTGTTACTGCACTATATAGTATTATAGGATACAGGATACAGGGCATAAAACAAACAATGATCAATTAATTGCTCAATCACCTTCATGTCTAATCTTTCAGAAGAGAATCCCATGTTAATAAAAACCATGCGTAGCTACAAATTTTTCATATGTGGGAATGTGGGAATTATCTTGCGACTATGAAATAATTTACTTGTGGAGCAAAGGAAGGTGATCTTCAGGACATTCTGGATATTGATGAAGCTATTTTAATGCATTTTAAAAGAGGAATAAAGTACAAACATAAAATAAAGTCATTAACATGAAGGAATCCTGACTCCACAGACTCGAAACAGAGGGCATGATGTGACACGAGCCCTGAGAGTATGGTAGACTATGTTGGAGTATCAGTGCTACTGCAGAAGTCACTTTATTTATTATTAGCCAACACTAATAATAGGTTACTTTAGCTCAGTGGTTCCCAATGTGGGAGGAGCGCCTCATAGGGGGGCGGAGAGCTATTGCAGGGGGGGAAGAGGAGCTCATTCGCATCGCAGCAGGAGAATGAGCATCCAGATAACATTATTGCTCCATGTGTTTGTATCCTCTGTAATCAGGTTTGTCTGTCTTTTTCGGCAGGGGTCAAGACACAAACAGTATAGCCCGGTTCACACTAGTCTAGTCTAGGTAAGTTTTTTTTAATAATGTTTTTAGGGGTGGGATAAAACAAGTTTTATTCTTACAAATATTTAGTTGCTCAGTAAAAATGTGTTACACCAAATAAATTCAGCCCACTCGTATTATTTGTGAAGTCATGCTCCGCTTGGCCACCATTGGCTGCAGCTGATCACGCTGCTGCTGCAGGGAACTTGGTGCGCTCAGTAGTAGACTTTTAATCTTTCAATTCCTTCATACTAACTGTGTCGAGCAAAAAAAGAAACTGGTTGGACGAATGCGTACAATATGGATTCACGTGTATTCACGAGTTATGTTTTTGTGTGAAATTCATCTTTTGTTGGTTTTGTTCTTTGAACACAGTGATTTTGTGTGCAACTGATGCATGGTTCATTTTGTGCACTAATAAAATATATACCTATGTTTTGAAGAAATCATATATTTTTTCTAATTACGAGAGGGTTCGGTGAATGCACTGATGAGGCTTGAAGGGTTCAGTACCTCCAATAAGGTTAAGAACCACTGCTTTAGGGTGTCCCATGTTGGGGAATGACCAATGCAATCCTTTTTTCACAAAATGTATTTATCTATCTTGCAGGTGTTCAAGCCGTTTTTTTTTCTGTACACTGTACACTGTACTGCACGCTAAGACCTGCAGTATCACTTATGAAACACCCATTTTCAACACAATCTTTCTATGAAATCAGCCACAAAATATAAACTGATTAAAACTTTCTTCAATACAGTAAATATTCATATTGAAATATCAGTAACTTATTTAATATTAGGGAAGATGTCCCTGCCAGAGCTGCTCCGTGACGATAGCCATTTTGGATTTGGCTTATGGTCATTTTACTGCCTGTAGTGCCTGGAAAATCCACAAGATGGCAAAAGACACTAACACATTGCATGCAAAAGGTTTTTCAGGGAAAGTGCTCGTCATTTGGATGACATAGAGGTCTCTCTGGAAACTCCTGTATCAGTGATGATACACTTGGTATTATAGGGCTAAAATGTAGCCTAATGTAACCCTAACCCTAAGTGTTTGCTTACAACTGTACAATAAACTTATTATTGTTTGTTGTATTATTATTGTTCTTATTATTAACTGTTATTTCAGGTTAATTCTGACAGACCATACCTAAAATATTTTAGGGGGGCGGCAGTAGCTCAGTCCATAGGGATTCAGCTTGGGAACCGGAGGGTCGTCGGGTCAAATCCCGTATGGGACAAGTAAGTGGACTGGTAGCTGGTGAGTTGCCAGTTTGCCTCCAGGACACTGCCGAGGTGCCCCTGAGCAAGGCACCGAACCCCCAACTGCTCCACGGGCACCGAAGAATGGCTGCCCTGCACCCCCTCTGTCTTGCTTGTGTTTGTGTGTGTGATATGTAGGGGTTGCAAGACAAATTTCAATTGTGTGTAATTGCTGTGAATTGCATGCAAAATGACTAGATTAAAGTATTTTAAATCTTAAATCTTAAATTTATAGCAATCCACTGGCAAAATATTAAGGAATATCAAAGAACAAGTTGAAATTAATCATTTCATTATTTATCCAAGTAATATAGATTATGTACCAAATGTGGTGAAGATGGGAAAAAATAGTGAGGAAATTTAAAAGAGCAGACGATCTATGAAGGTTGAAGGTGTCTGGGATAGACAGAGCAATTTGTCCTGAAATTTCATAGAAAAGGATATTCCTCCGCTTAGATATGAAAAACCTGTGCCAAAGTGCCTCGCTCTTTTCCCAATTTAGCAGCATCGCCCCAGTGTACTTTTTCAACACATTCACCCTGAACCATGTGGATTTGGTCATATCAATGGCTCAATTCAGATGAATGGTTGAGTCACATGCTTAAGTGGCCTATGGAGATGCCTGTGTGACTTGAGCAGAGCCAAAGCAGTTTAAACAGTCCATTCTAGTTGTTCTTGTTGTTGCTCCATGCTCAAGACAAATGTGACCCACTTCTCTCCCTGCACTCTCTCACACTGAGCGCAAGCTCTTATCCTAACCCTTTTGAGTCAAAAGGGATTTTTCAAAGACGACAAGGTGGTTGGGGCCTTCAAAAACTTGCTTGTAGTAAAACACATTACTCAATAAATCCATGCAGAAAAAAGAAACCCAACCTGAAAGAGACCAGAGGACAACTGCACCTAAACACCACCACATAGAGAAAGAAAGCAAATACTGGCATCAGCATGATGCTCCACCTCTATAGTAACAAGCAGCTGTTCTTTCAACTTGTACCTCACGTCAGCACTTTTTCCCTGTACTTCAGTTTGCGCTCTCTCTCAGCTCAAAAAACATGCGATAGGATTGCATGGTTTCTGTCTGATACTTAAAACCTGATTTTTTTGGCACATACCTCAACTGTTAATGTTTAGTTTATACCAACAGAGGGCAGAGCAGCACTCTGACCAGGTGTGCATTCTCTTGGAATGAGCCAGCGGCTTGACCTCAAAACACACAATTTCTTACATGCACAGACATACACAAGAATCGGGTAAATACAATGAAAATACTCAACATGAAGAAGTTATAGTAAGCTTTATAGATGCGGTCTTCAATGTCTTCAATGTCAGACTTTTGCAAATTTAAATTCACAATTTCACATTTGATTTACATTAATCTCATATAAGTGTTTTGATGAAGTAAAACTAACTCATATCGGCTTTTCTATTTTTGGTGGTAAGCCTACAACTACACTTGAATGTTTTGTCTTGTGGAGAATAAGTAAATGTCAATCAATAGCTCTATTCTGACAACTTTGGTTGAGGTATGCAGGTATGGTATGGGACAGAATATCGTTTCTGTGCAGCTCTCTAACCTGATCACAGCTAATGAGGAGGTCCTGATCTCCTGACCCACAAAAGTGAGACCCAAGGCAATAATTTGGACTAAATCTGACTCAGAAACCAACTGAACCCATGAAGGATTCTACATGGTGGTGCTATTGAGACCCAGTTAAGCACAAATGTGTATGACAAAGTGAAAGGAATTAAAACCGTAGCATAATGACAAAACTACCTCCATGTGCAATAAAACATAGTTTTATTATTAGTTAAATTTTCACTTAGTAGAGGCTGACGTCAGAGAGTAAAGGAGGGCGCTGCCATACTTATTATTTCATTTCTTGTTGAGCTGTGATGGTGCCCAAGGCTCACATTGGTATGGTAAAATGTTCATGGTTCTGTTTCCCTCCTATTCACTTATAACAATATAACCACTGAAATTGTAATTTGTGGGCCGACATTTTTTAGGGCTGCTGCTCAAATGTGCTTCATAGTCAACAGCCTCATTAACTGCACCATTCAAATGGCCAACATAGCTGCCGAAGAAAAGCAAGAAAAAGGAAATGTGTTAAGCCAACAGAGAGGCTTGCAATGTAACTACAATAGCAGTTTTAAGACACTGCTGGGGTGGACAGACGTTTTTAGATTAAAACATTTGCCTGGTTGAGATTTGACTTAACGTGAAAAAAGACAAATTCACATTGTTAAATAAAAAGATACATTATTGTTCTGCATTCCAGCTCATATCATCATACTGAACTGCTGTTGTCACTTTTAGTTTATGTAGATTTGTTCAGCACAGTTACTTTTTCTAGTTACATGAATTTTATCCATTAACATTATGAGATACAGCATGTTTCCATATTTCTGTAAACAAGAGGCTACTTCAAAATACACCAACCAATGGCAAACATCAACCGTATTTATCCCATGATAACAATCAATAGGTTTTAATTTGGTCCATATCAATAGGAATTTGAAAAAAATATAGTAGTGATTGTTTACTCTTTCAGTAATTTCTGCTTTCTGTCACCTTTATACCATTGCTGCCTCACGGACAGAGGGTCCTTGATTTTAACGCCCAGTTCTCCTTTCTGTGCGAAGTTTCCTGAGATACGATAAGTCAAATGCATGATAAGAAGGTCACCTCAGATGGTTAATCAATTGTATCAGAATAAGGATAACTTTTGCCTTGTTCAGCTTTGGCAGAGGTACAGTATGCGTTCCAATGAGTGCCCTTTTCTGCGATCAACTACGTAAACATGATATAATCATGGCATACGGGCAAGACATATTTGGCATAGTTGTATCAAGAGACATTTTGGAGATGCAACACCTCGTGGAGAGAACAGATGATGATATTTTATGATACATATCCAAACAGAGTGTATAAGTTTCCGCTTTGAGGAACGAGTCTGCTGATATTCTCCTGCATTTTTAATTGATTTCATCCTTACACTCGCCCTTGCTGAATCTCACAGTAGTCAAAGCTCTTTAGCAGGAGAACCACTGAGAGAGATAGTCCACATTACATGGCTCCTGGAAAAGCTGCATGATGAGACGGTTCCTTTTTTACTGGTATGCTTAATAGTGTGTGTGGGTGTATGTGTGCATTTTTCTACTTCTGTTTCAAAAAGAACACCTTTCAACAAGAAGTCATTTTGGTGGTACCATTAAAAACTTTTATTAAGGACATTAATTAGAGTTCAAGTTAGGGGAATGTTCCTTAATATGCCATGAACCCTCTAAATAGGTTTATTTCACTTGACACTTTTGCCATATTTAAGTAATGTTCCTTTTATTTTGAAATTCTTTCATTTTTTTGTATTTCTTTTTCAAAAAGAAAGTGGAATATACCATTCTGATGTTAATTTGTGTTATGCAATAGTGTGATGTGTGTTTGAGAAATAAAATCATGTCATGTGAGAGTGAGCCAATGTGTCTTCACACTTCTTCACACTGCAGTAGATCCTCAAGCGACGAAGGGATCTAATTTCCTCCCTGCCCAAATGCTTGGGGAGAATTGATGCTCAGAGCCAGCAGGCCGTGTAAAATTGGCCATGAAAGACTCTCAATTCAGATCAAAGTCAATAGAGCCCCCCTCGCCTGTTCAATATCTTCAGTGCATTTAGAGGTTGCATGAAAGCTTAGACGGCTTTCTCCACCCTGTCAGCTTCATCTGCTGACCGCACACTGAGAAGAGAGCAGTGCTTCTCAGTGAAAATATATGAGGTGATTGGTAGATGGATAGAGTGAAGCAGTAGGCTACAGATTGGCACATACCTCCATAATGTTGATGCATACTCAAAAACCTAAACGTTTATTCAGGCCATTCCATTTAGCTTGAATTTGTCTAACTTTCTGTGCAAGTGATTTCTGTGAAAGCCTTTTTCAAACAGGTGATTATTCTGCTTTGTAGGGAACCCAATGTTACATCTTTGTGGAATATTAAAAAGAAGAATCGAGTCATGTTTAACATCATTCTAAAAGTAAGCAACTTATTAGGTTATTATGATTAGGTTAGATTAGATTGAGCTTTATTGTCATTGAGCAAAGTACAAGCCAAGGTACAAGCCAATGGAATGCAGTTAGCATCCAACCAGAAGTGCAAAAATGTACTATAATGTATACAAATAAACTATATAAACAGGTAATAAATGAATAAATAGTGAGTAAAATAGTGAAAGTGTCTTTGTGCAAAACAGAAATGAAATGAAATGATCAGTGAAATTACAGAAAGTTGTGCAAACGGCAGTGGAGTGCAAAATGATGCTAGTGGGGGGATGGAGTAGAGTGGGGGGATGGAGTAGAGTGGGGGGGTGGAGTAGAGTTCAGCACAGTCACTGCCTCGTGGAAGAAACTCTTCCTGAGCCTGCTGTTGCGTGAGCGGAGGCTTCTGTAACGCCTGCCGGATGGGAGGAGGGTGAAAAGTTTATTATTAGGGTCGAAGGAGTCTTTTATAATGTTCTTGGTTTAACCCGGACAGCATCTACGATAGAACTGTTAGATGCTATCCAACTGTGTACCGGTGATACTTTGGGCGGTTTTCACCACCCGCTGGAGTGTTTTCCGGTCTGAAGTGGAGCAGTTGCCATACCATACTATGATACAGTTTGTGAGAATGCTCTCAATGGTACAGCGGTAGAAGTTCACCAGGACCTGAATTACCGACCTTAAAGACCCTCTGGGACCTCAACCAGCAACTGTGCCACACCGTTTACCCAACTATCCCCCAGACCCCAGATCAGTGGTGAAAATCCTCTGAAAACCATTCATCTGGTCTTGCCCGCATTGCTCTCAATCAGGACTCATTCTTGTTGGGTTAAACTGTGAGTTTCGGAATTTCAGCAATACAGGCTTTTGACATCAACTGCATGGGATATCTCCAGGGATGATCTAAAGAGGTGTCACTTAGCTCTCATTGATAGGAAATTCAGACTGCTCGATAATTGAAGTGCGTTCAACTATTTCTCCCATTAATTAATTTCTTTCCATCATTCACTATTGCACATTTATAATTTTAATCTGCCTTAAATTCCTTAACATTTCATGTCTTGATTCTGCTACACATTCATTTCATTGTTGCATTCATTCACTTGCTAATATATTTTGTTAGTAATACAGTCATTCATTTATAATTGTTTGCCTGTGTACATTTCCTTTAAACAGGGCAATTAATCAATTAAATTACCCATTGAAGGTGGTGCCAAAAAAACAAGTGCAAATACGGGGAGTATAGCTTTCTTTCCCCAACTTATATTTTATGGCACCCTTCACGTGAGGCCTTGTCACGGCAGGGAGGCAGTGGCTCAGTGGGTAGAGCTTCCGCTTGGTGACCGGAGGGTCGACAGTACAAGCCCCTGCCGAGGTGCCCCCGAGCAAGGCACTGAACCCTCAATTGCTCCCCCCTCTGCAAAGGGTGGTAATGTAAGTCGCTTTGGATGTATGCGTCTGCCAAATGATCGTATTATAATGTAATCAGTTAAACCAACAGTGTAAGGTGTATTGAAATAATCAATACCCTGTATAAACTGGCATATTCCTTGAATTGCACATTGCAGTAATTTTCTTTACATAAATGTGATATATTCTGACACAAACCAGATGACACAGAGCTTAATGTGATAAACGAAGAAAGGTCCTCACCAAATTGTACACATCTCATAAAGAAGGTGCTGCTATATGTTTCCCCTGATAAACTGTATCAGTGGCCTGTGCACACAGAGACAAGCTGTCAACCATTGTGCTATCATATAGCATTGCACCCTTTTTGTTTTTGTTGCTAGACAGCTTTGAGCCATCATAGGGATCACAGAGGTTCCACTCAGGTTGCTTGGAAGCGTTAATTAAAATGTCAGAACTTAGATGGTTATACTGTTAAACACTGTTTAATATCCATTCAGCTGACTATGTAGCTGTATAAAATCCTATTTAGAAATTTAGAAGTAGAGATGCTTCAGTGATTCTTTTTCTGTGCATGGAATAAACTCAATTCCTGCATCACAAACCTGATGAGCATTTTGTTTGGTTCCACTGTCCACAACATTAAACACTAGGCCAGATTGATTAATGGCATTTCCTTTTTCCCAGCACGTAATGTAAGGAACCCCAGAGTGTTCTGATATATGTCCTCTAATTAGAGCGAGCCATCTAATGAGCCTCGTTTGGACTCCAAAAACTAATAAAGGAAATCTAACGAAGAGGTGAGGCCCGGTGGCAACTAGATAAGCTACCAGACAAGCACTATGTTTCTGAGTGCTTCTAGGGGAGCTTCAATGTCAGAAAAAACATTGTTAAGCATCTTCATTAACTGAGATGAATTTCTCTGTTACAGTCCTCAATTGATGAAGATTGATCGGGGCAAAGACACTTGCCAGCTGATGAAAGTCAGTATGCCTCTCATTAAGAGCAAAGATGACTGGATGACTACATCCCCCTCAGCGTATACAACTTTGTACAAATGTAAAGGAAAAAATATAAAACACTAAGGGAACAGCTTACATCACATACCACTGAATTTCAACTTTCCATTTCAGTAAACCTAGAACAGCACTGGTGCGGCTGCTGGGAAAGAACCAAACTGAGATTATTCTCTGCTCTGGTACACAATTCACTCATATGGGTGTCTCCTAAACACACTTTTTATGAGCAGTCACGCTACACACATGAAAAAATAAAAATGCTCCAGTTATAAGAGCTATCATTAAAGGCACAGCTCAACCTGAGTTAGCCACAGCACTCTGATAGCTTCCTCTTTTAATTTGACTTAAGAACTACAAAATAGCTAAATACTGCAAGACGTTCTACCCATAACTATATATAAATACTTATAATAATGCTTAAAATGATAAGTTAAAACACAGATAATGTTTTCAGGCAAAAGTTACGTATTGTAGTTTTAAACTGTCACTGTCTTTCATTTTCAAATGGAGATGTAAATAATTCACACCCAGGTATTATTTCCTAGTCCAGATAGATACTCTAACTGTATAAAACTGGGATAAACCATACTAGTGGTCTAATATGCCTTGCTCCTCAGCTCGATGGCTATTTCAGTGACAGACGGCCACCTTCACGGAGGTATGCAGGGGTGCTCCACCACCAGGACTCTAGTCTGCGGCTCCCTCTCGCACTTTTCCGGCTCTATGTAATGTTTTGAATGTGGAGATGTTGGACACAAATGCTTCGCGTGCCCGCACCAGCAGTCAGCGGGGCCTGGAGCTGCTGGCGGTAGACTGATGCTGGGAGTAGCAGTGAGCTCTATTCTCTCACTGAGATTAATGTCTTCCTGGATGAGACCTTTGGTAAAACTGTGATGGTTAAAGATTATTTCAAAGATATTGGAAAATTTTTCAGATCTGTAAGCACCTTGAGAAAAACAGTAGGATACGATGTGTTGGACAAGAAAAAACGATACCGCCTAAAGAAGCACCTGACCTCATTGAGAAGGTCACAAGGGGGCAGAGGGCAAAGTATGAAGCGTTCTTGTAAGCTACTGTGATCATGCAGCACAGAGTGTGGGCTTTCCCCTGGGTCTTACTGTTCTACACTGTTTGTTTTCTTTTTATGGACCACATGATCCTCATCAATAATGGCTTCATAGTGCATTATCAGGATGAGGCATGGTGCACAACACACTTCCTCCATCATGCTGCTTTACGGTTGGCTGTGGTGATCAGGGCAGAGCTGCTTGAGGTGTTGCAACTGATAGAGCTTCCCGTTTCACCTCCGACTTTTGGATGCCAAGAAAACTGCAATGATGTCAAGCGCGCTCTCATCTCAGGATTCTTCCTCTCTACCATGACTTCACCATCTCCTGTGATAACTGCATCTGCATCGCTTCAGAAGTCCACCCTCAAATGCTTGTGGAACTGACCCCACAGTACTTTCTTGGAAACTTGTTACAAAGCCATGGCAGACTCCTGCTATGAGCAGCTGAGATAGAAGCCACACAGAAGTGGAGAAAGAGATGGAAGTGGAGAAACCTACAACCAGTCCAGCACTGACCTCTGTGCTGTCCAATAAAGAGATTGTTATGATGAGATACAAGAAGTCTCTCACTGCAGTTGATTCTCTGCTTAACTTTGAGGATTGGTACGATCTATAAAGGAACTCTTATGAGTTATTCAGCTATGGAATTTGTGCTTAAATGAAAACTGGGGAAGGAACTGTGCGATGTTGATGGAGACAGTAACACTAGTATTGATGAGGATGATGAGGAGGTCTTTGTTTGTTTTTTCCTCTGTTTCAATTGCAGGTTTTTTTTCGTTGTGTCTGATGTCTGGTTATCTGTTTAAAGAAATGATGGTGTCTTAGAACACATATGTTTTAGTTTGTTTAGTGTTAGGTCTATAAATATCTGTAAATAAAGTTGTTTTAAAAATCTAGTCTCAGGTTCTTCAGTCGCACCTCCAGCTTCCATGTGTCTCCAGCCACTGCTTCTGTCTCTCCCCGGGTTGCTGCTCCAGTATTCCTGTCCCTGTGATCTTGGTTTATTATGATTGGCCAGATTGCTCCTCTCACCTTAGCAATTTCTCCACCTGGATCAAACTCTTGGTCTTTGCCGCGGCCCCAGCTAGTCTGCGCATTGCTGCCTCAGTCTCCAAGTTAGTCATACGGTGCAAATCCAGAACGTTGCTGGGGTGAGTTGGACAAATGTTGGGGTTTTTTACTCCAATGGTCGCTGATCTGCAACATATGCCAACAATCGATCCCGTATAAATTACGTAATAGACCTGTTACGCGGTAGAGCGCTGGCTTGGGCCTAAGCTTTCCTTTCTAGGTACTCCCTTGATTCTATTCTGCTACTCCACTTAGACATTCACTGTTGAACAGATGCACGATGGAGAAGATGGGATTTTTTGTCACATTACTTTGCAATCCTTCAGAACAGATATATCCAAATAATAAAATATGGCACTACTGGACAAAATTAGCAGAAGTGATCACACTAAATGAACCTTATTAAGTGGTGGTGACTATTGATTTCCAATATCCCAGAGTTTGGGCTTATTTTACTGGGCAATTTTACCTGATGCTGATGTGACAGTGTATGATACAAAAACAAATCAGATGTTTGTCATATCTTTATCCGTGGGATATAATGACTCTCAACCCAGAATAGTGAAAGATTTGAATTCAAAATGTGTTCTCCAGGAATGCCACAAGCTGCATCTCCTGGGTGCATCAGTTCGAAAACTCACTATGGTCACGGGCTGGGAAGCATTTTTCGCAATTTACTCAGGATTGCTGTGCCATTGTTAAAAAGGGGGTTCAACATGGCGAAGCCTCATTTAAAAACAGCAGCCCAAAACATTGTGAGGAATTCAGTATCCAATCTTGCAAGAAACACAAGGACAAACAGGAAGGAGGGAAACGTGTGGTTGTGTTTACAAGAAGAACACAGAAAATAATAAAATATGTCTAAGAAGTATAAATGGGCACTGTAAGGTACAGAGGAGTCAAACAGAAATCTGGTGCAGGAGGTGACAGAGTTAATGGAGGTAAAAGCTCCCATTGTGGAATACAGCCATGGCTTCATACCTAAGTAGAAGAAAGTGTGAAGACTGAACTTGATCTGTACCCTGTACCATACACTCAGACATCCATCGAAAACATTTTTGAAATCCCTCCTGTCTCTGCAATTACAGACAGGGGGCCTCAGGAATTTAACATCACGGCTAGCAGCAAAGATTATCTTGATCTGAATGATACTTATCTGTTTATGTGGATGAGGATTTATGCTGATGGTACAAACCTAGATCGTAACGAGGATGTACATTTCATCAGTTATGCGCATACACTCTTCTCCAAGGTTGATATAATGCTAAGAGACAGACTTATTACACGGACATACCGAGGGATAATTGAGTGTTTAATCGACTATCACAAAAACACCCTCAACACACATTTTAGCATGGGTCTGTTTGCATTAGTCTGTTTCTATGCCGTGTCGACCAGTGGACACGGCATGGAAATAAGGAGAAAACCAGTGTTATGATCGGTACCGATCACGTAATTTTAATGTCGGACCGAGTTATGTGGAACACAGACACCAGAACCTAGAATCAGGTAGAAAACAGAATTCAATGAAAAAACACAGAGCAGGATGAAGATGTGGACACGGAGACTGGATGTTGCTGATGGAGATGCTGAAAACAATTGACAAAGCGAGAGTGAGTGGATCCCGAAAACAGAATCCAGGGGCGCAGGAACAACAAAAGGTCCACTCACTACAACAAAAACAGTGCAGCATGCAAAATCCAACTAAACTCCCATGAAACAAACTGCAAATATTATCGACTTGGAGTGAAACGCCACTCAAGCGAAGTGGAATCCAGTAAAACTCTCTGGCAAGGCATTGGTGGGTCACCGGAACTCTATATAGTCACTCTGTTGAGCACTTAATACTGTATAAAAACAATCTCCAAAGCTCCTAACTGCATGCTCATTGTCATGTCAAATGCTTTCCTCAGTAAAAATATTCAACAAAAGACAAGTGGGCAGCGATAAAGTCAATAAAAAATGTTCATGCTCACCATGCCTCACCAGTGAGAGGTATCTCTGCAGAAAATGTGCATATTTTTTATGCTGTATATTATTTTTTTCATGTTGTGCCGCTTGTCTAATGGAACCAGTGTTTTGTTAATGCTGCTGCTGCCGCTGTTGTTTTAATGAGTCCATCTGATGTTGAGGGATCAGAAACATTTTCTGGGTGTGCTCAATTTTTCCACCCGCTGTTTAAAAGACTGGTTATGAAAGGTATGGTGGCAGCAGAGGTAGTATAAATCATCCTCCTATCTGACTGATAGTATTTTTCTATTTAAGTCTGTACTGGCATAATCCACAATAACCGCCTTAGGCTCGGGGGTGATTTATATAGCAACTCCGACATTGCCTGATTCCTCTGCGCATGTGACCCCAACGCCACTCCTTCTACATTTTCTGGGGTCTTTCAGGACTTAGGCAGAGCTGGTGCTGTCAACAAATGCTTCTAAATAACATTTACCCTTTTACATGTACCCATTTACATCTACCCAGTAGGCTGATCTGATATTCATCCCTCAGGTTTCTTAACAAGACGAGGTAATTGGTCTTTAAACTAATAGTGTATACCTCAACTAGCCTTGCCTTGGATGAAAAGACCTTTGGAAATAGCGCATTTTCTTACCGCACACTTCTTCCCTGGAACTCACTTCCTGCACTAGTTAAAGGATCCCTAGAAATTTCTAAATCCTGCCCTAAAGATGCACCTCTTTCCAGTACATTTTGATATCTGCTAAATGGGCAGGACGCACAGTCTCCTACCTGCAGGAGAGTGATTAGCCAACCGAGGTTCAGCTCAGGGCTCAGACAGACTTTGTCCACTCTAGTTAGTGGTAGTGTCAGTGTAGTAAGTGGATGGGGCACATTAGCTAGTTTTTTCTCTCTCTACATCCTTCCCTAACCCTCTCACCTTACATCCTATGTCTCTTATGTCTACTGATCAACTCTCTGGCCCATGGGCCACACAACCTTGAGTGTGGGGTCCACAGGGTCAGCTGTTTTTCAGCTCCATGTTTTTCAGCTCCACCATCAGGACTCCGCGGCTCTCTCTGCCACCTTAACCTTTCTTGTCATCTCTCTCTCTCTCTCTCTCTCTCTCTCTCTCTCTCTATCTCCCTCTCTCTCTCTCTCTCTCTCTCTCTCTCTCTCTCTCTCTCTCCCCATCTTGCATGCTTTTTCTCAATACCTGATTTTTGTTAGCTCAGCCCTGCATGCTTTTTTTGTACCTCTGTATAAGCCCACTGGAAGTTCCACCCAGCCATTCGTGGGGACAGAATCCCTCATGGAACTGCCTCACCTGAGGTTTCTTCCTGTTTTTCCTTATACATTAAGGAGTCATCAGGAGTTTTTTCTCGTCTTCCTAGAGAGCTTTGGGCTGGGTCGGGAATTTTCCTGATGTTGTGGGTCTGTAAAGTCCTTTGAGACATTGTATGTGATATTGAGCTCTACAAATAGAACAGACTTGACTTGAATATCAGACTCAGTCATCATTTGTGCATCGGTATTATGATTGATCAAAAATGATCGGACCAGGCTCTTGTGTGACTAACAACACATTTTTAAAATTTCACATTTCCCCTTTGCATTTGACCTGTGTTTTATCACATCATGCGTGAGCGGCATAACAACCCCGGATACAAACTCTGTGATGCTATCTTCCTCAGGGATGCTCGCACATGTCACCATCATTTAATTCGTCAAACTAAAATTAAAATCGTGCAACCCAGGGGAGGAACCCAGTCTCCAAACTTGTAACGTGAAAACAATACTGTCTGTGTTGCAATACAGCACACACTCATCCTGCAAGTCATAAAGCATGAGTTTGAACTTTGACTCTCACTCGAGACCCCTTGTTGTCAGTTTGATGCCACTACACCATGGCCACATTATCTGAGATGAAACAGAACTGTCTCACATCATAATGATCACTGAACATTACAAATCTGTCTGGGCCAGTGCTCAAATTGCAAAATGGCAAATCGCAAAATCATTTCTCATGCTGAATGTAACCCAATGTAGTTTAAGACCGCCTTTCTTATGCAGATTTTATCTATAACTGGATGCCCTCATTTTCGTACTAATCAGATATATTTTTCCTGCTCTTTGAATGTCTAGACACGCCAGGGGTAACAAGAAGCCTCTTGTCAGATTTTAGTAATGTCTTGACATAACCCTTGAAAAATGTATACATCTTGTCAGGAAAATGCCACACTTCATCTGTGGTCAGAATCTGGTAACCCTTTTCATCTGCTTTTTGAAGCTCAAATGTAAGTTACATGCCTGACAGCTATCTGTCAGCATCACAGTGTCACAGCTGTCAGTCAGAAACAGTGATTTGAATACACCCATTCAGCTCAAGGCCAGAGTTATGAATGCAAAAGGGTCAAGCTCTGCGTACTCAAGAAAAGTGTGAGATAAATCTTACAGGCCTTGCGCAACACTCTCACGTCATTAACACAATAGGATCTCTGCCTGAAAATCAAAAGGCTCTTCACGGACTGGACCATACCATTTCATCTCATATTGTCATAGCAGTAGTATGACCGGTCAGGGTACTTGCCTCTGTAGAACACATTTTCACTGGTTTCGAATTTGTGGGGAAAGTAACCTTTCTCTGTCTTCAAATCCCAAAGCAGCGGGGTTTTTTGACAGGCGCATGGGGAGAAAACTAAAAGAGTCTATCCAGCGCTGTCTATATGCCTCATTATACATCAGAATGACACTGCTTCCCCTCGTCACCATAGGGGTGATCCCTTGTCTCACAAACGTTCCAACAGTATGTAATTGTCAAAGCCAGAAGCATTATGCACAACAAATGTGTAACCACAGAATTTCCTCCATCTGTAGTGTTTGTGAAAAGCCTCCACACATTTCTGACCGCTGAAAAACTCCATTAAAGTCCATTGCACACTCCAACATTGCCTCATGTTTGCCATCATGATCTTGTGTCTCAAAATCATTAAATATGTACTTTTTCTGTGTTTTTTCTTTTTCGATGGGCTGTATAAAGCATTCGTGCACCACAGCTTCCTCCAATATTTGCTCTCCACATTGTGTACACCTGGGACTGATGCTTCCCCATATTTCCCACCATTTTACCACATGTATTTCAGTGTGTGACAATGTATAACACTGATGTACTGCTCAACTTGTGAAAGTTGTGAAATTTAGCTCGAAACAGTATTTGGATTTGCATATGAAAATCAAGACGCAGATCCAATTTGGTTTGTTTAGGACATATATATGATTTCTAGAAGGTGAAATGGAACCACCATGCTATACAGCTAGACTGGCATCCTTCACACTACGAGCTTTAGCATTTACTTCGTCAACACAATTGTCCTCTGGGGATGCCCCTGCAGTACCTCCCCCCCTTCATTTACATTAGGCGATCGTCAACACAATCAGACTCAGGGGAGTCCTTTGAAGGCCATCCTACATCAATAGCTGTGACAGCAGTAGGAACAGGAGCCTCTGGGCAAGCCCTTGACAGACCTGCTACGTCAGTTGATATAGACAAGGCAGGACTACTGCTACCACTACTAGGCTCTCCATCAAGGCATCAAACTAAATAATCAATCTTCCTCTTAAGCCTACAGAGGAGTTTTTCAACCCATCTCGCCAGTGTGTCATGATTACATTTTTATTTGATACAGCATGCTATGGTGTTTGGCAAATCAATCAGTGTAGGCATGACACTCTTATATCGGAGGCCGTACAAGACATTATTCACACTTGCTCACACACGCACAGTCAAGATGACACACACACACACAAGCACACAGTCCAGAAGACACACACACAAACGCACAGTCAAGATGACATACATGCACTATCAAGATGACATCATCAAGATGCATATGTTTAACCTTGCATTGCGCGTATGTATGAACTTGGTAGTGCAGGTGTGTCATCTTGAATGTATTTGTGTATCATCTTGGTAGTGCGTGCGTGTCATCTTGACTGTGCTTGTGTTTCATCCTGATAGTGCGTGTCATCTTTACTGTGTGTGTGTTATCTTGACTATCAAGATCCTCTTGACTATCAAGGTGATCTTGAAATGTCCACTTAAGTGGACATTGTGCATCTGAGGAACAGAAACAGTATTTGAGATTGACTTACTTATTTTCTTCACAGTGAGAACATGCAAGGAAATTTCTTTTTAAGATCAATACTGCAATGAGAAACTGGTTTGTACATGAACAGTACATCCATATGCAACATGGCATGGGTTTAATCAAAGTTTTTTAAATTCTTAATTGTAATGCTCAAATTCCGAAATCGAAGCTGTCCAAGTTGAAAATGTCACCTTGCCTCATCTTCCCAGGCCCACTCCCTTTCATTGATATTTAAAAGGTAGTTGTGACTAGCTGTAAATAGTAACCTTCACCTAAGTTATTTTAGAAATGGAAGAACACATCGTAATGATGCCCTGTCCATCAAATATCCAATTTACAACAAAGAATACTTTGAGAATGGGGTGAGTTGGCCACAGGAAGAGTGTGGCTAGTGTGACAGTAAATCCCTGAAGGATTACAGCACTGGGATATGTGATGAGTCTGTACGTGAAAAAGTACAGGAGGTCTGGGCTTTTGGGAAATCTGACATTAAAGCATGACAAACTGATTACTTGTGAGTTCAGCCTTGGTGCGTATCCTGTGGCAACGAGGGACAACATAATTCTCTCAGTGCTGAATGACTCAGTACATACCACTAAATGGGTTTGAGTCATAAAAATAGATGGATACCATGTACTGTCTACTGTCTTCTGTGGTGTTGCTCTAGGGCGCAATATGCCCAAGAAATGCTGACTTCTTCCAGCACCTTTTTGTTTTGTTGATCCACAGAGCAATCACAGCACTTCCGTAATTTCTCCACATCTGTTACTGGTGGAGCAAAACTATGAGAATGTTTTGGAAGGGGTTACTGTGATGTGAAGCCTTGATAGTCAGGTCAAAGTGACACAGAAACCACAATAGTAGGAAAAGCAAATGTGGTAGAACGGCATAAATTGCCTTTTTTAGTGGCTATGCTCTGGAATAATCAGTGTGTTTTTACTGTGTCAAACAACTGGAGCACTCAGTTTATTGAGAACTGTTTTGTGTCTGCAGAAACAACAACAAAACAAAACCGTTGCACCTTGTACTCACAATCATGTTATTTCAATCACCACAAAGAGCTCTTGACCGTAGGATTTGGCACAATCACCTGGAATTGAGACTTTAGCCTTCAGGCTCAACTCTCTCTTCACCATGAGAATTTGACAAGGCATCTGCACCATTAGTCAACCTATTGATCTCACGGTCTAGTATTGCTACTTTCACATCATCTGAGGAATTACATACTTATCTCTTTTCTTTTGTAAATCCCCACATAATGTCAAAAACTGAAAAAAGGGTTTCAGTTACAGTTTAAAAAACAAAAGTGATGTAAACGCTGAACAGTTGACCTGAGCTTTTCAAGGAAAATTGAAGCTTGATTATGGAGAGGTGATACTCATTCCAGTGCATACCTCCACCAAGGCCGAGTAGTCCTCCAATTATGACTCTGTCTCTCAGGTTGTTGACAAGACCAAACAAGTGATGTCTTTGTTTTTTGATACTTACTATTTATCTTCACACAGCATAATTTGACGAAAAATAAATTGATATGAGCTGAGGTAAAATTCCATCATTCCAGAGCCACTTATCTAACTAATTCTCCCCATTCTTCCTATGAGGATGAGCCCCAATTGATTTTGCATGCGTAATATCAGTGCTGTGACTTTGACTTTGCAATTGTGCTAGACACCTTCACCATGAGATTCCATGTGTTAAAAGAAAAAAAAATCATTATTAATTAAAAATACAGGTCAAAACTCACCCGTTTTTTTATGAACGTGAAATATTTGTACTTTTAGTGATAACTTTCCACAGGGTTTATTGAATCTGTAACCATTTGAGCCATCGAGGCTGTGGAGCATATTTTACTGAAGGTTTTACTTTTAAGGGTGTTCATTTTCTCTGTTGTGTATACCAGGGGTTCCCAAACTTGTCAATGATTAGGCTCCCTGTATACCATTAGGTTCCAGCCAGTTATTAAACGCAGCGACAATAGGCTACTACAACAAAATTAAAAATAGATAAATTAACCATGTGAAAGAAAATAAATTTATTGTTATTAGTGTAATGATAATTACATTTGTAATTCATGTAATTTTTAATGTGAATGATGGGCCAAATGGCAACATTCAACATTGGCATTTCAGATAATGTAACAACATTATATTCAATGATCAGATAATATAACAAGAGAGAGAGAATATTAATGGGAAGAAGCCTGATGGCGCCTACAGTTTGTCCAAGCCTGGGCTATATGTCTGTCAGTTTAATACGCATGTCATTCTCCACATTTAGACATGCTCTGTATTTTGTTTTCAGTACTTTGAAAGTTTAAAGTCCAAAGCCAGTCTCATACAAGTAAGTGGTCACAAACGGAAGTTGAACCTTGAATCTTGAGCCATTTCAGAGCCCTATCAGCTAGGGTGGGAAACTCCTATCTTAAATACAGCCAGTAGTTAGGGAGGGAAAGACTTTAAAGTCCCATGAGGAATCAGCTCCTCCTGTGATTTTAAGTGCAGACAGCGGTCACTCCACTGTTCCTACCGGTCATTGCAGCGCAGTCCATTGCAGTCCGAACACACTCCCACACAACAAGTCAATGTCAAGTCCATGTGCCCCAACATGTTCGTCCAAAACTTGATAAATGTGCCTCCTGTGGCTCTACTTTCGAGAGCCTTCCAAAAAAGAATTTACTCGCAAAATTGTTGCAAGAATGTTGCCGCCTGCCTGGTCAAATGTTTGAAGCGGAACTTCTCAAGGGTTGAGATTTTTCTTGACATTTTTTTTGGCCAAGAGTTCTTCTTCTGTGTTTTCTCTTCTGATGCCTGGTTAGCTTTGCTATCAGGCAGCTTGTGTGTTATTTTTCTCCTCAAAAACTTTTCCAATCAATGATGCAATAAAATGCTTTTTTAAACAATACCCATGATAATCGGAATAAAATATTTAATACTTTTTATATAAAATTATTTTGGTTTCTTGCTTTGATTTTCCCCTCCAACTTGCTGTGGCCACCACTTTGGAAACAGCTGGTGTATACTTTTCAGGTGGGCTCAAATTAGTTATACAAGTCATTTATTTACCGTAATAAACCAAATTTTATTAATTTATATTAATTTTAACCTAACTCTAAACCTATATTATAAGTCACTTTTTACGGGAGAACCGACTCTGCTCCCCTGACCGCCTGCCCTTTAAACTTCCCATTGGGTTCTTGCTGCCTGACTGTCACGGTTAAAGGTATCCAGAGGAGCAGGCAAGAGTCGGAGTCGGGGACAGGCAGGGTAAGTCCGTGGGCAGGCGGCAAGAGACGAGGTTGAGGGCAGGCATAGGCCCAAGGGCTGGTGACGGGTGGCGAGGTCAGGTACAGGCGTGGGTCGATGCACAGGGACGGGAGACAAAAGACTTGGTCAGGTTCAGGTTCAGGCAGAGATCCAGGTTCGAGCACACGGGGAAACTCTGTGAAGCGAGAGGGAGATACTGCCACAGAGGACACGGGAAACAGGAACAGTAACATAGGTAACGATCGGACAAAAAAAACATGTAACACAGGGCACATATACACACCAGACAGGGGAGGGGACAACTAGACACAGGTGAACCACATTAGGGAATATAGGTTATCGCCATGACGGGAAACACATGAGGGTAGGAAGTAAAGACACCAGGAACGTGGATAAGACAGAGTTTCAAAATAAAACTGGAAGTACACAAGAGACAGACCGCGACACTGACGTCATATCTCCAGCATAGAGCAGCCGAGTGGCGCAAACAAGATGTCAGATGTCAAGATACAGAGCTTAGAACCACCGCCGATTAAATCTGTGTAGATGGGCCAGTGTAATATTTACTCAGAGTGATTGGTCAGTTTTTCTGTGCATCAGCTCTCTGCAACAGAATTCTCTCCCCAGTGACCGTCATGGAACTCCATCACTTTAAGCCGGGTGGGCTTCATTACAGCACATTACAAGCTTGTTGTAACTGGCTTGGCTAGAATGCTAACAAGGCTGCAGCACTGACATTTTATTTTGTTATTGTTATTTTCATTGAAGAAAGCATTAAACATGACAATGAGTGTGCGGTAATGGGACATTTTTGAAATTGTGCACTGAAAGGTTATGTTCGAACCCTTTTATGGTCCATAAAATGGTTTTTCTTTGGAGCTAGGTTTGTGTGACGTCATAACATGTATACACAGAGGGCTCACACATTTTTAGTCATAACAATGGAACCTCGGTGTGTACAAGGTTTCCGTCAGTCAGTTTCCGGAAGCTTGCTGCTGCCGTATGTTAATCCTATGATATAACAGGACTGATCTGAACACACGCTTCTCAGAAGAGACAATAATTTGTGCAGTCACTTCACACTGGCCATGGCACTAATCTGGCTTCAGAACACATTATTTCATTAAACAAATAACAATGGCGTATTTTACAGCTGATTAAATGAATATTAACACATAAGGCATTCATGTTCAACGGATAAAGACTTAATTTAATAATAATGGCATTAGAGAAATTGAACCTTGTCTCTAAGGGTTTACATGATTCTATTGCAAGTAATTGTCAATGATGGTGCCAACTCTCCCAGTGACGGTGACGGTCTTAACACAGCAAAAGCTCACAGATGAGCTTGCTGGTACATTCACATTGAAACAAATGGTTTCTTTCATTATATGTGGAAGAAACCTCCAAACCAAGGAGGCAGTGTGATTTGATGATGATCTGTGTAGTATTGTAGAGAGTTTAGTGTAGGAGACCCAATGTGACAATGGGGGGACAATATTAAAAAATACAAGTCCGCTGATCGGTCGGGGGGTGCAGGGGGACACACACTCTTCTGCAGCGAGACGCCACATTCATTTACCTGAGGCGTTACTTATTCATATAGCTCCTCTTACGATCACCCCCCACTTTGGGAACCACTAATCTACTGTATGTTTTAAAAAATGTTATTACTGCAGAACCATGTGTTCTAGGACTAGCTACAATATATTGAATTATTAGGGGTCCAAGTATGAAGTGCTGGAACCCTATTGTTTTTTGCTATGAATCTCAAATAAGGAAAACAGGGTGTCCGATGGTCTTTCAACGCACCACCACTGCTGCTACTGTTATGTTTATTTTTCACTCTCTATTTACGTTCAGCTGAGAAGTACATTTATACCTCAGACTACAGAGTAGAATACCGTTGTCCGTAGGAAAAGCTGTTAATTGGAATGCAAACTCTTTTCCTGCACTGGCTTGGACCCCTTTCCCAACTTTTTTGCAAGTCTAGTTTCATGATTGCATTCAGTGGCTAGCATATTTAATTAGTAATAAACATTAATTTATTAGTAATTGTCTGCCGGTGTACATTTCTTAAAAACAGAGTGTAAAGGCTCAATGTGGCAGACCAGTACATCTGGTGTGAGATTGATTTCATTTAATTGTCTTAATTGAGTAGAATTGGCTTTGATTAATTTCTTCCCAAATGAATCAATTAATTTACCCACCGGGAGGTGGTTCCCCAATAACGAGTGCAAATTCAGAAGTATAGCTTTCTTTCTGCTGTCTTGCTCACTCAAATTGTCCATTTTCGGCTTTGGAGCAGGTTTGTCAGCACAAAACCGCGGGAGTATATCTGCTTTAGATATTCCAGAATGAATAATTAAAAAACCTGAGCTTCACACGTCAAGAGAGGGTGATGTGTACAACTCTTTGATCAATCTGCGGAGGAAATGAATAAATACATAAATTTTGTGTGTGTGTGTTTGTGCAGCATGCAAGCAAGCCAGCTAGAGAATTGAAATTACATAGAGGGGATAAAAGTAGGAGCTAAGTTTAACATAAACCATGAACTGTCAGGAGAGCTTTTGAGGCCATATATGAGACCCATCATAGATTCTTGAAATACATATCCATATAGTTTGCAACTATGTATTCACAAATTACATTTGATTATACTTTGTTACCTATATTAAGTAGTCAATATCAGTCAGAAAACATGACATTAATGCATGCATTACGCATTAATGCAATAATTAATAATTGTTATTTACACAGAATGAACAGATGGAGTAATGTAATCAGGTCAATCATCGGTACAAACAAAGGAAATTAATAATCAACTTAATTATTTTCTATTGTTGCTGTCATTGGCATGATAAAGACAGTATACATACACAATTAGATCTGGAGCTCAGAGTTTATTAATAGCCTCAATCAAATTATCCTAAAACAGTACTAATGAAATCAAATGTTACCTCACAGCAATCAGCTTCCAGTGCGCCATAGATGGCTCCGCACACAACATAAAGTAATTTGTTTTTATTTATCTGTAGTGTTTTTACTTTTATGAATTCTGCACTGTCGCTCATTCAATATGACTGACAAGCACTTTTGGTAATTCGTTCTTCACTGGACACAGACTTTTCATCACTTTCCGGGCCGGGAGCTGGGACTCCTTCGACTCCTTCGCTGGTATGAAGCTGGTATCCGGTATCCTCTGCACATCCGCGACACAACAACCCGCCACTACTGAGCATTTTACTGGCAAATGTTCAATCCGTGGACAATAAAATGGGCGAACTACACGCAAGGATTTCCTTCCAGCGGGACATTGCAAGCTGCTGTGTTCTGGCGTTCAGTGAGACCTGGCTGGATCCTACTGTGCCCGACTCTGCTGTCTCCCCGGCTGGATTTTTGATCTTCCGGCAGGACAGAACTACAAAGTCAGGTATACGCAGGGGTGTTGGGGTGTGCGTTAACTGACACTGAGTTACGGATGTAGCAGTCTTAACAACACACTGCTCAGCAGACCTGGAGCTACCAACTGTAAAAGTACGCCCCTTCTACCTCCCACGGGAATTCAGCTGCGCCATCATCACAGCTGTTTACATAGACCCCCAGGTGGACAAAGCCTGTGCGCTAGAAGACCTGTAGAGGATTATCACTGGCCTAGAGAATGCTCACTGAAGCAGCTTTTATTGTTGTGGGCGACTACAATAGAGCTATGATGACAAAAGTTTTGCCCAAAGACTGCCAGCACATCGACATTCCTACCTGTGGTGATCAGACTCTCGACCTTTGCTACTCCCAATTGCAGGACAGCTACAAACCCCTCCCCACCCTGCCTTTGGCAAAGCTGACCACATCTCCGTTCTCCTCCTCCCAACCCATAGACAACATCTGAAACAGGACGAACCGGTTTTTCGAGCAGTACAACGCTGGAGTGAGGAATCCACCGCCATCCTCCAGGACTGCTTTGAAACTACAGACTGGCAGATGTTCTGTGATGCAGCCGATGAAGACATTGATGAATACACAGACTCTGTCTCTGCCTACATCTCAAAGTGCATTGATGATGTCTTTTCGAAGGTCTCTTGTCAGGACTTTCCTTAACCAGAAACCCTGGGTTAATGGTGAAGTCTGTGCTAAGCTCTTGGCATGGTCGTCTGCCCACAACTCAGGGGACCTGGAGGCCTTGAGTAGATCCAGGTAAGACCTCCAGAGAGCCATCAGAGATGCCCAAAGATCCTTAAGGGACAAGCTGGAGTCTCTTTATGACAGCCATGACCGCAGACGCATGTGGAATGGATTGCGTTCCATCACGGGCAAGTAGAGGAATAGCAGTGATGCTCCCGCCCACCGCCTCTCTCCCAGATGAACTCAACACCATCTACGCACAATTTGAGGCAAGCAACAACACCCCCGCAGTGAGGCTAGCTGAGGACCAGGACGACTGCACTCTGTCCCTAACCACGGCCGACGTCAGGAGAGCTTTCAAGAAGTCTGAATAACTACCGCCCTGGAGCACTGACATCCACCATCATGAAGTGCTTCGAACGGCTAGTCAGAACCACATCTGTTCCACCCTTCCTGACACGCTGGACCCCCTTCAATTTGCAGATCGACAAAAGATGCATTCTCCTCTCGCCGAGGCTAGTCCTAAGCTCAGGATCCTGGGTCTTAACAACTCCCTTTGCAACTGGATCCTGGACTTCCTGACGGGCAGACCCCAAGTGGTGAGAATGGGTAACCTCACCTCCTCTGAACTGACCCTGAGCACTGGAGCCCCCCAAGGCTCCGTACTCAGCCCCCTGCTGTACGCCCCGTTCACACATGACCTTGTGGCCACACGGAGCTCAAGTGCCATCAACAACCTCTCTCTAGACGTCAACAAGACAAGAGAGATGATTGTGACTACAGGAAACAGCAGGGGGGGGGGGCGCGCCCCCATTAACATCGATGGGGCTGAGGTGGAGAGAGTCTCACACTTTAAGTTCCTCGCTGTGCACATCACTGATGATCTCACCTAGTCTAGAAATTCTGTCACGGCGGTGAAAACCGCCCAGAGGCGCTGTACTTCCTGAGGAGACTCAAGAAGTTTGGCATGTCTACCGAAACTCTCACCAACTACTACAGGTGTACCATCGAGAGCATCCTCTCTTGCTGCATTACTATCCCCAATATTACATACAATGTCTCAAATGGCTTTACAGGCCTTGGAGGAGGCAACGCATTGAAGACCAGGAGTGCAATAGGAACCATAGTGAAATGAGCGTTCCTATATAGATACAACATGAAAATCCACCTATGTCAATAGAAGCAATGAAGACAGCTTTAAAGGAAATCTTTTGTTTAAATACTGTAAGTATGTAAATTGAGTATGTAATAATAAATATTGAGAATATTGAAATATGTATATAATTGAGTATATGATAATAATAATAGTGGTAGCATTGGTTTTGACCAATTGGTTCTGCTGTTGTTGAAGTGGTTGTTATTGGTGATATTCTTGCTTTTAGTTATTTTAATTACATTTGTTGAGATTTGTGACATATTCAACCCTTAATGATACATAGCATGGAATGACACTGTAATTACTGGATAATGGGCTAAATGCCACAAGCAAAACATTCACTAGAATGGAAAAATTTTCAAAGAGCCTGTTCTCTCCTATGAGGTGAGCAGATCAGATGAATTACAAGTGTTTCTGCTTACAAAGTTGTGTCCTGCTTTTGTAACTGGCTACGATTCTTGAGGCACGTTGTGACATTCATCAAAGTTGATATTGCTTAGTCTGACAGTCCTTCCCTCAAGCCTAATGTACATTGGAGGATGGCCGTTTGTCACCCTGTATACATTTAAAGTTTCAGTCTCTTGTTTACGGTCATGTTGATTACCACAGATGAATAAAATGCTATGCTGGGCACGATGAAAACACTCATCACAAAATAATGCACGCAGACTATGGACTGGGACGTGTCTCGCAAGTGCGCACACTAAGAGATAGTCTGTTTTATGACCACGCACGAGTTGGCGGTGAAAATCATTGGAAGACTGGATTTTATCTTGAACTCGTGAATTTAGCATAAATTAGCTGGTTAAACTGTTTTGTGAATAGGTCAAACTCTTATAATTTTCTATTTTATTAATAGCTCTGGTGCTGAAAAGTCGTAAATAAACAATTCATGTGCTGAATCAGAGATGAGAACTTCCCTCTCTGAAGTGGTCCAGGACGATGAGCTCTTTTTAACATTCAAATCAATTTTATCAACATTCTTTATCAACATTCAGAATTTGCCTCAATTAACTTATGCCTTGACCCAATGCCAAAGAGCTTAGTGTTGACAACGAAAGAAATGAGAACTCCATCCAGCTAAAAACATATAACTTCTGCATTTAATTGACCTTTCAGCAGGCATCTGGTGTGCACCAAAGTAAAAGCCAGTGTCTCTAACAATGTGGCAGCTCTGTCACTCTGTCACTCAGTCTGGCTGCATAGTTTCATACAGCTATGTGCCTACCTCCTTCCATTAGGTTGGATAAATGAGGTGCCAATCAGGCAGCAGAGGTTTTGATTCCACCCAGCACTCGGTAAGTGTCTCAGTTGCTATGTGGTTATGGTTGAACCTTGCGGGAGGCCGGCAGGGGGATTTACTACACACTTAAAATAGTGTGGGAGCAACAGCAGGAAAACTCTCAAAGAGGGAGGCAGAGATTTTGATGTCTGTATCTATATTCTTGTTGAGGGCAGATTTGAGGGCAAAGGATTAAATAGAATAAAAGCAGAAAAAGAAGGGAGAGTAAAATTACAAGGTTACAATAACTATGGCAATATCCCCCATCAAACACGATTTTCCTCCTTTGAGACAGTCAAAGGACTTCAGACTGTAAACGGCATGATTGCTTCTAGCAAAGTTATGCAGTCCTTTAGATTTGGTATTTTAGGAATAGAAGTTGTTCTGGATCTGCCTCAAAAATGATCCTTGGATAATTTGAACCTGGTGTGGGAATAATACAGTTTAGTGAATGGACCATTCAATTGTCTCCTCTTGCATTTTCATTTGATTTCTTGCATGACATTATTTGAGTTTTTGCGATATCACTCTGTTATGCTGAATTGAGGAAATTAATGATGTGACAGGCTTTCTTGTCAGCTTTGTATGCAGTTATTCAAGCACAGTATACTATATTGAAACACATAATGATGACTTCTCAGTGTTGTGCAAATTATATTAGAGATAGGTTGCTCAAGATTAAATGAAATTTGTCAGAGGTATGGGTCTTTGTGATGAACTTTTGCTTAAGATCAGATCTTTCCTCAAATGAACCAACACACACACACAAAGGATGGGAAAATCTGATTTGTATGCTTTACCTTTCAAATGTAAAACAATGAAAGAAGTTAGAAAGAGTGATAGAGGAAAGAAATAAAGCAACATTATTAGAAGGTCAATGTGAAAAAATAATCTGCTTTTAAACAATAAGTATAAAGAACCCAATGTGGAAATACACAGACTCTCTAACTAAGGGCGCATATAAAATAGATTTGCCGTGCTGCTATTTTCATTTAAGAGGTCTATTTTGAAATGGGTGCAACGCTTTTATCTGGTAAAAACACAGGGATCAACTTCTGTTGCAGCAACCCAAGTAAAAATGTGTGGACCTTTCAGAGAGCCATATGCTGTTATGATGAACAGCAACAGGCCAACACTCATTTTTCTTTGTTGGTGTTGACATTCATGTCAGCATGTCACCGAAGTAATGGACCAGGCAAAAATTAAGGTTTCAGGGCAGTTCAAGAGTCTGTTTACGAGATACTTTTCTATAGGTGTCAACATCACACACAACATACTCCCTGCTACATTGCACAAAACATCAGGGTAAATAACAAAAGTGTAATATGTCTCCTTTAACAGAAGTTAACAGAACTGCACTGATGAATTCAGTGCTGTGTGCTAACATGAGGAATGGTGAGACAACTTCCAGTCAGATTGTGCAGCCAAAGTTTATATCAAGGTGACAAAGGGAAATCATGTGAGACAGTGGGGGTTTACAGTAGGCCAGCCTCGGTTCTGCTTTAGTCTTAACTCATGAAAAGCCCTGCCGAGCTTTCTGTCCCCATGAGAGGCTGAGGCTACCGACCCTGCATGGAGAAGGACAGTGATTAATGTGGTTATAAAACCAGTCGCCAGACTTATAAGTGTTACACTAGATCATCTATCGAGGGAGCGCCACCATGCGCACTGGAGCGACATCAAAGTGGGTGGTATGAAAAGTGCATCAGAAACAAATCTCTCATGGAACCATAATGTGCTACCACTTAACAAAAAGCTCATCTATCGTCTAACCTGCCCCTGAAAGCCTGTATTGCCTCCATAGTGTGTTGTTGTTGATGTGGCATTTGCTGTCATTATTCACTGCTTCTGGACTGATGGCAGTCTTAACATTCAAAATGTAATTGGTAGTCATTTTAAAGGGGCAATGAGTCTTTGAGTTGTATTGCCTCATGACACAAAATGACTATGGTGTATGTGTGAGGGCTGATAGGGTTGTTGATCACCATCGGTGGCTGTGGTTATTTAGCTAAGAGCTTTGTCATTAGTTTCCAGAGTTCACTTTCGAAACCCATACTCAAGAACCCCATCCATTTTAAAACCTTGTGCATGTAGGGGGTTGCGTGAGAGACAGTGGCAGAACCACCCAGTCAGGAGGTTAAAAGGTGTTATTCCTAGATGCATAATTAAGAATTAATATATTTATTTTCAATCACCAAATTATCATAACAGGGGTCATTCATGCTCTTCTGGTGCACTTATTCGTTTTCTAATTTGTCCTTTTTTCTAATTCGTCTTGGTACCTAACTTATTGCACCTCTACTCTAGCTTTAGTTATGCTCTTAGCTGTTGGTTTTGTAAGGAAATGCACTTACGATTTCTTGTGACCTGAAGTTCTTTTATCTACCTTTGTTGAACGCACTTATTGGAAGTCGCTTTGGATAAAAGCGTCTGCTAAATGACCGTAATGTAATGTAATGTAATTCAAAGTGTAGCCATTAGTCAAAAATATATGTTTCTGATGAAACCCTATTGATGTATACTGTGCACTTATTGCGCCTATTCCTTGTGCCGTAGCTACCAAAACTCAAAAAAATACACCTACATATGGGCGCTATTGTAATGCCCAAGCCAAAACAATTTGTTTTACATTGGCAGGTGTTGAAGTCTAATCTAACTGGATGTTAGTTGGGAAGGTCTCAGTGTGGGTGGGTAGGTGGCTCCACACATCCACCAAGAAATGAGACACTCTCTTCTTAGAGATTTTACTAGCTGTGTCATTTTATTTTAACACATGTAGCACATGGGCTTCAGAAAATGCAGGAGTAACCACTTTTGAAGTCACACACCTCCCCAAAGTCAACACAAATGAGACGCAGAGCTGTAGCTCATTTCTTTTGTTCCTGTTCTGTGAATAATATATTATAATGTTGTACGTGGTCCTTGGTTTTATTCGTGTTTGGGTATTAACGCTATAGGACCAAAACGTGTTAACAAATGCCAACCATTTGCCAACACAGAGCCATTGCAGTGGGGGCGGGGCGCGGGATCTGAAGAGGAGCGATATGAACAAGTACCGCCTCAGGTAAATGAATAAGGGGGATACTTCTTCGTCTCGTTTTATATTGCGTGTCATTTCGAGCTCCATCAGAATTGTTCTGAAAGATTGAACACCTGGAAACCGTGACTGGAAAAACTTTTTTTTGCCTGGACAAAATCACAAAAACTTGCGCTCTGATGGTATATAGCGTATACACTACAGGAAGTCAGTTGTATCGGTTTATTGATTCGGTTGCATTCACTGGCAGTAATGTTTTTTTTGTGTATGTGTTTTGTTTTGAGTTATTTGGTGTTCATGTAGGTCCATAGGACACTGGATACTTATGGACCCCTTTCCTCAACAAGAAATTATTGTATAGTATGCATGTTATCTCAATGCATTAATTAATTTGGCTAGAATTATAATTAAGTTTTATAAGCAACCTGCAAGCAACGCAACCAGATCAAGACAGAATATCAAGTATAAATATCACAAAGCAACATTCCAATTCTGCTGCATGTACAGTAAGGGCCAAAGGGCTGTAGCAGGAGCGGTCAAGACATTCACACAGCAATTGAGTTTTTTAGGGCTCAGTTAAAAGTAGTTCCAGCAAGCCGCCCTAGTGGTGAGACATATACGCCACAGGTCTCTGCAGGTGCCAGGTGATTGGGTCAAAAATGCAATCTACCCACTCTCATATGTAAACATCACTTTCAAAAGGAGGAGCACAGTAGTACAGATACATGTACAAAGCCGCAAGTTCATACTTGTTGTATTCTGTTGTTACTGAATAAAATTATGCACACCTCTGTTTCAGCAGGAGCAAACAGGAATTCGACCATGTCAAAAATAATTGCCATTTCAAACCTTATGAACATTCTTGAGCATGTCAATTCACCTCCAAAAAATATTTTACTAGCTTAGAATTAACTGAAAACAATGAAAACCAGGAAAACATTCTGATAAGCCCGTCAACCGGCTACTCACTTTTTGTAATCAAACTGCAGCTTGCTCATGATGCCATCTAACTGTTGCATTCTTATCAGCCATAACTGCCAAAATATGGAATAAATTAACAATCCCACCAGCATACTGAAGCCTGTAATGTCCTGTGACAATTAGATGTAATGTCAGCAGAGAACAGCATCTTTCAGCACGGGTTCAAAGGGCACAAAGTATAACTGACCAATCATTCGAGTGAAGACTACTCCTTCCTGTCAGAGTGCACAGAACAGAAGACCCAAGCGCAGATTCATTTAAGTCTTTAATCAGGCAGGCCAAAGTGTCCAGTGGAGCTGGTGGCAAAGTCGGGTTCACAGGTGGGTCCGTTAACAAGGGCTGAGGAACAGACGTAGTTTAGTTCAGGCAGAGGTCAGTACACGGGTAACTCAGGATCAAAATGGGGGAATAAGGAACACTAGGAAGCCACAAACCATAATGAACTGACAAAGGGCACACGAAACACAGGTGTATATATATACACCAGACAGGGGAGGAAATAACGGTAAACAGGTTAACGACATTAGGGGAGGCAGGTAATCACACTGACGGAGAAGCACAGGAGGGTAGGGAGTGAAGACACCTGAAACGGAGACAAGGCAGTGAGTTTCAAAATAAAACAGGAAGTGGCACATAAACTGACAGAATGTGACACTTCCCACCTACTCCAATTTGATCGACGACGGTTTCATTCAAAAGTAGAGCTTCTAAGCTTTGGATCGACACCTTGCTTGCGCAATTCGGCCGATCCGTAATGGAGATATGATGCCAGAAGCTGGAGTGACCAATGGGGACATGGGGTGGATTTTTTTCAGCATTTAGTTGAGAGTTGGGTGAATTCCACTGCCACCTAAGATGAGATAATAATTTATTTTGCCAGATCACATGCAATTCCACAATGTTACCACACGCAATTTGAAATTCTTCTTGCACCCCCTCTTGCATATCACACACACAAACACATGCATTACAGAGGGGGTGCATGACCTCCAGTTTTCAGGTGAGTCCCCTATGGACTGAGCTACTGCCGCCCCATTGAGAAAAAATAATCCTTTATTTGTCCCACAACGGGCAAATTCACATTGTTACAGCAGCAAAGTGGATAGTGCAAAACAATAAAGGACATTAAAATCAAATAAGCTTAACAAAAGTTCAGAGCCTAACCAAAGTACAACAATACAACTAAGCAAGTGTTGCACATCTGGGAGATTGCACGTGTGATCATTAGACGGGGTTTACTGGTAGAGGTGCTGATTGAATAGTCTGATTGCTGCAGGAAGGAAAGACTTGCGGTGTCTCTCCATGAGACACCGCGGTGAAGCAGCCTGTCCCTGAATGAGCTGCACAGGGGTGTTAGAAACTCCTGTAAGCTTGGCCATCATCCTCCTGTCCCCCGCCAACTCCAGAGTCCAGAGGGCAGCCCAGGACAGAGCTTGCCTTCTTCACCAGCTTGTTCAGTCTCTTCCTTGGGGGCGGCAGTAGCTCAGTCCATAGGGATTCAGCTGGTGAGTTGCCAGTTTGTCGCCAGGGCACTGCCGAGGTGCCCCTGAGCAAGGCACCGAACCCCCAACTGCTCCACGGGCGCCGTAGAGTGGCTGCCCTCTGTAGTGCTTTTTGTGTGTGTGATATGTAGGGGGTGCAAGACTGTCAATTGTATGTGATTGCCGTGAATTGCATGCAAAATGACAAGAATAAAGTATCTTAAATCTTAAATCCTGTCAGTGGCTGAGATGTTCTGACTGTTCCATAAAAGATGTCTAATGCACCTGCCACTCCCCTGCCACTCATGCGGCGCCATCTTGGATGACTGACTTTGATGACAGTATGGTGCACCTATGGTATGATGCAGGGAAAGAGCTTTGCTTGGGAGGTGGAGCCTCAATCATTACCACAATATAGAACCAAAAAAGAAACCTACTGCATACCTGAATAAGGGACTTCAGGCTGCTTTTGCCTCTACTTTGTAGTCAAGCATTTAGACTACTACTAAGAGCTACTGACATTAGTGGAGAGAGCTGATAAGTGACAAAGCTACTTAAATGAGTGGCCATTTGCATTTAAATTAGTGCTATTCAATGGAGTTTGGGAGAAATCTGTTTTAAACTCACAGAGAAGAAATGGCAGCATACGAGAATATGGTGCTACCTAAAGATAACAAATTATATGCAATGAAATAACAGCTCTCAAAATTATGCTTGAACATGTATGAAATTCAGAGGAGATTTGGTGTCATGTATGTATGTCTATATATTGAGTATTTTCATATTGTTGAATTCAGAGAAGTGCTTCCTATTTGGCATGATATTCAGTCATTGTGAATGTCCCTAGTAATCCCAGCTGATGTCTATCTTCCCCTCTGCATCTGGTGACTGCTTTGAATGCTTTATTGCACCTCTGTATAATCCCACTGGAAGTTCCTCTTGCACACCCAGCCATTCGTGGAGAGGGAATCTCTCTTGGAATTACATCCCCCGAGGTTTCCTCCTTTTTTCTTTATACATTAAAGTTTTCTCTGGAGTGTTTCTGGTCTTCCAAGAGAGCTTTGGGCGGGGTCGGAAATTTGCGAAGTCGTTGTGGGCCTGTAAAGCCCTTTGACATTGTATGTGATATTGGGCTATACAAATAAAGCTGACTTGATTTGACAATTGATCTGGTGTCCGACCTGTACACAAATAACAGATGATTTTGCCATTTCTTTTATAGCCCAATTATATTTATGTAGTTTCACCTCTTCTCAATCTTTCTTCCTTCTATTCCTGAGGCATTACGTAGGCGAATTCAGCAGAAAGGCTTCTGTTCTGGATTAAGCAACATTGTAGTTACTCCAGAGGCAGAAATCACAGCCTATTTTATGAGGAGCGGATTCATTTTATTGTAAAAAGCTTAGATACTGTTATGCTACGAATACATTGAGCTGTGCCTATTTATTCCCTTTGTATGGGAGAGCCAATGTACACACCCAGAGCTGCTTTGCTGGTTATCCAATGTCAAATAATCAGTTTGAACAAAGTCTCTCATTGCTGTAAATATTAGATTCATGTGGGCCAGTATTGACAGTGACATATGAGCCCTGGTTGTTTTTGTGAGGTTCCACAGTCAGAGCAGAGTATAAAGGGGGGTGAGCCACATTAACCCACCCTGAAGCTGCAACACCCCTCCTCTGTTTCTCTGCCCTCCATTCTTGGCAGGCACACTAGGGAAATGTTGGAGAATCTGCCTTCAAAGGATTTTAACACATACCTGTACCACAGTACATCAAAGTGAATCCATCAGTTATAGTTTGAGTAACACGTTTTCATATGCGTTAACCAGCCCAGACCTATACACCACAACCCGAATGTTTAACTGCAGACTTGTGTACAGCTGCGCTTGATGTCATGTTAAAGAAATCTGGGCACAGTGCAAGAGCACATCAATTAGCTTGTCAGATTGTTTTTGACTGGCTTTGATTTTGCTTTTATCCTACTCTGTCGCCTGGTAAGAGTGAGGCGAGGCTCTTATCATGCGATGGAAATGGAAATCAGGTCTCGGCCCACAGTACAATTGCATGGGAGGCTCTTTGAGAGGGGCATAAAAAGAATACACTTTATCAATCCCCAGTAAGTGGGTTTCAAGGACAAGTCCAATAATACTTCAGCGGCACATTAAGAATGCAATGATTGGATTAATGCAGACAGATTGTTTCAGTTTTACTCCACAAGGACCTCAATCCGAGCATAATTTTAGTTCTCTTTAATGATTACTAGGTTTGATTCAACTGCACATTTTTGGACTTGATTGACTTGAAATCGAATGAGTTACATTAAGGAAAGTATGATGATTAGATTTACATTTTTGTCTAATAGCAAAAGGTGCAGAATTCCCTGTGCCTAAATTTTGTTACTGATGAATCCAAGCCAAAAGTTGGATTCAGATCACTGTGACACAGATGTATAATGTTTACAGTAAACATACAGATGCATGGAAGCACAAACATGCCTGATATGAATTCTCTCACAAAACTCAAGGAACTCCTGGGGCTCCATGGTAAAATAACAAATATCCTAATATGTAAAATATGTGTTTATTCTCTGAATCAAGCCTCTTCCCCTCACCACTAACCCACTTCCTGAAATAGATCTGCTTCATTCACTCTCTGAAGTGCTCCAAAGAGAAAAGCGCTTCTGGCTGCCCATGTCCTACATAATGTAATTATGTAAACCAAACCAAGAGAAACAACCCATGCACCACGACACAGACAACCACGCAATCAATGGCAGAAAATCACTGAGACTGGTAGAAACGCAATTGCATTAAAGCTATGGTATGGATTTTTTGGTCCTGAGCATACATTAATACATTTATAATATTCCCTGTGTTAATCAGAGATGTAATCATTAGGTTTCACTTAGGAAATGGCTCAAGATCAACTGTCAACTGTGTCTAAATTAACAGCAGATTGCGATTTGAAACTAAAATGATAATTTGTTGTCATTTGTTGCATCAGGTCTCCTGTTTTGCCCTTTGAAACCCCTGCACATTGTTCTTTGGGTGCAGATGAAGCACCGCCATGTTATTCAGTCTTCGGTGATGTACTGCGACATAAAATATCTTCTTACATACATGTATCACACTCTATGTCACGAGTTTAAATTGAAGATTAAATGGTGGAGAGCACATCCACAAGAGCTGAGCTAAGGTAAGAGAAAGAGAAGGAACAATTGGGATTTATGAAAGAGTGGAAGAAAAGCTTTGCGTGTCTCTTCAATAGTGCTGTGTGTCTGTCTCATTAAAAAGGAACAGGCTTGTCTCTCACACATCGGTGTGACATACATTGATTGTATTGACAATCACTTGGGGATTACTTGTGCCATTATAGGGTGGTGCAATCTGTAAAAGGGCACATCACTCATTTGCTTTGTTTTGTGTTTTGTTTTCGACTGAAGTGTGAGGTGATGCACACACACACACACACACACACACACACACACACACACACACACACACACACCTTTAACTCCACCATGAGAGCCCATTGGTACGATTAAAGCCATGAGCATTTTCCACAGCTAAGCCTGTCAGGTCAGTGTAGACCCACATAAAGAGAAGTGAAAGCAATTTCTCACCATTAAGCCCTGTTTTTGACACATTACATGTCCACTTATCAGATCACATTGGAGCCATAGCCTCACATCTTCTACATGAAAAGGTTTGGTGCTTTATCGAAAATGTTGCCTTTTGTTCTAATGTGTCATTAAGGTCATTTTAAACACTGTTGTTTCTTAAAAGCATCCTACGGAGTGTTTATTGTGAACAAACACCAGTTTGATTTCTCACATGGTGGTGGATGAATTCCCCACTTCATTAAACAGTTGCAAAGCATTTTATGGAATGTTTTGCAATCTTCTTCTTCATCTATTATATTGGCGTGTTGTTACCTTTTATGGTACATTACTGCCACCAACTGTCAATATTCATTAATGCAGTCAGCACAGACATGTAATCATGTAATTTCTGAGGTGAATCCTCATGTATGTACCTGAAGAACACAAGATACAGAAAGTACAATGTCTCTGCACTGTACCACTACTACTCACTCTATGGGGTACTAAACAAGCTCCACAGGCACCCTTTCAGAGTGATGGATGATGGGATGTTTGGCAATGTGCCTGCTTAATTGATCGGTGTGTCAGTTTATCACTGTAAATGTGGTGGTTGCCACTTTCTCATCCTAACTCAGCACCACAGAGACTTCATCCCAAATCAGGATTTTAAGTGGGAAGGAGTAAACCTAAAGTCCATGCTGTCATTCCGAGAACGTATGGGTGACATAAAAGACAATATTTAATGTTGATGTTTTTACAAGTCAGTCCTCCTCGGAACACATGTGAAATTAAATATTATAAGCTCTGTTACTGTTCTACTTTTGGGGTCGGTTACCTCAAACACCAATAAATGTGAAGCTGATGTCTTGTTCTTCTGAGCCCATAAAGTTTCACATAATACATCGGGTTTTATTCATAGATTGTTGAGTTTGTATTGATTTAGCAGGCATGAGGGGTTTCCCTGTTTATAGAGATCATGTATATTTTAGATGGTACCAACTCAGCTTGTGAGTGCCTGATTGTTGTACAGTCAGCAGTACTTTCTCTTCAGTATTGGTGTCCTGACATAACCTTGGCTGCATGACCAGAGGCCATGTTGTTGATTAGAAATGGGTTAAGTGGCAGCTCTCCAAGCTCAGAGGAACTGGGGAATGGCAAAGGAGGCAGCCAATTAATATTTCAACAATACACCCACCGTGACGTGAGATTGACTTTCTCCACTGCTTGCTGTCATGGCATTTATCTTCTCTTGAAAAAGGTATTTCATTTTCATCGCTCACTTTTGCATTCTGAATGAAATTGGTTACAGATTGAAATAGTACTGTGGAAAATTGTCATGAATATGAATAATAGTGAAAGACCACAACGTATTATGACAACACACTTGAGAAGCCAAGTTAGATTTGTCTTTATGTTAGAAGAGGCAATAGCCATACTCAAATTAAACCATTTTATCAACTGAGCTACTATTAAAACAGTTATTACTCAGTGGTTATTGCTTAGTCTTTACTTATCATTACTTACCTAAATATTGTGCATGAAATAAAAGAGGTTTAAAGAAGTTAAAGTATGACAGTCTGTATTTCTCTATCTTGCAAGAAAAATAATTTCTTGATATGTACTTGTACTTGTACCTGTATGGCAACCATGCATACATCTTTGTCTGTAAAACCAAATGTAAACTTTACATTAAAACATCAATTCCACCTGTTCCCAATAGTATGCCAATGGCCTGTTTTTGTTTATCCACTTTATCCACTTGACCAGTCAGCCCAGTGCTACATCAGCTCCATGAATAGGCAAACGGCCTTTTCACTGAGACTTACCAACTCCAAATGATTCTCAAGGGAAATAAAGAACACAGAATAAGCTCTGAAAAGTTGCATTTGACCTTCCACATCACCTCATACACCTTCTCCCCCAGAGGGATGCCACTATGTATGTTCCAAGAATCAGTTTCAATTTGGAAGGCGCCGGGGTCCTGTCATCTCCTGCCTCCTGAGTTTTTCTTTGTTTACATTTTCTTCCTTCCTCTTGCAAACGTCTACATATTACTCATTATTATTATTTTCTTTTACTCTCTTTTAAAAAATTTCTCAAATGTTCATTTACCACATGCTCATTGTTATACGACCAAATGCGGTCTTCAATGAAAATATATAACAAAAATAGAAAGCACAGCCTATATGTGTAGCCTGAGGTGTGAGTGGTGTCTTCCAGGAGGGACAGAGAGAGCCACCTTTGAAGGTGACACCAATCCCTTAATGAGGTGGGAGGGCCCAGACCATAAGGGGTAATCTGGAGAGAGAGAACCAGAGGCAGGCCAACACATATTCCATCCTGAAGCTCCGGGCCATCACACGAGCCGCTTCAGTTTGTGATCTGTGAAGTGCAGCAGAGCAGAATGCTGCTAAGATTGAAAGGAAATGTTGAATGTGACATTTCTTATTGTTTGTATAAATTGGGGTAGGTTGGAACTCATGGCTGGTGTTCATTCTTAAAATTCTTAGGGATCATTAGCCATCAGAACTCTGACTTTTATTATCTTAGATTGACCACATCTTGGCTCTTCGGCCTATGGTGGACCCCCTACCTACGGATGTGTCAGGACCCACATACGTAGGTGTTTGGACCCCATTTTGACAACCACTGATGTTCAGTACCCGGAAACATTGCCCTCCAGTGCCTCTGGATGTGGTTAGGTACCACAGACTGGAACAAGACCGAATCTTTGGAATTCGGGAAGAACCACTGTAAATTCCAAAGCTGGTCCGAGGATCCCTATTGGACGAGGAGGAGGAGGAGGAACAGGGTGATGTTGTTAAGGTAGGTATATTCAGGATTAATTTTATAGAAAATTAGTTAACAACATTTAGTTTGGCAGTTTTGTCATGAATTAGACTTAAATGGCATCTCTGTATATATTGTGTGAAAACAAGACTGCTGTATAGCATCACTGATCCAGAAGGGATGAAGTAAACCTCGTTATTTTGCCATCCATGGTGTTTCCATGAGACAGTGGGAAGGTGATCCTCAATTGGCTGTCAAAAAGTTGTGGAGTTCATTAAAGTTGGATTTGTTTTCACTCTTCCTTGCTCGCTGTAATATTTTGTTGGCATGTTGACAGGTTTATCAGGTGGATGGAAGGCTGAGGAGGGGCATCTTGCCTTGTTTGGCCTTTGTGATTAGTTGACACAAAATGTGAACTGAGGCATGTGGTGAAAACGCTCTGTGTTGTCATGGGAAACACACCAGCTCTGGATAAGGGATTTTCCCTCTGTTTTGCTCTAGTTCTGCAGTCTTCATCTGTTAGAAATATCACAAATGCACATTGAGAATATGTGAAAACCTCAAAGGTACAAATGTATATAAATACACCAGGAAAAGGAAACTTGAGTTGAATCTCCAAATATGTTGTTTTTTTGGTATTCGAACCAAATACAAAGTAAAGTATAATCTAGTCTTTGAAATGATTAAACATGTATCTGTGCTGGTAGCGTAGAGACATTAGGCCATCTGGGTGCTGGAAAAGTTTGTTGATATGTATGAAATTGGGGATTGTTGGGACCAGTCATATACAATAATACAAAGAGATTAAGTTATAAGTTGTGAATTTACATAATGTAAACAAACACCGTGATGATAGCACATAGTAGCTATCATTAATGATTTTGTCACAGAAAATGGTTTGTGTCATACTTTAATGATATGAATATAAATACATACATAAGCATTTTTCTTCAAGTTGGGTTATCAGAATTCTTCAAGTGAGGCAAAAAGGCCTCTTCATTTGGATATACAGTATAACCTAAATTTCTGGTTGGTTGGATAAGTACATCTCATTCTGGTCCTGTGTCTGCTGGCCTATCTTCCAGTAGTTCAGCCCCTTCCAACAGCATGCCATGCGCTCCAATGCAGTTCTGGTGCCTTTTCTGTGTCATGCCCCACTTGGCAGAAGAGACCATGTTTTTGCTTCTAGTTTGAGGTCATACTAGGTTACAGTATTTCTTTAACCTCTGCAAATGTGCCTTTTTCAAACCTACTGCATTTTACACGCAGATGCCCTCTGTTTGGTCCTGTAATACCACTGCTGAACCTTGCATGTTTTTTTTCAACTCATCCTTGGAAAGATAGGAAGGTTTTTTTCAATTCAAATCAAGTCAAATCAAATTTATTTGTATGGCCCGATGTCACATACAATGTCTCAAAGGGATTTACAGGCCCACAACAGCAGACAGCTGCCAACACAACCCAGCGCTCTCTACCCTCTAACCTAAATGTATAAGAATAAGGAAGAGACAATTAGAAGAGGAATTCCCTTTCTTTTAACGAGGTGTACAATAAGAACCACAGGTGTGGAAAAATACAGTACGACACCCACCCAAAAGGCAGAGACACCCAAAGAGCTGCTGGGGTGGGGAGCCTTCTAGGACACAGCAGCCAGGAGAACTGGAAAGCAGCCAGTCTAAGAGCCCAAACACTCAAGAGTGTGGTTGCCCCACAGGCCAGAGCATTGGTTAGCCAGAGCACAGGAGAGAGAATGTGATCCAAGTGATATAAGACAATCTAGTCAGGAGGGAGAGAATAGTTAGAAAAGGTGCAAAAAATAAAAGTGGAAAATCAGCTGCTGTGCCAACTGCTCTGACTCTTCTCACACTGCCATTGACCAGCTAAGGCTAAGTCTCACCAAACCTTGGTTAAGCCTTTCTAAGCCTAAACTAAATTTAGGTTAGCTAATCACTTTCCTGCAAAAACAGACTGGGTTCACATCCTATGTGTCAGCATTTGAAGTGTAGTGACAAAAGGTACTTGGTTTTTGAGATAGTGAGCAGACCTTAAAATCAGCCCTGGCATGGACAGGAAGCCAGTGTAACAAAGCTAGATCTTGAGTGATATGTTCAAATGTATGGGTTATATTTAGGACGGTGTTGCAGTGTTTTGAACAAGCTGGAGTTTTTTAGGAGCAGTGGAGCTCAGGTGAAGATTTTCTAATGAACAAAAGGGGGGCCCTGCAGAAAAAGTTTGGGAACCACTGTGTGAAGGTTTAATTCAGAATTTCATGAAGTCTCGCAATAAGCGTTGTGTTGTGATCAGAGAGCTGCTCATCAAATTTATACAATTATAACATCATTGTTAGGCGAATGGATAGTTCACTGTTGAGATATTACAATTTCAGATGACAGATGTAAGATTTAAAGATTGTGTAAGATCTTGGTGACCTGTTAGCATAACATGGTGTATAAGATACAGTCATGAGCAGAGCAGAGTCTCATCTGCATTAGAATGGATCTATGCCAAAACTATGAAATTGACTTCCAAGTAAAGCGTGTAAACTGAAAAGAGTGTACTGAATGTTTTAGGCGTTTTCACTTTAATGTGAATTCAGTTTAACTCCTGACATCATTTAGTTTAGCTCGTTCCACACAAAGTGCTGTATCTAACCACATTTTGTCCACATTTGCAGTCACTTACTGTGCGAGAAAATTAACCATTTGTCAACCTGATGGTGGCGCTATAACAACAACGGCGAAGTTTGTGTCCAATACTACCTGTCAATGTAGAATAGTAATTATTTTCCCTCTCCAATCCTTGTGATGTTCTGCATCGATCCCATGTAGACACCCATTTGTAGCCACAAGCAGATTTTCCACAATTTTGAAGCACGGGTGTAGTATCTCTCTGAGTGCATTTGTAGATTGTTTTCTAACTGTTGTGTTTTTGTGTGATATAGATGTACTCTTTCTGGGGAGTTTACCACACCACATTTCCCTACACATACTGTCAGCATCTCTTTGAATCTTACATCACTGAATAACTTACAAGGATTTCTGATCCTGTGAGCCATTTAGCTCCATCACTTTCCATCTCTCTCTGCTCTACATACAACTGATTAGCTTATGTTTTGTTTTTCCCAAACTGCATGGAGCTACTGCCTTTCTGTTTCCATGCTCTCCTCGTCTTTCTATGTAGGGCAGCCCATGGATCAGCTGACATCCCCATCCTCCCACATGCCCACACAATCTTGTTAAAGCATGCAGTTAATCTGAAGAGGAAAAGGACTCTTCTTCACAGGCAAGACGGTCTTTCATTGCTCTATTGTATTGTCTGCGTCACACTGTCGCACAAATAAGGGATTCATCCAAAACTCAGGTGCTTGGAAGAAGCTGCGCCCTAATATGGGCTCTGCATGATGTCATTTGCGTTGGAATGGCTTTGTAAATTGGGTATTATCTAGCACTCTAGGAGTATAGACATTATTATTTTGTTGGCGAATTAACATCTCCATGGGAACTCTCCATTAATTTTTCTCTTCTCTCTCTTAAAAGTTGGCTCCAGCATCAATAATTTACACCAAAGTGCTGCTAGAAGGAGGTAACAAAGAAAATACAGCAATGTGCTCAGAAAAATCCTCTGAAAGAAGATGTTGCTTTTTTAGGAAACTGTTTTTACAGTCTCCTGTTCATGCATACACACACACACACACACCAGAGGAAACAGAATATGGCAGGTTTCTCTACATTCACATTACAAGCTGAATTTTGCCCTTATGTGACACAGTCGGAATTTCTGAGCAATGTGATCAAACCAATTCTGATTTCTTCATATTAGATTGCATATTTGGCCCTCGATCTGATTCATATCCAACGTCTGCCTTTGAATCCACTGTGCGTACGCTGCACACGAGCTGTCACCATCATTCAGTGTGGCCACCTTGTTTAGACAACAATAAGTACAAGGGCTTCTGGAGAGACAAGGAGATGGTAAATTTTGTAGATATATACGGAAAAGCCTCAAAATAAGCTAAGCATCTTGCAAACCAAGAAATGGCAGAGTGGGGTTTCATTGTCAAGGCCTGAAGTGTGAACATATTTTTTCTCTCTGTGTCTTTATGTCTATCTTTCTTTCATTGTGAGCTGATTGGAAACAGGAGCCCCACCTCGCTTAGCGCTTTTCTGTTATCACCTTGCAGGCTGGCTAAAGTGTAGCAATCCGATAGACAGAGATACAGAGCAGTGTGACAACAGCTTCTGAGTGAATTGCCACTTTCTGCTATTGCCACTCTTCATCCCTACCCTGTTTGACATATTGTGAGAGACACAGAGTGAGAGAGGGTCATCCATAAATGCAAGAGGGCTGTATCTCAACCCCTTGTTTGACAGGAGAGATATTGTCTGAGTGTAAGGGGATTCTACTCTATGGTGAGGCCGAAAACCTTAGGACCCCAGGTGTCGCTCAAACATCTCCCTGTTCTTCCAGGCTTTTGAAGAGCCGGTTTACCTTGTGAGCTATTGGAAGGAGAGCAAAAAAGCTCCTCAAATTTCTCAGAAGTGGGAGGGGTGAGAGCAATTCACGTAGAACCTCAACAACTCCCACATAATCACGAGCATGCTTTTTTAGATAGAATAGAAACAGGTTTCCATGCAATGATGATTGTGCTCAAGAGTAAAACAGACCTTGAAAACATAATGCAAACCTCTTCACTCTCATTCTCCTTGTCACTTTATGTTGTACTTGCATCAGACTGTTAACTGTTTATCTGCTGCTGCGGGGTGTCTCAATGTTTTCTTTTTAATCAAATTTATTGACCACATGCATTAATTTTTCTCCCATCTCACCAAAGAGAACGAAGAGAGATCATATTAAATAACAACAAATCCTCACATTGCGCCCTGCAGGGTTGTATAAGGCTGGTACTATGTTTTACTGCCGCACACTTTTTTTGTGTAGCTGCCATGCATGTTCCAGCCAAATAAATGTTGTGCATTTTTGCTGCTTTGGTTGACTTGGCAACACTGCCATCTCATGGTGATTTGAGTAATAAAGCATCAGTGTGTGTCTTTAAAACATTTTTAGTACAGAAACTTCATTGATTTAGCAAGACATGTAATTAAGGTCTCAATAGTGCTGTGTGATTATGGTAATTCATGTATGATTATAGTCGAGAAAATATTTACCCGCACCCTAACCCTAACATTTTATTTAAAAAGCATATGCACAACATATTGAAACTATTGTACATTTTATCATATGCAGATGCAGGTTGAAACACAATTGTTGCGGTATGAAGCGCAACTTACAGTTACCTGATAATTAGCAAAACATACAGAGAGAAAGAAACAAAGAAAACTTTGTTACACTAGATTTATCCTCCTTTCATAATTTCTATCAAAGGAATTGTATATTTGAATGTCAGAACTTTTCTGTGGGGACTTCCGCTCTTCTCATGTGATCTATTTCCAGTCACTGAACCTCCAAGGGGCTGAGACTCCCAGCTAGACTCCTGAACACGATATGTAAGAGATGGCAGATGGGTTCGATTTCCATTCACTCCCTAAGGGCAGGAGTCATGCCTCACAGCATTTTAAGCTTCTCTATACCTGGACACTTCTCTGATCTCCCGCTCTTTCATTCCCCCTCTTTCTCTCTTCCTCCATCTCTGGATGACAGCTCTGCTTTCCAACACACTCCTCTCTACCCTCCTCCTGCCCCTCCTCCTCCTCACCCACCCCCTGTGTTTGACATCGCATTGCCAGAGCAGCACACTCTGACCCTAATTTCCCGGCCTGCTGCTCACACTGCACCACAAAGATTCGGTAAAGCTCCAATAGGAAGATCAGGATGTTTTTGCATGTGAAGAAGATCATCAACTGGTTGAGGACCTGCTCTTGGATCATTAGGTAGACCCGGTAAAGGAGGAACGGACCGTCTTGGAGTCCCACTGTCAACAGCAAGCTCCACGCCTCACTGGAGCAGCAGGAGGCGAATGGAGATGAAACCCCAAAGCAACATTGACCCTTTGGGTGTCTCGTCTGAGTGAGAACCAGAGGAAACTGCATTAGTGCCCAAGAGAACAGCGCCAAGCCGACGATGACCACCAGGTGGTTGGTTTTTACTTCAGGTTCCTTGAATGTGTCTAAGATGTCCAGGATGTCAGCACCCAGTCCCACATAGACCATCAGTAGCTGGGAGAGTTGGTCACGAGACATGTCCCCTTTGGGCATCAACCAACGACCAAGAACCAGCACTATTAGCATGGTCTGCTCCAGGCCTGCCACCCAGTTCTCTGGTTCCAACTCTCCGATGCCCTGGGTGGAAGAAAAAGATGACGATTAAAGGCTTTCCAGTCTAATTAAGGAATGTTTACAATTGGAGTTTATTTGCTGTTAGAATCAGTTAAATGAATGCAGAAAATCATTTTTATGTGTTATTTTTTGGGAAAATCTCTCTGAGCTCAACTCGTACTGCATATAGACTTTGACCAACACATTCTTTAAGAGCACCAGTTCACAGGCTGAAGCTGTTGTACAGTAACTTCACCCTCATTTAATTCTTGTTGATGATGATATATCACAAATATCCAATATCTGGTTTCAATGTGTCAGGTGTCATTGAATTTGTCTTGGCAGTACCCCTTTACTTTTCACAATATCCCCAAACCACTATGGCTTTGAGCTTCAAAAACTGCTACCCAGCCTGGAGCGCAGCCACAGGCCAGAAAAGGTCCCAAATCCAATATGAAACAAAAAGTACCTAAATCAGGCCAGTAGGAAGAGATATGAGAGAGGTTTTCAAGAAGGACGCTATCTAGACTTTATCTAATGTGTCTATTACAAGTTTCCTGCATCTATTACTTTATCCACCCCTTGCTAGATTTAAATCTTATCTGGTGTCAGGTGCTGCTTTAATGCTGCTGCGTGGAAGCTGAAGTGGGGAGAGCACTTTTGGGTGTAATGCCTACCGCTGTGATGTGAGCCAGCAAATGAAGCTCAGGGCTTGAGGAAAAGTCGACGGGCAGCTTGGAATACACCAGGCTCAATTCTAGAAACCAAATGGAAGGGATGACGGTGCTTAGGTAGAGGAAAACCATGGGGGAGAACCTAAAAAAAGACCCACAAAGGAGAGGAGGAGGGGGTAGATTATTTTCACTGACACAAACTTGGTTCCTTTTTTTTCCAAGGAGGCATAGGATTTCAGACGGGCAATTATTCTCATCATATATGCAAATCCCACTTGACAGCGCAAAGGCTTCTCTATGAAGTGAGAACTTCAAAGTGAGACTGAGAGAGGAATAGCAGGGCCTGAAGAAAGCTCGTGTTTGAGAATGATCACTGCATGTGTGGAGGAGAACTGCAGCTTCTGAATTTGCCACAGCTTTGCTTTTGAAAGAGGAGGGTCTCGCTATCCGTATCCTTTAGGGTTAATAAAGATGCACCACAGCTTTATGTTATCTAATTAAAATTACACGGGAAAAAGCCTGATCTGAAATGACTTGAGTCATGACAGGATGATAGAGAGATCGGGACAGAGACATGGTTGTGAGGTGTGGCGGACATTCTGGGCATAAATTCAGACAGTCAGTGCAATAACCCTGCAGAGGAAAAGATTTGTTTTTGATACACAGTGAGAGAGAGATAGGGCTGAGGGGGGATAACAGTGAATTTTGTTTCTGGCTTCACACAAGCAGCTTCTCCACATATGCTCGATGGGCAGTAAACCCACTTCCAAGGTCAGAAAGTATTGTGCCTGTGGTGTGGATCCAAGATCAAGACTCAAGTCACAAATTTGCTGTCTTGATAAAAACAGAAAAGACTGTGACATCAAGATGATTGAAGAATAGAGATGTGGTGTGTATGGAACAGCAATGATGCCTAAGCCAAATTTCTTTTTGGAGCTCAATAAGGTTGACCTTGACCTTGATTAGTGGTTAGCACTGTCAAAATCTGGTTAAATCTAATATGGGCCTTTCTATGAAAGGTTTCCGTATGCTTCCACTTTGCAGGATTCTTCCCACAGCCCAAAGATGTACAGGTCAAAGGACTTTTTTGTGTTTTCTGCTCTGAAAAGACACTCTTCACAAACGTTTACAGTTAGTCAGTAACGCTGACCACTGCTCACAGAAAACTTCTGGTAATTTCAATTGCAGTGGAAATGTCTTGCAAATTATACTAATTATGCTCAAAATATGCCATTTTTTGTGATGACTATGACTACTGCTGACTAACATGGAAATTATTAATAAAATACCTACATCATATGGGGCGAGATATGTTATATTCACACCTGCATATGTGTGCCAGAACTAAAAAAGCACTCTGCATGAACATACATTTGTGAACCAGGGAGCAGGGCAGAGAGCGTGAGAGGAAGAGAGAGTGAGAGAGAGATGTTTGTCTCCGTTTGTCTGTTGGTTTGAATAAATTTAACTCAATTAACAGTGAAATTTTGCATCTGTCCTGTGCATATTAATCAGCATCTACAGTGTATGTCTAGATCTCATCGCAAACAGCCTCACTGAATGTGTTAAGAGCTTCAAATTAATAAAAGAAAATGTACTACGCTCACGCACCCACACCCTTTAGTGTGTGTGTCTCTCATTTACTGTATGCACTCGAAAAAATGGGGCAGCAAAATTTAAACGTAAATATGCAAAATATGCATAGGTCATGTCAGCTACAAAGAGACCTGATGTCAACTACTGTGGAATATACGTAGAACCATATTCAACAAGGTGTTTGTGTAGGATATAGATGTTACCATTTCCACTCGCCGTTGCGGGTGCACTTTATTGTGACAGCCATTTCCACGGCCAGCAGAGCCACACCTGTGAGCAGTAACCAATAGAGCGGCTCGCCTGTAATGGCCACCACACGCCACACTGTCACCACCCCGTGCACGGCAAACAGGAAGCGGCTCAGCAAAGCTAGCAGGACGTTGAGAAGACGACACATCCTGGACCACAAGCCCACCTATGAGCAGACGTGAGGTGTGAGTGAGATGTTCATATCGGGTTATGATTTAGGAAATTATCTTAAACTACAATCAGTGGGAACTATGTTTGTAGTAGGGGAACAGTATCAATAATAATGGAGGGAACATTTATGAGAATACAGCAATTACAGCACTTACAGCACTAGAACTAAAATTGAAATAAGTCCAAACATAAATATGCATTGGATCAGCACAATTTGTCTGTGTCTCTTGGCACAACATCAACATGAATACCTCAATGAAACCTGAGGGCTGAGTCATAAATCACTGGCTTTGGTTTTGGGAGTAAGATCATCATTCATTCAAGTGAATTAATGAATACTTCTATCCTCTATCCTGTCATCAAGCTGTAAGTGAATGTCGGTAAACATCATAAGGCAAGACTGAACAATGTCAACAACATTTGTTATGATCATAGGGGCAGTATTATGAGCCTGTTACATGTCATATTTGTTTTTCTGGAATTGTCCTTGATGCATCTGCACTTTGGCAACACGCATCAGCAGAATAAAATCCAAAAGAAAGCAGTCAATAAATTGTGATATAACAAAGTATGATAGTTGACACTGTAACTATAACATCTCATTCCAAAACCTAAGAGAAAGTAATAAAAGAGAAGGTCTTAAAAAATCTTTTTTGAGATGCATTTTTTTTCAATACGTGAACATTTTTTCACTTGTTGAGAAAGAGAAAATTCTCAAGTGCTTTATTTTGTTAAATCCTAATGTAGCTTTCATAATGCTGTGTAATTACATTAATATGATAGTAAAGTAAGTGCAAAAATTGCTGTAAGGCTCAGTGCTGTTATACATTATGTTACACCCACTCCAATCACCAGGGGCAACAACTTATTTACTTTTTCATTTATTTTACACTTATCTATCTCATGAATTCATGTTCATATATGTAACATGAATATATATGTAAATATTCATGTTATATATGTAGACATTAGTTGTTTTTGTTGTCGTTATTATATTTCATTGGTTATCGCATTCTATGGCTTATTTTCCTAACTTTTATCTGTGTGGGAATTGCGCTAACAGCAGAGTCAGCACGGCGCAACAGTCAGTTTGCTTCATTTTTTCATTGGAAATGCAAATCACATGTACCTGTATATCATGTTAAACCACCAAGAACAGTAAGACTGTACTAGTCCTTGAATGCCACACTTCCTCAAACATGCCTCATGAAGTATGATGTCACTTACAGACCTTTAAGATGGACTCCCTGCTAAGAATTGCTGAACCTTCTGTGTATTTCCCGGTTAGTTCTCAGATGTGAAAAAGAAAACGACACGCAAAAAGCTTGTGTCTCTGTGTGTTTGTCTTTCAAACAACAGTAGCCTCTGCCTCTGAATGAATGTGAGGGGTACCCACTCACTGAGTAGGCATGACCAAGGAGCCTGTATCCTTGTGTCAACTAAGTAGTGTGTGTGTGTGTGTGTGTGTGTGTGTGTGTGTGTGTGTGTGTGTGTGTGTGTGTGTGTGTCCATACCCCTGGTGCCACTGCAAGTGAAGGCCGCAAGATAACGTTTCCTGTCCATTGCACTGACATCTTCATCGCCATCCTTCATGATGTCATCTTTCTTAGCCCAGAACAAAGTTATCTCCTGGGGAGAAGTCCAGCTGTCATGGTCCCCACTGCAAGAACGCCCCGGCCTGCCCTGCTCCCACCCATGCCTGCTGTGCCTCTGCGCTGCTCGGCCTGATAACAGCCTCACTTTCTGGCCCCTGCACTGCACTGTGACAAATGTAGACGGATAAGACAGAGCCGATGGGTGTGTTAGAAATCAGTAAGGGTATCCATTTAAGTATAAATGTAGGCCATTCTTGGGCCTATATACACTGTGTATATATATATATACAGCCCTTTTAGTTGGAATTGAAAAAAAGATTTTAAATAATACATTTTATATATACTATACTATATATATAGCGAGAGAGAGAGAGAGAGAGAGATAGAGAGAGAGAGTATAGCATAGAGGCATAGCGCATATATACATATATACACTGTTGCCCATAAAGTTTGAATAAACAATCACTCCAATTTAACGGGCGACAGAGTATATATTTATATATATAGAGAGAGAGAGAGAGAGAGAATGAAAAAATGTGTGTCAGCAGGTAATTAGGAACCGGAGTGAACAATAATCAAAATGTCTCTTTTTGCAGGAGAGTGATTAGCTTAGATAGTTGCCATAGTTGGTCAGTGGTAGTGTGAGCATAGTCAGGAGACGGCAGCAGCAGATTCTCTCTTTCTCTTACTTTTCTCTTTTTCTCAACTCTCCCAATGTCTCATATTATCAGCCGTTCAGGCTCCCTCGGCTGTTTTGCAGTTCTCCTTGCTGCTCTGCTGTCTCCATGCCAGAAGGCTCCCCACCCCAGCAGGTCGTTGAGTGGGTCAACCAAAATTCATCCACTATCCTGACATGCTCTCTCTCTCTCTCTCTCTCTCTCTCTCTCTCTCTCTCTCTCTCTCTCTCTCTCTCTCTCTCACACTTGCTCGATCGCTTGCTCCCTCGCTTTCTTTCTCGCTGTCTTATTCCTTTTCGCTCTTTCTCGGGATTCATCTTATTATTATTATTTCATCCATCTCTGTTCTCTCTTTCCATCTCTCTCTCCGGACTCATGTTATTATAATTATTAATCTTTTCCTGTAGTCCTGTGTTTTTGCTGTATTATAGTATTTTCCCTCCTGCAGTTCCTATTGCACACCTGGCGGTTTGATGAGAAGGAGAAGCCCTTTGAATTGCCATTCTCAAGATTTCTTCTTTTTCCTTATACATTAAGGTCTTAAGTGTAAGTTCCACAGGGGTCTATTCTTTGGCGTGTTATCCTCAACATCTACATGCTTCAACATCTACATGCTCCCCCTTGCTCAGATACTAAAAAGCCCATCACTCCACTGCTCAGATCACTGCACTGGTTGCCTGTATGTCAGAGGATTGAGTTCAACATATTCCTACTTGTCTATATAGCACAAGACTAATGGTCTAGCGGTCAAAGTATAACGGTGGGCTGCTTGTGCCTTAAGAAGCTTCCAGACACCTCAGATTGCCTGGGACAGGTTTACCCACTGTTCCAAAGGTCAGAACTAAACACGGTGAGCAGCTTTTAGTTTCTACGCTATGGAACAAAAAGAATATCAGAGATCTGCCCCAACTCACAGCTTGTTGAACTCGAGAATTAAAACTTTCCTGTTTGCTGAAGCATTTGAATAAATCGTGGACAATTTAGTCATTCACTGCCACTGCTTTACCTAAAGGTGTTCAGTTCTCTATTTGGTTTATTGCATTTATTCTGTTTTATAGATTATGACAATGTTTTCCATTTCATCGTTTTTTTCACAATTTGATTTGTGCCCTTGTCAAGTACTTTGAATTGCCTTTGTGTCTGAAGTGTGGTATAGAAATAAATTTGCCTTGTCTTTCCTTAATGTTACATAACTGGCATTAAGGAAACACAGTTATTCTCCAATAGCTTAGAAACCTTTGAAAGAGATGTGATTTTGGTTGTCACCATAGGTTAGGAACCAAGGAGGCCAGACAGATGTGTCATTACGTTTGTTGAGTATTACTAGTACAGCTTCTCTTTAGGACAGTCTGGTAGGACTGCATTACTTGCTCAGCAAGTACATTCTGGGTTTAAATCCTTATGCTAGCTATGGCCCTTTCTGTGTGGGGTTTCACATGTTTTCCCCAGAAGTCAGCATGGGGCAGAGCAAGAACATCACCACAGCACTGTCGTATCATTACACCAAAAGGTCCAAGCACAAAGAGCTGTTGTTTTTGCTCAGATATTTATTATTATTATTATTGACCTAATAATTGACCTGAAAGGGATTATGCAGCCTGAACGTTGCCATGTGCAAATGTGAAATTTGGAGACAAACATCACGCTTGACAACCATTAGGGGGCGCTATAGTGAAGGCAACGCAGAATGGTTTATAACTAGCAAATTTGAAGGCTCATATCTAAACTGTCCATAAAATGATATTTTTCAACTCACAATGACTGCCGTGGTTGTATTCAGGGCAGCTCTGAATTGTGGGAAATTTCAAGTCTCACATGTTAACAATATTTCTTGGTCAAAATTGAAGACTTGAAATTCTCCAAAATGCTACGACAAAAGTGTTTTATTTTGTGACAGTGTGTCGTCAGAGTTGCCCTGAATGGTACAGTAAAAGTACTTGTACCTCAAACATCAGACATCGAGCCATTTCAATGTAAAAATGTGTGTTACCAGTTTATTTTGAGTAATCTCTTGTCTATCCTAGCGCTTAATTCTCCAGGTTCCGTTTCAATGCATTTACCATAAAGGCAAGAAAACGTGTGCACTCTAAATGTAGGTGTAGTTGATTTGACCGCAGAGTTTCAAATGATGGCTGGCTTACGCAGTAACTTAAATTGAAGGTAAATACAAATCTATTCCAAGACATAGATTTAATATTTTTTCTGCACTGCAAGTCATTTTGTATGTACTAAGGAAATGAAGCTTAATTCTATGACATTGGATTTGATTGCGAAAGCTTGAAGATGTCTTGTCATTTAAGGGGCTTCTTCAGTTCAGAGTGGATAACAGGATCCCAAGATTCTAACGTCTGTGTAGTTGTTGTGAACAACTGTTGTGGAGTCATCTTTCTGCTGTAATGTTGTTTGTTAGAGGTGAAATGAGGGGACAGATTTAAGAACACCTTTGACATGGGTTTTCAGCGATGTAGTATACCTTCTTCATATTTGTTTTGTAGAGAGAGAGATAGAGAGTAAGAGAGAATAAACAACCTCATAAATTCATATCATGATGTGTTCCTGTCAACTGTACATTTATGTCCACTTCTTTGGTAGCTATAACAATGAGCTTTATCCATTTGAAACTAAATTAAGCGCCACAGTATAGAAGAGTGTATGTTACCCGTGTTGTGTAGATCGGTCTGTAGCTTGACAATACAGTATACAGACTCCCTGTACTCCTCTACTTCCAGAATCAACTTTATGTTGTCCATCTTCAACAGTTTCTCACTGTTATGGTTTGTTGTCCCTTTCAATGCTGTTCCTGTGTCTGACTTCCTGCATTTGCGTGTGGTGCCCCGAAGAAAAAAATACCTGACACCAGGTGCTTCTGGGGAGCTGGCGCTCCTTGGTGTGTCAAGTGTAAACAGTCACATTGGTGAAATGAAAATAACTGTGCATCAGGACGCTTTGTGGTTATTCACAGCACTCCCGTGTCCGGTGTGGCCACAATCCATCACAACTTCAGCGGTGCAACACTACACGGTGCTTCAACTTCCGGTGTGGCCTCTTCAAACTTGCTTGCAAACCTAGAATTTAAATGAATTCTACCTCTTTTTCAGCAAGGGTAAATATTTGCCATTGGAGTTTATAAAGCATTGGCAAACCCTTAATCATTCCTCTGGTACTACCATCATGTTAAAATTCAATATTTATAAACAATTCAGGAACTGGTCCCAGGAAGATTAATCCTAAAATTTTGGTGGCCATCGTCATTATCTTTAACACTAAGTACAAGGGAACATTTGAAGGAAGGAGAGAGACAAGCAAGTCGTGGAAGAAGTCCTTTAATGGTGAGGAAACAGGCAGAACCGGCAGGAGGAGATAAGACAATCCAGATGGTGTCCTAAACAAAAAATGAATTGGAAAAACGGGTGGAGGACGAAAGGGGGTGGGGTGAAGCTATGGTGGGGATGAGGTTGATTGAGTTATCAGCCATGCAGAATAGTTGTACCCCTCATCTTGTTATCCTGTTTTTCGGGGGTGGTGCTTTGCTTGCGAAGATAACAGGCAGTCCTTTCCAGATTGTGGCTTTGAGTTAGCTGTAATCTAATTAAAGTTGTTTGTGTTAGATGTGAGCAGGTATACAAGCTGGATGATTTCTAATAGTGTCCTGTGGTGAGTCAGTGGTGGAATGAAGAATTCTAGCTTGTTTATTTAGCTATGGATGGTGTTGGGAATTTTGGGAATTTCGTGAGAAGTGAGCCTCCAACAGGCAGCAAAGTCCTTTCCATATTTGTGGATCTATACTTAAATATGCAAAGTCTTGTTAACACTTTTTAAACTCTTAACTACTTCCATTAATTATCATCTTTCCATATTCATGGCCATTACACTTCATTTCGTCTGAAGTTTGTACAGTGGCCTGCAGTATATTTAGCTGTACCAGTCTTCTGGAGTTTAAATTGGCACAGCTCCAACAGTTTCTTTTATGTACAGCCTGGGGTGGCATCAATTCAGCGTCCTGCTGCCTACATCTCACATGGTGTATGCCACCCAGTAGATTACGTTGACCACGGCAAAAGTAAATGGGAACACAGCCCTGGCGTAGATGTCGATGGTGTCAGCATCGATGGGCTTGCAGATGCACCTGGAGCAGCACTTCTTTTCCTCCTCACTCTCATCTGGCTGCCGGGACCTTCTTCTTCTCGGCTCAACCTCTTCACTGCCACCCTCCCCAGGAATATCACTAGCAGAGCGTTGCGCCCGGCCATGACGGTTGGAAATCACAACTCCCTGATTCATGCCTGTGACCGACAGTGAAAACAGAACCATGGCCTGCTTGCCATTCTTCACTATGGACTGTAAAGAGACAAAGAGACAGAAAGTGTGAACTTCTAGTCCTGAGTGAGCATCAAACATTCATCACATTTTTTGGCCTTTTGGATGAGCAGATGACATTGATCAGAAGTGGCTTATACACAAGTATGAACAATTTATTCACACTGAGTCTATCTGTAACTTTCTTTAGTCGCCTTTTATCATCAAGAACATGGCCAGAGGTCAACCATTTCTCTCTCAAGCCAACACAGATGCATGCTTTCATTACCAGCAGGATTCACAATTGCAACCATTGTTACAGATTTGAATCCCAATTCAGATTAATGCTACATCCTATATTTTCATAGCCTCTTGTTGCACCTTGGACATGTGTACCAATGATCGCTGCTACATCATTTATAATGATAATAAAAAATTGTCACTTATACGTGAAGGTACAAATGTATCTGTATCTTCTAAGTAATCATACCAAATATATGGGTCATAAAAGAAACAATAAACAAACAACAGTATACAATAACTCATCATATCAGTGAGTCTGATTGACTTTAAATTCTACCAAATTGCTGTTTGTGCAAAACCTTTATATTCACAGACAGTATTAATCAAATAAAAAGGTTCATTTGAAGCTGCACCTCAGAAATATGAGGATCAACAGGAAAGGGAATAGACAGTATAATGAGCTCTCTCACTCCCTGTGGGGAAATCCTCTATTTTCCAGCCCTTCTCCAGTGCCAAATTATATCCTTGCTCAAGGTCACTTCAGCAGGAAACAGGGTTGAATCTGGTTCTCTGGTTGAGGTGTGCTCATTACTCATCACAGCCCATTGCTTCCCTGTACTTTGTTATGTGATGCTGCCTAATGGGTCCATAATGGGAATGGTGTCTCACCTCAGAGCTGAGCTTGTTGGCCTTCACCTTGGCCTTCTCTTTCAGTCGGTAGTCAGCGTTATAATGAGCAAAGGCATACTCAATGAGTGCCGCAAAGACAAACACATAACAGATCCAGAAGTAGACATCTAATGCCTTGATGGCTGATGCCCGTGGCAGGGATGAACGGGCGCTGACCATCAGGGTGGTCATGGTAAGAACGGTTGTGATCCCTGTGAAGGATAGAGATAGACAATAAAAGTTAGGGTTATGTGGACTCATAATGTTGTATGTGGATTCAAGTTATAAACCGATCAAATTTGTACTCAAGATTTTTAAACAGAGGGTAAAAATACACACTATAAGAAATACAAAGAAAACAATATAATCAAAACATTTATGAAACAAAATTGTGTAAAACTAAATTAAGTAACAACAAATGAAAAAAGAAGTCATCACTAAAAATGAATATGAATAATAATACTAATCAATTCCTTACAACTCAGTGTCATCATCATCATCTTTTGTTATCAAAAGCAAAGCATACATGGGTGGTATTAGGATCATCTCATATTAAGAGGTCTATATAATGTATGTAGGTAACCAGTGTCCTCTCCAATTATGCTACACATGTAATAGACAAGCCGCTTTGGTTTCATGATATTATAAGTTTTAATAAAATTCGAAAGCTTAATTTGCAAAAACAGATGACTCAGTTTTTATTTAAAGGTAAAAGAAATGTGTTTTTGTTTTATAATGTGCATTCCCAGTAACGTCAGTCAAACTGACGGAGTGGAATCTGAATGAACTAAAAAAATAAGTGTAACAAAAAGTTTAATCTGTTTGTACAAATTAACCCCATTGGATGGATTCTATTGACTTTCGTGACCACAGACTTCTCCCAGAATGATTATCAACTATACACATGAATTATCAAAGTCAAGCATGCTCATGTTTCCTAGAGGATCAACCCTTTTCATTCCAGGCACTTTCACCCTCAGGCTAAACTGTCAACATTGTTCAAAAGTATTGCATAAATAATTTTGCAGATTGCCATGAAGTTTGTTGAGATCATGCTCCAAAGTGCATCCTTTGATTACTTGGTTTTAAAGGCACCATGGCCCTTCCTCAAACTTTTTTCCTCAAACTTTTCCATAGCTACGGTAGGATGTAGTGACCATTAAAGAGGATGATGGTAGTAGGACCTACTAGTGGCACCTTTTTCCTTTAGTGAAATATCGGACTAGTAGTATAAGCTTACATGGTCTAACCCTGTGACAGGTCTTCAAGTCTTTTTTAATTTTTTTTTTGCTCCTTTAAAATTCAGAAGGGAGGTCATACCAACCTAAAGACACCCGTGCGGGCACTGCCGATTGGCTGATCCAGAAGGACACCCAGGACATGGCAACCAGTAATATGGAGGGCATGTATGACTGGATGATGTAGACGCCTCTATTACGTCTCAGCTCGAACCGAAGACTGAGCCTTGGAAAACGTCCCGCTGGGAAGCAGTGAATAGACAAAATGTTTGTTCAGAGGAAGCTAATTAGAAGATAATACTCAAAAATATCTTTTGTGTAAGAAATTGTTGTTTAAGATTGCTGGTGTTATGGTATTTCTGTCTGCTAGAGCTCCTGTAGGGTGTATTGTAAATTAAAACGCTTGCAGAATGCATTTTTTTGAAAACAGCTATCATCCTCTAAACCTCCTGCCTGCCTCAGCAGGAAGTCTGACTTCATTCCGTCTATGCACAGAACATGACCAGAGAAGTGCCTTGAGTTAAAAACAAAATCCTGCCTTAAAAAGAATCTGAAAAGATTTTTCTTCAAAATATGCACACCAAGTACAAAAGTGGTACATAATGTATCAAACGTTAAAGACACATGCAAGAGGTTCTCAGACTGACAGTGGAAAAAAGGGAGCGATACGAAGGCTCACCAGATTTGAAGTTCATCATCTCTGTAACAAAACGATAGTCAGTGATGGTAAATTGGGAGAGTTCCAGTTTATCCAGGCCATGAATGTGCCTCTGGCTCTCTGACCAGTGGTACACAATGTCCTCTGAGGAGTAACCATCTACAATGGAAAAGAAAAAAAGTTATTGACATTTATAGTGTTGCGAAGAAAGTTTTAGATTGAACATTTGACAAGCATGCAGCAACGTTATTGCCATGTTTGCATACATGAATGGAAAGAGGAGAGATTGTAATGACTTACAATCAGCATGTGTCATAAGAAAGATTGTTCCTCCCTCGATCTAGCATGGCATTGTGCAATAACCATGAATATTCCTGTATTAATGTGAGTGATATTTATACATTTTTTTTTGCATTGATTATTTTTATATGCTCCATTCACTTTGTATGGATTTATTTAACAGCATCCAAACCATCAGTGATAACACCATCCACCCACATCTTTCCTACCTTGTGATTCTTGACCAAACTGACTGACACATAACATGGGCTTTTTATTTATTTTTGTAATCAGAGCACTCTGGTTAGAAAGACACCACTCCTTATCAGTGATGTGTTGTTCACGAACGGACTGGCTCAAAGAAAAAAAAATTTCATTCCATTTTCAGTTGTAGAGGACAAGGGATTTAGAAGCACCACCCAGGCTCTCAAACCAGTGTATGATCTTCCAAGCAGGAAAACACTCTCTGACAGCTGATTGCTGGAATTCAAGGACCTCCACTTCCTTCTTGTCTGTTACATGTCACTTTGTAGAAAATTATAAAATGGTGTCCTGTCTGCTGGACTGTTTGAGTTTAGTGACACATTTCAAAGCTTTTTCAAGTCAGAGGTTGACAGACACTACAGACACTACGTATCTGCCCTGTCTGGTCCACCTTGGGGATATTAACACTTGCTGCTACCTATTCACTGAAACTTCCAGGAGTGATTACTTCAGCTGTTTGGCTAAGGGCATAACATTACATTACATTACGATCATTTGACGCTTTTATCCAAAGCGACTTATTACATTTATTACAATTGAGGGTGAGCAATTGAGGGTTCGGTGCCTTGCTCAGGGGCACCTCGGCAGGGACTCGAACCGGCAACCCTCCGGTTCTTAAGCGGAAGCTCTACCCACTCGACTACTGCCTCCCACTGTGGGTGGTCCCTACCACTACTTACACTACACTACTACAATAGTCTGAAATACCACTGAGTATCTATCACATCATGCTTCTACATTCTCACATTCTACTCTTCTTAGGGAGGACCACTCAAGCTTTGGCGACCGGAACAATCTGTTCCTTGTAATGCGGGACCATTATGTTTAACAGCCAACAGGTTCAGTGTATGTGTGCTTCCATTCCCTTTCACTTCTACAATATTTTTTCTTCTCAGTTTCAGTGTCTGTAAGCTCAGTTAGTTGTTAGTCTGTATCTGCATTTTTCTCACATCAAAAGTACTACAGCTTCTGTATGTTCTTCCATTTTGAAGCATTCTTCCCACTGTTATCCGCATATGCCACAGCTCCAACTTTCCCTTTCCCTTTACCTGTAATCCGCTATATCATCCTTGTCCTTAGTCCATTTAGTTGACTTACTGTCTTTATTCCTGTTGGCTCAAGGCTAGCATGTTCTGGCAATGTGTCTTGTCTTTTTAACATTTATGGCATTCCAACTCTTGAAAATGGCAGTTGTCTGGTTTATGACCTTTGCCTCTTCAGGGCTCAAGCCTCCTGTTTCTGTCCCACTGCCTTATCAAATGGCTTCGGTATATGCTACCTTCCTGAGATGAGCCATTGATGGGTTTGCCATCCACTAGGTGTCTGGATTTAAACTTGCATCTCTCTAAAATGATGTTTGTCTTTGGCACAATATGGTTTGCAGCAAGGCAGTTAATTTACTTCCTTTTTCCCCTGATGGTTTTTATGTTGCAAGTGCATTATCAGGTCAAGTCTATAGCCCAATATCACATATAATGTCTCAAAGGGCTTTACAGACCCACAACATCAGGAAAGTCCCGACTCTGCCCAAATCTCTCTCAGAAGACAAGGAAAAAGACTCAAAGAAAACCTTAATCTATAGGGAAATGAGGATTCCAAGTCCACGAACTGCCGGGTGTGAAATAGGAACATCCAGTGGGATTATACAGAAGTACAATAAAGCATGAGGAGCAGAACACAAACAGTCATGAAGTAGGAAATAACATGTAGGACAGAGACGCAGGAGAGAGAGAGAGAAGGATGATACAGTATGATATGATAAAAGCACAATTCAATACAATTTAATCCTATGAGTGAGAGCGCTTTTCCTGGAGGAGCAGGTCATGTGGTAGTTAGAGTGTGGGCCTGTCTTCCCTAAAGTTCACAGACATAACTTTTGCCTTTTCGACACTGCTCCAGTCCATTTCCCTCAAATTGTTCTCGTTTTAAGCTTTAAATCCTTCAATTTTTCATTTCAATTTACACTGTGCTAATTTCCTGGCTCAATTGAGTTTTCAGTTTCTTTTCAGCCCAAAGAAATCTTATCCAAGTAGCCAAAAATATGTGTACTAACAGAGGTTAACAGGGAAACTACACAGAGTAAGCAAACTACGATGAACAGTTATGAGGAGGCAGGTGCACACTCTCAGCTCTGAACAGAAGCTCTGCCTATTAGAGAGCCAGTATTGATGATATACAAGTATAATCAATACCCACACATACACACTGGTATATCTTATCTGAACTCAATGCACTGTGTTAAGCCTTTGCAGACTGTAGTGTGACACACTGTGCGCTCAGGGTCACTTTGAAATAATGCTGGTTTGATTCTGTGTCTGTTCTCACAATTGATGTACTGTTGTGTACCCACTTTGTAGACAAACCTGGAGTAAATATTCTTTGCATTATCTATTAATTGAACTGTTTTGGGTGTCTGGATAGTTCAAATAGTTATTTGAAGCCAAACAGCACTCTGGAGCAACTCTACTGATTGTTTTCTTGATGCTATTTGTATAAGCAATCAAAGATTAATTTAAACATACAGCTTTCCAGGTCCAGCATACACTCCTGCTCATCCATGGGATACTTGGTGAGGTCCATATCACATGCCACCGTCGAGGTGATCCTAGACGCAAAACAACACGATTCAACAAAACTTGGTATGCACTTGGTACACATAAAAAATACTTTTATTTACCCAGAGAAAGTCAATTGAGCATCACAATCGTTTATAAATGTCAAGGTTGACTGTAGGTTTATATTGGCTGTGGTTTGGATGGCGTTTATTTTAATAATCTGACACCTGCATTTCTCAACTGAATAAGCGTAACATCCCCCACAGATCTTTTGACTTAGGCAGTGTTACTTATGTGGCCCACTTAAATGTCCAACTCAGAATTGGGCCCAAAATGCATGAATGAGCACATAACTAATGTGTGCTACAATGAGTCAGCAAAGTCTCTGAGCTGACTCCACCACCAAATGACCTTTTCCCTGATAATTGCTCTGCATTCAGAAGAGGAAACACTCACTGAAATTGTTACATATTAAATGTTTGACCCTAACTAGTTAAGTATCAGGCTCAGCAAGCTAGTCAACACCAAAAGAATACTAATGCTATGTTAACTGTGGCTAAATGACGATCAGATCTCTTAGATTTTAGCATGTTCATGTAGTGTGCAGACATGTTGTCTTGATAAACAACATTGAACTAAAGTTTGCCAGGCTCCACTTGCTTGGTTTGATTGGGCATGTAGCTGCAGTGAAGTAAAACCACTTCACTGCAAAGTGCTTCAAGTAGCTGTTCTCCATACCCCATGCTGAGAGGCTTATCGCTAAATCAGTGGTCAAGAGGCAGGGTACAGCTTGGACTGCTATGATTATTCTACATGCAGCTGTCTTGATCTTTAGGGATATTAATGGAAAACAGTAGTTCTGAACTGTTCTGGATGAACCTACATAGCTATTGAAGATAAATTAAAACAGTTTGTACTAGCCCTGCACAAGACATAACACTTGAACAACAATTGCAAATATCTGACACATTCTGCCCTACTGTTGTTAGATCTACTAAGGGGTTGTACTAAGTGTGCCGTTGTTCTTAATCACCACCATGTCTCCGCATAATATATAATATAATAATATAGTTTGAATGAAAAATGGCAAGCAAGAGTTATGAAATTACCACATGCAGTCAGACTTGCAGTGAACATTTATGACAATGTGGCTAAATAGCAGTCCTTTTCATCCCCACAGAGTCTGTCTCTGTCTACACTAGTTATGTAATGTAATGTAATTTATTAATTGTTCATTTGTGTGCTAAATCGGAACACCATAGCCTCATACTGTCTGAGAGAATCTAATGCTCCAAAACTAACCAGTGACCAAATTAGGACCTGGGCTATCATGGACCTTTGCAATGTGAAAATTGTAGGTCCAAAAACTGCAGTACTGATGCACGACATTGCACAACGTGGAAGCCTAGTTTGCACTGAAACAGCACTATTGCAGACAATGCTGATAGTTGTACATTTGTAGCCTGACTAGGCACCCAGGTATGCCTAGATATACAGTATAAACCTTTTATCTGGATATGAAGGTGACACACATGACAAGCAGTTTGAGTGAGTCTATGGATTGAAAACACTGTTTAAAAAATTAATAACATAATAAACATGAAAAACCTTTTGATTTATTGTGCAAACCCACAAAAACAGGGGCAAAAAGATAACCTCCTTGGTGGGGGAAAATATCTGTGCTCGAGATTCTGAGTGAGTGGGTTAAATAAAACTATAAAGACTTTGCTTGTGGGAAGAAAAAGAAACACAGCATTAAATATTAACATTGTTTTGACATCTGCTGAAACAACTGCATATGATGAAGGCCAATAGCACTCAAAGCTCCATACAGCAGCTCAATGATTTAATCCTTCATACCTGCTGCTGTATAGAATGACGCCATTAGGCTGCAGGCGTATCAGCTTGTTCTCCACAGTGACATCATGAAACCAAGCAGATTTGGCATTGACAATGAAGGTATCAGGCAGCCAGAGCTTGTCCACAAAGCGACTGTCCAGCCCCAGAGTCTTGTTAGTGTGGTTGTAAGACAGGCGGTCATCATGCCAGCTCTGCCGCAGGAACACGGTCATGGTATACTCCTGCAAGTACATGCACACACACGCGCTCAAACACACACACACGCACACACGCACACACACACACACACACACACACACAGACACATACACACACACTGAGTCAAAGGCATGTGGACAGACTTTAATTAAAGACAGAAGACACAGTGAATACACTCAGCTATTGCTATGCTGTGCCTCAATAATCAGAGGTTGGAAATAAGGATAATCCACAGGCCAGTCGTTGAATATATTTCCGCTCATTTAAGAATTAAATGTTATCCAAAAAAGGGCTTGGTAGATGTTTGAATTCTTTGAAGCAGGGCCCTGAGCCTTATACAGAGCAAACCTCAGCAAATACAATGAGAAATACACTCAACGAGATGCTGCAACTGTGCCATTGCTTTGACAGAAGAATACAGTTTTAATCAAGTTCATAATTTTTACAAAAAAATCATAAACAAATAATCATTACGGAAAATCATCAATAAATTATATTGTGAAAATTAAAGACGAGATGCCAGTGAGAGCCACTGTGGGAATTTTCACCATTAATATTCATGAGACGATGCGCAACATATTTATCTTGTAATCTATATGATCATTCATGATATATATTCTATTTGATGACCGCGATGAGGGTCACTTACTGAATAGTTTAAATGTATTATTTAAGTGTTATTTAACATTGGGTAGACTGAAGTAAAGGAATATATTTGAGTTGTGACGGCAATCTGTAAGAACTAACTCGGTAGAAGCAGAAACTGATTTTGGTAAGATTTAATAAACACATTCATGATTAATGATAATCATCATAAAAACTACCAAATCTAAGGGACACTGTATTAATCCAACCTGGAAATGTGACTTCAAATGTTTCGACCCTCAGAACAATAGACATGTACATGATGTTCAGGATTACGGGAAAGATGAAAAGGAAGGATAGGGATGGTGGTGAAAGGACAAGGACCAAGGATGGGAAAAGATGAAAGGAGGGAAAAGATTGCAACATTTCTGTATTTGAAACAGAATGTATGATACTGCTACTACGCTCATGTAAAGTAAATCTAGATAAGTGAAGATGACAGACTTACTGCTCAGGGAATCAGTTATCCTACAGTAGGTGAAATGTCTTGCGTCTCTGATTCATAATGACTGAGCCCAGTTGTAATAACAAATCACCACAAATCTCTCGTTTCTTCCTTTAGGCTAAATGCACCAACGTTTTCTGAAATTATTTGTGCAGAGTGGAATATTGTCTTTGCTGTTTGAATTGCCCTGCTGTCACACTTAGGTTTTCCAACTCCTTACCTGGGATAAATAAGGATTATGCTAACAAAAACGTTTGATATCTGAATGTGAAAAGCAGCGAGAATCTGCTGCACAAAGAACAATCAGAAGAAGAGAAGACATAGACTCTATACGTTACCATGTTGGCCTCTGAGATGTGATCAATGCTGGCCACTTCAATAGCCATGGCCACGTTCACTGGTGGCCCTGCAGAAGAAGAGATGAGAAAAGAAGCAAACATGCACACCATCACCCTCCACCCACCCAACATTCACACACACACACACACACCCATACCTTCTCCGATAACTTTAACTTATCAATGTCAGTCCCTCCCATCCTTATTTCCCACCATGTGTTACCCACCCACCATGATCCCCAGTTTAACCATGCTAAGTGGCACATCACACTGTTGGCATACACAGCACTGGGCTTTCATGGACTTGTACAGAGCAAGCTTCTGCCAACACATACATACACACACATACACACTAGAACATTTTCACTTAACAGTTTGCTGTATGATTTGAATGGAGTCGCTTATGTCTTTGGATTCAAGAGGGACGAAATGTGCGGGGAGCTCACTGATGCAGAGCAGAAAGGCTATTTATACTGAACATTAAGGAATCATACATTACCATTCCTCCACAATTCAACACGTTCCATAAGAATTTAGAACAAATCATAACCATTTATTACAAATCACATCGCCCATGCACCAGATGCATGTTTAGGGCATGTCAAGGTCAGCAGTACTTGAATCTGCTGCTGATGCAAAACAAGTGCATTTTAGAATCATCCTTTAGTGGACATACAGATTCATAATACATTTGTAAAAATTACACTTTTAAGATATACATGTTTACTGGTAGTAAAGCATTTTGCTGGAGAGAAAGTATGACTCGAGAATGTCATTTGTAATTTTAAAAAAATGGGTTATATTTGTAAGTATTTTTGTGTATTTCACAAATTAATGTACCTCTTACACTGAAAGTTGAAAAAATATATAAATGCTTTTACATTCAGGGGAATTATCTTAATTTTACTTTTTAAACACTATTACTTTCATTATGTGAGATTACACAAATCTGATTTGTTATTGCCTTGTGAATTTGTGTGAGGTTTTATGAAACAAAGAAAATGTACTACCTATAAAAGGACATGAGCTGAATGAAAGGAAATGCTTCAAACTGATATGATTCCTCAGTGGCCATAAAGAGCCTTTTACTTCAGTTTTAATTTTAACAGTGGCATCAACAGGCATGTGGTGAAAGGTTCAAATGATGCTGCATTATGAGTCTGAGCGGAGGCATGTCGTGCACAGGGCAGTGTTCGTACGTGTGTGTGAGTCTGATGATAGCGGTGGTCCTGCTCCTCATTTTCACCTTTGCTCAGCTGAGTTAAGCTGTGAGATTGAGAAATCTATCGCTGTGGTCATTGGATGTTTCACATCTTGCAGCCATTCTTAGCAAAGTCTCCAGAGTGGTGCTGTTTGTTTGCACCACCAATCTGCCTCTCTTACTTGATCCCTTCTACAAAGCTCCTCCTTGCCTAAATTTGTGTGTGTCAACAAGAGATTCGGCTTACCAAAGACTCAAAGCAGGTATCACACAAAGTATATACAGATTTCTTTCTAATTTTGTACTATTTTGATCCTTGTTATTGTCATTTGCGTTGGGTTATGCTAAGGATGGCTGTAAATGTAAAGGGATGAACTGCAATCCAACACCGCGAGCAGTAGATCTCATACTCACCTCCTATCCCAGGGCGAAAATTTCTGGCATAACCCTTCATTAATTCATCCAGATTAGGTAACCAGGATATTTCAATGTCTGTACCTACATAGTCGCCAATGTCACTCAGCATGGCCCTAAAGGAGACAAACAGCAAACACAGCAGCCTTCAGCTGTCATCCTGTCACATCCAGAAACCTGCATGAACTTCACATACAGCTGGCCAGCGTGATGTAGGAACATGCACAGATGCACAGAAACAAACAGTTTCAGAGTGTGGTGCCACTCTAACTGTTCATCTGCAAAGAAAGACTGGTGTTAGAAATCACACATATAAATCAGGTTAGACCAAGGATTCTTTATCCACTTATTAGGTATTCTTTTCTAAACTATACTGTTTTATCATAGTAATAATAACATAATGATAATATATAATGATAACTTGGAAATTAATCTGTGTATTATTGGCAGTTCAGGACATTATTTAGTATTTAACAGTGAAACAAATGTAAATACAAATTAGAAGGAGCTGTGAGAAAGTCCGGGAAATTGACTCATATGACATCCAAAGCATAAACAAGCAAAGCCAAAGCTGTAAATTGAGGGGTTAATTTTGCTAAAAGGTCCCAGTAGTACAGTAGTACTCAGAAGTCACATGAGTCATTTTCCCTTCCTACAGCAAGAAAAGTCTGCATACAGTTCTTAAAATGCACGGATAATAACACTGAAAAAATATGTACATTGAAAATAATTGGTTTTGTTATTATAATATCAGAAATTCCTTATGCTTATGTTTCAAAAACATCATGTTGTACTGTCCTTCAGGACCTCTTCATTTCCAAGAATGCACAATGCACACATCCATTAGTACTGTTGATTTGACATATACTACATTAGTGTAGGTTAATAACACTCTAACTGAAACAGCCTTGCATACTTGAAAATATATACAGATAATAATAAAAGTCAAATGTAGCCTAACCCCTTCATATAAGCCAACGCAAGCTTTGATAACCCACTGCCATATTATATGATCATTACAAAAGCAACATAGCACAAATACCACCAGGTGGCAGTTTTGCTTTCTGTAAGTGTATGCATGTAAACAGATACAGCCTGAGGTTTTGGTCACACCGTATGTGGTAACAATCTTTTCAATTAAGCATATTATGCTTAAGTTGTTCCATTAATATAATAGGACATGTGCAGCTTTAGAGGCCAAATTGACACCTGGTGATGAAAAATCTTACTTCAACTCAGAATCAAGAGGGAAAGAGCCAACAGAGGGGCTTGGCAGAATGAGTTATTTTTGACAAACAATGGAAAGCCGTTCAATGAGCTAAGAAGCATGTCAGACACTTGAGCAAGCACACCTCAGCTGCAAGAGAAGCACCTGCCGAAAAACCTGCCAGTAACACACCACCTGCACAAAAACATGGAGTATGAACTGTACATTATGAAACCATATGCTGTGTTTCCTTGGAGTCCATTTTGTAGTGGCAGCTGTATTTTTAGTTGGGTAATCACTGTCATGTCAGGAAAAAATGGGAACACTGAGTGGATTAATTAATCATTATGTGAATCCTGGATTTCTTTAGAAATTGGCAGCTTCTAAATCTGGACATGAAGAGCTTTTCCTTCAAGAATCTGTAATGTGCCAAGGTCACAAATGCCTTATCACATGAAGGGACAGAAAGTGGAATGAGGGTGAAATTTAAACAGGGACCAAATCAAATCCTATGTATTATATAGCATCCTGTTTAATGTTTCTAAAATTGTTTCATAAAAATATATCTATACATTCATAGATATATGAATGTATAGATATACCTGTGATATTTGCATCAAGGCAGCAGTTCTATATGTGACTTGAACATTACATGGATTTGGTTGTATCAATATGACCCATCTGCTTTAAGCAAAATCACAATTCTTGATTTCATCCATTCTACATCATCAGTCCTGGACCGCAGGACCACAGGGCAGCAAAGTGTCAATATCTACTTTGTCTCTCCTCACCTATGAATTCAATCATGTGTATTCACATGATCAAGAGTTGATGTGTGCCATATCTTGATAAGCTAAATCCATTCACTTGATTAGTCAGGTCTGCAGGACAGGAGCAGCAGCTTAGACTGTCATATTATCATATTATCGCAGCTATTCCAGTTAAAGATTGCAAATATCTTTCTGAACTCCAGAAGAGCATTATTCTGGGCTCTATGGACACGAGGTAGAAACATTCCCAGATATAGTAACAATTTTACAGTACCATCATTTTTACCTAGTGAACTTCCTGTTATAATCACATTTTCACGTTTTCCCTGACTTAAGCGTTGATGCCTCATGGTGCTGTGATTTGACAGTGAAGGTGGAGTATATGAGATTTTCTGCCTTGGATTTTCTGTCCGTCTTGAATTTCCACCTCTGAACAGACACACCATTTTGAGATATTTTTCATTTTCCAAGTTAGAACTGTGGTTTTTGTTACACAGCTCAGGTCCAAACAAGCTTCCATCAACTGAATTAAGTTTGTATCACTGGATTACTTTGTATTAATCACTTAAAGAGAGTAACAATATGGGCGTGTGGTCAGTTCATAAAATATTGCTCCCAAAAGGATAGATCAAAGAGGAAGGGAGAAAATCTTAAAATCTACTGCAACTATAACTGTAATCTGAACTGAACTTAAACTGAAACTGAACTGAAAATTCCTGAATGAGCCTTTTTATGATTACGATGGCTATGTGGCTTTGTGGTTAGTTGGGGTGAATATGAGCATGAGAGCCTGTGTATCTCTACAGCTGTATGCCAATACACTGACTTGCTGACCGCTCGAGTGTATGCTTTTTAACTTTTCATACTGGCAATTAAATGCAGTGGCCACCTCCTTAAATTGGTGTTTGTGTCATTAATTTACCACAATACTTTGCTGATTGATGATTGTTGAGGACCTGCAAAGCTTTCCCGATACGAAATAATCGCCAGCAGGTGTAATGGTTTCTTATTGAATCTTGTGTAGCCTATACAATCACTTATATATTACTATCACATCCTTATCTTGACATTGCGCTATTCCTCACGCTACTCACATCACCTGCCATTGTTACAAAGGGTTAAAGATTCTTGAAAGAAATTGTAGAGGTTTAGTACTAAGTACTGTGGAGTGTCTCTTGAGTGGCACATGGAGGAATTCGAGAACTGGATTTATGCTGTCTCATTATGCAATTCAGTCTTGTGCACTGGAGCCCTGTCAGCCCTGTGATGGACTGGTGACCCGTCCAGGCTGTAGCGTGCTTCCCATCCAATTGACTTCTGGGATACACTCCACAGTATATAAATTGTATGTAAGAAATGTAAGAATGATGAATGATCACAATGTGCCCAAAAAGTCTGAAAGAAATCCTCACATCACTCTGCAAGAAAGGGCAAGTAGGAAACATCCCTGTTCACTATATCCTATATGGGGTTGAATGTTAGTGCGGTGTTTAGAGAGATAAACCAAACTCCACATTCCCTCAAACCTCCATCTGTGGTAAAACTGTTCAAAGCCCCTATTTCCAGACGACGCCTGTTCCTCTTCCTTCGATATCCCATTTTCATTAAATGCATCTCCTGAGGCCTGGATCTGCAACCGGCATGTTTATGAGCTAACATTAAACAGATGGTGAGAGGAGATGGAGAAGAGAAAAGAAAAAAGAGCGGCAGCCTGTCTCAAATCTATGGCGTCTCTTCATGATCATAAGTGCTGCACACGTTAATAAGCCTCATGAGTGTTAAACAGTAACACCGATAGTAACCTGTACATGCCAAACATCAGCCCCCTTCACTGACCTGTCACTACACACAGTCTGTCACTATATCATTTGCTTTATTGGAACCAGTATCAGAGGAGCAACATTACAAAAACATTGAAATTCAATTAGATGAATTATAATTTAACCAAGTAAGGTATTATAAACAGGTGCAGTGTAGATAAGATAAGGTAAGATAAGATTTGTCAGATCACATGTAATTACATACACGCACATTTTTCTTGCACCCCCTCTTGTATATCACGCCCCTGGAGCAGGTGGGGGTTCGGTGCCTTGCTTACAGGCACCTCGGCAGTGTCCTGGAGGCCAGCAGCCAGTCCACTTTCTTGGTCCCCCTAAGGACTGAGCCAATGCCGCCCCTGTGTGTGTAGTTGTGCATGCATGTGTGTATGTGTGTGTGTGTGTACATACTGTATGTTTGTGCATTAGTTCCAGTGAACTCAATATTGGAGCTGAGTCATATATTCAGCAAATTGGGCACCCTCACACCTTTTAATACCTATATTAGCATTGCCATGGTACATTTCAGCAGTGTAAAACAGCTTTGGGTAACAGGGGTGTGTCTGGGGAGGGCCCTGAGGTGGCACAAGCCCCACGTGGGTGCCCCAAAAAAACAAATGATTTATATGTTAACCAAAGATATTGCATTAAAACATAATTCCAGCACATGAAGATCCAGTGTGGTGGACTCACATCATTTATGTGGAAGCAAGTCAGGTGTAAATGCAATGTGTATAGCTGAGACACATCTACAAATGCCAACTCTGCTCACTATCATTCTTTAAGCTATTTTGAGTGTGAGTTACACCTTGCCATTAATGGATACCTGCACCTGGGACATGGAGCAGTCACAGCCCCTGCATAAAAGTTCTTATGTTATCAATAACTCAAAAGTTATTTTGGAAAAAGAAAATGATTATGGAAAGGGGAAGCAAGCCCATGCAGCAAGGAGGAAGGAAGGTCTTCATACAGATCAACCTGTCTACTGACATCCAATCACACTGCAGGCAGCATCGAGATAATGAGATTGCAACCTGACTCAGTGACCTCAGCCTCTATTGAAAGGTTAGGGCTTTTTCATATTAAAGTTTTGGCATCATCTTGCCTCTGATAAACAGGTAGGATCCTTCAAATGCATTTTGTTTTCAATGAGTGTAAACGTCTCAATTAATTCTATTTCATACTTAAATCTGGTGTGCACAAATACAAATACATTGTTTACACTTAAGATATGTTTGAATTCTTGTAGAACAAATTACATGTCAAGATGTCATTATATTGAAGTAAATTTGAGTTGAATAATTCCAGATTCCACTGTCCACTAATCTCTGTCATCGCCAAATGGGATGTGGAGACCTCTTTGAGCTGCACATATTCCATAACATTTTCTCAAGATGGTTAAAATAGTTTTGGGTAACAAGGGTGTGTCTGGGGAGGGCCCTGAGGTGGCACTAGCCCCATGTGGGTGCCCCAAAAGAACAAATGATGTATATCTTATATAATACTTGCTCCCTGATGCAGAATAACACTTGTGAACACTTGTAACAATGTACACACCTTACTAGGTTATTTAGCTAGTGGTATCACAGCTAACTAATGAGCATCAAAGATATCAGGGTACAAGTGTTCAAATGTTACTTGGTTCAGTTCAGTTCCACACAGAAAACAATCCAAGTGTGATTGATCAGAGATGTCTTAGGATGGCAGTAACACAATCACAACAGGAATATATTTACTATGCCAGGATAACTAAATAACAAACACTGTGATCCTTACATGGTGATCATGAAAATCCATGATCAGGATCCAAACTAAACAAAAGCTGAATTTGACATTAAGACACTGAAGAAAGTCACAACTACTTTACATGATTGCCTCAGATGGCAGATAGGCGAATGGAGCTCATTCTGAATAGATACAACTACATGCTAACCTTCTACATGTTCATCTGAAGACATGCTAAATGAGCATGATAGTTTACCACCTTCACACATCCGTTTTAATTGCTATGAATAATCAAAGGTGTAATTTACTCATCATTAATCACGTCACATTCTTTTAGATCCGCTTCTATGTGATTTGAAATTGTGTGTTCAAACCACAAGTTCACTGCTCAAGAGTTTCTTTGGTACCATACTGCTTTGATCCACATCTGATTGTGGTTGGTGCGCTCAGACTTGCTCAAATGAGCAGTTGACAGATTGAATTGCACCAAACCAAAGAGTGAAACATACCAATTTCTGCTTTTGCACAGTCTTGAACATTACGTAAAAAAGGCAAAGCTCCTCCATTATAACAGTAGGTTTTTGTAATAAACTCTTTGGCTCAAAATCTAGACAGCCAAAACTAAACCTGAAAACATAGCATGTGATACTCCAGCCCACCTGGGCCCCCTCTCATGAACTGGTCTGGGCATGCCCCTGCTCAGTGAATCCCTTCTTCAATTAAGGAGACAGTCATTGCATTTGCATACGCATGATGCTCTGAAAAAAATATGTAAGAGGCATGTATGGAGAATCAATAGGACTCCACAGTTTACCGAATATACATGAAGTGTTGCATAATTGTATGTAAGGAGAGACAGTCAGGTTTGGAAATTCGTGTGAACGCTTAATCTAATTATCACATTTACAGAAACCTTTCATGGATTTTTACCATTTCAGTCTTCTACATGTAATTGAAAAAAATCTAATTATTGTTGCAATGAGAGTATACTCACAGTTTTAACATGCACATAAATGTACTGAGCAATATTAACAAAATAAAAAGATAGAACATGTTGTCTTATCCAACTATTCTCCACGCCTCCACAGGGTCAGTAGCTAGTAGGAGTCTAGGTGCACTTCAGCATTGCCATGAACCCTGGTTCTCTAGTTGTTCTCTCACTATACACATAAATTAACTGAAGGAATCTGCTGGATGAACATGTTGGTTGAGGACATGCAGTACAGTTCACCACTGAGCAAGCTCCTCTGCTCTCTCTCTAACAGCCCAAACAAACATAGTTACTCCAAATATAAAAACCCTGACGTGTCCATTTCCAGCCTCACGACTCAACACTTCACTGCACACAGAAGCGTTTTATGGGCCACAAACCCTGCTCAGTGCCAGAGGATCAGGTTGTGCAGATAGAACACAAAATACAGACGTAAGTTGACAAGTTATGTCACTTGTTTTTAGTTTATTCTGTTTTTGCTTTACTAGGTACAATAACCCTCGTATTGTCCTTGGGGTCAATTTGACTTCAAGGACTAAAGAAGTTGATAAAATATGTTTTCTTTCTAACATTGAGGATGTGCTGCTGAAATTTGAATATAATCTGAACCTATTTTTTTTAAACAGTAGATGAATAAATAATGACAATGGATTAAAAAAAAACAGAATGTCATGACATGTACAACTCAATAAAAAAAGCTTACTTTTTCCAAATAGAAACTATAATAGCTATCAAATAAACAAGCAAATATAAAATAATCTATTAAAATATTTAAAGTTATAGTGATAAAGTAAAGTGATTCAATGCTATTTTATAATACTTAAAAGTCATAAATGTCATGCAGCCGGTTTTTCAGGTCAAATCATTGCGTTATTGCGAAAAGTCCTCTGTGGATTTATCCGCTGACTTAGCCTCTTATAGGGATTAGCTGGGAGCACCGTGTCACCTGAACCATTTACAGACAAGTGTGATAGACTAGAGGCCAGAAAATGTTACAATATCGTCCTGCTGCAGCACATCAACACATTTGACCACAGTGCAATTTGTCCTCCTTGTGTCCACTTCAAAATAAATCTCTCTAATCCACTCTCAAGACAAATTAAATTAGAGGGCACCCTTAAAGAACAGAAACACCCAATCAACAAAAAAGAGAAAGAGAGGTAGCTGACATAGCAGTTGCTGTTCATTTAGAAAAATGGAAGATAATGTCATTAGTAAAAGGAAAGTAACTGTTGGTTCTCTTAAAGGCTATCTGGTTTAAAAAATAAGTTAAAGTGCTGTTCAAGGATGACACATGCGACATAACATGAGAGTAATTAGAAAACAATCGAATGAGATGAGGATAGGGTGAAAGACAGCAAAAACTGCTAAAGCAAAACATAGTGACAAGCTTGTAGTCGTGACAGAGCAACAGTGCCCAACACTAAAAGTGAGTTTTTTCATTAAGATTTAGTGGGAAAGATGAACCAAATCCATCCGGACAATTTAACAAAACAGTGCTAAATAGTGCAAGAACTCTAGATATCATCAGTATTTTCCACATGGTTAGAGATAAACTATGAACCTTTCAGAGCATGAAAGTACTGATGCTTTATGTTATCAAAAAGTGGTCTGGAACAAAGGATGTAATAGGCCAGGAGGCACCAGAGAGGACACGTAATGTTTACCTGAACCACACGACAAGCAGCAGTACTTTCAATTTCATAATAGAAAGGAAATAAATAATTCAGTTAAAGAAGAGGTCAGAATTGAGCTGGAGGTCATAGTTAATGAAGGAGTTCAGTAAAAGGTGAGCTCCAGCCTCACACTGACCAAGTTCCATGCTGGGGGAAAGCAATGGGTTTCCAAATGGAAATGGAAAGAAAACGCACAAGTGCAATAAACCTGGTTGAAAGATGAGTAAGGAAGTTCATTTTAATTTTACTTTAACAGTTTTTGTATGGCTAAATTACACATCTATCTACAAAAGAATGCTTCTATATGTCAGTATACCGTTCTTTAGTCTTATTGGCAGTTACTCCCCTTGTCACTTACACAACATGTTTAGGGGTCGTCAGCAGTTGCAGATATGGAACACACAGTATATCTCCTGTGTTTTGGACAGATTTAGACAGGAGGATAGTGGCTCTTGGGGTCACACCCTGATGAGCCTCTGATTCCGAACTTTCGTTGGCGACCGGCCAAATATGGTTGCCAAGTGGATATTTAGGCCAAAATTGTGATTTATCCTAAGTTAATAGGTGCTGTCTGAGGATATTGGAACATCACTTGAGCAAAGTCCAATGGGGCAAGCAACACACATGCTGAGACACTCCCAAAGGATGCATCAAAGCCCCATTATCTCAGCCATTGATATGTAAGAGAAAACCAGGGCATTTGTTAATACTTATTTCTCTTTCCCACACACCAATTACATTTTGAAGAGCAATGTCATGGCGTATAGTGCTTCTATTAATTGAAGACGCACACAGATTTTTATATGATTATAACAATTCAGATTCAATTGGGTTTCATTCATCTATAAGTAATTATTTAGTACAATTACACATTTTAACATGTCTGACCTCACAGTGACTCCTGATGGACCCTTGTAGAATCTTTACTCTTTACGCCACCACATCCCCAGAACAGAGCAACGTAGTGGCAAAAAAGGAATGTATAAAACTGACAGAAACAATGTCGGCAATCTTGAAAAATCCCTGCTTTCATCTGAACTTTGTTATCACGTTGAAATAATTGTCTTAATCTCACAGGCAGCTGGTGAGAGGCTGCATTATTAAAGGATCTGCTATATTCAGCTTGCTTTCTTAGCAGCTAAGTTACACAAGATTTAGCTTTGTTCATCCCCATTCTGAACTACATCTGACGTAGTGCTGCTGTTTGTATGCCTTTGCTTCGCCCTGCAAAGAGCTGAATGAAGTCTTCATGTACATTTACTGCAAACTCAGCAGTTCCCAAATTAAACCCCTCCAGTGGCAAACCACTTGAAAATTTGTGACAAATTACACCTCTCTTGTAGTCCATTGGTTGGACGGTGCTCTGCAGCTGATTTAATCTACTGAAATCCTCACAGTGTTGTAGAAAGGCCTAAAGCTTTTCAGTGTATACGTTCACGTCCTTCCTTGAACGCATCTGCCCAATGAATATAAATGTACAAGAGCATTTAAATGCTCAAGTGCTTGCTAAACTGACCTTTCTTTGGACTTCTATAGAGGAAATACTTGGGTCTGATTGCATGCTAATAATTTCATACATTTACTCTGTAACATTTGTTAACATTGCAGCTTTTTGATGGCAAATACAAGCAAAAGTCAATAAAGCTTAATTGCCAAAATCAATTTCGACTCAATGTCTGTGTTTGTACGTCTCAATGTTTATAGAACCAACACTGACTGTGCGCCATTGTTTTAGTGTATTGTGTATTCCTCTATTATTTGGGGTTTGCAGCTTGTTCTGTTTAATCAAGCATCAAACACATACCGAATAATCCATACTTTTTTATTAAGCATCTATATTTGTTGCATGCATTAAAGGGAGCAGACACATCTAGGTAATGCAGATTGTGTGTGGTGCAGTGAATGGTAAGTGACACTTGAGCTGAAATAAAAAAACTGTGAAATGTACGCCACACACCAACGATGGCAAGGTATGACTGAGCTAAGCACCTTCTGTGAAATGGATTAACGAGGAGCTAAAAACAGATGCAGAGTACTAGTGTTCTGAGGGGGGAGTGAGAAAAATAAACTTATGAGTTTGCAACAGAAAAATGCACATTTGCAACTTGAAACTTTAAACCAATACAGCAATGTGTGTGACTGTGTGTATGTGTGTGTGTGTGGGCAGAGAGAGAGAAAGGAGGAGGAGAACGCAAGCTAAGACATAATGAGGTGCAAGAGAAAGCCTACACTCGCATTGTACTGAGAGCATAACAATCAGAACAGCAGTGGCAATATAGCTGGAAAACCCAATTACAACAGCTTTACTCCCTCTACTGGTGTACAGCCACAAGGGACAATTGAAGTTTTTTGGCCAAAGTCTACCCAAAGATGATATGGCTTCACCTTTTGACATTTCTATGAAATGCATTTGACATCATTTGGGGCTTGGGAAATAGAGGCTCAATTGCAGACACTAGTTAACCTGGAGTAATGTTTTTCGCAATATACAACAGATCATGTTTTGTTCTGAATTTAGTCATGTGACCTCTCTGAAAATCACATCACATGCAGCTGCACCTCACCAGTGTCCCTATTCATGATCTGGTAAATCGCAATCCCTCCTCTCTTCAGGTTACAACATACTCTATGGAATATTGACACATATACATTCTAAAGGCAAAATATGAACCACCCATACTGAACACTGCAAGAGGTTTTATATGGCAGCTTTCCATCATTCCAAAAGTGCCAGCATCTCTTCCCGTTTCTTAATAAACTCCCTAACTGTCCTTCTCTGTTGCTTTTATGTCACATGTCTCAGGCTGCATAGATGTAAAGGTGTGTACATAGAGGCATCTGTGCAGTGGGCCTGTGCTGCTCCATGAACATGATGGGACCATCCCATATTTGACCCCTGGTGAACAGGCCTGGAAGTTGATAGGTGACATTATCTGCCATACAAAAATAGCACCCATCACCTGAACTCAGCCTCATCTCCATTTAAAAACATCCCCTAGTGTTATGCATATGCATTATGCAAATATGGTTATTGGATCCACATCCCTAGAGGTAAGGCAAAAGAAAAGGCTCACTAAAAGCTGCGTGCTTTTTACATGGCAGCACAAAATGCAGACAAGCATGCATTCATTTGACACATATTACACACTAAAAATACATTCAATATTCATCAAGGTGATAATAATTAAACTGGTTGGCAATATGTATGAGGAGAGCATCGTCTCATACATATTGGAGAGTGATTGGTTGCCTCATGATGATGCTGGTCTTTAGTTTACCGCCTATCGATAAGAAATCATGCAATCCGCAAAATATTGCCTCCATTTTTCTCTAGTTGGCGTTATTTATTTAATTTTGGAGAGCTAATACGTGTAATAAGACACCGTCAAATTAAAGCAAAACTGATCTTACCAAGTGAATATATCCCCTCCGACGAAGAGCAGAGCCAGACTTGACAACACAAAAGTTGCGATCTCCATTCCTCACGCTTTGAGATAATCGTCTCTAGAACAAAGTTTCCCGAAATGGAAACCGATTTGTGTTTTATTTAGTACGATCTCATCGTGATCCGGCTGTACGGAAAAGAAAGTAAAGTGCGCTTCTGATGCTGAAGATGATGGTGCTGATCATGATTTGCCATGACCAATCTCTCTAAACCCGCTGCGACCAGGAGCGCACCGAGAGAGGAAGGGTGGAAAAGTCCAGATCCGACGACCGCGACAGCAAGCCGAGCCAACGCGTGTCCTCCAGCAACAGAGCAGAGCTAGAGAGGGAGAGCGGGAGGAGGAGAGGGGGACATTCACACACAGAGAGAGAGAGAGAGAGAGAGAGAGAGACTAATCTGTCGATCGTCGTTTCTTTGCTTGGCCTCTAAACGTCAGATTAAATCTGGCCAGGGAAGGAGGGTGTGTGTGTGTGTGGGTGGATGAGTTTGTGTGTGGGTGGATGAGAGTGTGTGTGGGTGATGGGTGTATGTTACGAATATAGGACTTCTATTATGTCATGTTTGGCACATTTTCAATCACCTCCATTACGTGTGACTAACATTTGGTACAACAAAAACTGCCAGAGAGTAACACCTCAAGGCCAAGGGGGTCCAGGTGTCCTGCAGGGGGTCTCCATCCCCCATCAAGCAGAGATGTGTGTAACCCAGACCACTGAATGTGCTGAATTTGAATGGGGATCATTGAAATCTATAGTGAAATCAATGTCGGGCATGTGATAGGAGCTGTGGTCTTTATTTTTGGGGGCTTCTGGTCAGTATCAATGTGTGAGAAATGGTGTGAAGAGAGGTTTTACCAGGTCCACACCTCCCTCCCTATGCCATGAACAGCTGCATAATCCGCCTAAAGGTTACTATACAGAACACCCTTTCACATCAGGGACCAAGAACCATAGATTATCTTTTCAGAACTTCTGAGTAAATAAACCAAAGTACAGTGAAGTATGATTAGGCCAGTATGCATCACAGACATATTGTATACTCAGTAATATTCAGAATTAGTATATGAAGTCCTTGTAGTATCTAAAAGAGATAGTATCAACGCCTGTCGAAATGTCCTTGAGCAAGACACTTAACACCCTAACTGGTCCTAACATGCAGGTTGGCGCCCTGCATGGTATGCCCCAGACATCAGTGTATGGAGGAATTTGAGGTCTTTGTAAAGTTCTTTGGATAAAAGTGCTATACAGTCCATATAGGTAGTAGAGTCCTTTTACAATGAAATCAGTTCTGGTGGGTAAAGCAACTTCTATACTCAGGTAAAACCTTGATAGGGCGTGATAGGGTGGTACAAACTCATACACAGCTTGTTATCATTCATTCTAGTTAAAACTCATTCTTGACATATTTGTACATAATGAGTGGTTTGCATTTGCTGTCAATATTCATAGATATTTTTGTTTCTATTGTATTTACTTTATTGCTATTTGCACTCCGGTTAGATCCAACCTGTGTTTCATATCATGTTGGAATATCTGTTTGAATATTATGGTGATATGATATTCTTAAACATCTGCAGTATGGTAATAATACTATTAATCTATACACTCCTGGAGGAATATTATATATGTTCGTTTGTATCGAAGTTCATTAATGCAGCCAGGTGAGCATTAATACCCAATATTCTCCCATATGTTACTGAAAGGTACCTAATATACAGTATTTATACTAAAGTGGAATAGGCAAGGTCAAATAACTCAAACATTGTTCCTCAGTGCAGTTTTCTCTGTTTGACACATTGTACACACAGTATGCTGGTAACATTTTCAGCAATTGTTCTTCTTGAAATGATGGATTATTTTGCAGTTAGTGAGGCTCCTGTTTGGAAGCTGATATGGCCTCTTTGGAGCTCGGTTTGTTATTTCCTGCAGCTCAGAAAACATAACGGCCAGATTTCATTTGTTGCTGCCAAATTGTTCAAAATAGCATTCAGTCTACAACCTACTTCTGAGACACTGTAACTGTAACCATTTAGAATATCAAAGCAGGTGCTTTCCTATTTGGTGTTCACATTTTTTTTCAACCCCTTCTAAAACTCCATGAAGTTCAGAAAAATCACAATAAAGGCATACTTATGGACCAAGAAGCTCATGTGAAAGGTAAACATGAATTCAATGTATGGTTTCAATTAATGTTACTGATTCTCATTAGGTATCTTTCGAATATTTAATGGATTTATTATTTTACAGAAATATACGGTAATGTGCACTGAGTTAGGATCATCTCCATAAGCATTATAATCTCCACTCATTCTGATTAAACAATAACATATAAGCTTTGTTTGAAGCCTTTTATCGATGCAGGCTTATATTTTCCATCATTGAATGTTTGATGTGCTGTAAGGAATTCAGTGCTGCACCTGCCCTGGCTTCTGCTGCCTTGCCCTGGGGAGGAGAGGCAGGCCAAAGTAACTGTGGAATAAAACTCTCTCTGTGCCTCCTACAGGACCTTCCACCTGGACAAGCAGTGTAAGCTTGTCCAGGTGAAGCTTAATGTCAAAGCTCTTTGACATGAAGATCCTACAACACACTGTATTCAGACTGCCTTCCCTCCCTCAAACACAAACCATTTCATATTCCCTTTTTGGGGCACAGCTTCATGTATTCTCTCTCAAGATCTTTACTCACCCTATTTTTTTTCCTGCTGTTGATCTTTTCTTTATGTGAGTTGGTAACTTTTCCATGGCAACACTATAATATTCCCATTTCATACTGTGTTATAAAACACATAAACACACACTCCCCTTCTTTCTCTTCTGAATTCCCTTTAACTTTATGGTGAACTGAAGGCAGTTTGCACTGTACCAAATGTAAGAGTATCCTTTCAGTCAGCAGCCTATTGTGCCAATTCAAAACAGATCAACTGGAATTGAATGTCTTTTGCTGTGTAAATCAGATAGTGTGATATCTTGGTTTTCCATGCTTCACAAAGGATTTTGCGTATTTCACAGATGTAATCATTTTCTTTCAGACGTGAGGATATTTTCTGCTGAGTGGCTTGGCCCTATATCAGTATAAAAAATAGAGCAGCAAGCAGTGTTGGTGAAGGCAATTATCCAACTGTCATTCAACTGGAAAAGTCAGAAAAGATCATTGTTTCCCTTATGTGGAACAGCTTCTTCCAAATATTAATCGAATATTAATCAGTGATTGAAATTCATTTAGTCAAGAGTCATTTAGTGATTATGTTTCAGTTACTTTTATTTGTCTGTTGTTAAGCAAGATGCTAAAATATACAGGGAAAATTAAGGTGTTAAACCAATGAAGATGTCCACTAGTGAACATTCTAAAACACTCTTTGTTTTGGCGTTGAAACCATCCCTTTAAATTTAGGAAGAAGTACGGTATTAATCCCTGAGGGGAAAGTCAAATATATATATATAAATAAATTCAAATTTATATTAGTTTCTGCCAAAACCTTTTATGAAAACTGATTTTAGATTGGAACAAACGTAAAGCAACTGATGTATTTAGTTGATATTCAATACAAGTATTCTTTATCATACCAAAGAGCAGGAGCTTGTTAGTGAATTCAGCTGGTGAAAGGTTTGATTGGAGTGGACACCAGCAGCCTCTGTGTCTATGGGTCTGATCTGCCCCTCGTGGTATGGCCTATATGACATCAACTGCGTACATCTTAAACATATGCATTTAGTTAACACATGAAGCTCAGCTCACTCTACATCTGATGGGATTTTCCTGGGTGGGACTAGATTAGTGTGATATGTTTAATTGGCCTTAACTCAGTGGTCTGAACAAGCAATTGTAACCATTGTACAAATCATTCCCACACAGTGAAAACAAAAAAAGAAAAAAGAATCTATTTTCTATTGTGCTTTCCTGTTTTTCCATCTTTGTGTCCTCGTCGTTTGATCAGAACAGATGAACAGACACAACAGTCTGTACAGATTTAGATTGACACGCTATTGTGTTTGCAACAGGACTGGTGCACGAATGTAAAAATAGCTTAAACATATCCAGTTCCACATCTTTCTTGGCAAATGTTTGGCAACATCATGGAAGATGGCAACATACATTGTCCCTATATCTAGTCTAGATATATATGCCATTCCTGTTTAATCTGATGCTGTTTTGTCTGAATAGTTGATAAGAAAAGTTAAGTCTGTTGAAAATAACCCAACTGTATGGAACTTGATTATTTATTTATTTATTTTTTGGTATTTCTTTTTATTGAAGCAAACATTTTACATGAGATAAAGAGAAAGAAAGGTTGTATTGTAATCATTATTTTTATAATTATTGTTGTTTAACTTTTTTTTGTCGAGTCTAAGGTAGAATAGGCAGTATGAGGTACAAGTAGATTGAAATTGAAATAGCAGGAAGCCACAGCCGCTGGAGGTTGTGAGAACATGGCGCAGTAATGTGGACGCAGAGTCCAGGGTGGCATAAGGGATGGAGTCAGGGAACTCAATTCTTAACTGTAATATATTAGCAGTAATATTTGTTGTTGATTATGTAAAACTAGTGGTAATAATTAAAGTTATTGCGATATTCCTTTTTTGATATGAACATTTTATCTGTTTATTTACCTCCTGTCCCTGTTTGGGGGCGGCCCGAGGGTGGAGCACTTCCGCTTACTTCTCGTCTCCATGGAAACAGAAATAGACCTGGCGGATTAACTTTTAAGGTAGGGAATAAAGTAATACTTGGATGCTATTTGACAAAAAGCCTGGCTACATGAGGTAACGTCTCCATTCAGCTATTTTATACGCGTCGTAATGTCCAAACCCAGCTCGTATTGTGGAGAAGTAGTTCAGTGTTGTGGTTTTGTGCCGTTTGTAGTTAAGCTAGCTGAGAGCTGCACACCAAGCTTCATTCACAACTCTATTGAGTGTTTCCTTGCTTCAAACAATGTTCGCTTAACATGCTTTAGAATGCAATACGAGCATTCTATCAAATCGGCATACAGAGAATTCAACACGAAACATTTAAGGTACTTAAAGAGTACTGTTGATGAATTACAGTTAGTATTACTATTTGTCTGATACTGTATCCCTGATTTGTGGATTAACAAGGTGAAATGAACACGAAAGACAGAGAAAGTCCTTGTGACGTGGTATCACAGAGGTGTGGACACAGAGAGGGCAGCAGCATGTCCAGTGAAAGGACGGATAAGGACACAGAGGGTGAGTTATTTACATGAATCCAAAAGCAACACACTCACTGCTTATTTATAATTCACCAAGAATGTGTCAAGAATGCATGTTGACAGCATCAGCAAACAGAGGAGTTGAATAGAGTTTACAGTCGATATTCTCTGTTAATTTGAACTGCATATTTCAGATGAAGGCCCTGCTGAGGAGACCTTCAGGGATGAAGACCCAGCCACTCTTCCTCATTTAGAGTGGTTGGAAGCATTGTATGAGTGGGTATATCCTGCTTTCTTTTGAGTCAATTCTGTTGGGAAGTGGAAAATACTGATTAACTTTTCTGTTTTTTACAAATCTAACCATTTGATCATCTAAATGTTGTTTTTGCCTTATAACAATATATAAAAGGGGGTTTTATCACTTTAGCCACTGTGGTTTTTAATATGATGTTTCATTTAGAAAAATAATGAACAAACGCTAAAGCCCTATTTTTTGTTTTGTTTTTTTAAATAACCGATTTTGAACAGTATGTACCCATCATGGGATTATGTAACACATATCCATTTGCAAACACCCTCAGGTGTATCTAATTTTATGTATATATGTACAGTATAATTGAATTTTGCATTAACCATGCAACCTTTTCCAAATGTCATTTTTGTATCCGCCTCTAGGAAAGACAGTGATGGTGACCTTGTGGTGGAGGCTGACAATGGTGGAAAGCGGATTTATGCCGAGACAGCACGGATGTTCAAGCTGAGACGAAACCTGGACCAGCTGGACTGCTTTCCCCGCCAGAAGGAGTGTGACGTGCTGAAAGCCAGGTCTGGGCCTGGAAAAGCAGCAGATTCTAGTGTTGGCTTGTTATCCTCCATATAGGTCCCTTTCACTGTTTAGGTTCTACTTTTTTATTTGTCTGAAAAAAAACTTCAGCTGTTAGTCTGAGACAAAACTAGCCTATCTTTGATTTCTGAAAATATTTCCTCTTGCCTTTTTGCCCTCCTTCCTCAGGGCTATTATTTCTGTACCAATAGATTTAGCAATTTGCAGCAAATGGTTTGAGTTGAACAGAGAACATTTCACATAATGTCTTCTCTCCCCACTTTGCCTTTTTGTCTGAACTATGAGCCATTAAGTACCCAATGAACTGTGTTGCAAGCCCTACAGCACAAAATGTCTGTCATTTTCCTCCAGCACAAAGCCTCACAGGTCAATGTGGAGCTGTTCTTGAATTCAAGGGATTGTAAGCACACTTACCGTGGGTTTTTTATTATTCCAGTCACAGATTCTTGTTGCACACCATTAGATTTTGAAAACAACGCTGCTGTTGATGTGTGTGTCTGCTTGCTGATGCTTCTCAATTTCTTCTTTGAATGACCCTCAGCCAACAGAATGACCTTTCTTTTGCAACACAAAAAGATTAATTTGCCAAATGTGCAGCCTTTAAAAATGTCCTTCTGATCTGCGTTAAGCTAAGTCAACATTTGGACTTTTCCCTATAGTGGTAATATGTCCTTTATTTTTCAGAGAAGAGCTTAAACTCTGTTGTCAGAACATTGAAGGCTTGGTAGAGCAGAGGCACACTTTGGAGGAAGAGATAGAGCGAGAGAAAGCGGCTGATAATAGGTGAATACGTTATATTAACAAATAATGGCTGCTCTGTTTCAGTCCTCCCCTGTATTAGATTGTTTCTTATTTTGCAGTGCAACGGTGTTACGTTTGCAAGCCCAGCATAAGCGTCTATGTCAGGAGCTGCAGAGTGAAGAAGATCTAGAGGCCCACATCAAGACCAGCTTGACACAGCACCTGTCCAGAAGCGGCTTCCAGACCTCGTAACTGTCTCCACTTTTCCCTCACTGTTGTGTTTTCCTTTGTGTCTTAATTGGGCGACACTGAGTCTGTTCACAATATAATATCAAACTCACCTTATTGTGATGATACAGTGCAGTCTGGTGTATGAGCTCTTTTATATCCATCCATCTAAGTCGATTTTCAATGAAAGGGCATATCTTATAATAGACTCATTAAGAGTTTGGCGTTCTGTAGCTGCCTCACAACAAAAACTGTCAACTGTACTCATTGGTAGAAAGCTTTGTCAACTAAATACAAGCGATTTCAGAAATAATCAATTATGATGAATGAATTATGATGAAAAAACAAAACAATAGCGTCATCAATAACAATAACTAAGAGCGTACAGCATAGCAATGTGACGCCAGAGGCCAGCAGCGCTCTGACGTCAGAGATCTGGAGCTTTAATACCAGAGCGCTAATAACTATTATTCTCTCCGCGCTTGTTTTATTTTTCGGGTCGCGCTTTTAAACTGGTAGTTGCGCCCGTATTCCAGATTGCTATCTGAAGCCATACAAACTGTATTTGGCAGGTTATCGTCACTTCGGCTGGAGATGGAGGAGGAAGAGCGGGTCTTCCCGTCGCTGAAGGCACAGAAGGCACCAGCGAGACTGCAGCAGGAGAGGAAAGCCAGCCAGAAGCTGCTGCTCAGCATGCAGCAGCGCAGAGAGTATGGACAAACACAACACTTTCCCTTTTAGTTTTGTGTATGACTAAAGCATTATGCATGACTCATATTATTAAACAAGTGTGTGAAGGAAATATGTGAAATACTGCTGCATGTATAGATGTAATATTATATATGATTCATTTGTGCACTCAAGCGAGACAAAAAGCAACTCAAACAAGATAAAAATGCAACATAATCTGAACACTGTGTGTGTGTGTGTGTGTGTGTGTGTGTGTGTGTGAACTTGCTTTTGTAGTAAAGAGGCAGCCATGCAGGAGGGAGAGGAGATTGATAGTCAGAAGAAATTAGAGGATGACCAGGCGAGTCACAAGAAACCTGCGAAATACCTGAAAAAAACCCTTAAAAGGTAAATAATCGTTTAAACCAATAAACAAGAACATGCAACAGTATAGAATTTCACATTCAGGACAGAGACGATACATACAGCCATGGGTATAAATCCATATAGCGATGTGTGTAAAAAAGAACTGATATAATAACTGTTTGCAGAATAAAGGTCAATAATTTGCGTGAATTTCCATCCACTCTAGTCAGACAGCAATTATCTATAACATATATGTGTATATATATGCTGTATACATATTGTAGAGATAATCACGTTGATTGTTTAGACATGTAGTGAGTTGTTTTTAGCCACTAAGGCTGGAAATCCAGAATGGTGACCATGGCTCCACTATGCAATCCTTTTAAAGTGCTATGTTGTGCTGTGCATCAGGTAAGTAAAGTAAGTAACTAATCTACTGTAAAGCATGCAGTTATCAAGTAATGAGACATGACACAAATGAACCTTATACAAGTATTTTATAAAGACTACTTGCCAAAGTTGGAAATATAATTATCTGCTACCTTTGTCAGCCTTGGTATAAATATTACTTTACTACTCCAACAAGTGTAGAACTCTGTTGCCTAGTAACAGCCAAAAGTATCAGCCTTCGAGAGAACAACAGATCTGCAGTCTTCCCTTTAAACAGAAGGAAGACCTGTATGGTTTGTCTGCCAAGGCTGTATTTGCATTTGTGTAATCATCTTCAGCTTGTTTGAAGCTGTATTTTCCAAATAATTTCCCCAATACATACTTTCATTCATTTTAATTCCCAGCAGTATTTATGTCAGAGCAGAAAGGCAAAGTTTAGGAAGGATTTCTCATAATAATCATCATTGTTTCTCAGTTTTTGTACTGCAATGTATGTGTTTGTGCATGCATTCATTCGAAGGTTTGGTCATCTTCTTTTCTCTTTCATCCAGGATGCAGCAGAAAGAGGCTGAAAAGGAGCAGCTGAACAGGGAGTTACTGCAGAAAAGGATGCAGGCTGTCATGTCACTGAAATCTAACATTGCAGCTGCTCAAGTAAGCCACAGCCCCTACACCCCACCCCCACAGAATGGAAGATGCTGTGACAACAGTGGTGTCGTTTTAGTAACATATATATTCAGTAGCAGTAGATTGCAGTTGTATGTATTGGCAACATTTTCAGAACATTCATAAGGCACTCACAATACAACAACAAGAGAAATCATGTAGAAATCACATTTAGATAGATAGATAGATAGATAGATAGATAGATTTTTCATAATGTGCTGTTGTTCCCGTAGGAGAGCTTAATGGTCCAACAAAGCAGAACCAAAGCAAACACTCAGAAGAAAGAGCATCAACAGAGACAACTACAGCAATCTCTGCAGGCTCAAGGCATCAATAGTATCAAGCATATGCACTACCACAACCAACTGGAGGAGTTAAAAAAGAAAAAAGAGTATGTTCCCTCCCCTCTCTTCTCTTCTCTTCTCTTCTCTTCTCTTCTCTTCTCTTCTCTTCTCTTCTCTTCTCTTCTCTTCTCTCCTCTCCTCTCCTCTCCTCCGCTCTCCTCTCCTCTCCTCTCCTCTCCTCTCCTCTCCTCTCCTTTCCTCACCCACGAACATGTCCTCTACTCCTACACTATGCAGCATTGTGTGGGTGTTTTCTCTCGATGTGTGCTGAGGAAAACATGACCCTATTTTTTGTATAATGCAGTGTTGTTCGATTTTCTCTTCTCAGGGAACTCGAAGAGAGGCAGAAGTCAAAGAGGGTCGAAATCGTGGCTAAAATCCTTCAGGAGGAACAGCTGGTAAACAGGAGGAAGATGCTAAAGCCTAAAGCCACCACTGACAACGCTCCATATCTGGGAAGGGCAAGTGAAAAGCTCCAGGAATACCTGGATCGCAGCCCTCTGTCAGCCACACAGGAGGGAGGCAGTAGTGTGAGTGGATGATGAGATCCCAGATGCCAGTTGTGAAAACAACAGATTTTTACAAAGATTTTGTGTAATTCCATTAATTATTATGTGTATGTGTGTGTTCCCACGTGTGTTGTGTATTTGGCCACCAGCTGAGAGAGTTTCATGACACCAGCAGCTCATCCTCTGCAACCTCTGACCTTGAAGACTTGGAGGAAACCACTTACCATGAAGAGGAACAACAAAGTCTTCATGACAACCTGGCTGAGCCTGAGTTTTTGGGGCTCTGGAAACATAACGACAAGGTGCAAAGACACATCAGCTATTGCCAACCAAAGACCAATCCCTGCCAGCTACTAAAATTATACACTCATAAATCATGTCCCACTCACAGCAGGGACATCATTTTCTCTATGGCTTTGCTCACACAATTATTCAATGGATAAATCCCCACCTGCAGCCCGTTGAAAATATATTGTATGCACTATAGCAATGAAAACCTAATAATAACTGTTTTAAATGTATCGCGTGGCAGGTTTAAATGTATAATTATTCAAATACAAACAAATAGTCGCCCTATTACAACAATATGAAACCAGTATTTATTGACAATAACAATTCAGTCTTTGGTATTAATCGTTATTCTACAGTCATGACAGTCCAGGAAATGTAATTTAATTTGAAAATGTTATTTTCCAGGCTTGGAAATGTTTGGGAAATTGAGCTATGCCAAACATTTTGAAGTTATGGAAATTCTAATGAAAGATATTTTCTTCCAAAACTTTGCTCTGGTATCATCACAGCAAACTAGCAAGTGATGATTGTTATGAGAAATTGTATTGTGATCCTGTATTTTCAAATGACTACCAGTTTTACCCACAAAATTTTACTTATCCGCTAGACTAAAGGTATCTGGCAGCAACGTCTTCAGGTCATCATCATAGTATGCAAAGACACATCAGGCAAATGTTCTTTCAACCTCTTCTAGCTATTTAGCTGCTAAAATATGTGAGTTAAGACTAAAATAGACCTAACTTTTGGCTGTATGTCAATATTACAAGTTTGTGATTCTTGTGATACTCTTTGAATGACATTCGCTATCACTCATGTGTAAAAAGTTTAGTTTAGATGTTAAGAAGATATATAGAATGTTATTTATTACACCACCAAACCTGGATGATGTAAGACTTAAGATACAAACAACATAACAATTTCCCCAATACTGTTAAATTGTGTATTTGGAAAAATCTCATTGATATGGTCAGAAAATTACTAATTATGGAACAATAATGCCAGTCTAAAAGATACATTTTGATCAGGATCTTTAGCTACAGGAATGAACAACAGTGTGATGGATCTGGAGGATGTGTTTGCCTGTCCTCTCCTCACAGGATATGTTGAGCCATTCCCATTATATGATGTTGTCCTTTGATGATGTCGCCAGTGGCTGATATGTAATCGGTTAGGGTACATCACATCCATCATATCAGGGGTGAATGACAATTATTGTGTCTGACTTTGCTACATGAATAGTCGATTCATTAAGTGCCTTGCTCAAGGGCTGCTTCTGTGATAGTTGCTGAATTGCTTAAGGGTTTCGAGCTCACTGCCACAGAAGTGACTTGGTGGCCCTGTGTTGAAATGTGTGGTGACAGCCATCACTTCACATTGTGCTGTTGCATTTGAAGGCTACAAATCCAAACACGATTTTACAGTTAAGAGCTTCGAGCAAGAGATAAGTCAAGTGGAAATGATCTTTCCTCCAAACACAAAGCTCACACTGATGCCCTTATCAAAGGCTGTGCACTGGGTCTTTGGACAGTAGTGGTAACTGCATTGGACACACGTAATGTAACTTTACAAATAATATGGTTTAAAGGGTTGAGAATTATGTTGATAATGATAATGTTGCCAATTTATAGAAATATATTTTGTATCACAAAAGCCTACACAGCACAGTTATAGAGTTTCCCCTGCATGGTCCCCCAGAAAGGTGGTTTAACTTTACAGGTCCAGAATAAATTATCGGGCTCTGCATTCCTTTGCAGGTGAAAATCAATTTTAACTTCAGAGTCGGTGTAACCAGCCTAAGCAGGAGTAAAATGAGCAGACCCCTGGTCCTGACTTATAGAGTAGCTTTGAAGTTGTCTGAAGAAAAAATCAGGTTGAGGAAATTGAGAAGCACTCTTTTATGGTTTCTGGAAGATTCTCAAGAGTTGTGTATTGTTGGTTTAAATGTGAATGAAGGCACGCTTAACATCTGTATATGATGGGGTAATGGCTGTGTCGACGTGAAAGGTGGTTCATTTTCACCTCAGGGATCCCTAGAAGCTCAATGTAGCCATCAAGCACATGCTTTGTCGTTCTACCCTACGTTCTGCTTCTAGTGAGGAGAGACAAAAATAACATATTTTATTTTTGCTGTTCTTTGGCACTGTCATGTGGCCATTCCAGCCCTGAGCTGCTCTGTGCATGCTGCTCTCAGCAGTACTTACATGCTTGTCACAATGATGTTGCCATGTCATCATCACAGGGTGGCACACAGTATTGTTCATTTCCAGCTATTCGCCATCTAGTGTATCAGGACAAAGTATATAACATCACTCCTGATGCCATTACTTTGGCAATTTATATTAATGTTTTAATCCAAAAGCATATAATAATGCAATGTTAGTCTTATCAAAGTGATGATTGATAATGACATTATGAGCAGATGCTCTCTGTCTTGCCCTCACTCTCTCTCTTTCTGCTTACAGACAACCATGGATGAGAGGACTAAATTTGACGTAAACCTGGAAGTACCTTTGATGGCTACTGAAACGCTCAACCTGCCTGTTAAAAATGTTTGTGGAAAAGAGCAAAGGGGGATTCCATTCATCAGTAAACCAGAGGTCATCCTGTACAAGGTACCACTAATTGTAAATGGTAAACGGACTGTACTTATATATAGCGCTTTTCTCCAAAACACTTTACAATGACCTCACATTCATCCATTCATACACTGATGGCAGAAGCATACCATGCAAAGAAGCCAGCCTGCACATCAGGAGCACTTAGGGGTTCAGTATCTTGCTCAACAACACAACAGGCTGTCTAGGAGCCCGGAATCAAACCAGGAACCTTCTGATCTCTAGACGACCGCTCTAACATCCTAAATCATGCAGCCCCCACTCATGAAAAGACTTTATAATAGGAATTCAGGGATTCTAGGCAATGTATTGCTAATTAATGTCCCTGTTATATGCTTCTTGCATTCATTTAAAGCATTTTCCGCTTGCAAATGTTGATTTGCCTTTATTCTACTTTTGGCATTGAATTATAAATAGAAAATATCTTACTGACAAAATGCTTCTTGCAGGATTTTGAAGTGGGGAAAACATATAAGAGGAAGATCAGCGTAACGAACATCAGCTACACCACAAGCTGCCTCAAACTTCTGGGGGTCTCAGATGGACTGATGGATTTTGTCTCTATCAAGTAAGATTTTACATAAAAAGTCACTTTTTCACCTTTTTGAACCTTTGAGTCATACCTTCATTTAGTCAATGATGTCTGATGTGGAAGTATCTAGAGATCTGTCACTACTATAATCCTTAATTTTGAGCCTAAAGAACAGTCTCCCATTTTGGCAAACACAGTATACTCGTTTTCCCCATACAGGCACAGTGTGTGTACCCAGCACAGACACACAGGGGGAAGCTCCTACCCTAAACTGTGTCAAAAGGTTTCAACAACCTCAACTCCTCTTATTCTCATGTTGCATCATGTTCGCTGGTAACCTGGTTTATCAATAAATATAAATATGGTATATCAAGAAAACTATCTCCTTCTGAATTTAGCAGTTTCATCACAATTTAGTTTTCCTAAGCTAGGCTAGTACTACTAGAGAGAGAAGAGAGAAACTTTATTGGGTCAAATCACATGCGAACACGTCAATCTGAAATTTGTCTTACGCGCCTTGCTCGGAAGTGCCCTGGAGGCTGCCAGTCCATTTTCTTGGTCCATATGGGACTCAACCAGCGATCCTCTGGTTCCCAAGCTGAGTCCATATGGACTGAGAGCCTGCCGCCACCAGACTACTCAGAGATTCAACCAATATCAATCTTCAACATGTTGAGACCCCCGCTTTATGCTTACAATCTTGTTGTGCCTGGGCTGAGGAGGAAATGAGGAAATGACACATGATCCAACATGGAGTGAGATTCTTTCCATGCTCCAGTAAAAGGCCAGCCAACGATCACAATACTTGAACTCTTTTGTTTTTATATTTACAGTGCAAAGTTTTAGGGAGAAAAACAAAGGGAATAACAACACACAAAACAGATCTCAAAACCTTAGCTTACCTGCAGGAATATAAGGAAACCAAAATACAGAGGTATATACTAACTCCTAGCCAGAAACCAGGAGAAAGCATCCAAATAAAAAATAACCACCACACCTGAAACTCATATCTTCCCACTCTCACAATCAGAGAGAGAGAGGGAGACGATACCTGTTTCCGTGGAGGGAGGGACAACAAACAAAACAATATACATAGCAATCTACAATTGCCTCTCAGTGGCCCATCCCTGAGCTTATGAAGCCAGTACATCCATTGTGGGTCTAGTTTGAAGAAACTGCAAACAATCAAACAGAATTATTAGTATTGACAACTCAAGACAAGTCAAGGCAAATGATGGAACATCCTCCTGTATCTCCACTTACAATCCAAACATTTTCATGTCATCAAGACGTTGGAGTGGGCGTGAAAACCAAGCCTGTCCTCCCACAGTTTGGATCAGCACACTCACAGCTCTCTTATGAGTGTCAGTGCAATCAGTCTCTGCTGTCTCTTCTCTCTCAGCCTGCCAGCACCCTTCAGGCCAAGCAAAGATACAATGTTCTCCGGGTCATTCGCTGTGTATCACTTTCCAATTCGGCCCTCCAGACTTGATGTAGTTATGTTGTCTGTCTTCTCACCCTCTTCCTGCATGACTGAGTGAAGATAGTCCCATAGTACAGCACAATGAACCCAAAGCTACTGATATGGCTTTGATTCAGGGCCAGATCATATCACTTTCTTGCCTTGTATTTTGAGCTGTATACAGTATTTCATTCAGTCAGGCCCCATCATACAGTCTAGGTCTGTTACTCGAGGTTGCCGAGTTTGAGTACATCCCACTGATTATTCATGCTACACTGAGATTTGTCGTGACTGATTTGAACTGCTCATTCTGCCTAATACATTTGTTGTATTTTTCAACCATCTCTTTTGCTGCATCTTTGGCCAGACTCAAAGCACAATTAGTCAGTATACACTTAGTGCACGCCTGGCTCAACTGATTTCAGTGTACCTGCAGCAGGGTTATTATTGTAAAAGCAATATCGAGAGAGATTAGATGCATGCCAATCAGGTGATTTTTGCCCATCCACTGTAGCAATCACGCAGTCAGCGTATTTAATGGCTTCTCTGTGTAAAACCTGCTGATCGTTCCCATTAAAATCCAACTGTATTGAACTTGAAAGTTGTAATTGTTCACCTGGCTTAACACATTTGCACAGCAGGAGAGAGAGAAACAAGAATCAGAAACACACTGGGCTTTTTCACACCAGCCCACAATTCCCTTTACGCCCCCTGAAATTCTAAAAATGGCTTCCCATCCCGCTATACCCCTTGACCAGTGTAGGTGTATTTGAACAAGAATGGGCTCTGCGGTTTCTTTTCACTACTTGGAGAAGAGCCACAACAGCCCAGGCTTGCCAGTCTTCGTAAGAAAGCCATGCAGTGTCACTTCATTGCATTGCATTCATGCATTGCAAAAGACTGGAGAAGACAAAATCACCCCTCTGTGGTCTGTGGGCTGGAGTAAATGTGGTAAACAATAGAAACTGGATCACCATCACACCTATAGTTTGTTTAGTTTGGTCTAAATTATGTGTAGAAAACATTTCTGAAAACTATTGAGTGATCACAAAAAATGTACACGTTTCTACAGAAGAAAACAAAGCATCATACATGTTCAGATGGTATAGATTCTCACACGCACTCAATTTAAGAGCAGAGCATGTACCTTCAGCCTGCCTTTCATTTGTCTGAAAGACTTTGTCCCCAAGTGTGATTGTTGTTGTGCTAAAAGGCAAGCACACTCTTCCAGTGGTTTCACGACAGCAATGAATGGAAATAACTTTTTCTGGCTCTCAAAAGATCCTATGTAAACCATTCTGAGCTTCGCCAAACCAGACATAGCCAGCAAAATACCAGTTTATATCTACTCGGTAAGTGGCATGAGATAATCATTCAGTACTGGAAATCTCTACACAGCTGATGAACACACCCACATCTGTGTTAACAGAAACACAGGGCCAACTTTCAGCAGCCTTAACCCTTCACCTGTGCAAAGGCTTCCTTGATTGAACCAAAACTGGTCACAAATAATCTTCCAAAACAGCTGAATGTTAATGTTGTACCAGTAAAAGCACTGGGGTTTCGATGAATGGACCAAAATGTGTGCAATTTGTATGGCTAACTAAGTACGGCAGCAAGAGTGTCACATATGTCATCTTTTGCTATCAGATTTACTGATGCTCTCAGAAGTGGTTATGAAAGTGAGGGTGTTTAAGCTCTGTCAAAGTAAATATTTTACAAGATCAGTGGTTGATTTACTGTTGTAGAAGCCAATGAAGAGCAGCCAGGATTTATAATATAACACACAGCAGCCTTATCATTTGAGCTGATGGCACTGAGTGGATACAGTGTGCAGTATGGCCTGGTTTGTAGCATTTTATATAGGCCTCTGCCAACGCTGCCTCGCTCAGCATTTAATCCCAAGTGACCTGTTCTATTTTTCTTCCTATTTTTATCCCACCTGACCTTAAGCTAGAAAATAAGAATTGTTGCTACCTATATACAGTATAATGTAAAACAAATTTACCAATTGGTAAAACAAATTTACCAATTTGTTTTTCTAAACAAATTTACCAATTTGTTTTACCCAAAGTTTTACCCAAAGTTCCATGTGGAATTTTTTAGTCATCATCAAAATTATTCCTATCTGCCAGATGGAATTCTTTCATACCCCTCCAGATCACAATGGGCAGCTGGATTGAAGGCTTAGCCAGCCTACCTCGAGTTCTTCACCTCACATAAAATACAGAAGAAGAACAGCAAAGAAGGATGGCCTGCTAAGTTAGATTTCTGCTCCGGTGTCTACAGTTTAATAGGATATGATTAATGAAGTATTGAAAATGTTCCTCTTTTTCTCACTGCAGTGTTTTCATTAGCAACAATTGCCTTTTCTTCTTTTTGTTTTTTGTGCCATGCAAACTGAGTATCGGGTTGACTCTTGATCCCAACTCTTTCTCTTATATCCACTCCTACGCGATTCATCATACTTATTCATGAGTATTGATTGGGTACTCATCTTAAGCTGCAGTTCGTTGTTGAATACTGCATCTTTCCACTGTGGAAAATAATAGCTGATGTATAAATACAAGATAAATACAACATGTTTCCCTTCAGGTTTCTTTTGTTTTCGATGCATACATACAGTATGTGAAAGACCATGCAAACACATCTATCTTTTAAAGTGGAACTCACCAAAATGATCAGAATCAAATCCGATCAATGGTATTCTTATACTCAGTTATACAGTATTTTATTTTATAGATGAGTTTCTCCACTTACATTGCAAATCGCATTAAAACCTTATCATGATTTTTTCATTTTATTCCAGCTTTGAGCCTCCTGGGTCTTTGTGTACTGGGATGTCCTGTGACATGCAGGTTGTTTTCCAACCAATGGTGAGTTCACCAAATCCTTTAGGCATCTACATGCTCCAGTTAGTGGCCAAATTAAGGCTCTTACACTGAAAGCAGCAGAGACACACATCATTGAATGTCGTTCAAACGGTTTTTAAACTGCCGCATGTTATTGGCCGCTGACATGCTAAGGAAGTAAACCAACAGATGGTGATCTGATTGGAAAAAGAATGTGATGAAATTAATGTCATTGGAGGGAGGGACAACTGAACTGAAGGACCGGTAAGAGGGTGCTGTGATCCTTGAATCTCCCTGGTAGAACCCATGCTAGACACTTACAAGTAGAGCTTTACATTAAAGCATGTGTTTGTTTTTGCAGCTTTCTTCCTGATAATGTGATATTGTAATGGAGATAATTCTATTAAATTTGTATTTTCATAGCTGTCAGGTGAAAGCTAGTGTTTTTGCTTTTGTCCATACCCACTTTTCTCTATTTGGATCCTATTTGACACTTCTTTCTAAATCTAGTGTGCATCTGTCCAATTTTGTGATACAGCTCAATAAGGACCTGGAAGGAGAGATCCAGTTTGCCTCAGCAATGGGTCCGTTCTCTGTTCCAGTCAGATGCACCATAAAGAGATGTGATGTAAGTAACTGGTCGCAGCCTGTTATGGCCACTTAAAGAGAAAACATTTGACGCAAACGTGTGACCAGCAACATATGAGGAGGATGTCATACCCAAGATTAGTAAGGCAAAATTACTTTATTCACAAAGTACAAATTCACATGGTATATATACTGTATATACCTATATATAGAAAACACTAAGACAGTCAGGGTTGCTGATCAGGACCACCTGAGAGAGATAGAGAAGAGAAGAGTGAGAGGCCACCAGAAGGGGGGCTGACTATAAATGATGCTACGTATTCTTATGTTTTAATATACTGTATATCTATGTCTTTCAATGTTTGTCTATATCCTTAATGTAAAATGTTTTGAACAAAAGGAAACTTTTGGTTTCTACTTCTACTTTCCACATGGTTCAATTTATGCACTTAAATGACTGTGTTGTCATATTAGTATCGTGTTCTGGGTGGTTCTAGGTTGCTATAGTGTTAAGGAAGTTGCTAGGTTGTTCCCTAGGTGGTTGTCATGGTGTTGCTTGACTGGTGCTATGGTGTTATCAGTGGTTGGTGTTAAGGTTGAGCAGTTGCTCGGTTGTTGCTAGGTGGTTGTCATGGTATCATTCAGGCTGCATCTCCATCATATCATAGTGTAACGAAGCTGACTGTTTATTTAAGCTTTAAAGGAAACTATTGAGTGTACAGTATAGAACAGTGTAATCAAAATCACCCCTGTTTTCTCTTTATGTGATTTAATACTAAGTACTACTATATGCCCGCAAACTGTCAGGACAGCATTCAAACACTAATTATATGAACTGATCCTTTTCTAGATGGAGGTTGATAGTCAATTCATCAACTTTGGTTCACATGTGGTGGGACAGACTGTTTCGCAGACTATCACTTTAACCAACAAGGGTGCATTAGCCACCGTCTTCAGCCTGGATACAACATGCCTCAGTCCAGAAACTTGCCATGGCCAGATGACATCACAGGCTTCCGCCAGCACACAGCAGGTTAGGCTGTTAATCAAAATTGTTTGTGTTGGAAGATTCATGGTATGGGCAACCCTACTAAGAAATCCAAGGTTTCTTGGCATCTGAAATGGCACAACTAAGACAAAACATTGTTGCAAGAAACTCGCCGCCAGCTCAAAGATCATCATAGGCTGCGGTCTTCTTGGACCGCCACCCAGGATTATATTGGTATTGCTAGGTCTACAAAAGACTATTACACAGAAATTCATTGTAATAAGTATTTTTGCATTATAATATGTGAGTGGGTGTATGTATGCTGTTGTTGGCTGATAGGTGACCACCAGTCCAAACACATCATCTGACAACCACAGGAGTTCTATATCCAGGGCCGCTGGAGAACTCCAGCCAGAGGAAGATAGGCACGAGCTGCCTGTGGCATCCCAGCAAGAGCAGTCTGGTACAACTGACAAACATACACACACACATACATTCTTACTGCACAGAAGTCCATGGCAGCCACCTACCAACACCCCAGTAACCACCCTAGCAACCACTAGAAAATAGTTTTATCCACCTGGCAGCACCCTTGAAGCTATCACAAACACCATAGCAACCCACTATATACACCATAGCAACAACCTCAGTGACCATCAGAATACCATAGCAACCACCCCAGTGACCATCAGAATACCATAGCTACCATAGCAACCACCTACCAGCACCCTGCCAACCATCCCGACTAGCATAGCAACCACATCTGTATTTGAGTAGTTGTTTACAATACATACATTCCCCAATCTCTAAAGTAATAATTTTCTTTTATCAAATTTTGTGTGTGTATGTGTCTGTTGTTGTGTCAGAGGTATCCGTTTCAGGTCCAGAGGAAGTTAGAGAGGCTGAGGGGACGTCTGATATGGAAGCCTTGACGGACCAGAGCAGTTCAGATTCCAGTGACATTACTATAGGAAAAGTAAGTGTTGCATCTGAAATACTCAGTAATATCTTCGTATTTTACCATAAGTAGTAAGGCTTGTATAATCACCTCAATCTATATTGTGTAAATTGGGCAAATTCTAAAAACAAAATATTTGACAAACCTTTTAATTGCATAAATTTTTCCTCAGGGTCTACGTTTAACAACAACAATAGTAATAATAATACAACCTTCCTTCTTTCTCTCTAGCTCTCTTTCTCCTCCCCCTCTTTCTGTATAAAAATGATAATATATCCTATAATTGTATGCGCAATGTCATGTAAAATGGTTGCTTCAGTAAAAACAAATAGCAAAAAAAACAACTTTTAAATGCGTTGTTTTGTTGAGATGTAAAATAAACCATTACTAGATTAATAAAAATGTGAAAACTAATCACTACTTCTTAGACTAAGGGCTTCCTTGGTACACTGTAATTGTGTTAAACCCAGTACTGAGGCTATGCTGAGGAAAAATGTCTCTCTAGTCTTGTTTGGCATTTGTTAGATCAGTCATTACAGAATGTTTCCATAGTGATACTTTGAAAGCCAAAAATAATGTGGCACCAGAGGAAGATTGGGGCTCACTAAATCAAAACGTTTCATCCATGTAAAAGGAATCTGCCCAGCAATGAATTGTGTTGCTCATGACTCAGTCCATCCATATTCCTCCATTGTTCTTGCAACAAATTCTAACTGCACTAACAACACATTGTCCTATATATAAAGACTACTTCTGTTTCTAGTTTTTGTTGCTGATGTTGTTTTCCTGGTGGTCCATGTGAAATTTCTGGAGTTGTTCAGGGTTCATTACTTCTCTCTGGCGGGGGGCTAATGGTTCATCTCCTATCCCTCTGCGCTTGTTATATGTGTGTACATGCCTACAGCTCCAGAACTTTGACTAATTTGACATTTTGACTGATTGTTTCCCATCCTGTAAATGAAGGTTGGTGTCTTAAATGTCAGACTATCCTCCTGTTTAGCCGTGATAGGCTCACAGTATTGACTTGGAATTGCATAAACAAGTTATTCCTCTGTTTGTCATTTCTATTGCTCTCGCCATCTTGTTGCTTTGTGGCAGACGACACACAGATTGTTACTGTAGTTTGATTGCATGCCATTTTCTGGTTGCAAATGAGTGATTTTAGTGTTTCTTTCCCCTGCATGGATAGAAGTGTTTTTTTGTCATGGAGGCGAACAATTAAACAGTATCTGCACTGCAATTCAGGAAATTTAAAAGCATCTTTTAAAAGCAAATCTCATGATATTCTCCATAACAGTGTAATTTGTGTCAGTTGTGTGTGCATTGTCTCAAAGTTTATCAATAGTGTAAAGTAGTGAAAACTACCACAAAAAAAATATATTACCTAATGTCAGAAATGCGAGGCAAGCATTAACAATTTAGTTACAGATTTTTAGGAGCAAACAAATGAAAAATATTTTCTCAATATTTTGATTGCAATGAAAAGGTGTGGGGAAAGAAAAAACGTTTCTGGATTTTGCCGCCTCCAACTTGTGCTCCAATTTCTCCACAATGTTATGGCATCATTCTCTGGAGGAAAATAATTTGTCTTGGTCTCCATTCAGAATTGTGTGTATTTTGCTAATTCTCTGCCGACTTTCCGGGTGTTACCAATTTCTACCAAGTAGGGCAGGGGTGGGCAAACTTTTTGGCTCAGGGGCCACAACGCACCGGGCCAGTGTGAACTTACATAAATGACCTGTTAAAAGCTATTACATACATTCCCCAAATGCTCACCAAATGCACTTTTTGTCCTTTCTTCCTTTTATTTTTATATAATTTCTGTATTGCCAACATGCAAACATGTTCAACATGCTGTTATTATTAGAGAGGAATACGGAGACGTTGTTAATGTCAACAGAATGGCAAGTTTATTCCCTATTTATACACCTAAACCCGGGTTGGGAGCGCACCCAAGACACGTGTCTCCCTGGCCAACAATTAGGCGTGCGACCTTCCCCCATGCATGCGTGTGTATATGTGCGTCCAGGATGCTACAGTACAATTTGTATTGATTAATGGCAAGAAGGCTCTCACACTGTTGTACATTTGATGCACAAATTGATCTTTCCCTTGTAGCTTCACCTTCAGCTCATTCAAGTGTGTCAATATGTCCACAGCTCAGCTAAGGAAAATCAACAGCTTTCCCGATTGACTCCAAAAATGAGCTAATCTCCCCCTTGAGCTCCCACACTCAAAGACTTAACTTAACCAGTGGACATTTGAGTGATAAAGCAGGTCCTAGTGATCAGCATCAGTTTCCTCAAGGAACTTAATAAACTGACGATGCTTGCTCGTATGCAGTTGACGAACTTTACGACGGGCTTCGCTACATGATCAAGCTGCAATACCAATTTGCTGGGCATCCCAAAGTGGGGGGTGCAGGAGAATGAGCGTCCAGATAACATTATTGTTCGATGTGTTTGTACCCTCTGTTATCAGGTTTTTTATCACTGTTTTTACGAAGACTCATTGGCCTGATTGTTTATTTTTTTAACCAGTCTCTGGCACACTGGGAATCTACATACAGTTTAGAGTTTTCCTCTATTCACCTCATCCTGGATCCCTTTTTGTTGTACAGAAATGTTTTGCAAATCTGTGCGATTTCATTAAAACTAGACATTTTAATTATCTTGTACTTTAAATTAACATTTGTGAAAATCGAATCACTGTTTGATGTGCTTTCCTTCAGATGAGACATGGGGAGATTGAGCCATTTCAAAGTGTCAATTTGGAGATAATATTCACTCCAACCATTCCTGGGGAGACGACGCTAGACTTCCACATCAAATTCTCAGACTTAACCTGTGAACATGTAAGATATAACATGTTCATTGTGTTTCTTTAGAGCTGTGGATATTGGACCTAGCTTTTGTCACATAATAATATATAATATTATAATGTCTTTTATACCATTTGTGATTAAAAGCATGTTGTTTCAAACAGATACCGATCCGCGTGAGGGGCGTGGCAGTTTGCATCCCTGTATGGGTGACTGAGCCCTGCATTGACATGAAGATCTGCATGTTTGACCGTCTCTATCAAAACACCATCACAGTCCAAAGCAGGTGAGTCCAGAGAGATGACCGACAGCTCTGGCATGTCAAAACTCAGAAGTGGAATATTGTGTGATGCTCCACATCCTGTTAGATGAGACTAATAATGATAAACCTAATTAAAGTTTGACCAACATTATGATGCACTACAAAATACACAAACCAGGAGGTAAAAAAAACAATACATCCATGGACATGATAACTACCATAAGGAAAGTGTTCAACTTCTATCTGTCTCATTTTGACCAATGAGCAGAGCAATTTATCTTACATGACTTTGGTTGAGATTTTAGACTTTTTTTCCTATGTGACAAATGTTCTTTAAAGAATACATGGTATGGGACCAAACAGTAAGGTCAGATTTCCACAATCCTCTTTCCTTCATACAATAGCATTAAACAAAAGCAAATCATTTTTTAAAGGATGTGATACGTTATGATGGAGTTAAGAATCTGTTCGCGGAAATAACATTAGTAGATGTGTGATGCACCACCTAGCCAGTTATTGTGTCGCATCATGGGGAGAGGGAGTGCGTGTTTCTGAGAAGGATTTGTGACAACTGCCATCTGGTGTGCTGGTACACAAACATGTGACAACATAGTGATGACAGCATCAGTGTGAACAGCAGCTTTTTAAAAAAGCGTTTGCACCAGTAAACCATGCACCATGCAATGTGTCACTCTTCTTCCATGTCAGTCAGTTAAACAGAAAATAGCTTGCAGACTTTTTTTCCAAACAATAATAATGGTGCTGCTGCTTTCTTAGAAGAAGAGTATGAATAGATATATCAGAGGTCCTCCTTACTCTTTGAGCCAGCAATTTGTTTGTATTATTCTCATCCATTTAAGGGAATATTATATTGCAGTGTTGCACCTCTGTTCATGAACCACAGTCTTAAATATTGTGCACAAATTTTTTGTGAGATGGGATGTAGTTTTCACTTGGTTAGATTTTCATAATCTCCTTCACTGGCATCTGCTCCGTAGTCAAGTGTTGCTACCCAGGCTGATGCCACAATAACACAACCTGCTTTTTCTCTTTTAGCAAACATTCTGTCCTCAATTTTTGCCTGGGAACAGCATTTTTAACAGAATAACATACCTGCTGTACCTTGTCTTAGTTCAGGCCTGTGTCCTTTGTCTATTTTTCTGAGGAATGCAAGCAAGTTGTCTACTTTGGAATGCTTTTTCTTCCTTTTGGGAAACAATCAAACTAGAGATAGGAGATTTGAAAAAGCAGTTCTTCCAGCTGGCTCTTTTGAAATATCTTATTTGGTATAAACCAGATGCTGGATTATAGGATTCATTGCCTAGAACCCTCACCATGAGGGCCCCCCATGAGGCCTTGGAGTACATGTGGAGTAAGCACTGCCACCTGGTTATGTGAAGAAATGGGGCTCTGCTAAAGCCATGGGCAATTTGCAGAGGAACCATTTCTCGGCAATATGATGATTCAGATCATAAAAGATGTGATATGATAACATTCAATATAACAACAACTTTAACAAACATTTTTGTAAAACTTTAATGTGCAGGGCCAGCAAAAACAAAATAAATGTATGCTTCTGTTTTGGTCTTGTTAAACCTTCTACTATGAAATCTAGTAAGCAAACTTACAGCAAGAAATACAGAAATACAGCAAGACTACTCACAGCTCACTTTTAAAAATCAGACCAAAACAGCTAAATGTACCCTCAATTATATATAATTGATAATATATTCATAATTGCTGTAAATGTTGTGTTTATTTCCTCCAAGAGTGATTTGAAGGTTATCATTTGGCCAGATAAAGATAGCGACTAAACATCCCCTAAGTGTCCCTGAGAGTCCTTGCTTCAGGCAAGGAGCCATCTGTTTGACCCCACTTTTCAAAGTGGGTCATTTCATTTTAGTGGGGAATTGGAAAATTAAGGTTCTCATGCTCTTGGCACTATCAGGCTATTTGGCCATGGTTCACACATCACTTACCTTTGTACTCCTGATGATGAAATGAGACATACAGTAGCTCAAATATTATCATACTTAAACATATTGCTTCCATCAAAGACTGATTTTGTTTGTATTGTAATCATTTCATGGAGGAATATGTGGGATGTGGTTGAATGTGCTGGATAATTCCCAAGGTGAAGAGCCATTTATATCAGCAGCCTCAACTATAATGGAGGCTTGTAGCCACAGGCACAACCATCTGTTGAAGCTTGTGGAAAATGGGTCAGCTAAATGATATGGAGTTGGGATACATTACTCCATACCAAGCAATTTCTGTAAGTGTCACTCAAATGAAGGTCTTTTTCTCGGAAACACTATGGGTGATAGAGGTTGGGCACGTGGCAAAACCACAATTTTCTACCGTCATATAAAAGGAACATGCATATGTGATTACTCAGACAGACTGGTATGCACTCTGGTCTTTTCCTTGGGATTTTTGTCTTTGCATCAGTGGGTCTGCCAAGCTTAAATAACAGTAATTCAGCAATATCACGGGGCCAAAAGGGAAAACATTTCTATTTAGAATTTGTCCATGATATGTGATAACGATTTTGATTGGAAATTGTTTATAATCCCGAGAAATTCAAATCCAAAGACCGGCAAATTGGTCATTTGATTTGACATTTTCACATTAAAATGCTATCACTTCTACACAGGAACTTTCAGTCAGGCAGCAGGAAGGACACAGACTAAAGTGTACTTCATTGCTATAGCCACTGGGTTACTTTGCACTTTTAACACTTACTTCTCTGTATCTGGGTATGTTTTCTGGATTCAACATTGGACGACTATTTAGAGTTTGCTTTAAAAAGTTTCATTATCCTGATTATCTCCATGTCGTGGGTAGGTTAGTGTGTGTGTGTGTGTGTGTGTGTGTGTGTGTGTGTGTGTGTGTGTGTGTGTGTGTGTGTGTGCACCTGAGAAGACAAGAAAGATGCTGTTGGCAGATTTTATCTTGTGATTGTTTAATGATCAGATCAAATCCTTGTTAATGCAAGCATTGGTAATGCAGTCCATACAGCTTCCAGCAACAATTATATCTGTTGCATTTGTTGTAAGCGTCTATATATTGGATAATCGTCCATTAAATGTGCACTTTGAAAATAATATTGCCTATTTGTGTTGTCTTTCCTGCTAATGCACAGGTTGTTTTGGCTTATCTTTTTCTCAGAAGGCACTTATGATGTTGGCATGAGGCTGATAAATATATTGTGTCTCTCTCATGTGACAGAGCAAACACAGCACTGAAACTCAGCTTTGAAGTGTGCCCGGAAATGAGGAACCACATGGACATCATACCAAAGACAGGCTTCATCCAGGCTAAATCAAGCTTTAATGCCCAACTCAGGCTCCATCCGAGGTGAGGAGGGACACAACACACACTGGACGCAATGATAATGGAATCAATGGAGCATTCATAACTGTATTTACACTGTAAGCTTGTTAAGATTCTATTAACCTTTTATGAAAGTGCAAATGGTTTCAATTTTAAGAAGAGTTGTCACATATTTGAGTCACCATTGCATTTTTGTCACATTGCATCGACACCTGGGAAACACAGTTCTCCAAGTGACAGATGACTGATGACCTTTGGTGTTTTTATATTATTATTATAATATAGAATATAATGTTTTATATTTTTAGTTGCTGTACTTCTCATTAGTAGCTTTGTTGTTCTGTCTGTAGTCTATATGGGTTGCCATGATTACAAGAAATGACAACTTTATGTTCATGAAGAAAGAGGAGTTTAAGCAGGACGACAGTCTTTACAAGGAAACCTTTAACAAGAAAGTAATGCTGTATTTGGTTTGTACTTTCTTAGAAATACAACAGAATAAGATAAGATAGGATATTTCTTTTGCTGTAGGGATTTCAGAAAATCTTACAATATAATTTGATCTAATACATTAATTATGCCCTGAGAAAGGATGTATTTTACACATAGATAGACAGTCAGAAAGACAGACAGACTGATTGATTCATTATATGATCATTCCTTGTTTGAGATTAAAAATAAAGCTATGCAGTCTGTCTCTTTTGTAAAACTCCACACACAGCCGTTATAAAAGAGTGGTTCTGAAATACAGTACACGCACCGAGTGAAGAGGCACGAGGCCCTCTGATCGCCTTCTGATTGCAGTGACTTTAAAAGATGTGATCATTCTTCATACAGCAATACAGTCTCTATATTTAGATGGAGTGGCAAGAGTTGAACTGTAGTTTGAAAGCCAAAAGAGTGTCCAGGGGAACCCCAGGGCAAATATGAGAGGCGTGCAGTTTGTTAAAACTCAACGTGGGCAGCAGTATTTCACTTCCCGCCTTCTTTTTTCCCTCCATATTTTTGCAGCTTTTCAAATGGATAGCTGCAAAAGATGTTGATGGATGATAATAGCAGTAGGACATTTTATTTGAACATTACAAAAGTTAGGGGGCACATGCTGGGGGTTGTTCAGCGGGGGAGTCAGAGGGGAAATGGGAAAATGTCAGTAATCTGCTTTAGTGATTCAGCAGAGGTTTTAAAACCCGGATTAGAGTACAGCTCTGCTGCTGAGATGATGCAGCATTCAGCAGCACTAACCCAGCTACAGCCACAGCACCACCCCCTCGTACTCTCTCCATCACACTGTTCTCTCTCTTACTTCTACACTGATTTCTCCCTCTCTCACACATAATCATACTTTTTTTTCTGGTCTCTGACCTCTGTACTTAACTCTACTTCTCTATCCGATCCTTTCACTGTCTACATTATTCTATCTCTGCACACTAAACACCTTCGCTTTATCTCTTATCTGTTCTGTCATTCTCTCTCCCTCGTCTTCATTCCTTCATCCCTTTATCCAGCTACCAACCAATGCTTATGCGCTGCCACTGATACTGCTTACGTAACCTAAGACAGAAATCCCAGTTCCCTGCTCTGGTTGACAACACTTGTTTTTAAAATGCTCTTAGTCCCTGTAGAGCATTCAGCACCAGAAATTCTGCTGGAGAAGAAGCTAAGAGATGTACGTCACATCAACTAAATCTCTATGCAAAGCATATGGTGGGTTGAAAAAGAAAAACAATTAAAATTTCTTTCCTTTTTCTTTTCTCTTCCTCTTTCTGCCCCTCTCTGTATAAAAACAACAATTTCAAAAATGTCTCATAACTGCACGCTCATTGTCATGTTAAAGTTTTTTTTGCAATAAAAATATTTAAAAAAGAATAACAAGTTTTCCAAATATATGTTGGAAGTGCTTCCCTAGCCAGAGTCTAGGATTGGATATCCAAATCCTCATTAGCAGCCCTGCAGTCACTTGCACACACATACCTGCTATATCTGGATTTTCCTATGACTCATAGCTTTCATTCTTGAGATGGGTGTTTGTTTCTTGCCTCCACTGTTACGGGTTTTGTGAGAGCACACATTCTTGCTTCTTGTGCTGTAGGATGCGCTCAAACTGCCCACATCCTTTTATCATCTTTCCTTTTCTTCATCCCCCTCTGCTAGTCTTCCTCCATGTTTCTTTGTCACTATCAAACCCACACATTTTCTTTGCATCAGCGCATCGTTGTGTGCTCTGTATAATCCCCTGGCCAGTTCATGTGAAAGATAAGTACTCTCCTTACTATAGAAAGACCAATGGCTCCATTTTTCTTAACACCAAAAGTAGGAGAGAAGACTGATGACCCTGAGCCCTGAGCTGAAACTTGTTGGTATTCTTCGAGAAAGTTGTTCTTAAGTGTTGCTGGAGTCTTCTCCCCTAGGATCCTTCTCTTCCAAAGTGTTTTTCTTCACCTTAAAGTAAAATATAAAACTCGCTGAAATAAATTTGTTAAAGCACCACACTCATGTCATAGAGTTAATCTGACATTGACAACTGACATTAAACTGGACTGGTTGTTGGGTCCAAGAACTGATTTACATTTTTGGGGTAGTGATTACACAATATCATCTTAGAGTACAGACCCTTTGTAGGTTTCTGTGGTCAAACAAACAAACCCTAACCCTAACATATTTTTGAGGTACACATTTGATTTAACCTTTTTTCGCTGTGTAAAACTGATGGTGAGGTAGAAATCTGTGTATGAGTGGTTTTCATGGAAGTGTAATCTCTGAAAAGTGACGAAATGTGACCCAACCCAGCAATTCCATTTGATAAAAGGGAGATTACAGGGATGATTTACTACAGATTTGCTACAGATTACAGCGAGCAGCTCTACCAGCTCATTCACTGTGAAGTACTGCCCAGAAAAGTATCAGCAACGTTATTGGTATATGGACTTGCAAGAAATAAACAAGAACAAAATCTATTTTTGGTCATGTGATTGATGGGGAGGTTTCTTAACTATTAATGGGGTTTTTAATTTTTTCTTTTTGTCCATTCATTTCTCAATAATGAGAAATTCCTAAGCCTCTTATGTGTTTGGTAATCCTTTCATAATCACTGTTTTCAATGCTGAAGTGAAAGCCAAGCCAAGCATATATTAAAGCTTTTGTGTTTTTTTTAACTAAATATTCTCTGCTTATATCAGGTAAAGCAGCAGTCACAATTTTCCTGAAATCATAATGTCTTGAAGTTTCCGATTAATTTGGAGGTGGCCATCAGGTTACCAATGCTGAAATGTATTTATATAGACATGCAAATATTAAAGTGATTGTTTCTTCAACAGTATACATTTTACACAGGGACATAATGTTAGCAAATCTTGTTAGCAGAACTGTTTTCACTTTTACTATTTCAATTATAATGAGATGAACAAATCATTAAAGACTTTGGAGGAGGCTCTGTTTTGGATGAGACTAGATTATTTGGCCACAGACCAAAAAAGAACATGCGAGGCAATCTGCGTCTGCAGGACAGATCTGAAACCTCATTCGTCCACAAGTCTCTCCCTAGCATATGGGCCTGGTGACATCCAACCAGGATTTTTTCCACTCTGCCCTGCCAATAATTCAACAGTAACTGTCCAACAGCGAGTCTATTAGCAGGAAAAACAAGAGCGCTTCCTTAAATACTCACTCTGCATTCATTGGTCAAGCCAGAAAGGTAAAAAAAAACGTTTCCTGCATGGCTTTCCTGAGTAAATACAGATATTTAATTTAGACATATCCAGCATATATAGCAGAAAAGCTTGTTAATAGCACTGAAGTTATGTGCAGCAATGGAGCCTGGCAAATATAAAACCAACCAATCTTTGAACCATAATCTGGCAGATTGGTGTAAAGTAAAGCTCTGTTCTAGTGCTTTGAAAAGCACAGTGACATCTGAAAAGCCCTCTTGAAGTGCCTTCAAACCAGTGACATTTACAGCATTAGCTCTCAAGTCACCAAGCACAGCAGTAAGAGAGAGGGAAGACCTAGATGCTAGGAAACAAAAAGGAAGAGAGAAAAGCTAAAAATTCATACAAACACACAAACACACATAGATATACAATATGTACACTTACACACTTGATGACTCGATGAGTATTGGGCCTCTTTGAATCAAAGTTTCACCTTCTTTCACCATGACTACAACCTACAGTAGTGTGGAGGCACAGTTTATGTTAGTAGGAGACTTGCTTCTTAAATTTAGAAACGTGTTTTGAACTAATAATAAGTGGTTCTTTCCCTGTGCCCTTTCTCTCATAGATGCTCCTTATCGAAGGACGCCAATGAGTTTTTTGATGGAGATACCGGAGTCTTGGAGGTTCCAATGATAATGCAAGTAGCAGACCAGGTATTTTTCACTGTTTTTATATCTATTTATCTATTTTCGGTTTTCTTCCCGTCATCCTAAAAATATCTGTTGTTCTTATGTGAAAATACTGGGCCTTGTCCTACTTTGTTCCTAACCGAATCAGAGCCACTGAAGGTTGTAACCTATTTTGCTTGTGACGAGCTAAAATTATCTTGCACCCCCAAGGCCCATTTACTCTGAGGGTGCTAAGCAAGCATAAAGGTTATTCCACTTTACTGGAAGCCATAGGTATGTACCAAAATGAACACTTCATGGCCTTGATTATTTTGTAGTATCATATTATCTGAATATAGTTCTACCGTGAATGACCCAGGGTTAATTTGTTGGGTAGTAATGATGCACAGATCTTTCATTCCTCCCTGTAGATGATGCTACCTTTACAGGAATCAAACTGACAACCTCTAAGTCTTGAGTTTACTAAAAGACATTATAGAATAGATTTAGATTTTTGACTTTTGAGCTTTAGACTTTGTTCAGAGTCATACCTGAGCAACATCTTTGGACTAATACATGTGCAACCGCTTAGAAGCAAAACTAAGTTGAAATAGAAGCGAAATTGAGTTGCAAATTGAGTGAAAGTCTAGCATGTGTTGCCCCCATTTTTAATCAAATTACTAGGTTATCATGCCAACCATAGTGTATGTTATTGTTATATGCAATTGTGGTGATCTCAGCCTGCCCCTTTTAAATCGTGCATTACATATGTCATAAATACATCTGATGACAGGGTCTGCATTCACACACATTCCCATCATCTGGATGTTTCCTGCATACTGTCTGGTTCTCAGGAGGTGGGCCATCATTTCTCCTTTATCCATGCACGATCTTCATCCATTTTTTAGATTACTAATAACTTTATGTGTGGGCTGTTACTCTCTGCATTACAGTTGCAGGTACCCATTTACTGCAAGGCCCAAAATAATAGTATTTAGCAGGCGTGGTGGTGTGATACAGTACACATATTAATGCCAGCTCCAAATGCAGCTGTAGTTGTATATAGTGCAATATGTACAGTATTTTCAGGAGACTCAAGTGTCACAAAAATCTAACATGCATTCTGAAATATCAAAACAGAACACTCAAGTGTAAGTATGCTTACAGAGACTGAATTCTTGTGAAGCAACCCCCGATAAAAACTACATAGCAGCTGCCTGGACATTCATGCCAGGTTTCAATCTGAGTAAATCTAAATCTGGCCACTCCTCCTGCCAAATTGTCACCTTCCTCTTCCTCTCCACCCAATCACTATTCCCTGTCTCTACCGCGACAGGCAGAGGAGGCATTGGAGGAAGCAGGGGTCTGACAAAGAGCCAAAGACTGTGCCAGGATGCTTGTGTGGAGCATCAAAGCTGTTGGCCCTGAGCTCCTGGCATTAAATCAAGTATACACACACAGGCACACAGGCTATGTTGTATGGTCTTCAGACACCTCAGCAGCCAAGAAAGTGGTGGCGCAGAGAGCAGGACCAATCAACAAGGTCATCTGCTGTATACTGCTGTATAGAGCTCAAGCAACACTAAGGTTGACCAATACCAGAAATTCCAAACAGTTCCTTCATAGCACATACTCAGATTTCTGCTTTTAAAACGCCCTTTGACTCTTTTTGCTTCTCTGTTTTCGATTGCACACACTCACAAAAATGTCGGTTCAGTTTTGAAGGAAGTCTAAGCGACCTGCATAAAGGCAGAACCCAGTTAAGTCTACAAAGGTGAAGCAGTGTATGAATGGATGCAGAAACTTATACCTGTTTTCTTTATTTCACCAGTTCACTTGAGGAAATGTGAGATGTGTGTAAAGATACCTTATATTTTGTGCCATCAGGTCCAGCCTGTTCTTTTCACGCTCCATGCAGTTGTGACCTCCTCTGAGCTACACTTTGACCGAACTGAGGTGGACTTTGGCGAATGCTCCATTCAACAGTCAGTTAAGACCAGCATACGCCTTACCAACAGGTCCCTCCTGCCTCAGGACTTTGGCTTTGTGGGCATTCCAGAGGTACTGGACTTAGCTGAAAGATGGATGATATTTGATCATATTAGAGTAACATATAGTAAATATTCTGAGTGATAATCCCTATAATATGTTTTTATCAACAAGAATGTTTCATGTTGTCTCTTGATGTAAAATTTCTAAATCTGGTTTGGTTAAACTGGAGGCTGGGAGTTCAGGCCATTTTGATTGTTTTTGTTGACTTCTTGCACTCCAGTTTATTGAGGTCCAGCCTCAGGACGGGTTTGGCACTCTGCTCCCGCAAGAGACTCTGGAGCTTGATGTGATTTTCAGTCCTAAGAAAGCTAAAGAGTACCGATGTCAGCTCAACTGCAAATCTGGAATTAACAGGTAAATATGTAATGTAAATCAATATTCATCAGTATGGGTTTTCTGATTAAAAGGGTTATTAATATCGACCTACTAATAAAAATGAAGGCCGATTATATATTTATTTAGGAAATCATGGCTATAGTGAGCCATTAAACTAAATTGATTGATTTATCCTTATTTGAACTAATTGTTTTATCCCTTGATGTGTCATGTTATCATTTGCTGTAATATAGTGGATGTAATCACCATTATTCTTGTAGTGACTTGTGGGAACATGGTAACAGTAAATGATTTATTCCTGTTGCTTCATTGCCAGAGAATTCCCTATCTCTTGCCGAGGAGTGGGTGTTCACCCTCCACTGGAGCTCTCCCATTCTCTGGTCCAGTTCGGGGCCACAGCAGTTGGTGACCACTCCACCACTTTACTTTATCTCACCCATACTCGCATAGATTGCAACCAGTCTAAACAGCAACTCCCTCAGTTGAGCAGGGAGGATGTGGCTCCTGGAGGACCAAGGCTGTTCTCTTTCACCCTGCCCAAGGATTCAGAAATCAGCATCAGTCCTATGGCAGGACGGCTGCTGCCTGGAGAGGTGTTGTATTATGTATATTTTGTTTAACCTGGTTGATGTATGGACAGTGATGACATATTATTGCCAGAACATGAACATGATGCTTTTGTTGTGGTAATACATGCAATCTCTCTAGTCAGTGAAGCAGAGTTTCAGACCGCCGCCATTAGCTCACACCAAATCGCTTTACAGTGCAATTATGCCCTCTGCTGGTCACCTCGTAAAAGTTCACTATTGCATCACATTTCTTGCATGTATTTAGAACATTTTATATCTCAAACTGAGTCTTTAAGGGCAGAACATAAAATAAAAAGCATGGAGGATCATTTGAAAGGATATGTGAATAGTCTACCTGAAAAACAGTTGCTGTTCTAGAGAACACTCAGACCTGCAGTATGAAAAAAAAAAGGTTCCTAGTGCTAAGATGAATTTTTAGTGTTGTCCTTAAGCCCCAAATCACCTTCTTCATCACATCTTATTTGTACACACCCTGATACAGAGATGCCTGGTCCAGGTGACATTCAGACCAAGGATTTCGGACCAGGAGATTAAAGTACTCCGTGAGCAGGGGCTGGAGGGGAACAGACACCCTGAACAGGAGGTAAGACTATATACCAGTCCATTCTACCCACCACCGGCTAGTACAAGTACATTTTCACAACCATATTGACATTTTTTCATTGTGTACAGCCAAAACAAGTGTCTTGCCATATACTGTAGAAACCTTTGTAATCCTCTAAGTGTTGACTGTAAATGTGACATGTGTTATTAGACTAAAGAAGAGGTTCCTGTGGAGCCCGGGGAAGGAAATCAGAATTCAAAGAACAGCAATGTGTCAGACAGCCCTGAGACTGACATACTGACTGCCTCCCACAGTCTTGCTGACATACGGTGAGCTGAATCACTTCCTTTTTCAAAATTACATGTGGACAGGATCTCAGCGATACAAATCTACCCAAGGACATCTTAGAAACATCACTGTAACAACGTGAAACAAACTTTTCATTTTCACAACAGCTGCAACTCTGTTTGAATCATTTCAATTGAATAATTTGACAAAAACAATAAGAATATTGTTCTTCCAGCTATTTCCTTCCTAAAAGCTTTTATGTGTGTGGAAGAATTATAACTTTGGCTAGCAACAACACATACTAATTAGTGCACAAAGATTTTGGTTCACTCAGCCACCAGCAGTGACTTCATCTGTGTCATCTCATGGACCTGCAGAGTTTACTAATGTGTTCCTTTTGTACTTAGCTTTCTTCTTTTTAACTCTTTTATATTAAGGTCAGAGCAGTTGGAGGAAGCCAAAGCATCTCTTCTTTATTCCTTTACCCAGCGCTGCACAAAGCACACTATACCCTGCTTTGTGTCTGACGGAGACCCTCCAGAAGAAGATCCCCTGGCCCAGCCTGCATGGAGGTGTGTCTCTTCTGAGCATTCAAAATAGTATCATGTGTTTTAATGTTCGACATTTTTTGTCACCTTTATGTCTTCACCTGATAAAATAAGACATTGCACCTCAGCCAGCATATCAAAATAATGTTTTGAAGAGCAGAATATCTTGGGAGGCAAAGTGAACAAAGTCAAAAGATTGGACTTCGGTCAACTTCATATAGACTATCAACAGATGCTATGTGGCCCGCATGTAGATATTGATCCACCAGATCCAGCCCCTCCCTCACATGGACAAACTGAAGATGATTGTAAGCTACCAGACACTGGGTGTTGTGATGAATGAATAAGGAGCAGCAGGAGGATGAGTAAGCAGGGTGGTAATGTTCACAGAAATGAACATATGCTTTCAGTCTGCATGAACCAATATCAAAACTACTGTTTCACTGAATCACTTTTCACATTTCTCCTCACAAGAAACTGAAAGAAAGGCTGACAGTTGTTAAACACACACCATTATTCATAACTTGACATTTTTATTATGTTTACAGCCCCTCCAATACACTCTACTTGAAGATGGAGTGTCCTGCTATACAGCCCTCCCTTGTGCTCGCAGGAGCCAACAATGGACAAAACACAATAAACTTCCATCAGGTGGCAGTAGGTCAGTCAATTCAAATGCTTATTGTTTGTTAATTTATCGCATTGACATCTATTTTCTGCATTGAACTTAAGTATCTACGGATGATCATGATGTATGTTATGTGTCTCTTCCTAGGACGGAAAGTCATCAAAAAGTTTATTGTGCAGAATATTTCCAACGAATCCTTGGCTGTATCCTTTCTGTAGCAAAAACTCAGCAGCAGAGCGATGACATTATTCAAATCGTATTCAAAACACTCAACATACATGCCATGTGTAAGAGGTAGGGATAATATCTGTGTATTGGTTTATACACTTCTACATACTTCAATACTATACTATAATGTTCTCTTGTGTTTGTGGGGAGAAGTTTGCTTGTGGAATGATTACATAATTAAGACAGAGACAGACGAATGAAATAGTGCTTAAAGAGAGAGAGAGAGAGAGAGAGAGAGAGAGAGAGAGAGAGAGAGAGAGGAGAGAGAGAGAGAGAGAGAGAGAGAGAGAGAGAGAGAAATATCACTTTCTTTCACATGTATCTCAATGTTTGGTGTCCTGAAAAACAGACCTAACCTAACCGAATCAACAAATGAATAATGCTTGATTTTAAATAATAATAATATCATAAGGAATGATATGTAAGGAAGTGTTTGATATTAGTAGTTAAATAGTAATTAAAAATACAGGACTTGAAAGCATGTGGCCATTGTTTACTATTTCTGACAGCTTATTCTCACAAGGCAACACAACAAGTTACTTCCCAACTTCAGGCCCAAGACATGCCTGCTCTTTCACACTGCACACTTAGGTCCTAAGGTCCAGACCTCCCTGCATCTGCTTAATGTGCTCCACATTGAGATATGACCATAGAGTTTTATTTCACTTTCTAAATCATGCCCCCATCCCATCCCATCAGCAATTTGGAGCCATTATGTTAATGCAAAATTAGAGTTGCATGTCTTAAATTTGAATTAAGCACACACTTACAGTGGCTGTATTACTGTACTATACTCTTATATGAATATTTCACCTTTGCTTTTCCTTGACCTGTACTAAGCTGGGTTCATCGGTGTTGGACATAAATGGTACATTCTCCATGCTTAATGCTCTCAGATGTCTCAGACCTGGACAGAAACACACTCTGCTGCTGGCCTTCAGTCCGACTCTGGGGAAAAAGGTTACACTCATTCCACATGCTCATAAACATGTGATCTTAGTGTTTGCTGCTAGTACATTACTTAGTGTCACTCTCTGATACAACTGCTTTTACTGCATGTCACTTTCAGTAAACGTGTTATTCTGCCTAATTATACTTATATCATATAACAATAAAACTGAAGAACAGAAGTGGAAATACTCGACTTGACTTCAGACTGGATGAACTTATTTTCACTCCTATTCAGAGAGTATTAAACCAAGATATCAACCAACCATGATATATTAGAGTACAATTCCTATCTTATCTTGGCCATTGAGAGCTGCAGTTCTCAATCCCGGTCATTGCATTGTATATTTTTCATCTTTCCTTGCTCTTCACACACCTGATGAGGGAAAGAGTTTAACAATTCAAGATAGACACGTTGATATTGACACATAAATGTCCCATCAACAGTTCTATTAGAATAATCCAAAAGTTGTGTCATGACCCGCTGAAGTAGTCAATTGTTAAATTCAATACTATTATGGTTGCAATTGTGTGCTCCAGTATAGTGAGACTCTAGAGGTGCAATGCCAGAAGATGACCCTGGAGATGACCTTGCATGGGGAAGGTGTGGTCCCTGCTGTTACCTCCTCTCACCCTGATGGTCCTCTTGACTTTGGTTATGTGTTGGAGAAAGAGAGCGCCTCAAAGGTCCTGAAGGTCAGTCAACAATCTGTCGAGGGTACAAGGAAAACTCTGACTCTTCACACGTTTGCTGGATCACCCTCATCCAGAATGACTTGTTCAAATTCAAAATACAAAGAGAGACACTTAACTTTTTCACTTCCTTTGACATTACAAGATAGGATATTTGTCAACGTTCTTAAAAATCTAAGACACCAAACAGACACGTATATCTATGATGGATGATAGTTAATAATAATAAAATGTGTTCAGTCAGGCATCACAATGGCATCACTGTCCATTAACAAATGAGGGCAGACATATTTTGACATTCTTCAAACAGTAATGGATGAAGAAGATGATCTGCAATCAATTTAAATCAGATTCCAAGGAAACAGTAAATGTCTGGTTTTACAAAGCAGAAAAGTGAAATGAAGAACATCTTTGGAGATATGAAATGTCTGAGTGTACTCAATTTTGAATCACAATACATCCCACAGTTTCCTGGTACTTGGGCAGAACAGGAAGTACTTTCACAAGTCAAGTGTATGACCATCTCTGTGGGTTTGACTCTTGGACATATCTGGAGTCAATAAGGGTGGAAAAGGCTTTTTTTAAAGTTTTTTAATTAATGTTTAAGTCTGCTAGTATTGTGATGTTCATGTCTGTGATAAAAGTAGAGAATTAATTTAGGAATTTAGTACGAAGGGCCAGGAGGACGGAAGGTGACTATAGTACAAAAGGAAAACGGTTTGCCTACCTTAGAGGTTGCTAGGTTAAGACTTCATAGCTTGAAAGACGAGACATCTGTGCTGCTGCATCTTTTTGGTGGCAAGGTTAAGAGACTGGTTGAATATATAGCTTACACCACCGACTATTTTGGAGGTGCGTCCAGCATGAACATGAGTATAGTTAGGAGGAGAGGCTTCATTTAATGGCACAAGGTTAAGCCATGTTTCACAGAGATTCAGCAGATCCAGGTTATGCTCTTCAGATCAGATCATTGACTCGTAGTAGCTTGCTAGCTGGAGATCTGATTTTAAGAAGGCCCAAATTCTGGCCAGTCACTCAGGGCGGCATGGCGAGTCCTGTGTGTTAGGTAGATTTATGTTAATCAGATTGGAAGTGTAAGAGTTATGAGCACCTCTATGACGAGTGTGCCACACAGACAATACACTCGATTTTTTGCGGCATTTCAACAAGGCTCTGCACCTGTGAAACCTTAGAGCCATGTTTCTACACAATGGTCGAGCGAGGAACATTCATGTTCATTCATTTCAATGGATGAATGGTGAATTTAGTATACTCAGGATTTGATCATACAGCGTTTCGTAACAGTTGTAAATTACAAAGTAAAGTACAGAGAGGACAAAGGACTGCATGGTTTGACGCCAAATGTCATTGTGTCCAGCCTCTCACCGGCCTGGTAAAACTGCCTTGACTCTCTGAGTTTAGTTTGAGTTTTTCTGTCTGTTGATTCATGCTGATGATGATTTTGAGGATGTAAGAGTCTCAGTAATGACAGTCAGCTGTGTTTCCCTCCAGCTGCAGAACAGTTCAGCGGTGGCGGTGGGTTTCAGGGTGCTGCTGGCCAGTGTTTCACCATCCAGGCATCAATGTGGCACTGACAGTCTGCCTTTCTCACTCAGCGCCTACACACACCCTCATGTCCAGCCAACTGTGGGTAAGGTCTGAATAACACTGTGCCTTCACTGTAATTCCACCAACACAGTGCTATTGCTGGTATTGTTGTTTTTTTTATAGTTTATGTGTCTTTATTTTGCTGTCCTATGGTTCGATAGAAAAAAAAAAAAAACTTGTTGCATTGTGAGGTTGACTGTGCTCCTCCCAGGATCCTCATTTTGAAACCAGCCTCATCATAAGGCCTCACCACCGTTTTGGACCTAGTCTCTGTGTGAAAATATTAAAGTTCTAGCGACATCTCTATCTCAGGGAAACTCTAGACCGAGAGTATGTTGATTAAATCCATTGTTCACATGTGTCATTTAACTTGGGAACATCAATGGTGAATGGCTCGAATTTTGCCAGTTAGGAGCAAACTGTTCACTGTTACTTCCTGTCAGTGTAGGATGGAGGCAAGTCAGGTGGTTTGGAGCAAAGAGGGAGATTTTTATATGCAGCATTTAAGTACGATTTTGGATTCTGCATAGCTTTTAGAAGCAGTAGTAATAGCAGACGTAATATGGATAAACATATAAGTATTTCCTCTGTGTCCTGTACAGGAATCCAGAACTACAGCGGGTTAAGTGTGTTCACAGTGACACCAATAGAGGGCAGCATTTCTCCACAAGAGAGCCAGGACATCACTGTCACCTTCCGGCCCGACCACCCTTCTGTCAACTACTCTGACAGACTCACTGTTCAGCTGAACAATAAGGTTGGGAGAAAACACACACATACACACAGAATACAACTTGATCCTCATTTAAAGTGCAGCCAAACCCGCTGCCCGCCACATACAGAGCTGCCCTAACCCTGTGGCATTTTCCTGTACCACCAGAGTAAAGTGTGTGAGGTGGATTTGAAGGGTGCAGCCTGTACACACAGCATGTATGTGTGTGGAGGAGACAAGCTTTCAGTGCCCATTGAATCCCCACTGCCTCCAATCGTGACCAGTGAATCTCAGCTGACAGGTGCGGTAGCCTCTGTCTTCATCCCTCCCTCCCTCACTCTTTGCTCACTGTGTTTTCTACATGTGTGAACTCAGTTTAAATGAGTTGACATAAAGCTACACTATATAAAACTTGTACTGCTGTGGATACCAAGAAAAATATTTAGGCATCAAATTTAAGCATATTCTCAAATGACACTAAAGGCCTCACGAACAGGAATCAGGCAGAGATCGGATGTGTGTGAGAAAACATGAGCAGATAATGAATGACACTGACATCATGAGCAGGCCTAAAAACAGAAGACATAACAGATTTATCAGAAGGGCGTGTAAGTGATATAGGTTATGATGAAACACTCTCCTGTTACAGTAACGACTCATTTGGTTTTAGTGTCTCAAACTTTCTTTCTGCAACAGAGTCAGAAATGTTGGAGAAGCCCAGCCTCCCTGTGCTGCTGACCCTGCAGGCCGGCTTCAGCCATGGCATCATCAGGCCTGCAGTCAGGGAGCTGCAGGTTGGCTGCATCCGCTCCACACAGACCAGTAAGAAGGTACAAACAATAACATGATTTTAACATTGAATGTTTATATGTAATATTTCCTAACTACCTAAGACAGGAGAGAAAAATTCAACTTATTAGGTTCATTCTGGCAATCAGCATCGCATATAATCCTTTTAATGAATAATAAATTGTAATAAATAATAGATTGTTCAGTAGGTATTGATTGACTGAAAACTTGATGAAAAATTTTCTAACATTACATCACACCTCAAATGTATGTAATGTAACACGCACTGTTAAGATGACACACACACACACACACTGTCAAGATCACACACATGCACTATCAAGTTCATACACATCCACTATCAAGATCACACACACACACGCACGCTCAAGATGATGTTTATAGTGCATGTGTGTGTGAACTTGATGGTGCATGTGCACTATGGGCCTTTGGCTGATTCTACACTTCACACACCTCCCATAGTTGCTCCCACTATGATATACAAACAATATGATGAATTCTATTTTTAAATGAATTGCAGCTGGTTACTGTAAATTTTTATTTGTGGTAATTATATGCTGGTAGTTGCTGCCATCAGCATGGAACAGCAGTGCTTAGTGTTTTACAGAGATTCCTTCTTAATGGCTGTTAGTGTGTGAGTGTAATCTGCCCTTAGCCACAGACCTGGCATGGGACAGCTGCTGATATCAGAAGACAGTTGGTTGACAGTGGCTCTTATTTCCACTTCAGAATCAGAAACTAGGCGGCAGATATGTTTTGACAGTTCACAAAAGTGCCTCAGACAAAACAGCACCGTGAAGATCTTGGTCCAGTGTACCAGTATGTACAAACACTCAACAATCTCTTGTTTTTTCCTTAGAGTGGAGAGTTTCAGTGGGATAATTTAGCATCGGCACAGCAGCAGGGCTTCAGTGTGGAGCCCAGCAAAGGCAGTGTGGAGGCGGGACATACACACACCATCACCATCACGTGGACACCCTACAGTGGCTACAAGGTGGGCAAAGCATCAGTCATATGACTCATTGGATGTTTTTTGTGCTATTTTTACTGAAACTGTTGTGAATTGACTGCTGTAAAGTTAAGTCGTCTCTGCTCAATGACATTAGTGAAGCGTGATACTGATACGTGTCTAACTTGTGTGTTTCAGCCCAGTGAGGTACTGCAGGTGTGTCTACCTCTCACTTTAAAGGGGGAAGAGAGAAATGTTTACAACGTCACCCTTTTGGCCTTGGCCTCCTCTGCTGACTGATGTGTAAACCATTTTTCCCTTTGTTGGTTCTATTAATAGAGCTCATGCATAACCATGATGAAGCATCTACACACATGAAGCATCTACACACGTATGTCACAAACAGAAATAGAAATGGAAAACAAAATTGGTAAAAATGCAGGTTATGATTTTTGCCACTTGCCAAGTCCAGAGCGTAATTCAATAGAAATTTCCTCAATATTGATAAAAGCATTGACGTTATTTTGTAGGAGCCAAAGAGGAAATAGATAGAATTTGTAGTAATTTAGTAAAAAATAAACTATTTAACATTGGTACTGATGATTTAATTTAAGTTCATAAGGTTCATATCACCCTAAAATGCACAAGTTAGTAATGTATAAATGTGATATGTGTAATATGATGTTGGCTTGATCTAAAATAATGACTTACTGCAAATGAAGAAACTGATATGTATTTTAAAGCTATGTTGAGCTGGAGCTAAGTTGGGTACAACAGCTTGGCGGGTTTGTAACACCTGCCTTCAAGAATCCCTGTCCAATTAACAGCATGGTTCATTTCAAACAAACAAACAGGATCTCACAAACAAGCTGTCAAGTCCATATTTGTAGGTTAGTGATACTACGCCTATCTGTAGGAACCTACTTCCACCACCAGGGGGCGTAAGAAGAGCGATTAGAGTCACGCCACGGTTTGTGTGTGGCTGCTGAGATGGTGGATGCATAGAATACATTTATGCAGTTTCTGTTTATATCAAGGTATTATTATCAATTACTTTGATCTAACAAAAACTTGAAGGGACAAGGAAATAAATGTTATAAAATTTGGTAACCCTTAATACACAGAGTAGTGCTTCTGTCCCTCTACATCGACATATAGATCTCAAATGATGTCATGTCTTTATGTCGATTACTGGCGGTATGATTTTCATATTTATTTATTTCTATTTCTACCTTACCATGTTTTGGTAATATTATGTACTGGACACTTTGTGTTATGTTGAATTGTGAGCTGTATTTCACCATGAGCAGATGGAGAGTTGGGGTTCTCTGGTTTCAAAAAGCAATAAAATACTATCAATAAAATGGTGTTCGAACAATTAAATGGCTTGACAGCTGAGAAACTAATCAAACTGCTAATCTAATAAGGGGATAAACTGTAGATGATAATTGAAATAGAATACAAATCACAGAAATAAAGATTAGCAGATGATTGCTCTTGCAGGTATCTGCCACTAGATGGCATCTCACTGAACTGGGCTTTTACCATGAAACTCCTGCATCATGATGAAACTGCTGTATCCTTTTGCAGAAAAACGTTTGAATGTTTGATCCGTTCTCTGGCTGAACTCTGTGAATCTGCGGTGGTTTCATGCCACTTTACAAGACTACAGAAGATTCTGTTTCCTGATGGTTTCACACATTCTTTGCGTTATGTGATGACTTTCAGTGGAATGGCAATAACATCGACTGATCAGATATAGACATAAAACAGAATCTACTCTGCAGTAGAGTGCAGAGTAGATTCAGAACAGTGTTGCCATAAAAAGTGACGTAATGTTACCTCTAAATACATTATATCCCAGATTGCCGGACAGAGGCTGTAATAAGAATGAAAAAAGAGAGGGGAGTGTCTGAGGAAACACAAGAGAAACCACAGAAACAGGGCTGAACATCCGATTCACAAACATACAGTTTACAGAAAATTCACTTTGCCTCACTCAGGCTGTGGAACATTAGATCTGAACAGTGTGATGAAAAACATGTAACTATTCCAGAATATGTACACCAATCAAGATATACATCACTTTCTGCCTGTAGAATGCTTTTAAATATGTCTAAGAACTTTTTTATTTGTAATTTATACATTCCCATCATAACTCAGGCGTATTTCCACTTGAAACTCGCTGTAATCATAGAAGCCCGTGTGAGCTTCATGCGCTGTAGGAGTCTGAGCGAGAATGAACAGCAGATGTCAGTAAAGCCGGGAAAGGGACCAATAGGCTGTGACCTCTTAGAGATACATGTGCTAAGCATTTATTAGAGATTGCGGGAGATTATGCTAAATCAGATTACATGAACCTAGCTATAAAAGGCAAGGTCATTATGAGCTTATCCTCATTTAATGTCACTGCTTTTATTAAATGTACGACAGCATGTTAGAAACGATTTGTGTTGCCATTTTCCCTTTTGTCCTAATCTGATTTCATATTAATAGTCTTTGATAGTGCTACTTATGGCCTGCACTGCGTGTGTGTGTGTGTGTTGACTTTCTCTTAGGAAGTTCTCATACAGTATTACCCCTTACACAGCTGCTGCATTAAAATATATAAGGATGGTATTTGAAATGATACAAATCTTGGTCGGTTGGTTAGTTTGTAAACCAGATCACTCAGAAAGTCCTGAAGCCTTTTTCCGTGAAGCTTTGTGGAAGAGTGTGGCTCATGAAGGCAACAACTCATTAGACTGATCTGAATACAGGAGCAAGATACAGGAATGTTGTACTTGACCTGTTAACATACAGCAAAACACTAACCTCAATTTAAAAAAAACGGCTACTGTATATTTAACTCATGACAATTTATGAATTGGTGCAATATGGTCCATTTGCAGATACATTTTAAAAACTTCAGATACATTTTTCAAAGCCCATGTTTGCAAAGTAGATAAAATAGTGCAATAGTTCATTGTATATTCCATATATGTAAGTCATAGTGTATAAACATGATAGTGGCTGATGTACATGACTGTAATAATGTACAGTAATGTAGTAATGTCTGGGCTGTGGGCTGCTTTCCATTTATGTATCATATATAACACATATAACAATGATGATCATAATAATGGCCAGCTGCTCTTTACTTTTTTATATGTATTTATGTGTTTGGTCACACACAGAGAGTCCTAGCAGACATGAAGGCTCTCCCATGGGTGCTCTGTCTCCTCTGGAGCAGCTTCACAACACACAAATGCAGACAGGTGGGGGTATCCATGTATCCAGGGGCAACTAAATCTCAGCAGCATTAACCTGGGCAGATGAGTCCCAGTGGAAATCCACACCCAGTCTACACTGACACACACACACATACACACACACACACACACACACACACACACACACACACACAGTGTTTTCTTGAGTCATCCTGTTTCTGCCACTGCAGCTTTTCTAGCTATAGGTAAATAGATCGTGAAGACATGATATATAAGTGACTTACAGGGCCTCCAGTGAGTGATTCTATTCAGCTCACACACATATTTGCATACACACACCTCTTATACAGCACTGTACACTCACTGGGGGCTAATGTGGAACATGTACAGTTACTCAGCCAGTGTGCTTCAACAGGAATCTGCAAGTAACATGACCAAGCATTGCTACATTACTAATTACATTAATAAGGGTTACAATTTGTGATACACATACTTTTGGGTGTGAAATCAAATGATCCATTATGCTAATATTTATAATGGTTATATATTTTGACATTTAACAAATACAAAATATGTCAATACATCCATGAGTGTAGTTTGGTAAAGAGCTTCACTTTATAATTTGCCTCAAGATGAATTACTGTTTAATTGCATCAAATCAGATCATTTAAGTTCAGATCATTTAAGTTCAAAAACAAAAGATGAGCTTATGTGGATTGGAAGTTGTTTCTAAAGCAATGAACCTGAGCGTGAGCCTCCCTGGGTGAGGAAAGGAGAGGATAAACAGATGTCACACAAACACTTCATGCCCTAACTCAGGCTGAGATAACAGCGCAGCTCTCTCTCTCAGGAGGCCTCCTCTTACCACACCACAGCCCGGTGATGATGCTGTCTCACCCCTCCGGGGCCCAGCCCAGCCCCTCCCTGACATCCCCCAGGACGGCAAAGTTTTCCATGTCTCCAAGTAACGCCTTAACCCACTGAGCATTGGCTCCTCCTCTGAGCACTCTACCTAGACTACTGCTGATTATGAACAGGTCATCTGTGTGCTGCAGTGATGCCCCCCCCCGCCCCCACAAACACACACACACAAACACTCAGCACAGCAAGGACATCCCTGCTGACTGTTCTGCTTGAACTAAAGCACAGGGGCGTGAGATCTTTAAACCCTCAGGTATGGCAAAGTTTATACACCTGTCAACAAAAATGTGTATAAGCAGCTTTTGCTGATAAAACAGGTGCAATAACTTCCAAAATATGGTAATTCCTTTTATTTTCACGTGGACTAACATGTTTCCAACACAATGAAAGGTTCATGCCCCTGCTACGCTCTATATCTGTGCATAATAAGCCCATATACATAATAGCCACTATAAAATACACAGAGAATATACACAACGACAATACAAACAGACTGTAGGTCACTCATATACTGTATATACACTGCCTCCACATACAATGTACTTCCATGTATATTAAAGCTACCATATGCACATACGCTCCTCAAACATACAAGCAAACAGAACATGATGGATCAGCATGTTATTATGAGACACCAGGCTGTAGAGAGAGAGAGAGAGAGAGAGAGAGAGAGGATGCTGGTCCTCTGTTACAAACCTGACACATAGTTTACTCAAACACTGCAGCTCTTTACGCTCTCTGTTTCTGTCAACTTGACTCCACTACATATTTGTAATAGCTGGTTACTTTCAGGACTTTCAGGTTTTACACTCAGGACATAGAGAATGAACCCATAAAATATAGCTAATGCCCTCCTTTATGTATATGTATCTGTCTTTAATCCTTCCTCTCTCTCCTTCATATGTTCCTTTATTGCTTTTCCTCTTGTCTTTTCTTCATTCTGGACCTTTTGACTTCCCTTTCTTCTTGATATTTTCATTATATACACTTTCTCCTTTATTTCTTTCCTTCGTTTTTCCGTCTTGAACTGATCACAAAAGATAGAAATCCTAATATTTACGCCAATTAACTTTTACTTTGGTAAAGATGTGAAAGCAGGACGTTAGTGTGAAATCCATGACTTTATCCACTGTTACAGCTGCTATGTTTCAACTAAGTTCATCACCTGTCATTGATTTCTGACACATGTTCATTGATCTTTGCTCTCAAGCATCAAAAGAGAGATTTGGACTATTTTATTTGAGAGTATAGAGAGTGCCACTAATGTTGCCATATACCATGGATTATGTAAATAAGTTATGTAAATGATCAAGACGAGATCAGAGTGTGTGTGTGCAGGCAGGGCAGTGTGCACAGTGCTGTGGTATGTGTGTGTGTGGCCTGGTCTGTTTTGGATTGCAAATGAGACAGTGACATTTACATGAAATAGCGTTGTTGAACTGAACCAGAAAGTAACGACCTCTTGGTGTTCACAAACATATTTATGTCCAGGAAATCAAATACGTATCAGAAGAACTGCCTCATCTTTTGTAAGACCTCGTACTTCTACCCATCTTTCAATCTCACAATCTTTGTGGGCAGAAAACAAGTATGTGAACCATAAAAATAAACATAGATTGAAAAAAAATTAATAAAATGTACCACTACTTCTTCAAAAAGCCATTTAATTTAACCTTGAAATAGCCATTTCAGTGATTCAAGCTATTTCACTTAGTGGTAAAGTTATCTTTGTTAATTTTCAGTATCACACTCTCTGAATTTAATATGTGAATAAAGATTTAACATGAACAATAGGAACAGGCAGATGTGAATGGTTGCATTGTGAGGTTTGAAATTTTTGCATTTGAAATGATTTTAGTGCAAGCTGAGACTATACTTTCAGATCCACTGACAACAAGGTTTGCTACAGGCAGCAGATCTCAAGTCAAGATTTTTGATGAGATTTTCTTTGGATAATATTTGTAGAACAATTTATATATATAGCTCAAACTGCTGTTCCTGTATGTAAATATGATTTAGGAGAGTTTGTGTTACCAAAGATGGCAGTATTTCCTGGTCTAATGATCTCTTTAGTGGTCGCTGACCCTTCGCCGTGCGTTGTGACGCTACCGTAACGTGGGGTTTCCCAGACCTGAGAGCAGGGTTACCGCGCCCATCTCTGCTGTTTGATGGCCGGAGGAAGAAGCGAGTGAGATCCTGGCGTGAAGGAAGAAAAGGGGGACGACGACGGTGGGAAGACAAGACGGGATTTTTTTGCTTTGAGTCGGATCTTGCTTTGATTTGGAAGAACGCTTAAACGGGACTGTGGCACGTCTATCTGGGTGAACACCGCCTCGTCTCTGCGCCTCTGTGCCGGTGTGTGTCTCCCCTTCGGCGGGTCAAAAATTGGGTTCGGGGAGTGCCGCTCCTCGGTAGCTTAACTTAGCTAAATCTGTGAGCCTGGGCGGAGAGAGAGAGCGAGAGAGAGAGAGAGCGGAGAGAGACCAGCTTTCGCTGTTTCCAGTCAATGTGATATAAACAACGGATACCCACGACTGAAAGCGGGTAAGGATTTTGACTCAAATGCGTGTTTATGCCTCAAGAAAATGCACTTGACTGCAGGGCGCTAAACTGCCGAACAGGAAAGATGAACGAAAAGGGTTAAATTGGGTAGAGTGGCTGGCTTATCCGTTAGAGCTAGCTGCTCCTAGCCTGCTGGTAGCAAGCTGCTGCCAAAGTGTGGGTGGGGGTCACTGATTTAGTAACTTGGAGTGAGGTTAATACGTGTGGCAATTAACTAAAGAAACAATGAAATAGCAAAACTATATTGAAATATGTGTGTGGTTAACTGTGAGGTTTGTTGGCGGCTTGTGTTAACGTTAGATTGTGACAACTCCGTTTGTTAGCCAGCACCCCTCTTCAACGTCCGGGTTCGTTTTTCATCGTCTTTCATGAACTAAAGTATCTTTGGTTGAGCGGCCCTCCACTGTTTGTGTTTATTTCCTCTCCCTCTGCGTTAACATGACCTCACGTTAGGGCTGTGGCGCTATTAAGTTGATCTCAGTTGCGTTTACATCGCAACTCTGTACGTCGGCCCGCATTTTTCCACAGCTTTCCTCTTTAGGTTAGTGACTACTTGGTAAGGTAATTGGTCACAGATTTGCTATCGCAGCTCATGTGAATTGTTCACAAACCACAGCCGCGCTCGGCTCTGGTCATTACTAATTGCAACTCCTTACACTTGCATAACCTTAACCAAACGCCAAGAGTTTCTATTTCTTTCCACACATGTATACTGAGGCAGCATCATACAACTGACATCGAAGGGAGTCTAAAAATGGCTACTTCACCAACAGAATCACCGCCACCCCCACTATTCCGTAGCCAATCCATACAAGTAGCCAACACTGGCCACAGCCTACGTTTGCTGCCTGCTATGCTATGTCCGATCTGGGTGTGTGTATCCCGAATATGGAAGCCATTATAATAAGTCGACATTCGTCTTGTATTATAGAAAAGATGAGTGGCTCGTACTTTAGAACTTTGGCACTGAGGCGTTTCTGTTTGGGTTGCTCCAATTCTCACAGTTAAGCAGATTTTTGCAGCTTTAAACACTTGTCAAGCGACAACGATCTATGTATATTTACTTCGGTGTCGCGAAATTGTACATCACATGTTATTCACGTACAGTAAATAACATCTAGAACGTTATGTTAACGTTCGTTTACATGTGGCAGTTGGTCATCCTACGATAGTGCTGGAAGTGGCTAACTGGTTAGCATGGACGTTCCCTAGAATGTCCAACGCTGTCGGAGACATTAAAAATGTGCAGTTACTGTCGAGTAGCAATCTACCTGTCGGATCTGACGAAAATGTACTAAAGGCACCACTATGCATTTTACAGTGGGAACGCCTAGCTTGGTTGTGTGTTACATCGGCGTCATAATGCAACACTGTTCGGCCCGTACTAATAGCTTTAAATTGAACCTCCGCTCGTAATAATGTGAAGACGAGATGTTTGATTGGATTTTCACAATCTGTTTATCTGGATCACGGGTCCAACGCAGGGCGAGTTGTTAGCTGCTAGAGTGACCATGCCCCATCGGGCCGCGCTGCTGTGTTGGAAAGTCAGGATCTAACCCTGTAAAACGGCCTCCGAGAAGCATCAGATACGATCCCACATGCCGGCACAAAGTCTTAGAAGGAGAGCGGAGAACCGGAGGTGATAGTTAATGATAGATCTTTGTAATGGTGATTATGCAGCGTGTCAGGCGTGCTGTCGCAGGAAGCCAAGCAAAGCGGCTCACCCAGCACCGAGGCAAGAAACCAGCAGTCTGCCGCTTTGGACGAACTTCGAGATTAGCGACTGTTAAGACAACGCAACCAAATGATTCATTAGAGATGATTGGCGATTTCTTGACAATTTCAGATTGTTCATTATTCCTCTAAAGAGCTATTTGTTTTTGCCTGGCCACAAAGATGAATTCATCCTGCCAGTTTGCCCCCTCCCTCCGCCTCATCGAATGAATGGGTTCCTGTATTCAGGGCCCAAGCAGCTGCAATGAACAAGATGGCGTTCAAAGCCTTTTTCATCGCCGCTTATTCTCAGGCGGAGGGAGACAGCTGCCGAGCATCGGATGGATTCTGGCTTGGCAAGGCAATTTTCTTTGATTTCGCCGATCTGTAAAAACACACCGCATACATTTGTGTGAAGTACTATTTATAGCGAATAAAATGTGCTTGTGAAGTGAAGTAGATGTGTAGCTTAGATACAGGACAACATGGTGGGAAGGGGTGTTGTGCATCTAGACCAGGGGGTCTCCAACCCTTTTTCCTCTGAGAGCTAATTTGACAACATAAAAATGTCCGAGAGCTTCTCATGTTTTACATTATTAGTAACATTTACTCACTCTAACCCATGGCTGGTTCTCCACCCAAACTTATATTATAAGCGGTCTTTTGTTTGACATTTTGAACGCACTAATATTTTGTATCAAAAAGCACTTCAATTCAGCAGCATGAGCTTGTTTTTTTCTGTATACATTTTCAGTTTGTCAAGCTCACACTAATAAAGTCACAGCATATTAATCTCATAGAAAACAATTATTACTTATTTTAATATTTGACTTATACTATACCTTTCATATTTCACATTTTGTCCACATATCACTGTGACATTTCTCTTAACATTCCTTGTAATTCTAGGAATTCCCTGTAGTTCCCATATCATCTGTAATTCACACACATTTTCAGTCTGTTCTGCTGTTGGTGAGATGACAAAGTGTGTCTGCTGTGTGCTGGAGTGTATCCTCTTCAGGTCACTCTTATGGAGCTCCTTTACCTTCTCTGTTCGTAGCCTGCTAGCAGCCGGAAAGTCCCGTGAAAAGTTGCTGTGTGCTCCACGGACACTTTCGCACCGCAAATGAGACACACACACACACACACACACACTTCCTCATGAAAATAGTATTTTTTTTTAGGAATAGGTTGACATCAAAACATATCGGTCATATTGCTCAAGTTTAAGTGTGTATTTTCTTTTTGAAAATCAATTAAACAGAAAGTTCTTTTTATTTGTTTATTCCACTCTACTATTTGTTCCATGTCTTTTATGGGTCGTATTCTTGTCATGTTTATATCCTGAAGGACATCTTGTCCTTTAAGTTGTTTGTGAGACCTTATTTAAAAGAAGATAGGTTCTTAATTTGGCATGATATACGTTTCACTATAAATGTCCTTGTTCCAATTTTGAAATGGGCCATTCCGTTCAATGGACAGGCACTGACCCAAAGCACTTTCTAACCTCTAGGCGGTCCTATTGATGTTTCATGGGTTGATACTCCCCACACCACATCCATGATGGAAGTTGGTGTGTTGTGTTGCCATATACTGTTAGGTCCATAAATATTTGGACATTCACACAATTTTCACAACTCTGACTCTGTAGACCACCACAATGGACTTGAAATGAAACAATCAAGATGTGCTTTAAGTACAGACTTTCAGCTTTAATTTGAGGGTATTTACATCCTAATCAGTTAACCCATTTCTATATGTGCCTCCCTATTTTCATGGGACCAAAAGTAATTGGACAAACTAACAATCATAGATCAAAATGTCACTTTTAATAATTGGTTGCAAATCCTTTCAGTCAATGACAGCCCGGACAGTCTGGAACCCATAGACATCAGCAGACGTTGGGTTTGGTCCCTGGTGATGCTCTGTCGGGCCTCTATTGCAACTGTCTTCAGTTTCTGCTTGTTCCTTGGGCATTTTCCTTTCAGTTTTGTCTTCACCAAGTGAAATGAATGCTCAATTGGATTCAGGTCAGGTGATTGACTTGGCCATTGCATAACATTCCACTTCTTTGCCTTAAAAAACTCTTTGGTTGCTTTCGCAGTATGCCTCAGGTCATTGTCCATCTGCACTGTGAAGCACCGTCCAATGAGTTCTGAAGCATTTGGCTGAATATGAGCAGATAATATTGCCCGAAACACTTTAGAATTCATCCTGATGCTTTTGTCTGTAGTCACATCATCAATAAATAGAAGGGAACCAGCTAATCTGGTCTTCCTGTTTTTGAGGTTTTTTTCTTCACCAGGCAAATAATTCTTCTGTCATCCACCACACTTTTCTCTGTGGTCTTCTAGGTCATTTGGTGTTGCTGAGCTCAGCAGTGTGTTCTTTCTTTTTAAGAATGTACCCAACAGTTGATTTTGCCACAACTGTTTGTTTTGATTTTTCATCTGAATCATGGCTTGCTTCACTGATAGTGACAGCTCTTTGGACCTCATGTTGAAAGTTGACAGCAACAGATTCCAAACGCAAATACCACACTTGAAATGAACTCTAGACATTTATCTGCTCCTAGTGAATGAAAAAAATGAGGGAAAAACACACACCTGGCCATGGAACAGCTGAGCAGCCAATTGTCCAATTACTTTTGGTCCCTTGAAAATGGGGAGGAACATAAAGAAATGGTTGTAATTCCTACACCGTTCACCTGATTGTTTCATTTGAAGTCCACTGTGGTGGTTTACAGAGCCAAAATGGTGAAAATTGTGTCGATGGCCAAATATTTATGGACCAAACTGTATCTGCTGCATCACTATTGCCTCTTTGCTTCATTGTTAAGTGTTTGCTAAAATGTATCAAATTCCTAGGTGAATTCTTTGGCCCAGCATTTGGGGCTATTGCTTTTTCTCCTCTTAGTCCATTACAGAACAAAGTCTATGCACTGTGAACAGGATTTATAGTGTTTTTATATTTTTCAGTTCAACTTTCAAATTGCATGTCCATCCAAAAGAATCCACTATCAGGCCGTGCCACTTTTTTTCCTCTTCATGTATAGTAGGGCTACTTGGCAGTGGCCCACAGTATCCTGACACCCAGAATGCATTTACCACTCTGCCCAGTGGCTGTGACGGACAGCAGTGGCATTATCTGTGGGCATTTTTGAAACGTTGTGCTGATGCCTCTTGGATGACACGAGTGGCATATGACCAACCTCGTTGAAAGCCGGCATAGCAGTAATGTGTGTCCGCAAGATGTTTGTTCCCAAGTTGGTACACACCAGAGCTTTTCAGTAGGATGAGTGTCACCACAAGAGAACCCACATCTGTTATTTTGTTGTGTTTTTAATACAGATTTTCATCCCTCTGTTGTGTATTTTCTTTTAATCTGCAAGTGCGGGATATGAATGGGATTAAATTCTTAGTCTGTGGATTTGTCCCGTTGGGATTATGTGGTTTTGGTCAGTGATAGTGCTGATTTTTCTCCTTCTCTCATATAATCCCTGCACACTAGTCGTCCAGGCTGTATTCACACCTGAAGTCATTTGTCCCGATTCAGGGAGTGAGATTTGTGTTCATCTGCTAACATTTAAGCAGAGGACCAACACTTGCCACACGCTTGCAAACTTTTTTGTGATTGTTCAGAACGGTCGAGGAAGTTAACCCCTTTTGTCCAGGTAAAGTTTTCTCTACCAGGTAATGTTTTCTTTACATTACATTACAATCATTAAGCAGACACTTTTATCCAAAGCGACTTACAATAAGTGTGTTCAACAAAGGTAGATAAAATACTTGGACAAAATCACAAAACATTGGAAATGGAGCATCTGCCGTGTGTCTGCATACTTGCTTTCCTTCTTATTGTCTGATTTACCAATCCTCAGTATATCAACACATTCAGTTTGAGTGAGTATCAAGGCTGCAGTCCAAACGAGCTGTAGCTGAGAAGCACAGGTAGCAAAGACCAAGGAAAAGTTTTCCAGATGCTAGGTAAAATACACTGGGAGAGCTGGTTAGGTACTGGTAATCCAAACTCTACATTGCTTTTCGGCACACACTCACAGGGCAGTGACTGATTGTGTGTGTGTGTCTCTCTCTCCTTTCTTTATCTTTCTCTCCTCTTCCCCTCTCTCAAACTTGCTGAGTTGACGGTTCACTGTGATTGGCTATGGTCCTTGGTATCTTGTCTCCGATTGGTTAAAGAATGTTACTCCATCTGCATGCTTTCTCGCATGTTTTTCATGTGTACTACACTGTTTGCAGTGTTAAGTCTCGAACACATTGCTTCATTGTTTATACAGGCATGTTTGTTTTGTGCAGTTGAATTCCTAACCTGGATTTTGCCATATGGGGTTTATTCCTATTTATCTCCTTTGAATCGACTTCCTCGTCCATTTAGCTTAAACAACAATCAATAAACTGTCCCTTAGACTGACAGCGACGATGAACAAATTATAAACACATACATTATTATCTATATACTCACCCTGAACATCAGCTGCAAAGAAGCATAGTTCTTTCTCAAGATGAATAAAATGGGGGGGTAAGTTTATTTACAGAGCAAATATTATCAGGTAAACATTCTGAAATTCTACATGTATTATTTGTGATGTTGACATATCATTAGGAAGGTCTAGTAGAGAATTTCAAGTTGTTAAAAGACTATTAGCATAATGCAGAAGCAGCTACACAACGCTAAGTGGCAAGATTAGGCCCTGTGCACTCATACAGTAATATAGTATACAGTACAGTATGTCATCCAATCATTGTCCCCAATGATCCAGGTGATGACTGGTGGACATTATGCTTTAAACTATTGCAGCATTACAACCACTTTTGAGGTTATGGAAGGTGGAAAGTGGATACAAAATATTCTTCTATCTTGTGCTAAGGGTGAAAGGTAAGATGGAGAGGTGAGCGACTTTGAATTGGCTACAAGAAGTGGTAAAGACAAATAACGGATTCACATTCTTTGAAATATATTTTTCAAAATATTTAAGTGGGCCCACACACAAATTACTTAGACAGAGGTAAGCAGCCTACTACATCATAATGCGTCATAATGCCAATGACCCTGATAACGACCAAGACTCATGGTAAATCTAAGCATGCTCGTGAGCAGGTCCCAACATTACTGCCACTACTTCCTCTGCGATGTTGTGGCAGAGCCCCAGAGCTCTAAGTATATTTGAACACAAACAATCACTTCTTCACTATATTGGTTTATTTTAAGCACATGTCACGTGGCCAGGCATGCCCCACCTCCTATGCAGCCTTTCATCTCATGTCCTTAAGACTGATCTGATGGTCACTTGATGCATTTTTGCTTTGTGGCCATTAAAGCTGACAAATCATAAGAGATATCTAGTGTAATTTCATTGAATTTGCTGAATTTGGTTAGACTTTGCTTCTTTACAGCAACACATTACATTTTTGTAGAATCTCGTATGTTTTTTGCACAGTGTTGTAGATGCTTGTCTGTGTATTTCTTGTGGACTATTTTATCAGGGGTTTTTGTTTTCCCCCAAGCAGTCAACATCACCCAAAATATTCACACACCACTGTTCTGGGAGTACGCTGACATGCTTTTTTCCTTCTTATAGTTTGACTGCTGGTAACATTGTCCTCACTGTGTATTGCTTGTCACACAAGGGCACAAGATCCCAGTCAGTGATTTGAATAGTCAAAACATGTGGAAACAGGACCGTTTAGTGACCCAAACAAAAGCCTGTCAGTATCCACACACTGTGTATCCTTTCTGAAAGCCCTTTGCAAACCCTGGCTGTGCTTTGCATGTGGTCCCTTAGTGTCAGTGCGTTGCATAGAGTCCAACTTATTATCTGTTTACTTTCTAGTCCCTAGATTTGACTGCCACAGAGATAATGCAACCAAACCTGAATTCTGAGATGTGAAAGCCAGTCGTAGTTTTAGTCCAGTGTCAAACAAGAAAGGCCACAGTCAGCGGCAGCATGCTGATTTTGCGACTCACTAAGTGACGCCATCCCGCCACTAAAATGCAATGTTTCCACATCAGCGTCAGATCAGCGTTTAACGAAGGTGATTCCAAGTGGTGTTGAGAAACAGGCTACCTATAGATGATCCCAAAGAGAAAAATGTATGCAGAAGGAAGGCAGTTTAATGAAAGATGGGAAAGTGAATATGTTATGTTTGTGCGTCAAGGAAACTTTTGTTTATGAATAGATTGTCTGATATTTTAATAAATGATTCTTTCATGTAATGTATCGTAATCGCTCTTTTACGTTCATGTCGAGCTTAGTGCTTTTCAGTAAATGCTGCGTGTTTGCTCTAGAAAAGTCTTTGAACATTACATTGATTGTTGTTTGCAATTATTATTCCTTATTTAATTTTTCTCCATATAGCAATGCACATTATTATTATTATTGTCCATTTATATCCAATTATAGGTTATTATGCTATGATTTTACTAATCCAGCCCACTTGAGTTCAAATTTGGCTTAATGTGGCCCCCGGACTGAAATTAGTTTGACACCCCTGGTTTAGATGGTCATGCTTTTGACTTTGGGCAAGATAGACCTTCGTGTCATTGTGTGTGTGTGTGTGTGTGTGTGTGTGTGTGTGTGTGTGTGTATAATGTATATACAGTAGGGATGGAAAGTATTCAGACTCCTTCCATTATCAGCCTTATACAGAATTTTCTTTTTTTAAAACATAGATCAATCTACACCCAATATCATGTAATGACAAAATGAAAGCATTCTAATGTATTCGGGGGAAAAAATTAATTATTACATCTCCTTGGCTCTGAAAACAACCACCTCAGTTTTGTCTTTGTTTACAAATATTACATATGTTATAGATTATATACAGTTGGGTCCATAAGTATTTGGACATTGACACAATTCTCACAATTTTCGCTCTGTACGCCACCACAATTGACTTGAAATGAAACAATTGTGCAATTAAGTGCAGACTTTCTGCTTTAATTTGAGGGTATTTACATCCAAATCAGGTGAATGGTGTAGGGATTACAACCATTTATATATGTGCCACCCTTTGTTTAAGGGACCAAAAGTAATTGGACAAACTAGCAATCATAGATCAAATTGTCTCACATTGTTTGCAATCCTTTCAGTCAATGACAGCCTGGACAGTCAGGAACCCATAGACATCACCAGATGTTGGGTTTGGTCCCTGGTGATGCTCTGTCAGGCCTCTACTACAACTGTCTTCGGTTTCTGCTTGTTCTTAGGGCATTCTCCCATCAGTTTTGTCTTCAGCAAGTGAAATGAATGCTCAATTGGATTCAGGTCAGGCGATTGACTTGGCCATTGCATAACATTCCACTTCTAAGCTTCTGGTCTCTCCAGTTCCAGTCCAAAACCAGGTACCGCAATGCTTGCAAGTGTAAACCCTCTTTCTCTATGAGAGCACAGATCCTTACTTTAAAAAACTCTTTGGTTGCTTTTGCAGTATGAAGCATTTGGCTGAATATGAGCAGATAATATTGCCCGAAACACTAGAATTCATCCTGATGCTTTTGTCTGTAGTCACATCATCAATAACTAGAAGGGAACCAGCTAATCTGGTCTTCCTGTTTTTGAGGGTTTTTCTTCACCAGGCAAATAATTCTTCTGTCATCCACCACATTTATTTTCTGTGGTCTTCCAGGTCTTTTGGTGTTGCTGAGCTCACCAGTGTGATCTTTCTTTTTAAGAATGTACCTAACAGTTGATTTTGCCACACCTTATGTTTTTGCTTTCGCTCTGATGGGTTTGTTTTGATTTTTCATCTGAATGATGGCTTGCTTCACTGATAGTGAAAGCTCTTAGGACCCCATGTTGAGATTTGACAGCAACAGATTCCGAATGCAAATACCACACTTGAAATGAACTCTAAACCTTTTATCTGCTCCTCGTTAATAAAATAATGAGGGAAAAACACACACCTGGCAGAAACAGCTGAGCTGCCAATTGTCCAACTACTTTTGGTCCTTTAAAAATCGGGATGCACAGATAGAAATGGTTGTAATTCTTACACCGTTCACCTGATTTGGATGTATATACCCTCAAATTACATCTGAAAGTCTGCACTTGAAGCATTTGTTAATTGTTTCATTTCAAGTCAATTGTGGTGGTGTACAGAGCCAAAATTGTGTCAATGTCCAAATACCTATGGACCTAACTGTAGATAGAGAGAGAGAGGTGGTCACATATGTCTTTTATCTACACCTTGTTTGCAGTCCACCTGTGTTAAATTAAATTTATTGGACGTGATTTATAGGCACATACCTGTCTATAGAAGGTCCATGAGGTCAAAAGAATTGCCTGTTGAGCTCCAGGACAGGGTTGTCATTAGGCACATAGCTGCGGAAACGGAGTAACAGAAACATTTCTTCAGCACTGAAGGTTCTCAAGAACACAGTGGCCTCTATCATTCTTAAATTGGCCTCAACACTCAACACTACAACCAAAACTGAGAAATCTGATGGTCGCTCTAGCTGAGCTCCAGAGATCATCTGTAGAGAAACCTCCAGAAGGACATCCATCCCTGCAGCACAGTGTGGCCAGACTTTTATTGGAATACATCAAGATGTAAACTCACAGCCATCTTGTGAGCGCTTTGGCTGCCTGTGGTTGTGTGTTTTGGAGCCTTTTTACAATGTTTTGTAAAGTACATTGCCAGATTAAGGCTCTTAGAGGGCAACCGTCAGCAGATATTGAGGTCACTGTCTTTAAGTCGGTATTTTCCTAAAAATTAAGTTGACTTTACCTTAAACATCTTAACCATTGTATTTTCCGTCTTTTGTAATTCTGTAATGCCCAATACCTCACCAGTTTGAGAGCAGGGAACATCCTCTCAACATTTGCAGCCTACACGGGCGCTGTGAGTGCGATAGCCGCTGCTACATGCACATCAGATAACTGCAAAACCTAAATGTATCCATAAGAACCTAGTTGCCTTCTGAAAGGGGCGTGTCTTTCATATGCTTTACCTCTTTATTGCCCCTGAGTGGCCGATGAGAACACCAAATGGAGCAACCAAACAGTTATCCAAAAAAAATCCATAAAAGTGGAAGAAGATGTTATAAATATTGTACTGCTCAACCTTATATTTCATCAGTGATAAATTATTTTGTTATGGATTTTAGGTCATTTGTAGTGACACTCAGGAAATGCAAGGGTTTCACCATCATCTTATTGCCCCAGGCCCAAAGTCCACTGATGTAGGAAGGTTTTTGTGTCACTGTTTTTGTGTGCAAAGCCTTCAGCCCTCCCCTTACAGAGTTTTCAATGGATCTGACACAATTATACATAAACTGAAAGGATATGCTGCAAATGTGTGTCAGGTATTCATTGAATGCATGGGTTCCTCTTGAAGGCCCATGTTTATTGTGCTTTCCTATGGTCCGTCCCTATGAACTGGTTTCAGTGACTGTTGATACATACTGCTGGAAAAGTTTATTACCAAATGAATGCAGTGTACAAAGATGGACTAATGATGCAGAAAGGCCAGCCAAGTTCGATACCATTAACGATTCCAATCTGTTAGCTATGTGCTTATACATATTATTAAATGGAACATTCGACCTTGTCAAGAGAAAGTGCCTTAATGGAAGTGCATAAGTGATTGTATGTGTCATAACTTGAAAAAGGCAGATGTGAATGTTTTCCAACATCAGAACCTAGTCCTATGTACACACAAGCATCTTACTTTTTCCGCCATTCAGGGAGATATTTGTGAGGTCACAGTAGTTTGGCTAAATGCTAGTTTAGTCTTTATTCTCAATCCATTTGTACTTGTCTATTGCCTTCTTGCAGTTCACTGTGTGGCTCAGCTATCTATCGAAACACTCAGTGATTGGTTGTGCTGCATGAGGTCATGTATATGATTAGACAAGTTGGAGCACACAATGGTGACCCTGTGCACATAGCTGTTGAAAGCATAGTCTTGGTTTGATCAAAGTGATTTAGACTCTACTGTAATTAAAACATAGTATCCACATCAAGGAACAATGGGTGAGCAACGGCAAGTGTAGTGAGTTGGCGTGTATATGGTTATGATCCTCAGAGAGAGAAAAGTAGTCAGAAGTCGGTCGCATGGAAAAATACCCCTATCCAAAACCCTCACCAATAATCTGACATTATTATATTGTGTTGTAGTTGTATTGTTTTATGGCTCATACACTTCCTAACAGCATCTAAAAGCGTTGCTGTTTGGAGAATAATGCAACATCTTGACACGATGCTTTGTTGATAGAAACACAAGCCACCTAGGTGACTTTTATCGGGAAAGTGATGCTCTTCTGTCTGCTCTGTTGTTCAGCCACGACTCTTTAAAAACAAACAGCAATTTATCATGTTAGGCTGCATAGATGTCTAGTCTGATCAGCCAATACTACTCAATTGTCCCAAGTCTCATTGCATCATTTGATTATGAACAATGTATTTTTTCATGTTTACTTTTCTTTATGCATATCCATACATACAGTACATCTGGGTATAACTGGAGAGCTATTAGACAACAACTGTTAACAGAGAGGTAGACTCAGGATTTACTGTCGCTTGTCAGTGCTGTTGGTGACTTGGTCTGGTAGAAAGCAAGCCACAGAGTGTGTCTGTGCATGTGACAAAGCAAGTGGGATTGGATGGAGCTTTTAAGAAATGTCCGGGAGCCATTGCCTTCTGTCTTCTTACTGCATCATCAGCCGTCTTTGTGACCTGGTTGTGTTTGAGCTGCATTTGCCATGCACCACTTCCTTGCAGCACTTAGCATCAGCCCCTCCCCTCACCCCACCGACTAAACACAAAATACTCAAACTCATGCACTTAAATTGTAATTTCTTGGCTTTTCTGTAATTGGTGAAAATGTGATATAATTACTGCCCTAAATTATGTAAATATAGAAAAGTGATATAAGACTTTGCATCATATTGCTCAGTATTGCGTCAGTTGCATACTCGGGGCCTTGACACATCAATTCTCAAAGATCTCATAGCGAGTGGTTGCTTTGTGTTTGCTCACTTGGTTACATCCTTAAGCTAATCCTGGAACACAGCTAAACAACTGCTTAGCCTTGTTTATTCGTATTCACTAAGTTCACTTAGCAAAAAGATAAATGCCACACTTTTATCTTTGCAGCTATTTTCAATTCATCAAGATCAAAGATCTCATTTCAAATTTTGCCTACACATTTGTTTCTTACTGTGAGCTAGCATTTCTCCTTCGTCAAAATAATCCATCTCCTTCACAGGCGTGGCATATCAAGATGCTGATTAAAAGCCATGATCACTACACAGGTGTTCCTTATGATGGGCTCAAAAGACGGTCACCCTACAATGTTGAGATTTTTTTGTTGTGCAACATCATGCCACAGATGCGTGGTTGATGAGTTAACATATCGTGCAATTGGAGATTTTGGAAGTTCATCCAATAGGCCTCACAACCACACGTAATCAGGCCAGCCCAGGACCGCCACACTTGACTTCTTCACCTGCTGGATTGTCTGAGGCCAACCACAAGCACAGCTGATAAACCATCTGGTAAACACAACCGAACCAAACTTCTTCACAGTCAGACATTGTCTGTGGGAACCTCATCTGCGCACTTGCTTTCCTCACCATAGTCCCGATTTGTCTGCACTTCGGCTTTACAATAGATGACAGTGGACAAGAGCTCACCTTCGATGGCCAGTGACACACTGGGAAACGGACATCATCATGATAAATCACGGTTCTGGCTGTACAGGGCAGATGGCAGTATGTATGGCGTTGAGTGGGTGAGCAGTTTGCTGATTTCAACATTGTGAACAGAGTGGTTAAAATTGAATTGGGTTATGGTCTGGGCAGGCATATCCTACACACTTGAATGTTCATAGATATTGTGACAAGATCCTTAGGCCAATTGCTGTGCCATTCATCCGTCGCCATCACCTCTAGATAGCAGAAGCACCTCATGACAAATGCACAGCACTGTGTTGCAGAATCTATGCACAATTCCTTGAAGCTGAAAATGTCCCAGTTCTCCCATGGCCTTCATACCCAACAGACATGTGACCAATTGATCATGCTTGGGATGCTGAGGACATGCATACAGCTATTGAGTCGAATATTCCACAGGACACAATCAACAATTTGATCAGTTCAATTTCGAAGGAGGTGTTATGCATTGCATGAGACAAATGTTGGTCACAGAAGATACTGATCGGTATCGATATCATGCACAAGAAGCATCAGCATAATGACACCAACAGGCTGTTCATTCATGCTCTAGCTCTAGTTATGCTCTTAGCTGTTGGTTTTAGGAAGGAAAATGCGCTTACGATTTCTTGTGACCTGAAGTTCTCTTATCTACCATTGTTGAACGCACTTATTGGAAGTCGCTTTGAATAAAAGCGTCTGCTAAATGACCGTAATGTAATGTAATGTATTTGAGATGACAGATGTTTGAGTGCTGTAAAGGCTATTTATGTATAACTGTGGAAACCATGCCTGAACTGAGGAGGAATGTTTGGACACAACCTACATGCTGTTTACAGTGCTGCTCAAACATGAGATTGTTGAAGGAGGAATTAAACACATTTTTGAGATTTTGGATCAAAAGCAAAGTGTAAAATTCAGTGTCAAATCAAAATGACAAGCATTTGTAAATGTGTGTGTGGTTAATGTCGACAGGGTGAGTGAATGCACAGGGTGGGTGAATGCACTGGGCTTTTACGGAATTTCATGGTGAATTCAACATGGGGAGACGGAACGTTAGGGAGGGAACCAAAAAAAGACACGGCAACAGACTCGCTCTGTCCCCACTCCTTTTTATGTAAATACGCATAAACGGAGAGCAGACATGTATATCTGCCATTTTAGACCAAGCTTTTGTTCCTGCATATGATATTGCCTTTGTGCAGCCCTGCGTACGTGTCTATAAACAAGGAGTAGCACAGGTAATCTCAGACTTAACTGATTTGCTTTCAAGAAGACAATCCCCTTGTGTAGCATGAACACGTGAAAGACGAAGACTCTATTGTCTGTCACATGTACAACACAATTGTTCTCTGCATTCAACCCATCCTCTTTAACAGCAATGGGCTGCCTCAGTGCCTTGGGGAAGGGTGCTTGGAAACCCTAAATTACATTTTTTGTGTGTGCTACCTGCTGTCAATTTTTCTTCCTGTATGTTAGCTATATTTTATGGCAAACAATTAATCAGAATAGTAGGTAAAGAGAACAGCTCATCGTGCTTGATTGTGTGACGGCAAGCATTTGCGAAAAGCTGTGGCTAACCCACCGACGCTGAAATGACAAACCTTCAGATTTATCAAGAGATAGTGCTTTCCAAAAGGTTTGTTTGAGGGGTTGAAACGTCCCTGCACGTGTCTGCTATACTCATAGGTCTGCTAATGAGGATGCACTGTGTAATCTATATAATGCAACTGAATGTGTAGGTTCTTTACAAGCATGAAGGAATACATGCCAGTGGCAATGTTACCTATAGAAACAACAAAGTACAGTAAAGGACGCACTATTGCCACATTAATTGAGAGTTTTGACAAAGGAGTGACAAGGATATGCTAGAGCACTAACGAAAACACATTTATAAAGGAAACCCTGCCCAGAAACACTCTGCTGCATGTACTGTTCTTCTGTGGAGGAGGCATGCTGACATAGATGACTTGCAATAAAGACTTGCTCTACGTACTGTAAAAGAACCGCAAACTTGAATAACAATATGAAGCACTTCAGTATACTGTGTTGTCCTGCAGAGAAGAGGGTTTGTAGAAACCATCAGTCAGAGAGGAGAGACACGGGTGCAGCCCACATGTGGCAAGAGGTGGAGCAGCTTGTGTCCAAGCAGGAGGTCTTAAATTATTAAGACCCCTTTTGCCCTACTTCTCCAAATGGTACCTTATACTTAATACATGACTCTGTTTATTTGTTTGTCATGGCTGAACAATTATGTTGGCGTTTCTTAAAACTGCAATAGGTGGTGATGCATGTACTGTAGATGCGAATGAATTCAGAGAGTAATATTTTTAATTGTCGGCATAATGATGCAATGCTATAAACACATATAATATGTAGCTATAGTTTGAACCTCTTACCGTTGCTATTTCAATAATGTGGCTGCCCTGCTCAGTAGTGAAGGCACTCATGTAGAATGTACATGTGAATTAAGGCAAAGGGACACGTTTCATCATTTCGTAGATACAGGATAACGGCATACAACGGTTCACAGAGCTGCAAAAGGCACCATGGGCTGTGGTAAGAGAAGAAAAGAGGGGAGACACAGGGAAAAAACAAAAACAGCAGAAATCCCACCCAAACACCCCCTGCCCCAGCCGCCACACACCCCCATCCTGGCCCGCCTGCGATAAAGAAATGCATAAACCGCTATTTGATATTATAGTTGGTTATAGTTGGTGCGTTAGCCTCAAGTAAGATAGAAATGGTTGCCATCTGTGATGGAACTTATGAGTGAATCTTCTCATTGTGAATTTGATTTTCTCGAGTCAAAGAAAATACACGGTGTCCTTCAGCCATTGTGAGACAGGGAGAGGGGTAAGAGATTTCCACTGCAGGAGCAGACACGGTATATGATAACTTTAAAATGTGTTCATGCTACTGTGGATGAAACAGCCAGATTAGACCCTGTGCACTCATACTGAATGATGTCATCGGTTATTCATTCGGTCACAGCACTGCGGTATTACAACATCTTATAATCACAGGTTATGGAAAGACGAAATAAGACTATAAGGACAAATAAGGACAAATAAGTGATTCAAATATATATTGTATATTTTCAAAACATTTAAGTAAGCCTACGCAAATGAGTTTTGCAGATTCACAGATTGCAATGGCAGAAACATTGACGGAGGTGAACATTGAAGTCGTGGGTACAGTAGCAGTACAAAGTGTCATGTCGTTAGAGGATGTATTCATATTAATACAGTTTAAACAATACAATCACATGTTGAGGTTTTTGATATTGAACTAATTGTCACTCAGTTGTGGTTCTCACCCACCTGATGGTCAATAAAGCCTCTGTATGTTATCTCTCCTGCTCGAAATAGAAATAAACAAGTTCATTTTTGTTTTTATACTTAATTCCTTCAATGTTTTAATTTGAAGTCTACAAATGTCCACTTTCTCATATATCTATTGTAACTTTTTAAAGAGTTCATTCTTTGTAGAGAAAAGGTTGAGTTCACTTCGTTTTGTTCAGCCAGTCCCCAGTCTCTGCAAGTGCATGAGTGGAGATGGTCTGTCTTGTGTGTACAGTGTGGTTAAACCAAATAATGTCTTCTCATAGAGTGACATAAATGACCTCAAATCTCCTCGAAAGAATTATAGGAAGTCTTGGTGTGTTTATTGATCCATTTGGAGCATTTCTCCAGAAAAGCTGACGGCTGTGGCTGGCAATGATTTGCAGTTGGGTTAGTGCTCTGGGATGCTGGAATGTGTGTGAATGCAGACACAATACCTTTGAAAGGTCTATCTTTGGAAACAAACAAAATCTTGCAGTGCCAGGACAGTTCCCCTAGCAACCTTTCTGCTATAATTCTGCATTTGTAGTGTCAAAAGAGCTTACGTCTCAAAATTATAGATGCATGCCTGTCCATTCCCTTAAAGTAGAAAGAAAGAGAGGCGAAAGAAAAAGCACTCAAGTTATGTGTGTGCGCGTGCATGCGTCAGACTACATGTATGAATGGACTTCATACATGACTTCAACCACTTCCCCTCTCCTTGTCATAGTGTTGTGCTTGAGATGTGGGAGATGGAAGAAGTGGTTGGAAAATGTTCAGTCTGCCTCCCTTCTCATTCTGCTCCTCCTCCCTTACCACCACTCTAAAAATAGCATCCTGAAAATGAGGCAGTGAGGATGAGGCGCTATCTGTTGGGCTCCAAGCAGTTCTAGCACTCCCACCATCAGCACACGGGGGGTAGAGTTCTCTGAGTCACATCTTTGCCACCATTGCTAAACCCCTGGCCCTACAATATCACTCAAATCACCCAGTTGAAGTTGACCTAGTGCAATACTGGTTAGGGTGTAATGTTCAATGCAATGTCAGCTCTGATTACCAGAAGGCTTCTACTGCTCTCTGAAACAGCAAGGTTCATAGCAATTAGTTCTATTGCTATGTTTTTTTCGAACTCAGCTCAGGCAGTCCAAAAACCTGGACAATGTGACACCCACTGCATCTTACAGCCAAGGTGTATTTAGTTTTTCAGGGCAAATACTATAGTGGTGGACAGAAGTAGTCCTTGGTGTTGGAGATCAAAGGAAATTCCCAGGTCGTACACAGGTAGCTGCAGTTCCTAGTCTATGGTGTATAGAGGCTGTGTTACTGTGATTTAAGTGGAGCTGTAGCAAGAGTTGTCTCCATTGCTGTTTATCTCTCATCTACCACTACCAGACATTATGATTTGGTGAACTCTCCTCCCATCTTTTCTCTAGAAACGCACTTCCCTCAACACAAAGAAGATTTGCATAGTTCAGCTGTGTAGAAAGGAATTTGTGGAACGCTCCATTCCCTTACCTAAGCGTACCAGACCAATCCCTGCAGAAACTTAAAGTTCCCACTGGATCAAAGGTTTTGGAAAGTTACATAAAAGAAATGGGTGACATAGAACCCATTTCATTAAATAAAATAGGCCATTTGCCCCCGCACACACAATGTCTGTGTGTATGTCCGTGTAAAGAAGCACTTAACAAGTTTAGAATGGGCTAACAAACAACAACCTGTGTGTGTGTGTGTGTGTGTGTGTGTGTGTGTGTGTGTGTGTGTGTGTGTGTGTGTGTGTGTGTGTGTGTGTGTGTGTGTGTGTGTGTGTGTGTGTGTGTGTGTGTGTGTGTGTGTGTGTGTGTGTGTGTGTGTGTGTGTGTGTGTGTGTGTGTGTGTGTGTGTGTGTGTGTGTGTGTGTGTGTGTGTGTGTGTGTGTGTGTGCGTGCGTGCGTGCGTGCGTGCGTGCGTGCGTGCGTGCGTGCGTGCGTGCGTGCGTGCGTGCGTGCGTGTGTGTACAGTATTAATATTTAACGGACTTAATTTATTTCAATTGGTGCTGTTATTGGTGCTATTTATTTAATTTTCCCAGATTTTGTCACACTACTTCTTGCCTTTACACCTCTTCTTTAGGGGGAAATTAGAGTTAATGGTTTGTATTTATGTGTTTTTTATATACACAGTATTGTGTAGACATGCCTGCTTCTTACCACGAACTCGAGAGATCATGGTTATTTTGTCTGGCATAACTGCAGGACATTTTTATCATCATGATTAGGGGGTTAAATCGGCTCGCTATGACACAGACCCATTTAGGAGCATGAACCAATCAGGTGGCACATAGCTACTGAGATGTCAGGTGCTTGAAGGATAAGGTGTTCATTCAGGAGGTCTGAACACTTCCAGACAGACAGGGCTTGCATCAAAACAGGAACAGGGAGGTAAGGTCAATTGATAGGAGACATGTTATGTATTTTGTGTTTGGCTGTGGTGCAGATTTCATACAAGGAGGTTTTGTTTTACAAAATTGTGAGGTTAATTGTGTGTGTGTGTGTGTGTGTGTGAGAAAACCTTGTGTGTGAAGCCTTGTTGTTTCAGAGAGCATTCTTGAGAAACCTGAAAATGACCTGTTGAGTTATTTTCTTAACTTTAAGCTGAGCACTGTAAATTGACTTGTATTGTCTTCTGCCAGCACTTGAGGCAGTTACATCACTTAGATCATTGTGTCACTTTGAATCTGTCCGTCAGGTGCCATAATTACTCCAACTTTACTTTCCAGTGTCCATATCATTGCAGTAGTATACTTTTTCTCAAATGAAGGCGACTAGTTTCGTCTCCTTTCTACAGAGTGTAAGTGCTAAGGGCGTCAACCGGAGGATTGGGGTCAGCGGGATAGCCGCTGCTTTTAGGATCATCAGCAGGTTTTGTCTTAACCGGATTGTCTGGAGGAGCTGAATCAACTGTGTCCCGGGATTACAGGAATGACATTGGAGGAGAGTTTAGATCCATAGGCCAGAGCATTGACAGCTTCACCAATCCCTACCCATGAGCTGAACACCTTGGGGTTGCGGCAGTTCAAAGAAACCGAAGCCGTCTCACTAGCCCTTTGCTTTCTTACAGTCGGCACCCCACAAGCTTGCTTTATTTTTGCTTTGACAGTCAAACGGAAGCAGGGGGTACGTTTTGTGCCCTACTCTTTTTTGTTTTTGTGCTACTGCTTTTGAGGAATACTTATCAGCTGCTCATGACGACTATGACCAGATGTTTGCCCAGGGGTTTACTATATTTCAGAGGCAGAAGAGAACAAATTCAACATGATCCTCAAAATAGTTATCTAAATCCTAAAGTACTGGGTGTCTGTTGCTATGTGACAGCTTGCAAGAACAAGTCTTGAGCCATCTCCTAAATGATGGGATTTTTTTTGTTCAACGACAGTGGATCTTGGCTGTATTTTAAAGTTTCTGTAGAACTCAAGGCTTTGTCCTTTGGTCAAGATCTCGAATGGAATATGGGGCATCTGAATAAATAGAGTAAAACATAAGAAGTCTAAAATCTGACCTCGATGTGTTGCTCTTACCCAGATGAACTGTGTGTGGTCAGTGTGTTGAGACTCTCCATTTCTTGTCTCCTACAGATCAGCAAGAGTCTAGGTGGTGGAGCAAAGCACAGCAATAGCAGAGGAAAATGAGTGAACTGGACCAGCTACGCCAGGAGGCTGAGCAACTCAAGAACCAGATCAGAGTAAGTCCTTCAAATACTCGTGTTTTTTCCAAACCAGATCATCATCAGTCTGGTATGGTAGAACTTGACATGGTAAAACTCCACACTGCTTTGAGCTCTGAATGAAAATCAAATTCGGACAGATTTCAGAAACCGTTACTTCCGAAGCTTGCACACTTATATGACGTGTTACTCGTGAAAGTAGTATGTCAACAAAAAAGGAACAGAGCAGGTATCTACAAGTTTTTGAACGTACATCAATCACAGATTGAAAGGTAGGAAAAATCTTACAGGTCATCAGCAGTTGTGGTATTTTTTTTTTTTTTACGTTGCCTTTCATTTCCGATTGGCCTAATGCCTTTTGTCTGACCAATTTCCCTGTTTTGTGATTGCAATATTTTTTGAGTCACATTTATTTAAAAAGCACATTTATAAACAACCTGAGATTGACCAGTGCTGTACAAATTCAAAGGGTCATAGAGGGAAAACAGAATTTACCAAAGACTATGTAGCAATAAATACCTACAGATATATGAGGGCAAAACAGACCAGGGGTTCTGAAAAACCAAAGAATCAACTTGTGTTTTAAGCCAAGACTTAAAGGAATGGCTGATCTGATTGAGAGGGTACAGGGTGTTCCACAGTCTAGGGGCCACCAGTGAGAAAGCACAGTCACCTCTGGGTTTGAGGTAAGCGCGAGGGACGGCTCGGAAACCCATGTCTGATGACCTGAGGGACCAAGATGTGGTGAAGGGGGGTTAAGAGGTCACTGATAAAAGAAGGGCCCAGTCCATTTAGGGCTTTAGAAACAAGCAGCAGGCCCTTGAAGTAAATTTTAAATCAATAATCATCTCATTACATCTCGAGCAAAACAACATAACATCATCTTAACAAAAATGTTGTATGACGGCAGATTGTGATTATTTTGCAGATATTGAGGCTACATTTGTCAATTCACTTTTGTATTTGAGATTTATCGTAACGTCTTCATGTTATTACATTACGTAATTATTAGTACAAATCACAGATCATATCCACTAAATCATTCATCAACCATACTGTCAGTAGAGTGAGGCATAATGAATATACCTCAAAGTTCTTATTATTATGATTTGCCTTCTGCATGGCCGCCATCATTGCCATTTGGTAGAGATAAGCAGAAACAAACTGTGCAACAAACTATTGACAAAAACAGATGAGACTAGCTCTAATTATTCCCTCATGTACACGTCAGTTGTGAGTTAGTGGACTGAAAATGTTTTACTGTTTTCAGGATGCCAGGAAAGCGTGTGCAGATGCTACCCTGTCTCAGGTAAGAAAGCCGTCTCTTCAACCATCTCAACATTTTTACTGGTTATAATGAAGTGTGCCTTTTTGAAGTGCCACCTTGTTATGCTACATCGTCTGCAGGCCTCCCACCACAAAGACATTGTGGCGGGAGGTCTCAGTCAAAGTAGTGCATACTCCAAATATGGCTGTAAAGTAAATATTTTTTTATTTTCAATCCTTGCCAGATCACAGCTAACATCGACCCTGTTGGCCGAATTCAGATGCGCACTAGAAGGACACTGAGGGGACATCTGGCTAAAATCTATGCCATGCACTGGGGCACTGACTCGAGGTAACTGCATTCATCTCCATTCTGTCCGTTAACTCAATAATTAAATCCCTTCAGCCTTGCCCAATTCCCAGGAAATGGGTATAAAAGCTTGCTTGAATGTCTTTGTGGAGGTTACATATCCGGAGGGTCCTTGTTGAACCAAGTCTTTTTGAGAACAGCTAATTCTTACATTCAAAACCTAAATCCTTTAGCATACGACATTTTATCAATTGCGTGTGCTTTGAGTGTAGTTGATGCTAATTTTGATTGCACTTTAAGGATGCATCAGTCACTGCAGGTGGATATTTCAACAACATTATGTGTGACTTGTTTGTGTGCACTGGCAATGGGGTATGTGGGCAGAGAAAATACTCAAAATGGAGTCACTCTTTTGTTAGCAATGTTTTGAGGCTGGGTAGCAAAGGCAGACAAAGCAACGTGCCTCTTCACATAAGGTTTTGTCTCAAGTGTTGTGTGTAGACCCCTTACCTCAACAGCTGTGGAAATAGACACATTAAGTACACATTAGAAGCATGGGGGGAAATGGATTGATGTCAGACTGGTTTTTGTTATCAGACGATTCAGAATCGATTCACAAATTCAAATATCAATTTTTCAGTTTATTACCATACTTCATTTAAAAAAAAAACAAAACGATAGCCACATGGAACTATTGCTCTATGGGCCAGGACAACATCGTGCCTTGTGAAATACGGAGCTTCCGCGAATGGCATGTACAGTATTTGCTAATGCTGCTGGGCTAGCCTGCAGCCACACTAGGGAAAGAGAGAGAGAGAGAGTGTGTGTCACTGTGGCTGCCATAAAAAGCTCCTTTCTGGGTGAGGAGAGCTTTCTTCACTCTGCACCTTCCTCACTGAAGGCAAAGGTTTGTGCAGAGATCCGATTTGATCTTCTTTTAATGCAGCTCAGCAACACTTTGCTCTCTGCAGGCTGTACAAAACAAACACATTTTAGCAACACAACTGTGAGCCTCACATTGCAGCATAATGAAGCAAAGTGTTGCACCATTATTTGTTTTATTTGTTCACAACAAGAAGCCAAATGTATGCTTGCAACACCTTTGTTAAGATATAGCTTTTAATTTATTGAAATTATAAAAAGATTGAAATGTGTAAGACAAAACAGTGAAAATGCTTGGTTGCTGGAGATATAAAATTTAGCAACATTTTTGATTATTTGAAGCTGGCCAATTAAGTTTTGTAAAGACAGTGCCAGCTACTCCACAGCAACTCATTGCTGTGTTGCTAGTGTGATGTAACTCCACCGTGCGAGACTACATTCTTTTAAGGCAGGGGTGTCCAAACTCTGGGCCGCAGCAAATTCTAAAAATATAATGGAATGTGGCCCGCTCATGAAACTTGCGCTCGACTGTATTATTCTCCTTAGTTTTACCACTGGTTGGAGTTACTGTTGAACAAGTCAGTTTCTCCACAAAACAAGGGCAATCAAAGAACATCTGTGCTACGGGTGAACAAAACTGGCAGAACCAAAGAAACGCAAAATAGCAAATGAGTGCAGAAAATCTAGTGGGAAAATGAAAATTTCTTTGTGGAAGTCAATGCCACCATCACAGATGCCACAGACACTGCATAGTGTGTGTGAGCTGAGAGTGGAGGTGAGGCTGTTCAAATGCAGCGGTTTTATTCCCCAAGATCGGAAATTGACCGGTTTTTGAATGAGAAGGTCCGACATCTTCATAACTGACCGACCCTCTATGGTTGGCAGACTTGGCTTTTTTTAGTTGATCTTCCTGAAAATCTTAACACACTGAACAAGGGCCTACAAGGCAAAGACCAGCTTGGACCACAACATCATGGGCACATGAAAGCATTCTGTGTGAGACACAACTACGCAACTTCAATGTCGTGTTCTGCCCCGCGCTGCCGGAAAATCAAATTTGCGTTTCCAAAGGGCAAGCGAGTCTGCAATTACAACTTATAGAAATGCTCGGAAAATGACCTCTGTTGAGACGCCACGCAAAAACAATGATGAGATGTTCGGCTGAAGATACATATGTGAGAAAACGTTTTCTCTGTTAACTCTGAACAAAGGTAGATTGACAACCAAAAGGACCGACAGCCGTCTCTGTGATGTCATTCGCACCACAACCACCAAACTTACTCCTGTCCGGACAGTTAGGTAACAGACGAGCCCTGATCAGCCCAGGTCTGGTCTCAAATTTGCACTCTTTGTGTTGCTGACACTCGTGAGCTCGCCACAATCAGCAGCTGTGATTGTAAAGCATTTTTTCCTTTGTGCTTGTGTGTTGCATAAACAATTAAATTTAATGCAAAGAATTGGTCAAAACAGAGCATTACGGGAGCAACAGCCCGACAGGCTCACCCTCCACGGCTCTGTCCTCTGTCTCTGTCCTCACTAAAATGATGAGCCGACGTCGTCAGACTCGCCACCCTGGAGAGTGCTCCAGTTTACAGGATCCAGGATCCCCTATAGAGTTTGCTTTTGTACCTTGTAGCCGTTATCACTGCTACTTTATTGCAGGTCTGATCACTGTATGAAAACTGTCTGAATTCCTGTGTGTGTGCAGTTTAGTATTAAAACAGTTTCCCCTAACTGACAGTCACAAAGAATGGCAAGCATTACAGGAAATGGAATACTTTGCTATTCAAACAAAACCAGCACACATTCTGTTCCCTGAGATTGACTGTGTCACTTGACAGTCTCGGTTACTCAAACAATACGCTACGTGAATGTCAAGCAAAACAATCTGGTTGTAAATTAAACAGCAGCCATGATTTGAGCTGCTCCCAAAGAGAGAGTTCATGTTAGAGGTGTATTGTGACGAGAAAGTCGGTGTCAAATATTGAACCATTGTCTTCCAGCTGACGCACGCACACACATGCACAGACTTGCATTGTAGAAGGAGGTCATTTGTTTCTAATCTGAAGTTTGAGGCTTTCGTTTAGTTTAAACTGGGAGGCGTAATTTTTATCTTCCAGAATGATTCTTAGAGCACAACCTTCTTGGCCCAGGCTTATTATCTGGTGTATCATGCTCACCAGTCAGGTACTTAACATTTACATACTCCCAGCCGGCTTTAGTGTGTTCACTCATATTCCTGTTCCTGTGTGCATTGGGACCGTCACTGTGGTTACTCTTGTTAGATTCACCCAGATAACACAGGATCATTTGGGAGCTGGCTCTTGATTGCAATAACAATTCCTCTTACAATGTGCCTTTCTCTTAGGATATGTAACTAAAATGCTAATCCTTAAATACAGTCCCTGCAAACCTTGAGAAATGTTTATCTGGTATTATATATTAAGGCCTTAATCACAAAGTGCTTTCAGATTCCTCCTGACCACCCTAAGGAAAACCCTGTGTTGTTAACAGAGAGATAGCTTAAAAATGTATTTTGTCTGAGTTGGGGTGGGCCTCTATGATGTATTGTATCTCAATTAAGTGGTCGTTAAAAGCGATCATTCTAGTACAGGGGTCTCCAACACGTCGCTCGCAAGCTACCGGTAGCTCGCCACCCGTTTCTGAGTAGCTAGCTAAAGGTTTCAAAGAATACATACATTTGACAACACAACGCCACTTGGTAAACCAATCAAATTCACAGGCATCCCAGCCCCGTCTGTCACAAAATGATTGTAAGCCAATCAGCTGTCAGTCCAACAAAGGATGCTGCTGTCGAGTTTGTTTGTCGGTGACACCGTAACATGAGGCGATATTAGCATGCTAGCAAGCGCACGCCGGACTTGACAATGACCGCGGAAAATAGCTCCAATGAAAGGCACAAAGGAGCTCCATAAGAGTGAACTTAAGATGATACACAAGCAGACACCACACACACTCTCTCATCTCACTAACATCAGGAAAGACTGAATGCATGTGAATTACAGATGATATTACAGGGAATTCCCAGAATTGCAGGGAATGTGAAGGGAAATTGTGACAGTGATATGTGGACAGACAGAAAATGTGGAATATGAAAGGTATAGTATTTGTAAAATAAGTATTAACATTGTTTTGTTCTCATAAGATTAATATGATGTGAATTTATTAGTGTGAGCTTGGCATTGAAAGGATACACAGAAAGCTCTGTGTCAAAGCTCATGTTGCTGAATTTAAGTGGCAGACTGGTTTCACATGTCCATTGATCAAAGCACTGGTTTGTCTATGTGGATCTCCAGTTGGTGATGTCGTGTTATTGTTTCTCTCCTTAGGCTCTTGGTGAGTGCCTCCCAGGATGGCAAACTTATTATCTGGGACAGCTACACCACGAACAAGGTAGGACACTTATTACATTACTTAACGTAACATATCCAAGAAGAATGATGATTCGGAGATCTATAAGTCTGTTCCGTTACCATAGCATTTTCTTTTTCATTTAACATGTGCTCTAATTAGACTTTTCCCCTACTTTATCAACCTACTACCACAGCAGGAGTTGCATCAGTGGCAGCAGCTCAGTCACCCTTGATTAATGTGTGATTAGAGTGTCTGTAATATTGCTTGAAATCAGATCTAACCATCTTTAAAATGAGTCGTCATATGATCAGAGGGAAAGACACAGGAATGGGTCTTGCTGTTTTGGAGACAATCATCAATCATTCCTTCTCCATTTCTGACCACTGGTTTCATATAGAAAGGCAGAGTCCCCAAGTTTATTATTAAGCAGTTCACAAGTGTTTGATGGTGCCAATTATTACTATTAATAGTGGGTATCATGCCCTTGAAAGGTTAAGTTATTATTGCATGCAGACTTTGTCATATGCCCTCCCATCTGTCACTGCATACGACCTAATATGAAATCTTTTGCCTCTCCTCCAGGTCCATGCTATCCCGTTGCGCTCCTCCTGGGTGATGACGTGCGCTTATGCCCCTTCTGGGAACTATGTTGCCTGCGGAGGCCTGGACAACATCTGTTCCATCTACAACTTGAAGACCCGTGAGGGCAATGTGCGTGTCAGCCGCGAGCTGGCTGGACACACAGGTACGCTGGAGTCTTTGGCATGTATCCGTCATTCTTTGGATTCTTTGAGTTTTGTTTAACTTGCCAGTAAAGTATTTTTACATTCTTAAATGTGATTATTTCCATTTACCTGTGTCAATCACGAAACACCAAAATTACGAGAGCACCGCACACACAGCCCTGCTGAGGTGCCTTAAGTCGGTGTCTGATAACATGAATCTGTGTTCAGGAACGTAGCATTCTACAAACTAGTCATGTGTTGTTATTCTTCTTCCTTGATGATATTTATTTCACTGGCTGCCCCAATAGTGTGACTGAAAAATGTTATTCTAGAAATAATGTATGGAATCAGTTCACACACTGGATGTGCATGTTTAATTGCACTGGATTCCAAAGCAACAAGAGGCAGAGTGTCTAGGAGTTTATGTTGTTTATGTTTAGGAGTGTGTTTTTAAGCACTGGTTGAGTTATAATGTGTCACCGATGGGTGTAGACTGAGAACATTAGTGTATTGTATTTTCAATTTTCAGTACTTCAAAGTGTTTAAAGTTTAGTTGTAAAGTAGACATTTTATATCCTATCACTGTATGACACTGATGTTTCTAAGGACTACGTGTCAGAGTGACTAACTACTTTCATATCTGAGCCATGGCAGATATGTAATGTAACGGTCTCTATGAAAACAGGAGCCATAGCACAGACTGAAAATGCGTTGAGCTCTTGGGCAAGGAGCATTCATCTGCTCAGCATCACATGATGCAGGAAGTGTGTCAGCGTTTTAGCCGTAGTTCCTTTGGTATGGGGAGGAGTTTATCAGCTCTGCCTGCGAGGAAAGAACTGCACATTTATGCATTGAAGCCATGAGCCCTGTTTTTTTTTTCCCCCGTTTGTGACATTGAATTATTCAGATAGTTTAACAACATTGAGCCTGAATGTGCCCACTGAATGCATAATGACGTTTTTCAAAACAGTTACAAAGTAAATAACAGTATTCTCTCCTGATATTCAGTCCAACATTAGATAGTCATTAAAGGTCTGTGTTTGATTCAAATCAGGTTACCTGTCCTGCTGTCGCTTCCTGGATGACAACCAAATTGTCACCAGCTCTGGAGACACCACCTGGTGAGTGTTGGTACTGCACCAAGGGTGTTGTCACATAGTCACAATCCTATTTTTGTTTGTTCATGAACATAAACTATTTACTACTGGTACTAATCATACAGAGGATCACTGTACAGTATGACCATTAGTTTCAAATGGTTGTACAACTTTTTGATTATGAGCAAAATGTGACAAAATAATGGTAATATAGTGCAAAGAGTTCCACAGTGATTTACACAAGGAGACTAAACATTTTGAGCATAAGGCTATGTTATATGAACAGTGTGTCCCTTTACACCACAATGCAGCATAGTAACACAAATGCAAAGTTAATCTGGGGATATGTGTCCTGTTTTAACATCACAGTATATTCCCTACTTACAACATAAGGCATTGGCAAGAATCTTAGACAGATTGTTGTTGTAGATTTTTCTGCACCAAGATTCTGGTTAAGCGCGCAGGGAATGTTTTTATGTGAAAACATGGCCAATGAGCAGAGAAGGAATAGAGAAAAATCATTTTACAAGCCAATAAGTGATTGGCACAATTGTCAGAAAAGCTCACTTTGGTACGTTTCCTAAGAATTCTCTTCACACATTACTACCTTTCAAAGAGAACAGGATTAGCTGATCCCCAACAAAAACTGGTGCATACTCTTGTCAAAATTGCATGTAGTCTGCTCCTATCTCACCTCCAGTGTAAAGTTCATGCATAATTTCACAATTTAAATCCAAATATGATTATGATTTCTTTGCAGTGGTTTGGTTGTTATGGGTTGGTGTGCAGTGTTGATCACAGGGCTTTTGTGTTTCACATCTCAGTGAATACTCGGTTATAATTTTAGATATAGTAGCTGGAAACTTATCAGCTCTCCATATCCGCATTTGTAATCTTAGCCACATAAGCAGTGTGCTACACTTTTAAAGCCATTTAAAGTCATTTTTCTTCAAAGACAGACTGGAGGTAACCTTATTGTGCGACTGCTAACTGCAAATGTTCTCTTTTCCTTTGTTTCAGCGCTCTGTGGGACATTGAGACCGGTCAGCAGACAACTACATTCGCTGGTCATACTGGTGATGTCATGAGTCTCTCTCTTGCACCCGACACCAGGCTGTTTGTGTCTGGAGCCTGCGATGCCTCAGCCAAGCTGTGGGACATCAGAGAAGGAATGTGCCGACAGACCTTCACTGGCCATGAGTCAGACATCAATGCCATCTGTGTAAGGCCTCTGAGCGCAAACACTTCATATAGTAGTAATGACCATTTTTGAAAACTTATATCGATATTTTAGTATTGCATCTACAAATAACTAGCCTAATCTACTAACATTCTATGGCCATTACTCTTGAATTAAGTCATTTTCATACCAAAAACAAAAGCCTTCATTGTTCAAACAGTTCACGCAGTACGTTTACCATCAACACATCTCAATTGATATTAGAATACACCTAATTATGTTATTTTCTCTCAGTTAACATTATATCTGTCAATTCTCCAGTGTTCAAATTGCATTGTTCACTGGAGAGCTTGTTCTCAAACCGAAACCATGTCTTTTATAAAAATGACTGGTAGATGTGAAAGTCACGCCGTGGCCCTGTTAGATTCAAAAGCTAAATTTAAGTGTTAGGTGTATACGTGCTTAAACAAAAGTGTGAACATGTATGAAATCCAGGCATCATGATTTGTGACTGTGCACCACACATTAACATGAACTTTACTTCTACCTCAGAGTTTTCCGTGCTCTTTCAACTCACAAATAGTTGTAGAAATGGAGACCTGTCCTACTACACTATATGTATTAATATCATCACTTAGATTTACATTAGTACTGGTGTGTGTGTGTGAGTGTGAGTGAGTGAGTGTGTCTCTCTCCTTTCTTTATCTTTCTCTCTTCTTCCCCTCTCTCTTTCTCTCTAAATCCAGCCGATCAAAGTGCCTCAAGATTTGTTGTGATTTGGTGCTTTATAAATAAAGTCGAATTGAATAAAGTAAGACACTTTAAAGATAGCAGAATATCCAGTATGCCCTCTATGTTTTATAAACAAAATTGGAACTTTCGGTCCTGATGCAAAGCTCCTGTCACATGTCCACAATGCCAGTGGACAGAAACTTACAGTTGATTAAAATGCACCTACCTATGTGTTACATTGATAGCTAACATTTGACAAAAAAGAAATAGTTGTGCTCATTGGTCTGTAGTAGTCATCTTGTATTCTTGACACGAGTTGGCCTTCTCATCTTCACCAACCATTTCCAACTTTCTACTATGTAATTTACATCGTCAGTGGTTGTTGCAAGGCATTCTGGGGAACATAAGAATCACTAACTGAAGTCAACATAAAAGGGCTGAAAAAAATGGATTGTATAAATGAATAACGGCACATTTTAATATTTTTCCTGTTTGACCTTCTTGTTCTAGTTCTTCCCTAATGGCAATGCCTTTGCCACGGGCTCGGATGATGCTACCTGCCGGCTGTTTGACCTGCGTGCCGACCAGGAGCTGATGATCTACTCGCATGACAGCATCATTTGTGGCATCACCTCTGTGGCATTCTCCAAGAGCGGTCGCCTACTGCTGGCCGGCTACGACGATTTCAATTGCAACGTCTGGGACACCCTAAAGGCTGACCGTGCAGGTAAGCAAACACATTTGAATGATCATCATCAGATCAGAATGACAGCTGCTTTGTCATTTGCTAAATTTAACGCCAAATAAGTGATCAAAATAGGGAACCGCAGCCTGGCACTTTTTACCCGCCTCTGTTATGTGACAGCCAGAGCATGAATCATAGTGCATTGTTAGTGTGGATGGAACATGAGACCAGCGAAGCAAAAGATGTAGATACAGTACCGAAGAATAACGCAATCGGCATCCATGCAGTCAGGGCAATGTATGAAACTGCATGGGTCAGTGTTGATAGAAGATAGACAGACAGTACATAACAAACATCACCAAATATTTGTTTGTGGCCCAAATCACTCAGCCTCAGTTAGGTGTGTTCTCTTTAGTAGCTTATACTATGAAGTCATTACACAAATTAGCATAATGAATCCTCGACTGATGGATCATCTAATATGTTCATTCAGAAAGGGCCTGTTGTTGAGCCTTGGATTTGGACTACATTTATGACTGATTGTACTAAATCCTCTGCACTCGCACCCGACCCGAGCTAAAGTATTGAGCTTCTCTGTAGTACAGTGCCATGTGATTGTGTGTTTGCTGTACTGCAGAGGGAAACGTCCTGATTTAGAGGAGCGACTGTATCGCTGCTGTTATATAAACCGTGTTTTACAGCTGCAAGTTATTCTATAAGTGAAAGTATGATGATTTTTTTTGATAAAGCTTCATTTATTTCTAATGCTTGCATTTACACGTCACTGACTTGAACTCAGCCCGCCATCAACAACACCTGAGCCGTCCAGAGAGCGTGAATAATGGATTCACCAGCAGTGGAAAAACGCTTAGTTACTCACCTGCTATTCAGAAAGTATCCCAAGGGAGATTGAGCGGCTTTGACTGGAGTGCCACTCACCAAAATTTAGAAGTCATTCTTTGCTTATTAGGGTGGTCAGAGTTCACTTATAGATACGCAAAAACTGAAACACACAACATACTTACATACTCAAATGGCTGTATCTTTGAAATGATCCTTGTTGACTTGATTAGTTATGTAATTATTTCTGGTTTCTCTGCAGGTGTCCTGGCTGGCCATGATAACCGGGTGAGCTGCTTGGGTGTGACCGACGACGGCATGGCAGTGGCAACAGGGTCCTGGGACAGCTTCCTCAAGATCTGGAACTAGAGTGTGAGGGCAAACACTGGGAATGTTCTAGTTCTTCATCAGTAGACTAAGATTAAAACAAATTAAACAATACGGGTCGGCCGATCGGTCTGAGTGGGGGGGTGATTTAAAACGATACGGTTCTATTAAATATGAAGAGAGAATGGGGAATGCAACTTACATTTGTCAGTTTCAGCTTATGTCAGAGAACGTCGTCTGTTTTTTTTACGTTGTTTTGGAACAGTACCAAAACTTTAAGCTACTGTAGTGTGTGTTTCTTGTGTTTTCAACCCATTTGGAAATTCTGTCTGTCACAATATTTTCTGTGTAATTTGCCTGCTGTCTTTTAATGTTGCAGACTTTCATTCTATTTTGTAATAAAGGAAATATGTTGTTATCTCTTTCAGATGGCATCCGGACTCCAAAGTTGAGTGGAAGACCATTCCAACACCCCAATGTTCAATTTTATTGCATATCCAATCTTCTCAATACATTGTTATTCTGAATCCAAAAACCCCAAAAACTATCAAGGGCAAAATTCTTTCTCCTTATTGAAAAGAGCACAATTGTCTGTCACTCACTCAGATACTAAACAAACAAAAAACTTAGAGGATTTAGTGAAAATGGAACGGAGGGAAAATGTGCATTCCTCCCGGGACCACGATCTGATATGGTAGAAAGTGAAAATGAGCACCCCACCACCAACTCTGCCACCACTACCTTGCAAACGTGTCCTCATTACACACAACTTTGAGTGAAGGTTATTACACCGCAGTGATCTGACTCTTTATAGCTTTTCGGCCATGTATATTTTTCTTTATTTTTAATGTTTTTGTTAAAGAGAAGTAGATCAGTGAACTGTCAGTTAATGTTTAAAATGAGGATCAAAGCTTTGCTTTATTTCCTAGTCTGAACACACATTTCCGAGAACTGTGTTTGTAGGTTGAAACTGAAAGTTTGAGCTCATGTCATTTAAAATCCAGCATTATCCCACTGGAGAACAAAACGAGGAGAGAATTGATCTTAACAGGGAGCCCTCAAGCCACTGCTGGTCCTTCTGTATATTTAGTCCCGTTATACTTTTACTGTTTCTTTTTCCCGTGTAGTCCACAAATCTTTGTTTGCACAAAAATTAAAGTTATATAGAATATTGTCTAAAGAAAAAAGTAACTAACCAAGCACATGCTGTTTATGATAATGAATGCTCGTTTTTAAAACGAAAAACAACAAAAAAAATACACCCAAATCATTTTAACCATTCTCACACCTTTTTTGTCTGGCGACAGTGTAGAATAATTAAATGAAGATTAACCCATCAGATCATAATGCACCCCCCACCCTTTTTTCCTGATTTCTTTTTCTTTTTTTTCTCCTTTTTTTTAATCCTTTTAAAAAAAATTCTCTCCCTCTTTTTTGTTGCTCGTGGTTGGGACCGGTGATGTGATTTGGTAGGGAGTACCTCCACTTTAGCCCGGTTGCAATCGGGACTTTTCTCTTTAACAGAGTTGCCCATTCCGTGCTTGGAAATGCAGTTACTTCTCTGTGAATGACATGTTGTATAAATCAATGTTTGAAAATAATGATATTGAAACTTTTTAAGTTAAAAACAAAAAAAAAGATTTTGGTTGTCTGCCATGGGTGGGTTATCTCTTAGAATCGCATGCTGTAGAATTGCTTAAAAAGGTGCATATGAAATTAAGTCCTTTGATGTTTTTCTTTAAGAAAATAACCTGTCGAATATATCATCAATACAATGGTATTTATATTCTTTTTTTTCTCCCCCTTTTGTTCTTGGCTACTCGTGCATACATGATTCAATTCAAATGTCAAAGCTATGCACTCGAGAAGCACTCCACCACATAAATGGTTACTCTGTCCATATTTGGGAGGGATTCCACAAATTAAGAAGTAATGTAAACGTATGAATTGTATACACCCACATACATACATTCATTCACATCAACATTCAATCAAACGGAACAAATAAATTGTCATTCCTTCTGTAGCAAACAAAATTCCACTTAAAAAGAAAACATTTTATAACAGGTTTTTTTCTGTCCTTTAATAAAAAAGTTTTAAAAAATCTTGCAGCATCTGAATGGCAGAATTTTCGGTTGTTCCTTCTCCTTGTAAACAGACGCTCTTTCTTTAGCAGTAGTGACATTTTTCCATTCTGTTTTTTCTCTGCGACATTCTGTACAAAAAAAGTGCTGTAATTGTGCGTTAGGCCTGGCGTTGGCAAAAAATAAAACAAAATAAAAACTGTTAATTAATCAAATTCCCTTTCCTTTTCTCTTTCTCCATCAAATAACTGTAGAGCTCTGCACCCCCACTGTTCCCTTTTCACCTTTTGTATTTAATTTTAAAGTCAGTCAGTGTACAACGGAAAGCTGGATGCAAGATAGAAACTATATTAAAATGTACTGTTATTTAAGATGTAATAAAAAGCAGTTTGAGATGACCTACTGTGTTGAGTGTGATTCACTTATAGCCGCTCCCACCCAAGCTAGAATGTCGCAGACTGTTTGGTTTCTTTGTAATTAAGTTAAATAAACACTTTCTTATACACTATTGAATCAGCCTGATTTCTTTAACTTTTTTTGTTTGACATAAGTAAACTATTTAATATAATGTGGTATATTTCAATCTATATGTGGAGCTCCTCTAAACTGGTGTGATATGCCTTGCTAAAGGAGATTTTCACCCATTGATAGTTTGCTAAGTAATTGCCACATTCTCTGACCCAGAGATTCAGACTTGCAAAAAGTAGATAGGTACTGTAGTTAGGTTGATAAATAGATGGATGGATAATTTATTCATGCCCTAGGGGAAAGTATACTTAATAAGAAGTGGATCATATCACTACATTACATGGTTTAAGGTTGTTTTTTTATTTTGTTCTGTTTCACATCTTTTGTAATACTTTGGCAGTCCTGCAGTATTTTAGGGATGAATGTGTTATTCCTCTTTAATCTGTTGATACTGGACTTGGTATATGTTTTCACATTTCTATATTGCACTGTGAATTTGGCATTTAAAACAACCTCTACCCTCATTAGATGACCAATGAATCAATGACTATGTATAAAGTATCCGTGTGTTTATATACAGGTGCAGCTCAATGAATAAGAATATTGTGGAAAAGTTCATTTATTTCAGTAATTCAATACAAAAAGTGAAACTCATATTTTATAGATTCATTACACACAAAGTGAAATATTCCAAGCCTTTATTTGTTTAAATTGTGATGATCATGGCTTACAGCTCATGAAAACCCCAAGTTGAGTATCTCAGAACATTTTAATATTCGTTCAGTATTGTAAACTCACATTGTCCCACTCAATCAGCTAATTAACACAAATCACCTGCAAAGGTTTCCTGAGCCTTTAAATTGTCTCTCTGTCTGGTTCAGTGACGACACAATCATGGGGAAGACTACCATATTCTAATTTATTGAGCTGCACCTGTATATATACAGTATATACTAAACCTGTTAACATTCCATTTTACAGCTAGTGGAGTACAATGGTTCACAGCTGAACTAACCTGGTAAAGGTTAACAGCTGAACTAACCTCAGAAAAAGACAAAAAAACGTACAAATTATGACTGAAGTCTAGCTTGTTGATGGTTCCAGCAGTGCTGCCCAAACCTACAGAACATGAGTGCAGAAGGTGTGGCTATAACTGCACCTCACAAATGTGAAGACTGTGGCAAGGCCTACCTGGGTTGTGTTTGAGCATGTTTCAAACCAGTTCCATCTGGTGCTGCGAGGCTGAAGATTTGCAGTTTGATTAAACTCAAACGCAGCGGCTTTCAGTGATCAACACACACTTGCTCAGTGAAGAGGATTTTAGCTGTGAATTAAGATGGATGTTAAGGCAATTAGCCACATGGTGGCACTGCTGCATAGATGTCTGCCCTCTCTCACTGAGACTCTCGACTTGTGGTATCCTCCAAACAGCAATAACGTGTAATCAAAGTAATAGTATTGTGGGACGTCTCTCTCTCTCTCTCTCTCTCTCTCTCTCTCTCTCTCTCTCTCTCTCTCTCTCTCTCTCTCTCTCTCTCTCTACACCTCCATCTGATACTTACCGAATAGAATCTTGTGCACTGAAGAAACTTGGCAAAAGTTATTTTTATACTTTTTCTTTTCCATATCAAATAAACTGATGAACTTTTGTGAAGAAAAAAATATGTGTGTATGTTTACTGGTGACATCACGTTCTAGCTGCTAATAAAATGTTTCACATGACGAATGAAGACTAATGGATATGAAGTGCTTGAACATAACAAGAACAATAAAATATTGTTGGCTCTGATATTGATGTTGTTGTTTGTGGGATTATTGTAGGCGGGACAAATGATTGAACTCCTACTGCATTGCTAGTTCGTGCTTTACACAACTGTACATATTGAGTAATGCCTCCTGAACTGTATGTCCCTCAGCTCCATATTCAGCTGTGAGGACCCTGACGTTTGTCAAACAATATTCAGTCATTGCAAGGACACACATGTTCATTGCATCACCATGCAGATAAACTGGCCAATATGATGACTTGAATAGGATGACAAGAAATGTAAAGCTTTACAGAAGGATTTTTGAATTGCAAATAAATAATGTAGCACATTAACTTGCTACATAAACAATTCATACTCAGATCAGTGTCAGATGTGTGAAAAAACAAGTAATCTAAAATGGTTGATATTGATGAATATTCAAGATTAAAGCTAATAAATGGATTTTTGCTTGATACTTATTACAAAACCTATTACAGATTCCTGCGAGAATTGATTTATTACTTAATAATGGCAATTACATCGATGACGTTAGCAGCAGAACTAGCTATTTTCAGTCAAACGTGATTTTTAATTGGGTAATTTCCGTCCAATATTCAAGTCACCCAACCTGACGTCACCGATTAGCAAGCCTCTGATTGGTCGGAGCCGGTGTACGAGGAAGCGATGTTGACAGCTCGTTTAAAAAGCAAAATGGTGTAATCTTACAGTAGAGAACCTTCGCCGTCTGGCACTTCGCCTCGCCGCAGATCAGTGTGATCTACTGTACCGCTGCGGGCAGAAGGTAGAGTGACCAGTGACCACGGAGAGGACGCAAAGCTTGTAACTGTGCAGGCGTTAGCTACCCGACGCTGGCTAGGCTAAGCTAAGTTGAGCTGAGCTGAGCTGAGCGGGCTCAACGAACTTAAAACCACCCGGAGAATCACCGTTCCTTTTGCTAAGTGTTGCGTTCCGCTGGCCTGTCTGTGTTTAAACTGTACTGTAACGACATTTGACAAGTTATGTCTGGAATTTAACCAAGTAAACGTTGTCGTGCCTTGTAGTTAAATTCGCTATTATACTGTAAATTGGTCTATGAACCTGCATTAGGCTACATTTAGCTTAGCTGCTCAACGAAATAGTCTTCTCTCCTACTTCAATTTCAACTTCAATCTCACTGAAACACGCTCAGGTTTCGCAGCACTTTCATTCCCGCATGTGTTCTGTAATTGTACACATGTCGCTTTTACTTTAATGGAAATCATTAAAAAAAGTAGTTCAGCATTTATTACTTTTGAGATGTTATTATTTTAGTTTATAAAATGGATTAGTGGTTCTCAAGTTGTTGTTGTTGATCTTTGTTGCATTGCCAGGTGATTGGACCAAATGAGCTGTAGTGTACCTGTGTGGCCTGCAGCTCACTGGAGGCCTGCTCGTGTTGGACTGCAGCCTCATGAATGATCTTTGCCTTCTCTCTTCTTCTGCAGCCTGTTTTGGAGATGGACAGTGGAGAGAAGGTGGGAGGGGAGGCGACACCGTACTGCTGTTCTGCGTGTGATGGAGGAGACTTTGCCAACCACAACTTGGCCCGTCACTACCGAAAGACCCGCAGCCTGAGTGCCTCCTCGGCCGGCAGCTCCTCTGAATACAGGTGCGGTGTTCGTGTGTGTGTGTGTGTGAATCACAGGGCCATAAAAGTTATGACAAAGCCTTCTTGTAAATGGGCTCATTGGAAAGAGGAAATGCAATTCTGGAATACCACTGTAATATTGGCATAATCTTCACCTAGACAGTTACAAACCATCAGGCTCTTCCTGGCAAATTTACATTTGAACTGGTCCATCAAGTTAATTGGAATTTGAGAAGAAGTTTTCAAGCTATCATTTTACTTATCGCTCATTCTCTCGTTTTATGTTTCCGTGTGTCAGGATTGGCAACATTGTTTCAGTTCACCTGGAAGAATGTCTCTGTGATTTGTTCATTTAATTACTAGGTGCTCTGCCCTGTAGAAAGGTTTAGGCTTGCTGCTGTAAGCGCTAAGACAACCGGTTTGCTTCACGTCGCATTGGAAAGAATTTGAAAGCTTGCTTGTTGCATCATCTCAAAAATGTGAGAAGATGTACACACAGTCCCTCCAGCCGTTACAGGCTTTAAGGTGGTTGAAGGAAATAGCACGTCTCATGCCTCAACTGTTGTCCTTCTTGGGTTTTGCAAGTGTGGTGTGTGTTTTTAACAAGTGAAATGAGGCTTCATACAAGGGGAAGTAAATACCCCAGGTTTAGCTGTTCACACACACAAAGAACTGATTAATGATTGGTGTCTAAACCAAGAAGGAAACGGTGTAATTTCTTGTCAGTAAGGAAATAAGCTGCCCTACCTAATCAAAGATATAGAACGGTCTAACCTGTTGTAATAAACCCCACTCTCCCATCGCTCTCTGTGAATATGACACATTGCGTGCTTCTACTTGGCACAGATAAAAGAAGCATATAGTTCCACCCTCACTTCTCTTTGTTCTTCTATTTGTTTTGAAAGCCTTTGTGATGAAAGCGAGGTGAAACAACAGGAGGGTGAGATAATGTCAGAATGGGTTTGCTGTAGTGTCTCAATAGTTCCTTTTTTTTTTGACATTTCCAAAACTCACTGAAGTCGGCTCACCTGTCAACGAAACATACAAAATATATACGCTTTTTTTTCCTTCTCCCAGATAATCTGTCTACACCAAACTTTGGATGTGCAAATGTACGACTGTACAAGTATAGTACGTGCAAAATAAGAAAAACAAATAGAATTGGATTGAAGTTTTAGTTACCTCATCTTAAGAAACCCTTCATAATTGGTAGCGTTTGCCAACAGTTGTGAAAGATTGCATCCCGGAGCCGTTGCTGTTGGCAAAACGCACACAAATGAACCAAACAGAATGAATTGCGTGGGTGGCACAGTGGCGTATTGATCCGCACTCGTCACCCCGAAGAACAAGGACCCGGGTTCAAGTCTAGCTGAGGCCTTTCTGTGTCGAGTGTCACGATCTGCTCGTGTCGGCTCGGGTTTCCTCCATGTTATCTAGTTTCCTCCCACAGGACGTAGACATGCAGGTTTGGTGAATTGGTGTTTTCTTAAATTGCCTGTAGGTGTGAAGGAGTTTATCCAAGTCCATCAACCAAGTGATAGAACACAAGAGACATTCAAGATTGTGCGGGGGGGCGATGTAGGGTTTGTTTTCTTATTGATCATTCCAGAAAAACAAAACAATGTCTTCGATTCTATTCATTTTGCAGGATTCACGAATAGGTTAGGAAATTGTAGTAATAGTAAGTTTTAGGGCGTAAGTAACATTTACAGATGAACTTTTGGCTCTATTGAAGATCAAATTCGTTCCAGACGCAGTTTCTTCTTTGCACATCCCACTTCAACCGAACGTAAAGCCTAACTGCAAAAGGTTTGGATTCAGGTCTGTATGTTTAAAAAGCTGGTTTGAAGAACAACAACAACCCTTTATGTATCTCAAGCCTTGAGAAATTCAGCTTCTAACACATGCAGTTACATTACATGCATTTTTTACATACATGTACCTGCACATAATGCTCAAGGGCACCTCGGCAAACTCAACACCTCTTCAGCCGCTCCAACTTGTACAGTGTTTGCTACCTGCTCACTTTGTTCAAATAGTTTGAAACGTTACATTTGTTTGTCTCTGACTCTTCTTAGGCGGACTCTTCATGGACCCATTCCAGTTACAACATTTGGACCTAAAGCAAGTATGCTCCAGAATCCACACGCAGTAATGTAAGTGAGCCACACTTCACAATTCTCTCACTGACTTTGTTGGAGATGTAATAATGTTGTGCCTAAAAAGTGCCTAAATGTGTGAAACTAACTAAACTGGTGACGATGTCAACGTTAGACAATTACACCTGCTAGTATTTTATTTTTCTTGTGCTGTTGTTGTTGTGTGCTCCATCTTATTAAGGCTGCAAGGAGAATTTCAAACTTAAAAATGGCCAAATTAAACAACCTGAGGCACGACCAGTTAGGCTGGACTGCAGACACACTCTGTTGAGAGAGAGAGAGAGAGAGAGAGAGAGAGAGAGAGAGAGAGAGAGAGAGAGAGAGAGAGAGAGAGAGAGAGAGAGAGAGAGAGAGAGAGAGAGAGAGAGAGAGAGAGAGAGAGAGAGAGAGAGAGAGAGAGAGAGAGAGAGAGAGAGAGAGAGAGAGAGAGAGAGAGAGAGAGAGAGAGAGAATCCTGCTGTAACTGTTGTTTAGACCTATTTGATAAATTATTAAGAAGATTTATGAGAGACTCTGAAGAGTTCAGTCTAAGCCTGTCCAGACTGCCAGACTCCTGATCTGACCTGTGCTGTTTGTGTTTGGTGAGATTAGCAGCCTCAGGTCCAAAGCTGTTACAAGCTATGTTTATATCAGAATGAAGACGAGGGTCTAGCACTATTGGTCGGGCCTAATCCAATAACGATTGCTTCCATCCATGATGCAGTAGAAGGGATTTGACAAACAAAGAGTTGAGCAATGTGGTCACTGTCAAGACATCCCCAACCAGCAAAGCAGCTTCTTCACTTCACACACACTTTCTCTGGGTGGGTGTGATGTTGATACTGTACACAGAAGATTTGTTAGGCAGCATGTCTTTTGTCTGTTGTGTCACAGTCAACAAGCTCCTCCCCATCACCTTAGGCTGTAACGCCCTGAATACAGCGATGAACTTAGCTCTCCACATTCCACATTAGGTCTGCTCCATTTTTGCCTCTTCTCAAGCCGGAGCCCTGACTGCTGTAGCCCTGCTGACTGGTTGATGTTCCAGTCCGGTTACTGAAAGCCCTATTCGCCATGTGACCAATTTTCACATGATCATCTTAACAGTGTCATTATATGTTGTTTGTTCCATTCTTATAATTGGATCCATAAATGTAATTACAGCCTGCATTGGTAGTGGATGACATGAAATCATGTGATTATAGCCTCATTTGCATACAAACCCGGTTGAGCTAATTCACCCCAGGCTTCCTCTTCCTGCAGACTTATCAGGTCACATGGTCTCTGTTCAGTAAATGGATCATAAAACCTCAGGAGGATTGGGCTACTTCTGTGACATCACATCATAATACACTGTCCACGGTATTTGATGAAGACAAAGGGTTTATTTTTTTTAAACATAACAATAATAACATAATAAGTAAAGCCCTGAATACATAGCATGCATTGTGTTGCACTGGTTAGCTCAGCAGGCTATGTGGCTATGTGGCTATGCTAGGCCCCGTCGTTACTCTGGGTGAACTTGTTTTGGGAAGACTCACTGTTGTATCACCGGGGACTTTGCCTTGTCCAATAGGAGAGCCCCTTTCCTGGAATGGGTGGTTTCACAACAGCAAAGTGGGCGGGGCAGGGACAAAGTAATCCTTTACATGCCCATTAGCTTTACTTCACCGGCAGAATGCAACCAGGGAAGATTTAGTGTTAAGACCTCAGCAGGACAAATATAGAGGCGGTGGATCCTCCTAGAGGGGCTCTTCCTGATCCTGGAGCTCAACCACGCTGCATGGAGAAACGCTCAGAGCTTCGTAAATAGCCAGCATTTGACTCATAACGCTGACCACAACTTGAGAGTCCGAGCCACTCTATTGAGCTGGGATGTGTGTTAAGTTTTCAGGAAGTTGTTGAAGGCAGAATGAGCTCTTTTCTCACTGCGTGCCGTTTGCTAAAGTGGTAGTGCAGGACACACACACCGATCCTCCTCTCCAGCTGTTGTGTTATCTTAGCCCAAAGCAGCAGCAGCAGCAGCAGCATTGTTACATGAGTACTGTGATGAAGTTTAACCAGTGCATACTGCAGGACACTCCTGGAAACAACAACAACAAAGTGTGGAAATGGTGAGAGTCCTTTCTAGTATCTTCTTTGTCTTGTTCAGCTTGTTTGATGGGTAAAGTATTAACTCCTGCCGAGCAGACAGGATTTACTGCAAGCCAGGTGTTCTTAGAGCTTCACCGAAGTAAGTAGAGTAAATGTGTAATGTAATGTCTTATAATGCTGTGCCTCAAAGCCTCAGCCAGTAGAGTGAACAGAAATGTCACTAGAATGAAGTCATCGGTTAGACACCCCGGGCTGTAGTACGTTCAATAATCAAAGTCATTTGAATTGAACTTTAGCAGCAAGTGATTCCTGGTTATTCCTGTGATGTGTACCGAGCACCTGCAGGTCAACTTGTGTGTGTTGTTGGAGGAAGGGCAGGGTGTGGATGTAAACGGCAGCAGCAGTAGGAACTCTAAATGAATCACAGGACATTTCCTATTAAACTGCTAATGAGATGCAGGACTGCTTCTTTTTGCTTTATGGATAGATTTGTGTACGTTTGTGCTTTGATGATTTAATGTAAAGTTCAGTTTGTGTCTTAGATGTCATTGAGTGTTCAGTTATTCAGTCAGTTGTATGGGACTTCCAGTGTGTGTGTGTGAGTGACTAGACCGCCAGTACACAAAGATGGTGGAAGTGATTTCAGGTGGTGGTTGTGGTTATGTGGGAGTGTGTGGACTCACTTTGATAGCGGTTGCGTAAGTTGTAAATACAGAACTATAAGTGAAACCTTTCTGTTGAGAGAAGACGCACGTATTAAAACAATGCTGGTCCCTGTTTCTGTCTACCGTTGTGTATTTTCAATGAGTAGACAAAATGACAGCATACACCGTCTGCAGCACGTGGTTGCACCTCCTCTGGTAACAAAGGAGGTGGCGTAACACCGTTGAGCAAAAGCATTTCAATATGCAATACATCACAACGTGTGGCTCCTTGCCTGCCATCTTAGACACAGCAGGTTGTGTTTAGGAGGTGCGTTTCATAGCGGCTCGTCACATTTGCTTACTTTTCTGAAAGCTTTTCTTATTTGGAGAATCATCCTCGCCGTGTGTTTCCTCCTCCTCCTGAGGTAAACTAAATGTGTATGTTGTTGCTCAGGCACATTCAGGACCCCGCCAGCCAGAGACTGACCTGGAACAAGCCTCCAAAAAGTGTCCTTGTCATAAAGAAGGTCCGAGACGCCAGCCTGCTCCAGCCCTTCAAGGAGCTCTGCATCTTCCTCACAGAGGTATCACCGTCTACTGTCTCTAACACCAAATGGGATCTGCAGTGCTGGCAGTAGGATGTGATGTTCTGACTTGTTCATGGATGAGGAACAATGATGTAATACACCATCAGGAGAAACGCTCTACACTTGCATTCACTTCTACTTCCCCAAATGAAACGCATTGAGAGTTGCGATGTCATAACTTTCGTTCTAATGCCCACCATCGGGTACATTGCTAACTTTACGTCATTGTTTATTATTCTGTAGGTGAAGAACCTCATTGTTTACGTGGAAATGAAAATCTTAGAGGACCCAGCCGTTTCAGACGATGAGAACTTGGGAGCCATCACCAAGAAGTTCTGCACGTTCAGAGAAGGTAAGAGAGCAGCTCGGGTAATGGATATACAAAGATTTGTAGCGATTTAAGTCAAAGCTAACAGTTATTCATTGATATTTCCCAGACCTGGATGACATCTCTAACCGTGTGGACTTCATCATTTGTCTTGGAGGAGATGGAACGTTGCTGTATGCCTCCTCACTCTTCCAGGTATTCAAGCAAGGTCGCTGCTATCAGTTTGAGTTTTGGGACGAATGAAGTTGTTTGTTCTCACGTGGCTATTTCCGTTCCCTTGTTGTGTGTTTGTAGGAGAGTGTTCCGCCAGTCATGGCCTTCCACCTGGGCTCCCTGGGCTTCCTCACACCTTTCAAATTTGAAACCTATCAGTCTCAGGTCACGCAGATCATTGAAGGTATCTCCTCAAACCCGTTCTTCAGGTTGAGCTTGGACATGTGCTCCATCAAGTATCCAGTTGTATATTTAACACGTTTTGTTTTTGTTCACGGCTGAAGGAAACGCTGCCATTGTTCTACGCAGTCGTTTGAGAGTGCGAGTGCTTAAAGAGAGCTGGGAGAAGAAGGACAAGGTGGACGAGCAGGGCATTATTCTGACCAACAGAGAGGTGGAGAGCAGCCACAAAGCCGTGCAGTATCAGGTGAGATCAGATGTTGACCTTTAGCCTGGAATATTGCACATTTATACAGCAACTGCCTCTGCATGACACCAGGAACGAATGATCAGTCCCAGCTTCAGAATATCTGTTTGGACAGTGGCTGAAGATGTTGGAGGCTAGTCTACCAACAACACAACTATTACTGATTTTCTGTTTCTGCTGTAAGAAGCTGCTAAGGTAAAGACTTAAAGTAAATATAGTAACAGCCCTAATTATGAGAGCACAGATCAGCACTGGAGTTTGTTATTGCTGAGCTCTCTAACGCTCAGAAGACGTGCCATCATCGTGACTGTGCAACTTGCAATCGGCTCCACACAAACACACAGACACACGCACACAGACACACAGACACACAACCTCTGACTGTGTCAAGTCTTTGTGCGAAGCAGCCTTGTGTCGACACTTTGTCCAGACATGACACAGAACGGCTCATTTTCTTTTCCTGATACAAGGACTTTCAAATGCGTCCCGGTTTGATTCTACATTATATTGCTTAAATCATATCAGTTTAACAGACGTAAAAAAAAAAAATGGATTTGTGCGTTTCTCTTGTGATGTTCACTTCTTACACACGCTATGGCACACATGTCGCACACACGCACATGTCTGTTCGTCCCCAGCTGCATCAGTAGCTCTCTATGTTGACACTGCAGTCTAGCCCATACAGTAAATATTATCTTTCATCAGGAAAATGGAGAGATGAGAGACGAATACAAGAAAGAAAGAAAAAACCTCGTTTCATGAATGGCATTAGAATAGAAAGAGAGTGGGATTATCAAAGCTAACGTAGTGTGTGTGTGTGTGTGTGTGTGTGTGTGTGTGTGTGTGTGTGTGTGTGTGTGTGTGTGTGTGTGTGTGTGTGTGTGTGTGTGTGTGTGTGTGTGTGTGTGTGTGTGTGTGTGTGTGTGTGTGTGTGTGTGTGTGTGTGTGTGTGTGTGTGTGTGTCAGGTGCTGAACGAGGTGGTGGTTGACAGAGGCCCTTCATCTTACCTCTCCAATGTGGACCTGTTCCTGGACGGACACCTGATTACCACAGTGCAGGGAGATGGTGAGCGGACACACACACACACACACACACACACACTCTGGCTGTGAGAGAAGCTAAGAGAGTGTCGGTGTGTAGGATCCACTGGGTTAAGCTGACGGCCAGGACGTGTGTGTGTGTGTGTGTGTGTGTGTGTGTGTGTGTGTGTGTGTGTGTGTGTGTGTGTGTGTGTGTGTGTGTGTGTGTGTGTGTGTGTGTGTGTGTGTGTGTGAAAACTCAAAACTTACCTCACACTTTTTCGCTTAACTCATTAAAATTGTGCAAACGCAGCATGGGGTTTGATGCAGAGAAATGTAATATTGTGTGTGTGTGTGTGTGTGTGTGTGTTCATCAGGTGTGATAGTATCCACACCCACAGGAAGCACAGCATACGCGGTGGCGGCCGGAGCGTCGATGATCCATCCCAATGTGCCGGCCATCATGATCACCCCCATCTGCCCACACTCGCTCTCCTTCAGACCCATCGTGGTGCCGGCTGGCGTGGAGCTCAAGGTATCAAACCTGATGACACCAGCACTGAACACACAGTTGACCCACACACACACACACACACACTCACAGAAGTTCCTGGATTTCACACTCAACACACACAAGGTTTATAACTGGCAGGTACGTGTAGAACTGCTCTGATATGTTGCAGGAAATAGGTTTTCCGCTCCAAATCCTTAAACCAGTAGTAGTTGTCATGCTTTACATAAAAACTAAACCTCATTGTCTCTATTACAACACCAGAAAACCCTAAACAAAGAGCTTTTGTGTCATGTCAGGGGTGGGATACGCTGTTTGCAAATGAACGAGGAAACTCCCGCGGAAATGAGCACTGATGGGAATCCGTCAGATATTTCCTCTTTCCTACCAAAGGTTGCAGCAGTCACCTCACTGTAGGCGTGTTGCTTCACAGGTCATGCTCTCACGTGACGCAAGGAACACAGCATGGGTCTCCTTCGATGGAAGAAAGAGACAAGAGATCTGCCACGGAGATAGGTGAGTCCGCACCTAGAGCAGGTGACAGACGGTAGTTAGAGATGATAATGATGATGATGATCCGCCCAGAGGCACAATAGCTTTAACCCCCGCAGCTACTGCTTTGTTTTGTAACTTTTATGAAGCTGCGTTGTGGGCCTGACGCAACTTCTTTTTTTTGTGTGACTCAACCGAACATAATCCCAATCATGTGAGTCATGGATACTTCAACAATAAACCAGTGTTGCTCTAAATGGAATCATGTTGGTCTGGGAGGCAGTGGCTCAGTGGGTAGTGCTTTCGCTTTGGATCCGGAGGGTCGCTGGTTCGAGCCCCTGCCGAGGTGCCCCTGAGCAAGGCATCGAACCCTCAATTGCTCCCCCTCTGCGAAGGGTGGTAATGTAATGTAAGTCGCTTTGGATAAAAGCGTCTGCCAAATGATCGTAATGTAATGTCTGTTTTTACAGTTTGTCAACAGTTCATCTACTCAGCGACATGATAGTAATCCCTTCTTCTCCCGTCCTTCTCCAGTATAACCATCACCACTTCCTGCTACCCCGTCCCCTCCATCTGTTTCCGGGACCCGGTGAACGACTGGTTTGAGAGCCTGGCCCAGTGTTTGCACTGGAACGTGAGGAAGAAGCAGAACTACCTCAGCTCCGAGGAGGACGAGTTCTGAAGGTGGCACCCAGACTCTCCGGTACTCCAAAGTCTTGTTGTTTTTATAGCTCAGTCCTGCTCGGTGCAGATTTGTGTCGTACGAACAGAAGGTTTCACCAAACTATCTTCAGAAATAGCTTGGCGCGGTAGCAAGGCAGGCAGGCATGCAACCTACCAAATCCAAAGACTTCTCTCAAATTCTACATTCTGGAAAATGACAGACCAAGCAGCGGTTGATGAGTCGGCTCGAGCTGATCGTCGCCTTCCTCCGTGTTTTCTTTTTTTTTGTGGAAGAATATTGTCGGCCTGCTTTTGAATTGGATTCTTGACTGGGATCTACTGTGACATTATGCCCATACACCTGCTTTGGTGTAAAGTTGTTGTAACAATTGTCACCTGTCAGCAGGAGGAGGCTCTCCCTCTTCTCTGCTCCTTCATTGTCCCTTCAGATTTTCCGGCTCCAAGTCAAAATGCTTCTTGCACAGGGAATTTGAGGAAAACTTGACATTTTTGGACAATGTTGGACTGAAAAAAAAACCACAGGGTGACCTCTGGGTGACCTCTGGGTGAGTGTTATCAGGTCTATTCTAGCACTTTTCAATCTTTTATTTGAACCTAAGTGGCAGGGACACATCTACCTTTTTAATGACACAATCTAGTTTACTGAGTAGAGGCGGCACCTGAATTGCACTTTTCTCGAAAATGTTTTTTTTTTTTTTTTATATATATATAAAAGAACTTCCTTTCCTGAATTCCGTACACGCGGATGAACATCGTTAAAAGCCAATGCGATGCCATCCGTCGTATCAAGAAGAGCAGATCTAATGTACGAACGGTGCCTTAAACACTGCTACGGTGTGAAGAAACATTTATTTTTAAAGGTTTACGCAATCTTCTTAATTCCAAACTGCTCAGATCTGTGATTTTGTGCAGATCCATCATGACCACATGTTGACTGTTGTGTTTGCGGTGTGCTGCACATGACGCCGGAGAAATGAATTGGATTATGTAGTGTGTTACATAGAGTGTCAGTGTTGTGCAAGGGACTAAGTGAATGAATGAACTGAGTGACATGTGATCAATCATAAGCAAGCTCATTTCCATTCCAGACAGAAAGAAGGCTCAGAAATCCATTTTTTTCAACATGTCTGCAAAGCCATAAATCAATATCGCGGAGGTTTTATACACTAAATGGTTTTATAAAATACAGAACTATTGGAAATGGATATTTGTTATTATTTGTTCAAACGTACCTGTTTCAATATAATAACTAGGTGTTGATAAAGTAGAAAGTGGATATTTTGTCAAGCTGGTGCATCAGACCAACTGAGCGCAGAAAGGAAATCATTCCCTTAACTCTGACTATGAATAATATATATGTATACAGTATGTGATTGAATGAGATGTATTTTCTAAAGTCTGTTTATTAACCCGTTTACAATGTATCATTGATATAATAAATCTGTTTGCTACTTTTTACACGATGTCATTTAGTCTTACTCTTGTTCTTGTTCATCTGTTTTTGCAGATCACTGAAATATGATTGATTATTCAAAATGCTTTCCAAGACTCTACATCCTAATGTGTCCAACTGGGTTTAGGGGGACTTTTATAAAGCAAAAATCTAGTTTTCCAAATGACTTGCAAGTGTATTTGGTTCAGATTGGATCACGGGGTTTGATTGCGGCGATCGCTGTGAGGGAAAACGGAGAGCATGAACTGAAGTTCAGGTAGAGTACCTCAGGTTCTATGTATAAAGTTTAACAACAATAGCAGTGATAATACATCCTTATGCATTTTTTGTCCACATGTGTATCACAACTCTTATGTGCCAGTCAATATTTATTTCCTATTTCTCTTCCTTTTTTCTCCCCCTCTATCTGTATAAAAAACTGTCTCCAAAATGTCCCACAACTGTTTGTTCATTGTCATGTTAAATGCTTTCTTCATTCTTCTTTCAATGCTTTCTAGCATTGTCTCTAAAACAAAGGTCTGATTTAAGATTTCAAACAAGCACAGCATTGGAGCCCTTACCTGTAGTAATGCACTTTTGTGATCAGAATGTAATCCGGCCAGTCAGGCCACATTGTGATCACGCCGCAGACACGACAAACAGCTGAGACACATATAGAGACGTTACCTGCCAATAAGCTGAAAACAACACAATGCCTTGTCTTCTTGCGCCCTCTATTAATTAAATTATGGAGTCACATCTTGCTGTTAATGGGTTCCTGCCCCTGGAACACAGATGGTTATAGTCCTTGCATACAAATATTTTTGAGTTCATGAACATGGACTGGTTTATGGCCCGGGTATTCAATATAATAATGCAAAGTGTAAATGCAAGTCTTGTCATTAGATATCATACAGATCCCATTCTAACATGTATGTCTTAATGAAGCCTTACTCGTGGAGAAAAACAATCCATTTATTTTTGACATTTTATTTAAAACCTTGAAAAACACGTGTTGCTTAGCATGTGCTTTAAAGCGCAGCACAGATTTGGCAATATCATCCGTCATTGAAAACATTTTTTTTTTTTTTTAAATGCATTTACAAGCCAAATAACATGTAAGAGGGAGTTAAGGACTCTTAGGTGATGATGTTTAGAGGATGTTAGATTGTTGGTGTCTTCACCCTGAGCAGTAAACAAGAAAGTACAGTCACTTATGTATTCATTTAAATGTCTATTTAAATGATTAATATAGTAACATTTGAAATAATAGAAAATCATTAAAAATACATCAAACTATATATAAAACTATAGAATAAATAGAATAGAATAAATCTTCAAACTACTTCTTGTATGACCTTTCTAATGAAAGGTCATACAAGAAGTAGTTTGAAGATTTGAGGCACTTTTCCACTCCACTATTTATGTTAACTATTTACTGGGAGGCAGTAGTCGAGTGGGTAGAGCTTCCGCTTAAGAACCGGGGGGTTGCCGGTTCAAGTCGAGGTGCCCCTGAGCAAGGCACCGAACCCTCAATTGCTCCCCCCTCTGCGAAGGGTGGTAATATAATGTAATGTAAGTCGCTTTGGATAAAAGCATCTGCCAAATGATCGTAATGTAATGTAATGTAATGTACTGTCTACAGCTGCAGTATAGTTTAGTATAGACTACAGTAAACTGAGCTCACATTCATCACATCAGGCTGTAAAGTAAATCTAAGGTCTGCTGAGTGTCGGTGATGATGGGATGATGTTGAAGAGAATCAGATGGGTGGAGCTCCATCACAACGACCATGTGCACTTTGGTTCTTCATCACTTTATGACACGCCGGCTACAAACAGGGACATGAAGGTTAGCGGGAACATCCGAGCAGACACACACATCCTGAAAGTCGGGACACGTGATCAAGACACAGAGGTTGGCTCTGATATATGTGTGTGTGTGTGTATGATTATGATCATTATTCAATATTACCATTAAAGGGAGGCAGTGGCTCAGTGGGTAGAGCTTCCGCTTGGGAACCGGAGGGTTGCCGGTTCAAGCCCCTGCCGAGGCGCCCCTGAGCAAGGCACCGAACCCTCAATTGCTCCCCCCTCTGCGAAGGGTGGTAATGTAGTGTAAGTCGCTTTGGTTAAAAGCGTCTGCCAAATGATTGTATCGTATCGTAAATGAGTGAGAATGTATTTTATCGTAAGGTTTCTTTTGTCTCTGTCACACTAATGTTTCAGCGACTGAACCTTTCAAAAGAAAAGGGCCAGTTTGACACGAGATACTCACTCGTCTCTGTCAGGCCCTGGCCAAAGCTGTGCAGCAGTCTGAAGACGGTCCACAATAAAACCACTTTAATCACCAGCGAAATCAAAGCTCCAGTTATGGCAGCAGCCTCCAGTGTGTACGTGTCTACGGACCATTCCACAGCAATCTACAATCCAAGGACAACTTTATTTTAAAATGTACAGGTTTATTAAATAAACCAAGAACTTAGTCATATTAGAAATAAAAAGAATAATTCTCATCTCACCGTATACATCACGTAAACAAAGAAGGCTAGTTGTGGAATGCTCTGAGCCAAGAAGACCCAAACCAGCACCTTTGCTTTCTTTAAAACCTGGAAAACAACCAACAAACTCAGCTGCTGACCGATGTGTGCTGCTGTGAGTGTGAATGTACGAAGGCCACTCACTGCCACTGCTCCCACAGCAGAGGTCACCAACGCCCACACCACTCCAACCGCTAGGATGATGATGTTGACAGCAGACATGGTCGAGCCCGCCGTCAGGATCAGGATACAAAGACACAACTGAAAATCCACACAGGTGATCCTTTTCACCAATAACCAAGGTTCCATTTTTGAAGAGACTATGACGTGAAAATGATGCATTAGTTGTACAAATGTAATAAGGATCTGTAACATAGATCAAGCTCACTCAGTGCTAACCGTGCTTTTACTTGGGTTTCTGTTCACCTGATGAGTCTAATTACTATTTACACTCCTTTGGCCTCTACCAACGCCTGATAATCACAGATTACATGGATCATTATCCGGCTTGTTGTTCTACTTCATCAGCCACTTGTTCACTTTTTTCAGTTGGGACAGGAAACGTTTGTTGGAAGCGGCTGCCTACACTTTAATATCAGGGGTGAGAACCATTGAAATGCAACAGTTTAGTGTGTTTGTGAGGGAAACAAACATTATTGATCTAAGAGGCTAAAGTTGGTTGTGGGGAGGAGCAGTTCCTGTGTAACTGCAGCATCAACATGCACGCATCAGGGACTCCTCTGAGAACAATGTGTAACTAAAGTGTGTTTGACCCATGCATGTCTTGTCTTTGAGAACAGACACACTCCTACCTGAGCCTGCAAATCAAAGGTCACCATGGAGATGCACCGATTGAGCAGGAAGTACTGCTCCTGCACACTCTCCAAGGCCCCCCCGACCCGGAAAGCCATCTTGTTGGACCGCAGAATGAGCACCGTAGTGCAGAGGGTGTGTATCCCGCCCATACACAAGATATACACAAAGCGAACCTGTAAAACATGACAACAGTATCCTGTGAAAACACTGCAAATGCAGGTTTTCATGTTCGTTTGATGAGAAATGTAAATATTCACACTGAAGGATCGCATGTCTATATGTCTACATTCTATATTCTAGAAATTTCCTGTATCTTGATTTACTCTGAGCTTTGACAAATGGATTCAGAAGCCTGATAGTGATGAAGTTGATAGTTGAAGCTGAGCTTCAGGGTTAAATGTTATGTCATTCTATACTCAATGTATTTACATAACAGTCACGTTACAGTTGACCAATTTCCCATTCCATCATAGAGCGCTACGTGGCAAATGCTTCAAGTGAAGTCATACACACAATTCACCCCAATACCTGTAACCAGAATCTAGTAAGAGTGTGTGTGTGTGTGCATGTGTAAAGGCATTGTGAAAGGCATCAGAGTCAAAGTCTCAATCAAAGACATGTAAAGACACATTGACAATTAAAACAATGATCTAGGAGGTTTAAAGGTTCAGATTACAATGAGCCACTCATCCAGCTCAGATGACATCAAACCAATCAATGCGCTTTAAGTGGTCTGATGTAAGGTCAGTCAAGAAGTTCACCTTTGCTGCAGGTATGAAGCAGAGAAAGGATCTTATCTGTGTGTGTGTTGAGGGAGTTGTTGAATCAGATTGCGACCTTAAATGGAATTATTTTACAGCTCACACACTCAGAGAGTATTAATCGTGGCGTGCTTTGGCCCTGATAGTCTGTTAGAGGTCAACCTACCAGCAGCTCCTGTTCACCCTTAGAAGACAACACAACAAAGTTGACCACTGATCGCACCATGACCAGCAGCACACTGAGGACAAACACCACCAGCTCCTGCCGGTTCTCCTGCAGGATTCCCCGGATAATGTAGTAGATGCAGAATACTGAAGGAGACATAGAATAAAATATGAGCCACAGCTCTCTGGTGGGCAATGACAGAAAATATATTAATTTTTGCAAAACAAAAAGGTGAAGGCAAAGAGGAAGAAAGGACAATAAGAACTGCAAATGATCTACAAAGCTTCTGTTAGTATCTCAAATAAGCAGAATGACTAACATGGCTGTGAACAGATGATCCATAAATGACACATCTGTATATAGAAAGTATAAAACCGGGAATGTAGTTAGCAAGTAGTCATGAGTAGTTCTGGTATTTCCCGGACTAAAGTTAGCTAAAGACCCATATAACTCCACGGTATAATTGTGTTTTTTTGTCATTCACATTAATACCAGCTCCAACACAAGAGTTAGGCAATAATGACATTTAGGATGAAATGAATCAGCAGGAACAATATTCACCACAGTGTGTCATCAGAGTGTGAACATATCAGAGTGGAGACAGGGTGTGAAATGCAAACAAATGATAATAACAATGGAGACGCTGCCTACTCACACACCTCCATACCATGACAGATACTGGCCTTTGAACTTTGCATTAGTGACAATCAGACTGGTTCTCTTCTCATTGATCCTGAAAATATGAGATATCCTTTATTTCTAAAAAACAATCTGAAAGTTGGACTCATCAGAGCACAGTCCATGTTTCCTCTGTGCTTTCAGTCCATTTCAGAGTCTCTCCAGCTCAGAGGAGTTACCCGCTTGTCTGGAAGTTGTTGCTATGTGGCTTTCTGGAACCTGGAACCATCCGTCGTTCTAGAGACCAAGCTGTTCATGGAGGCTCATTTGACCTAATCTTGACCTGTTCCCTATTAACCTCTTTACCAGTGGAATGTTTTTTGAACATTCCTCAACATTCCCAGTCTAACATTGCTCCTGTCCCAACTATTTTAGAACATGAACATGAACATGCCTACACTTTAACACATGAACATGAACATGAACAACCTCTTTAGCAGTGGAATGTTTTTTGAACATTCCTCAACATTCCCAGTCTAACATTGCTCCTGTCCCAACTTTTTTAGAACATGTTGCAGGCATCACATTTATAATGAGTGTATATGTCCAAAAAAAAATAAGGTTGATAACATTTACTATCTTGTATTTGTACTGTATGAATCAAGTATAGGTCAAATCCCTGCATTCTGTTTTTATTTGGATATTACTCACTGTCTCAGCTGTTGTTGGCATTGGGCACACGCACGCGCACGCGCACGCACACACACACACACACACACACACACACACACACACACACACACACACACACAGACACAGACACAGACGTTTGTTTTGGTGCCAATGTACTGATGGAACTTACAGATTCCAACCAGCTGGATGATTGACACAGTAGAGTTTTCTTCAGCAGCGCTCCCTGTGGCTGTGCGCTGCTTGTAGAGGTTGTACAGGTCGAGGCCGAGGAGAGCGAGCAGAGACGCCATGGTTAAGGTGAAGTAGAGCTTCACCGGGCAGGACAGCTCTGACCAAGCCTTTATCTGGGGGGGGGGGGGGGGGGGGGGGGGGGGGAGAGAGCCTAGTTCTTGTAATTCTTTAGTTTCAAATATTTAAAGTTTCATGTTCATGTTTTTTCCTTTGTTGCCCAACACTTTGACTTCCTTCCTCATTTCCTCCTTTATTTCACTGTTACCTAGTGAGCACAAATGGATTTGTGATCTAGGGTCAAGGGTTTGTTGCAGGTATGTTGTGCTTCCCTGTTTCATTATATTGAGCACATAAATGTGAGTTGAAGGTGAGTACTTCTGATGCTTGGATTTGGTTTTAGAATGTATTTACTGACTGGCTCTGCTGTGTGGGAGAAAAGAGCAACGTCTCACCGGGCCACATGGTGTTGGGATCAGCTCTTGGTGTCTTGGTCTCAGGTTTGGAGAAAGGACATCTGGACCATCGTGTGGCCGAGTGCCCAGCAAAGGACTGTAGAGTGACACGGCATTATGTTACACACACTCACAGCTCTGATGAGTGAGACCTGATGAATTGAGAAATGAAACAAATGCCGGAGACCAACAACAGCAGAATATCAAGCAACACTTGAGGTGACAGTAAAAGACAACAATTGTCTCAAGTTATGGAGGGCGTGTCCCACAACCGGAAGTCAACAAGTACATTTTTATAGCCCTGAATAATACAAGAGTAGCTGTTATTCAGCCAAAGTGATCTACTGAATACGTAGACAACAGAGAAGTGGGACATTTGATGTTATGTGAGGATTGACCATCAGTTTATCATGGTTGGCCACTGCTATAAGACAAATACTATGACATTAATTTACCATTTTAACAGACAAAAACACTGCTGGTTATTTTGAATGTGTATTCATTTGTTTATTCATCAAATTATTTTGCCATAAATACACTCCATATGTCCTTGTAACAGTCAACTTTACGTGTGTATTTTATCATGTCATTACTTTAATAATAAACTGAAAGGTTTACCGTGAATTATCTCATTACAGGTTAATTTACATGCTGCGCTAATACGAGGCTAAACAGAGCGTGCTATCTAAGAACGTCATATGTATCAAACCTTAACTCGTCCATTTCTCTGGATCCCATTTTACATCTTCTTCCTCTTTATTTTCACATCGTTCCACAATATAAACCGAAACTTTACATTCTTCCTCTTCTTGTGTTGTTTGACAGACTAGAGGTTACAATGGCGCATTACTGCCTCCCTCCGGCATAAAACGAAACTGCCTCAATGATCCTCAGATTTAGTCGCAAGCCTTCTCTTCTAGTCTTATATTTCTTATTTTGTTATTTTCTCCTTTTTTGTATATATAATGCAACTGCTTTTCATCATCATCATCATCTGCCCTCTTCGTGCCTAGTGGCACATAGGGCCTCCACACAGTTCTTCCACTTTCTCCTGTCACCCGCACCTCTTCCCATGTCCTACACCCCCCCTCATCTCTCTCTTTCTCCACCATCCTTCTCCATGTTGTTTCCATGCATGTTTGCCTTCCTCATTTCCTACTTCCTTCTTGTGGTCATCGCTTTGTTACAATCCCTCTCTTGATCTTCCCTCAACACGTGCCCAATCATTTTCCATCTGCGTCTTTTTATCTCTCTGCTCAATGGCTCCATGCCTGCTCTCCCACGTATCTCCTTGTTGCTGATGTGATCTTGCCAACTAATTTTAAGGATTCTTCTCAAACATTTAATCTGGAAAACATCAATCGCCTTTCATCTCCTTAATTCATTTTCCATGTCTCGCATCCATATAACAAAACCGGTAACACTAGCGTCTTATACAGCCTAATCTTTGTCCTCTTTGAGATGTTCTTTGAGCTCCATATCTTTCTGAGCCTTGTATACGCACCCCTTGCCTTTGATAGCCTGTTTCTTGGGTCTTTCATTCCACCGCCTTCTTTGCAGACCTTCACTCCTAAGTACGTAAATGTGTCCAAATCTTCAATCTCCTGTCCATGGATTATGATCTTCTCTTGTTGTCTTGCATTTATCCTCAATTTGTTGGTCTGCTCCCAATTCATCTTGAGCCCTACACGCCTGACCTCGTCATCCAAATTTCTTTCAGTAGAGGAAAATAAGGCTATGTCGTCAGCAAAAGTGCACACAGCATAAGCTCCACTGGTCCAAGCTTGGTTAGAATCAGACAAAGTGGCTGAGCTGTGACCTCAAATGACCTTTTTTTAAACTTTTTTGTCTCTCCCCCTGTGTCTCTTCTATCTCATTGTCTCTGTTTCTCTCTCTAATAATTCCTGAACAGCTTTAGCTTCGTTTAGGGTGCGACTGACTGACAGTCACACTGACATGCCCATCACCAAGGGCCAATTCTGTGTGTACATACACATATACACGTCACATTAATATTTAACCAGCAGTTAAATATGAACCAATTACACCAACGGCAGTAATGTTACTCCTCTGCTCCACATAAAAAATAAACTCTGTTCATCCTAGCCTTTTAAACTTGGGACAGGAAAGATTGTTGACAATGCCGGCAGAGTCTTCATCATGTTTTGCTTTAGTAGCAGCTGCGTCAACTATTTCGATAATAAAAGCCTATCGTTCCTTTTAAAATTGTACTAAAGTAATTTGACCCTTAATTTAAATAAACAACGACAAATATCGGCGCGGAAATAAAATGTTCTAGAAGCCCAAACGAAAATTTGATGAAATGATTCCTGTTGCGAGTTTTTGAAACAGGCTCTTACTTTGAAGGGGTTAAGTGCCCCAGTGTGCCGCTCCTACCCCCCGACCCCGGCAGGCTAGCAGCTAGCTTGACGCGGGGCTTTGATTGGCGTTAGCGGCCACGTCTCTAGTCAGGTGCACAGCTGCTTCATCATCCACGTGGAAAAGCAACGTAAGTCTATTTTTGTTGACATGCTGCCTTGCAGCTTTTGCTCTACTTAGCACCCCGCTGCAAACAATGCAACAGATAGCTAACGTTAGCCACCGACAATGTAGCACTTCTCCTTTACCGAGCGCATTGTTCGGTGTAACAGCAGAGAGCTCGGTCCCTTTGCGATCCGAGTGGAAAAGCCAAGAGCCGTAGAGTGGCCAATAAGTTTAAATTATCTACTATAGCGAACGCTAACTACTAATTAACTATATATTACAAGTTTGGTTTGCAAAAAACATTTTTTTTAACCTTTTGAGGATGAAATCGCTATGCACTAAACTCTTTCAAAAATGGTCCATTGGACGTTTTCTTACTTATTGAATTCAATTTACGCGTGTTATGAGTTGAAAAGTGAAAGTTCCACGACATTTATATTTGGTTCACCTGTCACTCTTGTTCAACAGATTTGTGTAGCTCTGTGCTTTTAGATCTCTACGATTAAAAACCATTGAACCAGTCCGTCCTTTATTTATCATATATTATTTAGTTATATCTAATTTATAACTTGACACAGACAGCAGTTGTTGATAATGGGTGTTGGCGCTGTTTATCAGCAGTAGAACAGGAGACAATTGGGTGTAAGCTCTATTACACCATGCAGTATTTACAGGATGTGTAGATTGGATCTATATGTCTGTATGCCTGAATGTGAGCTTTCCCTGTCCTGTTTATCTGCAGTACACTTAACACAAGCTTAATTTTTCAGGTTCTGCATCAAAGGACAGGTTTTACTACTCGCCAGCATCTGCTTGTTGGAAAGACGGCTTATTATTCAAATCAAATAAAGCAAAGATGGATTGAAAATCAATATTATATATACTATATACTCTTCAACCCATCACCTCCCATAAGTTTGCCCTTGTTGGACCATTGGGACCATTAGGTTGCCCCGAGGCAACACACACGATGTCGGCCAGCAGGCAGATTTCCAGACATCCGCTGTGGCGATTCCTGTCTCCATTCAGCAACCTTCAGGAGCGTGTGGTGCTCGCCCGGAGTGAGAGCTTGCCAGGAGAGCAGGTCCTGAAAATCACAGTGACCGAGACCACGGTGATTGAGGCCGGATCGGGAGTGTGGAACTCGCGATCCTTGACCTACCTGGGCCTCTGGTACTTCTTCAGCTTCTGCACGCTGTTCCTCAACAAATACATCCTCACATTGCTTGAGGGTGAGCCAAGCATGTTGGGTAAGTTTGAGGAATAATGTCATCACAAGACAACATTTTTTTTACAAATCTTGAGTGATGTTAACGTGTGTGTTAGCCTGGTACAGCCTGTCTGTATTTTACATCAGAGCTGACTATTTGTTAAAGCACATCATGGGGCTTTAGGTTTTCCCACTATCCAGGCAGCCGTTGTCAACAATACATGATTTAAGCATGATCATGTCAAACAAGGACATACGTTGTTGTGTATGAGCAGATTTACTGCTTCACAAGCTTATAATATCTTACAGTGAAAGTATGTGGGCTTTTGCTGGGCTGTATGATCACAAAAATGGAGTGAAGAAGATTCAATTGTCAGCAATAATTATCTTTTTTTTGATAGAGAAAAAACAAGCACTCTTTATTTCCAACTCCTACATAAGTTAAGCTAAAGCTGCTGGTGTGTGTGTGTGTCTGGGCCCCATAGGTGCTGTGCAGATGCTCTCCACCACAGTCATAGGCTTCCTGAAAATGTTTGTGCCCTGCTGCTTGTACCAGCACAAGTCCAGGACTGAGTACCCCCCCAACTTCATCATGATCATGCTGTTTGTTGGACTCATGAGGTGAGTTAGAGGTTCAGACTGGGTTCACTTATTTTTAGTAGTAATTGTTGTGTGACATGACACACTCTACCTGTTTGTACTGCTTGTCAGGTTCAGCACTGTGGTTCTGGGCCTGGTGAGTCTCAAGAATGTGGCAGTGTCATTTGCTGAGACGGTGAAGAGCTCAGCACCCATCTTCACTGTCATCATGTCCAGGTTGATCCTAGGGGAGTACACAGGTAGAGCACACACAGACACACAGACACACACACACACACGCACACACACACACACACACACACACACACACACACACACACACACGTCCGTCTTCAGACTGACTCTGCAATCTTCCCCTTTTCATGCAGCTTTTCAACAAACTCAGAAGACCGAGTTATTCAAATAAATAACAAGCCTGAAATTGTCAGTGAGCCTGATAATGTTGTAATGTAATGATAGCTTCTGTGTATGTGTAACTTCTTGTCAGGTGCTTCTTTGCTTAAGGGTGCCTTAGAGGATATTAATCCACCTGTATTTATTGGTCCACCTATGTCCACAACTACTTTTTTTTTATTTTTTTATATCTCTATCAATCATTACCTACTGGCTAATTAGTGACCAGTTATGAAGTATTGCATCTTTCATGTTGTTTTACTGTATAATAGCCTCCTAGTGAGTAATACCATGGTGTTATTTGTTTCAGACGTCATGTCCTCGTATCATGTCATCAAGTTTTAATTAGCCGCCTTAGCCACTTTACAAACTAAGGACACGAGATCTTTAATCTGGTGCTTTTGATCTGTTGATATGAGATTATGTTCCAGTCGGACCTGTATACAAAGTATCTATGACAAACACTGATGCTGTGTCTGAGCCAACTTCAGTCTCGTAAAACAATGACTCATTTTTGTACGCACGTGTGTATTTCTCCCTCCCACAGGTCTGTGGGTGAACCTGTCTCTGTTCCCCGTCATGGCCGGCCTGGCCCTCTGCACAGCCACTGAGGTCAGCTTCAACACGCTGGGATTTTCTGCTGCCCTTTCCACCAACATCATGGACTGGTACAGTGGCACTCAAGTGTGACTGTGTGTGTGTGTGTGTGTGTGTGTGTGTGTGTGTGTGTGTGTGTGCGTGTGCGTGTGCTTACTTTTGTGTACATGTGTACTTGCAGTGTGACACTTAAGCAAACCGCCGTCTCTCGCTCTCTGATCTCAGTTTACAGAACGTTTTCTCCAAGAAACTACTCAGTGGAGACACGTACAAGTTCAGGTAAACAGTGTGACCTCCTCCTTTTCTAACATGTAACATTTTGGGATTATCAAACACTTGCTAATTGAATTGTTCTTGTTTTAGCCCTCCAGAGCTGCAGTTCTATACCAGTGCTGCAGCAGTCATTATGCTTATACCTGCATGGGTTTTCCTTCTGGTAGGTCAGCGTGTGATGTAATCTTCTGTTACAGCTATGCTGTTGTAATTCATATAATGTGTCTACATTCTATGATCTGACCATTGTATTCAAATAATTAGTCAAATCAAATATATTTCCATAGCCCAATATCACATCACGCCTGGTGAAATGTACTTCTACAACAAGGAGGAACCTTTGGTAGAAGGATCACAGCTGTGAAAATGTTTGGTTTGATTAGATTCTAGACAAATCCGTGACGTATGAATGGGTTGTCACATCTTCAAGTAGGTGGCAGAACTATTGTCCAGTCTGAGAGAAGGAATCAAGTTGTCACGCTCTTTTGTGCGTCCCCAGGATATTCCTGTGATTGGAAAGAACAGGCGAAGCTTCATCTTTAATCAAGACGTCCTCCTGTTACTGCTCTTTGACGGTGGACTCTTCCACCTCCAGAGTGTCACAGCCTACGCTCTCATGGGTCGCATCTCCCCTGTTACCTTCAGGTAGGTGAAATAAAATTATGTTTCCCAACTTCAAGGGGTTTTTGTTAGGTACACGTTTTGTGCTGTTAGATCACTACGCCCAGCCGATGACCTGAAGCTGTAGCTGTTATGTGGCCGCGTTAATGGTAAATTTGTTAATAAGGGAGTGAGCCAAAATGGAACTTGGCCAAGTTATTGTAACGTAGTCATGATGCTCTACAGTTAGGGTTGCCAACTTTCTCACTACCGAATAAGGGATGGCGTGTGTGTGATGCCACGGTGCCTCGGGTGTGGGTGTGGTGTGGTGTAAATACACTGCTACTCATATTCAATTGGGAAAGGCCAAAATGTGTATATTTTCTTTATTCTACATTATTCCTTAGCTTTACAAAAACTGTAAGTTGTAGTAATATTATCAAAGAAAGCACAATTTGGACAAAAAAAATTCAATTTCACGGACAAAATCACATTTCACATGCAAAACAGTAAACTACTGTAAAAGTAATCTTCTTTTTCCATGTATATTTTTGCTGTTTTTGCTGGACTCAAGCAGTCTTTTGTCCTTTTGCACAGACGGGGAGAAGCCTGGCAGTTTCATCACTGTCTTCATAAAAGTCATGTTACTTGCCCTTCACTCCATCACACAGACAAATATCTCACGCACATTGGAAACATTTTTCTTTTCCTCTTGTTTGAGGCATTAGTGGCACCTGAGAAATACACAGGCTCACCTTCAGTCGGGCACACATTATCCAAAATACTGCAGTCTTTGGTCCCAAAACATTCATTCTAATCATGTCGGCTTCTGTTCTTCCTAAGTGCAGCTTCTTCACAACATTTGAGCAATGAAACAAAGCGCCGCTGAGCTTAACAAGACAGCTGATGATGCTGTAGCTGAGTCCATGTTTAACTGTATAGTGCACACATGGAATTAACCAAACTTCAGTCATGAATTGGTGCATTTACGCATGCTAAACAATCAACGGATGCACTTGATGTGGCCTGTGATTAAATAACGGGTCTCACCAGCAGCATGAATAGCACATGATCTGCTATTGCTACTGCTCAGAGCTCGGATCTCTAAGAGGGCTATCTATTGTTCACAGAGTGGAGTAGCCATATACGGGACAAACCAATTAGCCCAAAATACGGGACGTCCCGGCTAATACAGGACAGTTGGCAACCCTATCTACAGTGATATCACATCTGTTTTTAGTGGAATCAATGTGATGCTAATGATGCTAACAACAGTAACCCCATATCTCTCCCCAGTGTTGCCAGTACTGTAAAGCACGCTCTGTCTGTGTGGCTGAGCATCATTGTATTCAGCAACCAGGTCAACATCCTCAGCGCCACTGGCACCTTACTTGTCTTCATTGGAGTTTTCCTGTACAACAAAGCCAGACAGAGCCAAAGAAAAACATTGCAGGCTATGGCTGCTGAGCAGGACCACAAGCAAAAACTGCCACTGCAAGACTTTCAAACCAGTCAGGGTCACTGAGGGGTCAAGACTGGTAAAGTAAAAATACTACCTAAAATTGGTTCAAGGTATTTAAATGTTTTCGCCTACCTGTGGTTATCCACATGGGATACCTGTATATTTTGTGGCTTTTGTTGTATTGTTTTGCTCATTCCGGACACTTTAGAGGAACAGGGCCCAAAAGTGAACTTGGCTGTGGTGACTAGCTTGGCAGAGGACCAGTATCTCTATGTGACCAGGCTGTCACCAGTCTGTGGATCAGTATACCTGTTCTTTCTCTAACAGTGACCAGCTAAAGAGGAAGCTCAGGGTTTCCTCCATGTTTTTGACGGGTTGCAATTTTAAATGTTTTTTTAAAATTTCCAAAATGCATCATATTGTACTAGTTTTCCTCTCATCTGTGGTACAGCAGCGGGTGAATGTATTCTATGTTTACTCTGCATCATACTATGTAAAATAGATCTTATTCTATGTGGTTGTATGAAATGAAATGGCACCAGTGCCTAAGAGGCTTTTGAAAGCCTGTCCAGCCAAAGCTCTTTGACACATTTATAACACATTTGAGTACCACATAGTGCATTCTGAGAATGCTCATGCTCGTGTCTGTAACTGTGGTGGAGATCATTTAGTTTGATCAACTTTTATTTTTGTTTCAAATGAATTGATCGTCTCTGAACACGAGTCTGAAAGCACGTGAATTGAAAGGTATAGGGAGTATTGTGGTAAGGATTTAAGTATTTGATGGGGTCAAATATTCAGCCGTCAAAATTAGATCGATTTTCTATATGTAACCAATCAGGCATGAGCACTGCAGGTTTCAGTGTGTCCAGCAAGTGTCAGCATTACATCAATAGTGAAGGTCACTATATCTATTACACAAATCAATTACATGTGTGGGATTACATACTTTGAAAAATTGCACTAGCTGACATTATCAATCAAATCCAATAATGGCTTCAAATAGGCATCGCCTCTAATCCAAGCCCCGATCTCAATGTGTTACACTAGCATGTGTTCATGCTGAGTGCTGCCACACGGCTGATGTGTTGGACATGTCTCTTTTCTGCTTTAATGTCCAATGAACTCTGAACTGTTTTACCCACCATGTGCTTTCATTGAACACATGGCTGTAATCAATGCAAAGTAACACTATATTTCTTAGTTCTTCATACTTGTAGGTCGCAGGTCTAGCTACCTTGTCCACTAAAACAAAACCTCAAAAGGAGCTAGTACTTTTAACAGAACGGGTCAGCCCTTTATTTGATCTCTGATTTAAAGTGAATCATGTGAAAGTGCCTGTTTTTAATCGCCACTTTTTAAGTTTTTATTTGGCAGTGATGACTTTCAATTGTTGTTCGCTGTAGATCTATTAGTCCAAGTACCATGGTCTCACCACCACCACTCCGGGATTACGCTGCCCTATCATTACTGACTGAACCGTCTGTAAGCTTCTCTTGTTTCTTGTAAACTTTCCCCCGTGTGTGTGTGTGCATGCAGGCTTGCCTTCTTTGATAATCACTGACCTAAGGCGAAGTCCATAAGGTTTCTCCCTGATAGGTAAAGCCTGTGTTAATCATTGCCAATTGCCAATTATTTAGATTTGTTATTGTAATGTATAATATTTGGCTTATAACCACAGTGACTAAGTTTGTCCACGGGGGGCGACCAATGATATACAGTAGATATACTGTAGTGGAATAATGAGTCTTTCTACATGACATGCATTCCAGTCATTGTTTGAGATTGTTTTTTCATACCAGTTGATTTTTGCACTCATAAACACTCAGCCATTTCCATCTAGACTTTTAAAACCTGTCTGACATGAATTCATCACTGTCAATAATGGGCCTATGTCTGTCTCTGCAAGGTAATGTACTGCAGACAAAGCAGTCGTCGGGGTTGATGCTAGGTTATTGTTTTGCAACTCACAGGTCTATCGAGTCCAAGTGAAGTCCGATGTCAGTTTAAGATGTCAGTTTGAGTGGCATTTCTGTGAATTAGTTCCACCACACTGGCAGTTGACACGGCTGCATTACCACACATTATAACTTGAGTGATGACTTCAACTAGGTTGTCTGGAAATGAGTTTTTATATGGAGGTGAACTTAATGGAAACTTGTAGCTGTCTGGAATGTGGCAAGACATCAAAAAATGTATCTGAGCTTATATGGATGTCAGACTTCTACAGCAGTATGTTCATCTAGTGCACCTACACGTCTCCATTAAACAGCAGAGGGCAGTGCTTTAACAGATAAACTATGACTGACTGCAGTTTGTACAGACAATAAATGAGGAAGATGTTTCTCTGCGTCTTGTCCTGGGGGCATCAGAGGGCAGTTTGTGTTTGGTAAGACTCTCGCTATAATTATTGTCATTAGACGGCATACAGTGAAATAGCTCTTGATGGGCTGCTGTTAAAAGTTGTAAGTATGTTTGTTCAGTGGGCACTGTAAATACAGCGTTGTTATTGATGCTGAAATAAAAACTATTTCTTTGCACATTTTTTGGTTTAAAACTTTTTCAGTCTACACTCGAAACATTGACCTTGATTGAGCAACTGATCAAAAATACAAGACCGATCCCCCCGAGAAAATTACAAGCTGTTTAACTGAAACCTATGTATTATCACTTTATAGCATTAGCATATTTGTGAACAAATAAGTTTGATTAAACCCACTGTGTGTTGCTTAGGGGTGTCATGTACATGTTGCATTGGTAAAACTTGAATCCATTACCCTTTGTAATAAGACGGAATGATTTTATTAAAATGAACAAAATCACTTGCAGTCCTCACAGCCACCTTGTGAGCGCTTCACCTTCCTTCTCTTGTTGTTTGCATATTTGTTGTTGAATCCCACCTGATCTTGAACTTTGAGCTTAGTCATTTGGTGATTGACAAGAAATACCCCAAGGCAACTCCAATAGCAGGTGGAGATCCACGGAAGGAGCATTATGGGGTTGGGCGTGTTCGGCTGGCTCAAGGCCAGGACAGCTCTGATTCAAAGATGCAGACTCACCGGTTCAAAAGAAGTTCATTGCAAGCAAGGAACCAACAAACCAAAACACACAAGCAAACTTGAAGGCACGCATTCAGAGAACACATACCTCTGCCAAGGCTGAGTAGTCCGCTAATTATGACTCCATCTCTCCATGAAGATATTTAACCTGTTTAAATATTGGTTATTGACTGTTCTGGTTTGCTATTCTTGGATACCAACTGACCTTTTTTCCACAGTTCAGAGTCACTGTTCTACAGTCTTGAAGAGGTTTCTGTCCTTTTGCACATCAGGGAGTGTTGATGATAAAATGTCCCGCTGCAGGTCATCCTACCAGTGCCAGCTTGAAAGTTCTCATCAGGCTCTCGTATGTAAGGAAGGTGATGGCGTTGACAGGGAAAGCCCTTACGCTATTCAGCAGGAGGCCCCTAAAGAAGAACCTCACTCCCTCCTCTCTGAGACTTATTCTAATGCAGTGCAACACCCCCGTGTACACTCGGCCGCCGGCCCCTGACATCTGAAGTCGCGCTTTCACAACATCCATGGGTGTAGCACAGGCCCAGGTCACCACACCTGCCACACCACCTGCCAGCAAAATTGCAAATGTTCCTGAGGACGGAAAATGATGGAAATCAGTTATTGGGTTAAATGAAAGTCCTGAAGCTTAACCATGATCAACACATTCATTCTCTTGCTTGGCTTGTGCAGAGAACAGCATATCCCGGCATACAATTGGACAGCCTGGACAAGCAACCAGTCTACAGGTCCACAGGAAGGACTGACGGACACAGACAGACAGACAGACATACGAACCCTCACATTCACACCTATGGGCAAGTTGAGGGAAACCAAATTACAAATAAAACTGAAATGTTGATCTTAAGGCCAGGAACACACTTCCTGCACTCATTAAAGAGGCAGACTCCCTAGAAATGTTTAAATCATGCCTAAAGATGCACCCCTTTTAATTTCATTTCATATCTGCTAACTCACCAATGAACAGGAAGCATAGGCTCTTTTTTTGCAGGAGTGCAACCCAGGTTTAGTTCGGGGCTTAGATAGACTCTTGGTCAGTGATAGTGTGAGTGTTGTGAGAGGATGGAGCACAAAACTGGGCACAAAACTGACCTGGTTGTTTGCCGCTTTCAGTCAGAGCTTTGCATGTGACCTCATAAGGTAAAAAGTAGAGTCCATAGCAGGGAACATCCCTTAGAGCGAGGGCCATTCCTCCTCTGTACAGACCCCTCACTCCATTCTCCTTTAGAATGACAGCAACACAGTGACTGGGTCCCCTGTACAGGCTGGTGTTGGTCTGGCCCTGCAGACGCACCTTCACCAAGTCAATAGGCGCAGTGACAAACACCTGAAAGCAAAGCCGACCATTAGAAAGGTACTTTATTGGTCCCCTAGGGGAAATTATGTTTCCTTACTCAGTTGTTATTTTTCTACATGCATCACTTAAACACGGGTTAGGAAACACACAACATGCAGACACCCCATGAAACACACAGTCCGTATACAAGTTGATGATGACGGAGAGATGCAGAGTGAGGAGGTCTGCCCCTTGCAGGCGCCCAAGAGCAATTTGGGGGTTAGGTGCCTTGCTCAAGGGCTCACCTCGGCAGTGCCCAGGAGATGTGCTGGCATCCCTCCAGCTACCAGCCCATCTTCCATTGTTTGGTCCTCTTGTGGTTCGAACCAACGACCCTCCAGCTTCCAGCCAAGTACACTGAGATACTAAGATACTAAGTCACTGCATACATTTTCCCCCAAAAAAAACCTTGAATGTGGCAAAGTTCTCTTTAACGAAAACACAGATTTAATATGTTAAGGCAGTGGTTGCCAAACTTTTTCTGCAGGGCCACCCTATTTTAGATAACGCGCACACACACAAGCGCACAAACACACACACACACGCACATCTTTAGCTTCCAAACTCCACTGGAATTTATTTTGAACATTGCAATTCATAAAACTTATTATTTAAAAAAATAAATAAAAAAAGTAAATCACCTTAACAGTGGAATTATTAAACGTCTAATGGTGTAATACTATGTAACTTTTAAGTAATACATCTGGGTTACGGCATGTAATATATAGAAATACATATCTCTGTGTTAGTCATTGATAAAAAACTATTTATTATTATTACTACTATACATGAATTTATACACACACATAAATATATATATAATTATCCAATTCATTTAAATGGAAAGGTTTGATGTGGTCTCAGACACTCACATGCATTTCAGTAGAGCGCCGCCTCTCTGCTCTCTGTCTCTGAAGTCTATAGTCAAGTCCCGTCAATTCGTCAATACAAAAGGTTTTTAAATATGCACTAACTCATTTACACATAGATTATCATTGGCTTTTACCTAGCACATATCTTTCAATGTATTGGTCATATTAAGGAAGGCACATTTTAAAGCATCTCATCAATTGATAACTGTTTAACCGTTACTGCCACAAGGGGGCAGCATGATGCTCTCTATTAAACCATGGGGAGTTTGAAGATGCTAACAGCTTTATACACACTGTTACTGAAGACATTTTAAACACCACAACTCAGTTGTACAGTGATGCTGTTGAGGGAGTTTCAGAAATACAAGAGGCAATCAGATGAGAAAACACAGAGCTACGTAATAATACTTTTTTTTTACCTCTTTTCTTCTGCTGACAACACTTGCTCCTGTGCCACTGCAAGGTTGTGGAAAAGAAAAGCATCAGGTGTTCTTACCTGCATGGCACCAGAGAAGCAGCCAGCCATGAACACGTGTGCTGCAGAGTGGGGTTTGCCTGGATCATGTCGCTGGGAGTGAGTGAGATAATTTAAAGCGTTATTGTAGCAGCCAAAGACAACAGAGTTGGTGATGCCTGTGGTCAGGACTGGGAATGCCATGCCTTTGAAGAGTCCATGGACCTGATGGGATAACAGATACAGAAAGTCAATGTAAGATTATGTACCTGTTTTTGCATCAAACTTTGAAATGATTTTATTCAAAGACACCATTACAGGTCAACCAGTCCTGCACATGAATGAAGGACTAAGCGCCTGGTTCAGAGCAGAGAAAATGTATACTTTTGCACAGAAGTCAATAGGAAGTGTGTGTTTGATAGGAATGGAATCCATTAGGGCAGTGGTTCCCAAAGTGGGGGCTGTTACAGGGGGGCCGCGGCGTGGGATCGGAAGAGGAGCGATACGAATACCGCCTCAGGTAAGTGAATGAGGCGATACTTCTTCACGACGAATGAGCATCCAGATAACATTATTGCTCCATGTATTTGTATCCTCTGTTGTCAGGCTTGTCCATCTGTTTTTACAGCAACTCTTCAGCCTGGTTGTTGTTTTGCAGCGTATTGTTTTATATCGTCGTTTCGATGGCACAGAAGTTTTCCTCAGTTTTTCTAGCAGTGTTTCCCCATTCATCCCACAACCCCCAAAGGTTTGCCCACCCCTGGTCTACAGCTGTAAATGACTCAGACTTTAATTGTGGCTGCTACTGGTTAATATTCACATAGAAACAGTGTTGACTTTTGCATGACTTTTTGGACTGTATCGTATGTACAGTATGTGACATATCAAAGACAAACCTCTATTGCGTTGTGATGCACAATTCCCTTTTATTGACTCACCCCTTCATTAGAGTATGTTTGAGCCACACAGTGGTATATTCCTTTATACGCAGTCTGGGCCTGCAGGCGCACCTGGAAATGAGACGTTATGTGTTAGAAAAAGCTAATTTTATGCAATGGCGATAAATGGATTAGTGATTGTGTAACGCAACCTTCACAGTGTCCAAAGGGTGTCCAACAGCCAATCCCAGCGCACCTTACATGAAAAACAGGAGAATATTACAGCGCCATAAATAGTCAACGATACAATTGATGTATTTAGTATTTAAGTATTACCTGAAATGCTCCCAGCGACAAATTCCAGTAAAGACATGTTAGAGAGTCACAGGAGCCGCTGATTGAGGTCTCGTTGTGAAGATAACCTGAGGATGGCCGGCTTATTGTGCAGGTTTACGGGTGCCAGAGGTCAATCCAACTTCCTGTATATCGTTTGACAGCAAAACAATTCTTCATATTTGACAGACAATCGTGTCGATTAATAATAATTCATAACTCCGAGTACATGGCAAAACAATCCTGACAGATCAAACTGAGCAGAAAGCAACATTGTTGTTTCATCTGATTACAAAAGGCTTACTTTAAGACTAACAATTCACTAAACCAAATAATGATCCTATCTAAAAGAACCAAACACTTCCAATGAAAAGAAAAAAACGTTTTGGGGAATTTTCGAAAATGAAGTAGTACTTTTTCGGGAGGCTGCAGTTTTTTTCAAGTGGTAAATTCTTCCCTGTACGGTTTAACACGGTGTCATGACGTAAGCCAAAAAGCCGTTCGAGCATCTGTGCAGTTAGCTGATTAAACATGCTTTTCTCATGTGCACACAGTTACGAGTAATATCAAACATGAATAAAGTGTTTTGTAATTTCTATTGAGTTGTACCTCGGTATGTATCATCTTATCTTCAGCAGAGGCATTGTACTTCTGTGATGCTGCCTAGCACCATCAAACCAACGATTCCGGTTCGATAAGTGTCTTTCCAAAATAAAGGTTAGTTTGTGACGAGCCGTCTTTCACCCAATGACAGGGAACATGAAATGTAAGCTGCAATAGGGTGAACAGAAAATGTGGAGCTGAATTAAAAGTTCAAGTTCATGTGTCTGACTGAGTAATTAATGCTTTCAAAGCCAAAAGGCTGAAGTTCAAGTGACCGATGAGGCGGTTTAAGGTGTTTAATGTACCAAAGGAACAAGAAGCAAAAATGTATTTAAAAAAAAGCAGTCCAATACAACAACATACAACAGATTTAACAAAAGGATTTCCTAATGTATCCTTAAATGATATATATATCATACTAGAGACAACTATCAGAAATTAACGTCCAATCTCCTCAAGCACAATTTCGGGAGTGCGAGTATTACATTTTATTTTGAAAGCAACCCAAAAATATCCGGTTGTGTTTTTTGGAATCGGGATAACTTGATACTCTCTCCTGCTTGAAGAGGGAGTTCTCAAATGTCAGTTTCTACAACATGAAACAACAGCGTTTATACCGAGAAACACCTTTTAACTCCATGTAAAACCTGAAGCTAACTCTGTCATGGGTCAGGTTTGAGTTGTTTTCCCGTTACATACAGATGAACGGTCTGTACAGATTTATAATATATGTATGTCTGTATGTGTGTTTCAAGAGTTTTGTTTAAAAGAGGTTAACATGACGCAGTTTACAATTTTTCTGTCAATCATTGAAGGCTCATATCAGTCAAACCCCTCAATAAGGTGCAATAATGTGTCAGTAAACGGCTCACAGCATAACATTGCATCACATTTCTATAGCAGGGGTTGAAAGACCTGTGTTGGAATGTATGTTAGCCAATGCACCATTACAAAGGTTGAATACTTTCATATCTGAAATATCGCCAGAGTTAGACTGTTCCTTAACAAGGCAGATGCTGAGACCCCAATTCATGTTTCTTCCAGACTGGACTACTGTAATGTCCCCTTTTCTGGCTTGAGCTACTCAGCTCTGAAAAACTGCAGCTTGTTCAAACACTGCAGCAACTTCTGACTAAAACGCATAGATTTAATCACATCACTCATTCTACATTGGCTTCCTGTCTGTGCCGGGGCTGATTTTAAGGTCTTACTTCTTACCTATAAGATACTACATGGCCTAGCTCCAGTGTATCTTTCTGACCTTTTTCCCACGCGACCCTTAAGATCTCAGCAGGCAGGCCTAAGCATTTTTGCATTGCGCTTCTTTGCCTGCACTCGAGGCAGGCTCCCTATAAATGTTTAACTCTCGTCTAAAGACGCACCCTCTTTTCAGTTTGGGAGAAAAGAAGTAAGAGTATTTACAGTATATACAACTTGTACAGCATACATGTGTGGTATATGTGATATACAGCGACGAGTTGTGCAATATGCTATAAAGTGATAATGAAACTGGGGGGCCCCTGGGGGGCAAAGACCTCAGATCCCTATGTCCCACTGTCCATCCCCCGACCCGAGGTAGATCTATTATTAGTCCGAATGGCCACAGGAAGGAAGAATTTCCTGTGGCCTTCAGTAGTACACCTGGGAGGAATGAGTTTGTTACTGAAGATGCTTTTGTATGATGCTAGCACCTGGTGGAGAGGGTGGGAGTGATTGTTCATGATGCTACGTAGCCTGTGCAGCATCCTCCTCACTGTTTAGTGTCAATAAGTAGCTCATATATCTTGATGTTTATATACTATATGTATACTGCATATAGTATATAGTGTATATGTATTATCTGCACATAATAGTAGATGTGATGAAGTGTGAGTAACATGACTGCACACTCTGGCACACTAGGGGGCGGAATGCAACTTCTAAGTCAAAGAAGGAGCATGCCATGAAACAAAAAGAAGAAAACTGACGTCATCACAAATGGACGAATGAGCTATTTCTAAACAAACAGTCACGTTAAGTGATTATGTTTTGCTAGCTTAGCTTTTAGATACAGAAGCTATTAGTCATGGCAACGCTAACAAGACAAGACCTCAACTTTGGACAAGGTATGGTAATGGGACTCACGACATGTTGTGTAATTGTTAGCGGTAGCTTAGCTGCTCTCTAATTAATCCAAACAGTTCTGTAGCGCTGTAGCGGTTATGTTGTCGGTTGTTACTGTGCTACTCTGCTACTGATGTGACGTATCCGCCGAACCCACAGTGATTGTTAAGTGTTTGTAGCCCTTTGACCTAAACCTGTCAAATGTAGACGTGTTAATAAGAACTTTATCATTAAATGGTCTGAAATACAAAGTGAGTTGGATTTGACTGATTCCACATCTAATGGATTGTATTGACATTGTTAATTTGACTTTTGATTTTTCTCCAGTGGTGTCTGACATCCTGTGCGAGTTTCTGGAAGTTGCTATTCATCTCATCCTCTATGTCCGTGATGTTTACCCTTCAGGAATATTCCAGAAGAGAAAGAAATACAACGTGCCTGTACAGGTCAAGAAGCTTACAGTCACACACAACATCCACAAATGATCTGTGATACTGATTTGGAAGCACACAGGTTTACTCAGGGTTGTCTTATGGAGGGAAATGACTCTCAGATCTCACACCCCATCATGACAAAATGTGTATTGAATGAAAGTATGTATTGCATAACTTCAGAGTAATGATGACTGAACCATTATCCTACTTTAAAATTAACCTTTATTCTTAGTTTCTGCTAATATCTGTAATTCTGATGTTCTGTTTTTGGTGGATTCCTTTTCCAGATGTCATGTCACCCAGAGCTGAATCAGTATATCCAAGATACTCTTCACTGTGTGAAGCCCCTCATTGAGAAGGTCAGAACATTTTCCAAAGATGAATTTATAAATCCGTGTCACCTCTCACCTGCTAAGACATTCCTGAATTCTTCCATTTCTCTCCCAGAACGATGCAGAGAAGGTGGTGGTGGTCATCATGGACAAAGAGCATCATCCAATAGAGAGATTTGTTTTTGAGATTTCTCAGCCTCCTCTGCTGTCCATCAGGTTTTTACATTTTTAACAATTATGTAGTTCTGTACAAAATCTGAAGGACAAAGATGCTCTCCAAAAAATTCAATTAAAAGTTGAAAACATATCTTAGAGTACACCATTAAAATGCTAGCCTTCTATTTTATGTGACACACACCCCAGGGACCCTTCAGATAATGACACACAGGGTTTCAATGGACTCCAGCAGCATCCATGATGTATGAAAGACACAAATGCATCTCCACATCAAGATGGAAGTCAAACAAATCTTAGGCCCAAGGGTTCTACGGCAGTAATCATCCTAGAAAAGTTGTGGAGTTTTTAATAATGATTGTAATCTTGACAATGACAAGATGAAAGTTGAGAAAACATTTGCCAACATATTTTCATTTCATAAATGTATTCACCTCAGGAAAGCAGCAGATGTCTTGTAATTCCCAACTCTTGTGTTTTACTGATTTGCTCATATTGTAATACAGATGTGTGTGCTTTGTTTACAGCTCTGACACATTACTCTCACACGTGGAGCAGCTGCTGAGGGCGTTCATCCTAAAGATCAGTGTGTGTGATGCTGTTTTAAGTAATAACCCACCAGGTAATAGAACACAGATAATCACCCTGCAAACCCACAACACTGGACATGACGAGGAAGAACAACAAATACGTGTTCATTTTGTTTCTCTGATCTGTTGAATCCTTCTGTTCTAGGATGTTCGTTTTCTGTACTCGTACATACCAAAGAGGCTGCTACTCGCAACATGGAGAAAGTTCAAGTCATCAAGGTGAAGTTTTTTACACTTGGAGCCCAACATCCAACAGATGAAGAACCACTGCTAATGGTTTAGTTTGATGTTCATGAATTTCCCCTCTGTAGGATTTTCCATGGATCGTGGCTGATGAGCAAGAGGCACAGATGCAGGAGCCGAGGCTGATCCCGCTCAAGACTATGACACTGGACATAGTTAAAGTGAGTATATTGATCACAGTCACATGGAACACACACAAGGAAAGCATGGACGCCTTTATGGGCATTGGCTCTCCATCGTTCCTAAGTCAGTATGGCCGAGCGGTCTAAGGCGCAGGTCGCGGGGTTCGAATCCCACTTCTGACAAGTTACCTTTTCAGCAATGTCTCTCGGGATGAATAAAGTGTTATCTTATCTTTTATTTTTATCCTTTTAAAATTTCATTCAACATTTTCTCCACAGCTCACAAATAAGTTGGTAACTAAAATGAAAAATGGTGGTGATAAGATGGTAGAAAGCAGCTGAGTGCTTACACTTTAACCTACAACGCTTTGAATAACATTCAGCCTCATGAGTAGCCTTGTATAAACGCTCATCTCCCACTTTATAAGAAACACGGGACAGCTTGATCTTTCATGGTACTAGTATCCTGTTCCTAATATAGTGGTCTGTGAGTGTACAAATTAATGATCTATATTTGCTGTTATTGATTCTGTGTTTTTTCTTGACCCTGATCATCATCACGTTACCCTTCTTTAACAGATGCAGCTCTATGTGGAAGAGAGAGCACAGAAGACGTAGGTCCTGGATCCACAGAGAAGATGGACACCACTGCAGGAGCTTGTTAGAGACACTGGAGCATAAGCAAGATGTAAGCACTGTTACAGAGCTGAGGATGATGAGGTTCTGTTAAAAAGGAGGGATAATTAAGAACAAGATGTTCCATATGGAATATGTTTGCGACATTGTGTTCAGATAGATTATTGGTGATAATCACTTGAATGTTTATTCAAACTAAATCTAAATCACTTGAATGGTTATTAATAAACTTTGTTTAACCCTTTACTTGATATGATTTCATTAAGTTTTATTCATATTACCAGAATGGCTTGCAGATTTATGGTGTTGAATAATTTCGATTGCATCTGTAGCTAGCTTATCCCTCAGTCTCACATCCCTCAGTTCTGTTGGGATCCATGTTGACAAACCACAATGCTTGGAGAATGTTCATTGGACAGAATAAACAAAATCAGAACTTTTAGATATGTCACATCAGACATGTTCACAGAAAGAAAAGTGAAGCTTTGGAGGCTCAGTTATGTTATGGGGTTGTTCTGCTGCATCTGGCACAGGGAGGCCTGAACCTGTGCAGGGCACAATCACAGGATTGTTAAAGCATTCTGGAGCATTCTGCCCCTTGTGAGAAAGCTGTCTCAGTCACAGGTCACAGGTCATGGGTTTTGGTTATATCCTGGTTAAAACTCTGTTTACAATATTTTTCCACTGGGACAGTAACCTTTCACCTAATTGCAAGAAGGGGTTAAGAGCATCAACACAAGCTAATCTGTCTGTCTTTCCTTGTAGGCAAAGGACTTTGCTAATGATTCCTATTGGCATGTAGTCCTTGGACTGAAGAGGGAGGTCACAAACAAGCTGCAGAACTGCTCTGTGTGCTCTGTGTAAAGACACCATACTGTACCTGAAATGTATCAGTATTTTGTGTTTAAATGTGAAATGTTCTCTTCCATTGTACTGTACATGGGTTAAGTACATTGTTATTCCAAATGTTGATATAATGGTGGTTTTTATGTGCAAAGTTATTAAATAGCAAAAAGAAATCAAGAAAATGACAAATATTACACATTATTTTTTAAAGTTTTCTCCACATTGTTGTCAGAATCAGAAAACATTTATTGGCCAAGTATGATCTTGCAGACAAGGAATTTGTTTTCGGCAGTTGTTGACTCTGGTATATACACACGTATATACAGAATATTACATATTTACAGTCATCTGTATCGTCAGCATCTGAGTGAAATGGGCTCAGCCACATTCTTGAGTCATGAAATAAATAGTGCCATGTGTTATTGCTGCATCTATGCTGAAAAAAAGGATCTTCTGTGTTTCCTTGATTTTCAAAAAACAGTTGTAGTAAAAGTCACCCTGAGGTCAAGCTCAGGCAAGTCGTCTGATTTTAACCAAACCAGTACCACTGTTAGTGCTGTGTTAGTGCTGATTTGGTTGAATTTTTCTGCTACCATATATGAGATATTAAGTTTTCAACTGATGTCATCAATTCTATTCAATCCAACTTAAAATCACAACACACATTATGTCAAGGCACTTTACATACAGAGTATTCAAAGAAGCCCAACATTCCCCCATGAGAAAGCACTTGGCAACAGTGGCAAGGAAAAAGAGAAGAAAGCAAATAGAGGCACAGCAACAATGAAAAAGAATAAAAATAAGTGAAATAATATTAAATATAAATTAATATGGCTAATGATATTAATACTAATAGGCAGGTCTTCATCTCTACAGGACAGGCTTCCACAGCAACCTGTGAGACGAGAGAACACAGAAAACGGTCCAAGGCAGGCCTGGCTGGCCCCAAATGTAAGCTTTATCAAAAAGGAAAGTTTTAAACCTACTCTTAAACCCACAGAGGGTTTCTGCCCCCTGGTCCGAGTCGGGGAGACAGGAGCCTGAAAACTGAAGGCTCTTCCTCCTTTTCTACTTTTGGAGAAACTACGAAACCACAAGTAAGCCTGCATTCTGAGAGCGCAGTGTTATAGGGGGGTAATATGGTACTATTAGCTCTTTAAGGTAAGATGGAGCCTGGCCATTAAGCGCTATAAAGGTGAGCAGGAGGACATTAAATTCTATTCTAGATTTTACTTGAAGCCAGTGCAGTGAAGCTAAAATTGGAGAAATATGATCCCTTTTCCTAGTTTTGCTCAGGACGTGTGCAGCTGCATTCTGGGCCAACTGAATAGTCTTGTCCTGATGGAGCTGAAGAGAATGGAAAGATGCAATAATATACATGAATCCTCTCACATTATTCAAAGTGATGTCTGCAATGGTCATTATACTTGGATATATCACAGTTTCTTCTAACTTCAGAGGAAGCCAGACATTCTTGTACAGTATGAACAGTATGAACAACTACCATGGGATAGATTTTTTGTTTTTGCAAACAATTTTTTCTTCACGCTTATGGGCTATTATATACCGTATTTATATACCGTATATTATGTATATACCGTACGTGTCACCCACAACAAAGAGATTTTTTAAAATTCTAAATCATCATCTGACCTGTAAAAGTAGGATTTAGGATGTTCAATACAAAGATGTTTAGTGGAAATAACTTTCTGGACCGTTCTTGGATATGTTTGGTCCACCCTCCAACCACAGTTGAATGTGTCTAGAACAATTGTGAGCTTGAATGTGTTTCTGTGATGTGTTAATAAAGAGTTATATAGAGTTATATAGAGTTATATAGGCAAGCTAGAATATTACTGCTTCAAACTGACTTGGTTATACTGTGATGATTAAGTGTTCCCTTTTGAGTAGTGTAGTTAATAAAATAATGGATAAGATAAAAGTTCCTTATCCCGAGGGAAATTACTCTGGAACAGTTACAGTACAGTGGAGTTGGATTGCCAAATTGCCCACTGGACATCGGCCTAAGGGCCCTGAAGCCACAGCCTGATATATGCTACTGCCCTGCAGTTGAATTGCTTAGTTTTTCATATCAACATCAGACATTACGAGTTCAGTCCCCAGCATCTATATTTCTTACTGCATTATACTGTACTTTATAAGCATGTGTCAAGTAAAGCACTTATATTGATAAACATTATGTATAGAATTGTAAGGTAAAGTCACACAATATATTCTTGAAAAACTGTATTCATTTTAAAACTTAGGAGATAGCCCATATTTTGTACTATATTATGGAATCTGTTATTTTAGTTATTCGTTCATTATCCAGCAGGTGGCGCCTTGAACCCAGGGCTAGGTTATTGTGGCTCAAGGAGATCTAGACTCCCTTGTGCGAATGGTATTAGTTTCACTTCACCAGTATGTGTCCTGTCGATGGAAAAATAACAAATATTTATTAAGCAACAAAACATTGTAATGAATACAATGGAGACAATAAATTTGAATTAAACAAAATACAATATCACAGAAAAGCTCATTTGCCAAGACAAATAACAATAAATAATCGATTTCGGGGATTCATTTGAGGCATTTTCCAATAAAGTAGGAGATAAATCGCACCATAATGTGGACCATAAATTCGCACTTGTTCATTAGTATAGCACTACCTCGCTATAGAATACCATACATACGCCCTAATAAAACAGTGGGACAGGTGGATTCCGGTAGAGTGAGCGACAAAGACATTCCGTCAAGGTAGTTACAGTGAGCTTTGACAAGAGCAGAAGTTGTATTTTTTTAATTTCAGAATAAAACAACGGTAGCCCGTATACTTAGTCTCCTTAAGAATTGTTTTGTTCTGAAGTATGATACCGGAAGTCTTGGTACTATTTAGCCTTTGGGGCAGTCACTCTACTACAGCAGCTTCTGAGGTTGCGTAAACGTCATTTCTGAACTTCCAAGTAGTTTAATAAGTTTTTTTGTCGGTCGGATTGAAAGAAACGTTTTTCTGGGCCATGAAAACTTACTTTCTGACGTGATTAGGTGACAGCTTGTCCAGGCTACTTGTGAGGTACTTCACTGTGTCTGCAATGCATATGCCAGCGTCAAACGGATCCATAATGGACTTGGTGTCGGAGATTGTGAAAATTAAGGCACACTACTGTGGGTAAGTAATCAGTTTTGGAAAAGTCCTATCTACCTAACTTACAATGCGACAGACAGGCAGATAGCGGGCTGAGCACGATGGGAAACACCTGTGGAGTGGTGGCTGGTACACAGATGGTGGTGAAACGTTATGAGTTTACGTTTCGCCCCGTTTTCGTAACGTTTCAGGCTGAAAACTCTAAACTTGACCAGCGCCAAACCTCTGCATTGCTCACTGAATGATACTGACCAGGGCCGGCCCTGCTCATACCTGAATGAAGTACAGACAGTACACACACACTGGAGATGGGCAAATTAATTAACAACACATCTCTTTATTTTAAAATGTCTATTTACCGTGAATTTGAGAAGGAAAGCAAAAAGCAAGTATTCAAAATTATAATAAATAATAATAATAATAATAAAATCAACACATTTACACTATAATAAAAATAATAAAACCAAATAATTTATAGACAAGTAAATAGCAATGAACAATCAATGTATAAAAGTGTAAAATATTCAAAAATGGTAAGGCTAAGAAAGAGAGCAACTTGTTTGTAACACTGAAGAATAAAAAAGGAACACAAGTAAGTATTTTGACAAATAATGTTCAAGATATTTTGTTAACATTGTCAGGAAGATGATAATACTGCGTTATGTATCATTACTGAGCCCATAGTGGGTGATGGTGGTGTGTTGGGGTGCATTATATTGAAACACTGAAAATGTCTTAATAGGATAAATGTAGAATATGCAGCAGAGCCGTTGTATTAGATTGAGTTAGATTGCACAGGTAGACCTAAAAAGAGGCCAGTGAGTTTATATTAACTACACAACAAATATGCAAGTGATCCATTTATCTTTATATGTCCAAATATGATCTACAAAGATGCAATTTAATATAGCTAGAATGTACACTAATTAGCCTGAAAGAATTTGGACATTCGGTGTTTCATTAAAATATGTACAACACCACTTTCATGTTGCAAGAAAACATTGGGTGTCAGTTAAAAAGGAAAACTACACTTTACGAATTATGAATTATGTCGCAATCCTACCATGTTGGCTCTCAATTCGTTCAAAAACACAGCCATGGTGTTGCAAGAAAGACAACTGTCGAATTCATTCAGATTCAATAAATAATACCAAACCTTTATCCTCTGTCATTTCCATCTCCAACTTTCTTTTTTCCGGCCTGCAGTTCTAAATGTTCTTTAAGGCTTCATTTCTTTAGCTGTCAACGATGAAGCTGCTCCAAACTTACCACTTACGTTTCCCACGATGCGTCTACGTCACCATGGTAACGCACAGGTTATGAAGGCCTATAGAGCAAACAGAGCTTGGTTGCTACTGTTGTGGCTGTAAATGTGATTTTGTCGTCTTGTAACCCCGCAAAACGACTCCTTTCACTGTCAGAGTTTCATTCACATCTGCTGTGGATTTGCAGATTTCTACTCTTATGCACGTTTTCTCTCAGCACATTCATTCTGATCATTTCTGTTTACGCAGCAGAATGATAACAATAAAACCAGAAGTAGTGCAGATCGGTAGATATGTGGATGGATGGTGGGGAGGCAGTAGCTCAGTCGGTAGAGCTTCTGCTTGTGAACCGGAGGGTCGCCAGTTTGAGTCCCTGCCGAGAAGCCCCTGAGCAAGGCACCGAACTCTCACCCATTACATAGGGGGGACTATGTAATGGGTGGTAATGTAATGTAAGTCTGCTAAATGATCATAATGTAATAGTCTGACCATCTTAAATTTGCTGTTGAAACAGTGTTGTCACAGGCTGTCGTTATAAGGCCGTACTCTCCCCAGCAATTGCTAAAATGTCTGTGAGCCTTCAGAAAGAGGTATTTCAATTGCTCAGCAGTGTATGCACTCGCAAGAAATGAAAGGTCATTCACTTTTATTTGCAATTGCTGGCTTGACAAAGCCCCAGTACTGCCATCAGGCTTAATCAGTGTCATGAGGCTGGTAATCAAACTTGCTTAGTTTCCTAATGAGGCTATGTGCGTGCTGCCATAGAAGGGGGAGTGTCTGCAAACACGAGCGTATAGCAGAGCAATATGGAATGTTCACTTGCTGCATATTTCACTTTTGAAAAGTGGAGAATAATATTTCAGCCATATGAAGAATACAAAACTATAATGACAGCAAAGAGCAAAACTCCTGTTGCAAATAATGCCAGAGAGGAACGCTGCAGAAAATTGCTAATTGTAAATGAGTTAGTTCATAAACCTTTTTACTCAATGAAATTGAGTTATAATATCGCGTAGCTCAGTAGGGCAGCCCGACTCCCCGACTGAGACCTGACAGCATTTAAAATCCTGAGCTAATCGCATCAAGATTTATTCCAACTTCATTACTTGCAAATCCGAATGCAATGCAAAGCAACATGACAGTTGTAAAGAAGCGCAACGCAATTCACACAGATTGTGGTACAGTGAACGCACGGCTTCAATGTGTGGCATTTAACACGTAGGGCTACAGAAGTGTACATAAGTACTGTATGCCTTCTGCTGAGAATCTGTAGCTTTGGTAAAAAAGTTCTCTAAAGGTCTCCAAATACCCTCGCTCTACATAGTGCTTAATATTTCAAACCGAAAGCTTGGAATATAACCTGTTCTGTACAAGGCTAGCTGTGGAGCATAAGTTACCACAGCGACACACTGTGATTAGAAGTGAGGCGGGTTTGTGACACAGAAAAGTCAGACTTCAGGCTAAAGTTAGTTTGTTTAGCGCGCCAACTTTAGCTTGAAGTCTGATAATCTCACTTTGTAGTACACCCCTCTATATCTCACTACTCTAACTGTAAGCTAACAATAACTTATCTAAATAGCGTCAGACAGAGCCTTGTGTGAATACTCTTTGTACACTGTTTTGTGTCTTTTTCATTTGTAATTACTAATTGCGGATTTTAAGCAGCATGAGCAGCAACTTTTTAAGCCTCCTACCATTCTGTTATTGTGATTGCTTTAATCTAACATCGCTTTCAATTGCACATTTGAGGGTCAAAGGTCGGTGCAGGAATGTAAGTCGCAATAAGGTCAGTAAGATACACTGGAGCCAGGCCATGTAATATCTTATAGGTAAGAAATAAGACCTTGGCCCTGGAATCAGCCCTGGCACTGGCAAGAAGCCAGCTAACCTCACTACCCTGTCTCGCCTCGAGCAGGTGGATCCATCTTTCTAACTCAAAGAGCTTAGAGCAGGGGGTAAAACGGTAAAACAGTGTCTTGTTGCTAACACTGACGTGGCTCACCGATCACACACTTGTCGGGAACCGGTAGCTGGAAGTCACTGGATGAATGCAGGAGAACGGCAGGAACAAGCCAAGACAATTAGTTCAGTTGGACAAGACGTTACAGAAATACATTTTGATAATGGGATCAAAGGTCAACATGTGCATATGTAGATTATCCTCTTTCTCTTGCAAATGACCAATGCCTACCTACAATATGTAGCACCCTTGAGTGTATGCACACAGTAAATAGCATAAGGGCTACCGAGTGCTGAAGTGCATAGCATGTTAAACTCACAAACATCAGTCATTACAGAGTTCAAAACTGCATCTGGAAGCAACATCAGCATAAGAACTGTGTGTCTGGTGCTCCATGAAATGGGTTTCATGGCTGAGCAGCTGCATTCAATCCTATGATCACTCTGAGCAATGCCAGTGTAAAGCACACCTCCAGTGGACTCTGGAGCATTGTAAAAGTGTTTTCTGTAATGATGAATGATGCTATTTTGGCAGTCTGATGGATGAATCTGGGTGTGGTAGATGCCAGGAGGACACTACCTATTGGTCCTACATAATGCCTACTGCCTGGGGCTGTTTTTCACCAGCTTTGGGCACCACTCCTTAGTTCAATTGAATGGTAATGTTACTGCTACAGTATACAACAATATTTCAGACATTTGTGAGCCTCTGGCTTTGTGGCAACAGTTTGGGGAAGGCTCTTTCCTGTTCATCATATCTGTGTCTCTTTGAACAAACTGACCATACATTTGACTGGTTTTGTGTGGAGAAACAAATTGCCACAGACACACTCTAAAATATAAGAATAATGATAAAGAATAACAAAAAAAATATTAATATCATTAGGAGTGTAGTATTGACCAGATGTAATATAAATGTACTCAATTGTATACATAGTAATAATTTTTGAAGTTGGTGCAATTCAATATGGTACAATATGAGATCAATGTTATGTTATTGTGGGATATTGGGCACAGCCCCACTGTGTATATATCTTACATAATGACTTGTGTGTGTGTGGTGCTTGTGTGGGTCAGTGCCTGCTGGGAAGCAAGCTGTCCCTGCTCCTCCTTGTCAGAGTTGAATAAAGACTCATCATAAATACTAGTCCAAACCTAGAAACCCCTCAGTTGTTGAAAAAGCTCCTTCAAATTTACACATTCAGGTTTTTTGTAGTGCTGTATTTCTTTTCAATAGTAATGTTTAGGTGTTTCCTATAGTTGGTTTGTGTCTCCACTGCATGCTACCTGAAGTATCTTATCCATCCTGCAGCAGGGAGGGTTGTTGTTGACAGTACACATATGCACCCATGCTTAAAATAGTATTTGGTTACATACTCTTCATACAGTTATTCAGGTCTGCCTTTTACGGAATTGTTAAGTACCATGCCACGCCATACAAACAGGATGTGTGCTTTCATTTCTCTTGTCATCGTCTAAAGTGGCTATAAATTCACACGTATACTCAATGATAGGACATGATGACATCCACATGCTAATGGTGACGTATTGCTTGCATCCCTTACTGGCAAAAAGAAATGTGTTGTATAGCAAATCTGGTTAGGCTAATAAAATATAACGTATTATAAGTGTTTGCAACCAAATGTTATTGCACTTTTGTTCACATTGCAGTACTTTTCAAATAACATTGCGCCATAAACTGCTTTTGAATTAATTTTTTTTTTTTTTTAAACAATGCAATTAATCGCCATAAATCGCAGCAAATCATGCAATTAATCACGATTACAAGTTTTAATTGTTGCCCAGTACTAGAGGTTTCATTAGTCTGATCTTTTTTTTAAGTGGCTAAAAATTCACAATTATGTTCATTGATTGTGCACGATGACATCTATGTTTTTGTTGGATATTATTTATTAAAGAAGCCATTTCACACAACTGTGCCACAACTGATGACATCTGTATATACTGTATATATGAAGTGCCCTATTATTATATACAAACTGCTGCTGTTATGGTGCTACTAACTGGCCAAAAAGAAATGGATTGTGCTGCAACATTTTCAACCTAAATGAGCGGACTCAGATAAGTGTTGCCATATTAGACGCTTGTTTATAGTTGAGCATCAAGGAGTCATACTTGATGCGGGCAGCAACTTGAAGACAATGGAGGGATATGAACAGTAGTGTGATGTGTCATTTTTTGGCTGGTTAAAAATTAGATGAGATGCCACATCATTGAATATCCAGATATAACATATATACAGTATATAGTGTGGCCATGGTGGTGTCACATAGCAGGATGTGTGATATTTTTATACTGTGTATCATCCAAACTGGCTAAAAAAGAATGTTCTTGCATGGGTCATGTTGACATCCACGTCTTAATAGTGAATCCTTGTTATTTTATGTTTACATAGCAAATCAGTACCACAGATGCTTGGCATGCACTACTCCTGCAACCAGGCACATGTATTGACATTTCCTATTCTTTGTCAAAATGTTGCAATAGAATAGAATAATAAAAACCTTGCAAAACAAAAGCTTATTTCAATGTGTCAAACGTGTGCGCTTGTGTGTGTGTTCAGGGATATGGTGATCACTGATCTGGCTGCGACAGTAACATTTGCGGAATTGCATTCGGAGGTGAGAAAGATGTGCAGTGTTGCCCAGCAACAGCCAATCACGCTCAAATGGATTGATGATGAAGGTGGGTGTGCCTCATGATGTTATTCAGTCTGATCTGTCTTTTCTGCTGGAACCTCCTGTACCTCTTTACTCTTTTAATATCTCTTGGCTTTAGAAATACATGAACAAAAAAACTTATCAGAAACTTAATTTCTTGCCCCACATCCCATTCTCCTGTCTCACACGTTGAAATGCCCAAATCCAGCTGTCCTTTTTGTTAATTTGCATTAACACTATCTGTTTTAGTGTAAAAACTATCACTTCCACTAGTTGAAAAGCAGTATGCATTTTCCAAATGTAGCATAATTTCATGGTTTCCTGGTTGCCAATTATGTTAGGCTAAAGATGTCAGGCATAGAAACATAATTTACAGTTAAGACTGAAGAATATTATGTTTGCTTCCATTACAGCTGCTCTAAATATTGTGTTTGTTGTTCATAGATTATATTTATTCATTCATTAATGTTTTGATAAGAAAAAACTGTTGCCAGACAGAAATTGTTCCTGCACAGCGGATGGTGGGAGTTTGAGGATTTAAAAATAATATTGTGTATATATGCATGTGTGCAGGAGACCCTTGTACCATCTCGTCTCCGATGGAGCTGGAGGAAGCTTTTCGTATTCACAGCAGAACCAAGAGTTCAGGACTTCTACTGCATGGTGAGTTAGTCTGATATATATTTTCTAGTATAGTTTTTAGTGTTATAAATACTTACATATTTACTGGTCATCAGCTTGCATGCATGTCACTCTGACATCCAGTCCAAATAAAGGATGAAGGTTCTTTTAATGTAACATACACAGCCATACACAACATGAGGAAATCCATCCTCTGCATTCAACCCATGAGCACTTGACAGCCACTGTGTGCGCCTGGGGACCAACTCCAATTCTAATCCAGTGTCTTGGTCAAGGGCACTGACAGGAAAAACATAACAAACACGTTTCTGATGGTGGGTAGGAAAAGCATGCAAAAATGAGGACAACATGCTCCACACAGAAAGTGCCTGTCCTGGCCCAGGACCTTCTTGCTGTGAGGCAACAGTGCTAGCCACTGAGCCACCATGATACCAAGATACTTCACTTGATCTCAGCCAGAAGACTGAAAAGAAGCTCACGCTGCTGTGTACAGCACTGCATTTGCACAGTTAACTGTTCAGACTTAAGATATGCTTGCGTAAGTGGGATTTATTACCAAAATTCTCACTTGCAGTCCTCAGTATTCAGATTTCAGACCTGCAACCTAACCTCAGACCAGACTTGAGCAAATCTTGTGCAAATCTGCACTCGCTATTTTGCGTTTCCTTAGTTCTGCCAGTTTTGGTCACCCGCAGTAAAGATTTTCTTTGATTTCCCTTGTATTGTGGAGAAACTGACTTTTTCAACAGTAACTCTAACTAAGGAAAAAACTAAGGAGTACAATACTGACAAGCACAAGTTTCATGTGCGGGCCACATTCCATTATATTTTTAGAATTTCCTGCGATCTAATTACATTTTTTTTGGACACCCCTGATTTACAGTATGTGCAGTCAAAAAGAAAGTGAACAGTGAACATAAAAAGTGCAGTCGATAGTGCAGTGATGTCTGTGTTGGTCCAGTTGGTGAGTGTGTGTGTGAGGGAGTAGGGTTGAGGTTGGGTGAGTATGTGTGAATGTTTGTGAAGAAGAGTGGGGTGACGGGGGCCAGAGTTCAGCAGGAAAACAGCTGTGGGGGAAAACGGTTCCTGAACCTGGTGGTTCTTGTGCGGAGACTCCTGTAGCGCCTCCCAGAGGGCAGGAGGGCAAACAGTCTGTGTGCCGGGTTGCAGGAGTCTTTCTTGATTTTTGATGCTCTCCTGAGACAACGCTTCTTGAAGGTGGCCTCTAGTGTGTAAAGCAGTTTATGTGAAAACATTTTCTGTGTACAATTTGAATGTTATCAACAACAAAGGTTGATTGAACTTCATATGATTTTAAGAAATAAACATTTTTAATTAAGAGACTTCAAATGCCACAGATATATCTGGTAACAAGCATCTTAAATAGACACAAACAGACCGTATAGACAGCTCAACAGATCAAGAAAAATAAGAGACCTTAGGAAACATCAAGAGACTATAGTAAATACGAGCCCTTAAGGTGTGTTTGCAGCCATATATTGATAATGATCTTTTGCTCAGGGCAGATATCTAAAGCAAGCTTATAGTATTAGGTTAATGTTAAACAGAGCTAAAGGTATACACTGCCCAAAGAAATGAAGGGAAAACACAGTATAACTAAGTCAACCAACCAAGTCAGTTACACTTAATCGCTATTAATCTGTCCATTTAGCAAACACAACAGCGAACCCTCCAGCAGGCTACTGGTTTGCATGTTTCTGAACAAACTCTCAGAAACAGACTCCATGAGGGTGCCATGAGGGTCCAACGTCCTCTAGTGGGACCCCAGCAACCTGCAAATCGATTAGCATTTGCCACGGACCACCAGAATTGGCAGGTCCACCATTGGTTTTGTATTCTCCTCACAAAGGAGAGCAGGTTCACACTGAGCACAAGTGACAGGCGTGAAAAAGTCTGGAGATGCCATGGTGAACGTTATGCTGCCTGTAACATCATCCAGCATGACTGGTTTGGCAGTGGGTCAGTGATGGTCTGGGGAGGCATATCCTTGGAGGGTTGCACAGAACTCCATGTCATAGCCTGACTGTTGTTAGCTACCTGGACGAAATCCTCAGAGCGATTGTCGGACCTTACGCTGGTGCAGTGGGCCCTGGTGTAGGACAATGACCGGCCTCATGTGGCCATAGTCCTCGGCATTGTGGTCATTTTGTTCTCAACAAATAATACAATGCACAGTAAAGATGTAAAGATGTTCAACTTAAATAATTCATTTATCAAGATCCGATTTGTGAGGTGTACCCTTCATTTTTCTGAGCAGTGTAAAATGACTGCACCTGGGAAGACAATACAGTTCTTGACAATTCTAGTTTTTCATTTCATTTTTGTTGTCAACTTACATTTAGTTTTTTGAGACAAGAGTTGTTGTTTTTTTTTTTTACATTTTTCATCTTTAAACTGTTTTCCTCACACAGACTTTGTACCTACATAAGAAAAATAGACTTGAATTTTCTGTGCCCTCATTTTTTGTCATCTCTGTTTTGCAGTTTTCCCCAGTATTCCAGAGCGGCCTGGCATGTGGTGCCCTGGAGAGAACAGTGAGTACTCTAGCCTGTAGTATACCACCAGTATTTGTGGTTACAAGTGACTGTCAGAGTGATTGAGAACACCCCATGCAACTATCTAAGATTAAATTGTAAATTGTATTATAGTTGTACCTTTACTCAGCACTGAGTTAGAGGTCAGGGAACTCCAGGAATACCATGGAGCACGTTTTCCTGCACACACAAAACTGGGTTAAGGAGTTTAACCTAGTTAAGGCAGAAACTTGGTTACTGAAACTACCCTGTATACACGATTTTGGTCTGCAACACGATATTTCTATGTTTCTTTTGCTTTGTGGTATGCCCGCTATAGCGTTAATCACCTATTGCAAATTGCATGATCCACTGTTCTAGCCTTTCTACATCATTCTCTGGAGGAGAATAGACGGGAGTTATGGGCGTTATGGATTGAGCTACAGATTTTTTTTTTGATTCGTCAATTAATCTACAGATTATTTTTATAACAAAAACTATTTCCCCAAAATAAATATCAAACTTTTATCATTAAAATTCAATATTTTATCATATTCTTTTGAAAACAAACAAATGTAACAAAACAAATTATGCACTGCATTATACGGCAACAAATAATAGCGATCTCTCCAAAATATACCTATAAAACAACAACAAAAATAAATGAGACAATGTAATAGTTCACCAGCCTAACATAATCGTAATCGTAACACATGTGTTGCCACAATTACTAAAAGGTTTAAGGCACATGAGACTGGCCCTAAAACAATCTGTAGTTTGACAAAATGCATGTTTTCATATCTCATTCATTCTACTTGAACAGATCTAACAAAATTAGAGCTCTAATCAGTCTCACTAACTTGATTTGAACAGGCACAGTGAGCCTGTGAAGGAAAATAACACCATCAGAGGAGGCTCAATGATGTTTTGGGGGTGCTTTGCTGCCACTGGCAAAAGGTACTTGAATCTGGACATGGCATGAACTATGGCATGAACTATTAGGACCCTTTGGACTGAAAGGTACTTTGTGAGAAAGCTGGTGGAGAAATGTCATCCAGAGCTACCAAAAGCATTTCACTACAGTCATTGTTGGCAAGTAATTGTTGATATGTCAAAATTATTACACAGCACTCTTTAATGCACAGTTGTGGGTAGACCATTTGCACTACACGGCTATAAAGCATTGCATCTACAAACTAGCATTAATGTATCAGGTTTTTAAACACGTCACTGGAAAGTGACAAGGCATGAACAGCATCATCACATTCACCACAGTCACCATGTTGCATTTTACAATGAAAGGAAATTTGCAGTTTAACTTTAATGCTAAATAGGATGCTACTATGTAGATAACTTATATTGGATGCCATGCATATGGTCCAAACATCAGATTGGGCCAAAAGCCCATTAGTCTGAAGGTCTGCTATCCCAAAACAAATACTCATTACTCCAAAAGCCCATTCCCGAATTGCCATTACTGGGACAGTTCGTTTGAGAAGCAAGACTATGTCAAATAATATAGACTTGCATAATATAGACTTTTTTACAGAAAGTACAGCCAAAAGAGAAATGTTTTTCATGTACAGATGTTCCTGTCATGTGCAGAGATGCAGATTTATATTTTGAGTAATACTCGTTTACCAAAATCATGATTTTATTTGTGAGGTTGATCATCATTTTCATTCATCAGATGAATACAAACTACAGTTACTAAAACATACAAAACTGTCAAAAAATGTCCATTATGGATAAGATCACGATTGACGTGTCTCAAATCAATGTTCATGGTTCAATTTAAGATCCTGTGGAACGTTCATGGCGGTCTAATTTTTTACTGCAAATACGGTATACTGTCTAAAATAATAGTTCATTGATGTTTAATGCAAAGGCTGACCCATCTGTCTATAAGGGCTGAACTAAACAGCTGATGAGAACGGAAAAGGCTTCCCCTTTAAGCAGCTTGCCTCTGGATTACTGATCTATATTTTTCAGTGAGTGTGTTGGGGGGTAGGGGCTGGAGGTGTCTGTCTGTATGAGGAGTGAACAGACCCCTCTCTGTTTAGAGATGGGGGTGGGGGGTTTCAGAAAGGGACGGAGGGAGGTGGAGGAAGTGTTGAAATTCTGGATGATGCATTCAGGCGACAGTGACTGCTGTGCCTTGCCTTGGTCTGTCCTGCAGAATCCTTCTCCCCTCCTGCTCCACCCTTCCTCCTCTTTCATCTCCCTGCCACGTTCTCCTCCACCGTCTCCCTCCCATCCACTGCTACCAGTCCCCCCCCCCCCCCTCCCTGTTCTCAGCTGTGTGGCACCGCTGTCTCTCATGGGAGGAGGCTACAGTACTGCTGCATCACAGACAAAATAGGCGGATGGACACAGTGTGAGAGTGGGAGAGAGAGAGCAAGAGCATTGTATCACGCAGATATTGGGTCTAATGTTCAGGCTGGCGCTCCCTCGTTTCTGTTTTTGCTATTTTTGGATCTGCCTGCCACCTCGCAAAAAGGAGATTTCATCGTGTGTAGGGAGGGTGAGTTATAGAGAAGCAGGAGAGAAAGGGGGCCATTTTTGAACGGTCTTGGACAGAGGGAGAGAAAGAAAGGATGAGTGAGGGAGGAAATAATTAAATAAATCCCTGAGAGGCTAGAGAAAGAGGGAGGGCTCATCATAGAGAGGGAGAGAGAGGAGGGGATGTAGCAGTGTGTATCCTTGCCGGCGCACCATACACACACACACACACATACACACACATACACACACACACACACACACACATACACATATACACATACGCACACTTACCCTGGATAATGTGCTGAAAGAGGAGGAGAAAAAGAAGAAGGCAAACTGGTGAGTTATCTATCTCTCCATCTATCTATCCACCAATCCATCCATCCTTTCATCTATCTGTTAGTGATTCAATGCCATATCCTGAGACAATGGTTTTGGACAAGTGTGCCCTTGCCTGGATTTTTCTGTACATCTGTGCATTTATATGTATATTTCTGTGTCTTATCAGCTGGGTTGTGTGTCTCTGGTCCATGATTAGCAAGTGTGATTGATTCAAGCCTTAACGCTTGTCACATCATGCATTGCAGGCAGGGATTGTGTACACAGAGAAACATGCAGCCTGCTAGCTTTGTTAGCATGGCTAATGCTTGTGCCTGGCTGGCTTCCAGTGTGTTTTAGCCCGGGAACACTGTCTCTTTGGCAGCAATCCTGTCCTCTGACAGACTGCCAATGAGTGTGACTTGGTGGTTGTACATGCGTGATTTCAGGTTACATACAATTAATTTGTTGATTTCACAACGGATTGGGATACGATTGTCTGAAAAAGAAAATCTGATTAAGGCAGTGGCGTCCATCCCCGATAGGATGGTTGTAATGCAGTGTGATAGCACATGACATATGATTGCACTAGACTAGTTGTCTGGAAGAAAACTAATTGTTGGTAAAGGTGTAAAATATGGTTGCAATTAATCATGACCATTATTGATTTTATTGATATTTTTGTATTTGATAAAAACTACAGATAGTGACAATCTTATGCCACGCCATTAACATCAATAGTTGCCTCAGTAACAGTGTCATCAACCCAAAGCCATTAAATGATGGAATAGTAAAAGCAGGTAATCATTGCATTGTAGTGGCTGTATCAGCAAAACTGAGATAAACCCTCTTACCCACATGGCTGACCATCCAAAACATCTCTCCACGTCTGTACGTCAGTATGGTCACATGTGTGTATGTTGGAGAGACTGTAGGTGTGTATGTTGGAGAGACTTAAGGTGTGTATGTGGGAGAGACTGCAGATGTGTATGTTGGAGAGACTGCAGGTGTGTATGTTGGAGATACTGCAGGTGTGTATGTTGGAGAGACTTAAGGTGTGTATGTTGGAGAGACTGCAGGTGTGTATGTTGGAGAGGCTGCAGATGTGTATGTTGGAGAGACTGCAGGTGGGTATGTTGGAGAGACAGCAGCTGTGTATGTTGGAGAGGCTGCAGGTGTGTTTGCTGGAGAAACTGCATGTGCTGATGGTGGAGAGGCTGCATGTGTGTACGTGGGAGAGGCTGCAGGTGTGTATGTTGGAAAGGCTGCAGGTGTTTATGTTGCATGTAGGGTTTGCCATCGCTACACAAATGTATTTAAGTGCAAAGAGAGTAGAAAGTAAATGTATTCTCCTCCCTCTCCCCTCTATAAGAAAATACTACTGTTCCTATCTCAAATGTTTGTATACATTTGTTTGTGTTCTGTAGGAATGAATGAATGATATTATCGAGTGTGTAAATCATCATGAGAAAAATAAAGCCATTAGTTAAATAATGATCTGAAGATATTGAAAAGCCTCTCACTGGGGATTACTCGAACTAATGCTTTAAATTCATTATTGATACTCTGTGGCTTTTGTTATTAGTGTATCTCTAATAACTAAACTGACTTTATTATAGCAGCACCCAAGCACTGAGCTACATTTGTAACTTTGGAGCTGAAAGAAAACCTGTTTGGATATAGTTCCACTGAAAAAAATCTATTTATCATCTGTGTCTAGGTCATGAATGAACATCCTGAATCTCTAGCAATGTTGCTTATGGGAACATTACCATGTAGAAATATGAAAACAAAACTGTATGTGCTTGTAACATGGTGTATATTTTCCTTTCTATATGTTTTGTGCCAACACCAGGCTGAATCTTTTTCCTTAAAGCTCTGCTATCACTCAGTATCACTCAGTCCTGGTGACAATATGTGTTAATGCTTTGGTGAATCAAAGCAAATCAAATGTATTATTATTATGTGTAAATATAACAATGTTTCAAAGGGCTTTACAGGCCTATAACAGCTCACGGTTATGGACTTGTGACCAGCCAGTGACAGTCTGTGTTAATGGTACAGAGCATTCTGGTGATGCTCTGTCTGGTGCTATCCAGTTTACTTTATTCTACCGTCTCTCTTTGCCTAAGGTGACAAGGCACTTTAGCATTCTGTATTTCTGTCCTCAGGTTGCTCTCTGTGGTGTTGGTAGGTAAATATAGAGCAGAGATATCAAATCTCTGGGCCTGTTTCTAGTCTTGGGGTATTTGGGGCTGTTTTGAGCTGTAGTAGCCATACTGCCTGCAACCTGAGTCATGCATGCATGTATTGATCTCAATGCTATTTCCCAGTATTTATTTGCCATTGTGGGACTATTGGTGTGTGTCTGGTTGAAAGTTACCTTCCTGTGCGTCAGTTTTGCTGACTGGACAGTGGCCTTTTTCTAGAAATTTGTGGATAATGCTCGAATAGCTCAGCCTGCATTGTCGCCATTGGTATGCACTACGAAATGAATTGTTGTCTCCACACTGATCTTAGTGCCTACCTGGTAGCATCATACACTACATACAGCAGCACAAATAGTTATCTGTTTCCCTGTTGCTTGTGACTTTAAAACTATTTGGAAATTCAGTGGTTCTGTGCTGCCTTGGAAGCAGAGATGGAAAATATATTTTTTCAAATACAAAGGATATAGTTTTATTTCACTGTTTATAAGTCTGGTAAACTGGTAACAAATCCATCAATGTATGCATTTATTTCCACCCTGCCTTGTTTTCAGTTATCTCATATATTTGTCTATTAAACTATATATATATCTATTAAACTATATATATACTATATATATTAAACTATTTAAAAATTCTTAAATGCAGTTGCTGAGGTGCTGCTCTCAACTTTATTAAACACAAATAACTTGCATATAATATAATATATATAATATAATATAGAAATAGTAAAGTAGTTTCAGGATTTCTGGAAGGAATTCATGTAAATGACAATTCTGAAGGGTGTCTCTATTTGCCCTGGAGTCAAAATGTAGCTAAGCGGACCACATTGTTCAAAGAGGTGCTAGATCAGGGGTCTCCAACACCTCGCGAGCGAGCTACCAGTAGCTCGCCACCCGTTTCTGAGTAGCTAGCTAAAGATTCAAAGAATACATACATTTGACAACACGTCACCTGGCACAAATTCTATCCTATGAAATTCACAGACATCTGCCCATCTGTCACAACAGTCCAACAAATGAAGCTGATGTCAAGTTTGTTTACGTTGGTTACACCTTAACATCAGGGGATGTTAGCAGGCTAGCAAGCGCACACTGGATTTGACAATGACCGCGGAAAAAAGCCTCAATAAAAGGCACAAAATATACGAGGAAGTCCGTGTGTGTCTCATCTGCAGTGCGAGCGTGTCTGTCAAGCACACAGCAACTTTCCAGCTGCCAGCAGGCTACGAACAGAGAAGGTAAAGGAGCTCCATAAGAGTGAACTGAAGTGGATTCACTCCAGCAGACACCAGACACTCTCACTCTCTCATCTCACTAACATCAGAAAATGCGTGTGAATTGCAGATAATTTGGGAACTTCAGGGAAACCCCAGAATTACAAGGAATGTGAAGGGAATTTTTGACAGTGATATGTGGACAAACAGAAATTAGAAATATGCAAGGTGTAGTATTAGTAAAATAGTAATATAAGTAATAACATTGTTTTGTTTTATATGAGATTAATATGATTTATTAGTGTGAGCTTGACACTGAAAATGTGTACAGAAAAAAACACTCACATTTTGTAAATTTTCACACAAAAGATGCTTATTCAACAGGTGGAGAATCAGCCATGTGGAATGTTACTAATAATTTAAAACATGAGTAGCTCTCAGACACTTTTTGTCAAATTAGATCTCAGAGGAAAAAAGGTTGGAGACCCCTGTACTAGATGAATGCAAAGCTCCAGAGGATAGGTTTAATGCATTTAGTAGTAGCTAGAAAAAACTGTAGCTAGAGGAATTTAGGGGCAGTATGAAAACTTTGATGTAGCCCATTTTATTCTAAGAAATGGGCCATTTTCCTGCCGCCTTGGTGACAGACTCTTTGCTCTTTCCTTTCTTTGTTCTCTGACACCCACCCAAATCTGGAATATGGTGCAGAGAGAAAGAATACACTGTCAACATACTGGCTGGATGGCATTTGGGTTAAGTTATACATGATCAGCCGTAAAACACTAAACACTCAAGCTGTGGTTTGCTCACATTGCTGCTCACACAACTGAGGATTGCAGCTTTATTCAGTCTACTTTCTTCAGTTCTTTGCACCCCCCCTTACTATCAACTGCCCTCTTCCTTTATTTTAAAGTTCGATCACTTGCCAACAAAGCACTTTTAGTCAATGATGTTAATAATACATACAATTTTATGTTTTTAACTAAAACTTGGTTGATGAACAGCTGCAGTGCAATTTTGTGTGCAGTGCACGTTTTAACTTAACAGCCCAAATTTTATTTATGAATTTCCTGTCAGTCATTTCTACAGATTTGAACTTTTTTAATATAACTAGTGATTTATCTGAGTTATGCAAGAATAGCCAATCTTATGTTTCTAACATTATTAATGGGAATATTAATAAACAATCATGCTCTATTTGCCACTGTAATTAGGATAAACAAATGCTCCAACACGGTTACCTCAAGTGTTTATATCGAAGTGTTGAGTAATGAGTTCATTTGTCTGTCAGAAAACAGAAAACATAATATCAAACATTAGCTCCACCCAGTCAAGCAATGACTTAACAAAACCCGTACCAACACAGTCTCTATGTCTAAAATTGATGGTCAAACTCCTGAAGAAGTGGTGCTGCACCTTAAGGCAGCCCCTAAATTCATACAACAGAGAATGTTCCACTGTAATTGTTACACAGAATCAATATCTATCTTTTATCATTAAAATCCTTATCAACTAACATCCTTTATTGCTTAAAAATAATTTATCTTCCACTGAAATGACTTCATCCATGATTATCTATCATCAACATTGCATAAGTTTTAGTCTTAATAACTTGCTTTAAATTGCATTTCCCTTCCTGTTTAGAGTGTGGAGGCTTCAATTACACCGGTGGTTCCCAAAGTGGGGGGCCACTGGTGTAAGAGGTTTGTTTGTTGAAAGCAGAAACACAAACTTTTTCATATCTACAAAAGGGGGGCCCCTGCAGAAAAAGTTTGGGAACCATTGAATTACACGTTGGTTGTTAATCCAGCTGCTCTGTTTAAACTTTTCCACATGAATGAAGGCACAGGTGCTGCTTAATACAGATTTATTCACAATAACTCAATGTTGGTACACACTAATCAGAACCCAAACACACTCTCTCAACTGCTGAATGAATCACTGGTGTAGCTACACTGATGCCCCACCCCTACTGGTGTGGAGGTAATATTACACTTTACTGCTTAAGGTCCCGGCAGGTGATAAGATAAGATAAGATAATACTTTACTTATCCCGAGGGAAATTGTTGTGCAACAGTTGCAATACAAGTATGAAATATAGAGATTGACATCTAGTGCTAAAAATTCACAAGAGCAAAAATAGATAATAAGATCAGCTTGGAGATGTCAGGGGATATTATCAATTTGTTGCAACTTATACAATGCTGTCACCGCTGTAGTAGGGGCATACTGTGTGGTCAGCTGACATGTCATCAGTTGGGTCCCATCATTTTTAGAGAGAAATGTTAAGCTTTGGCTTCAGCTAGACTAGTACGTAAAGTGCAGGTTACCTTCTCCTCCTTCTACACTGTGGAGTCCTGTTGGGAGAGTAAACAGAATTAGTCTGTTTGTGAAACTGAGAGAGGAGAGTGAGGAATTAGAATGCAGGGCTTTCACACATCAAAGAACTCAGCTGTCCAAGCGTGGGAGGCAGTGTGAGATTGACAGAGGTCAGAACTGATGTGAGCAAAGGGAACCATCTGGGAGTAATTTATGTATTTATTAGAATGTTGCTAAAGAAGTGGAACAAACCAGTCAAGTGTCTCAATCTTTTATGCACATTTTACTCGCCGTTACACACTTGTATTTGCCGCTGTAAGCTGAATGATTAACATGAAACATATCAAAGTCAATTGAGTGGGAAACAAATGATTTCAATGTTTAGTTTCTCTTTGTTTCTCTACTTTTATATGACAAACGGAGAGAGTGAAGTGGAGAGCAGCTGGGTGTTAAGGGTGCACTCTTCTCTCAGGGAGCGCTCTTAAAGCAACAGGGGTGCTATTTAAACTTTCTGAATATAACCATAAAAAGTGTAACAGTTGTGATTTATGGGGAAAATAGTGACATTCGCCAAAAATTCGGAATATTGCAGCAGGGAAATCAGTGATTTTGATTGGAAAAACAAAGAAATTGTGAAAATCCTCAGGGGACTGACAGATCAAATAATAATGAAATGGCATTCATGCCCTGCTAACTGAGATGCACTATGTCAGAAGCAGAAGATATTTTGACTTTCTGTACGATCATACTCACCTCACCTCACCTCACTATTACCGCTTGGAGAAAGGCAGCTACTCATTTAGAGGGAGTCAGATGTCACAGGTGTCACATGTGGGTTTCAGTAATGAGACAAGCTGGACATGCATCCAGGCTCCACACCCATGACACACCTTTGGACTTGGCTCCTGAAATAGCAACACTGTTTTAGTAATGTGTAAGGCGAGCTGTGGCCTCCCTGCTGCACTGCAGCACACCCACACGGTCCACATAACTGCTGATAGCACAGCAGTTGGGAAGATTTCTAGCATTGATCTGAATGCGGAAGGTAGTCGGATCTTATAGTGCAGGCGTGTCAAACTCAGGCCCGCGGGCTAAATTTGGCCCGCAGTGCAATTAAATTTGGTCCGCAAGATCATATCAAATGTCTATTAGAGCTGGGCCGCCGGTATATAGCGCAAAAAAACTCTATGTACTCGCCATTTACCCGCCGATTTGGCGACTTTGAAGTGAAGTGTTTTCAACTTAACAACAGAAGTATTCTTAAAGTACTCTTTATGCTAACCTTCAGCTTCACCGACAACAAAACAGTAAATTGGAAGTAATTGTAGAAACAATCGTAAAAAGGAAGAAAAATAAAAAATAAGATATGTCGGCCAAAGTCTGTCATCCTGTGTTTGTCTATCTGTATATATAAAATATCACTATTGTCGCTTACAACCCTGCCCTCAACTTTCATAGGCATATTTTCTATGGGCATTTGGACATGGTTGCTCCATTTTTGCATGAACAGAGCTAACATTACCGTGAAGCTGTCAAAGGCAGCTTTGTTAAAGGAGCTTTAACTGTGGCACAGCTGAGCGCCATTGTTCTGCCTTCACCACTGTGGTTTCTATACCGAGCAGAATGATCCATTGTGGTGTATTGCGGCACTTTCCTGAGACAGCCTTAGGTTTGCGTAAATACCATTACACAAGCAGAATGTTCCAGCGGACATTCGTGAATCTAATCAGATTGATTGACTAGAAAAACATGAATCTGATTTTACTGGGCTCAGCATTGCGATCTGTTCCTGTGTCAATTCAACGATGGCTCTGTCCTCTTATTTAATCGTTCCTTAACCCTTGTGTAACCCGTTAACGATTGGTCTGGCATTTTTACGGATGTGCTAATGCTCCTATTTCTGCGAGGTTCAAGGTGCTTTTCTTGAGGAGACATCAATTAGGCAATACAAGATAATCCTATGCAGAAGTCTTCAGACACACCCCTTCATGGGAAATATGTTATCGATGAGACAGTTCGACATCTGATGTTAGTCCCATTCCGCTTCCCAATTTGCCACAGCCCACTGAATTAATCTGTTTGTTACAAAATACGGTGGCACGTTTAAGAAAATAACACCCAGATTAGAAAAGTTCACTAATGGCTGCAGTTAATTAGTTTTAGTTTTATAGCACTACACGTGATGGTTGCACTGATCTGTGGAATAAATAGTTGCATATTCAATTCAATTCGACTTTATTTATATAGCACTATAACACTGGTATACTATAACTATAACCTTTACATACAGAGCATTTAAAGAAACCCAACATTCCCCGACGGAAGAAAATCCCCTTTAACGAGATGAAACTGTCTGCCTTGACAGGTGGGACAGGACAGAGGAGAGAGATAGAGAAAGGAGAGGGAGAGACACACAGAGAGGCACAGCAACAACAACAATATTAGTAACTTTGGATTTGTCTAAGTAGGAGTAGGAAGAGTCATCTAGGTCTTTACGTCCTCAAGGCGTGCTTGGGGTTTATTCCACATGTCCTTTTTGGGTGGTTTTATTGGAAAAATAGGGCAACCTTTGTTTTTGTTTGTTTGTCTTATTTAATAATCTCCTTTATTTACTAGGTTTAGTTTGTTGAGCTTATGTTTGTATTTTACAAGCAAAATCAACACAATACTTCATAAATTTCCCTAAGATGCAAACATGATCAACATTGTGTTATTCTATTCCCGTTGCCATTTCCTTTGCCTACTAGAGCCTGATGTGTGCGTGCGTGCACACATAATTACATTGTTGGCTGTCATAAAGGTAGTGATTGTTCATCCATAAGCGCAAGAGACAGAGCAAAGCTGAGGGACAGGTGGATGTTTGTAATGAGGGAAGGTGCAGGCAGACGACCATGACTGAACAAGTAGCTAAGATGAGTTGTTGTCTGTGCTTAAACATTTGCCTTTCGTAATGCTTTGTTGGAGATGAGTGACAGAGAGATGGCATTGCAGTTGCTAGTTAAAGAGCTAACGTTAGCTCATCACCCATTTATTTGTTGAAGGCACAGGGCCCTGTAAGTGGACACACCCGGCGTCCCTCTGGGCGAGAAGCCGTCTATCGTTGAGACACCTCAGGAGTCATGGAGCTGAACAATAGCTGACCTTTTGACCCCAAACTCAAGGGTGTGGAGCCCATATGCCAGAGAAGTAATCAGCACAGTCACAGGATATGATATTCAGGGATTAAAGAAGGATAGAGAGATAAAATCAGCTGATGTGCCTCATTCTCTCACTACACTCACACTATCACTGACCAAGAGGGACAGAGTCTATCTACTGTAAGCCCTGAACTAAACTTGGTTTTGCTATTCACTCTCTAGGCTTCCTGGTCATTTGTGAATTTGCAGTGAGCAAATTCCCCACCCCCTTAGCATGTAAGGTATGTAGTGAAGGAGGGGACTACCACCTGTAAGGAGAAATTAATATGCATGTAATATTTGCACAATCGCTGTGAATTATAACCACATAAACATTACGTTAATTGTCCATTGAATGAGTGGTTGCCACAGCCTCACTAATCGAACTAGGAATTTAGTTTGACCATAAGACACAAACTATCAAGTAATGTAAAGTAAAGTGATAAGCAGTGATGCTACAGAAATAGCAGACAAAGCACAATCAATAATCAAGTCAGTTTATTTGTTAAGCCCAATATCACATACAATGTCTCAAAGGGCTTAACAGAACCACAACATTAGGAGCCCAAAGCTCTCTAGGAAGACGAGGAAAAACTCCTATCTTAAAAGAGAAGGAAAAAAAGGAAGAAACCTTCGGAGAGGCAATTGCATTAGAGATTACCTCTCCACAAATGGCTGGGTGTGCAATGGGAACTTCCAGTGGGATGATACTGAGGTACAAATAACATGCAGGGCAAAACACACAAAAGTCATGCAAAAGCAAAGCATGCAAGACAGGGACGAGGGAGAGAGAGACAGTCCCACTGGGAAGGTGGCCATCTGTCCTGCCTCTTTAACGGGTGCAGGAAGTGCGTTCCAGATCAAAGGAGCGCAGTCCGGAAATGCTCTATTTCCAAAGGTCTTTGTCTTGACCTTCGGAATGACAAGCAGGCCTGCCTGCTGAGATCTTAAAGATCGGTCGTGAACGTAATTGGAAATAAGGTCCAACAGATACACACATGTAGTATCTTATAGGTAAGGAGTAAGACGTCAACGTCAGCCCTGAAGTGATTGGAAGCCGATGAAGGGACGCTACAACTGGTGTGATATGGTCAAATCTACGGGTTTTGGTTGGTAGTCTTGCTGCAGTGTTTTGAACAAGCTACAGTTTCTTAAGGGCAGAGGAGTTCAAACCAGAGAAGAGGACATTACAGTAATCCAGTCTAGAGGTGACAAATGCGTGAAATAGCATTTCAGCATCTGCTTTGCTAAGAAACGGCCGGATTCTGGGGATATCTCAGAGATGGAAATAAGCAACCCTTGTACTGTTATTAATGTGGCTGCTGAAAGTTAGCTACTCGTCAAATGGTACAACCGAGATTGTTTGCCGTTGCGGTGCAACGGATGGGACCAGTGTCAAAATTAACCAGTAGGTTTTCAAATTTCAATCTCTGCTTCTTTGGCCCCAAGATCAGCATTTCAGTTTTATTAACATTAAGAAGCAGGACATTTTTTGTCCAGAGCCATGAAGAAGAGCCACGCGGGTAAAGTGCTTAAAGGTTAACTAATAAAGAATTTTCAAACTATAATCAAAAAGCGCAGTGTGCCAGTAAGGCACAAGGAGGAGCTGCCCAATGACTGCCAGGGAGAGCGGACAAGAAGAGAGTGAGCGAGGGCCCGGCCCAACCCATAATTGTGTTACCAGCACAAGCATGACACAGCCTGCAGGGGAGACGGAGAGACAATTTAGCTTAGATTTAGCTTTACGCTTTCCTGCCTCCATGGCGACTCTGTTCTGTAGCTAATGCTAGTCCGGCAGTTACACTCTGAGACTGCGCGTGCACATTAGAATGTTTCATGTTTGGAACATTAACGTTACTGTTTACATTTTCCTGTTTGGCTCCCAAACCGTGGTTGAGGAGTTCAGGGAAGATGTTTCCTCCGGGGCCGCAGTTGATGCTCAGTAACTTTGGGGTTAATCCCCTCACCTTTTTCAGCTGCAGCAGCACAATAACGCACGGGAAACTCGGTCGCTCTTGGGTAGTTGGCAGCTTTATTTTCACCGCCCAAGCGCTGTACGTACCACTGGTCTCTCTTTCTTGCTCGTCCACACACACACCGAGACTAGATACCTGTGTCTCTCTTTTTATAGGATCTATACGCTCTTATAACGTTTATTGAAGACATCTCTCAAGATTGCGTTATGACAAAACATATATGAATAAATATATATAATAATCCCTTATTATGGTGCTGTTGAGCATATGGTTGAGTTATGGTTATGCTCATGACTGGTGGTGCTGATTCTAGTTATACAGATGTGCTACACTATTGGACATGCAGTTGGTATACACACAGTGAGCCTTTTCCAGTGTCTGCATATGTTACGAGGACAATGTAATGAATGATTGTTGAAGTGCTGATAACACCCACCCGCTGGTTGAGTGATTGAGCACTCTGCCGAATCATGACTTTTAAACATTGTTAGAATGACTTGATCCATCAGGAGCATTGTTTAGCTAATATCTCCTCAGTCAAGCGGAGTGCCTGTGAAGTAAAGCAGTCATGTGTGTGTATTTAAAACAAACTACAGCCAGATATATGGACTGAACATGTAAAGCACTTTAAATTGACCTCACATTCACTCGTTCACACACTGCTGGCAGAGCCTCAGGAGCAGTTAGAGGTTCACACTCTACGTAGGAGGAGCCCAGAGTCAAACCAGGAACCTGCCCATCGCTGAGCCATACTGCCTCAAATATGAGTTGTCGCAAATTTCATCGTGCTACTTAGCATTCATCTGTATTCAACAACTGGAGTTTCTTTCCATATATAGAAATGTTTCATTCCATATTTTCAGAGTTTCTCCCCATGTTTCCATGAATCATTGATTTATTTCCTAAATGGCAAGACATAAAATATTACGTGTTTATTTGTGTGTGTGTGTATATACATACTGTATATAACAACTATATGATCAACTCCTGATCAAAAAACCCTAATACCCTCAGAATAAATGCAATCATGTCACGTGTTTTACCCTCAAATTAGCCTGGAATTTGTTGGCCCGCAACTGACTTGATTAAGTCCCCACAGGATTTCAATTTGTGATTTAAGCTATCAAATCACCGATTTTGCTGCAGGAGGCAAATTTTGCATTTTCTTCCCTTTATTCTCAACTTTTACACTTTTTATTTATATTGGGAACGTTTAAAAAGATCTACATGACAAACAAACACAAACAATATTCGTACAACAACCTTTTTTTTCTTGTTTCACTAGGGTTTAGAATTTACACATCCTTATCCTCATTCTTTAGTCTACAGGCATTTCACAGTACACCAAACTCTTGCTTTGTTATAAAAATCTTACATTTTAATTGATTTTTGTTGCCATTGTCAGACCCCTTCCTCCAAGTTTTTAAAGCATGCAGCAGCTGATACTTACCATGGGAATTGGATGAGCAAACATTTCTCACGACACACTGAAAGCAGCAAAGGTGAACATTTGAGATTTAAACCTGTGTGCATGCATTTGAGTGTACAAGCCACCACGTGACGTAACTCGGACAATTAGCTACAGACCCTGATCTGATTAGAAGTAATGGATCAATGTTGTGTGCCTCTATGTGCGATGGATGGAGTGATGATGTCGTGAGAGAGTCTCCCTGGTAGAACTAATGCCAGACACTTTCATTACCGGTATTCATTCAAATTACCTGAACTGCAGCTGTGTTGTGCATTTACCATCATTATCATCAGTGTTGGTAAATAGCTGCTAAATTGAAGAACAGTACATTTTGGCCTTGGCTTATCCACTCAGTTATGGTAAATGTTTAATTTTGACAAACTCAAAAATGCTCTTTCTTTGAATAGATTGTATGATACCACCCAGCAGTAACAAAAGCATAGTATATAGTATGTAGCATAGTATATAGTGTATATATAGTATCTCTTTCTTCCTTATTTGACTTTAAAACGTTGCAGTCAGTCAAAGCCATGTCGCTCATCTCTTGACTACTCCTGCGAACAAAACGGTGTCTGACCTCATTCTGTTGAACAGCTGGATTTGGGTTGTTTGGTGTGTCCTATTATTAAACTGAAACAGTGAATAGCGTAAGCCCGGAGCGCAGTCGTTCAGAAGGCTAAATCACAAAAGACTGGTGCATAATGCCCCCACTGAGCAACCGATTTAGCTGGCACGTAAACCACACAGCGCTGCTAGGGAAGGCTAAGCTGGGCCATACCATGTGCTAGGCAGGAGGAGGTTTGCTAAGATGCTAAATGGAGTTGAATGGGGTTTGACTAGTGTTTCGTTATTTAAGTGGTGGAGATGACCTCATTTCACATTCTCCCCCTCTGGGTTTTCTCCCCCTTTTATCTTCATATCCACATTCTTCCTTCATTTCTTTCTGTCTTGTCTGCATTCCTGTTTTGATAGTTTTGTCTTCACACCATACTTCCATCTGTCTTGTACTCTTCATCTCAGTGCAGCATGACCAGGTCACCTTGATATTTCTTTTGGCTTTTGCTATTCTGAACTCCAAGCTTTTTGCACAAAGCCATGCAGTCATTACGTAATGCAGCACCAGATAGACAGACAATACAATGACCTGTCAAGGTTAAGACCATCACACACACTGAGGCTGAAATATTATACAATATTAGCAGGAAGGCTGGGATTTAGTCAGCATCATTTTTTATCTTTGTGTTGGAATCGATTCGGGTGCTAAGATGATACTTGTACAACTTGATTGGCAGGCTGAGGACTGAGGCTGAGTGGTGTCTGAAAAGTATTCACATCATAACATTTAAAGATGTTAAAATCATAAAAATATTGTGAGAATATTGCAATTGATACAAGCAACACATTTGGGTTTTCCATTGTATGACATAAGAGCATACAGATGGAAAATATTTCTTCACTTATGCTTGTTTGCACTTTCAATAAAGTACCCAAGGTATGCACATTTTTTCCTTAACTCTTTTTTTAAGGCATCCTATTGATCAATGATCAATTAACTGTTGACACCACTTGGGGCCGCATTGAGACGGGGGAACTTTTCAGCCAAGATTAGATTTACAAACTTCACAAAAGTCACAAGGATGCTGCGATAGACCACCAAAGCATGCTGCCATAGACTCTCTTTCAAAAATGGAAGCTAATAGTATTGCTACACCTATGTCACATCTTTAATCTGAGTTTGATTAACAACAGCAGCAAAAGTAACTCCATTGCCAATGGTGTAAAAAAGCATTTCACCAGGTCTAAGGGTCTAATAGTTGACTGATAAGACTGTTGCCAGTGCTGAGTAAGTTGCCTGACAGACTTGCTTTTCAGCTGATTACTGATTTTCAACATACAGGACAATCCACATGCAGAGGATTGGCTCAGATGACTGGCTAAGAGAATAGGACTCAGGGAGAATGGTTGAAACTATACTTTTTGCAGCTGCTTTTGAGATCATAGACCACAGTTTACTTGAAAAACTATGTTGTTATGGTTTTGAAACATCTGCTATGACAACGGTTCAAAGTAATTTATTAAAAGGGTACAAAGTGTTTTTTGATGAGACTCTTTTGTATGTGCAACATCTAAAATGTGGTGCACTGCAAGGCCATTATTCATTTCTGTTTTAACCAATGACTTACCACTCTTTTTGATAATGTCTAATGTGAATATGTATGCTGATGATTCTGCCATTTATACATTAGCTTACACATACAATGTCTCAAGAGAAGGAATCCCACCCAAAGACCCGACCCAACCCAGCAGTCACACAACCCCACATTCACACAACCCTCTGGGACAGTCTGGGATATAAAATAAATCATTATTCACAAAAAATTGTTCTGTCAAGCACTGGTGTTATCGTCACATGACTACTCTGTTTGGTCCAGTGCAGCCAAGAAAGATGTGGATAGACGACAAATATTCCAAAATAAAGCATCGTGTCTGGCTTTGCAAGCCACTGGAAAAAGTAATGTTAATACAATGCAGAACAAGTTATGCTGTTTTAAAGAAGATTACAGACTGAGTGCTTCTCAGATTTCTGAAACCAAATCGCTTATACTACCAACGGCTTAAACTAACAACATGAAAAGTAATGTTGTATGCAATGAAGACTTGGAATTATCTTCCACCTGAAATGTCTAGCAGAACATTTTTTGAAACGGAAACCCAAACATTACTTTCTGTCATCAAGCTATTGAATGAAATTTAATTGTGGAAAACTTGGATTATTAGTAATTAAGTACTATATTATTTCTATTTTTTGGAGGGAGGAGGGGGTGGGGATGGGTGTTCTCTATTTTTCAAAATCATTTGATGTTGTAATCATTACTTGTTGTAATTGTGTGTGATATCTACAGTATGTGTGGACCTCAGGAGGAATAGTGGCTGTTCACACAGCAGCTAATAGGGATCCTAATAAACAACTAAGATTTACAATGATGTTGTGGACCTCAAATGTTTGATGAGGTCCATAGATGTAAGTTTCTGGCTTTTTACTATCCACAGTCAAATCATGCTTGGGTCATAGATCGGAGGTATTTGAACAAATGGTCATGTAGGTATTGGTTTTGTGTACAGGTCCAAGAGTTGCATTCATCTATCTATATCTTCTACTGATATTATATACTGCTATTTTTTTGAAAATTAGATTTTGTTTGTAACTACTGTAGTTTGAACAAAAAGTGGCTTGAAGTGGTCTCTTCAGGGTGGTTGATTGTTGTGATAGCACTGATGAGCTTCAGATGCTAAAAAAGCCTATTGACGCTATACATCTCAATTGACTTAAGAATATGCAAAGAATATAATACAAACTGTTAAAAAAAATCAATGTATAGTATGCGGTCACAGCCCTATATATGTAAGTGTTGGGGTGTTAATAAATATAATAAAGTGGACTGTTCCATTTACTATTTCCAACAATAATCAGAATTCATATCTTCCCAGTGGACTCTCATAGAATTGCTTTCTAACACACACACATCTCTGTCACAGTGTTGATTGAGTAGCATACAGTATATTCCTGCATTTAGCTATAGTGGTGGAGCCCGCTCCCTTAAAGCACAAATAAAGAAAACATGTCTTCAGTGTTGCTTTAATAATGCTTTGGGTCCAGCCTTACACTCTCACTGAGAAGGAATGTAAATACTTGCACAACCTCCCCGGTGTTGCAATGCTAGTGAGTTAGGGATGAAGGAAATGTGTCCAAGTATGTGTTTGGCTGGGAGACGAAGAGTCCTGACTGGGTCTGTACCAAGAAAGGTTTTTATGGTGTCAGAGGAGGAATTTAGTTAACCATCCTGTAATCTAAAGTCCCCTGTTTAATTCATAAGAAGTGGAACTTTCAGGGCTTTTAAAGATGGCGATTAAGGTTATTTTGTCCATTTAATTGTCATACCTGCAACTGGTATAATTGGCCACTGACCCCGTCACTGGTGATGCAATTAATCATGTGATATACAACCAATGTGATGTAGCTGACAAAGAAAAGACCTCCTATGGAGTTCCTATGGACTCCATAGGAGTTCCTATGGACTATACTGAACTCTGTGGACGAGTGCACTGGTCTGCTCTTCCATCTTCTCTTATGTCTTATGAAGTATAGTGGGGCCTTGAGACAAGAGATTTCAAGTAAACAATCAAATATCCCTGTTCATATGTTTTCTCATGTCTTACAGTTAAAGTGCTTTGTTTCAGTTGAACTCACTCACTTAACTGATGAAATCTATGAATGAGTTATCTTGTCTTCTTTTAGTCCTTAAAATCATACAGTGGAGCCGAGCAGCTAAGTATAGTCCAAAGGTGTTCATTTAGCTTGTTTGTGTCTATGTGCAGAAGCTGTCTCTATTAGCTTCATAGGTAGGTCTGCCATCTTGTGGGAAGAATGTAGAACAGCAGCATGGTTGCAGACGTTATGTGTCTAAGAAAAATGCATAATCATCTAGTATGCTAGATTCCGTTGCTGTTCATTCCTGGACATTAAATACTCCAGAAGAAATGAATAGATGTTTTGATAGGGCCCCACTTCTCGCTACTAGAAGTGTATGTGTTTGTGTGACAGTAGGATGAAGAGAACAACAAGAGGGGAATGAAGGCAAATGAGGAGGGAGGGGAGGCACACTAAGGCAGCGAAGCTGTTTGGTGAGAGAAGGCGGAGGGGAAAGCAGGGTAAGGAGAGGAGATACAGGAAAGTACCAAAAGGGCTACAGCGCGAAGGCGAAGCGATCGCATAGAGCAATAGCAGTCAGCAAGTGGGATGCTGCTCACACTGCTTTTCTACCTTCGAGTCAAAGGTAGGGGGTCTGGGGTCAGCATGTATGATGTCGTGATTGAGCCTGTGTGAACAGAGTCAACAGACCTGAAGTGATTGAGTTTATGTTAATGTTTGGCTTTTTACAGGTAGACAAATATTGATGGTGCCAAAACATGAGTTAGTGTAACAATGTACTCTGAGGGGGGTCTCCATGTGAAAAACACCAAATGTATCAGTATAATTAACAATGAGCAATATGACAATCCATATCAACCTGTCAACTTACAGTCACTAGTTTTTCCTATGCTCCGTGTTAAAAGCATTGAGGTCTGACACAAAGTGCTGGTGATTGGATAATAATGACATCAATAAACTCAGTCAGAGGAGGAATTAGGCTACACACACATATTTCTGGTAACTTTACAGAATACACAGAATTAAATGCCATGCCAATGCATCCCAGCTGTGATAGAAGCCAGTTTCTGTGTTTATGCAAGGTTGGTGCACTACCTCAGAATTTGGTTTTCATCCTTATAACAGCATCTGCATGCATGGGAACTTACTGACAGCAAAGACACATTCTGCTATGTTTAGTTATTTGTAGCTTGGCAGCAGGTGATTAGGATCTGTGTATGTAACCTACAGTATTTACAACACCCAGAGTCTGTGTGTCCCAATATCCGTCTCATAAACCTTAATATGAAACGTGTGCAAACTCACAGCACCTGTACATTAATTGTTGGAAGAGGAGTGATACAGAGAAAATATTCTAATCTACTGAAGGGGGGCCCTGCAGAAACCACTGCTAAATACCGAATTCATGAAGTGGACTTGTTTGTACCTGTTAGTACCAGATATTTAATCTGTGTACACAGTAAATAAGTAAGATACACAACAATAACAACAATAATCAACTACAAACATTCTACTTTCTTTTAAGTTTGGAGAAGCAGTGTGCAATAGCATGGGCAAAATGTTATTCTGGTTGGAGCACTGTTTGTGTGTGTGTGCGTGCGTGCGTGCATGAGTGCGTGCGTGCGTGCGTGCGTGCGTGCGTGCGTGCGTGCGTGCGTGCGTGTGCGTGCGTGCGTGCGTGCGTGCATGAGTGTGTGCGTGCGTGCATGCGTGCGTGCGTGCGTGTACTGACTCAATATGTGCAGAAATGAAATCAGTCGCGGCTCTGCCAGTGCTAGATTGTTAAACTGAACCACTAAGCAGTTTTGCGACATGTTCAATCACAACTCACACACAACAAACACACATTCAACACTGATGTAGTGAAAAGGGATATGCTCACTCAGCACTCATGTAGTTTGAATAGTACATTTGCTTTGCATTGCTGTCAGCATTAAACACTCAGTCTAACAGTCTAACTCAGGGGGAATCAAAGAAAATCTACATCTGTAGATCTTTAGTTGCTAAAGCCTCAAGCTTTGACATTTTTCTGCCTGTTTTGAGTCCTTGATAGCATCAAGACAGCAGTTTCACTCAATGTAGCGTCCATGCATGCACGATACATGGCTACTACATTTTTACATTAATATCATCTACAGAAGTAGCTGAAGATTTACTAAAATAACTTTTGTAATGATGTGGTATTAATCCTCAATATTAATTATAGGCACCTATAAGAAAGGAAGAGAAGGAACATAGTTCCAATGAGATCATTTGAATTAAACAAGGAAACTGCTTTAAAAATGAAGAATATAAAAATATAACTAAAAAAGCACGAAAGATCAACAAAGATCACCAAACTGTATACAAATATAATTCATGCTGGTTGAAGCAATGGATGTCTTGACATCATATAAAATAAAGACATAATAGTTATTATAACAAACCATCAAGAAATGTATTGCATGGCTTGGAGAGAAGATCCTTGATTATTATAATTTTACAGTTCCCTGTTATACGGCTATTCTGGTTTGTCAATCACACTATTCTATGGTCAGTTATTTTCTCAATAATTACCCCATCAATCAATTCCCAAAATGATATACTTATATATGGTGTAGTATAATTATATCCCACACTGTTCCTATAAATATACTGTTTGAAATCATGTATTTCTTAAGTAAGCAGCATTATAATAAACAGGATACCATATACATCGCTCTGTTGTGGTTATTCCACAATAACAGGTACAGTCTCTTATATACTGCCATAAATATGTTTATTCAAAGAACTGATTCCTTGGGCCTTTATGCCTGTTATGTGTTGTCATCCAGACATGTTCATTCCTCCTACATTTTCTCTGAGGGATGAAAAAAATAAAACTTAATTCTAAATAAGAAGCATGCTGCTAGTAGTGAACAGCCCCTATCCCATATACTGTGGTCTAATTGAGTCTTACACAGCTTTAGGGCTGTGTTGTTGATCAGTCTTTTAAAGTGGAGCCCTGACCTTGATAGAGGGAATGATGTATCCAAAAATAACTCTGAGCAAAACCTCAGAGGTGATAATGAGGGGACTGTTTCATAGAAAATGCAAAGAAGCCTCTGTGTGTGCCATCATCGAATTGCTGCTGATCTCATGAAACCTTGTTGAGGATGTGCAGAGCATTCCCAGTGTTCAGGTCTGGTGAGTTTTTGTCTTTTTTTTAAGTATGTTTGAGGGAGGGGTGAGTGTTTGTAACTCTGTTCGCACTTTCCTGTGAGTGAGAGGAACAATGTCTGGAAATGAGTCGAGCAAATGTCCTGTCCCGGAGAGAGAGCCGCTGCAGTACCACCCTGCTATCCAAGCTACGTACATGGCTCCCTGTGTAGTCTCCAATATATCACCAGCAGGCAGTCTACTCTTCTTTCTTCCTTCAAAGGACAAAATGGCAGGATTATGTGCACTGGCCTTTGCTTCTGGAGGTGCAGTATTTAGTTTTGTTTCATCCTCTGCTTTGTTCATGTCTGGCTACGTTCACCCTGCCTCTTTAAGTCCCTTTTCTACTCTGTCTTTTTATTCTTCCTGCCTGCTTATAAATGGGGCAATGCAACACTTGCCTTTCTCCACAGGGGATGTTGTAATAGGTCAGCTCTTTGATGGGTCGCTAGTCAAATAGAAGTGTGTGTGTGTTGCAAACACATTTGCGGTAGCAGCACCCTGGTTCACATCGCCAAACTCAGCAAGATGTAAATGAGAACCGACCTGACTGCCTGATCCACTAATTGTTTTTTAATTGGTACATTCAGCAATAATGTGCCATAACCTGAGTGGATTAAATATGTATTTTATCATCTTTATGTGAATCCATAATTGTGATTTAAGAAAGAAGCCAGTGACGGCTCATCATGATTTTTGTTCCTGTCATTGTCAACACTGATAAAGAAATTGATTAATATTTCCTATATTACTGGATAACTGGGCGCAGGAAGTGACTTCTCTTCAATTCCTTCTCATATTGATCATTACGGCAGTAGGCTGTTGGATGACATCACACATACCCCAACCTCATCTGAAGACTTGCTCAGTGTGCATGTGAGGGTCAGGTTAGCTTTTAAAACCTGGGCTTCAGGCTCCAAAAAGCTCAGGCTTCAAAAAACAATGCAAGGAGACCCATAACATGGAAGGTCCTTGGTACCAGTCTATGCAAATTATTGATACTATGTCACTCTGAGTGTATCCCTTCATGTGGATTGAACACCAAAAATTGGAGTATCTAGATCCAGAAGATTATGTCCATAATATGTGATTGATTGATTGAAGTGTCCTTTACCTGTGAACACAAAACTCAAAGTTAGGACTTGTGACTTCACTTAGTCTTGTCAGTCTTGATTTGTGACTTAGGACTTAGGACTTTATTTGAAAACGTATTTGCAACTTTGGAAACAATGGTCCAAACTCAAAGGTATTCCTACCTGAGAAAAGACAAGGACGGTGATTAGGCTGAATAATATGTAATGAATGATAAACATCATGAATAAGGTGTGTTGTTTTTGTTTTGTTTTTGCTTTTCTTTATTAGGACAGCTCATACTGATCGACCTTGTGAGTTGATGACTAAAGAGAAAGTTTCTGCAATAGGATCTGTCAACTTCACTCGAAATTGATATTTAAATCTCCTAAGATTATGAGGTTGTCAGCATGAGTAACCATGTCTGCAATGAAAATGGAGAATGTAAGGGCCAAGAGCGCGGTAGATAACAGTGCTATAAAAGGAAAGTTGTTTGCCTATTTTAGAGGACCATGCATCAGTAGAAAGTGCAAGGTTTAGAATTTATATTTGAAAAGACGCTGCTGCTGCTAAGGTTGAGAGTTTGGTCAAAAATAATACTTACACCACCACCTTTTATCATTCCACCACCTAGGGACCACAGTGTCTTGTTAGAAAGGGTTGTTGTGACGGCAACACCAGGTGCTGTTTGTTGGCAGAGCATAAACCTGAAGGAGGTAGTCTGCTTTGTTAGCGAGCATGAAGTAATTGAAAGTGATGCGGGCAGCGATTGGGAGCCAATGGAGGCATATGGACAGCGGAGTGATGCTTACTGTTTTGGGCTGGTTGAGGACATTCTGGTAAACAATTGGCAAAAGTTTGCCTCTCATCTGTGGCACAATATCACCCCAAAATCCACACACTCAGTAGTATGGATAAAGTACTTGGTAATTATGGAAACACACCACTGTCCAACTGTGGTTTCCTTTGGCAGGATAGTGAGAATTCAAAATTGAGACACTATAGAGCATGACGTCTTTGCATTTCATGTGTTCTCTCTTCCATTTTGTCTTCAGCCCTGATTCAAAGTAGAAAGCTCCTGTGTTTTGTAATGTTGTGTGTGACCGAGTTGATAGCGCTGCTGATGAGTCTGAGGGGGGCTCCTTCTTTGTGGATCTTGGGAAGGCCGTACATGTATAGGATGGCATCTCTAGGGTACAGGTGGTAGTCCTGGGTGCAGTTCAGGGCATTCTCCTTCTGTATTACTTCTTGTATCCACTGGTGAGATGTTGTCTCAGCAGCCCAAAAGCTTTCTTTAAATCGAGGAAAACCCATATTCTCCACTCTTTTCTCTACTGCAGATGTGATTTTGTCAATTACATCTTTAAATGCTATTGCTGTTGCCTTATTTGTCCTGAACCCATATTGATTCTCACCCAACAAGTTATCTGGTTTGTCTTGGAGACTGTAAATATTCCCTGTAACATAATTGATTATTTTATTTCAGTTCTGCTTTTGTCCTAGTTTTATAAAATCTATGATATTTGTTCTTCTTTTTACATGCATTTAATTGTGCCTTTGTGTTCCAAGGTTTTTACAATTTCTTTCTTTTTGATTACAAGGTTGCAATGGAGAGTCTTTTTCATACAGAAGTGTGTATCTCTTTAAGAATATGTTACATGGAACATTGCTGCATACATTGCTTACAAACTCAGTGGTTCCCAAACTTTTTCTGCAGGGCAGAATGTAATGATAGATGGAGTTTTGTAAGTAGGATAGGAGGGGGGAATGAAGAGAAGGTAGACTGATGATGTGAGCATGTGTATATTGTAGAGAAACCTCCCTGTCACATTGTAACAGGGACCTGAAAGAAACAAAAAGTCTTTAACTTCCTCTTTATCCGTCTGACTTCTTCTACATTTCTCCGCAAGGCTGCTGTTGTCTAACTGTTTTCTCTCTCCTGCCAGAGTCGATCTACCGCCGTGGGGCCAGAAGATGGAGGAAACTTTACAAAGTCAACGGACACCTCTTCCAGGCCAAGCACTTTAACAGGGTGAGGCTCCTCAAGTACACAAGTGGCAATGCCTCTATTATGGTACAACCAGGCTCATATATACACATGGGCTGTACCTGATTTATGCATGGCGGTATGAACTGCTGAATGATAATTTTGATCAGTGTTTTACGGTGAGGTGATGTGTGGGTTTCAGAATAATCTGGCGGTACGGGGAATTTTATTTTGGAACTACAGTGAAGAAACAAAGCTATCAAAAACTTATTGAATTTAGCTGGATGAATAAGCTGTACAAAATCCTCTGAATAATTGAATTGATCCTACTTTACATGACTTCACTATGTTTACTTTACTTTACTTTACTTAGGCCATAGGTAAGGTTTCACTTTTTCAACATCTGATAAGATTTGGAGGGACCATCTGTAGTGTGAACTAGGTTTGAGGTTTGTGTAGTAAGTTTGTATTTAACGGCTCTCTGCAATTCTGATTGGTCAATCGCAGCATGGTCAATTATTTTCTGATGACAGCAAAAGTTCAAGACCTCCCATGTAAGACATTGGACTTGCCCTGGCGCCACCTTGGGGCATCTGCTTGTAAATGCGATAGAATTCCTTGTGCCACTGTAGACAGTGAAACCTCTCACTGTGCAGGTTCTCTAGTTGTTTGTTTATTTGTGTCCTAGACATACTGCAGCTGAACTACACCCTGTGTGACAGTGTGATGATGTCAGTTCTCGATATAAGCATTTGGAATATTGATGCATAATTCAGGGTGTCCATGCTTCTCTGTTTGGTGCTTTTATATGCACCTCATCTCTGCTTTTATCCTTCAGCTCCTCTTTTGTTAGTTGTGAAAGATCTCCAACTGCTGGTCCTGCTTATGTGACCCATGACCTTAGCAGGTACTGTGCATTTCTATAGCCACTCTAAACGTTAACCTTTATGTCATTCAGGCTTTAAGTACCACTTACCTCTGAAAAGGAAATGAAAGACAATGCTGCTGTTCCTGTTGCAACTTAAAGAACACTCACTTCACTTTGCCTCCATTTAACATATTTCAGCCTCTCAGGCTAGTTTTGACCACATAGTCTCATTAGAGCATCTATTCAAGTTGCATGGATTGGTTAAAAGGAAAAAGTTCAAGTGAGGTGTTAAGGTTCAACTTGATATCATGTACAGCTGAACAACAACAGTGTATGTTGGAGTTCTTAAAACCTCGTAGAAGGCTGAGGCATCCAACTCTTTTGAATTGCAGAGGATATGAATGCCAGTGTTCAGTTTCAATTGAGTTCACTATTGTCTCTGTTATCTATTTTACTGGATTTATGCTGGTAAAGCAGATCTTGGAATGAAACATGTCCCACGGGTGCTGTGGTTTGAATGTCTAGACCAGAGCATAAACTGCACTGACAACATGCTGCCTCAGCACTTTGGGCAACAATCCATTCCTTGATGTGTTCACTTCTATTAATGCACCATGGAATTTCAGCTTATTCAATACAAGGCTGGCACAAAGCTGTTGAGACCCCAAAGTAGTCAGGCAAATTGTGTTTTGCAGTTAGTTATGTTAACGAAATGATACGAATAATCAGCTGTCATATCCAATTGTCCATAAAAACAAATCTAGCTTCTTCATTACAATATACAGTATATAAGTAGCCAATGTTGTGACATCCCGTACCACAATGCATGCAGGATATTACAAACAACATTTATAATCTCAACATTTGTATTGTGGCCCTGAATATATAGAGATTGGCTAGAGCCAGAGCAATGGAATTCTGTGTCAACAAATTCATAGAAATAAATTGAGCTGAGAAGAAGAAAATGCTGCCCAGCTGTGTGTCACACTGAATCATAATGTGTGGTTTGTACTGAGATGTATGACAAAGCTACTGCTTGCTTCATGTTGCATAGATGTAGTTTCTCTACTTGATGTAAATATCATAAATTAAACAAATCAAACTCTCAGAAGTAAAGGCAGGTGAATATTTGCCTTTATATCAATAACTTTCCGGTTGCAGTCTGGGATTATTCTGCCTGTTGTCTCCATGCCAGTTTCCTGGGCTCCTGTGCATATAAATAAGCAAAGGAGAAGTAGGTCAGGTTTCTCCTCCTTCTCTCTCTCTCTCTCTCTCTGTCTCTCTCTCTCTCTCTCTGTCTCTCTCTCCTCCCCGTCCTGCTCCATCTCTCCATGGCATTGCAGTGGAGAAAGCGGCTTTGTGGATCCCTTGCATTAGACATAATGGGGTCTCTTTAGGTCCTCTCTCCCACATGAGCAGAATTCATTCGTCCCCACTGGAAGTTCCTCTCTACAGGCGAGATGATGGTTTGCTCAAAGCATAAAGGGTTTACAAATGTATTTCTTTACTTATTCAACTGAGATTGTTACAGAAACTATTAATCCAATCTGATCATTTGACATGACATGCTCAACCACAGTGTGGTGCAGGATTCCACTCTTAACCTAACTAACATGTTTGCTGGGGCACTTTGGACTATCTAGAGGTAACATCGGATTTTTACCTTCCTTGTGTCGAATTTTGATAACATTATTGATTGTGCAGTGAATCTTATCTTATCTTATCTTATCTGGATGTGTTCACTCACTGTGTATACTAATACTTCATAAGTAATACTAATTTATCTGAATCCTACCTACACCTACACCGACTCATACACTGATTTTCTAAGCCTGAGATGAAGTCAGTAGTCAGTATAAATCTACTGATTCTCATTTTGCTACATAATAAAACCAATAAAACGTGGTTGGGTATGTTTAGAGGCACTGGCTGGTGATTCTGACTGCCATCTGCTGGACGTAAAGAGTAATGCTTCTATGCAGCATTACAAAGGTCTGAGATATTAATCTATTGGAATGTATTGTTCCAATTTACATACATGAGCGGGACAGGATACCATAAACATCATCTTCCAAACACTAGACTACTTTTTTGTTTCATGTAAATTCAGACTTAATATGCTTGTAAAATAACGATAACATTGGTTTTCAAATATAGGTACATTAATATTTGTGACCATCAAAGCTATTTAAGACAACTGTATAAGATGTTTTGCTGGTAAGTTCAGTGATTCAAATCTAGATCAGCTCTGTTCTCTGTAAGATGCTTTGAGTTGTGAAGAACGTGGGTAGAAATGTGCTTGATGTAAACCAAAGCTGTTTCCTTTTAAGGTTGTACATTGGGTTGTCTCAGCCTTTGTTGCTGTGATGACCTAATGTCTTGGCACAGAGTAATATGTGTGTTTTCGTGTAAATAGGTTTGATTTCTGTCACTCATGAATCAGACAGGTCATGATTTCTCTGTATGTTATTCATTCACATGGAATGCTTCCTATGAACCTGTGCTGACATCAGCTGTGTTCAATTTGAAGATGAAATTGTTTTGTTCCTTTCCATCCTGGATGATCAACCCCTCAAATGTCCTTTAATGCATCCTTTTAGCAAAGGTTTGCCTGGAATGCCAAACCTGAAACCAGATCCATCTCTTTTTGTGAAACCAGCCAAATATCTACCTGCACTGTTTCAACTTAATGTATTCCAGTCTACATGTTTTCCTCATTGTAATGCCCTTACAGAAGTGTGTGTTAGGAGTTTTATGTGGGACTGTAAAGGTCAGGTGGTGGACTCAAACTTCTAGAGGCCTCATCTTAAATACTCACAGAGAGGGATTCAGTTTGCCACTCAGCACAGGAGATGCCAAATATAAAAATGCCCAGGATGTGTACTGTGGGTTTGAAGTAAAAGTGAAAATAAATGACCCTGTCAAATAATAAGTCATATACAAAGATCATCCCTAGACCCTGGGTGATCAGGGGGTTGTATTTTAGGGGACTCTATTGATTTTACACACCAGGATTATCACATAACAAGGGTTAGTTTGTGTTGTTGCTGAGCTGGGAAAACTTACACTACTCTCGGTTAGTTCCATTATTTTCAGGCAGCCACTTCTCCAACAGTGTGCCTGTAGTGTTGCCCCATGAGAGAGAGGCCGACATCTTTGAAAGCAATCGCTACTGCTTATCAGTATTTGTATCACCCAATACCACACGTGATGTCTTAAAGGGCTATAAATGCCCACACATCATAGCTAGCCTCTCTCTCTTCAAACATGGCATGTTTGGTGGTTCTCACAGCAAGAGGGTCCTGGGTTCAAATCCATCTGGTCCATTTCTGTTTGAAGTTTGCCTGTAGGTGTGAATGAGTGTGTGTCTGTCTATGATGGACTGAGGTGAGGTAAGCAGCTTAGCCCTACACAGGGCAGCTGAATATAGCAACATAGAACAAGGACAGAACAGTTGAGTCCAAGAGTGTGAGAGCCACCAGGATAGCATTACACAATGACAGGAAGTAGGAAAGAGATGAAGGGAAGTCCAGGAAGGACATTTGTGCCTATCCCTTTATATGAGTCAGTGTTACCTTTGAACTAATGCTGGATAAACACATGAACGGTTAGAGAGCTGGTTAAAGAGTCGTCTCAGTGTCTCCTGTCCTTTGTGTGTCTTGCAGAAAGCCTACTGTGGCCACTGTCGTGAAAGGATATGGGGGCTGGGCAGGCAGGGGTACAAGTGTATCAACTGCAAACTGTTGGTCCATAAGCGCTGTCACAGACTCATCCCTCAGACCTGCCAAGGGCTTATGGTGAGTATGTCATCATGTCCCAAGCAGTGACAGCGTGTCACCCAAAGCCAACATGGTCTCAACATGTCAAGAAATTCTAGTATCTGATGTATCTGTCTCGCTTGTTTGATTTTGTTGTTTTCTCTTCTGTTTTTGCCCTTTAAGGTGGGCACACATGTTTATCTCAGCAGCCTCTTCTATACTCCACCTCTATATGGGCCTTAGCATCCCTGGCTGCTTAAAATTTGACTTCATGAATATTTCAAAAAGGTGCACCTGTATATTTGTGCCTCTTGGCAAGTATTACCAGCTGCCATATTGTGAGTCACACTGATGACAGAGCAGAGGGATCAGGTCATTCTAGCACATTTCTGACAACTTGTCCTGTTTGTAGACTTTCTTTCTGCAGCTCTCCTTTTTACTCCATACTGTTGAAATGTCATCATCACATACATGAGCTTTACTTGACAATAAAGCTTTACAATGAGCATGTAGATCAATCTGTTTGAACATGAATCGAACCTTTGACCAGATACTGAGATACAAAATTAAACTCTGGATGTGTTCAATAGTGTGTGCCAGAGTCCTTTCAGCAATGCAAGCCTCCACACTCGCTGTCTTGATAATCGCTTCAGCTGCTTTCAACCTTGATACGATGAACGTGGAAATCCTCACAATGCAAGTTGACATTGTGAACATAAACCGTTTCTGTACTTTTCCTCTCAGTCCTTGCTAAGCTGATTGACCGTGTCCTGTTCCAGGAGTGTGACATTATGAGTGGATATTAATTTGGATATTTAGGTGGATTTTTGTCTTTCTCTCTTCAGGATCCAGTCATGCCATCACAAGAGCCCCCTTCAGATGCAAAGAGTGAAGAGGTGGGCCCTCCACCAGATGACACAGAGGACACAGATGGGAGTAAGACACCAAGTCTTTCTTTTCAACGATTGTGGGGATTTGTGGGATGTAGAGCCCTGCCATGTTTTGCCCTCATACTCATGTAATACATACCACCAAGAAGAATAGAAATGCAACATATACCTGTGTTTCATGTTGTTTCCATTATATATGCCCTCAGTATATTATCCAGACATTAGAATTGGGCTGAAACTTTGAATTGTTTGAAAACAAATAGATAGCAAAAATCTTGACCCTAATCCCAACTGACTTGCCATGTTTGATCCAAATCTGACACTTATTGCAGATAATGGCTGAAGACCTGAATGGTACTATGTGGTGCTGACAAAAAAGCCATTCTGTGCTACTGTATTCATCCTTTAAAGTCTTTCTATCGTGATGGGAATACAATTTCCCAGGCTGATGACATCAGACATACAGAGAGTGCTGCTACTCTTGGTCTGACATGACAGCCATGTCAGCTACACAACATGGCCATCCCACATCACAACCAAGCTCAGCGTTACCTCTGAAGGCCACAACAACCAGTGTCCTTATCCCTTTATTAATGTGATACTTAATCCAAAATCCAACACTCTTTTACAGTGAATTTAGAAGGGAGCTGTAAATGGTTTTCCTCATTGATGGAGAACATTGGGTTAGAATGGAGTCCAATGGTCCAAAAATTGAAACAATCTTAATAATTTAATTTAATTTAACACATTTATTGTTCAAAATCCGTAAAAAAATTATCCTTTATTAATTAAATGGAGCTTGAAAATGATGTTGAATTATGTTTGAGGGTAATTCCGGGTAATCCCTAGACACATGAACCACAGAATGAGTGAATGAATAGTTTGAATGTCTCACCGTAGGCATAGCTTCACATTCACCATAATCAGTGATATAACTGTAATCTAGTGTTTACTTATTTGGAATCCACCGGACTACTGTGGCAGGTTCAGTTTTTGTGTAGACTTGATTTGCTGTAATCTTGCTTCCTCTCCTGGGCAAAAAAAGGGATGTCAAATTTAAAAAAACTCACTCAACTGAATCTTCTGTGGGTTTTTTGTTTTTTTTGGTGAAATGGAAGATTTTGAGATTTTATCTTGTGCTTGATTTGGATTTAAAATGACATTGTAAAAGGTTCCAAATGTCATTTATTCACTGCCTTTTCTAAATTATTTTGCAGTACCTTTTCTACCGCACAATTGCACAGTGGATAAAGCTGAAGATGCAGACACAGAGGTGAGAAGGGCTCTGAATCACAGAAATTTAATCTCTCATCACAAGTCATTTCTAAATATCTTACTGTACTTGCTGCTAAATATTACGATTCTATCAATACACTGTCAAATAATTCTGGATTCCCCTATTCAACCCTCCACCTCTGATCTGGCTCCAGGACATCAAAGCAGTAGTAGATGGAATTGATGGCATTAAGCTCTCCCAGGGCTTCACTCTGGGCCTGGCTGACTTTGACCTGGTCCGGGTGATCGGCCGCGGCAGCTATGCCAAAGTCCTACTGGTGCGGCTAAAGAAAAACGAGCAGGTTTATGCCATGAAGGTGGTGAAGAAGGAGCTGGTTCATGATGATGAGGTGAGTCACTTACAGAATGGGATAGTATAGAGTTGAATCAGGTAGTTATAGATGATTGACGCTTCATATTGGTGCACTACTGTGGGAAGACTGTCCACAACTATGTTCTCCAAAAGCAGGACTGTAAATATATTCTCTCGCAGCGAAGTAAGAATGTTGCTATCTCACAATTTAGGACTGTACCATCTTCCAAAGCTCTCCTTCAAGAGGCAGTGCATACTTCAGCTTGTGTAACTACTTTACAATACCATAGATAGAAGATATTACACTGAGGAATATTCATGGAAGTTTACAAGGGAGTGTTTTGTAACTGGCTTATAAGTGTAGAAATGTTTTCAGGTCTGGTAGAAGCAGATGTAAAGTTTGCTGACAACTATTCTTTCTCTTGACCATGTTCAGTGTGGTGCACACAATACACACACACATACAGCTGAACTTGTTTCAAACATGACTGTTGTAGTCTAGTTGCCATCAAACGTGATTTCCCGGCTTTGTTATGCAAAACGCTAAGGCTAAGAGAGAATCAGATCATCAAAATATTTATGAAACATTTGCACTGTAAAGGCCCAATTTCTCCTGTGTAAAGCGCTCTGACCTGGTGTGTATTAAGCTGGGTCAGCACACAGAGCCCTTACTCTCACACTGATCCCTCATCACAAATGAGCTGCCACTGGTTAGGCTGCTGTAGGGAGATACAGTGATGCATACAGATCCTTCAGTGTGACACCACGTCATGTTTTGAACTAATTTGACGGTTGTTGTTCCTCAACCTGGGAGTACTGCTATGCTGTGTTCTACTTAAATGCATTGACCTTACATTCCAAATGGAGTCTGTGGCTGGTTGAAGGCTGTTATGAAGAGCAGCAGGCCTGGGGGCAGCCAATAAGAGCCACTGGTCTATGGAAGAGGCCTATGAATAGATTAGTGAGGGATGGAGGCAAAGCAGGATAATGTGAAGGATGAAGCTGGGAAGAGAGTAGGGACTGAGGAACAGATGGAGAGATGGAAACAGTGAGTGGAGTGAATGAAAGGGCGGGAAGAGGACTCATAGGATCTGAAGGCAGAATATCATATAACATACTGTAAGGTACACACAGATCTATACAAAATGTCTCAGGAAGGCTACAGAGTGTAATAATTATGTGTGTGAGTGGACAAACTATCTGTTTACTCTGTTGATACATCTGATTGCCATCAGTTTTCTTCCCAATCATTCCTCCTCATGGTCCTAAATGGATTGCCTATAGACTGTTTCTTCATGCCCTCCTTTCTCTCTGTACATCATTCTCTCTGCAGGATATTGACTGGGTGCAGACAGAGAAGCACGTTTTTGAGCAGGCTTCCACTAATCCATTCTTAGTCGGCCTCCATTCTTGTTTCCAGACAGAAAGTCGGTAAGGACCTGACACTTGTTGACTGTTTTTAATAATGAAACTATGCACTTCCATTTCCGGGACCTGCCAATACTCCACGTGAATGTGAAAACCTTAGAGCTGGACCAGCTAGTGGTGACTAACACACACACACACACACACACACACACACACACACACACACACACACACACACACACACACACACACACTCACCCTCTTTCGCTCTCCAATAATGACAGAGGTCTGGCCCTGGGTGACCCCTGAACTTGTCCTAAGTACTGTTTCAAGGCTTTGTGTATGTGCTTAGTATTCTAGACTTGACATATTTAGCCACAAAACTGCTACATTCATACCTAATAATTCCACAATGGTCCTTGTAGTTTCCAGGATGCCCAGCAGGTAGCAGCATTACATCAGTAACATACAGGAGACCTACTATCCTGTTGTAGAAATTACTTTCTACATGTGTGTTGTGTGTGATTACTTGCTTGAAAAATAACACCCATGATGTTAAAATGTTTCTATTGTATTTAACATCCTAGAACTCCAATAAATACATTTAAAAAAAGAAAGAAGAAAGAAAACTCAAAATAATTCAATATTTTCAAAACCCACCCATCGGTTGGGTTTTGGTGTCAATTTCCAACATTCCTTTATGGATTAACGTGTTCAAAGTTGATCGATGTCAGCAGACACAGGAAGCACAAAGTAGTTGCTGATATACTTGTTATAATCTTTTATGACCAACTCGGGTCTTGTAAATGTGCAGGGCAGGATGCTTGTGTAAGTCAAAGAGTCACATTGGTACGTTGATGTTTTACAGGTTGTTTCTTGTGATTGAATATGTGAATGGAGGCGACCTGATGTTTCATATGCAACGGCAACGAAAGCTCCCAGAAGAACATGCACGGTAAATATCCATCACTAATGTAAAGAAAAAAATATCCATTCATCATTTTCTCTGACATGCTGAACCAAATTTTTAGGAAATGAAAAATGCACAGGTCGATGTTATAAATCATGTGTTCCTAAACCCCTGCATCTTTCCTTCCCTCCTTCCCTCCTTCCCTCCTCCCTCCTCTCAGGCTTCTTTGGCTTTACTGTGAAAAGAATAAACATGCTCAAAGTGATTTTTACTGTTGCCACATTCAACATGTAATTGAAAAATCTTTAGTTCAAGATAAGGTAATGCTGAGTGGCCTTCAGGAATAGCTTCAGCTTCAGCTCAGGATGATTCAGTGAGTGATTTTCTGATTACATTTTGGTTAAGTTGACATGGTGCAGTCAGCTAGTAAACCAGCACACAGGTAACAGTGTGCGCTGGCACAAGGCTGCTCCCTGTGTGTGTGACTGCAGGATACTGATTGATGCTGATTGAACACCTCCTCCCTGGTTCCTTTGTGTTGTGTATCACTGTGTTATGTGAAGCACAGGGTGTGTGTAGATGTTGTCTCCTGTCTGAAGCAGTAAGAAACATCTTCTGTGTTTGGGCTCAGGACACTCGGGGTGAAGAAGCTTATATGTGCACTTTCTTTGTGCTGTGATCATAAAATGCCGCTCAATAGCATACCTCCTTTAAGTACTTCTTACAAAATATATGCTTCATAGAGTGCTTTACAAGCACTTTGTGGACTTGGCAACGCTGCCAAAAAACAGCCCCCATTATTCATTGTGCCTGTCTTCTTGCGGGGCACTCCAACTGTGGCACTGATCAAGGTTGGATCAAAGGCTTGGTAATTTAGAGAGGCACCACCGGGCCCCTATCGGGTTCTACAATCTGTATTCTCGAGACAGTGGCTGTACATATGCAAAGCAGCATGTTAATCACTCATAATGATTGTACATATTCATAAGCAGAGCTCTTGGAGCGCCCTGCTGCATTCCCCCATGCAGTGGGGGAGGCGTTCGGTGGGCAATGGATGCAGCTTATTTCAGTCTGGATGCCAGCAATGAAGTGACTGTGTACAATTGAGGCTGTCAGTGTAAGATTGTGGGGGTGTGATTTGGGATTTCACCGTTTCCCTGTCAAACACGTCTCCACTCCAGCTCCCTCCCTCATGTCTCTATGAAGGCTCCTGTGTTAATGTAGGCTTTTCTCTATGACACACAGTACACAGTAATTACAAAGATGGAGAGGAAACGCTGGACTGACTCACCGTAGAGATGAACTAAGCACATCTAATAATGCTCATAATCAGGCAGAAGTAGGTGAATGTTAACCGTAAATGTCAATATGTTCACTTTATTATCAACTTGGGTAATACAAGTCTGTTTATAACGCTTATTTATACTGCTGAACCCAATGAACAGCATGAAACAAAAAACAGTAGTGGGTTAACATTGTTGTCTCTCTCTGTGATGGCCTCGTCACTGCTGGAGAGGCTCCCACCCTCCACCCCAAACTGAGAAGTGTGTATAGAGACTGTATGGTATTGATCTTTCCAAGGCAAAAGCCTCAAGTCCAAGTCAATTCACAAGTCTGTGGTGTCAAAATCGCAAATCTTTTTTGATTTTGTCATGTTGCGATTCATGTTGTGTCAACTGTAAGCTCTACTAGCGCCCCCCCACAAGCTAAGAGCCTGGGATTGAATGGTACAATAAATATATACATTACAAATATACAAATATGTATTTATATGTTAGTGTGCATGATCTAAAAAGCAGTTCTTGCGAGCACAGAAGATACAAAAAAATATTTTACACATCCTCTCTTGGATTCTTCATGAATGTACTTAACACATTTTTTTTAAAATGTGAATTTAATTGTGAAATATATTGCTTGATCATATCTATGGTACCCATGGAGTCCTCACTCTGCTCTGGATGTCTCTGCATCGTTACAGATTTTATGCTGCTGAAATCTGTATTGCTCTGAACTTCCTGCATGAAAAGGGGATCATCTACCGAGACCTGAAGCTGGACAATGTTCTCTTGGACCACGATGGACACATTAAGCTTACAGACTACGGCATGTGCAAGGTTAGAGATGTATTGATTCATGTCGTATTTAGTATTGAGGACATATTGGCAGCACTGAGCGTATGGACTTTTCTTATTCCAACATTTACTGATCTCTGCTGTAGAGCTCTGCACATGACAGATTTTTTTAGTGTTGTTACTGCAAACACTTTGTCATATTTTGTCCCGTTCCTGCCCTCATCAAGTTCTGCCCTGCTTGCAAAATCCTGCTCCATAATAATAATAATAATAACCGTAATGCTGCTTGAGGTGCTTCCCTTCCAGTCCTGTCACTCAACCCCCGCCTGTCCATAACAGAATCAGGTCTTCATGTTAGATGAAGCTGTGTGTGTGGGAGAAGCCCTTTACAGCCGCGTTGACCTCTGCTCAGTGTATAAGAATACATTATTATAATAAGACCATAGCTGCTTCTATTACTACCTACTACTATTGGTAATAATAATTAATAAACCATTAATTTTCAGGCATTTTTAGACAGAACGATAAGAGGAAATCATAGAGGAACTGATCTTTGAAGCACAGCAATCACTTTTCTCTTTTTGGTGCCTTGGTTCTTTGTCCACTCAGGAGGGGATCAGACCAGGCGACACCACTAGTACTTTCTGTGGAACTCCCAACTACATCGCACCAGAGATCCTCAGAGGAGAAGACTATGGTGAGTACTGGAGAAACTTGGATCAATGTGGATATCCAAAAGTGTGTCTCAAAATAATTGTATGTAACATATGAACAGTACTGACCTAGCATCTTAACACATGGATTGTAATCAGAAAATATGACTCTAATCCACAATGGAAACAAGCCACCATAATCCTTCTCCCCACCTTAAAATACAATGAAGTCATTATAATATATGTTTATTATTGGTTTATAATATAATCAGTCCCCTGTTTTTGTTTACCTTCAACTGGGAAACTAACTGTTTGAACTGTAAACAGTGGATAACACAGGATATGAGCCGTGACAAGTAAGAAGTAGTTCAATTCAGGATGAAGACATCATGATCTGTGGTGAAAATAGATGGCATTCATTTAAATGTTTATTTTCATAGAGAAAGTTTGTAGGATGGGCATTCATCCTGCACCAAGTTATCAAAACTGCACAGAAGAATTTCTAAAGGTTTGAAGAACTTTAATATATCCACAAGTGACATAAATAAGTGACGCCATTTTATTAGTACTGAGCACTGCAACAGGGGCTGCAAATTAGCATCAGTTAGGTGTCAAATACACACTACATCAGTTTGATTTCATGTTAAACCGTAGCTGTAGTGTTTCCTAACAAACGCAAATGTGTGTTTCAGCTTTGTCTGAAGCAGGTCCTTGCTTCCTGCTATTTGGATACATTTTGTAATTTTCCTCTCAAGATTGCGATTTAGTAATGGCAGAGTAGAGTATTGTGATTGTTTGTGTGATTCTCTGTACATGAATTGTGACGACATGCTGGGTGTAATTTGGAAACAAATCTTTCATGTGCTCCTCCAGGCTTCAGTGTGGACTGGTGGGCACTGGGCGTTCTGATGTTTGAGATGATGGCTGGGAGGTCCCCGTTTGACATTATCACAGACAATCCTGACATGAACACAGAGGAGTACCTCTTTCAAGGTGAGATACAGTCTGCCCAACAACAATCTATTTGTGTTTAGGGAAGAGGAGCATAGAGGAGAGGAGCATATTGTGAAATGAAATAATATTGAAACCGCATGGCATTTAAACAAAAAATGTTAATTTAACCCCTAAGGAGAACACACACATAATACAGTGACTGACCAATACAGGGAAACAGATTCCATGTAAGGGAAAGCCTCTGTTCAGCTCATTTTATTTCACGCCTATGATGCACAGTGTAGATTGATGTCTGATTCAGACCAAGAGAGATCAAAGACCTAATCACCTATTGTTTCTCTTGTCACAATTTATATTGATGAAAACCATCAAATTTGACATCATCTGTTTTCCACTTTGCAAATTAAACATCGTCATTACTCATGGCACGTTTCAAACTCAGTGGACTTGATTACACAATACTAGTGGAAAAACTCTGCCGGGCAAATGGATAATTTCAGACTGGATAAGCTGAAAGATGCACCACGAATGATGTGATAAACAACCTTTAATGAAGAACCCTTAGCACAGATATTTGTTTGTTTTTTTAATTTACCAACATGCTTTTACCATATTTGGACAGGTGCTGTATTCTTTTCTCTGTTGGCTTTAGTTAGCATGCTTCTTTTAGCTTAGCTTTAGGCTTCAAAAGTATTTATTTATTACATTTTCACTTCTAATGAAGCTCACTCAAAAAGTACTTAATGGTTTCTCTCAGCAATGGAAGTGGAAACTGCTTATAGAAACCACTGCATGCTACAAGCCCTTAATTGTTCACGTGGTCACATTAACAATGGGCACTGCGCTAGTTACGCTGCCGAAGTTACAGGTTCTGTGTTGCGCTGCCTGGTGGAGAATCTCATCAACTTTCATTAAATTGATGGCACTTTTTTTACTTTTATTGTTTTGCTGCTTTGGTGGGTCTAAATGAGTCACAAACCAAGGTCTCAAGTGCCTTGTGGGCAATATGTAAGGCTAAGCTAAACGATTTGTGGCTTTGAAAGCAGGGAGAGTTTCAGTCTGTTACCATTTTATGTAACTGGTATTTTGTGTATTTAAGACACTCATTTTTTAAGAGGTTTCATATTTTAGATTAAAGGTTTTGAAGAGCAGAGAAAATATGATTTCCAAATTACACTCTAATTCAATAAACAAGCTTCTAATGAGTCATTCTATTGGCCCTGGCTCACTTGTAATTGGTCAGTGTAAACAAACAGGAACTACATTTCAAGATAGTCAACATTTTAGTCTTATTTGGTTAAATCCATGTGTGATTTAGATTTTTAGTGTGACTATTTTTGCCCACACTAGTCAAAATGGCACATGACTCCCAGATGAATGTTGAAATGTCTTAAATCAAATTTTACAGTACAGTGACTGCATCATCGTCAGTATCTTAGACATATTTGGGCCAAAGACTATAGGCCCCAGCAGAGAGAAACATAGTATCTATCATCCTGTTTGCATTCATGGTTTTTCAAGCCTTCCTCTTACATAGCACATCCCCTTCCCTCCCTCTCTCCCCCTCCTCCCCTCCCTCACCCACACACCCACACACATTTCCATAGCAGAAATTCCTCCATACCACTGCAGCCTTGTGTGACGCTTTACATCTCTGCTGTGACTGTCAGTGGCATAGCATGGCACCATGGTTAGCATCTGCCACCAGTATCTTCCTTCTGTCGGCCTCAACGGCAGAGCACCAGGTTCCTGGATCAATGCCTGCCAACGGAAACCAAACCCCTTCACTATAGGAGCCACCAGCCATATGTCATCTTGCTAGATCTCATGCCAGGTCTTGCTCTTGGTATTGGTGCTATCCACGCAAACAACAGAGCTTTAGACAGACAAGACAGCTAAAGACTGAAGAATGTTCCAGAATCAGACACAAAATGGGACGAGTGATAAAATACACCTTCCATCCCATGAATAACCAAGTAGTCTTATTTGTTGGGATGTTTCTGGTACATGGTTGGCGCCTTGCATGAACAGAAAGGCAAATGGATTGTTACTGTACTGTTTTTCCTCTATAGACTGTACTTAACTCAACAATATTAAAATGAGGCACAGCCATTTCAGTGAGGAATTCACCATGGAAGAGACGGACATTAATCAGACCACCATTATCTCAACAATGCAACAATATTGTGTCTTTGGGTCGCAAGGACCAAGATTCAGAATCTAGGAACTAAACCATGATTCATGTTAAGTGCTTATATTTAATCACCAGAAAAAAAATGCTTGTGTTCAGAATATATAAGGTTTGTGTGTAAATTAAACATTTCAACGCTGTCTTATTGTTAAATGCCAAATCACTTTCACCCATCTGTCCCCATCACTGTTCTCCCAAAGTCCTGCATTGAGAAAAATCACTCCAATGGACATAAATGGAAGCAGCATATGAACATAGTAATAGGTATTGCACTGTGTATTTGGACTGCAGCTCCTTTTGAATCAAAATGGACTTGCTTGGCAGTGACCACATATCTTTGATAACAAACAAACACGCTGTCCAACGTTGCTTGAAGAACTAACCTATGAGACGTTTGAGGGAAAAACATTGTTATTTTTTAGATAGTAGAGCTGTGGGAGTCTCAAGGCTGTGGCTTCACCATTACAAGTGATGGAGAGAACAGAGCGGTGTCCTCTGTATCTCCCTTTCACTCTCAGGCAGCAGATGTAGTTAGGCCAGACTATGAATCATCCTCCCCCATCTTCACAATTGTCCTTTTCCTTTCTGTCTCTTGCTCTCTTTTTGTTAATATCTCTCTATCTCTCTTTTTGTCGACAGTTATTCTTGAGAAGCCTATTCGTATCCCAAGGTCCCTGTCGGTGAAAGCTGCGAGTGTGCTCAAGGGCTTTCTAAACAAGGTAAGAATGGCCCAATCACAGCCAGCCCCTTCTGTACAGCAATGCTCAGTTAAATCACCATGTGTGGGATCATGGCCAAGGACTTGTGCCATGTTATGGACAGCCAACATGGCAACGACTCTTTAAAGTTTCTTCATGCAGGCTGCTGCATATGTGTTAGAGCCTGTGATGGTAAAAGCAGCACAACAGAAGTGGCAGAAAAATTAACTGAGCAAATGGGGAGATTTGTATACAGTTTACTGCAACTGGAACCTGCAAAGTCAAAATGTAGAACATACCCAATATGGCATGTGAAAGGTTGTTACCTTGTGAAGGAAGTCTTACTCAAAATGTAATGAAATGTAATGTAATTATATATATTGTGACATCGTGAGGGGCTTTTCCCCCCGGATGTCCGTTTCAGGCAGTGCTCTGGTGTCCACACATACAAGTAATACAAGTGTGGTTTACAGCAAAACAAGGTGCTTTTAATTCACCCAACAAAAGGTGTCCTTGGACACAAGGTAAGGTCTGTCCATTAACATCAAAAGTGTCAAAAGTAACAGGCGTTCGTCGAGGTCCGCCCCCAGCTCTGGCCTGGTTTACCTCTCGCCAGCAGCGGGTCTTCTTACCGGACCTCGGCCCTCGGAGCTCTCAAGATCGGCCCTCGGAGCTCTTCCTCTTCTCTCTCAGATCTTCCTCTACTCTGTGATGCGCCACAGGTGTGGCACGATGTCCAGCCTCCCTGTAGCTCTCCTGTGCCACCAACAGAGGGGGACATCTCTGTCCTTCGAGGCTCAGCCTCTCATGATGTCACAATATATATAATTATTATACACATAATAAATAAATCCCTTTCCATACTTCTAAACACACACCACACAAATTCCGACCCGGCTGTAAATAACTAAGAAAGAGGCAAGAAACAGACTGATTAGAAAAAAAAGTGGATATGAATTTTGCAAAAATGTATATGATGCATTTTCAGCCTTGTCCTGGTGTTTTCGCAGCAGGGTTTAATGCACAGGGGCGCTTCTGTTCATGCAAACAGCCACGTAGCTTTTCACATGCACTTTGCTTGTGTAAGTCATCGCCATAATTGTTGAGATGAAAAGAGTGCAGTCCGAGTTTCTCTATTGGTGGGGGCTGTGTGTACACATGTACCGTACATGCAGTGCATGATGAAACACTGGACTGGAGTTAATTAGTATCAAATTTGTCCACATGGCAATTAGTTAGTTTTCGGAAATATATATATACCCCCTGGACTTTATTACCGTCCAGATTAAGTAGGAAGCAGGCTGCACTGACAGTAAGCCTGCATTGTTAGGTAGTGAAAGAAACTGTGTGAATCCACGTCTCAGATGCTGAATTATGCAGGATACTGTAGCACTGTTGTGCTTTGGAAGATTCAGCTTCAGTTTGAATGAGTGCAGGCATGTTGCTAAATAATTAAACAAGTGATAGAAATTACAAGATAAAACCCTGAAATGGAATGAATGTATAAATTAGAGGTGGAACTGCTTCTGTTTTGCTTCCTGACCAGTTGTCTTGGTTCCAACAGGATCCTAAAGAGCGGATGGGTTGCCAGGTCCAGACAGGCTTCACAGACATCAAGTCACACACATTTTTCCGCAGTATAGACTGGGAGGAGGTAAGAGCTGACTGGCTGATGATTTCTAATAATGCAGGGAAGTTGTTCATCAAGTCATCACTGAGGTCTGATGAAGAGTTTAGAATTAAAATTAAAAATTCAATTCAATTCAATTCAATGTTATCATAAAACATGTTAGATATTACAGCTCTATAAATGACTATTTTTAGTATTTAGCAGGGAATATTATTTGGATCAATAGGCCTCATTCATAACTGTTAATACAACCTAATTGATTCTTATCCAGTGTATTACAACAAATTCAGGACATTTCTGAGATTCAGCAAAAATGTTCATACCAGAAAACCTTTGCAGGTACAGAAACATTAACATTAACATCAAACAAACAACTCATTCTCCATAGTACAAGATATGAGAGAGTGTCAGCGGCTCCGCTAACCTCCTGTGTGTGTGTCATTGTGCTTTGGGGAGCAGATGGACACTGTGGAATGGAATGAGAGCATTAAACGTGCAGTCTAGAACTCTTGAAACTCTTGACAAAATGTATTTTTAGAGAATTTGATGAAATCCCCATCATGTCCTTGTATATACCGAATAGGTGACATAATGCTGCAGGCTCATTTGAAACTAACGTGTGCTTGCGCGCGACAAAACAAGCCCCCTGGACTGCGAACAACAAGTTTCCCTTTGGTGGTAACAGCCTCCATCTTAAATATGATGAAAAGCTACAAGCAAAAGAAACGCGTCTCTCAGGATCCGATGCGTATCCGTGCTGGACGTGTCTGTATCTGATGGAGACGACTCAAGACCCAGAGAGGATTTGAAAGCGATGAGGACCTTCATTTAATGTGCACAGGTACTGTTACTTTGATTATAAACTGGACTTTACACGCAGTATATAACGTGAAAAGATGCACCTTTGCAATTGTTGCATCATATTAGTAACTACTAAAGTAATCCTTCTATAACTGGACAGCAGCCACGGTTACTGTGAGCAATGTATTATTTAGAATGTCGTCGTCTTCGCTGAGCAAGATACTGTAAACCAAACACTTTGGAACAGTGTAACCAAGGTTACCAGCTTTTCCGTGTTGTACTCTAGTTGGTTTGAAGCTGTTTTTGGAGCTGAATTAGCTCAAAGCTGCGCAGCCACAAAGAGCTGCGTTCATACTGTTTAACCTTTAGTTCAGTTGTACTGTGGCTTACTGGTGTTGATCATTGTGAAAGTATTTGCGTCATGTAGTTAATTTTAAAAGCAGGTTTTGGATTCATCTCTACCACATTTAAGTCTGCATGGTTTTAAGTTTCCGTCTTTTGGTTTTGTGACGTATCCAAATGTCGCAATCATGTGTCTCTTGTCTTACATTGTTTACCAATGACAGACTGGTGTGTGTGTGTGTGGTGGAGATGATATTTGATTATGTCTAACAGACTCAGCCTGAACTTCTCTCACGTCTCTCATGTATATTTCTGTGTAACTGTATTAGGTTTGCATACAGGAAGCAAGACTACAGTTACTGTCCAGAAGCTCCAAAGCCAATACAGAGGACATACAGTCACAACATCAGACGACCAGACAGTGTTGACTGACTCACAAATACTCATCATGATGATTATGTGATTGGCTATTGTGCATGTACTGTAAATCTGACATTAATTTACACAATGATTTAAAAGAAATTAAAGATGTAAACATTGTGTTGCTTTTGGGATTTTCTTAAAAAAAAAAATCCCATTGCTTGGGAACACAAATAACTAAATTAACTTAAATATACTTAAATATACAAACCGCAAAACAGTGATTTAAAATTTTTTTTTGACCCATACTTAATTGAAAACAGTACAAATACAAGATGATTAATGTTTTAACTGATCAACTTGTTTTTTTATACATATACACTTTTTAAATTTTAAATTTGATGCCTGCAACATGTTCTAAAAAAGTTGCGACAGGAGCAATGTAATACTGGGAATGTTGAGGAATGTCCAAAATATATTCCACAGGTAAACAGGTTAATGGGGAACAGGTCATGATTGGGTGTCAAATGAGCCTCCATGAAAAGCTTGGTTGCTTGAAAGAAGGATGGTTCCAGATTCAGCAGTTTGCGTAAATCAGCTTTAGAATTAAATATGCCAACAGCTTTAGAAGGTTTCACAGCACATGATGGTTAATTCAGCGATTTCACCATCTATAGCCCATAAGGTCAAGGCTGAAAAGCAGGACTGAGTGTCTGTGACCATCCAGCTCTCAGACAGCACCCAGCATGCCTCTGTGTTGGAAGTCACCACATGGGCTGGGGAATACTTTGGAAAATTATCAGTAAACACAGTTCATCTACACGTTTAGACTGAGCTACACAAAGAGGCACATAGCAACAACACTATCCAGAGACGCTGCTGACTTCTCTGAGCTGGAGGCCTCTGAGGCACGGAGGAAACTTCACCACAGGGTGACTTCCTCCCTTGTCCTGTTTGTTTGTTCCCTTAATTCTGCTGCTGACAAGACTGCTACCACTCCTTTTTTTCTCAACAAAACTTCAGGATTCTTTTTCCTATTTCTTCTTCTACTCCTCGCTTTCTTTGGATGGGATCTTTTCCTTAATTTATTGTTGACATGTTGCCCTAAAATGCTACACCTTTATAAGTAGTTTTTGTTGTGTTTACTTATGCCAATATCATCTTGATTAGAACTCGGTTTCAGATGAGTTGAGACGGGTCCTGAATCAGATGTTGACTTTTGTTCAAACGCTCAGGCACTCAAAAATATGCTGATATTAAGGAATAAGGCTCAATGTTTCAGGTTGGTGAGCTCAAGCAGTGTGAGGCAGGTTTTTAGTTTGTTCAGTCTGACACTGATAAAGCCGTCAAGTCAAACTGGTCAGGCATTTGATCAGAGATTTAAAATAAAAAAGATTTTTCCAGCTACATCCATACAATAAACAATAATTGATATCTGGTTAGTTAATGACCTATAATCTCCCTCTAAATAGCTAATAACTACATATATTATATGTATTATGCAAATATAACCAGCAGTCATTGCTGTTTGGACTGCTAATCATTCTTATTTATCTTGCATGTAAGATTATGCTTTAAAATTAGCTGTTTGTTTATTTAAGCGAATAATCAAAGCATAACAAAGTGCAACCCGACCTGTTTGGATCATTTATTTTGCTTCAGGCTTGCATGCATGCATGTAATGTACAGTTTATGCATTTAATGGTTATTGTAACCCAGAAATCCTAAGATTTTCAGTGTAAAATTAATGCTGATTAATAATACATTTAGGACAAAACATGGAATATTTTCTATAATGTTGTATGCACATTACACGATTGTCAACTGCAATATTATCACAGTATTACTGCAAAAAACATCTTTAGTTAGACATGTTGAAGCTTAGCAAGAGGGCATTTTGCTTCATTTGAAGACAAAATGTGCTCTGCTGACGGTTTGCAATATGGACCAAACGATGCAAAGGAAGCTTTTCTTTGTGTTGTGAAGCTTTTGACAGTTGAGTGACCGAGTTACTTTGAAAAGTTTCAGAGACCATTTTACAAGTTATGCGGTTGTCGCCCTGTTTTGATGTTGGTGCCCCCAGACATTTCTTCTGAATAAGCAGAATGAGTGTTTCGCCATAACTTTTGTTGATTTATTTTGGCTCACTTGGATTTTTTTTTGTTGGTTCAGTGTGAAGCCAAGGAATGAATGAATTCAATCTTAAAGGTTTAGTCCCTGATTCAGACCAAAACAAGCAAACTGTGGGTCTGAAAACATCCTAAAACTAACACACAAAGCACTGAACACACATTTAAAACGGATGAAGTATGAATTGCAAAGGTGGAGTACCATTTATTCTGCTGTGCATAATGTACAACCACAAGGGTGTACTGACAAACAGCTGACAGCTGATGGGGAGTTTGGGGACTCTGCAATCCAACAGTTCACTCAGAACGACAACACAGAATCAACAACACATGCCCACATTTAATGCCATTTAGTGCTGAGAACAGGGAACAGTTGTCAATGTAGATTTGATTTGCCTCTGTCAAACTGGAAGGCAAGTCTCCACTGTGTTTTACCAAGACATTAAACAACACAGAGGACACGCCCTGCTTTTCACAATCTATAATAGGCACACAAGTGAGGTGGAGCCCTGCATGTTTATGTTTATTGTATGTGTTAAAGATGGATGATATGGTTGTAGACATTACTGTGCAGACTACCACTGTGTGCAATTAAATGGATTCGCCATCCCTGCAGCTACATTGTGAATAGAAGTGAATTGTTAATCACACACCCACATTACCACCAGCAGAAACATTATCACTGTATGTGTGTGTTGAGGTTTCAGTTGTGGGATTGATGGTGTGAGTTTGTCAACCGCAACTATTTGAAACTAACATGAAAGCATAGTAGAGGGCATGTGGAGGAGGGTTTACAGTAACAAACTAAAAAAAAGATTATTATCTATTAGATGAGGCCTGACTAGTATCCAACTAGTATAATAAATATATAAGCAGTAGAGAAATGGCAAAATAAAAGCCACACTGAGTAGCAGAGAGATAGTAATCAGTAACTGAGATCAAGTCCAATAGGGCGAGGCAGAAATCAATGGTAAAAAAGTTATTATTGTACTTAAAATGACACAATCATTTAATCAATATTCACAGCACTGATGACAATGTATATACTGTAAATTCAAAAAATATCATATGTGCATCTAAACCTCGCTCTCATTTTCCCAGTAAAACTAAAACAAAAAATGAATTCAGCTAAATTCTGCCCTCACAAAAAGCAATATTAATAAAATATTTTATGGGACATTTGTTCAAATTTAACATCAACTTGCACCATTAACTTATTCTAATTTTTACATTACGGTTTTCTCTTGGGACAGTTGGATGAGGTGGCAGGTAGCACGAGGGCATAAAAGAGGAGGGATGAGCTGCCACAGTGCTGTGAAGTACACACCAAAGGCAAACTGGTGAAACATATCAAAGCAAAGAGAAACCCTGAGCCCAGCCACAAAGCTCACATGCAGCGCAGTGGGAAAACACGTTGAAAAAAGCAGTGAAAGGTGGAGGGGAGACGCTCTCTGCCCTCAAACTACAAACCTGTCTGCAGACCTGACAGGCCTGGAACGCCGCTGCTGTTGTTACCACGTATTAATATTCATCAGACAGTTCCAGAGGGAGCGCTGGGTTTCTCTCTGAAGAGATGACACCTTTGAATATCATTTACCTGCTGCCCTCTTTTGTTCCTTTCAAAAATCTGTAGTAGTTCACTGCCTGAGAAGTGTGGAGTGGATGACAGCTGAGGAGAAGTAGCTCATTTGACAGTAGACCTAATTATTTTTTATTGACACTAGAAGCAGATTTAATAGAATTTGCTCAGCGGCCACTTTATTCGGTGCATTTATACAATCCTATACAATGTCATCCACTAATTGTACAATAAATTATATATTTTTAATCTTTTCCAGATAAGATAGATCAAAATTTAAGCAAGATGTATAATTTGCCACTTGAAACAAGAAATAAAGCAAATATTTTTCATACTAAGGAAGACAACAACCTAATGGAGTCCGTATGTATGTGTGCTTCTAACTGCTTTAAGATTAATCTGTTGCATGGAAGTTTAGGTTAATCCACCTGCGTCAAAAGTGGATGTGCAAACCTGTCTGTTGATTGTGCTGTTACACTAGTTTTTGTATAATCAGTTGCAAGAAATGAGGCGGCTGTGGCAGTCAAAATCGTCACATTGTCCTCTCCCATCCAGTCCAGCCTTTGCCACTGTAAATCACACATATGCCCACACACACATGCTGACACATACTGTGATCTGTGAGCCCACGAGATCATCCATACACCCCTGGCACTGACCCACTTCTTTCACATACCCGAGGGGTGCTTTGTGTGCGCGCGCGTGAGTGAGTGGGATGGAAAGAGAGGGAGGGTGACTCGTTTCTGAGTATGATTCATCACAACCACACAGAGCTCATCCTCCATAAAAGACATCAGAGGGACCGGGGGAAGTAAAAGAAGAGAGGAGAGGTGAAAAGATAAAAGAATTAACAATGAAGAGACGAGGCAGATGGAGGTTTGTGGGGGTGAGAATGACAGGAGTGTAAGTAGGTACCGGAAATGCTGAGAGTTTGGGGGAAGGTGGGCCAATTTTAATGGAGACGGAGGAAGAAGAGGAGAATCTGAGATGTTTTGTGTTGTTTGTTTGTTTGAAGCTGTTTTCACAAAGTGCTTTGAACTAATAATACTAATGAAGCACTGAATCTGCTACAAAACCAGAAGGAACAAACACACATACAGACAGACAAAACCCATAACAAACAAGCTGCGTAAGTGGAACACAGACTGGAGATTCCAGAACTGGAACATCACACATTCACACATTTCACCCGCCAGGTTTTGAGTTTCAAGAAGAAGCCTTCATATTTTCCACAACACAACTAGAAACATCAAACTAGCTTTCACCTTCCACCAATAAACGATACAAATTAACCCTGCTTCAGCTCACAAAGATGGTACTGATAATTGACTAAGTTTTATAATGCCAACCTGGCCGTTTGTGACTTGGGTTTCAATTACTTTGTATGGTAATACTCTAAAGAAGGGGTTCCCAAACTTTTTCTGCAGGGCCCCCCCTTTGTAGATAAGAAAACCTTTACGCCCCCTCACACACACACACACACACACACACACACACACACACATCTTTAGCCCCCCCCCCCTCCCCCTGCAATGACCCCCACTTTGGGAACCATTGCAAGTAAAAGTGTCTTAAGTTTGTATCTCATTAGTTAATTTCAAACAAGGTCAGAGACATAATGGGAGTATGCTTGAGTATGATTAATGGATGGATGGATGGATAAATAGATCCAACAGCCAAGTTAGAAGTTTAGGTAAATACAAATATGTTCACCTTCGCCTCAGAAAGTATTTTCTAACGTCAACATATGACTATTTAACCTGAAACATTAGCTGAGAGAATGTACAGAGATATACATGCAGGGTGAAGAATAAATGCATCATCAGTACTTAAAGCTCATCCAGACCCATCATTTAATGAAGTCTTAGAATATCTGCTGTCTTTGCTTTGCACTACATGAAACACCATACAGAGCAGCCCTGTGTGTGTGCCTGGTTTTTCTGACATGCTTTTCTCAGAAAATATACTCTATGCACGTTTCAACAGGATGATAGACCAATGTGAAACCATGGAAACAAACCAGACAAAAACCTCCCCTGGCTGAATCACTCGGGCACAATTACACTGCAGCCTGAACCCTTTAAGTTCTGTTCAGCTTTTCTCCCTTTTCCACTCATGTATTCATTCCTACTGAGAATTATAGCAGCATATAACAGCATATCCATCCTTTATAGTCAGACTCAACCATATCTCACATAACTCTATCTCACCTACTGTCAAGTTACTACAAGGAAATGACCACATCATTTCTGTGACAGACTGATTGCTGTGGCAGTTAAATCTCTGATATCATTAAGGTCCAAGATACCTTTTTATTATTGAGTATTGTTTATACAAATATGAATGAAGTGATTTTATGTTCAGTGTTGTCAGGGATGGCAGATTCATGTACAGTCCCATGTGGCTTGGTGTATGAATTCTAAATGGACACAGAATTGCCTCATAGTTGCACATTTAGGCTCCCTTTGCACCTTAAAATATGTAAAACATGTATCGACATACATTATACGACGTTGTTTGTCAGGACTTTGCATTTATACGCTACAAATGTAGAGCACTCTTGGAATCGACAGTGTCTTCTCATAGCAACAACACAGCACACACTGAAGTGCAGTGAGAATTTAAGCTCTTCATAAAGCTTCCCTTTCATTAATTAGCACATGGGTGTTTCCGGTTATATTAAAAAAATCAAGATGTATGCAGGTATGTATGCTGCCTAAAATGGAAAATGGATGAGTCAGCTCTGCATTTGCATACCTTGCAGGAGAAAGAGAAAGGGAGCAAGGAGGGAGGTCTTCCTCAGTCGAGCACCTTATATTGTGGTCTTGGTCTTTCTCTCACTGTCTTTGTCTCCCACCATGCTCTTTCTCTCCCCCCTGTCTCTCTCTGTCTGCCTCTCCAATGTTTGATTCAAATGAAGTTAATTGAGTTCACTGTGCAATTTGATTGGAGTTCACCCGTCTTGTGTGTCTTAACCAGAGACGAGACAGGAGGCCTGCTGCAGCACTTTTTGATCCTGACAAACACAGCATTTACATGTGTGCAGAGACTATTTTCCTACTGCTAAAAGCTCAACTCCAAACTCGTCCCATGCAAACACAGCTGGTGCTGCCAGCACTCAGTCAATATAAAACTTTATAAAATTCTGCCCCACCATCACATTTTAAGTTTTTTTCACTTACACTTTAATTAACCAAAAAGTAATTTTCCACTGGAGGAGGGAACCTTCCCAGCTTAACATCATCATATTTAAGTCATGTTTAGTCCTTCAAATGCCTTAATAAGGTCTAATTTATTCCTCAGATTTTAAGTTTTGCCCCCCCAAAAAGATTTCACGGTGGACGATAAGAACACAGCGAATTTGAAGGAAAAGAAAAAGATGAGCAGAGTAGTGAGTGCTTCCTGTCTGTCTGGCAGCAGCTCGAACATGGATCAGCAAACTCAAAATGGTTTGGTGAATACAACATGGCATGGAAAAGGAGAATGACCACCCTAGTTTCATCATATATCTGAGTAATTTCTCCAGATTCACTACATTGTCCATCACTCAATAAAAGGTTGCAGGTGTACAGTGCATGATACATATCTGTTTGTTTTTCACAGCTGGAGAAGAAACAGGTGACGCCTCCATTCAAACCTCAAATCTCAGACGAGTACGGCCTCGAAAACTTTGACACCCAGTTTACAAATGAACCAGTGCAGCTCACTCCAGATGACGAGTAAGTATAACTTCTTAAACCCTCTTCAGTCACACCCAAATGTATGAGCTATACCACAAACTCATCATTCGAGTCCAATTTCTTTGTTGGTTTTTACTGTATTGGTGATCCATCACTGCAGATTTTCTTTTTTGTAAAAGTAGTTTTTTCTGAACTTTAGTCAGCTACTTCTCCGTAAATGCTCGCTAATTGTTGGAGTTCCTTCCAGCATTGGTGTTCTTTCTTTTTGAGTTTGTTCAGATCAAACACATTTTGGTCCGGGTCCAAATATTCTCAGGGTCCTTTCGCTTTCTTTTTTATTGCTTTTGTCAGGTTCAGTCAGTATGGTCTACCACTGGTGTGTGTGTGTATGTGTGTGTGTGTGTGTGTGTGTGTGTGTGTGTGTGTGTGCGCGCGCGTGTGCGTGTGTGTGTGAAGGTGTTGTGAGCATAATAAATCAACATGAAAAAACTCACTGTACATCCAGTGCCATCTAGGAGTGGGGAAAGTCTATTCAATGGTTATTATTCTAGTCTTCACACAATTCTAGATCAGTGCAAAATGTCGACATTCGCACAGCCATTGTAGTAATGGAACCTGGCTATGATGGGTCCTGGACGCTTTGGCTGGGCGGTTCTGTGCCCAGTCTAGCAGTGGCCTTTTTGTCCAGCTTGAATGCGTCCTTGACCCGGGTGGCAACAGTTCTGGTAGGGATGGCTGTCTTCTCAGGAGCCACCACTCTTCTGATGTTGTTGTGATGCAATCTGAATTCAAGGTCCTGACACTTATTTCCTAACTGAGTTTGGCCAACTCAGCATCTGAAGCAGCTTTATCGTTCGTGAGTTTACTCTGATTGTAGATCAGTCAGCTCTGATTATGAACAAATGATCCCCCAATGCCGCTCTGAGTCTTGGTTTCAACTGAAAGAGGTTAGTAATTCTAGCCTAAATTACTCTACATAGGCGTCGTACTCCCTTGGTTGCTCGACAGCGCCCCCTTTTCTGTTATTTTTGAGCATTTACTTTGGAGTGGCTGCATTTTATATAGATGTGAGTGTTTCTATTACAAAATGTTATTTCATCTTTTTGCTGGAGAACACCTACAGGATTCATACTGTTTTACATTTTGAAATAAATACAATGCATTTATTCAGTCACTATCCTTCAAGTTCAGTTAGGTTAAAAGAGTTTCCATGCTGCTGTTAACTATAAACACAAGTAAATCCAATCCATTGTATTATGAAGCACTGGAGTAAAGATTGGAGATTTGTTTGAATTGTTTGTTTGAATTTAATTGTGACCCTAAGAATCTGATTCAGATTGGATCATTCCTAAAGATACCCAGATCTAGTGCCATCTCATCATAAGACTTCTGCATCCAATAAAGAAGAATGCCCCCCTGCATGCAGCATTGATGCCTTTATCCACCACTGTGTTTTGAGTTATAATGCAAACATGTAGCCTTTGGGCTCTGTCAGGAGCTCTTGTTTTAGATTTTTACTTTGGAGAGAAGAGGGCAGAAAGATTTGGCACGACAACAGACGTAGTGTGGGCTCTACTGCTTGAGACAGTCGGCAGCTACAGCCCAGGAAAACAAGCTCAGCCTGTTGTCTTCTGTGCGGTCATAAAATGGATTCCATATGCCTTTGACATGCGGTGCCAATAGATATTGCCAGGCTTGTTGTTTGACAATATTTTAATTTATATGCACGCTTAATTTATGAGGCTACAACATTTTCTTTTGTGTTTTTTATTGGAGTGATTTGACCCAACCTAGTCTCAGTCACCAAAGGCAGAGAGTGACCTGCAAATTAAATAACCCAGGTCCCCAAACTTTGCATAATTGCACTCTCTTTTGCACTCCATTCATGAGTGATTATCACTGCAAAGTATTGTTAGTTTTGGCTGAGAAAGAGGCAATATTGTTGTGAGTTCCATTGTAATTTATTAAGTGTTATTCTTGTTTCTTATCTCATTATGACTCTTGACATCATACTGTCAAATACAATGGTAAAGAGGTCATCTTAAAAAGTGAGGGCTGCCATTGGAGCTGTCAGCTGACTGGCAAGATTCCAATTAACTCAATGCCCTGCCATTTCACAATGTAGTGATTGCTGTACATGTTCAAAGTCTCACGTTGCACAAACATGCACAAAAGTCTGCACTTCATACTTCTAAGTACCTGCTGCAAAAAATGGTGATAATTATAACCAACACTGAGTCTTATTAAATACCCATCATCCTCTGCACCCATGACAGATATATTTGGGTAGCTACACATGGCTTTCCCTCATTTTGAAGGTGCTAGACACCTCTGCTGATCTTCAAACCAGTAGAGCAGCGGGTGAGCCTCAGTGCTCATTAAAGGGCTGCACTGAGGCGGCTCTGGTGCTCATTGCTCAGTTGTGACAGGGTTTAACGATGGCAGGCCGTGACACACCTTTTGGAAAGCAATTGTGGTAGACGTATGTGCAATACAGAGAAGGGAACAGAGAGCTGAGTGGGAATGGGGTGGAGAGCACTCTGCCAGTTCAGTAGGGGAGATATGAACCTGGCATCAAACAACACAGCACATCAAAAGAAGACGCACACCTCCTCCCCGTGTCTCTCACTTTATCTGCAGATTCCTTTCTCTTCACTCTGTTACCAAGGAGAGGGTCTGACATCGCCCACTCCTGCTGTGAGGGTGTGATGCAAAAAAGGCTCTCCAGGCTTCCCTCTCTCCTACTCATGATGGGCTTGGCATATGAAGAAAGGAAAGGGAGCTGTGTAGGGGGAGAGAAGGGTAAACCCGCCATGTTCATGATTTACATTGCAGCATTAAAAGTCAGAATTGCTGGGGGCCCTCGCCAGCATGGTGAGGGGAGGGGAGGAGAGAGGCTTTCGTTTTTCTGTGCAAGCTCTTCAGTCTTGGAAAATCGCAGCAGGCACCCAGGGAGGCATACTGTAGCCTCGGTCCTTTGCAAGTCATGATGGCGGTTATCAACGAGCTGCATGTGTTGTCTATCAGTCAATCTGAGTAATAGTTCCCTTTTCTAATAAAAACATCAAGCTCAGAAACTAGACCATTTGCAGCTTTTTTGGTTGTTGGTTTCCATGGTTGCTTCCATGGATGATTAATCCTAGCCCATCCTAACTTAGAAAGCTCAAGTTTTGTGGGAGACCATGTCAGACAGCAACCAGAAGACGATGTGAAAAGTCTACAGTCAGAGACAGCCGAGGGGATGGGTGTGTGTTCATATGAGCCCTCTCTAACACACTTAGATTTACTTAAACATATAAATGTTACAATCAGTCACCACCACATGCATCGTGGCACTAAAGACTCATGTGTATTCAGTGACAGAGGAAAACTGTTTATGCTGTCCACATATACTTACAGTACTAGGATTTTACCTTAATTGCAACACAGACGAAAATGTGACTATTGTGTGCATGTAAACATAGTGATTAGGGTAGATTACACTAGTTTGATTCTTCTTATTCCATTTCAACTGCATGTGGCCAGTTGCAAACACACACCAGATAATATCCAGTTTCATGATTGGTGCTCTTTAAGTTCCATTAAGCATAACTCAGCACTACATTATTGAATATGATTATAGTACTGGTCAAAAGGGGGCGCTCTAAATTTTTTCTAATCTCCAAACTGGAAAGAAGACGGAATGTGTATACAATCTCAAACAAGATGTGTCCATGTGAAATTAATTGTAATTATGTGGATTTAAAAATGTTACTCTTCATGCAGGGTTCCAAATGAGTCATTAGTGTCACAACATTACGGCTCAGTGCACCAAATCCAGCACACAGCAGACACGTGGTAATTAACTTCATGCTTCAGACTTGGCTTGCCCTTGTGCATTTATAAGTAATGAATGTCTTCATATGCTTCCTGATTCTTTCAAGGCTTCACACTCTGGGTTTGAATATTTATCGATCTCTGTGCTTCAGTGTTTTTTTTACCGAACACAGCAGGCAGCGTACGGGAAATCCTAATTTATTGACAGGCGTAATAATCAATTGTTGGTTAAGTCTTTTTATGAGACTTGTTGACTATAAGACTGTACTATATTATCAGCTTTTCCCTTTAAAATCATAAAGGCATTATTATACCTGATCTTAACTTGGTTGTAAATTGTCTTTTGTGGTTTACCCACATTGTCTACTTCTACTTCACTTAATGGCTGCACTTTTAGCATCCAGCTGGGTTTGATTCGAGATGCAGGACAGTAATGATAGCTGTTGCAATAGTAGCATCATGACAGCTAGATTTGTTGGGATTCTGGTTGGGGAAGGGTCCCTCCTCTTGTGATTCCCATCCGCACCGTGGCTCTTAGATTGTACACATCACATACCATTGATGTTTCATGGTGTTAAAATGATGCCTTAGCGTGTTTTTCACACCTACATTTAGTGGTCCAGGTCACTACAGGGTCCTGTAACTGGATCAATAAAGGGTCCAGGTACAGCTTTGATTTTCCAAAGCAAATCAGATTCCGTGACGTAAAATGTGGTATCATCACACATCACTTATCAAGCTTTCTGTCATGATCCTGTGTTTGTGAGCTGTGTTCATTTCCTGTTTTATTTATCGTCTTGTGTTTCCTCTTGCTTTACTTCCTGCCCTTGTGTTTGCTGTCTTGTTACCCGATTGTTTACACCTGTGTGATTGTCTTCACCTGTTCCCCATTCACCTGTTAACCTTTACCTGTTCCCTTGTGTGTATTTAGTCTGCGTCTTTCCCCTCACCTCTTGTCGGTTCATCCTGGTTGTTTCCTGCTCTTGTCCCTGCTCTTGCTCCTGTCTGTGAAATGTCCCTGATTTTCTTTTAATCTGCGCTCTTTGGTTCCTGTCCGGCTTTGTCTTTGGTGTCCCATGTACCTCTGTGTTGTGTTACTTTGTGGAAGTTTGCTTTTGTCCTTGTGTGCAAGTCTTGTTTTTGCTCTGCTGTTCTGTGAGTTGGCTTTAGTTTCCCCTGTACTACCCTGAGCCTACTTTTGCGTTCCTTTCAGTAGCCTTCTGCTTGTATTTTAGTTCTCTCACCTTTTTGTCCCATTTGCATGCATGCTGGTGTTTGAGTTTTCCTCTTGTGTCAACGTCTATTAAACTTTCAGTTATCCTTGTGTGGTCCTCCACCCTTTTTGTATCCCCTGCTCATTGTGAACCTATGGGCTCCATTCTCCTGTTCAGACAGCTGAAGGCAGCATATATTTTATATATATTTACGTTGATATATTTTAGTTAATTTAATAAAATATCCCTTTGAAACTTAATCAGCAAATGAGGCATTGGAACAGTTTGTTTCCTTGCTTCAGACCAAAGGTGTAGCACAGTAACAGTGGCAGATGTCAGAATGAATTTTCAAAAACATTTCAGCTGCTCTCTTAAATTTATTTTACTACAGTTCTGTCTCCTCGTGTCCTTTCCCCTCTCTTCAATCTGCATCAGGTTATGTTTGCAAGTCATCCATGCCTGGAAAATGGTGAATGGTTTGTTTTGGGAAACTTTCAAACCACCTCCTCTGTCTTCTGTGGGTCTCTTTTTGTGGTCTCTTTCTCCTTCTAAGTTCTCCAACAGGACAATGAAAAGAAAACATTTTGAAAAAGACCATTCTCTAAATGTGACTTACATTGGTGGTTGACCTACTGCTACAGTCGGTGTGCCTCAAATGAGATCAGGCTGAGGAGAAATATCTGCCTCATCAGTATTCCTGTCCACAAAATGAAAGCACGGCACAGAACCATTTCATTCATTTGTCTTCATGCGCCACATGGGTGGGATTTCAAACCTGATTGACACTGTTGTGGCACGTAAAAAGTGAGAGCCCCACCCACCAGGTACACCAAGGGAAGTCCACTGAACTCACCCATTGTTTTAACTTCAAAGCTCCTGCCGAGTGTCTATAGAGAGAGTGGCTTTCACTGTGCCAAGAGGCCTCCTTTTTAGCCTTCACTCTCGCTCTCTCTTGCTCACTCACACACACGCACATGTACACACAGAGGGAGATGGAGAGATGAGTAAACAGCCTGTTGCTGCAGGAGAGGCCAGCAGTGTTGCTAAGGAAGTGCAGTTATTTTCACTATGCCACTCAGAGCCCACTGCTCATGAGGTTTCATTCCATTTACGCCTTTGTTAATGGAAACCTTGTCTCAGGAAACAAAAAGCAGAGGTCCTCCAGTGCGCTTTCTTTCATGGACCAAGCTAAAGGATGCACATTTTACAAACCTTTAACGATCAATTGGAGAGAAACAAAGTGGGAAATGAGAGAGTAAAACCCGGAGGTCCCGCCCTTAGTCCAACGACGGTAACTAATATGCTGCGGGAAAGGCTTGGTTAAAACTCCAATCGGCACTGTGAAATTATTATTATTGTATTGTATATTCTCGTTTATCTGACTCCATAGGATAAAAGTATTTATTGCTGGTGATAATTTGGTCTCTAATTGGTTGCTTTTGAGAATAGATCGCCAAATCTCAATTTAGAAGAAGATGTTTTAAGCTTTTAATCGTTATTTTAGTGTGGGCTTTGGAATTAAGTTGGCATTGAATATATGTTCTTACTTACACTAAGCCTAGATTATTCGTTGAAACAGGGCATACTCATATCGCTTAAGAATTACCACTGGCCAGATTACAAGCAATCCTACGACACGTAAGGGAGCAGTTTAGATAATGCAAAACTGATTGACGTAACATTCCTATTAACTCAGTGACAAGATTGTGTATATTTTACCTGTGTGTTTAATTGGCAATCTACTTAACAACAACAAGCGTGTTTGATAAGTGAAACCCACAAATATTCTCTTCATTCTAATTCTTTCCCCATGTCAGTCCCGCTCAGTTATGATTATCTAGATGCTCAGGTCCGTATTGATTCAGAGATTGCTGTGCGCCACTCTAATTGTAATTCAAATGAACCAAAGGACTAATCCCTTCACAAAGTAAACGCGGAAATATAAGGTAGGGGGTGCCAGGCCGGAGCAGAGTCCTCTAATTACCAAACAATCCCTTTGGTTGCGGCTAATTCAGTGTCATTGGCTACTTTATTGTTAGCATGTTGTATTTTCATAGATTTGATTGAGGCCAAATTGTCCTTTACAGCTTACTGTACTTTTGAGATACGAAAATAACTTTTTCACACATGCTGGAGGTGTTTGTGTGTCAGAGGAAATGACAATCTTTTTGAAAATGTTTTGATTTAACTACTCAGTATGTGATGAAAATGTCTCCATTCTTTCTCTGTCCTCAGAGACGTCATCAAGAGAATAGACCAGTCAGAGTTTGAAGGATTTGAATACATCAACCCCCTGCTGCTACCCACGGAAGAGTCCGTATGAGAGATAGACCAGCTTCCTCCTTTGCCCACCAACTATCTGTCCAAGCTGCCATCTCAGCCAAAAACCACTGAGCTTGTAAACTCTGAAAACTAACAAGGAGGAAAGGACAACAAGGAGGATGGACTTTTTCTGACCCATCATGACAAAGCAAAAGAGGATGAGCTCCCATTCTGGAGGACATAGTAGATTGTTCATTTGGGTACTAAACTCTTCTTTCATGGTATCTACTTGAAAACTAAAGACACTGGACTACAGCAACACCCCCACCCCTTTACACTATCCCCCTGGCTTCATCCCACCCCTTCAGAATGCCCATCCTTGTGTCAAAGCACGACTGGCTTTCTGATCTGGACAGAGAGCTGTTTCCTTCTGTGCCTGCCATGATGAACAGATTTCAACCCTTCTCACATCCCTCAATGAAGATGATGGTTCTGCTGAAGAACTGATAATTGTATGTGCACTTTTTTTAATTTCTTTTTTTTTTCTATCATATAGGGGGCACTGCCTCAAGCAAAACCAGAATGTACAATGACAAAGAAACAAATAAGTTATTATTGTGTATTATAATGTAGGTAGTGAATCCAAAATTGACAATGCCTTTTTATTGATGCAAGTGGCACATTTTCATTCATAACCACAAACCGCTTTTGTTATTTTTAAGCTGTTGGTTTTAAAGAAAATTAGGGGGAAGAAACACTTACTTTTAATTTAAGTGCCTCAAAGATCAAATTAATCACCATGTCTCAGATTGCACTTATGCTCATGTTGATTATCTTTCAGCAGGTAAAGAACTGAAACCATGCCCACACTCTGCCATTGTTGATGTAAACTGTTGGAATCTGAGGGCAATGATTATTTCAGGAGCACAGTAATATGCCTCAGTCCTGACACATGCCATTGAAGTTTGCATTGTTAATTTATGATTTTAAATAATGCATTTAATATATTGCAAAAACAGTATTCGATGATGTAATGACTACTTTACATTAACCAATTACCAGAACTGTTGGGTTAAGTGACAAAGATTAACATTATACAGACCCCAGACCCCAGTATACAAAAGGCAAAAAGAACATCTCACTGAACGTGTCCTAGAACACAGCGCACAGAATAATCCTTAAGAACTGTTTTTTTTTCTCCATGTGTACCTCCCACTGGCTTTAACGGGTCAAAAGAATACTGCAAAATGTCTTTGTGCGCTGAAGGTTATTCTGCCTAGGAAGAACACTGAGACCTTTAAGGCTCCAGCACAAAAGACACACTCAATTAATCTACTATAATAAACGGCTTGATTCCAAAAATTGAATGAAATTCATTATTGGCCAATATGACCTCACTCCAGCCTCATTGGTCAAGGTAATGCATCGTAAACAAAGAAGAAGACAAGGTAAAAGCACTTTAGATTATGGCCAGAAAAGGCAAGAAGCTAAGTTTATTTGGGAAAAAAAAGCATTTCAACCCTGTATAATCAAGTTTGAATTTCAAAACAGCAGAAATTAAAAGCGGGAGCGTTTAAGATGACAAATAGTACAAAATAGTATTATGAAAATGTGCATTTTTTCAACCATTCCATTCCAAACATTCTGTTTATCCAAATGGATGATTGTAAGTCCATAAGAAACTGGCAGACATTCATGAATTGCATTTTTTTTTGCAATATTAACTTCTCTTCATTAAACAGTACATTTACAAATGTTAATAAATCAAAACATAAACATAACAATCAATTATTACAATAACTGATAGTAACAACTCTAAACAAGTTATAACATTTGGACCAATCAGAGCCAGGGGAAGAATAAGTAGAAGAGAGTTCTAAAGGGCTATACTGTCTTCTAGGAACGTTCAACAGCAGCCTGTTCTTTGATCTTTTGTCATATTGTGACTTTGAAAATGTGCCCTCTCCTAAATGTCCTACGGTTCAGTCATGTGCAGGGGTTAATGTTATAGTATACCTGCTGTCACCATAATGGCAGTGTCGCACAGATGCAATGTAAAGATACTGAACACTGCATTAACTTCACTCTCCAGTGTGTACAGGCTTGCTGTCTGAAGTAGAACTCTTCCACACCAGCAGTCACTGTGTCACCAGCTGCTGTGGCTCACAAGCATCACGAGTGATGGTCCTGCTTGGGTTCCCTTTCCCAGCTCATTGATGGTGTTTCAGCTCCATGCTAAGGCCGTCTTTACACAGAGTAACTTAAGGCACTTTCAAATAAACATGACTTTAGACCTAAAATCATTTTTTTTTGTTTTTTTGGAGATGGACTTCACTAATTGTGACTAGGATCCATATACAAATTGCATTTTAATGCAACAAGTGAATGGGACCAAAGTGTACTGAACTGACACAGCAAATAACTGTTAGTTGTATTGGAGCTCTGATGTTCCCTCCAGTGAAAGTAGGGAATTGGTGGAATTTGTTTTTCATTTCAGGTGTTGAGGAAGAGTTTAATGACTGGATTAAACCTGTAACTAACTGTAAAGATTGCACTGTGTAAACACTGAGATGTGTTTGTCAGCTCTGTAAAATCAGTTTGCTGTTAGTGGGGGGATTTCTGGTTTATGAAATCAATCAGCCATCTTTGCAGCATTGTTATCACGGCTACTGATGTAATGTGTGTGTAAATGATTATTATGAAGCCGGAAGCATTCAGACATTTGTATATGGTGATGGTCTTCATATTACTGCCAACTCTATCCACAGCAGGCATTTGTGAATGGGCTATGATTAAATGTGCACAACACATCTGTGACTAATATGACTCAACCAAGTCACTGATAAAACTCCAACATCCAACAGAGTCAACTATTCTGAAACAAGCTTTTTGCAGATCTGCATGCTTCCTGGGAACAAATCAGCCTCTGGAAAGGAATCATTTGATGAAATCTGACTCGTGCTAATTTGATAACAGTAAGTTTTAATTAGCTTGCCTTATGTCAAAGGGTCTCAATTAGCTGGAGGGCCAATAAAATTAATGAAGAAATGAGGATGGGGGCGAAGAAGATAAAGATAATGTGTGTACGCAGTCACTGATCAGTCCGTGAGAAACAAACATTTAACACATTTCTACAGAAAGTTAAAAATCATTTCAAAATAAGTGGAAATTTCCTGGCCCACAGCTCTTATTTGCTGTATTATTTTGACTTTTTTTTTTTTCAAATCTTTTTGTGCACCTGGTATGATGTTCTATGTTATTTTCATGAGTAACCAATGGATGAACTGAGAGTCCTTGAAATCACATAACACAGTAAAAGAAAATTTAATTTAAATGAATAGTCCATGATTCAGTTTGTTTGGATATGCTTAATTTTGCTTTAATGCATCTTTGTAAATATCTGTAATTATTAAAAATGATACTGGTTTTCCGTGAACAGTCTCCTTTTTGCAGGCAACAGCAGAAAAACTGTGGAAAAAGCAAGTTGCTAATCATGTAGCACTATTTCTGTGTTTTTACCGGATACGAGGAACGCACATCTGAAACGTTGACTTGAAAATTAATTAAAGAAATTTGCATAGTATTCTTCAATGAATGTCAGTCTTGAGAGCCACACTGCATACATTAAGGCCTGTGTGGTTATTTATTTCTGAGAACAGATAAGGAGAAGGAACGTTGCATATGTATGCATAAGGTTTTTTCTGCATAGTGCAATACAGATGTTTGCACAAGAGGCTGATCTCACGCAGCTTCAGTTTGACCTCTCCCCCCACAGGGAACGATGCAAGATGGATTTTCATTTCGATATCTTCTTAACCAGCTGGGATAAAGTGCATCCGGGGGAACGAGTAGAGCCACATTTGGGAACCTTGTATCCTTTTCGAAATGATTTAACATGACTGCATGGTCCTTTGACAGCCTTGACAAGCTCTTGTAACCACGATACCCTGATGTAACTAATGCAATTTCTCCCCCAGTCTGCCCCAGGAATATTCTCCACAAACAAACATGACATCATCAACTACTCCCTTTCTGGAACACGAGGCTCAAAATTTCATAGTAATCACAAATCCAACTTAGAGTGCAAAGTTTGTGTGAATGGCAGTGAGAGGATGAAATACACCATGTTGTGTATGTATGTGTGTGTGTGTGAGCTGATGATGTGATGGAGGAGGTTGCAGGGCGTCTGTGCTGCTGCCACCAGCTGGAGAGCAGCCAGCATCCTGTGGGCTCACCACGTCATGTCCGCATTCATCTCCGACAGACACTGGGCCAGGTGGCCATCACGGTCCATCTGTGTGAACCTGGAGGGACAGAAACAAGATCAACTGTTAGTCCTGATAAACACACAAACAACAAACTCAAAATATTTATAATATATAGAATATTCATGTGTCCCTAATATTATGCTGTAATAATTCTTAAAAATAATAAGTCCTTACTTTCATCTCAAAGTTATCACTTTTACAATGTACAATGTAACTACAGGAGACGTGTAAACATGTGTCGTCTTCTTACCCAACAGGAAACACTATCAGACACATAGGGCAGGTCTGAAGCTCTTCTCTTCGTTTTCCACAATTATCTGCTTCTCTTCTGTCCACAGTCTTTTTACCCTCCCACTGCAGAGGAACCCAGCTATCAGAAACATTCCTGTGGGTTGTGAGAGACTGTCTTTTGAGCTTCTCCTCTTGCTCTTGTCCTTTTTCCTCTTTTTTCCTCAAACTGGGAGGACCTCGTACTGCCCAGCTGTGTAGGGATGCCTGCTTCTCTGAGGTGTTGTGTGGAAGCCTCTTGGTGAGTGATTGAGAGGACGTACTCTTGCTTTTATGACTCAGCCCACCATATCTGGACAGCACTTGTTGGTTGGAGTTAGGGCTGTTCGGAAGTGGTTTGGTCCGTACAGGGAGTTCTTGATGCGTTGAGCTGAGACTGAGATCTGGGCTTGGTGAAGGTCTTGGAAAACGTGTGGAAGATTCAGGGAGGGGAGTGACCTCTTTAATGAGGTCACACCAATGCTGTTCATCAATTGTTTGTGAGGTGGGTTTCTAAAATGACAGGAAAACCAAAAACAGGAATCATAAAACAGGTCTGAGCATTTCTGAGACTTTACATCAAGCAACCTCTGATCAACATCCGAGTTTAAGAAAGAAACAAAGACGGAAATATTGTCTTCCCGCTGAAGATTAAATCATTATTGCTAACAGACATTAAGAAGCAAAGAAGACCCAAATATGTATGGATCCTCTGATGGATAAGACATTAAGAGGAGAAATCAGAGTTCCACTTATTTCTTACATTTCCGTGACACCACGTGGGTGAAGGAGATGTTTGGTCACTGAGGAGAGGAGGAAGGACATGTGTGGAGAAGACATTGGTATTCTTTTGGGATGGACGCATTTTACTGATCGAGTGTGGATTTCCGTAAGGGTCAGCAGGTATATTTGCTTTTTATCCATGCCGCAGGTTTTTAAACCGTGGGTACAGACTTGTAACAGTAACGTTGTCTGGCACAGCCCGGACACAAGATAGTGGCAGCACCTGTGTCAAGCCAACTCTGCTCTTTCTGGAGTCTGTGGAGTCAGAATACTGCTGCCGCTTCAGGAACCACAGCCAATATCGATGCTTCCATGTTAATGTCTTCACATCTTTGTACACAATTCCTGTTTTTTTGCCATTTGTTTTTATTGAAGCAAACTTTGACATGACATTGCGCATTCAGTTCTAGGATATTTTGGGTTGTATTATCATTACTATTGTTGTTGTTCCTGGTTTAAAATATTTTAGAATAGCAGTAACATAACAGTGTCCATGACGTCCTCAAGATCTTGCGTCTTTGCATTATAGGATATTATCACAAGATAATTATCTTGTGGTCCATGCATTTAATAACTCGTGGCCACATTATATTGCTATTAACTCGGGATGTCACCTCTCTCCTTCACAGGAGAGTGCTTACGAGTGGACTATGAATACTGTAATACAAAATTACAGCACTGTGCGCTCTTACAATTTATGAAATGCATAAACTTGTATAACTGAATGTTCTCACACAGATATGCAATTTAATGAAGCACTAACCTTGGAAATCCTAAATTTCTCACACAAATGTCTCCTGTTAGATAGATACTAGATACTGCTGATACTCCCCAATCTCACCCACAGCTGGTGAACACCCCGCCTACCTCACCATCACCTCTGTGACTCTTGCATAGAAGTGTTACTGCCTGCCTGTATCTTTTGTCTGTCCCTCCCAGCTACTCATGTTGTTCAGACCCTCTTAAGAGAACGCTCATTGCTTCTCAGAAATGAACCACACGAAAGACAAAGATCGACTTCAACTCTTTATTCACCATTTGACAAATAATTTCCATGATAAACGTCTCTAATCCCAGAATCATGCACTTTTAGGCTACTTTTAGTCTACCTCTGATTCAGTTTCTCAGAAAATTTGAATGTCGGGAAAAAGTTCAATATTGTAGGGTATATGAATGTGAGGTTGTGTGACTGCTGCGGTGGGGGTGTGGATCTGGTGTTTGGGTGGGATTTCTTCCCTTTGTGTTTTCTCTTTTGTCCCTCCCTGTGTCTTCCCCCTTTTTCTTGTGCTCCTTTTCCCACACCACAGCCTATGATGAGTTCAAAAGCTTCCTGCATTGTTTCTGTAAAAACTGTAACAACGAGATCGAACGATCAGCACTGATGTCTTCTAGATCTCTGCACCACACTATTGTGTCATTTCTACATGACATTTGATGGCTGTGGCGATCTGCTGTCGCCCTGTTTGTGACAAACATTACATAGTCATTACATTGTCTTCAGGGTTTCAGTCCTTTTCTCTCTTTTTAACTCAGCCTCTCTCCCCTGCTGTATGTTATCAGAAAAATAAATAATAATAATAATTATAATAATAATACATAATAATATATACACAGACAGACCCAACTTACAGAAATGGGACAATGTTGCCTTACTAGTTTCACTTTGGCACAGAGCACAACTTGTCAGCTCCAACAACGCTACTATGAGCGACCCAACTTTACAGGGCATTAGCCCGAGTCAGTCTCCTTGTACATTTTGTCCATATGTGTATCACATTCCCTCCGTCCCAATCAAAATTTCTTTCTTTTCTTTCCCTCTCTCTCATTTTTCCCCTTTTCTCTGTAAAAAAAAAAACAATCTCCAAAATGCACACGGTTATGCAAATCGACCTATTTACGTAATCGAGTAGTCGATTTACGTCGACGCGTCACCCCACCCCTAATGTAAACATAAGTTTTATCAGTCAATCATTCACACTCATTAATTATGTTGCATTCATTTTGAATTTATTACATTTCAGTCAGGTTTACTGTATTTCTGACACTGAACTCAACCTAACAGACGAAAATAGATGAATTTTGTTAAACTGGGAAAATACAATCTATCCTGCGTGGAATTTGTAGCAGGATGTTTGTCCCTCTGTCCATCTACCATACCTTCAAGGATTCAGGTAAACTATTGACTTTTTAGATTCCATCGGTGTACATTGACTGAACAACTTATTTAAGACCAAAGACAGAGGATTTACATTTTCAAATTTGTGCTTGGCCTTTTATATTTGTTTTGCATCTTCTCAAATTGTTCGTTTATTGCTTCCATTGGGCCAAACATGTTCATGCTCATCTTTTTATCTACAGCATGAGGCATATGGAAACATATCCATGTACAGTGTGAACATTTTAACTTTGACCAAACCCTAACCCCTTATTTAGCCTTCCACATGTGGTGTGAAGTTTGAAATCTATAACCGAAAGACAGAACGTAAGCTTTCTAATGTAAGTGTCATCATATTTAACACAGGATTGAAAAGGGACAAGCATGTGCATTAGTAACCTACTGCAGAAGACGGATGCGGAAGATCAGGAACCAAGCTCCAGTGTTGGCTCTGCAGGTACGGCAGAGCAGACCTCAGTGTCAGAGCCCACAGACAGTCAAAAGCAGGTAGGTCCTCTCTGCTCCACCATGACACTGCAGAAACCCCTGACCTGCAAATGAACGTATTCAATGAATAGGTCAATCAAACATTATTTCTATAGCAGTTACACAAATACAGCTGAAAGTGATTGCCATCGTTGTTTAACAAAACAGAGTAGAAAGACAATATAATCATTAATAATAATACAAGTAGGAAAGTAAGTCTCCCTCAGGTCTCCCTCAGAGACCTGTATTCATGTTAAAGTATCAATATCGATATGTTATCTCATGTATAGGTACCATTCCGCTGGGCCAAACCTCTATGTACTGCGTCAGGTAACTTTTAATACCAAAAATAACGTTTACTATTACTAAATTCTCACTTTTGAATGTGACGTTATGCTGTGACACATATCGAATCACTTAAACAAGACATAGACAAAGCAATAGCGTTTGTACCCACCCGTCACTGTGGCACCGTGTTGTCAGACTCTTTTGTGGTGTTTCCGTGTTAAGCTCTTCCATTGAACGTTTCTTTTTCTTCAGTTTGTATTTCGCGTTGGTTTCTGCCATATTTCCTTTTTAATTTCGCGGCATTTTGTCAACGGGAACTTCCTGGTTCTTGGAGCGTGACGTCATTTGCTACAGCCAATTAGATACCGTCATGAAAAAAATTCTGCTCTGATCGAACGTTTCACTCAGACGATCATCGCCACACGTCACGAACATCTATTACAGAAAAGAATGTATGCGTGTGTAAACATCTGTCGCTCTTCCCGCTTTATTCCTCAATACATTATATAATTATATAGTATAATTATAAAGATGACTGTGAGCGGGATATTGATGTCTGCCGTGATTCTTCTGCAGACACTGTCACTTGTTTATTAGAACAAAGATAAGATATTTGTGCTTTTGTCACTTTATTTTATCAAGGAAATGTGTATACTGTGTGGCCCTTTCTATACATTTTCAAGTAAGAATAAGTGTATAATCAAACGTGTAATTGTGTTCCTTGATAAAAACGTGTTCGTTGTTTTGCAGTGTTTAGATACAGTAGGATCTGATTTGGACATTTGGAACGCCTGTGGTTTCTGTTCTGTCGACTCCTGCAATTATTTTAATTGTAGATGTTGTGAATTGCGGTGTCTTCATCTCATTTGCCCCCTCTCAAATTATTTAGCACTCTACCCATTTCATAATCTTTGCACATTTAACAGATGGACATAGTGGTTGATTCTCTATATGGCTGCATGACATATTATTTTATTTAGTGTTTATCTTATATCTTTTGCTACATACTTTGTTATCCCTACCAAGACAACAAAAACTATGTCCAGGTTACTTTGGAATTAATTTATGAACCAATATGAGGACTGATTAATAGGGTCTGAGCTTAAGGTAATATGTAATACTTGCACAAATAATGTAATATACAATATACTGCAGGTGACTCCTGTGGTTTTGTTGTTGCTTATTACACAGCTGTATTTGTTTGACCTCAGTGATTAGATCTTAATAAGGCTCTGTACAACATAATAATCATAAGGGAGAGAGACAGATGGAAGAGAGAGGAAAGAGAGGGGAGGGAAAGAGTTTTTTTTTTTTTTTTTAAATCATCTTTGGTAATACTTATATGATTTGATCTGTTTTGATGGCGACGTGGAAAAGTAGGTACTTTCCAGAGGGGGATACCGGTCTGATTGATTTTAAATACTGTAAGGAGTAGAGGCTCAGTAAATGTATGAACTTGTATGTGTATGTAGAACCAGGATCCATCATGCCTGGTGTATTCATGGTGTCGGGTAATCTTATGTTCTAACTTTAAACGAGTAAATATGCAGATAGCATATGAAACTCTTTTCTTTGCCTGAATCCACAGTTCTTTTTAAGGTTACATCATCCAGGAATGCTAACTGTAATGATCATAGTTTCTTCCCTCTGCTAGGACACACATAAAGTGGAAAGTTGAAGTCATAATAATGGTGAGACTTTATAAGCCTTTCCAGCTTTTGGCCAGAGGAGAGGGACCAACAGAGTGGCTACAATTATGCAATGGAAAAAAGACAAGGGAAAGCTGGAGTGAATGAAAGGAAAAGAAAAGAAAGGAAAAAGCCTAGCATTATTTTAATAATGAAAAACAGCACTCTGGGAAAACCTGCCACTTTCAAACAGAATGACGCCAATTTTTTTGGAAACCATATTTTTTTGCCTCATATGATGACTATTCCAGAAGGACTCCAGCGAAATTGCTGACATTGGTCAATCTGTTTTCTTCTACCTCGACCACAGAGCAGGAGAAATACAAAAGCAGCAGAGTGGGCCAGGCCTGTGGTACATAGTGCTACTCTGGGAAAAAGCAACCCGGCGCCTGGAAAGAAACCTTATGTAATTGATCCCACGTGATGCTGTGTTGTGCTCTGCTGCCATGGGGATGGTGATGCTGATGAGGACAATAAAAGTGAGGCAATGGCAGCTTTAACAATTTAGGTAAAACAAAGCACAAAGTCCTTAGGAGATTGTCCCGTTTATCTCACACAATTCTAATGTTGTCTTCTTCTGATACATGATTCCTTAACCAATCTAACACCTTCTAACACACATCCTGATTAGACAGTGCACCATCTTGCTACTCGTAACTGACAAACAGCAAAATCAACAACAATAACAAAAGACTCACTTGGTCATAAGACTTGTCATTTTCATTCAGGTGGTGCGTCCCCTTGCTATGCCCCACCCTTACACTAAGGTTTTGAGTAATCCTGCTAACAAGCAAACTAATCAACTCGCCAACCTATGGACATAGCATCTATAGAACCTCTTCATCACCACAAGGTATGTGTGTGCTGACACTGACATCTTTAACTGGTTACAAGGCAGCAAGACTCCAATGCAGAGATGTCAAATGACTGGAAACCTAACACCAAACAGTTCCTTTATGGCAGGCAGGCCAGGATGGGGGTGTGTGAATGTCGGGTTGTGTGTCTGTTGGGGTGGGTCGGGTCTTTGTGTGGGATTTCTTCCCATATTTTATTTCTCCTCTCCCTTCTCGTGTCTCCTTTTTATTTTCTTCCTTTTCTCCCACCACAGCCTATGATGTGATCTGTAACTGCACTGCTGTATGATGTCATCCTGAGAAAACTGTACCAACGAGATAATTGAACCATCAACACATGATGTCATCCAGAACTCTGCGTCCACACTACTGTGTCGTTTCTACACAAGCTTCAGCGGCCGTGGCTTTCTGCTGTTGCCCTGTTTGTCACCCTACTGTCTTGGTTAACTTGAACTTCAGTTCTCCTTTCTCTTTCAAGCTACCTTGGCCAGGCTTCACCACACCCTGAAATAAATGGATTAAATATATTTAAGACAAATACTTACATATGAAATGATGCACAGCGTAACGCTACCTGCTCTGCCCTCACACTGAATTAAGTCCGGTTTTTAGACCTAAGATGAATTCTCATTTATCAGCTTTATCAGACATATAATTAGAGTTACTTGTGTAGGTAGTTGATTATTATAATCTTAACCCTAACCTAAGCCTTGGGCTCAGCAGTTAAAAATTATCCAGCTCTAGCAGCTCAGCAATAAAAATGATCTCAACCAGGATAAGCCAAATAACCTTCCTCCTGGTATTGTTTTTTGAGTTTGTTGAGACTGCAACAGGGTAAGGAGAAAAAAGACTTACAGCTATGAACCTTATGGAACTGGCCAGACCTCCACGTTCAGCATGAGCAGCTAATCATTTGTATTCTATATACATTTGCATTCTGTATACATCAAACTGCACAGGTCTCAGAAGAAGTCGGGTCACAGAGGCACAGTGGAAATAGTAGCAGATATTGTCATTAGATACAAGAGAAGAGAGCTGAAAGCTGAAGCATGTTAAGAGGCAACAAATAAATATAATAGTAAATGATGAGGGCAATAAAGCTGATGGGAAAAAGCGAGAAGGAGGGGGTGAGTGCTGAATGCTGGCAGCATGATGAATCATTGAAACAAGAGTGAAAGAAGGAGAGAGATTTGGCTGGCTCTCACTCCTAACCGTCTAACAGCCATGGCCTTGATAGGATGAAAAGCCTGAAGGAAACACATAGTTTTGCATCATATACATCACTCATATCCATTACTTTGTGGAAATGGTTATGTGTGTGTGTGCAAGTGCACACAAAGATATTGCACACAGGTATATAGTGTGCCAATGTTTTCTAATCTAGTCGGTGGGTGCCAGTGCTGGAAGGCAGTGTGGCCTCACGCCAGAGTGATAAGCCGAGTGGAGGCTCTTGTCTCTTTGAGGAGAGGTCACTGATGTGCCAGCCGAATGGGACTGAAACAGCTCTATGGAACCATCGTCATGTTTCTGACTTGGGTGGGAACCTGCTCGGTCCACTGTAATCGCCTTTTATCAAATACACATCACATCTTGTTCAAGTCAAGTCAAGTCAATTTTATTTGTGTAGCCTAATATCACACACAATGTCTCGAAGGGCTTCACAGACCCACAACATCAGGAAAATTCCCAAAGCTCTCCAGTAAGACTGGGGAGGAAAAATGCAGTTGACTAATGCAGTTGATTGATTTTTGTAAAGTAAGATTTAATATTCATTATAATTAATAGATTTTTGTTACTATTATGGTCCATGTTTAAGGAGATTATTAGGGCTGGCTCCTACTGATAGAGTATTTGGATACTTATTTGCTTCTGTTTTTGTTGTTGTGGACAAAGTATCTTGCTCAGCACTGTATACAACTCAAATCAAGTCACAGCAGAACAGATGTGTGGCTTAAACCAGCAAACCAGTAATGTTACATAATCGGCATGAAAACTGTTGAATTGTATGGTTAAAAATCTTCCATTTTGGTTATAGTAACCTAAACATTATACTTGCTGTATAACATGAGCCTTTTGCTCACTAGCTTTTACTTTCATGTTCTCTCACAGGACTGGCAGGACTGTGATATGAATGATCTTGACATCTCTGGCTTCCAAAGTCTCTGTTGGGCCACAGCTGGGGCTCTTCCCAAGTCCTGCAACCATGCTGTGCTTACATCAATGTGTGGCTAGGGGACGCCACAGGAACAGGAAACTACCACATCTGCACTAATGTTGAACCTGCGCTGGCCACATGACCTCCTCTGCTCTTTGACAGGTGAGATAACAGAAGTGCAATCAGAGCAGAGGTTGAGTCTTTATGCGCTATGGCCAATAATCCAGCTCACCCTCTAGGCAGGTTTCACCTCAATCTCTTGCTACGCATGACATTTGGCCGCTTCAGGGTAATCTGGATGCAAGACTGAACTTTTATTTTATAATAAACCCGTATCCAGTGGTCAAACTATGTTAATTAAATTAAATACGCGTGCTGCCTCTGTGCTAATAAAATTACAGTTTAAACTTTAAAAAATATTATTATTATTATTTAAAATTATTAAATTGATAAATGAATTGATAAAGGATTTCATAATGGATACTGCTGTGTTGAATGGTGCAAGAAATAAGGGTTCACCAGACGTCATTGTGTCATTGACACTGGGGTTCTAGTGAGGTGTGGGAAGCCAGAAAAGGGGCAGGCAGGCAGGCAGGCAGACAGACAGACAGACAGACAGGCAGACAGACAGAGAGACAGACAGACAGACAGACAGACAGACAGAGAACCGCAGATATAGTTATTTGTTGCAATGATTTAACCACCCACTAAGACAGCTCTTCTCTCCTCATTTCATGAGCTAGATTACGGATTCTCACAGTTGCCAACACACAAAACAGTTTTTATTTGCTGCTGCTTGCCAAACGATTCCAACACATTCAAGCAGAAGGGAAAATAAATAAACCACAGTCCGTCCGTCTTGGAATTTGTGTTGTCCCCTCCAAAGCTAAATTTTGCATGTCTCACAACTTTATCCATCCTCTCCTATATTCAATTCCTATGGGAATGATGGTATATATATATGCACTTCCTGTTAGAAAAAAGGGATCTACATGGTATAGGACCAAGGATTTCATTGATTTTCTGAATTGTGGTGTTGACAACACGAGCAAGGCTGCAGTGACAGTTGACAAAACAGAAGTGTTGACTTGACTGTGGTGTCTTGGCACATTTTTACCAACTTGACACTCAACAATAAAAAGACTTCAAACTGGACTTTGATACCCTCTCCAAACCAAAGTTTAAGAATTATACATTTATGCAAATACATTCTTAAAGTAATGATGTAAATACTGTTAAATATATAAAAAAAAAACATTTCTGTAAATTGATTATATAAATTATTATCCTGGCATTAAATTTGGTCTCCTCCACATTGACTTATTCTTCTCTGCAGTCCAGTATCTGTGTTTGTATGAGGGGGTGACGGCTTGTTCCTGGAAGAGCCCAGCCTGCCTGCAGAGTCACTCACATTCCTGGCTGCGATTCAATGACTGAGCCAGACACACAAACACAGAGGAAGGAGGGGGGCGAAGAGAGAGAGAGCGAGAGAGCGAGAGAGAGAGAGCGAGCGAGCGAGAGAGAGAGCGAGAGAGAGCGAGCGAGAGAGAGCGAGCGAGAGAGAGCGAGCAGGCTGGATCTCCGGCTTCTCATCTCCATACAGTCAGAGTGATCTGCGGGGGCAGACGGACGGGATCGCTGCAGTCCTCGATAGCGGAAAAAAAAACCTCAAGTAGGGATTTTTGACCGAGCGGTGTGGACTCTAAGCTCCCGTTTTGATATGATCCACTTTTTGGGGGAATTTCGAACGCAACTTTTGATTTCTCTGGAGTTTGGAGAGTCGGTTTTCAGATATGGACAGTCGGCAGCCCGTTGCAGGGAGCGTCTGGCCGGTGTTCATCCAGTAGTCCGAGGAATTAAGCTGTAAAGTCACCGCCTGCTATGGACTTTTGACTGGATGTTTGATGAAGCGCTTCGCATTTTTGGTCAAATCTGGGACACCGTGGATTAACCAGGGACGGATTGACACTCGTGATTCCCGACAAACGACGAGAAGGATTTTCGCTCGTGAAGTTGCAGGAAAAACATGGAGACTGTAAATCGACAGAGCTTCCAGCCTCATCCGGGACTACAACAAACTCTCAAACAGTTTCACCTTAGCTCTATGAGCTCTCTGGGTGGACCGGCGGCTTTCTCTGCTCGTTGGCAACATGAGCTCCTCTTCAAGAAGGACGGTAAAGAGCCCGAGCCGGTTCTGCAGCATCTGCCGCCGCCTGTGATGCCCGGCCCGCTGTTCATCCCGTCGGACCGTTCCACCGAACGCTGCGAGACGGTGTTGGAGGGCGAGACCATCTCTTGCTTTGTGGTCGGCGGGGAAAAGCGACTGTGTCTGCCGCAGATTCTCAACACGGTGCTGCGGGACTTCACCCTGCAGCAGATCAACTCTGTTTGCGACGAGCTGCACATTTACTGCTCCCGGTGCACGGCGGACCAACTGGAGATCCTCAAAGTCATGGGGATCCTGCCCTTCTCGGCACCGTCCTGCGGCCTCATCACCAAGACGGACTCCGAGCGGCTCTGCAACGCCCTCATCTACGGAGGCGCCTATCCGCCGCGATGCAAGAAGGAGCTGAGCGGAGGCTCCCTTGAGCTGGAACTCACCGAGAGGAGCTTCAAAGTCTATCACGAGTGCTTTGGAAAGTGCAAGGGTCTGTTTGTGCCGGAGCTTTACACCAGCCCGAACGCAGCGTGCATCCAGTGCATGGACTGTAGACTGATGTACCCCACACACAAGTTCGTGGTGCACAGTCATAAGGCGCAGGAGAACAGGACTTGCCACTGGGGTTTTGACTCGGCCAACTGGAGGGCGTACATACTCCTGGGCCAGGATTACACGGGGAAAGAGGAGAAGGCCCGCCTGGAGGAGCTCCTGGACGAGATCAAGGAGAAATTTGACTTCGCCAACAAGTACAAGAGGAAAGCAACATCCAGGGTGAGTCGATGCTCATGGTGTATACGCCTGTGTTCAATATGCAGCTATGGTGGGTTTCCTCTGTGCATTGCAGCTCATTGTCTTTATTGAGCTACTAAGTAGGTCTACTTTTTTAAAAGAGTGTATGTTTTTACTCATTATCCAACCCGTGTAGTGCACATGATGTTTGGTGCGATTTGCTGATTTCACTATCACCCCATGCCTAGCAGTTCATTTGATCCACAGACTTCAACTTTACACACATTTTGCACAGAGAAAAGGTTGAACTCTTACCAACTGTATGTCCAAATCCCATATAAACTAGGAAGACTAAAGGTGTCTTTTAGGATGTTGATGATCTCTCTTTTAAGAGAATCACTCAGTATTTGGTCAGCCATTACCATACTGTTGTTAACTAAGGCTCATCCACCAGTGACAACAAAACGCCTCTGGTGGCAATAAAGCCATTATTTGCCCATGAAACACCTCTTAGGCACACTTTATTGGCCTCTACTGTTAATACAATCTCATTTACCAACAAATGGCTCAATAGGAAATGTTATGTTAAGGGGACTGTAAACAGTTGCCATGTAATTCAGGTGTTAACAAGTAAAGTTAAGAAGGGGGGGAGAGAGAGGTGTGTAGTGGTTTCAGAGTCCCCCTCTGTACAGGCTGCAATGTGAGTTTACTGCCACACATGTAGGCCAGGTGCCGCTCTCTCAGCTTTGGCTGTAAGTATATTCCAAGACCTGCCATCATCAATGGGACTTTTAGTTTTATGGCAAATGTAGCTAGTTTTGTGTGTGTCTTTGCCCATAGGGAGCCTACTGCTTTATTATCTGCTCATTGTGTTTCTGTCTTGTTGCGGGTTGAACCATTGCTCCTATCAGTGCTGATCTGTATTGGTTTCTGTGGTTCCCTTGATGGTGAGAGTTTATATGTATATATAAAAGCTCCACTTGTTTGAATTGTAAGAATCCATGGATCCAAGATTTTTTGACTCGGTGTATTTCATCTGGATTTTGCAATCAGGTGATCTGAGATATCTGGGTTCTGATGTCTCGTTTTCCGTAACGTCTCCAGTGGTTTAGGGTAATATGGTAATAATGCTGATATTGATTATGAACCTTAAGAAAGGATTGTACTCTGCTCCAGTATGTTGGGAAGGTAAGAGCTTGGAAACAGTATCAGGAAGTCTGATTAAAAAGATCCCGAGCCCACCCCCGAACCTACCCCTAGAAAAAAGGCTAGCCTGGCCATTTGCATGAACTGTTACACATGAATGGAGTTGATGAAGCAGGGTTTAGACGTATTGTGGTGGAAACATAATATGATCCTAACAAAGGGGGCATTTAGCAAACATCATACCCATCCCCCCAAAATATCCACCAGGGCAGCCTCCCACCTACTTGCCCACATCCGCCTTCTCTTACCTACTTTTCACTCCAAATTGAATGAAACTAGAGTGGAGACACTTATCGATGGGTCACACAAAGTAATTGCAAGTGTTTACAAGAAGTTTCCCTCCAGTCCTCCATCACAGGTTCTTTAGGAATTGAAGGGAATTTTCCAAAAAAAAAGAGAAACTAGGGAAACCCTTGAGGACTTCAAGAGTGCCAAAGTCCTGCCATGCATGGTCAATACTCACTCTTGGCGCACACTTTCATTAAGGCTAGAGTGGGCACACCTCAAGTACACCAACGTTACTGGGCCTCTTCTATTTTTATAAGTGCAGACGGGGCACCCAAGTGTTATACTGAGGCTCACTGGAGGCTTTGCCCTGCTTTTTAATTTGCCTCCCTCTTCTCTCAAGCAGCTTGTTTCAAGAAACACTAATGAGGGAATGCATGCCGGGTAGGAGTTGAAGAATATTGTTAAAACTGATGCACCAAAGCTTTCCTTTGTCAGCACATTTCAGCTCAGCAGAGCCACTTTGAAAGTGTTCCTGGAGGATGCGAGGCAAAGTGCTAGACTGTGTGGCACTGGCTCTACCTCTTAGCACATGAGAACATGCCATCTTGTTTGTGCTGTTGGCGAAGGAACCGGGCTGCTTTGTGAATATTAATGGGTGTGTTACAAAAGTGTCAGCAGCAGTCTCGCATGCAGACAGACACAGGAAGTGGCACTTCCATTCTTGCAGACACTTTTTTCAAGGACTTCCCTCTGAGAGGATGTTAACTGAATCATAGAACATAAAAGCAAAAGCAGTGTTTAACCTTTTTCAACATGGCTGCTGTTGAACTGGACTGCAGCATTAGCATTCTCTATTCTTATCTCTTTCTTGCTCTCTGTTATTATTATCTTAGATAGGACAGGAACCTCAGACTAACTGACTAATTGCAGTATTGAATTGGTTTGGTCAACCTTCTCATTTTTTTGCAGCTTCTTTAACACTACGGTCCCTGTTATCTCAATAGGATGGCCTTAGTTTTGGGAGAGGGCAGCTTGTATTGTTGCAATTCATACAATCGGCTTTGATTTGAAAAGTGGCCAGTGTTGAGAATAATAAGAGTTGAAGGCATTTTGTGTTTATGCATCACTCATGTTTGGGCCTCAGTATGCTTCCTCCAAGTGCTTTTGACTGTGAAATCGCAGGGGACGATCTGCGTCTGACAAAATAAGTAACTTTCAGAAAAACGAATAGAAGACTGAATTCCTCTCCCCTCCTCTAAATGAAACCCATCTCCTCTCTTTTAAGCCAACATGTGTGCTATTATCCCCTTTTATATGGTTAATTGCATTGAGATCACAAAGACACACACCTCCCCCTCTCCATATGATGGCAGGGTGTTTTTGTGTGTCTTTCGCTCTCCTTTCTTTATCTTCCTTGCTTTTTCTCCTCTCTCTTTCTCTCTAAACCCAACCTGTCAAGGCAGATGGCCGCCCACCCTGGATCCGGTTCTGCCAGAGGTTTTTGGGGAGTTTTTCCTTGCCACTGTTTCCAAGTGCTGCTCATGGGTGACTGCTGGGTTTCTCGTTTGTTGTGATCTGACGCTATGTAAATAAAGTTGAATTGAATTGCCTCACCCTCTGGTGTGTGGATTCTGAAAAGCAGTCCAAATCCATTTATTCATTCATTTTCTTTTCTAAATTCCTGAATATTTTCTTTGTATTTTTTCACCTGCATTCCATTTCCCAATAAATCCAATTTCATGAATGAAAAAGTGTCTCATCAAATGACATCATGGAAATCCAATATTTGAGCAATAATTGATACTTATTATTATTGAGTATTTCACGGCATAACCTCATAGTATGAATGAAAAGATGGATTAAGACAAATGGTGTAGTGGAAGCAACAGTGAGCAAAATGAACAAAGGACTGTTTGATGAACAGAGCTGTGGGTATGTGTGTGTGATAGTTCGATAGATGAAGGCTACATTCAGTCTCCTGCAGCCCTCAGCAGTGTCTGTGTTTGTGAAGCTCCACAACAAACAGACATAGTTTCTACATTTGTTTGAAGGGCTTGTCAGACCGCACACAGGGTCAACAAACTTGTTTTGCAACTGATGATCTAGTCATAGTTTATGTGGTCTTAAACTTCTGGCACATACGTAGCTTCTCCTTATTTTGAAGGTGTGATTGTGGGTATTCTTTAGAGTGATGAGGTGAAAGAAATTGGTGAGAATTTATTTTCCTGATTCATGGAAAACGTCCTGAGATTCTTCTCTGCCTTTAACTTACCAGTTAATGCAGAACTTCATGTGTGACACAGCACACACTCACACTCTAAATTAAACAAATATCTTCCTCTGCTTGTTGTTTGAATTTAATACACACTGAAAATACAAAATGTAACACACGTTATACTAATTTAAGACTGGTTTTCATGTGAAAAGTCACCTTGAATTAATTCATGTTTCTGACTGGACTCGGTGGTTCCGTCTGCATTTTCCACAGTGTCGAAGTCATGGGCCCCCAGATGAAGCATGCTGTGAGAGCGGGCAGCACGATGTTCAATCCTGTAATTACACAGCTAAAAACACCACCATTCATTTAAACCATATACAGGAATCTTTCTCAAGCAAAATCATCATTAGCCATGTTTAGAATTTTGATGTTTTGTTTCAATCTTCTATTCTGGAATCTGTGGCTACTCTCCCCTCATGTGCAAGAGCTGAAACTTCCCGTTTTTTTTCACCCACTCCCCCGCTCCCTCCGCCCTAGCTTCGTCTATCTGGCCCCCAGCTGAAGAGGCCACTTGTTTTAGGAGGGAGTTGGGGGGAGCTCAGAGGAAGTGAACTCCCTGAGGGAATATAGGCCTATGTACTGTTTCATATGCAAGGCACAGTGCTGGCTAAGACTGCTGACAGCCAGCCATGTCCACATGGTGGACAGGACAACAGCTGCTAGCTATGCATTTCAATGGCTGCTGAAGGGAAAAAAATGTTCCCCAGCTCTTTGGAAAAAAACACGACAGTTGCAAATGTCTGTTGCTGTGGATTTTAAATTTGCTGTGAATCTGTGGGTGTGAGGGAAATTATTTTTAACCACTTAAATGCTGTATTTTCTGTTTTGATGATAACTCTTATTGCGTGCAAGCTTTTTTCTTAAATTATTAAAAATCATTCTGAATGTGCCTGCTCTGCTTCCACCAGTGTAATGAGGCTGAAGTAGCTAGGCTGCCTGCTCAGCTCCATATTGGACAGGCTGCCTCTTTGCTCCACGCTGTGAGCCATGACCAAGTGTCACACAGATCTATTCCATATTGACATTCAAGTGTCTTTTGTTTGAAAACTCCATCTCCTTTTGAGCTTACTGGAACTTCATTGGCAAGTATAAATTAAGATGTGTCGGTACATTGGATCCTGATAAAGGCTTCCGGTAAGGATAATGGAAACCATATTTTTAATGATTTGGCTACAATTGACTGTCTTGACTGTCAGTATGTTTACTTGCTAATAATGTTTTTGCTTTCTGCAATTAGGGCAAAATCCAACTTACTACATGCAGATGTCATTATCTGACTAAGACATATACATCCCAGAATTAAATTACATTTTAAAATCAAATCATCTTGTTCTGTGACAGAGTAAGCATACTTCAATTTGTATTTTAGTCTCTTCACCTTTGCTGTATACAGGAACCCCCTTAAACACACATTAAGAGGGGCCAGCACAGCCTCACAGTGATGCGGATTGTTCTTATGTTGTGCCGTGGCAGCAGAAAATGAATGAAATAGAGTGATCTCTTTCATAAGTCCCTACCAAAGCCTTAAAACTTAGTCTAACATTGTGGGGTTTGCCCATTGACTGAAATTTACACAAGGAATGATGGAATCTGCTTAGTGCTATGTGTGAGTTGTGAAACATGGTGAAACAGTCTACTTCTTTACCTTAGCGCTCAATGTGTTCACATGGTCATTCAAACTGTTCTAAACATCATATGAACATCAAAATCAGACTGAGGTCGACATAAATAGATTTTTGTGTATTCAGAGTAGTGTGCATGTACAAATGTCAGCATCTAATTTGTAAATTGTCAGTTTAATCTAATCTAACTTAAAAGATGTGTTATTTGAAGTGAATTTAAATTGGCAATATCAAAAAGGTGACAGCAGCTAAAGACAAGTTAGAGTTAGTAATAAACAGTGTGCAAACAATGTATTGTACAACTGTATGAATTAACTGAATTTATTAGAAGACTCTGTACATCACAGCTCTCTTTACAAAAATGCAGAAGCCTCATTTTTCAGACATTGAGGAGAGGAAAAAAAGCAAATAAGTTCAAGCCTCCCGTGTGTTCCCCGCCCCTTCTCCTCCAATCCACTGGCTTCTCCATCCATCAACAATGTCTTCAGGTGACAAATGGTGGAATCAGCCAGTGGAGAGCTTTATGAAGAGCCCAGGCAGGGAAGACTGCACAGAGCGTTAATACATGTATACCTGCCTGGGACAGACAGCTGCGGTCAGTGTGTGTGAGGAGCAACTCCCAAGCCTCACCCGTCCATTCAGAGAGATGGAGAGAAAGGTCCCTAAGTGTTAGTGAAGTACAACATTTCCCTATGAAATAGTACCAGTACCACAGCCAGCAGAGTACTAAATTAAATGTACTTTCTTTGTAGCTCTGGTGGTAATCCTTGCTGCTGTTATAGGCAGGCAGCCATGCATGCAAGCTGTCTGAGAAGGTGGTAAAAGAAGCTGCACGCAAAGCTCAGAGCTGATGCCTTTGAGGAGCAAAGATCATGCATAGAATTAATATTTCCTCCCATTCAGCAAAAACCCTGTCAGAATATTCATAGTCTTTCAATACAGCGTGACACTAAGCGGTCCACTCCGGCTCACAGGTGCAAGTCTTGAAAGAACTTTGAGCTTGTCTCATCAGGATTATTGTAAGAGTGCACGGAAGAACCTGGTGACCTTCTCCAGGTGTTGCGTGGAAAGGAGCTCTCTCTGTCAGATGGTGCAACTTGATGACTCACTGACCATTGGCTTGTGAACGGCAAGTGTGTCAGTTTTTTTGCAGGCATTTATTATTGATGGTAGGTGACCGTAGGAGATGAGGTCTTGAGTGGTTATTTAATGAGAGGCTCTTTGAAATATTCATCAACACACATGGCGCTGTAAGCCTAACGATTGCCTTTAACTACACTACATGTTCTAACCTTTGGCCTCCTCTAGCCTGCCCGGCAGCACCTTTAGAGTCAGAGAAGCTCAAATGGGAGGAATTTGCCATGTATCAAATTAGTATTTTCACGTCTGCCAACTGAAAGCTTGGGCCTAAACAGCCTATACCAAACTGTGTATATACCATATACCATATACATTCATACATCATCATACGGCGTGAGCCCACTTGAGTGGCCTCCTCCACCCTTTGTATATGGATTGCATGCATGATAAACTTTCAAGTCTATGGGCTGCTATGGTAACCGTTTGTTTTGACCTGGAGCTTTCTGTCGTGTAATAGCAGGACTGAAAATGAGGCCAGATCTTTCCCACGTCTGTGTGCGAGTGTTGATCAAGATCCAACATCTGATGACATGCACGCTCACACACCCTGCTTCAGATCAGGCCCGCCATACTACACATGCATTACCTTCACAGCTTTCCCTTTCTGTGATTATTTATGTATAAAGTAAGGACCGTTACATGCAGGAATTAAGTGCAGTGGTTCATGTGTAAATCGTGGCTTTTTTAAAAAAACAGACATTAAAGGCAGTGGAGTTTTAAGCAGCTAGGGTGGCTTGGGGATGTTAAGTACCGGTATGTGCTGCGTCAGCCCAGGAGTGCTCCTTTGTATGACAGGAGTGCTGGCCTCTGGTTGTTGGCCCAACCCCCACCCACCTTTCATGCATGCAGTCGCGTGTTCGGAAGAGCAGCCAACCTTTCAACCGCACGACCTTTCCCTCCCCAAATAAAGTAGATGACCTATGTCACCCCTTGCCTCTCTGTAGTCACGGTGGGCCAATCGCGTGCTGCCAAGCGACTCCCACGGGGCAGATGGCTGTCTGACACGGGCAGCTAGACACACACACACACACTGCTATCCATATAATCATATTAAAGCTTTAGCTTAGAGTTATGGTTGTATCTACATTGGGTTATTTCAGCTTTCAGCCAAAAGATGCATAGTAAACACACAGCAACATTTGAATCGTAAAAGCATCCCCTGCTTCATGCAGTGTGTGCACGAGATTGGGCTAGTGTGTGTGTGTGTGTGTGTGTGTGTGTGTGTGTGTGTGTGTGTGTGTGTTTGTGTTCTTGTTTTGTGCCTGGATCAGCTGTAGGAGGAGATTAGCATGAGCTCACTGCCTACTCATTTCCATCCCCATCTGCCTGTCTCCCACAGTGATGAACCCCCACCACATACACACACCACCAAGATTCCTCCCCCGCAGTGCCTCCCAGAGTCTTATAATGAATACAGAAGCGGACAGAAACACAAGCAAAGGCACACACACTTTCACACACTCACACCAGTCAGCTGTACCAATAGTGTGTAATATCCTCCCATAGTGTCAATCAAGAAGCCAGAGGTCCATTCTTTCCTGTTGGGAAACATTAAGCTAGTGGAGGTCTTCATGTTCTTCATGTGCAGGTTCTTCAAGTTTTGAAGTTTTGAAGACACATGGAGGGAGTGATGATGGAGATACATGTAGATTTGGGCTAATAATAAATCTCTGCTAATGTCTCTGTGTGAAGCCACACATTTCTGAGCTGCAAAGCTTTGTGTTCGAGTATGTGATATACAGCAAAAGTTTCATTTGTACACTGCCCTGAAAACAAATCCGCTGGTCAACAATATTGGTCAGATTAAAATATATAAATTATGTGTATTAATGCCTCAACAGCAACTTTGCAACCAGCACAATGTTACAGTGCAGGGAAAGGTTTGTCTCTTTCATTGAGGCATGACAGATGCAAAACATTGATTGTGTAATTGTTGTAATGATTGGTTAAACAGCCAGAGCTGTTAGATATGCTTTATTGTTGACAGCTGTTCTGGGTGAGAATGTGAAGTGGGGCTGGATGTTTTGCGGGCATTAAATACTCCATTGCCCCTTCTAAAAAATGTTGCTTCAGTGCTCACTACAAGCAACATGTAAGGTCGTAAAATAGGCAGGCATTGAGAATGCAGAAAGAAACTGGGTCCTGAAAAACCCCTTTGTTATGCTTTTTTCTGCTTCAACTTGACTGCAGGGTGAGGAGGGGGGGTGATCACCGCCCCGCGGCTTGGCCTGAGCCATGTGGAAGGGCAGCTCCCAGAAGCTCTCTTAGGCTGGGGTGGGGGGACTGACTTTCGTAGTTGGAAGTAGCTGTGGATGTGTGATTCTAGGCAATAACAAACCACCTACCCTCCCCCCGTGATCAACCCTCCCTAAGTGACTGAGTCACTGTCTCATTGTTTACCTCCTCCTCCTCCTCCTCCTCCTCCATCCACCGTTATCCCTCTTTGCTCGTCTTGCTCATGGTGGGGCGTTAAGGTTCCCCCCCAACAAAATGTATAGTTATTTGAATGAAAGCTGTGCATTATCACTTTGGACCACCAGCTTTACCACATTTGTGAATTAAGAAGACTTTGATTAAAACCACTGTGTATAGAAATATTGTATTTTATTATATATATATAAAATAAAATAATTATATATATATATATATATATATATATATATATATATATATATATACTCGTATATAATATATAATAAAATAAGATATATACTGTATATATAATACAATCTTTCTATTCAGAATTGTGTTTTTTGTCAGTTACATAGCGTGCTGTGTGTGTGTGTGGTTACATTCACTAGTGCTCCCCGTCACAACCTGTCCTTTTTCTGCTGCGCTTTTGGTTGTTGTTTTGTTTTATTTGATTTCGATTTTGACTTGGTCGCCAAAGAAAAAGCTATTTTTTTATTAGAATTTTTTTTTTATTGTGTTTTCTTTTGTTGGTCCCTGATGTATTCAAAATGCTGTCAATTGCTTGGAACACGCCACACTGGTTGCGGTTCTGTTTACAAGGAAGTTTAGTCAAACAGTGCAGTCCATTTGTCATTGCGTGGGCAGGTCTTTTCTAAGAATGAGTAGTGTCCTCTGGGTAGGGGGTGTATCTGAAAATGCCTGATCACTTATTTTGTTTTAGTCTACTCTGACTCACAGTTGTGTCTTCATGTCCAGCCCCTCTTGGTTATGCCAAAGCCAGATGGGTTAATCTTAAACTGGGTTATTCAGGATGTGGACCTGCTTGCCCTATTGATCCAACAATGCATTTCTGTCCTGAACTTTGACTTATCATTCTAACACTCTCTGTGTTTTAGCACAGCAGTCATTCAAAAAAGGTGTGACAAAGTATGGTGAGTGGTAACACAAAAAGTCATACTGTACATCTGAAAGAGGACTCTCTCAGAATTTCATGATTTTTGTGATTTCTGCCATCAAAATAACACATTTTACTGCTGCAAATTTAGAATTTTTTTCATAAATTACAAATGTTAATCATAAAGTTTAAATAACCCTGTAACCCTGCATTAAATGGCGTCGCTGTTCTCCACTGTACTCTTTAGGAATATGTAAATATAGAAACAAAGAGACACTAAATGTTAGCATCTGTAATTTCCCACTTCTTTGTTTCTGTTGTTTTCATATTCATGGTTTGTTGAATGTTATTCAACACTGGCTACACATCACCACTTCCACATGACTTAGACTCTACCAACAGTTTATTTCGGTCCTGTTGGGTGACTTGGTGAGCTGAATGGGCTTCAGGAGCATGAATGTCTGCTCTGCTTCCTCACACCTCACTTTGGTCATATTTGCAAACTATTTGCCCTAACTGCGATCAAATGTAGAAATGTACTAAAGCGATATACTGAACAGAGATGTAAACTTACCACTTGTCAATATTGAAGATGTTGTTGAGTATCAGTATCAGTCAACTGAAATAGATTAATAAAGCACTTATCTTTTGAATTCATGTGATTGGGGATACAGTTAGTCACAAGTTCCCCCCAAAAGAAGATACCATGAAATGAACAGAGTACAGACCAGTATCTTGTGTGACCACCATTTGCCTCATGTAATCAATGCAAAACATTTCCATCACATTGATTTGATCAAATAGTCAATTTAAGCCCACTCCTCTACCTCTGATATCCAACGAAGTTGTTGGACATCGATGGGAACTGGAACATGCTGTCGCATGGGGTGGTCCAGAGCATCCAAAACATGCTTGGTCGGTGACATGTCTGGTGAATATGCAGGCCATTAAAGAGTTGGGACATTTTCTGGCAGTGGATGAATGGCACAGCAATGGGCCTAGGGGTCTCATCACAATATCTCTGTGCATTGAAATTGCCATTAATGCACTTGAGCTCGCTGCCCATAGGATAAAGGCAGATATGGGTGCCTACCCACCAGAAACCGTACTGCCATCTGCCCTATTCAGCTGAAACTATGACCATTCTCCAGCATGCCAGTGGCCATTGAAGGTGAGCTCTTGCTCTCATCAATTGTGGTGCCAAACTGTAGACAAATCAAGACCCCAGTGAGCAAGTGCTCGCTGTATGGAAAGTGCCTTGAGATAGATAAGAATTGAATTGAATTGACTGAAGATGAGTTTCCCCCTGACAATTTCAGTGACAGTTTGTGCAAAAATCCTTTGGTTGTGCAAACCAACTGTTTCATCAGCTGTACTTGTGACTGGCCTTTGATGATCACACAAGTCGGATGCGGCAGTCCTGGGCTGGCGTGGTTATGCATGGTCTGCGGTTGTGAGGCCTGCTGTATGAACTTCCAAACTCTCTGAAATGGCATGCTGGATGTACATGAAGGTGTATACACGAATGAATGAATGAACATACTATAAAAATCCATTTTTTGCTTTAATCGTAGTAGAAGTGCATGTAATTGTAGTAAGTGTGACACATGCAAAGTCTGCTGAACAAGATCACTGGATCTGGACCATTGGGGTTAAACCCAGGCTTGCAGAAAAGTTTAGACTGCCAAAGCACAACAAGACGGCTTTAATTTAGAAACAGATACAAAGCCGCTGCTGCCACACCTCAATGGTGGCCTCCAGGAAGTCGAGGTGGAGGTGTGTGTGTGTGTGTGTATAAAGCAAGGCCTCCTCATGGAGTGAAGGGGTAGGGCCCCTGCAAGCTCGGGTTACTCCTCAGGAATGAAGTGTTGGAAACAAAGGCTTATAATGTGGTTAACATCCTTCCTCCAGACTGGCCGAGTCATTCCTTCCTTCCAAGTCACTGATCTCCTGCATTAATCTATCCCAGCCGCACTCTGGCAAATGAAGCAGCCATGCAGATGCTAAATAAAACAATATGTTGAAAGGGGATCCCTACTGCTGGCATTGACGCCTGCTTCTCAGGATAAAGAAGCCACCGCCACCACCAGGCCCTTGCTTGCTCTTTTCACCAGTAGCCCTGGAGACGTGTACTGGTGAAAAGAGTATGCACACAAACAGACACACACACATCCACACATCCCCACAATCCTCTGCTGCAGTGAAACCCATTGATTTCATGACCTTATCCCCATCCCCCACCGCACACACTCTCTTAATCTCTTATTGTAAAGTGATCGCACACATGTGCAGACATAAAGCAACACCAGGTCTAAACACGATTGTTCACAAACGTAGCTACTCAGGCATCTCTTTCCACACACATACACACAGTAGACAGGCCTCTTGAAGCCCTTGGCTTATAATTAATGTAATTGTAGATCTCTAAGACAAGGTAATGTGTGGAGTGTGTAACCGCCTCCAACCCACAGCAAACACAAAGACCTTATTCTAAATGTCCTCCTTCAAAAGACGACTGTGTAGGCTATCTTAAGCAGTAGGACATCTGTGTATATCAAGCCTACAGCTGTTTACGTCTTCTGTCTGTGTGTGCGTGTAGGGTGGGGGTGAACAAACTGACTTATCCTATGTGACCTCTAGCCTTCTCACTTCACTCATCCGTCTGCCCTCTTTAATTATCTTTTCTCGCAGACGCTTAAACGTTCAAAGAGATATGCACACACATAGGTCAGAGCTTGCAGCTGAACCTTGGCTGATTCATCCAGAAACATCCAGTAAGGAAGCAGTAGGTGAGCCTACCTCCGCTCCCCCTCCCATCTCACTCCACTCCTTCTCTCTAGCCATGGCTGCTGGCTGTGCAGAGGATTAAGAAAGACATTTGTGTCTGTGTGTGTGTGTGTGTGTGTGTGTATGTGCATGCATTTGTGGTTTGATCAGCAGCCACTCTTTCCCAGTAGCGTGTTCACAAAGATGATGCACATCTTCCACATCAAAGTAATCTGTAAATGTGTGGCAGGCTCCATCCTGCAGGTTTTGAGATTGTTAACGATATATATCTGGTACTCTATATATGTAGTTTATATATGTCTAGGTGACATTGTGATGAGTAAATATTGTATACCTGTTTCAGTAAGAGTTAGGCCAATACACTGACTTTTTGCAATGTCTGATAGTGGTTTGTGGTGGGCCTATATATTGGTCATTCAGTCTTTTAATTTCATTTACTAGCATTACTCTTCCAAAGGTTTTAGTGCCACATACACATCATTTATTGAAACATTAGTGCTGATTATTTGGAGCAAGCTTAATAAATAGTTTTTCCCCCCAATAATGGTCAGTTGGAGTATCCAAAGCGGTCTCTTTTCCTTTAACTAAAGTGAGCCAGATAATTTATGTCCTAATTAGGTCACTGGTATCTTTTTGGTAAGTTGGAGCTTTTCCAAACACGTATGTCGTTGACTTACCAGGTCTGTAGGCCTTTGAATGGATCTTCATGGGTCCATATTATTATTTCTTCAACAGCACAAAAATAGAAGTTAAGCATGCCATGATAAAAAACTTTGTGTATCTGGTGGATTTCGAAATAGAATTGTGAACGCTTTGTAAGAAAAAACACATTTTGTTTCGTTTCAGGGTCAGATGGAATAGGAAAATGCTTTCTGGGTGTAGCGCATTTCCATATACAGGTTTTTCATCTGTTATTATTATTTCTTAACTTAAAAAAACATACAGGACGGAAGAGAGGCAGAGAGTTAAAGAGAGAGAGAGAAAGGAGAACTGAAACCCTGAAGAAAACTAGGCAAAGTAATGTCCAAGTTAATTAAGACAGTAGGTTTGACAAACGAAAAGCCATGGCCGCCAATGGTTATGTAGAATTGACATTGTAGTGTGGACGTAGAGACCTGGATGACATCAGTGTTGTTGGTTAAATGATCTCGTAGGTACAGTTTTTTACAGGATGATACATCATACCGCAGCGCAGGCAGCTACAGATCGTTGGAGAAAAAGAGAAGACACAACAGAGGGAGAGGAGAGAAGGGAAGGCTTTCTGAGGCAATAGTTTTGTTTATTTGTTTATAAATAAACCTAAAACTTCATGTAGAGTTGCTTTTTGAGGCTTTTTCTATAAGGGTCCGTTCAAAGGCCTACAAACCTGGTATGTTTGGCAAATTTCTCCAGAATGCTACAAAACAAAAACAACGTCAGTGAAGATGGCCTCATTCAGAAAAAAAGACATGGAAATCACAACATTTTGTAAAGTTGCCAGACTATCACTTAAAGGAACAACCTGAGAAATTCCAGAGTAACCAGGTAGCACAACCTTAGCTACTGCAGGTCAGCAAACCCTGTGTGATCAACACAACATTCTTTTCTCTGTCTGCATTACCAAACAGAATGTGTATTTTTGTTTGTAGAAGTGGTTGTATTCCCCATTGTTTAAACTGTGACATTGTGACATTGTGACACTAGGCTTGATCGGCAAAGCCCTTTACCTGGCTTTTGCAATAATATGGATATTATAAAAAGGGATGGAGACATATTCCACCTTTGAGCTTTTTTTGCACTTGCTTAATTTTCCACAGAGCGTAGTTAGTGTTTGTTCTGAGCTGAGAGCTGAGATGGGAGGCAGTGTTTAGTCTCGGCTCAAGGACACAGAGAGAGGTGTTATGTCTTCTCATACTTTTGCTCAGTTTCTGTCTCGACCTTTCATGTTTTCTTGAACTTCTTACTTCCCCTATCTCCTCCCTCTAAGCCCCCCCACCCCCCCAAACCTCTTTCAGCTTTCACGGTCTGTCAAACCATCCAACTCAGGAAGTGCTGTGAAACATCAGATTCCACTTCCTGCAGCAATCAATACATCTCAGGTCCACCAGACACACACACACACACACACACACACACACACACACACACACACACACACACACACACACACACACACACACACACACAAACATACACACACAGCTGAAAATGCACAGCCACAGTCTTTCTCCTGTCTTAGACACACCTGCTCTGCTGTGAAGTCACATTGAAGGCATTTAGTAAGAGCTTTTGTAACAATTTACATGAATAACATCAGATTAAGCTTCATTCCATCATTCCCTTAAACCAGGGTTAGCAGCCTTTGTAATCAAAAGAGCCATTTTTGGCCACAAAATGTGCCTGGAACCGCAAAACATATTTTACATTACATTACATTACATTACGGTCATTTAGCAGACGCTTTTATCCAAAGCGACTTACAATAAGTGTGTTCAACAAAGGTAGATAAAAGAACTTCAGGTCACAAGAAATCGTAAGCGTTCCTGATTTGAGCCTTATAGTAAAGGTAACAAAGCCTATTAAGTCTAAGGCTGTATTTAGACCTAGCCGGTTTTGAGCCTGCATTCCCCCCCTAGATCGGTTCTTTGGGCATGTGTGAACATCGCAATTGCATGTTGTTTAATCAACAAGAAAATGGGATGTTATTACCAACAAAACTGAACAATAGTGAGGTGGAGAAGTTCTGTTCGGTTTGGCCCACCAGAGTTCACATACTTGCACAGTCTGCTCAATATAGTTCACATCCTGATCACAGGTAACTATACTGGAGCTGATTCTGACGCTGAAAAGAAGAAGTCGCAGCAGCATATAAATGGATGTATGGATGAATTGATGGATGGTTAGGCAGATACCTCAGTCATTCCCCTCCTCCCCACGGCATAATGAAATGATAGATCCCTGATGTGGATGGAAGCTGCAGCAAAGGGATGACCTCACGGCCACCTAATCGCCGCAGAGGGACAAGCCAGCGGCTAATGTGTCCATTAGGAGAAACCAGCCTGGCTGGGAGAGAGAGACAGACTGATGAGATGGAAGACAGGAAACAAAGCTTACATCCTAGGTTAATGCTTGCAAGCTCACATCAATTTCCTCTCTGTCTTTTGTTTAGACTCAAGTAGAAGTTTCTTTTTGAGTCAAAGAGTACCTACTTCTCCAATTTGTTTGTTGGAGTTTAAAGGCATCAATATTCGATCCACACATTTTAAGGTTTTTCATTTTTGTTTGTGAAAAAACGTATTCTAATCACTATCTCTGTGCTTGTGTAAAGGTTTTCTGCTGCTGGATCATTTTGTTCCTCACCTGCTCTCCGTTCATCATTGTTTGGTCAGAAAGGTCAGAGGGGTTGCTGATAACAGAATGAATGTCTAACACTACGTGACCATCCCACCCCCATTCCCCTTCCTGGCCCCCATCCTGTCCCCAAACACTGGCCTGCTTGTGTTTGCCTCATCATGTGACCTAAGTGTGGTGATATGTTAGTGGACAACAGCCAGAGGCACATGGATGGGCTCTTCTACAAATTGAAAGTATAGCTCATGTACGCACACACAGACACACACTGTACACCTGCATATTTGATATTGTATGGAATGAATTTGTTGTTCCCGTTCTTCCAACATAGTGATGGCATTGGGGGAAGGATGTTTCTTTGCATGGGATTTCTTGGACACGTCTAGATTTACCTATTAATACACTCGCAGAGAACGAGGCCTCATTTGTAAAACATGCATAGAATCACACCTAAATCGTTGTGTAGGTTGGAAACAGAGCAATGGCGTACACAAAGAAAATGTCAGATTATAAAGGGGGTTTGGAAGCGGAGTGAGGAGTCCATTAGGGGAGCGGCTGTCTCTATAATACTTTACTTTGTAAATGATCAATAGAAACAGCAAATCAGAGATTTAAATGTTGTAATTCCTTTCCACCTACGCACCAGTGGTATTGGCGTATATACACGTATATAAAGGAATCCAAATATTGAATAAGCCCAGCCTTTGAATGGAAATTATTATCTTCTCACAGTCTGGCTCCATTCATTGCCATCGGTGTCACCAGATCTTCCTGTCTCCAAAATGTGTGAATGCCTGCTCACAAGTTGCCATACCACAGTGCACATTCTCACACAAAGTTTGTCTTTGTATAGGGAGTGGCTTATGCAAGTTTCAAGTCCCGTTTAGGGCGTAGGCTACACAAAGGTTATAAATGAGGGCCCTGATCATCTGCTGCAGTACAATTCTGCCTACTTCCCTTTTCTTTGTACAGCAATGCACTGCCTGTCAGCCACAACAGACCTGCAGACTGTCACTCTGAACTTCCACCACAGAGCTGTGGCAATCAGCAGCTTAGACTTCTGGTTTCGATGCAACACCACACCGGCTTCCTGTGGCGCCTCCGCCCAGCTGTCAGCGGTTGACGGCATCTTGTTTTCACTCTCCTTACGCAGCAGGCTCAAATGGCCACATTTTCCTTATCCCTGACTGTCCACCACTCACATCTACATGCATCCAGCACAGAGATCCAGGATGTGTTTAGCATAGCTTAGTTTAATAGTTAGAGCTGAGGGAAACTTCCAATCTCACTTCTGTCAACAGAAAAAGCAGCCTTTGACAACTTGGAGAAGTGTACAATTAAAGTAGGGAAGACAATGTGGGTTTTTGAGGAGTTTTGCTGCTATTTTAACAACTGCTGGGTGCAATGACTGCATGGAGCATCTCAAAGGCTATGTCACCCTATTGGGGTTTCAGTGTTTGATCACTGTTAACTCTGTATATGCTGTTGACTAGTTTGACAAAATAATATTTGCAATGGATTTAATGCACATTTCTTTCACTTTAATGGTGTTTCCCCCTCTTCCAGTCTTTGCACTTGCCTAGTCTACACATGTCATGCTGTAGGGTATAGTTTTTTGATTGTTCCTTTATAGTTGTCACAGTTTACAGAACAGAGGCCCCAAGCGCAGAGTCACAGAAACAAAGTATTAAATAACACCGGGCAGCGCAAACTGACCTGCGTCTCCACCCCCCCACGTTAGACCGACTGATTGCAGCGCAAACTGAACTGCGTCTCATTTTTTTGGGTTTTTGAACGCAGATTACATGTTGGATTGTAAAGTGGAGATTGTCAGTCAAAAGGTGGCTATTTGTGGAATAATGCATCGCAAAATCTTCGTTACATTTGTTTGTTTTCAAGAGAAGATGATTGAAGAAAATAAAGAAATATTAATGACATAAATATAATCTATAGATTACTCGACTGATCGAAAAAATAATCTGTAGATTAATCGTTAAAAAAATTATGGTTAGGTGCAGCCCTAGTAGGAAGTAAAGATACCTGGCACATAGACAAGACATAGTTTCAAAGTAAAACCGGAAGTGGCACAAGAGACAGTGACAATAGTGTCACATTTGAAATTTATACAACAATGCATAGATAGATTTTCAATACTTATATTATCTGACTTGTCTAAAATACTGTTTCAGAGACTCTACCTCCTTGACAAGTAAGACCGATGATGAAGAATTAGTTGGCATTTAAGAGTTGAATTTGAAGATATTGAATGTGGTCATAAAGTTCAAAATCTTATTTGGCAGCTTCAGTCTACAGTATCCAAATCTCACTCTCTCTTTCTGTCCTCCCTTCAATTACTCAGTTTCTACCTTACTTGAGCAGTGGAACAATATGTCTGTCTCTGGAGTGGAAAGCGCCAGTACATGCTAGCCAGCCGGCTTGGTTTTTTTTTAGGCTGCCCAGCACCCTGCCTAAACCAAAAGGCTGCATTGTGTTCTCCTTTCACAAAGATATACCAGTAGCAGGCAGAAAAACACCTCAGGAACAAAACCAACAGCACTTTCCGGCTGGCGGGGCCAGCCTGCCTGCCTACAGGCCTAAATGTTTCCAGTGAGTCCAAGTGCGGGAGCTGCCAGAACTGGAGATCGCAAATTAAACCTGATGAATATTCCAGAGAAAAACAGAGGAAGGAAGTTTTCTATTTGTAGCCCCCGTGCGAGTGAGCCATGATAACTGTAGAAATACATGCACTTAAGACTAAGTAAAGCCTTTGTTCCACTCTAAAGCCCAGATCATGTAAGACTAGTGACATGGTTATTTCAGTGTGAATGACGATGTGAATCAGCTTTGTTAATAATTTGTAAGGTATATAAAGTATGTGTTGCACCACAAATCAATGTTCACCTGATGATATCAGTTCCTTTTGAATTTGCATCATAGTGTTTTGTGGTTCTTCCGTGATTTTTGCACGACTCATACAGTCATGGAAATCCCAGAAAAGTTGCAGAAAAATGTGAAAGAGTTTGTTGTTGTTGTTGTTGTTTTAATCTAACGAAAAAGGTATGCGTATGAATTGTTGGATGATTTATAATTCCATTGACTGTTATTGGATGAGAATCGAGATATGGCCCATGGCCAATCCCTGATATCACCCTTCATCATCGTAACATAGTCTTGGGTCATCTCTTGTCCATGCACTGACACAACCTTCGGTGTTGTTAAAAGAACATATGGAGAAGGCAATACTCTCTGCATGATTACCCCTTGGAATGACAAATTAGAGCTTTGATAGTATTATAGGCACATGCATTATCCAGCTATGGATTGGTGGTTGGTGGTTGGGCAAGAGAAGTGTATGTTTGTAAATTCTATCCAGTACTAGTCAGCAAATCTGACTGGAACACAGTTTGTTTTTTGTACAAGGGGGCAGGTAAATTCCCAAATCACTCAAAGTGTCTAGTTGAATCCGGTCCAGTGTAAATAAAGCTTGAATTGAGATGGTGGCAGTCATGAACACTAAGCCAAACACAGTCTTCAATCTGCCAGCTCACTGTTAGTCCTGCTTGCATTGGGGTCTCTTTGTCTGTGTGCGTGCGTGTGTGCGTGCGTGTGTGCGTGCGTGTGTTTCCATCCAATATTGTTAATGAACTTTGAGCCTTGTCTTGAAGCCTCAGCAGCCGTCTGTGATAGTAACAACACAGTCAGCAGCAGGATGAATCTTTTTTTCTGCCTTGGTAACAGAGCCAAGCAGTGCAGCCATGTGGGACTTCTGCCTGCAACATTTCTCTGAACTTTACTTGTGTACTACACACAAACGCAGTGATACACACTCCTCCATACACACTCTTCCATACACTAGCACTAGTCTTTTCAGGTGTAAATTGTATTTGTGTACAGTATATTCTTAACTACATGTATCAGCTGTAGTTAGTTACTGGTTTCTTTGAAGATGTTTATCTCCTTTTATTTTCCCTTCCTTCCTTCCTTGCTTGGTTCCTCCCCTCTTTATTTTTCATTCGTGCTTTTTTCTTGCTTTTCTTGCTTGTGTGTGTGTGTTTCTGCAGACCTCTTCTGTGGCGTACAGCGAGTGAGGGAAATTGATGAAATATTTACTTAAGTGTAGGTGCCAGACATTGTTGGCCCAGCTGTATGCAGAGTACACGGTCTGCCTACCTTAGCAACACCAGCAACATAATTTACTTTTTTTTTTTTTATTATATTTTTTGTATTAACTGATTTGAACTAAGAAAATGCTCAAAGTCTCTGCGTCTCCATTTCTACGAGATTGAGAAATGATGTTTGCTTATTGTGATCATATTTCTGAGTTATTGCATTTACCAGGTTTTGCATTTTCGAAACATTTGTGTTTGGAAGACACCTTTGTAAGTGATTGGAAAACAACTATGTACGTCAATTACTATGGTATCAACTTCTGGCTGTTGATTTTCCTTAGACCGCAACATTTTAAAGTTGCCTTCTGTCAGTCAAGGTCACAAACAATCGAGAAAAGTAATTATATACTAACAGTAATTATCATTAGCTGACAGTCACGCTAAAGATAAGAAAGCAGCTCAGCATTATGGAGCTGTTGAATCTGAAAAAAAGCGCATTAAAATAAGAATTCATACAATTGTTCAGAGAATCAGTCCTCAGCCTACAATGAATTAGCTCAGAATCCACCGACCACCGCTGCCCAGGAACTCCACACGGAGCGGCTGCTTAAGGAATTTGACACAATGGGGACAAGGAGGGTCAAGCTCAGATTCTATTGGTAAGATGCTGTTTATTCTTGTCAGTGATTGAGGTGAAATGTTCTTGACCTCTTGCCAGGAATTACTAATACTTTGCAAGTCCTCTAGCAAAGTTTCTCTCTCTGTCTCTCTCTGTCTCTCTCTCTCTTCTCTGTCTTTGTCCCGCGCTCCCTCTGTGTGTAAATCATTAAGGCAGGGCAGTCTTGTTTGGTGGTGGTGGTGGGAGAGGGGGGCTAAACTGCCTATCATGCTTGATGACACCTGCAGCATTAAGTCGAAAAGGCAGTAGAATAGTGTACACAAATGCCTGCGTGTGTGTGTGTGTGTGTGTGTGTGCGCGTGCATGCAAGTTGAATGCACTGCCTCCAGACAATGTTTTGCTCCTATATTATCCCCAGTATTGCTGCTGCTGTCATTGGCACGGTAATGCAGTTCTTCAGCAAATCCGGTCCTACCGAACTGATTAAGGATGACTGCTCCATAGCTGGTGGGTTAGGCTTTGTGTGTGCTGCATCAAATGCACACAAACATTTACATACACTGTACCTCACCACATACAGTATACTTTATGTATGTACTACCACACTTAACTCAGCATGTAGCTTCCATCATCTATCTTCATGTTTGTCCATGGGAATTTGGGTCCTCAGAACCCACAACAAAGCTTATTTCCCATTTTCCTGGCCTACACACAAATGGTGAGCTAAATCAAGTATGAAGACATGGACTCTCATGAGCATACCTGCTTTATCTAACCAAGTGTGGGTACAGCAAGGACTTGGAAAATGCTTTGGCTCTTGACAACCACCAGGATTTAGAACCTTGGCCCATATCAGTAATTGTTAACCAAATCATTTGTCTAACTGTCCTCATTAAGTATTGATTGTGAGAGGCCAACCTGAGGAGAGTCTTACAATAACATATCTGCATAACATAAATGTTTTAATTATAGTGCAAAACCTGGGATTTCTGAACTTTCATACATGCATATTTCAAAATTAGCATCAGAAACTAAGAGGATCATGACCACAAACAGAGTTAACTTCAATCAGTTGCTACATTTTCTCATACTGTGCTCCCATTTGATATGAATCAAATGGGAGTATGTGGAGTCCACCAGGTGAGGAAATATAAATACTCAGAATCTAATGTTCACATGTCTGTGTAAATAAAATAAATGCCTGAGTATGTTTATGTCAGAGTAAGTTTAATGCAAACTGTAAACATACATACACATAATAAATGTGCTTACCTACATCCATATTATAACTTTATGTAATTATTTACTAGTTAATTGGTGGTTCAGTACTGAACGATGGTTTGCACAGTTGATAAGCAGATAAAAGTTCTTCAGAAGTCTTTACAGCACAGGTAGTGTAATCGTCTAAGTCTAGCCCTAACCACTATCTGCTCTTTGGTTCTCCGCCAGCCGCTGGCTTCAGTTTCCAGTAAGGCGAGACGGCAGCTTAGGGTCAACTGTCCATCAATGAGCTAGACGGAGGAACAAGGTGGGGAAAGGCGGGGGAGTCGGTTCCTGAGGGTGGTTTTAATTAAAGCACTTGCTGGTTAGGGTTAGCAGTCAACATGACACATTCTTATCAGGAGACATGAGAGCGATGGGGCTAGTAATTGGCCTGTCGAGAAGTCAAGAGAGGGGGCAGTGTGGAGCGCCCTAATGTGCAGGCTCAGATCCACTTTCAAATACAGGGCATGTTTGGGGTAGTAGTACTTTCTATATATGTGTTTGTGTGTGTGTTAGAGCACAGTGTCATCTACTTTTAGCTTCACACTCATAGTGTCACATTTCCTCACCTTACTCCTAGGCTCCTCTGAATGTGTCCTACCTTAATGCAAGAATGACAGCAGCGACTGAGGAAGGACCCTCAAGCTCCGAAGCTTTGGGCTCAATTTTCATTACGCAATTTTCATTGAGAACAATGCTGAGCTTTTTTCCCCATTAAATATTTAATAAACTGTATTCAATATGTAATTTAAACCCGTTAGTTAGTTTTATTTTCTGATATTGTTTTAGTCTCTGTTTAGTTGTATGAGGTTTCTACTGTATTTTAGTTTAGATTTTTTGTCTTTTTTTTTTTTTTTATGTAGTTTTAGTTTTAGCTTTTTAAAAAAGGTCAGGGGACGCACAACACAAAAGTTATAATAAAAACAGGCAAACCTTGAATAAACATTGAAAATCCCAAAGCAGGCCATTACAAATGTAATGTATCTTGTGGGGGTTCATAGTTATGTAATCTTAATATCTGTGCTGGTGGGTAAACTCTTTGTGTGTGTTTGTATGTGAGCACTATTGTGGAAAGGAAAATAGGAATATTGTTAATAAATGTCAGAGTTTTCCTTTAAATGGTGCTGGACACTATCATATAGGCTTCTGATGTAGCACAAGGATTCATAAAGAAGTGTGTGTGTGTGTGTGTGTGTGTGTGTGTGTGTGAGTGAGTGAGGGAGGCCTCATGTGGGCCTGGCCTGACCTGATTCCAACTAAGCATCGCGTGCCTGACCAGAGTGTCTCTCTCTTCTCTTCCTCTGTTCCATCATCCACCCATCTATTTATCCATCTCTCCATCCCTCTCTCGCTAGCTTGTTCTCTCTTCCCTCTTTCCATCCATTCATCTTCTCCTCTCTCTTTCCCTCTTGCCTCACTGCCTATGCTGAATGGTTCACTGAAACACACTCTTGTGTGACACACTTCCACTCACACATGCGGCCATCGTGCTTACCTCAGTAGAACTGAACATTTTCCCTGTCACATTCTTGTAGACTCTAGCTGTCTCTACATGCACATCATGGGGCTGACATTCTGAATGAACATGTAAATGCATCAATTGGCCCATTACTCACAATCTGAGGTTTTGCAAAATATTATACTAGATAATATGCATTTGTTGACAATGTCTGACATGAACTTATGTCAAACATTGAAAATGGTTCAGGGACAGTAGTTTGACTACCAAAATACTTTTCTTATGGCTAAACTAAGGGAAAAATAATTTCCAAAATTGTTCCAAACAAAGTTGCAGCAGTGTAAAATGTCCTTAAATGTGCAAAGGTACTGATGTTTGCTGCTAATTGCATTGCTGGGCTGCAAAGTATGATCACTAAGGTCACAGTTGTTTTCCTGTGTTGCTAGACACTGACTTGAAGCAGAGGGTGAGAATTCTTTGTCCCGATTTACATTTCACTTGGGAAGGTGGAAAGCCAGCTTTAGGTGTGTGTGTGTGAGTGTGTCTTAAGTATCCTGCAACTGGAGTAGTGCACGCACGCACGCACGCACACGCACGCACGCACACACACACACACGCACACGCGCACACACACACACCCTCTCAGCAGGGTGACAGGAGTGGGCTGATGATGAAACCTAGAGACGTAAGCGAAGCTGTTGTTCATTTAGATGCTTACCAGGTTTCCACCTTGCTAGCATGTAACCTCAGCCCTGCTGACACACACACATACAGGCTTCCTACAGTATGTATGTGTGTGTATGGTTCTTTAAGCAAGGAGACTCAGAGCTGCACTTATGTTGTGCTTCATTACAAACACCATAAAGTTCAGGCAACTCTCAGGCCCTGAGCCTCCCTCACAGGCGCTTAGCCTCCCTCATAGACCCTGAGCCTCCCTCACAGGCCCTGGGCCTCACTCACAGGCCCCGAGTCTCACTCACAGGCCCTGAGTCTCACTCAGAGGCCCTGAGTCTCACTCACAGGCCCTGAGTCTCACTCAGAGGCCCTGAGCCTACCTCCTAACTCTCTTTTCCCTCCAACCTTCAGAGGGTCTGTTGTTGAGAGGGATGATCCAAGGCCTGTCATCCCCAATTACCCAGACGTGGGCCTCGGCTGCTATCCCTCCCTCTAATCCCTTATTCCCCTCTCTCTCTCTCTCTCTCTCTCTCTCTCTCTCTCTCTCTCGCTCTCTCTCTCTCTCTCTCTCTCTCCCTCTGTCCTTTTTGTCCTCTTGGCGTGGACACAAAAATGTAGAGGGCTGAGCAATGCCATTGTTTGGAGTTTTATGTAAGGGTATTAAGGCATATACAGTATGTGTGACATATACATCTGTGGTTTTCATGAGAAAGACCTAGTTTGGAATAGTTTTGATTGTTTGCAACATGAACAGGCTCACTAGCTAGGTGGCTTTTGTCCAAAGATGCCTCTCATTCGATAGTGTAATAGCAGAGACAAGAAGCTGTTTGACAACCACAGAAAACGTTGGGCACACCTGTTGCTCCAAATTACATTGGATTGGTCAGGGTTACAGATGTTGCACATATATAAAAAGAAATTGGTTAAAAAGGTTAACCTTCACAAATCTATCACACACAATCGTGTTAAGCAAGTCGGCTCAACTGATGCAACTGATGCACAATTTAAAGGCGTTCATATGACCTAATTCATAAAGCACATTGCACCCATATTGACCTGCAGACGTCTTTAGCAGCCTTGTGCTGCCAGCCTGTGCTGGTCAGGGGGAGAGAGGACAGACTGCCACCACTGCTGTGTCTTTAAAAACTCCCTGCAAGCTGCTTTTCAGATTACCTGCACTGCAAACTAGGTAATCGCCCCTGAGCACGGAAGGGCTTACACACCAACTTTGAACGGTTCACTCCTACCACCAACTCACCCAACTAGCTACTTTAATCTGACTTCTTTTTGCTGTCTGTTGTTGTGATATGCCATTTGTAAGAGAAGATAGCTGGTAGTTTACCTCTTCTTGTTTGGATGCACAGTTTATGCTTATGTCTGATGTACGTATACGAGAGGGAGTGTATATCACATGGTTGGTGTTAACATGGTTGGTTCATGCCTTTTTCTGCCGGTAACAGGTGATGACAATATGCTGAAAGCAAAAGGAAGATGAAGAGGAACAAGAAAAACAAGGCTGCGAGATTTTTTCTTTTGACATGTAGCATTAGTGTTGTTTGGCTGAGAAATGTGCCAATCATTAGGTCTTAAACTTCGACAACAATTGGATTTAGCTGGGTGAAAATAAGTGTTTCTTTACAGCAAAAAATAAATCAATCTTAATGCAGAAAAATCAATATAAGTCATGTGAAACTTTCACCTACAACCTCTGTCCTCATCTCTCACACAAACCACTTCCATGGTTGTGTTATTTTCCTCCATGGCAGTCCTTTGCGTTTAGGAGGCGGTGTTGCTAGTGGCGCTCTACCAAACAGTACAGAGCTGAACCACAGAGGAGCACCGGGGGGTTTCGTTCGGGCCAGATCTCATTGCAGCCATGGAAAGAGTTAGCAATTGAAATGTAGGCACCACGGCCTGTCTGAGCCAAGTAAAGTTGCTCCTTTGTAAGTTAGTCCTTTGCACTGTTTTGCTAGAGGGAGGAGTCCATAGTCCATAGTTCCACACTTCCACACAGCCAGTAAGTTCCTGTTCTTAAAGCTGTTACTTGCTTTATGCTTTGACTACACCAATGTATGCGGCAGTTAATGTAAAGAACAGTTTTTTTGTTGTTTTCTTTTTAACAGTGTATAGTGAAATTTGTAGTCTCAAAAATGTACCATACCTCAGAAAGGTTTCTGTCAATATGGCAGTTGCTTGATTTAGAAAGCTGGATGAAGCACCAACTAGGTTTATGGTTCATGAAAGAGCATTGTTGAGATAATGATAGGCAATGAAGATAATGTGCTTTCCACCCTTCCCTAGTCAGCAGAAGACATGAACGATTCATAAAAAAGTCTCAGAGTTCCTGCAAATAACTTGTGTGTTCTGGCGACAACGCCCCCCACTCCTCCAATGTTCCTTTCTCTGCTCATATGCTTCCCATCAGGCACAGTCATGTACATGATGTCAGTGTGTGTGTGTGTGTGTGTGTGTGTGTGTGTGTTTGTGCTCGAGCTTATGGGGAATGGCAGCAAATTCAGCAATCCTACTATCCAGATGTGTGAGGGTGGAGGGCAATTTGAACAGGATAGACACACAAACGTTAACAGACTCTCATCAGCATAACGATTTATCCCAGATTCAGTTTCAATGTCTGTTCATGCTTTTTTTTCAAAACTTTTAACCTTCAACTTGTTCCTTGCAACAACAAAGAATAACTCCTTAATTCTTCCTTAATTCAGTTCAGTCTCACCTCTCAAACGTACTGTCCCTTGTGGTGATAATAAACCCATGATCAGAACTGTTTGGAATCTGATTGGATTCACTAAGGTATGAGACATATTGCAATACAGACCTGAAACCAGAGGCAATAGCACCTTACCTCCTCTGATTATACTGAATTTGGTTTGGATCCAACCCGATTTGGGCCCTGGATCAGTCTTAAAGAATCAAGTGGTCCTATGACGTCCTGTGAAGCACAGCTATAACTTTTCTCTTTTTGTGTTCACTTGGCCTTGAATATTATGGCCTCAAACACAACAAAACAAAGGCCTCCATCAAAAGCCACAACAGCTTAGTTCTAGCATCTTTAGTTTTTTCCTCCTAGCCCTTCCAAAGAGGGCTGTACTGCTGCAGTTGCTCTGTATCAACGCTCTGTTATTCAACCTGACCCCACTGTGACCTCTCCATATCCGCACTTTCTGACCATTAAAACCAGCGAATGTTTAGGAAGGCTGTGACTCTGGTCATTAAAGGACATTTGGTGCCATTAAGGCTTTAAGTGTCCCTCCCTTGATTACTTCTCAAGATAGTGTTTGCAGTCTGAGCATGCATTTCTAAAGGTTGAAATCGCCCCCTAGCACCACCTCCTTCTCCCTTTTTTACTATTTTTACTGTGGGCCAGACCGTAAAGTCTGTCAAGATGTGGCTTTGTGGCAGTGAGGGCACAAAGGGTCACGAACTCTCTATGACACCCAGAGGTGAGTACTGTGAGGCACATCTTGGTGTTGAATACACTCCTTTATCAGTTGACACCATTATGGCTGCTAAAGCTGCAGGTTAAATAATCAAGACGACGTGCTTTCTGTTATTACATGATTACAGACCCATTTCCTAAAGTGATACTCCACCCAAAATCTGTCTCAGCCACTGGAGGCTTGAATGGTGGGGATAACAAGATTGTAATTTCCTCATTTGTGGAGAGACTGGTTGACATTAGATGGATTGCATGTGTGACCAGCTTTTACAGCAGAAATCAATCATCAGATGGTTCCAGAATGATAATGCCAACATGGATCCATAGTTTTGTGAAAGTATGAGTGTGAGAACTGGTCACCATAAAATCTCATGTAACTATCTGAAAGAAACTGACTCAAAGCTGCTGTTCCCCACCAGTAAGGAAATGTGTCCTTGAACATACTCTTTTAGAGCCACCATTCAGCCTACAGTGTTTGATGTCCTAAAGATATGAGTATCTACAGCAGATCATGTCCATTTTGGCTGCCCTGGCTTTGGTTGTCCATTTTTTCAAGAGGTGATCGCTGCAGCACGATCCAGAAATCAAATAGTAGGGAAAATTAAAATGATAAGCCTCTTTAGGTGACTGACTGGAGTGATGTGTCTCTGTGGTTGGAGCCTTGTTGTCTTAGATGCCTCGTTTATATGGCTCCAGGTCAACTGGTCATTCTTTTACAGGGGTGGAGGCTAGTTCACAGGCAGCCCTGGCCCCTCTTATGCCATCTGGCAGCCATAAATTCAGCATGGTAACTGACTTTTGTACTGTTTCATGGGTCTCTCTGGTGTGAGCTTAGGTGGAAGAAGATGTAGGACTTCTGTTTTGCTTCTCACGCCTCACCTTTTACCCAAAGAATGTATTTTAATTCCTCCTAAGAAGAGGATAAGGTCAGAAGTTTATGTTTGGTATGTGCTTGGCTATGGTTTCATCTCAGGGTTTCTGTAGATTTTAAAGGTCTATGCATGTGTGGAAGGGTTTTGGGTTTTGGGTTTTGCAGTTGGCTGTATTGGGATGTGAGCTTTTTAAAATTGAAGCACTGTACAAGTAAAGAGGTTTCATTCATTGATTTCTTGCAGCAGAAAATGTGTTTTTGACATTAGTGAAGAAGCATGACACATTAAATAGGTAACATGCAAGAACAAGCTTTCATTCCACATTCTTGAACTCTCATCATCTTACGCTTTATGTGTCACTTCCCCTTGTTGCCCCCCAAACCTCTTACTACGGCTCAGTGCCATCGCTTTCATAGTGAGGCCCTGCAGACATGACAGATAAGAGAGTGAGAAAGGAAACATGGTAGCATTCTCAGCGCCAGGGTCCTGCAAGCAGGCTTAGTTGAAAGGTCACAGATAAATTAAAAGGTTCCACAGTCTGACATTTATTTTTTACTTCAGACTAGGGTGAAAGTTTGTTGGGGATAGTTAAATCACAGCAGATTACAAGTTGTAAGACTTTTTTATCCATATATTTTCACCAATGTGTTGCGGCATCATTTCAAGAGTAGAATAATACAAAAGCACTTTTGAGGTTATCACGGTTCCTACTTCATATCTTAGTATTTTCTGGCCTTTGCCCTACACTACTCAACTATTTATTTTGAGTGGTAATGCTCAGAATGGCTCAAATTAGACTTGGTTATGAGAACTGAACTATTTGAAAGGAAGTCCGCTTGGATACACAACAAGTGCGGAGGCTCAGTTGGTAGAGCTTCCGCTTGGGAACTGGAGGGTCGCCGGTTCGAGTCCCTGCCAAGGTGCCCCTGAGCAAGGCACCGAACCCTCAATTGCTCCCCCCTCTGCGTAGGGTGGTAATGTAATGTAAGTCGTTTTGGATAAAAGCGTCTGCCAAATGCTCGTAATGTAATGTAAAGTAACACACAAGTGACTAGCACAGGACCTGATTAGACTTAACATGATTTGAACCTGAACTTCCTCCTCAGGTAATGCAATTCCTCCAAGGAATGCAGCGTGTGAAGACCTGTACTGCAATTTCTGACAAAGCAGGATATTGATGTGAAGCCTGCAGAGTAGTTGACTCCAATTCTAAAGCGTGGATTATACTCCAGAGCGTAGTAGTGTCTGGAGGATGTGTTCCACACCAGTAAGTTGGTGTCGTGGCAGTCCGTTTTGACATTTAATAGCTAGACTGGATATGTATTGCACTTCAATTCTTCCATGTCAAAATGAACACCTAGTCTACACACACACTTTCTTCTTTTCACAAACTCTTGTACTGAAGAATTATAACGATGTTGGTACCGCCGGACGCTCCACACAACCTTTTTCAAAAATATCATCCATATTTCTTTTCCAGCGCTTGCGCATTTGGTGGCCTCGTAGCAGAATTGCACAAAAAATGTTACACAAAATGGTAGGTACACAGAATGCGATTTGAACCTACACGTACAAGCTAAGTGTAACACAACCTTAAGTCTGATAAAGAAGGAGGCCCAGGGTGAAAAATCTCGAAGACAGTGCTTTTGTCCTAGTTGTAGCTAATCCCTTTAGTTGCAGAAAAAGTGGAGACCCCCTGTGAGCCCAATCTGCAAACACAGAGGAAGGAGAGCTCAGTGAAATGACAGGGAAGAAAGACTTCCCCCAAGAAAAGAGAAAGTCAAGAACTGTCATCTGTCTTTTGTCTTTGCAATTCATCTGCCTTTTCAGATGAAAACATGCCACTGCTCAGCCAGGCCTTAAATATGTTAAGTGGAGAGACATTAGCCAGACCAATCCTGTTATGAACATCAGCGTGGCGGGGGGGTGGGGGGTGGGGGAGGGTGGGGGATGATGGAGGGGAAAGAATAGCCCTGGGGGGTTGGTTCAATCTTCTTAAGTGATTAATCGTCATGTGAAAGTGAAACTTACTGAAGTATTTTTGCATCACAAAAATGCCTACGTTCTTTTTCTTTTTTCTTTTGTTCTAGACAAATTTTGTCTAATCATAGTTACATCGGAAATCACATTCTTACTCAGTACCACAGCAATGACTTCTACTACCTTTTTGCATATAGTATCACATTGACTCGTGGTTTCTCGCCCTTGCTCCTTAGTCATCGTTAGCATGGGAAGAGTGGTTTGTCAACTGGCATAATTATGCAAACTGTGGGGTTGCAAGAGAAGGCAATTAGCAGGCCCGGGTGTGAAAGACAAACACATTTGGTGAAGTTTCACCCTTAGTACCTTGTTATGTGGCGCAATGTTGGAGTAGGCATCTTTTTTTTGCCTATAAGCCCTTGGCTATGTGAATACAGTGCTGTCAGAGGAGCTCCCTGAGCAAGAGAGAGATAGACAGTGTGTGAGGAAGAGAGAGGCCGAGGGGCAGGGAGGGAGGGGAGAGAGTGTCACAACTACCTGTCCATAAAGAAGACAGACGGTCAGGTTGAATAGGCCAGATTATGTTGTGTGTATTGCAGTATGCATGTTGGTAGCTAATCTGTGTGGTTGACTGCACTCTGGATGCATGATTAAGCATTACAGTGCATGCACGTGTAGGTTTCTACTTATTTGTAGGTGTGTGGCGCTGGGGTTTATTGGTGTTTTGAAGGCTGATACCACAATCTCTGCTAATATTTCTCGCATGAAGCAACACATCACCTAGACAACCATTGGTGATCAATCCTGCAATAAGTTGTACACAGACAAACAGACAGATAGTGCCACTTAAACATATTAAAAACGGGGTGTTCTTTATTTTGCATTCCCAGTAAAATCTGATGTTAGTTAGATTGATCTTTTCCAGAGTGCACAATTGAAAAATATGACTTTTGAAATAACAACTGAGCGTATCTATTTTTGAACTTTTCAAGAGTACAAATCGTAAAAACTGAGGGAAAAAAGCTGAAAATATTCCATAGTTGGAACGATTTGTTTCTTTGTACCATGAGGGATTCTGGCCCATATTCATCTGCATTTCTGTCCATTTTTCTATTAGAGGAAGAGTATTCTGAGCTGTCCTTGACATCCAAATGTCAAATCTGGACTTCTTTAGATACAAAAGGACATAAAATTAGAATGAACATCAGCCTGTATGTACTGTATATATTATGTAGATAAAGAGGACACACCCATCCTCCAACATTTCCACACTTGGGGTCCTCTCCCTATCATGCACTCCCCTACAAACCCCCTTATAACCCATCCCCCACCTGGTTTTTATAGGGAGAGATGGGGCAGCAGGGCCTTTTTTATGAGCTGCTGTTCTCAAAGCAATTACTGGGCTTTAATGAGGCTGTCTGGAATTTCACATGCAGTCCCCCGTCCTTATGTCTCTTAAGCCAAGCACAGAAACTTTAAAAAACAGTCATGAGAGCCATGAGCTACACACCTTTTACACCTGTTTTTGTGTGTGCTGATTCATAGAACCACTAATTTGAATTTAACTTTTCCTCCCCACAACAAAGTCAAGCTGAGCTTTTTTTACGTTCACACTCCCAAATAGTAGCATATTAGCCAGAGATCCCCCACCCCCCCATGGCTGTACTTAGAGAAATAGTGATGAGTGGAAGTAGAGAAGAGATGTTCTGATGGGGGACAATTTCAGTTAAAGTAAAAATGAAGTGTTTTTGCTTGAAGCTCCTCAATGATGATTCTGTGATGAACCATAGCTTAATTGTAACAATCAGCCTAATTTTCATGTAAAGATTAACATGATTCATTTTCCTCTTTTCCATGGCTCTGTCGTGTGTCTGCTGCCTGATTCCATCTACAGGTGAGTGTCCATTCCATCTACAATTCTACATATCACACCATGCTGTGTAGTGTGTGTATATCATAAAAACAGTGTTATGCTATGTTTACATCATTGATTGTGATTGTATCACACGAATATAGTTGAAAAAAAAATCAAGAGTTTTTGTGCAATGCTTCTACCTCCCCTCCACCCTGAACTATGACAAGTTTATTGCCATTACATTTAAACTTATTTCATGAAATATTGTTACTCTTTTTATGTTTCCAACGTTGGCCTTTATACTAATTGAGCATTAAGGTCCAGAAAGTGAATGCAGCAAAGGCTGTTGACTTTTGCCTGGATTGAGCTTCCAGAAAAATGTATGGCTTTGACAGGATGATAACTTTCATTGAAGTACACTGCAGTAAACCACAGCATATCCGCTAAAGTCATGTTACATGCTCACATGCGACACACACAGGTTTAAAATGCTTTAATGTAAACTGAAATTGATCCGTTACTTTTGGAATTGAGTGACTGCACTATGGTGAGAAAGGGGAAAGGAAGGGTGTGGTAGTGAAACCCACTGTGCTCACCGACTTCGGTTTAACCAAAATGGCCGCTCACCACAGATCTCTGTGAGATGCAGAAGGATGTAACCAAGCGCTTCTGCTATGTCCTATGTAGCAACGTTGAATGCTGCAACCTAGAAACAGTTTGACATTGTGTTACAGTTTAGGATTGATCATGTATTAGTGCTTTTCTTCTTTCACACACAGGTCGTACAACTGTTTGGTTTTAATTTGTGACTTTTGCAAATGCAACTTTCAGTATGTGTCACCACCTAAACTGCTCTGCAGCTTCAGCACTGCCAGTTTTGACAGTGAAACTCTTATCACACATTTTTCCATTTCTCCTCTTGCTTTAAATTTAGAGAACTATCCAAACTATGTCACACAAAGTGTATATTATGTGCTGTTTACTCCAATCGCTGCATTTACATACATATTGATTTTTAAAAAACTTTTATTGTACACTTATAAAGGCATTGGATAATTGAATTGAAATCGACATCAATCATCAATCATTCATTTATTCAGGGATGTAAACATTAATCAGAGACAACTGCACACTAGAGGTCTTCATGGATCCAAAATTTGGGTCCAAATCCGAAACAAATTTGACAATGGTCACGGAAAAATAGCCCCAATATAAGGCACACAATATACTATTTATATGAGGAATTGAAGTTTGCGTGTGTCTCATTTGCAGTGCAAGCGCGTCTGTCTAGCACACAGTAACTTTTCACAGGAGTTTCCAGCTGCTAGCAGGCTACGAACAGAGAAGGTAAAGGAGAGAGACACACTCCAGCAGACACCACACTCTCTCTCATCTCACTAACATCAGAACTGACTGAATGCATGTGAATTACATATGATATGGGAATTACAAGGAATTTGCAGAACGGGTGAATGACTGTTTTTTTGGAGACCCCTGGTCTACATCCTTCTTTTCGCAATGCAAATGACTCCTGATAGCTTGCCTGTCACACCCCAAGGCCTTCCTTTGTGTGTGTTTATGTGTCTGAGAGGTAGTTCCAGGGGAGGGTCAGAGGTCATGTTCTTGTTTGAGGACAAACAGGATCTGGGAAAAAAGATGAGGTTTCACTGAGAAGTGACAGTGGCAGTTTAGTAGGATTGATATTCTGCCAGCTGTGAGTGTTTTAGCAAAGCAGTACACCTATAATAGACAATAATGACATGTAACACACACACTTGAATACACACTGTATGACACTGTTGAGCACTGTTGAGCAGAGTCGAACAGGGGTTCTTCAGCATGGGCCTGAGGGAACAATGCAGGTTCCTTGCTACGTTTCCCACTGCAGTTTAAACACCTTTAACATGATAGATGTTAGAGGAAGATTTTTTTTTGTTGTGGCAGCTTGGATATTTTGACTTTGTTTTTTTGTCTGCTTTGTATCATGAGTAATCTGCTTTGTGTAAAATGTGGAGCCTGCAGGATTAAGTTCAAGTTCAAAGTTCAAAGTCTGTCACGTTTGGTCATACAAGTATAACAAAAATTAAATGCTTTCTCTGATAGTCCAACTTCACAGCATTGAAGTGTCAAAGGTTTGTGCTATTTACTTTTTACTATTTTAGGTACAGTCTAAGAAACACACATCTATCACACACAACATCTTGTATGGTTGGAATTACAAAATAAATGAGAGAAAGTCACTATAAACAGAAGAAAAATGATTAAGGGAACATCCTTGTTCCCTGACAGAAAGACCATAACCCTGTTCACTGAATGTTGTTGATGCACTGGGCAATTGTAAGTGATAAGAAGGGAATAGTTAGTGTTCTTACTCAGAGAAAGCCCCTCCAGACAGGCATGGAAGCTGCTGCCCCATCAAGGTGTACTGAACAATTACTGTGTTATATGTGATGATGACTGCCAGTAGTAGAAGTTCCTTTCTGAAAACATGACATGTGGGGACTGCCTTGACTCTGGGAATGGCAAATGATGGCTCTCGGCAGTGCATTGATTTGGATCTGCTATTTATTTTTTTGCGATTTACTTACTAGCACCAAATTCATCTGGGTTTGGTGTGTGGCAAGACTGAAGCATATGGTAGAGGAAACTGACTCCTGCAGTGTGCAAACACTGCCCAAAGTGGCCAAATCTGCTAGCCAGGTCAGACACACACACCCTGTGAAGTAAAAAATAATCTAGTTTAAGGAAAATAACACCAGCCATTAGGCATGTTGGTTTGACTGCAGTTCTGTGTTTCTATTTTGGAGTCTGAGGTCATGGCTGACACCCGGGTAGATACTGAAGCACTGAAAAGATGAGGGAAACCAAGGCTTAGTGCATGCAAAGCGTGAGTGTGTGTGTGTGTGTGTGTGGCAAGTCTATCACTCAGCTTCCATTAATTTTTAATTGCTTCCTCTGACCTGGCACACAGCTCCACTTTTCACTGAGTGAGCAGAACGGGTAAAGGACTCCTCATCTGGGAGGAGATGGAGAGATGGGTGGAGGAAGACATCTCTAGAAGTAGAAACAATGAGTGGAAATGGGAGAGGGATAGTGGAAGAAAAGAGGGAAAACCTAACCTATCTAACGCCAGCCAAATTTGGCTCAAGCCTCAACCACAACCTCCTTGAAAAACCTCTTACCACTTTCTCTCATTGCCTCCCGCTCTCTCTCTCTCATTCCCTCCCTCTGTTCTCTTCTCATTCACTCAGTGTCTCTAGCCTTTCCTCCTCCGTGCTGTGTTCCAGCCTTTCTCGCTGTTGGTGAATTAATGAAAAGGAGAGGAAGCCCAAAGCCTTTGATGAAACAGTGACTTGAGTTTCAGCATACTCAACACTTCCATCTCTGCTTCCACCCTTTCAGCCCCCCCCCCCAAATGGAACATCAAAGGGTGAGCCCTCGACTAGGTGCTCTCACTCGCCTGTACAGCCAGTGATGCCGCACTGGCTTACCTTGCTTGGAAGTCAGATTTCACACCCATTTTAGCCCTCCTCTGCCTCTACTGCCTACTCCTGCTGGAGTGGTCTCTTGAGTCTTGAAGTGTGTGGAGGGTGGGGATTGGGGTAGCCTTGAGACGAGAGAACACAGTCGTTTTTTCCAAGTGAAGCTACGACACCAATTCGATAGTTTCCATAGTTTCAATAGTTTTTATTAAGCTAATAAGTAGGGCTGCAAATAATTATTACAATTTCGATGTGATTTACAATGTGATAAAAACATCATAGTTTAGGGGTTGAAAATGTATTCAATCACTCTAATATCACACTGTTTTTAAAGTGGTTGTTGCTTTACAAAATTAAACATTTCAAAAATCATCAATTTTAACACAATATATGTATACATATATATGTATATAATATATATGTATATATATTTATATTGTGTTGGTGATACATATTTCAGCCAGTGGCACAATCCTTACAGCTTTAACATGAGTATTTGACCATTAATCATTATAACCCCTATAAGCCTTATTAAAAGTGGTAGCCCGAAGCTTAATTAAAGACCAATATTGGCCCTGCTATCAGCCCAACACAAAGTCCTGTATCTAGTTTGTGGGTTGCAATAATTAAATTTGTGTACGGGGAGGAGGGGGTGTTTACAGCTCAGAGACAAAGTGAGATGGAGTGTTCAAGAGAGCAAGAGAGATGGGTCCCTGCTTGCAGAATACATTAGTGCCGTTGAGCGAGGGAGATGGGTACATTATTACTGTGGGGGCAGTGGGAGGGAAAAGGGGGATGCTGAAGCAGCTGCAGTCTGAGCCTCCCGCCTCCTGGCTAGACTGCTAAAAGTTATAATTGAGCTCCTGATCAGACTCTTCCAGACTCTTTCCATCCATTCTTCTTCCATCCATCCATCTCTAAATCCCCGCCTGCCAAGGGAGAGGCAGGAAGGGAGACAGAGACATAATAATTTTATTTTACTGCTGAAAGAAGGTTCTCGATGACTTTATTAATCAGTTAAGGCTGAAGATAAATGGATGCTTACTGAGGTCATCTATTAATCATTGTAAGCTTATTCAGTAAACACACCAAATAGCTTGTCCTTGTAGCTCCTCAAATGTGACAGTATCACCCTGGGACACACTATAGAACACAAGTGTGTATCCCTGTTTTAGTCGGTGACAAAAATTCCCTCCCAGCTACCCCAGAACACCAGCATGTTCACTCCAGTGTACACACCTGACACACATTCCAACTGGGACTCAACTAGTCACTGATACTATCTATCTAACTGTCCCGTCTTCAGGCGAGTGCAGGGCTCAGAGTCGTGTTTTGTGATGAGTGGTCTCACTAGACCCAGCATTACAACTAAGTCCGCCATGGTCATTCACAGCAGTTCTAGTTCTTGTTGCCTTTTTTGCTGTGTCACAAACAAATGCAAGTGCTTCTTTCTTGTTGTGTGTGGACAAGAATTAAGAGAATTTCTGGATTTAATCTACATAAATCTTTAGAATAAATAAGCAATGCAAAAGCAGAACATGGCTTTAGGGGCTGTCATTGATACTTGGCAATTGATAATGGATTAAAAAAAACGTATTGACTCATTTTAGGCAGGTAGCTCTCAAAGTGTCATTTGGTGGCAACCAGCTTTGACACAATATCAGTGTTACTTTTTGTATTGAAAGAATTAGTAGAATGGTGAGAATGAAAGGAAGACATGGGAAGGGAGATGGAGGAGAGAGACTGCTGGCTTGTTGCCATGCCCTGTCAATGTGACCTCGTATATAGCTCATAGGAGTTTTTTCCCCTCTCTTATTGCGATGAGAGGAAGATGAAGAAAGCTAAGGATTTAAGCACCGCAGCAAGTGGTATTTCTGACAGCCTCTTTTTATAACAAGAAAGCCTGGTGTAGCCGACACTCATAAACACAAGCTGCCGGTAGATTGCATGGACAGCCTGATCCACTCATTCTTCCTGGTTTGATATTGAAGGAGAAAATTGAGAAAAGCAAACGTCTTGCAGACATTGCTATTTCTCTAGCCGCCTTGCGGTTCAGATTTAAATATATGACATTTCTCAGGTCACAAGACCGAGGACATCTTCCAGAGCTCATTTGACTGTTAAATAGAGCAGTGTTGCAATTAACTTTTCCATAAATTGGTTTGCCAAATTTAATTGGCAGTGTGACATTAGGTCTCCGTGGAGATGAGGCCAATCCACCATTTTACTCCACACTTCAAAAGCAGATGTAGGTTTGTGAGGTTTAGGTTAGTTAACAGCGAAGAGTTGGACACTAACCAATGTTTTACACACAGATTTGTGGCCACTGTTAATGCAGGCGCCGCTGGTGTAATATCACACTGCTCATAATACAACAGTTTACTGCAGGAGCAGAAGCCAAGTCTCTCAGAGCATTTATGTAACACAGACAGTGGTGAAGAAACTAAAAGCAAATGATCATGCTGACGCGGCCTCTGCCTCCGTCCATGTATTCCTCTCTACCATCAGGGCATCCACTCAGTGCTGGTTGAGGCAGATGGCATGTGGATCGTGCAAGTGCAGCGCCCACCAATCCTCACCACCAACCTGGCAACACCCACCTGGGTGCCACCTGCTCCTCTTGTCTGTTTGACCTCATGCCAGCCTGCCGCATTCACACACACATGCAAAGCTAGGACCACACAGCTAAGAATTGTGAGGGAATTGTTTTTTTTATTTCCACCAAACAGGGAAGGGCATATTAAATGCAAATGCAAACACTTTGTGAAATAGAAAAGTTAACATCTTACCTTAGTTGAATAATCATAAGGAAATACCTTAACTCCTCAAATTTCCGCCGGCAATTTTGCTCCCCATTTTGGGGCAAAAAAGTAGAATTTAGGGGCAATTTTGCACTACGCCGGCAAGAACATACAAAATATGACTTAAAGCAGTGTAGACATTCCTGCAAGGCCTGATGTTCCCAGACATGACTTGGGTATTATCCAATAACTGTGGAAATCAGCTTGATTGGCCATCACTGTGTTTATTTTGTTGTACAGTAAAATGTTGCAACAATAGATAAACATTTTATATTTTATTTACAAGGTTGTGTGTTGTGCAGCCTTGGTGGAGGTATTTTTTTTCCTCTGGTTTTTCAAATGAGCAGAAGAAGAAGATGGGACCTTCTATATTACAACCAGGATGAAAACAATGATGACAACAAGCAATTACAGTCCAGTGAGAAACAAAGCAAAACCAAAATATTTAAGGTATTCCACTATCATGCATAACTGTGCTACCTGAGGTAATGCTACAGTAGGAGAGTGCAAGGTTGACGTCCACCCTGTGGGGCAGGCCATACTACTGAGGTCTTTGATTGAGACACTGCACAGACGGTCCTGCTATGGAAGACCCTTAAGGTTGACCTGTATAGCTGGTTATAAATGTGCCTGTCTGTGAGTCCCTGTAGTGAAAGCTGAGCTCCTTAATGTAGCATTCATCTGTAGACAACAGCCTTAAACATGAAACTCTCCTTCAGTATAGGATCTCTACATGTTTAATTCACATCATGTAAGAATTATCAATCACTTATGAGAGTACAAGTGAGTTTGCTTGTTTTTGCTTAAAAAAATAAAATAATTATGCTTAGTTTACATTATTTCAAAAAGTAGGTAGTAGGTAATCCATCACACTGAACATTTCAACACCTTTATTTATTTATGTTTCGTCATTGTTATGCTACCCTTGCAAAAAATGGCAAGCAGGGACTGTTATGAAACCTTTCTGATGAATTGATTCTCATAGATTACAGAATCAGTCAGCAAAGCTCCAAATTTGAAGGAAAAAAGTGACCAAATTCAAGGTCCAACGCTGCTTCCTGTCATTCTCACAGCAGCCAATGAGTGAGCCAACTGTCATATATCGATCATCAGAGCACCCTTGAATGCACCAGCAAGGAGAGTTTTGCTCACTACTGCCTTGCCACACAGCCACATTATCACAGGAGTGTGCAATTAGATTTTTTATCTGAAACTGAAACCGACTCTTGGAGGTCGTTTTAAAATCACATAATCCACATGTTGTGCATGCTGAAGGTTATCTCATGCACTCTTTTCATTGGTATCAGTGAAACATATGTGTTAGCTTGGCATAACAAGGCAAGTTAGTCAGTGCTTTTCTCATTTAGCTCTTTTTCAGGGGGTGTGTATTACCTCAGTGTGGGCCTTGAATAAGACTGCTTGTTCAAAAACAGATGTGATGTTTTGTGTGGCGCTGCAGCACAGAGAATGAGCTCATTGTTTACAGTTGAACCTGGTGCTAATCTTTTCTGAAATGCTAACAGCTGCCTAACTGCACCCCCAGCCTGTCTCTATACAGGCCCCCCCTGGTCTGTGTGGTATGTGTGTGTGTGTGTTGGCTCTGGCAGACTCCGAAAGACCATCCCAGGCGCCTGATGACTGCCCCCCCTACTCAAACTACCATCAATCCATCCCAATGCACTCCCCAAAATCTAATCTACGCTATGAAATCGATCGGCGTCACTGCTCTCTATGGCCAGCGTGGACTCTGCAAGGGTTTCGGTTGCCTACTTAAGTTCTCCAATCTCTCCCAGGCATCAGCACACGCACACGCACACGCACGCGCACACATCCACTTGTTCAGATCAAGCTATGGTTTCATAAACCTACATTAGCACTTGTGGGCATACTGTGGTTGTGAAAAAAGCTACAAATACTGTGCAATTGTACAATTTGACTGAAGTGGTCGATGGGTGTTGGACAACTTTTTTGATAATGTTATATTTGCTCACATGCACATGCACAGGCACTTGCTCATTCTTTATCAGCAGTCCTACACACGTGTTATAAAACATATTTTTTCACGTCTCTTCCAGTTGAATAGCCAAGAGTTTTTGCAGGGAAGTGAACATAAAACTAGAGGATGATAGTTGCAGTCTTTGTAATTGACTTAAATACCCTTATTAGTCTTGGGCCATTAGCACCTCAGCTTCCTTCTAATTTGCGACATCTATTAGCAGTCCACAGCTCTTAACATTTGAGTGTGAGTACTCCTTCGCCCATGTTAGACACTGAGTAGGTAATCTTGGACCTCGCTCCGTTTCATCTCGGTGCAATGGCGAGACATGCTGTTTCCCTTTTTTAAAATGTATTTTTATAGAGCTTAGAGATGCTGGGTAGAGGCTGTGTCCATGTTTGTGGTGAGCAGCAGAGCTCGAGACAGTTTGATGTTAATTTCCCTGCACTTAAGCCCACAGGCGGCTTCCTGCCCGCCTCAGCTCTTGATGCATTTTTTATTTTTCTTGTGCCTTTCTGCTCCGCCTCCTTTCTGTTTTCCTTTGTATTGTTTTTCTACTTGCTGATATGGAATTGCACTCTCCCTCCCACATGACAGCACAAAATACAGGCAATGTGGAACTGGAGGAAATGGCCTCTTCCTCTCTCTCTGCTGCCACGCCATTCTCTTTTTCCAGGACTCTTGGATTTGTGAGTGTGTATGAAGAACCCACCTTCTTGATAAAGCTAAAACAACAAGTCTTTACTTTGAAAATAAGGAGAAATTGAGACCTTGGGAGAGAGGGAGAGGAAAGAGCTCGACCTTTCAGGGAAGTACAGCCAGTGGAAAATCTCCTGGCCTGCCAGTTTTAACTGGCACATTGTGGACTCTGGACACAGCACTTTTATTTCCCTTGTACTCTAAAAGAAAGACAGATGTTTTCTCTTTACATCTGAAGCTCGTCCCCCTCTGTTCATGGCCTTTAGAGGTTTCCCAGTGGGCTCTAGTTTTTGGAACAATAGCTTCAACTTCCAGACTATGGGTCAGACTCCTCTGCCCATAACTGAATCTGAATAGGATTGTATTGGTGTGTGATTCACATTTCCAATGGTCTTCAAATTTGGTGAGGATTATGGAATAAGCCTGAGAAGCAGTCACAAAATTTCTACAAGCCAAGTGCACTCTTATCTTCAGGTGGCAACAACTTCTCACTCTGTGTGGCCATAATATTTGTCTAATGTTGCCAACAAAGACATTGCCAAGTCTCTTATACTGGCATTGCCTATGTTCCAAATTAGCCTAATTTGTGCTACACCACTGATTGCCATGACAGTTGAAGCATCTTTGATTGTTGATTTTGTTTTTGTGGTTTGGTTCCAGCACCGCTTCGCACTGTGAGTAATTCTGATTATTGCAGATTATTTAAAAATAGCAGTTGTCTGGAATAGAAGCTCAGAATTAGACGTAAAGGAAGGATGGTTCCTTAGTTCTTGAAAAGTTTCCTTTGGTTTCGACGGTGCTATAGAAAAGGCCACGATACAATATATTTATCTTACCAGCAGAAAATCTCAGTTGTAATCTCTATAAGTGGTGATGTTACTGTAACCTCCACAGCTTTAAATTAAAGACAAGAACCCATCCAAAACAGATGAGCTCACTGAAGGGAGTGCATAACCTAATGCCAGAGGACTTTATCTGAAGGTTCTCAATATTGAAAAGACAAATTCTGTGTTTCATTCAAGGCTTTTTCCTTTTGAAGGAACAGATGAAAGTAACTGTGTTGCCTTGCACACTAACAAAACAGATTGTGATAAGTCCATCTGGGAATCTCATCTCCTTGGCCTCAGACGAAACAGATGAGTTTGATGTGAGATTGGATGGACTTGAGTTTGTGCGTGTGTGTGGTGGGGGTGGGTGGGTGGTTAGATGGACATTTTTGGACCACCAGCATTACAATAAGAGGTTGGTAAAACCAGGTATACACTGAATTTAGTCATTAGTGATTTAATGATAACAAACAATTGGGCGGCATGGCGAGTTGGTAGAGCCTAACCAAGCCTTATCCAGGGATCGGACGGTTCCTTGTTCAATTCCAGGCTCCTCCTAGAGAGCCTGTCGAGGTGTGGTTGAGCAAGACACTGATGCCCTAATTGCTGAAATGGGAAATAAACGGAATAAAGACACCGCGACGTAAATTGACTCTGTTTAGGACCCAGAGGCAATCCAACCCCGGGGCGCTCTGTATTCTTTACACTGTAATAGATACGTTTTTGGAGCCATGTCACGAAAAAAAAGGTGTTTTTTTTAAGATGTGTTTTTCTGGTTTGTTTGGCTTAGCTGCTAAGCAAAAACATTTAGGTGTAAGCAAAAACACAGTAGAATGTTAAGGGAAAGGGTGTATGAGCTGATTTTCTCCCTAAGCAATGTAAGTGGTAGGATCTTGTTTGGAAGTGTGCTGAGAAGACAGAGAAACAGCGTAGACAGACTAAGGTTAAACAAAGTAAGACAGACAGCTGACACAGTCCAGAGACAACTGATAGAGCCTGCAACGTCCTCTGGCAGGACTGGTCTCTCTGCCTGTTGTCTGTGTGTCACGTACACTTTTCCCAGAGCCACCAGTGGCACTTGCCCTCCCTCCCTTTCCCTTTCTCCTCTATGCCTCTCTCCCAGCACATATATCCCAGAGGGCCATGGGGTTGGCTGAGGGCAGCAAGGATGATGTCCAGAGGGACAGACGGGCAGCTGATTGACCTGATGCCATCTAGTGTGTGTGCGTGTGCGTGTGGAGCCTACAAAAGGACTTTCCCTCCTGGTGATTTTTCTACATTTTTAGTGCCTTTCTAACCTAATTCCAAAGCCTAAGGTCTTACATTAATAATATTTATGGACTGATTAAAGCCAGATTTCGCAAAACAAATTCCATTTCATCCAGCATTAGTGAGGTTTTTAAATGTCTTACATTCAATTTTGGGACATTTAACTACTAACCCTGTGTCATGTTCTCATTCTGAAATAATCTGAACATTACATCAGCATTACTGTATGTGCTTCCCCATCACACGGTACCGTATCATGCCTGTTTTATCTTGGTTTTGTTGTCCTCTACAGATTCAGACCCGCTGTGATATGTGTGGCTTCCATTGAACATTTGCGTATTAGGAAATTGTTTGGAAGGCAGCCCTCTCTGCATCTCGAGCCAGGAAATGCCAAAAGTCTGAGATTCGTCATTCGTTCCATCTGGCAGGCCCAGTGGAGGGTTTGGAGGGGCTGAGGACTTACATAACTAAAACAAATATCCGACATTTTAGGGGGTTACATCATAAGAATGGGATCAGATTGGCCGGGTATACATGGGTTGATGCGTTTTGACGGTGCAGAGCTGCAGTTTGTACTATTTGTACTGCAAAATGGGACAACCAGTGTCATTGTTACACTCACAAAATGTACATTTAGATGGTTTCTGTATCGTTTTTTATTCTTCTTCCATGTTGAAATGCTTATTGCTTTCAGCAGGTGATTTGCCGAATGACGTCTGTTTTCAAAACTTCAGCCAGACCCCCACCCTCCTTGTCCTGCACTCAAACCCTCTAATATAAAGAGTGCGTGCCTCAGGGAGAGAGAGAAGGGCTCCGCACACATTGACTGAATGATGGATTTTATTTGGTCTCTGTTTGCATAGCCCAAGCTTGGCTGTGTTGGTCTGTTATGCCGGTTTCTATGGTGAAAAACACAGGGCATGCCAGACTCCAAGTAGAACAAGGAATAAAAAAAAAGTTGTAGCGCAGAGAGGGGCTGGCGAGGTGATGGGGGAAATTCAATTCTAAGAATATGAAGGTTGTGGAATCACAGGAAGAACGACTTGACAGATAGAAAGAACATTATTAGACAGAAATACTGAAGTCTAACTGAAACAAAATGGCAGCAGAGAAAAGATTTACTTTTTCTTCTAAACTGAGCCGCTAGTAGCCTGATAGTGACACCTTGTGAGGATGTTAATTATTTAGTAACTGCAGAAGATAGATCACACTCCCTTTCAACAATGTGTTTGCCTATGGGTAAGTGATAATCCACTCTGAGGTGTTTTGATCTAGAAAATAATAGACAATATAAGAAAAAGTCCCTCCACAGGAAATAGTGTGAGGAATGCTCCAAACTGGTGTTTTTAGTGTGTGTGCAGTTTGTTCCACGAAAAGCTTGTAGAATTGTTGTGCAGTGTAGTCAAACATTCTGTGTTAGTTTAGGTTTAAGACCGTAAGACAGTCAAACAATCCCTTTAATCACTATTGTATCTTCATCTTATCTCTGCTGACATGGTACAAGCAATAATGCTATAAGAAATGCTATTGGAAGTCACAATTACAGTTCAAGCAACTTCTTTTAAGCAAATCGTGCAGCCAACAAATATCAATCAAATGCTGTCAACAGCACACAGCTCTGTGTAATCGCCTCAGCGCTGTAGCCGTGCTACACTGAAGAATTTCAAGTCACAACAGAAGTATGGGCTTTAAAATACAGGCTGAGGTTATCAATGTGATATGAGATTGCAGGTTTAAATACACAGAGAAGTGCATAGCACCAAGCACATCACATTACATTACCTTTGAAAATTAATGAATGGAAATAGTGTGATAATTGCTTCGCTCTCTCACCTGAAGACCATTCATATGCAATATGGGTGGGAGAGTGCTAATCCTAGTTTTTAGCATGAATTGAGCTGCTGCTTATTCATGCCTTTTCCTCTCTGTGAATGAAAGATGAGGTGCTTTAACACGCACTGACATGTGACTGATGTTGTGCGCGCGTGTGTGAGTGCTTTTGCGGCCTTTGCGAGTGTGAGTGAGAGACATGGTTTGTTAGCAGTGTCAAAGCCCGGATTGATGGGGTGCTTTTTATTGAACAGATTGAAGTGAGTGAAAGGTCAGATTGTGCTGCTAATTTTCTGCCATTTCCTTGATTGGTGTGTGTGTGTGTGTGTGTGTGTGCGTGCGTGTGCATGTCTGTGGGTGTGCAAAAATGAATGTTTAGTCTGCTGTGTCATGTCAGTTTGCCGTATACCCAGCTGCATCAAATCTCGCTTTGTTCATAATTTCTTGTGTGTGTGTGTGTGTTGCTCTCATGCCTGTACCTGCTTGTCTATTATCAGTCCATCGATCTGCAGCTTTGCTTGTGGTATGCAGCTCACCTGCAGTTAACGAACCTGGAACAGGCACACAAGACACACACACACACACACACATACACACCGACTTGAAAATGTGTATTGGCACGATTTAAGTGTGTCGGCATAGTGGAGGGCAGTTGCAGTGTCAGGTAGTCAGCTCAAAGTGGCACATAGGGGCACCGAATTGAATGTTGATTCACTCATGTACACACGCGTACACACGCACAGACGTATATTCACACTTCTGTTTGGCAAGGCTGCCTGTCTGCAAACAGGCAAGGTGAGTCACAGTCAGTCTTCTACTCGTGTGTATTCAATCAGAACCCCCCCCCCCCTCCAAACACACACACTCACATACTTAAAATCTAGCCAAATCCACTAGCAAACAGATGTCACCCTGACTGAAAAAGCAGTGTGTACTTACGTACGTTGTGTGTGTGTGTTTGGTGACTCAGGTCATAGGGGATCAGTCAGACCGGGCTTTGCTTTGACTCTGTATCAACAGTTTAGTCTACACTTCTCCACAAAAGCCATGAGTTTACCGGTTGCCACAGCAACAAGCTTGGTTCTTCCATTTGATTGGCTCAGGACATTGTTTTACAGCGGCCATGTATGGATGCAGGAAACGTTTGTGTGTGTGTGTGTGTGTGTGTGTGTGTGTGTGTGTGTGTGTATGTGTGTGTGTTGCTTGAAGGTAAAAAAAGTTGTCTACACACATTTCCTTCCTCGCTTAGTCTATGCACTTTTTATCAAGAACCTTGCAAAAACACCCTTTCATCTGAAAATGATAGTTGCTTGCTGCTCAGTAAAAAAGCCTGTACGACTAAAAAAAGAAGGATCAAATCCAAGATGAGGTTGAAGGCACGAGGCCGTTGAGATTCGAGGTGAAGCTGCTCTGTGTTTGACCCCACGCTTTAATGGCCAGTTGGTCTCCCCGTGAGCCACATGACTTTTTCTAAACTTCCCTTTGTTTTTTATGGCATCCTCACTTTACTCAGCCAAATAGTAGCTATAAACTTCAGACTTGTTTACGGCGTGGATCTGGTTTCTCACCTCTTGGTGAACCCCTGCTACAGACACTGCTGTCCCCTCTTGTCAGAGCAAAAAACAACACGACCCCAACTTCACCCTTCGGTACAATTCAAAACATCTCCATGTTTAATGCTCCCTGCCTGTCACTTAACCACTTCATTTAATTTAGGTTCATTCATCTGCCTCCTTATAGTTGTTTGTTTCTATTGATCTTCCATGGATTATAATAGTCATTTAGTTTGTTTACACTGACAACAGTGATAATCACAAGGCCCTATTCACAAAACTGCATTAACATACAATCGATGTTTGTAACAATCGTTATCTGGATACGTTGTCTGAATCACAGAGTGGATTGTGAGCAGATCTCTGTCCCAAAAAGCAAGGTGTAATTTTTTTAATTATCTATTTGTACAGCAGGGATGTGTTGATTAATAAAACCTGCCCTGAACTCTCAAAAGTCACCTTGCCTCTTTGTGTCTTCCCTGTGCTCTCTCATTCATAAATTTATTTGAGTGGGAACTGTGACTGGAAAATGGCGACTGGACACTGGAAGGTGTACAGTGACAGCCCGAGCATAAAAGTTATTAGTTCTTTAATAATGAATGGTGACCATCTATTGATTAAGGTGGAAGGATATGCTTGAATAGTGTGATGACCCTCTTGCTGAGATCCAATCACAACATGGACAGCATCCAGATACGGAGGACGTATTTTGATGCAAAGTGTACATGCAAGTATGATGGGATCTCAGTATCTGAAATGATGCTCTGGAAAATGAATGAATGAATTTCGGCCTTGTTACCTGACCAACGATCACATTCTTATTACAGTGTTCCCCTTCTTGCTCCTCACAATTTTGACCCTAGCCTGTGACCTTTGATTTAATGTTGCTCTCTCAACCATTAATTGAACAGGGTTAAGGGTTTCCCTCCTCCTTAAGAACTAAACAAAATCATCTAAATCACACCAAAGCACTATGTGATGTATTTTGTTGGCTCATCTTGGAAATAGGCAGGCCTTGTCTCAGCTCTTCTTAGTTGAAGTGTGCCTGTTTGGGTTGACGCGATGGTAGTTGCTGAGATTTTAATCTACTCACTGCACCATCTGCCTCTGTCATTGGGCCGCATATCTTGGGGATTAAATCACGGGCTGTGCAGCACGTGAGATATTCCTCATGCATGCTTAGCACAATGAGATACAGACACCATTTGTGACACTTTCATTCATCTAGCCAAAACAAACACAAATGACATGTTCTATGGAGCAGATATGGATGCACGCACACACATGATTAAATGCACACATGTTCAGTAGTGCCCAGCAGAGAATGTGGGTCACTGCCACTTTCCCTGAAGCTAAGATCCCTGACAAACCCTCCACTGCCTGTGGCTTAAGGCCCTGATTATCATTGTATTATGCCATGTCATTATTCTGATGCTATCAATGGAAATGAATTGGCCAGCAATTGATTTGCAATAACGCCCCCCCCCCCCCCTCCTCTGTGCTGGCCCTCAGGGAGCCTCTGGTGCTCATTGATTTGTTCCCCCTGTCCACTCCGCCTGACTGGTTCTAACTAGGCTTTCACCTATCATACGATACCATGCTTCCACACCAACCGGATTAAATATACTGCTGGGTTTCCAATGGAGTCATCTTCATTAAGGGTGCCACCTGGGCAAATTGATATCTATATAATGCTGATATCACATATATTTAATTCACGAATGCTGTTACATTGGTATTCTAACCCCAGCTGTCTGGAAGGCTTTTCTTTGGAAAAGTTCACTGGACGGAGTTTGCAATATGCTTATGGTAAAATGAAATATAAAATAGGATAAATACATCAAGTATACAACAAGTATTCCTATCAAGCTTTCAGCACTTCTCATACTCATTACTTTGGACATAGTTTGTACTGATAAAGGCCTGAGGTTCCATACCATCCCTGTTTGTACACAACACCACACATTGATAATCTGGCCAAGCTGGCATGTTTTTACAAGTTTGCATGGCTTCTGGTGAAATAGTTGAACATACTGATTGGTTGGAGGGGGGAGGAAAAACTCCCAGCTGGCCACAGGGCATGCAGAACATCATTAGTGCCAAGTGTCTGAAAGCTGTCGAAAACATTCCCATCACAGCACAACTGGAGTGCTCGCTAACAACCCAGACCATTATGGTTTCACTCCCAGCAGACACAGCCCTGCAGACATTGAGATGCAACTGTGGTGAATGCAGCACATGTGGAGTGGCAGCCATTTTCTCTCACCTCATTCTACTGTGTCAGGAGTCTCAATGGAGAGTGTCTCACCTCAGGAAAATATTTGACAATTATGGATAGAAAATGCCATGGATGCAGCAATGGGTGGATGTTTTCCCCTGAGATGAATCTCTCAAGTGTTAGCACAAACTGCAGTTAATAATTTATAATGGCTGTAGGTTCTGGCTGCCGCATTACGGGAATATGGCTTAAGTTTTTTGAACGTCCCCAAGATGTCCTCTTTAGCAGGATGTGACCTAACGTCCCATGCTGAAAAACCTTTTTTCACCTCCTGTCTTGCAGACCTCCATTGACATGCTTTTTTATTTGGACTTTGGACTTACTTTCTAGAGATTTTGAAATGAGGCGTGAGATGCTGTCGAAACACTGCAAGCTTACATGCAAATTCATTGTAGCGGCAGCAGTAACATGCAAAACACCCTCATCACAATATCTTCTGACTGTCTGTGTGGTGGGAACGCAATCACTGGCTCAGTCTGAGCATTTTGACTTGACAGATGAAGCTATTGTAAGAGTGTTTAACTGCTGAAAGCTGTGCCACTGCTATTTCTAGTGCCACTCCTGTCCACACTGATTTTCTGCAGTATTTTCTGTGGGTTGGCTGGTTGTCACAGGCAGGTCAGAAGCTGCTCTTGCAGCTGCTACACTGTTGATTATGTTGTGCTCTAAATGTGAAGAGAAGTGGAATGGCTGGCTGTGCTTAGTGGCACAACTGCACAAATTGGGGATGTCCAGCCAAAGATGAAAATGCCTAGAATACTTGTTGTTTGTCTTATTCCAATTTACACGTTTAATTAACATCTGTCTGCTAGTTACCCCCAACCCGAGACTGGATCAACATTAACAATGCAGGAAAACTTGAGCTTATCGTGGTGTAAAAAAGGGAGAAAATAAATGTCATGGTCATCATCCCAATTTCTGGAACATTCCTGGCAGTCATTTTCTGCAGCTTGTTTGTGTTTATACAGAGCAAGCATATGCTTTAGGTGGTATATCCCCTCTGTCTTGCTTGTGCCTCCACGTACTTACAATTGAAGACCACAGCTTGCATCTCAGCAGATGAGATTTACAGTACTTGTGTAAGAGCTTGTTTCTCGAGGTTAGATGATCGTCTCACCATGTCGCTCCTATTGACCCACAATTTCTGAACATGCATTACCTCTGCTGGTCTGGACTGTACTTGAATAGCACTTTTATCCAAAGAGCTTTACAATGACCTCACATTCACCCATTCATACACTAGTGACACATCAGAAGCATTTTAGGGTTCAGTGTCTTGCTCAGGAGGAGCCATGCTGCCCGCCACTGTGCTCCGCCCCTATTAATGTCTTATTACAACAAACATGGCCATCAATTGATACAGCTTCCTGATTGTACAACATATCAAGGGTTTGTCTAAAAAGCAGCGGGCCTGTCAGCTGAGGGCCCAGTCAGGAGAGTGACAGTGGGTAGTTATGGCTTCTTAAACAGCTGACAGCTTGACCTAGTCCTACCCCACAGACAGGAAGGAAATGGAGTATAGCCTCTGGCCATCTGAGTGCTGGCCTTTGTCTTCTCTGTGGAATGAGTAAATAGACAGGTTCCATTGACATGCATTTTGCACAATTTGAAGTTTGAAGCACCTTGAAAAATGGATAATTGAAACACTTCAATGTCTACAAAAGCAGAGGGTATTTTTGTGGGGAGCGTAGAGGAAACTTCTCTTAACCAGAGAAAAAGAAGTCACAGCTGCATAATGCAAGACTTAATTTGGAGACACAAGAGGATTTGCTTGCCAAAGGCTTTGACAAACTGTGGCAAGTCATTAGCATTCTAAATGGAAAGTGCTCAGATTCCCAGGAAATACACACAGGTATGAGGATGCAAAAAATACTATTTCCTGAGACTGAGGAAAGCCCACTCCATGTTAACTTCTGATCTAACATTATTGCATGATGAAGAAAGCAACCCAAATTCATATAACATTATTTAATGGAAACACTGTGCATCACACTTGATCCAAAATGGGGCCAATCTCTACAGGTCCGCATAGAGAAAGTACATAATCAAATGTGGCATTACAATGAATTAAAATGTCAGCGTAACCCTGGAAACATTTGCTTCATCTTCTCGCAAATCAGTTTCCTGCGTCTCTCACTCATACTACCCAATACTTTCCCATGTAAGGTGACTGTCCCATCTTGATCACGTGTGTCAAATGCTTTGACCCAACTCACCATGTGGGCAAAATGCAGATGGTGATGATTTGTTTTTCACTCATTTGCAGGGGTTGTCTGCAAGGATTGGAATGCTTGCTTTTAATCACAACGATCGAGCACAGTGGCTGGAGGGACTCCAACCTCCACTGGCATCAATCCCTAAAACAGTCCTAATCCGACGACATTCTCTTTGAACCGCTAGATCCCATGTGGCAGCAGATCACACTCCAGGGCAAAACGGAGGGTTGGTGGGAACAGGGGAAAATGAAGTTCTACGTTCAACCATGCATTTAAAAATGCATCTTTTGAACGTAAACAGGGGCAAGACTGCACTGCGCCTTCTGAGCCCTTACATAATCCCGTGCATGCTGGCCAGTGGCTAGGGAAAAATAAAGTAGAGGATTTGGATTTTATGGAAGTGCAGCAACTGTCAACTCAATTGCTTTGACAGTCAGTGCAGCAGCCCTGGAGGACTGCTAAAGTAGTCACAAATTTAGCAATAGTGTTTTCCCTAGAATATTTGTGCGACCGCTCAACCTTTTTCAGTTTCCACAAGCTGTTGACAGCAAAAAGACACATTGCACTACATGGTTACATTCACCCTGGGAGAGCAACCTCCTTCATCGAATGTGGTTCACTATTTTAAAGACTGTACAAAAAACAAAATGAATGTTAGTCGAAGGTAGAACCTATACACACACACACACGTCGTTTCATTCACATCTTGTATTGTCCGCCGAAGCATCTTATTACCTTGATGGTGAAGGCTATGTTTATGTTATCAGTGATCCATTTACAGCACCTGAGTCACAGCGGCAGCGGATGAAGAACCCTTGAAATTGTGACTGTGGGCTCTTAAGCTAGAATATCTAAACAAGTAAGAGAGATGTAAGTCAGTTGTCAGATTTAAAATTGTAGATCGTAATTCCACCTCAACAGAGCAGATCATGAACCTTTCCCTGATCCCTTTACCCCATTCACACATGCAGAATAAGCCATGGGAGAGCTGCCTTGCCCGGTCTGGCACGGCTCGGCCGCCACATGTCGTGAATAGGCGCAAAAAGCACAAGACGGCTTTAACACAGGTCGTTTTTGCATGTCTGGATACTGAAAAGCGCCAGCGGTGCCTGAAAGGTTAACACAGCTTTAAGCCATGTCCTATGTGTGAAAGGGGCTATAGATCAGCAAAACCTCAATGAGAGGGAGCTTGTTTTCTAAGACCAGGAGGGTGCGGTCGTCATTTTGTTTGAGGTTGCCA